>NC_060063.1:45734757-47001725 GCF_020283565.1 Trifolium pratense | reverse complement strand
GTTTAGATGGACTAATGACCGTGGCTAATTCCAATTTAACCATAAAAAATGATCTTATTAGCCAACTCTCTAATGATAACAAACTCCATAGTGTTTCACTTGGTTTGTTCACAAAAGGTTGGATGCATGAAAAAAAGAACAAGACATTATGGAATTCTAGAGGGTGGCATTCTAGTAATTTCAGAAATGGTAGATTACCTTTGAAGATGTCAAATCGAACTAGAGCCATTTATGATTCATCAAGAGGCAGAGGAAAAAAACATGATGATGATTATGATGGTGATGATGATGAAGGTGGTGTTTTGGTTAGGGGACATTGTTGTTGTTAGTAAAGATGGGAGTGAAAACTTTACAAACTATCAATGATGCTGTTGCTGCTGCTCCAAATAACACTATTAATGCAACAAATGGATATTTCTTGATTTTTATCAAGGAGGGTATCTATGAAGAATATGTGTCTATCCCTCAAAACAAGGCATATTTGATGATGATTGGAGACGGAATCAATAAAACAGTTATAAAATAAAAAATAAAAAAATCAAACAGTTATCACCGGCAACCACAGTGTTGGTGACGGATGGACAACGTTTAATTCCCCAACATTTGGTAAGGAAACTTAATTATTTTTTTAGTAAGTGTACGTTATCATTTTCATGAAAAATTACTCGTCTCACATTGAAAAGAGACAGATTCTAAAAAGAGTTTGTAAAGTGTGTCACTCTTATTTTTAAAGTTAAATTTTGTAACATTAAGTTAGATAGACACTATATAAAAATCTTGTTGGGGTGCAAAACCCCTCAAAACACAAGTACTTGATGATAGGCTCAATTTGAGCCTTACTAACGGATTAAGTTGACTAACATAAATATAGTTAAGAGATTTAAATATAACAATAATTAGTTAATGGACCAAAAACTAATGGGTTACAAATAGACTATCATTTTTTGAGAGCTACTAATAGGTTACTCGCGCACCCTATTTTTTACACATCCGCGGATTTAAGTAGCGGATGTGTAAAAATAACTCCCCATTTTTTTTTTGTACATTAAATAGACTATCATTTTATGTCTCTTTTTTAAGTTTTTTTTAAGTAAAAATAACAAAGTTATTATAAATATTAAACTTAACATTTTTGAAAATTTTTATTTTTTGTCCGGAAAAAATTGGACCAAACTCCTCTAGGATTAATGGGTGGATTATCAGGGCTCTCTTCGCCTAAAAATTAGAGGGTTAATTAATACTTCCTCCGGCCTTATTTATAAGTAAACGTTATTTTTTTTAAATTTATTAAACAATTGATGTATCTAGCCTATATTTAAGCTAAATACATGTGTTATTCAATGAATTTAAAAAGTAATTTTTGCTTATAAATAAGGCTGGAGGGAGTAGTAATTTTTTTTTGTAGAGTACACAAATACACATTCAACATTGCTATAAACGAAAGACAAAACTGCGAATAATAGCATAAAGGTACACTAAATTCAAAGCATTCAATTTAATAGCATAAATGTACACTCATACATCTCAATTTGCATTGTTGATACCTAGTAATTATAGTAGTTGATCGAAATTGATCCGTTAATATCAAACAAACACCACACCAAGATAAAAATAAACAACGCTACACTAAGATGATAAAATCAATGGAAAAATTCAAAAGAAAGATCCTAATAGAAGAAGAAGAAAGAAGCTTAGAGAAATGGAAGGTTATGGTAGACGGGCCATTCAATTGGAAATGAAAATTGCTCTTCCGGCCCATTGTATTGCTCTCAAGTCCCCAAACTTATGAAATTACCCCTTAGGTGATTTAAGAGCATAGTAGATTACCTTAATGTTTTCTTAATGGACGGCCCCAAAATAGTAATGTATTTCTTCTTTCGATTTGTGATACATATCATAGCATGAACAATAAGTATGATATTGATTGTCATTCAAAAGAAAATAGGTAAAATTAAATAAGAAGTTGTAAGAGAGTTTGGTAGTAGTCGTGTTCTGTTCAATGAAAGAAGAAAAAAATTATCAAAAGTTTCAAGAGTTTCCCAAAATCCATTTCAAAAAAATAAAATAAAAATCCATTAAAATCTATCTACTTTTGAACACTAATAGACATTTTAACAATGGTGATAAATTTTAATTAAATACCAATAACTATTTTATTGCCATGGAAAAAAAATCTCTATTATCTTAATTGAATACCACAAATCATTTTTTATCATAAAAAAATTATTTAAAATCCTTTGAAATTTGACAAATACACCCCCTAAAAGAGCAATGTTTTCCAAAAATGTCCCCTAAATTTTAGTTTTCCCATTTATTTTTTCTATTTTTCTTAAGAAAATATATAAATTACGTATAAAATGTGAGTCCATAAAAAATAATGACATAATAGGCTGGGCTAAAAATAATTCTCTCAGCAAGTGGGGTTTAGAGGTTTGGAGTTTATTTAACAACTCTACTCATTTTCTTAATATAGTCAAAATGGCTCACTCATTTTGGGACGAAGGGAGTAAAATATTAGCACAAGTGTCTGAACTCTAAAACAAGAGCTAATCATCTTAGACCTCAGTAGTTGATTACTTAAATGAACATGTCACATTGGTCAGAAAAATTGCTATTAAAATTTATTTTGCATAAATTTAATTTAAAAATTATAAATGACAGATTTAAGTGATGATGAAATTTTGAGGAAAAAAAAAACTCTTATTTGATATATAGTGATCTACAAATTGAAACTATGGGTGGTTACAACAATAGGACTCCTGACTACATGCTTCTCATCCTTCCAAGTAAGATATCCAAAAGATACTTTATTCTTTTGTATCATTCTTGGACCTTCAATGCTCAACCTGTAGCTTATCTTCTGGTTCTTCTTCTTGAACACCAACTTATTTGGGATAACGTTGATATGAAACCTTTTAATTGGTGTAATGCTAGCAACATACGTTGTTTGTCCTTCGCCAACATTAGTAACTGTTCTATGAAAATGTTGGGTTATCTTTGAAGAATTTCCAGCATTGAAGAAAGCAATAAAAGAAGGGTAATTGAGATCTAATGAAGGTTTAGAGCAATCATTAACAGATGAACTTGTAATGGTAGTGATGTTTTTTTGTGTGAAGTTAAGTGCACAAAGAAGATTAACATAATCTTGTACACCAGCATCATAAATAAGACCAGGGTCAAGTGCTCTATTAGGATTAACATGACCAGCTCCCAATGCAAGAGGCGTTGCTTTGTTACCTGTTCCAATGTCTTTGATGTGTTCATTAGTATTATCAAATATGTCTGATGTTGTCATTATTGCCGACCGAATGGCCGCAGGGCTCCAATCATCGTGCGCACCTTTTAAAAGCGCCGCAACACCAGCAATATGAGGGCATGACATAGATGTTCCGGATAAAATATTAAACTTATTGTAAGATTCAAAATCCAACACAGGAATATTTGTGGGCCATGCTGCTAAGATTGATGTACCAGGACCTGTAATGTCGGGTTTCAAAACATATGGACAATTCTTTGAAGGTCCTCTTGAACTATAAAAATCCACACTAGGCGCCGGTCTAACATCAAAAGATGTTATCTTGAAAGACATTTTTGCTATTGAACTTGAGTAAGAGGTTCTCTTGATGAAATCTTTTACAATCTCTCCATTTTTGGGGTTAATAATGATAGATGGGATTGGGATCGCACTTGAGAGTGAAAATTCATCAATTTGTATTGTGTTTGTTATGAGAACACTTCCAACAACTTTTGCTGCAATTAAATTCTGAATTGGTTTGACAAGATTAGCTAAAGTTCCTTTTTTAAATTCACAAACCACAATCTTGCTCTTTACTTTGATTAGTTCTTTAACATTGTCACACATACCCATGAAAACAATTGGAAAATTGCTAGTGGAGAATTTACCAGGATAACAAGAGAAGCCAATGACCGAGACTCCATTACCAAGTGTAAGATTTCCATGAAATTCGCGGTCTAAAGTACTAGCAGCAACAGTTGTCACCCATGGTATTCCATTGTCCATAGTATTAAAGGAAGGTCCACCGTTACCGGCTGATGCAGACACAAAAATACCTTTTTCCATAGCTGCAAATGTTGCTATAGAAATAACATTTTCATACAAAGGCACAATTCTGTTAAAGCCAAATGAAATTGAAAGAACATCAACACCGTCAGATATTGCGGCATCAATTCCAGCTAATATATCGGATGCAACATCATCTGGTCCCCACCCAACCTTGTAAATGGCTAGTCTAGACAATGAAGCTATTCCCGTTGCTGTTCCATTTGCTAAACCAACAAAAGATGCATTATCTACTCTGCTTCCAGCTGCTATTGATGAAGTGTGGGTCCCATGACCGAATGTGTCACGTGTCGTGTTAACAATTATTCTACTAATGTTAGAATATTTCGCCAAGAATCCTTTGTTAAAGTACCTGGCTCCAATGAGTTTCTTGTTGCACAAAGATGAATTGTTGGTATTTTCAAATTGACATAATTGACCTTTCCATTTTGAAGGAATTTTAGTCATTCCCTTATCATTGAAACTTTCACTTTCTGGCCAAACACCAGTGTCAACCACACCAACAATGACATCTTTGCCAAAATCAGAGGCTGGCCATGCTCCTTTGTAGGGATTAAGACCAAGGAATTGAGGTGAGTGAGTTGTATGAAGCTTCAAGGGTAAATCTGGTATTGATGAAATGTAACCATGGGAGGTTTTGAGAGCTTCATGCTCTTCAGGTGATAGATTTGCACTAAAACCATTCATAACATTGTTGTATGTATAAATGATTTTAGAAGATGTAGACTTGAAATTATTATTGGTAGGAGTAACTTGAGAAAGAGTGGATTCATACCAACTATGTTGATTTAAGAATATTGTTGGCATAGCTGATAAATTCATGTGAATGATATAATTATCAGAGTGAGCCAATGTAGAAATGATGTGAAGGCTTGTGATATAATAGAACAACATGTGGAGACAAATATTGGAAGTCATGATTGAAAGAAATATGTTTTGATCGTAGACAGCTACCAACAAAATGTGTATATATAGGCATATGAATGATTATGATGCTAATTTTACAAGGGCATAAAAAACACTGGAGTAAAATTTGTTGTCTACGATCCAATAATAAAAATACTACTATATTTAAGTTGTTCTGTGGTTATAAACGTATGTGCTTACATTGATATTTTTCTCTAAATACATTGACATCTTTGGAAAATATGGATTTGTACCAAATTTAAAATTATTTCTAAATTATATTTACTTTTTTTTTACGGTATTTTAGTAATTATATTTACTTTTATTAATTAATAAAAAATATTTTAGTAGTTTATAACATTGAAATTTTTCTATGATTGTTATAGAATGTATTTTACATTTTTATTCTTTTTAATCCATAATGGCGAGTTTCCTTTTTGTTTTTTGGTAAGTTTTGAAGTTTCCTTTTTTCTTTTTTGAAGAAACTAAAATGTGATATATATATTAACTGAAAATAGCTTCCTCAGCACAAGGTGTGCCGAGGTAGACGACCAAAGTTTACAAAGGGACAAAAAAAGAAAATACCAAAATCAAAATCATACAATGCCCAAACATAACAAAGGACTAGACCACCAACTATGGTAGTTTGAAGCCAGACTAACACTCTTCGTCTTCAACCAAAAAAAGTTTGATCTTGTCTAATAACTGGTGAGGAATACTGGTTGAGCCTCTGAACAATCTGTGATTTCTTTCCGTCCATATAACCCAAATGCTAACAAGCCAAATAAGCTGCAGAAAAGATCGGCGTGCTCGAGATCCACCAGCTGAATACGTGAACTGATCAAAATGATCTTGGATAGTAGTGGAACTCGTCGATGAAATGTCAATCCAAGTGCAAACTAAAGCCCAAAGAGAACCAAAGAAGCTGCAAGAGATGAATGTGATGGGCCGACTCTGCCTCCCCACATCCAGATACGCATAACTATGCTGAAGAAGATAAGATGCCTCGAGTGACCAGGTTTGACTTCGTGGGCAACCTATCACGTAGTAAACGCCTAGCAAAGATGGAGACATTCAAAGGAACCCGAGGATGCCAAATAAGATGCTATGCATCATCTATAGTAACTGAATCAAGAGTAGTCAAAAGCTGGTAAGCTCCTCGAACAGTGTAGCCTGTGTCAGGGTCTGGCTGCCACTGCCACCTATCTGAATATTGTGTCTGTAAGGAAATGTTATAAAGTAAAATCTGACACTCCTTCAACATCTTGATTTTAACCTTATGTTTAACCCTCAAAATTTAAGATATCATACCTGCAACAACTTTTCTATGCTACACTTTTAAGTGCTAGCTATTTTTTCCAAGAAGATTAGAGCTTGAATTTCCAAGAGAATTAGACTAACCTCATATTAATGTTTTACAATGTTAAGTGCTATTTTTTGACACCCTCATTGTCTAAGATTGCAGGTTTGAGTTCAAAGGATGGTAACTAATATGAAGATGATGAAGCAAAATTAACATGTTTCTTTTGAGCACGTGTATTATTGTGAGTAAAATATTTTACATTCCTCACTCTCTGACATTCATACAGTAAACTCTTATGACTGTTAGCATTTTAATACATAGATAAATCATTGAAATCTAAATTTGCTCTATCTCATCCAATTTCCGTTGTAAGTTTGGAATGTGCATAAACTTTGTTCTTTGTGTGCTTTGAGAATTAAGGTTACTCTTTGCTTTGAGAATTAAAAGATAGGATTAACTAGATTTTCTTTGTTTATTATGTTCTGTTCATGTTGTCATACCCCAATTTTTGACCTAAGATCCCACCTCATATTCTCATGCATCATTAATAAAAAAATAAAAAAATACAAGATATCTTGTTGTGCTTGCCTCTTTGGTAAGACATGGTTCTGAATCAAGAAAGTCAAGAAAATGTTTCAAAAATCAAAGACTAGGGTTTTGAAATTTTTCTAAGTATAGAAAATTTCATGTTCATGGAGCCAACTTATCAAGATCGTATCTTCTTGCTCAAGTATCATAAATTTGCAAACAATGACTCTTTGGAAAGCTATCATGGCATATTGAAATGTGGTAAAGAGATTTGAAGTCAAAAAGATCTTTACAATGCTTAAAGTTGATGACCAAAGTTGATTCTCCAAGTTGTTGAAATCTCACACTTAGAAATTTTTTCTAAGTTTTTTTTGACATTATCAAGTGCATGACTTTGCAAGCTTATAACTTCCAATCCAAGCATCCATTTTGAGAAAACAAGATCTTAAAAGATTTCATATGATACTATATCATGGTGAAGAGTTTCGATTCAGAAGAGTTCCTGAGTGGCTTATAGCAACAAGGAAACATGAGATTTCAAATTGTAAAAAACTGTCAAAAACACTTAGAATTTTTTCTAAGTGTCAAACAGCTTAAAATTTGAATTTTGGTGGCCAGTTTTCTCTATGATCCCAATGTATTCAGGACAAGTGATCAAAATCAAAGTTGTAGAGGAGGATGCCATCTTTCCAATGACACCAAGAGCATGAACTTAGATTTCTTGAGAACCAAGTTTTGAAGGGGAGAAGTGACCATGTTAGAGCTGATTTATGGGTCAAAAAACCATGTCAATTTCTTGCTCAAACCAAATCCAAACCTTGTGATCAGTAATTGCAGGCCTATGTTGCTTCTAAATCTCAACAAAACTGATGTTTTACACAGACTTTTAGTGCATTATCCAAGTGTTTGAAGCATTGTCCAAATTACATGTCCTTTTTGGAGCACTTTTTGCATAAAGTTTCATTGACATTTTGTAAAGCTTGCTTTTCTCCAACAACTCATGCATTGAGCTTTGTTATTGTTTCCTCTGATCACACTCCATCCTAAAGTTTAGAAGCAACCTCCTAAACTCAGAGAAAGCTTCCCACATTGCCTCCTTGTTCACTCCATCTCATCTTGGAACCATGATGCTTTTGAACCACTTTTGTAACTTTGGAGACAAACCAGCATTGAGATGCAACTAGAGTCAATTCCATCAACTTCTGAAGACACATTGGAACCTCTATAAAAGCCCCTCAAGCCTCAGAACAAACATCAACAAAATCCACTCAAAAACTCCATTACTACACTTTCAAAAATCCTAATTTCGAAACTTGCATTTCCTCAAAGTTTCTTCCAATTTTTCCATTGAATCATCATCCATACACCATAAATAAACTTCTGTATGCATTTATCATCAACTGTAAAACCTCCATTACCATCTCCCAAAGCCCATTTTTTGTCACTTTCAACTTGAATTGGGTAGAACATTTCAGAAGGTTTAAAGGAAAAGTAACTATACCATTACACTCCTGGGGACTCAAGGAAGCTAAAGGTATCATTTTCTCATCTCGAAACATCATTTGAAGGGGCATTGGACCTTGCTCCAATAGGTAAATTTTCGTGACCTTGAACTCCATCATACATGCATTATCTTTGGATGATTCGTGAATACAAAATGTAGTACATGATGTGATAAGTGAAAGCCCTATACGCATAAGTTCTGATTGTGCTTAAATAATATTTAATTTGTATTTAAAGTTTTAGGGTTCTTACTTTAATTTGAAAAATTCGAATGTTTGAGTAAGAATTGATAAACTTTAAGTGTATATTCATAATATTCATTAAATTTGGAGCAAAAAGGTATATAATCTTTTAATTTTTGATGAAGTTTTGATGTTGTTATTGTTGCTCGGCCGAAGCTCTTGAAGCTTCCATGGCTTCTTAGCCGTGTTCTTCTTCAGGTTTGAAGGAGGGGAGGTTGAAGACGATGACGTGGCAGTACGCCATTGGCTCCCTTCCCATTTTAAGTCATAACCGTCAGATTTCATTTAAATAATCCAAGGGCCGAGATCAGTTACAGGAGTTTTAAATCCTAGCCGCTTGATTTAATCAAAGGACTCAGATTCGTGACGTCTACTGTGCGCCTCTGTTTTCATACCACACAGGATCCTCTCCTGTTTATTTTGTTTGTCTGGACGAAAATCAGCTGGGCTGGGCTTAGTGTTGCAGATTGCTATTTCTTCACCCCAAAACCCAGTTTACACCCCCAGTGGCGGTTTATTTATTTTATAGTGCTTATTCGCATAAGTGCTTATTTAAATAAGTGATTATTTTTTTAAAATGATTATTTGAGTTATTGATTAATTAGTCAATTAATTAAATACTTGATTAAGTGAGTAACCATTTAAGTTGTTTGATAAAAAGTGCTTAAATTACTAAGTGCTTAAATAGTTAAACACTTAAATAAGTGATTGTTAGTTAAGTGATTAATTAATCAAAACCTCTCAAGCTTATTTTAATAAATTCATGTTTAATGTTTGGATTGCTTACTTGAATTAATACTTTCATCTTAAGTTTATTTTTCAAAAGCACTTCCTTACTTTAAAAAACACAAATTCCTAAACATTCAAAAAAACTAATTTTCAAAAAGAATCTTTTTTAAGAAACCTTGACTTTCGTCAAGAGATTTTCAACTCCTTTTTCAATAAATGCTTTAACATACTTATGCATATCCAAACATTTTCAAAAGACTAAAAAATACAAAAACTCGCTCAAACCTTTTTGCCATTTGGCTTTTGACTTTAAAAAATATTTTCTCAAAGAGTTTAGACATGAGTCATCTATGGTTGAAATCTCAAATTCCCCATAACATTTAATCAAAAGATATTGATTCTTTTCCACCTAGGAGAGTTAGTGGCATACTTGTTGATTTGATATCCAAGTTAGAGCCCTTCCCTATTGTGAAGCAAAGATCTATCGTCATCATGTTTGTGGTGGATTAAAGGAGTTTTAACTTAAGATGACAACTTGTCTCTTCTCCTAAAAAACAATCAAACAAACCACTTTATTATTTTTACCCCGAACTACGAGGTTTTGATCCTTCATTGGTACGTAGGCATGAGACTTTCGCGTCTTTCCAAATCAAAAATTAATAAAAAGATATTTCTTTTCTCATCTCCCCAATCATTTACAAGCAAACAATTTTAGCCAAAAACATATATATTACAAGAGGTTCCTATAGAGTACTATAGATGCTTAGGGTGCTAATACCTTCCCTTTGCATAATCAAACCCTGTACCTTGATCTCTTATTGCATTGCTTATTGCTTTATCGCTTCTTTAGCTTTGCATGTTTATTTGTGGGTTTTATTCGATCTTTTCCCCTTCCCTTGGATAAATTAAAGTTCGGTGGTGACTTCTTATTTTGCGAGTCAAAGTCTAATCAATAGCTTTGATCTCCGAAAATCACCGCGACAGAAATGGCGACTTCACTGGGGAAACCTCCCCAAGAGGGTTAAGCCTAACTTGTATGTACATATGTTTTTGTGCTATTATTTTTGTGTTATTTACATGCTTGTATATATTACCTTTGCATGTGTTATTTGCTTGGACTTGATGACTCTTTGTGTGGTGAGATAAGTCCCCTACCCGGACTTGAGCGCATAATAAGATAGGATGGGTGGTATAGTCATGTTGACTTTGATGGAGTCAGTCCTAAAAGAGTTGGCATGAGACCCCTCACTCAATGGAGGCCTCCTTGAGGGTGGTATTTGTTGAACGAGTGAGTCGTGAAAACATTATTACCTTCGAAATGAGAGCCCGAGAAGCTGAGGACCTTAGAACCCTTTAACCCATCTTGGCCTTTTAGGATGTAGTGCGGTGGCTAAATCAAGAGTAGTCTTGAAATAGTTATTACGCGATGCTACACTCAGACGAGTTTCTCTTAAGAATATTATTGGACCACGAGTGAGTCGTGTAAGCCGATAAAATCCAAAAGATGGAATGTGGACTCTGGGAACTCTTTAGAACCTTGTTCTACCAATACAAAAGAACCCTTAGTACACACCTCATGGTTGGTTTCTACCCATGGCTCCATGCTCGTGACATCGAACCCTTAAACCATGTTTGTGATCCTGTTTGTAATTATTGCATAACCATGCATTCATGAAAATTCTTTACTTTGGTTTTCAAAGAACTTAGGATTCCCTTTGCATACGTCATAGGTTTTGTAATCCTTCCATTATCAATGAAATGAAGTTTTTCTCTTTTCTACCTTCAACAAAAGTTGGTAGTCCACCTTCAGTAAACGTTGGTGTGTTTTGTTACCATTAGTAAAAGTTGGTACATTTTTTTCTTTCCATCAGTAAAAGGTGGCATGTTTTTTCTAAAAAGGGAGTTGTCTCCTTAAGATTTGCAATCAATATTGAGTTCCTTGAAAACCCATAAAAATAAATCATTTGCATTGCATTTCATGCATCATTCATCATGCAAGTTTTTGCATTCTAAGACTGAGTCATACCTTTTTTCTCCAATAGATGAGTTGTGTCGCAAAGTACAGAACCAAGCTCGTCAAGATGGACCTAACACTAGAGCATAAGATCCACGAGATTCGTGAAGAGGTGACTACTCTCCGAGCAGCAATGGATAGACTAACTGCCATGGTAAAGAGCTTGATGGCCGCTCGGAATCAGTCACCAACTCCTCCATCTCCACGGAGTGGTGCAACTGAAGGTTTGAGAAGCATTCTGACTTTGCTAGAGAATAAGTTCCGTGAAGGTTTAGGTTACTCTTCTACATATGCAAGTGTTGTTACACAAGACACGGTCGTTCGGCCGATTCAAGAATTCTTTCGAAGCGCGTGTTTCATCAATCCTCCTCAACCCGGAGTTGATGCTATCCTTGAAGATGATCTTAAAGAGGATTCACCCAACTTTGTGACGCATGAGGAAGATTATGTAAACATGGTATATGGATGTCCCGGCAAGTACCGTATCTTTGATGCACATTTAATGAGAGGAGATCTGGTACAAATGCACACTACTTTGTTTAGGATGGGTAATTTAGAACGACATAACTATGGTTCTTGTCGAATTTGTTGTAGAGACTCTCGAGGATGCTCCGTGGTGAAGAGAGGCCTTCAATACCTACTGGATTCAAGGTTTTATCCAAGTCACCAGAAATAGGGATGATAATGTGTGATTATGGTTGAAGTTTGTTCAGATGAATGTGTGGTCTCAGGTTATTGCTGTTGCGATGAGATTCATTCAAATCCCGAATGACCTTGTTTTGTCATTTGTGGTCTTTTTATTTTGGTTAATGCATTGTTTGCATGTAGGAACTTGTTTCTTTTCTTGAATGTTTATCTTAATATAATGGGTATGTTTGTCTTGAAGAAATTCATTCGTTTCACTCGTATTTGCTTTCAATTAAATTGTTTTTCTGCATTATGATACCAAAATTCTACCAATATTCTTGCTTAGGCGGAAATTGGAGGGAGGATGATGATTGAAAATGTAAAAATCTCTAATTGTGTGCTCTTGAATAAAACCCTGTTGATGATGTACAGGCATTGTTTCAATTCTCAAACACCGGAGATATAAGGAAGATAATCCCTCGTTAACCTTTTTGAGCCTTTGAAGTAGGAGTTTCTTTTCAATAAAATAAAAAAAAACCTTTCATTTAACCTGGGGCATGGGTAGTATTCATTTGATTTGACCGAGTGTTCAGATTTCATAAAGATATGCACCTATGAGAATCAACCGCAATAGCTATCCTTCATTCTTTAAGAGATGAAAAAGGGATGTGAAACAACAATGGTTATCCCTCATCCATCAAGAGATGAGGAAAGCAAAACTATTTTCAACAAGTCAAGACAAAGTCATACGATTTGTTCAAAATTCAGAGATCAAAAGACCAATCAAAAGAAAGAAGCAAAAAAGAAAAGCCCGCTAAGACCAAGGTTGAAAACAATTGGCTTAGGCAAAAGTTAGGGCATCCCGCTGGACTACCAATTCAAAAGAAAGAGTTCAGGCAAAAGTTAGGGAAAATGAAAAATGAAAAGCGAAAGGGCTACTAAAGCCAACGTCTTCAATACCAAAAAGAACAAATTTGTGTGACTACAACCACAAAGACAAAAAAAGTGACTGCTACTCCGAAAGTCTCATTGGTTCCCTAATTGTCAAAATCCTTTTTGAGAAATGAACACTCTGGTTGAATGAAATGAACATAGGACTGGAGAACATCACGAAGAATGGGTGGGCACAAATAATCTTTGAGCCTTAAAATCTTTTTTCTATAAACCGTGAACCAGGCCACGTTACAACCTTCAAAAGTCCTAATTGAAACAAGGTTTATTTCAATAGCATACTTTAAAGCGTTCCTGACTCCCATGAGCTATGCTCAAAATCTGTGATGGTATCATATGCTTTTGTATATTTGTCTTTCAAAAAAATAAAAATAAATAAATGTCATATCCTAACTAGTGATTCAGTCACAAGGTTTTGCGACATCTTTTTAAAATCTTCAAGACTTACATAACTGTTGTATTAGAATTCTCATTCTCAAAATAAACTTTTTCTGCTTGTAAAATATTTGCTTGATATCAAGGAAACTTACAAATGAGCATCAACAAAGGGCACGCTACCTAGAAGATTTGTTGAGCAAAGAATATGCCAAGTACCGTCAA
Organism: Trifolium pratense; assembly: GCF_020283565.1. NCBI lineage: Eukaryota > Viridiplantae > Streptophyta > Magnoliopsida > Fabales > Fabaceae > Trifolium > Trifolium pratense. The sequence continues at coordinate 46,988,241 of NC_060063.1, read as the reverse complement.
TCTGGGGCAATTACCTCAAGTTTCGACGAATGTCCCTGTGAATCCGTTGATCAAACGGTTTATCTAAAAGGTCGTGCGGTCTGGGGCAAGTTGTGAATCGAAGGCTACCTTGATCAACATAGTAAAGTAGGGGCACTCGAAGTGGTTTCCAGGGGCAATCCAGATCTGTCAAGATGGTTGTTATGTATGTAATCCAACATTCCTCAACTAAATACTGAACTTGATTTTTCCCCATTCATCCCCAGCTAAGCCTCGAAGAAGAGTTCACGTTGTTATCCTTTCAACGGATTTGTGATATTAGAGGATTGAATTTTGGAGGTTTCTCCTCATGAAATATTTTCCTCTCCCCAGTGAGATTTGAGCATTGTAGAAGGACTCTACTCTATCGGTGGTTTTGTTTTCTCTCCAGTGATTATTCCATCTTGATTGTGATTAGTTAAGTATCCGGTTGTACTGTGTTGTTTGGTCATCTCCAATTTGTCTGTTTATCTGTTTTGTCAGCATATACATGATACACATCATAACATTCATCATGCATAGCCGAATTTATATTCGTTGCTCATTTTTGCATTTTTTTTATGTTTGTCCCTTCTCCTCATAAGGTGCATGTACTTCTCTTAATTAGAGTTTACCCTTTAAGCAAAAAATCCCTATTTTTTGAATCTCCATTAAGTTTGTCCCTTATGGAAGTATTTTATTCAGTGTTCTACTCCGGTTCATATTTGGATAGAACAACCCCTTAGTTGAGTTATTTTCTCACTAAAGTCTTCTTTGACTGTTTCTCTCTAGTTCATTCCTGGATTGAATGTTGATTCCCTAGCAGTTACTGTTTGGAAGGTGGTTCAGGAGATTGCATTTATTTTGCAAACTTGATATTCCACAACACAGTTTATTTCCCCCAGTGGAATCGCCGACATTAGCTCGCCTTGCAAAAATTATCAATTATATCCCCAACAAGTGGCAGTCTCTTTATTTGGACAACTCGTGTCTTTTGGATATCTCAACTATCAACAGCAGATGGCATCTTTTTGGGAAGTTTTCTTATCAGCAGCAAATGACATCTCTTTGAGAAGTTTGATTATTGACAACAAATGGCAGTACCTTTGTTAAAGAAGAGTTTGTTTGTCCCCGTATTATCAACAACAAATGGCAGTCTCTTTATTTAGAACAGTTTGTCCCGGATTATCAACAGCAGACGACATCTCTTTGGGAAGTTTGCTTATTAGCAGCAAATGGCATCTCTTTGAGAAGTGTGCTTATATCAATCATGATTCTTTCTATCAAATGACATATCTCCGGAAAAGTCCCGTTAGAGAAGTTTGTTGAAGATTCACCCGCCCGCGTCTCTCTTGAAGATCCCTGGTGGAGTTATTGATTTCTAATTCCTAGCAAGTGGCAGTCCCTTTAGTGGAGACAGCTTGTTTTTGGTCCTTTCCAAGTGAGAGACTTGGATTAAGAAGAAACTGAGACCCGTTCGTGGCTTATGTCCAGAGTCGTTGGGAGGTTTATGAAGATAAAGCCGAGACCCATCTTGGGAAGCATTCTTTACCGTTAGTAAAAGTCGGTATGATTTCTTACCTTCAATAAAAGTTGGTAACTCACTGTCAGTAAAAGTCAGTGTCTCTTTGTTTCGCTACCGTTAGTAAAAGTCGGTATGTCACTGTATCGTCACCTTCAATAAAAGTTGGTATGTTATTCGTTTCTCTTCCCCACGAAGTATTTTTCTCTCCCTAGTGAGATTTGAGCATTGTAGAAGAACTCTACTCTATCGGTGGTTTTGTTTTCTCTTTAGTGATGTTTCCATCTTGATTGAGATTGGTGGAGTATCCGGTTGTGCGGTGTTGTTTGGTCATCTCCAATTTGTCTGTTTATCTGTTTTGTCAGCATGCATATTCATACATTCATACATGACATACATACTTGCATCATTTATGCATGATTGCATTCCCCGATGTTTATTGTTTCACTTATCTTGGTTATGTTTATCACCAGAAAATAAGTATGGGTGTGTCATCTCTCCAATAGAGTGTCAGCTGTAAGCAGAAAATGTGTATTCTTTCTAAATTCCCCACTGAGTTCATCCCTCGTGGAAGAAGGTTGCTCTAGTTTTTTTCCTTTCCAATATGTAGATAGGAAAATCCCCAGTTGAGTTTATTCCTCATTGGATATGGAGTCTTGTTTGACCGTTTCTCTCCAGTTCATTCCTGGATTGAATCTCGTCCCCGAGCGGCAAGTGGCAGTCTCTTTATTCAAGCGACTTGTATATCACAAAATATATCTTCACTCAATTTTCTCAAGTGGTTTTATCTCCAGTGAGTCATGTCAAGAAATTTTGGTGAAAAACCTTACATACATTTTTCTCATTGTTAAGAAATCTGTATTTCAATCTAACCTACTCGCGGCTTTTTTGAATTTCCCGGTAGAGTTATCAATTTTCCTATTCTAATAGTAGAAGTTTGTTATCATTCAATCTTTGGAGTGATATTACCTTGATATGTTATCGCTTGTTTGATAGTAGGTAATTTCCTTGTTTCATTATCTTGATATGCTATCACTTTGTTGGATAGTAGATAATGTCTCATTTCTTTTCGTATTGCCTTGATATGCTATCACTGTTACGATAGTAGGTAATATATGGTTTCATTATCTTGATATGCTATCACTTTGTTTGATAGTAGATAATGTCTCATTTCTTTTCGTATTGCCTTGATATGCTATCACTGTTACGATAGTAGGTAATATATGGTTTCATTATCTTGATATGCTATCACTTTGTTGGATAGTAGATAATGTCTCATTTCTTTTCGTATTGCCTTGATATTCTATCACTATTACGATAGTAGGTAATATATGGTTTCATTATCTTGATATGCTATCACCTTGTTTGATAGTAGATAATGTCTCATTTCTTTTCGTATTGCCTTGATATGCTATCACTGTTACGATAGTAGGTAATATATGGTTTCATTATCTTGATATGCTATCACTTTGTTGGATAGTAGATAATGTCTCATTTCTTTTCGTATTGCCTTGATATGCTATCACTGTTACGATAGTAGGTAATATAGGCTTTCATTATCTTGATATGCTATCACTTTGTTGGGTAGTAGATAATGTCTCTTTCTTTTCGTATTGCCTTGATATGCTATCATTTGTATGGTAGTAGGTAATATCTGGTTTCATTATCTTGACATGCTATCACTCTATTTTGATAGTAGGTAATGTCTCCTCTTTTCATTATCTTGATATGCTATCATTTGTTTGAATGGTAGATAATGTCATGTCTCTTTTATTTACCTTGACAAGCTATCACTTGCATGATAGTAGGTAATCTCTTCCCCAGTGAAATTATATCATTTCTCCAGTGGAGTTGGATTCCTTTCCTTAATGGACTTGGACATCCTTTTTTGTTATTTCTCTTCTTCAGTCGGGTCACTTTTGTTATTCCCCTGTGGATTTTCTTTGTCATATTCCTGGTTTCTCTAGTAGTAGTAGTTTGTCTCTTGTGACGTCTCTTCCCACAAGATTTAGAGTCTTGCATCCATATTTGCATCATAACAATTTTTCGGTATCTTAGGTCCAAAATTGTGTATTCTATATTTAAGTCTCTTAAATCCCGTCAATACAAAGATTTCGATCTTCATATCTCCGGATGAAGAAACTTAAATAGGGGCATCTGTCATACCCCAATTTTTGACCTAAGATCCCACCTCATATTCTCATGCATCATTAATAAAAAAATAAAAAAATACAAGATATCTTGTTGTGCTTGCCTCTTTGGTAAGACATGGTTTTGAATCAAGAAAGTCAAGAAAATGTTTCAAAAATCAAAGACTAGGGTTTTGAAATTTTTCTAAGTATAGAAAATTTCATGTTCATGGAGCCAACTTATCAAGATTGTATCTTCTTGCTCAAGAATCATAAATTTGCAAACAATGACTCTTTGGAAAGCTATCATGGCATATTGAAATGTGGTAAAAATATTTGAAGTCAAAAAGATCTTTACAATGCTTAAAGTTGATGACCAAAGTTGATTCTCCAAGTTGTTGAAATCTCACACTTAGAAATTTTTTCTAAGTTTTTTTTGACATTATCAAGTGCATGACTTTGCAAGCTTATAACTTCCAATCCAAGCATCCATTTTGAGCAAACAAGATCTTAATTTTAAGATTTCATATGATACTATATCATGGTGAAGAGTTTCGATTCAGAAGAGTTCTTGAGTGGCTTATAGCAACAAGGAAACATGAGATTTCAAATTGTAAAAAACTGTCAAAAACACTTAGAATTTTTTCTAAGTGTCAAACAGCTTAAAATTTGAATTTTGGTGGCCAGTTTTCTCTATGATCCCAATGTATTCAGGACAAGTGATCAAAATCAAAGTTGTAGAGGAGGATGCCATCTTTCCAATGACACCAAGAGCATGAACTTAGATTTCTTGAGAACCAAGTTTTGAAGGGGAGAAGTGACCATGTTAGAGCTGATTTATGGGTCAAAAAACCATGTCAATTTCTTGCTCAAACCAAATCCAAACCTTGTGATCAGTAATTGCAGGCCTATGTTGCTTCTAAATCTCAACAAAACTGATGTTTTACACAGACTTTTAGTGCATTATCCAAGTGTTTGAAGCATTGTCCAAATTACATGTCCTTTTTGGAGCACTTTTTGCATAAAGTTTCATTGACATTTTGTAAAGCTTGCTTTTCTCCAACAACTCATGCATTGAGCTTTGTTATTGTTTCCTCTGATCACACTCCATCCTAAAGTTTAGAAGCAACCTCCTAAACTCAGAGAAAGCTTCCCACATTGCCTCCTTGTTCACTCCATCTCATCTTGGAACCATGATGCTTTTGAACCACTTTTGTAACTTTGGAGACAAACCAGCATTGAGATGCAACTAGAGTCAATTCCATCAACTTCTGAAGACACATTGGAACCTCTATAAAAGCCCCTCAAGCCTCAGAACAAACATCAACAAAATCCACTCAAAAACTCCATTACTACACTTTCAAAAATCCTAATTTCGAAACTTGCATTTCCTCAAAGTTTCTTCCAATTTTTCCATTGAATCATCATCCATACACCATAAATAAACTTCTGTATGCATTTATCATCAACTGTAACACCTCCATTACCATCTCCCAAAGCCCATTTTTTGTCACTTTCAACTTGAATTGGGTAGAACATTTCAGAAGGTTTAAAGGAAAAGTAACTATACCATTACACTCCTGGGGACTCAAGTAAGCTAAAGGTATCATTTTCTCATCTCGAAACATCATTTGAAGGGGCATTGGACCTTGCTCCAATAGGTAAATTTTCGTGACCTTGAACTCCATCATACATGCATTATCTTTGGATGATTCGTGAATACAAAATGTAGTACATGATGTGATAAGTGAAAGCCCTATACGCATGAGTTCTTATTGTGCTTAAATAATATATAATTTGTATTTGAAGTTTTAGGGTTCTTACTTTAATTTGAAAAATTCGAATGTTTGAGTAAGAATTGATAAACTTTCAGTGTATATTCATAATCTTCATTAAATTTGGAGCAAAATGGTCTATAATCTTTTAATTTTTGATGAAGTTTTGATGTTGTTATTGTTGCTCGGCCGAAGCTCTTGAAGCTTCCATGGCTTCTTAGCCGTGTTCTTCTTCAGGTTTGAAGGAGGGGAGGTTGAAGACGATGACGTGGCAGTACGCCATTGGCTCCCTTCCCATTTTAAGTCATAACCGTCAGATTTCATTTAAATAATCCAAGGGCCGAGATCAGTTACAGGATTGTTAAATCCTAGCCGCCGGATTTAATTGAAGGACTCAGATGCGTGACGTCTATTGTGCGCCTCTGTTTTCATACCACACAGGATCCTATCCTGTTTATTTTGTTTGTCTGGACGAAAATCAGCTGGGCTGGGCTTAGTGTTGCAGATTGCTATTTCTTCACGCCAAAACCCAGTTTACACCACCCAGTTTACACCCCCAGTGGCGGTTTATTTATTTTCTAGTGCTTATTCGCATAAGTGCTTATTTAAATAAGTGATTATTTTTTTAAAATGATTATTTGAGTTATTGATTAATTGGTCAATTAATTAAATACTTGATTAAGTGAGTAACCATTTAAGTTGTTTGATAAAAAGTGCTTAAATTACTAAGTGCTTAAATGGTTAAACACTTAAATAAGTGATTGTTAGTTAAGTGATTAATTAATCAAAACCTCTCAAGCTTATTTTAATAAATTCATGTTTAATGTTTGGATTGCTTACTTGAATTAATACTTTCATCTTAAGTTTATTTTTCAAAAGCACTTCCTTACTTTAAAAAACACAAATCCCTAAACATTCAAAAAAACTAATTTTCAAAAAGAATCTTTTTTAAGAAACCTTGACTTTCGTCAAGAGATTTTCAACTCTTTTTTCAATAAATGTTTTAACATACTTAAGCATATCCAAACATTTTCAAAAGACTAAAAAATACAAAAACTCACTCAAACCTTTTTGTCATTTGGCTTTTGACTTTAAAAACTCTTTTCTCAAAGAGTTTAGACATGAGTCATCTATGGTTGAAAACTCAAATTCCCCATAACATTTAATCAAAAGATATTGATTCTTTTCCACCTAGGAGAGTTAGTGGCATACTTGTTGATTTGATATCCAAATTAGAGCCCTTCCCTATTGTGAAGCAAAGATCTATCGTCATCATGTTTGTGGTGGATTAAAGGAGTTTTAACTTAAGATGACAACTTGTCTCTTCTCCTAAAAAACAATCAAACAAACCACTTTATTATTTTTACCCCGAACTACGAGGTTTTGATCCTTCATTGGTACGTAGGCATGAGACTTTCGCGTCTTTCCAAATCAAAAATTAATAAAAAGATATTTCTTTTCTCATCTCCCCAATCATTTACAAGCAAACAATTTTAGCCAAAAACATATATATTACAAGAGGTTCCTATAGAGTACTATAGATGCTTAGGGTGCTAATACCTTCCCTTTGCATAATCAACCCCCGTACCTTGATCTCTTATTGCATTGCTTATTGCTTTATCGCTTCTTTAGCTTTGCATGTTTATTTGTGGATTTTATTCGATTTTTTCCCCTTCTCTTGGATAAATTAAAGTTTGGTGGTGACTTCTTATTTTGCGAGTCAAAGTCTAATCAATAGCTTTGATCTCCGAAAATCACCGCGACACATGTATAGCTTTCATTGTATTTGAAAACTCTCATTTGATTGTGAAAGAAAAATAAAGCCTACCATAGAAGAAAAATAAAGCCTTTGTCGTTCCTTCTCATGTGAACAAAATTAGCCTCTAAGTCCCATTTTGAAACTAGAGGAATTCAATATATCATGTTCAGAGCCACTAGCTACTACGGTCATTCAACAAGATCAACCAAGTTGGAATACAAAGAACACAAGATAGGGATGGATGGAGCTAAAGAGAAGGAGAGATACAAGGAGAAATATATTGAAAATTCATTCAAGAACTTGACCTTGGTGACTGCAAAACGTTGTCTTCTCCTATATTAAAAAGGGTAAAAACTTCCTCTATATTTTCTTCATTTAAATATTCCACTCTGCAAAAGATACAACTACTTTTCCTCTTTGAAAAGTAAAGTTTAGAATACATTTTCTGACAAACGTTAAAAGAGATATTTTCTATTGGGTAGATAAAGGGTCATAATTCTCATGTTATTTACATAATTAATCGTGTTTGAGATCTCTACTTATACACACTTTTTTTTTCTTTTCAATTGGGCAGAAAAATGATGAGCTAATGTTTGTAACGAAGCGGGAGTGCTATTATTAATTTGGCCTAATCCATTAGCTTGAGATCTCTACTTATACGCACTTTTTTTTCTTTTCAATTGGACAGAAAAAGAATGAGCTAATGTTTGTAACGAAGCTGAAATGCTATTATTAATTTGGCTCAACCCATTATCTTGAGATCTCTACCTTATACACACTTTTTTTCTTTTCAATTGGGCATGAAAATGATGAGCTAATGTTTGTAACGAAGCTGAGGGTGCTATTATTAATTTGGCCCAACCCATTAGCTTGAGATATCTAATTATACACACTTTTTTTTCTTCCAATTGGGCGGGAAAAAATGAGCTAATGCTTGTAACGAAGTTGTGCGTGCTATTATTAATTTGGCTCAACCCATTAGCTTGAGATCTCTACTTATACACACATTTTTTCTTCAATTGGGCAGAGAAAATATGAACTAATGTTTGTAACAAAACTTGGGGTGCTGTTATTAATTTGGCCCAACCCATTAGCTTGAGATTTCTACTCATACACACTTATTTTTTTTCTTCAATTGGGTGGTAAAATATTGAGCTAATGTTTGTAAAGAAGTTGGGGGTGCTACTATTAATTTGGCCCAACCCATTAGCTTGAGATCTCTACTTACACACACATTTTTTTTCTTCAATTGAGCAGAAAAAAGATGAGCTAATGTTTGCCTTGATCATTTGTTTAATGCAGCTTATATTTTAAGAATCGTGTGATGTTTTATTATGTTATTATTAGTCTGATTTTCAATCAACCTTATGGATGACTTACATATTGAGTAAGTTGTATAATAATTATCCCTTTAATCTAATTATAAGGTCGAATTATATTTAGTTTAATTTATAATGATATCGAAATATTATGTGAAATTATTTATTGGTCGTACTAACAAACGAAATATAAAATCATATCATATAAACAAATTCTTTCACATGCGTCGCACGGTTGGGAAATCTACTACATACACATACAAGTAAAAAACCTAAGAATTATACTTCCACCCCATGTTTTCCTCCAAAAGACCAATTTAATATTTGTTATTATTTAATTTTAAAAAAAAATGTCACATGATGTGTGTGTGGTGGAATTCGTTAATCAGATTTTCGTAGTATACAGCATTGCTCATAATTCAATAATAACTAAAGCTACACAAGTAAAGAGCCTATATGTAAAACAAAAACAAAAACAAAAAAAAAAAAAAAGCTTATATAAATTCACTCAATACTATGTATTCAAACATACCGTTACAACAAGAGAGAAATACATGTATGGTCTTGGTCATTATTTAGTCACACACATAACAAAATATACACATTATTTAATTATTTTTTCTTTATACTTTTTTCTCAATTATGTGAGTGTGGCCAAATTGGAACTAAATATTAATGGTCATGCAAGTATTTCTCACAACAAGAAAACTTTCTCAACACAAAATCAAATCTAGAACTAAACTTTCTCATGTAAACAAATTAAAAGATAAAACATAGAACCAAAACCAAACACAAACGATTCATAAAATAACCAACAATCACAGTTCTAAATCCCTATTCATAATCAATCCCACACTCGCAAAAAAAAAAAATTGGTTACAAAAGAACTAGTGAGCTAGCGATTCGGAAGTGACCGTTGGTACGAACGAGAACAGTTCATAGTTCTGAAAAAGTGATCGTGCGAGTGAGAACCATTCTAAGGGAGCAGTTAGGGATTCAGTGTGAGTTAGGGATTCAGTGTTGATTGTGATGAACACTAAGGATTTTGAGTGCGGTTAGGATTCGATGCTGAATCGTGATGAACATGAGTGCGGTGAGGGATTAAGTATTGGAGTAATAGGGATTTTGAGAGTGATAGCGATTTTGAGAGTTTCGTATGAAGAATGCATGTTTCAGGGTGTTCGTGAATCGAGAATGGTAAAGCAATTCAGGGCTTGTTTAGAAATTAAATACTTACTGTATTTGTTAATAATAATATTTTAAAGCTAAAAAAAGTGAGCCGTGACACCAAAAAAAAATGTAAGCATTTTCTACTATCTTAGAGAGAAATAACATAAAAAAATAAAAAGTCATTTCATCAATCAACCAAAAAAAATAACAAATGGTACTAACCTCATAAACCAAAGATAATGTGAAAAATAACACGGCCCCTTAATTACTTAAGCTTACAAGGTCACAAATAATAAAGCTTTCTAACCATTAATGTTTTTTGTGATGTAGATTGGGCAGGATGTCCGACCACTAGACGATGCACCACAAGCTAGTGCATCTTCCATAGATGGATTTATGAAGGAGACAATCATGGTCAGGAAGTAGTGTGTGCACAAAGCCAGACGGTTTTTTCATGTAGACACGTTCATTAAGCTTGTCATGTAAGAAGGCATTTTTGACGTCTACTTGTCTTGATTCTGTTGGTTTTATATGTAGTAAAGCAGACTCTTTACTAAGCATGTTGACAACTTAGTTACTTCCTCGCTCTTGAAGTCATATACTTTCCCGGAGGTCTTATAGTTTCCCAAACAAAATATGCACAAGATCTTCTAGCAAATGCCAACATGCTTGAAGCCTCAAAGACCAACACTCCAATTAGTCCTAAACCAATTGAATTGTATGATGACAACAGACATCTGGATCCTACTGAATATCGCAACATATGTGACTCTCTCCAATATCTCATCTTTATTAGACTAGACATCACATACGCGGTTAATCTTGTGTGCCAATATAATATATTTTCCGTTGAAAAAAATAAATTCGTAATTGTTATAATATTGAAAAAAAGTCACATATTTCCTTTTTTTTTGTTAGAAGAAAAAAATATTATATATATTAAAAGAAAGTTAGATATTTCATTTTTATTTTCCGTTTAAAAATAAAAAAGCGAAATAAAATGGTAAAGACTAATAATATTAATATAACTCCATGTCATTCTCAAATTAATTAAAGAACATTCCCATCTGAAGAAGAAAAAAAAAAACTCTACCATAATAAGAGTGTTTTTTTTTTTGAATGGCAATACCATAATAAGAGTAGTTTAGAGAATATTTTCATCTATATCATTTGACTCGAATAAATTTTAAGACATGGCTAGCTCCCGAACCCACGTGCAGGGACGGACTTGGGCAAGGGCAAGTAGGGGCTTGGGCCCCTCCCTCTCTCTTGTTCATTGCCTTACAATACTAATAATATATGTGTAGTCATACTGAATAAAAAAATTATACTCCCTCATTTCTTAGTCATATTTAAGGTCATGCTAAATAGTGTTTTTATGGCAATGATTAAGGAAATAAAAATGGAATGAACTACTTTTAAAATTATACTATCAATGTTTTGAAGGAAATTTTTTTTGTCAGACTTTAGTTAATCATCTTTCTACTGAATTCAAACTTTACTTATTTAACATTTAATATTACATTTTTCGGCCCCCTGTCACATCAATTTCTGGATCCGTCCCTGCCCTGCCACGTGGTTTAATTTCAACTTCATTGACTTAGTTTTGTTGAGTTCTTGAAGAACTAGATTTTTAGAAGTCTATAAAATTTATTTGATCTTAATAAAAATTTAACTAAATTAAAGAAAATTAGTAGAAAACGTATTTGTACATCTTGTGACTAAATCCCTTTCTTAATCAAATTTTATTTTAGCTTCTTAAAAAAAATATATGCTCTTGAAGTAGAAAATTTGAAAAAATAATATATAGTTAAAAAAAATTTGAGTTTCAAGAATTTATGTTTTAACATAAGATTATTAAATTTACAGAAGTAGGACTATTGATCACCCTTACACAGGACGCTTACTTTCATATATAATATATAACTGTAAGAAAATTCTTTATCTCTAAAAAAAACTTGTGCTATTAATGTAATATATGTCATAGTAGAATGTATTAAAAGATTTTGAACAAAAAAAAAAAGAATGTATTAAAAGATTATGTATCTAGTATTGTTTTAAATTCTTGTACGTTAATTACACAACCACTTCATTGACTTAATTAAATACTTTTTTTATAAATTAATTTTTTAAATTTGTTTTATAGAAAAAGTAGGAAAAAAAAATTGTTTGGTAAGGAGTACTAGCTAGGTTTAGAAATGGAAAACTAATTAAGAAGTTGGATGGTAAACTACGTTAAACCTTTTTAAAACCGCACTTCCTGTTTTTTCATAATTATTCTATTGTAATATATGGTCTATTTTCTATATATATTGTGTAAACAGAAAATAAGTGGGGATGAATAAAACAAAAATAGTGAAAAGATAATACTCTATATAACAATATTGAAAAGATAACACAACCACTTCATTGACTTAATATTTAATACATGAATATAAGGAAACAATTTGTATTATAAATTAGAGTAACTTGTTTTAACAATTCATTCATCCATACAAAATATATTGAAAAGATAATATATATTATATACCATGAATTCAAAAATGATAAGTTTTATTTTCATCACAGTCACAATATTAGGTGTTACTGCTGCAACTGCAAAAGATGTTTATGAAAATGAAAAGACTGATTGGTATATTATGTGTAACTATTGGTATTTGAAATGTCAGACACTACATCTATTTTGTGACTTGTTTGCCGCATACTGTCCTCATTCAACCCCAGCTGCTCCAGCTTCTTCCGTCCCGACAAACCCGCCAGCTGCTCCCGCTTCTTCCGGTAATGATCATGTCCTCCCGCCAACCCCAGCTTAATTAGCTTGATGATCGGATCATATATATATCTATCTATTATCATATAATATATATAAAATAATGGTATTGTTATATATCTATCTATCTATTACTATCATATCATAACATTATTATTATTATTATATATAATAATAATAATAATGTTTGTGAGAGTGTGATCATATATTACTAAATAATCCCTGGTGTGTAAGTTTGTTATTGATAATATGGTGTGCCAATCAATATGTAATATTATTATTATTATTGAAATAAATGAAGTTTATATATAATCTGGTGTGCCAATCAATATGTAAGTGAGAAAGTAAAACAATTAAGTACAACAAAATTAAAGTATATATAATCTCAATATTGATTATAACCAAAAATCATTAATATTTTCATTTGTTCTAATGCTTCTTATTTTGTAAAATTAATTTTATTATGATCGATGAATTTCTATAATATAGTTGAGAGTCATGATAGTGAATTCTATTTTGTCCTTTGTACTACGTATACTACAATAAATTTTGTATTCCACCTCAAATCCTTCCATGATCAAAAATGAAAATTGTGTCCAATCATAGTAATTAAATAAATTTATGTGTAATATTCATGATGTCTAAGTTTGTGTGTATGTGAATTTGGTATTATATTATGATGTAATTCGATCAATCGAAGATTGAACCAAATCAAAATAGATATATTGGCTAGTTTGATTCGGTTTAATTTTTAAAAAATACTAAAATCTAAACGAAATTCAATAGATAGAATATTCATTGGTTCAAACATTTTCTTTGGTGTAAGGAGTAATCTCAGCTATCTGCCACTTGAGAGCAACAAAACCAATATTATTGTGCTCAAGATGAAATAGCACAGACAAAACCAGCTAATCAATCATAAAGCAACCATATGCCACCATCTAGGATAGAGGTAACCCAACTTAACCATCATAGATAGAAACTAAAACCAAGGGCTAAATCACCATGAAGTCAACAAGGAGGTATATCAAATCCAAAAAAGTCTTCAATCTGCACACTTAAAGGCAAACCACTAACAAACACAGAGATCTTGAAACAAATGGTACTAAGTTCATAAACCAAAGATAATGTTGTATAATTTCATCCTTGACAATAAACTATTTCAAAATTACTGCTTGGAATAATAATGGATTCCCTACATATTTCAGACTTGTTTCCAGCAGTCTTTAGACAGTTGAGATATTCTTTCTTGTCCTGAAATGAGGCCAATAAGGGAATCAAGGTACAAGAAGATAGACAAAATATAATCTGATAGCATTTGACAATCTATTGCTTGTTTGTTTTGGCGTTATTAAACGCTTGGAGATGCACGTCGGAGTCACAGCAAAGAATTGCAGCTCTTAAACCCAAAACGCTCTATTCTGTTATGTTCTGTTCTGTTCACTTTAGCTTTATCATGATAGAGAATCTAAAGTGAACAACTATTTTTGTTTCTAACCTTGATTCATGTTTTATCAACCCGACAACCCCTAGTCCTTACACTAAAGAAATAAAATTAAAGTCCTCAATATGTTTTTCGTTGTTCAAGTCAATCCCCGATGTAGTGATGCATGATGAAGGATTAATGTAACAAAAGCATAACTTAAGTACTAACCTAATAGGGATATGACTTGTATCTATATTTCTCTGGCGAGTCTTGTCCAAGGATTAATACGACGACAAATGCCAAGGTTAAGAACAAATATAGGAGTTTAGTCACACACCCATCGTGGTTATCAATTTAAAATTTTACTGTATAATAACAACTATAGAGCATAGTTTATCTTAAATTCTGCCTCAAACGCCAAATTTAACCTATATATTAAACATTAAAAGCTAGCCCACAATTCCGATAAAAAACTTGCAAGGTCTTTGCTTCTTAAGCCTTCAATTGTTGATGGATAATTGAGAGAAGAAGAACCATACCAGGTCACACAAATGCATATGATCCAATGGGAAAACTCCCTTTTCGAGAGGCACCGGACGGAGTCCCCTGTTGCCACCAAATGCACCACCTGATTATTACACCAGATTCAAAGAATGAAACTTTAGAATCAAAGCAAACATTACCTCAATTTTGAAGCCTTAACAACTAATAATTTTCATTAATTTTTAAACCAATCCTTTAATTCAATCCTTTCACATATAAACTACCGTAAAATATGTCAGTAATTCATCAAATTAACGAAGGAAAAAATAATTGAAGACTTAACTATAAGATATGCGAGTGATTTATCAAATTAAAGAAGTAAAAAAAAATAAATGAATACCTGAACTCATTTCTAGGTTTGTTGTCAAGCTTAAATTGGAAATCAAACGATAAGAGACTTTAAGATTCTTCCCTACCGGAGTTTTAGTGCCTCTGATCACCGAACAAGCTTTGTTGCCGATGGCGAATAACGAGAGAACAGTGAAAATTAACCGCTGCATTGAGTTGAGTTTGAAACGATTAATCAGCAATGAGGTAGTGAAAACAGAAGTTCTAAGAGAAAAGAGATGAAGTGTAAGCAATTAATTAGTTTTCAGAATCAGATAAAATGGAAGAGAATGAATTACACGGATGCTTTGGTGATTGATGCTGGCTGCTCCGGCAAGTTTGTGTTAACGATGCACCGTTGAAGGTGATGCTCCGGAGAGTTTGCGTTCATGAATCAGGGATTAGAGCTCGTGTTAGAGGTTGCGCGTAACAGGGAAAGGGTTTGGAGGATAAAATAGTAACTTTATTAAAATATTAAGGGTAGTTTCGTAGTTTAACTTAAGAACCCTGTTTTATGGTTTAAGAGCTACTCTTAATTTTCGTAATTTATCTTTAAGAAACGTGATGTTTTAACTTTTAAGATCTGTTTGGTTTGAAGTGGATCATAATTGTTCTAGTGAATAACTAAAAATAGATAGATACTAGATAAATGGGAGATAGAAGGGAAAAATATTCAATACAAAGATTTCTCATAAGTTTCCTAATTATGTTTTATGTTGGCGGGTCTTTGTATGTGTTGTTCGAAAATAGGAGGACTCAATGATTATTCGCTTGCCGGAACCAAAAGTCAAAATTTTGGTAGATAGGGATCCCATAAAAACTTCATCCAAGCAATGGGCAAAACCTGATCATTTCTCAAGAACAATAGCTAAGGGACTTGATACTACCACTTGGATATGGAACCTACATGCTGATGGTCATGATTTCGATAGCAATACTAGTGATTTAGAGGAGATTTCCTGAAAAGTATTTAGTATTGACTATTATAAAGACTAAATGTTAGGTGTGTATTGATCAAATGTAAGCTAGTTAGATGCAATGCTCATGAGCAAGCTTGCCAAGCCTATGAGCCAGGCCTGCTGTCAAGGTGCGCGCGTGTTGCAGCAGAAGCTTAAGGCGCAAGTTAGCTTAGTTTGAGTTTGTTAAGATTGTTAAGTTTGTTGTAACTAACTTGTATCTTGTACATTGGCTATATAAGGCCTTGCTATGATCAATGAAAGTCAAGTAGTACCATTTGCCTTATCACTAAAAAATCAAAAAATATCAAATTTTATATTTTTGACAATTTTGATAAATAATATTTGATTATTATCCATATAAAATCAATTTGTTACCTCGATTCATAAAATTATCTCATATCAAAATTACATATATAAAATATTAATAATTTAATATTTGGACTCAATTATAACGCACAAATCTAATACGAATAAAATCTCCTACAAGTTAATCTGATTTTGAGTTTATTACAAGTTTACAACTAAGTAAAACTCAATTTTTTGTAAAAAAAAAAAAAGAAAAAAAAAAAGTAAAACTCAATTTCATTTATGAATTTATTAAAATTTAAGTTTGCGGTCTTGACACAAAAAAAGTTTACGGCCAAGTTAATTCGAAATTGATGCATAGACTTAACTTGGAATCTTAAGAACTTTGTATGCGAGGATTGCAAAATTGTTGGCGGTTATTGTTTTATGGATTTTGTTAACAAATTATAGGTAGGAAATTTTAACAATCATTTATCAGCGATTTATCTCTGTCAAGAACTTGTGGGATACAAAAAGAGGTTTTTCTAATCAAATTTTCTTCATACATAACTGTGAAAAATTGACCCGTGACCACTTGTTTAAAAGATCTAAATTTCTTACCACTTAAATCAATTCATTGTTAATTGTCTTAAGTTGAGTGTTCGGGATTCGAACTCTAACCCCTACATAATATATGCGATATCCCAATGTCCCCACAGCTAAGCTTATAGGACAATTGTCATATGTAAAACGGTAGTAATCTTATTCTAAAGTTTTTTGTTAAACCTCCTTTATGCTTCAAAGTTTTTAGTGCCATTCTTGTTCAACGAGTCAGCATTGTAGTCTTGTTTTAAAATACCAATTTTAGTAGGTTGACTTGTTGAAAGTTATCAATGCAGAAGAGAAAAAAACAAAGTCAATTTTCAACATAGCTGTCCCAATTTGAGAAAGTTAGGCAAGTGGACCAACTTTCCCTATCAATAGAAGCTTATTGTGTCCTAGACTCCTAGTACAAGATCAAAATTTAATACGCTTTAAGATGATTGTTCTTTAAAATGTCGAATGTAATCAACACTGAAATTAAGAAGAATATACACGCTATACTTGTCATAGTGGTTGAAAATTTTGCCTTGCATCATAAAATGGAGGGAAAACACACAAAACAAATTAGGGTTTAGGGTTTGCTTGTGTATACAAGCTTATAATATAAAAGATTAAACTAAATATAATTCGACCTTATAATTATATTAGAGGGATAATCATTATACAACTCACTCAATATGTAAGTCATCCATAAGGTTGATTGAAAATCAGACTAATAATAACATAATAAAACATCACACGATTCTTAAAATATAAGCTGCATTAAACAAATGATCAGGCAAACATTAGCTCATCTTTTTCCTGCTCAATTGAAGGAAAAAAAATGTGTCTATAAGTAGAGATCTCCTAGAGTAAAATTCACCACTCAAATCATGCATAAAAAACAATGGCAGGAAAACATTCTCCTATTTAATCAATCAGGTCTAGATTTACTTTCTCTTCCCTCGCTGAATAAGGAAACATTCCTATAAGGAAATGATTAGCTGTATCATTCTGCCCACTGCCCAACTTAACCATCATATATAGAAACTAAAACCAAGGGCTAAATCACCATGAAGGCAACAAGGAGGTATATCAAATCCAAAAAAGTCTTCAATCTGCACACTTAAAGGCAAACCACTAGCAAACACAGAGGTCTTCAAACAAGACTAAGGCTCCGTTTGGTCCTACTTATTTTTCACTTTTTTTCTTCTCCTTAAAAGTAGTAAATAAGTAAAAAATTGTGTTTAACCAAAATTCTTCTTAGTTTTTACTTCTTTACTTTATTTCTCTAATTACTTTAAGGAGAAATAGAGTGAAATACAATTTTCTATTTCTCTATTTCTTTTAGGAGAAGTAGAAAAGTGGAAAATAAGTAGAGCCAAACGAGGCCTAAATTCCATTACCTGTATGAAGCAAAATGCAATAAAACGAATAAAATGGTGTAGGCGCGAAAAATGTTAATGAGCTCTTGTAGCACCGCGAAAAATGCACGAGCATAAAAATGCTCGAAATGGCTACAGAGTCACCAACCAAGTTTTATTTTTAAAGGGAAACGTCGACAAAATCCTTAAGAAATGGAAAGATTCGTCGCAACCATTTTCGAATTCGGGATTCGATTATGTAAGGGGAATGTATTAGCAACACTCACATCCTTTCTAGTCAATGTGAACCTTCTAATTAGCTTGGAGTTGAAAAGTGTTTAACTTAAATGTGAACAGAAATTCAATTCGTGAATAGAAAATCATAACTGCTAAAATCATAATCTGTATCAAATTTTCGTTTGTAACTCAATTGTTTCTGCATGCTCTTGAATTTGCATGAATTGATTCTGGGGAAGAAACAGGGGTAAGTAATTCAGTTCTTGAATTGGCACTAATTTGTTTACACATCTTGGAGGTTGCTGGTTTTGTGGTCTATAATTATTCTTTAGCTATGTTTGATATGTGTTTGTTTGTAAGGGTGGTCTACCACTAAAGTAATTCAAGAGTGTAATTTTTTATAAAAAAATTGGACTTTTTGTTGTAAATTTTTAGAGTTGTAATGTCTGAGTAATTTTTTGGAGTTGCAAATTTGTTGGTTTCCGGATTTTTGTGAATGAAGAAGATGAATGAGAGAATTTGCCACATCACAAGTTTACGGATGACATTGTACCAAACTTAACGGTTGTTGACAAAAACTAACAGATTAAGTTGACTAACATAAATGTAGTTAAGGGATTTAAATATAACGATAATTAGTTAATGGACCAAAAACTAATGGGCTACAAATAGAGAATTTTTTTTTTTCTACCCCAACAATCTTCACTCTACCCCAACATATTTTTCAAAATACCCAGTATACCCTTATAAAAAATTAGTATATTTTAATATTTTTTTTTGTCGTATTATACTGTTCCGATAGATTGTTTCATCCTCAAAAAAACTGTTCCGATAAGTATTTATCTTTACCGGTATGTTAATTTTACCGGTACACTTTTTAAAAAATATTCTGATATGTTAATTTTACCGGTACACTTTTTAATAAGTGTTCCGGTTGATTTTACCGGTATACTTTTAATAAGAGTTCCGGTAAACACTATCTCTTCGTTCAATGCTAGAAGAGCTGCAGTTTTTATGCAACATTTTCTTTTCAACAAATCTGGAAACACAAACACACCAAACTGAAACTCCATCCAATTTGTTGTGCCTCTAAACAAACACTTTGAATTAGATTTAATAAAATCAACTCCACCCATGAAAGAAGCTCACCTGCACCAGCAAACCTCTGACGCAAATTAAGTAGAAGGGACAAACAACCACCGTGGCGATGCCGGCGGTGGTGAACAGTCCCAAAATGGGTTTCATGACCCCCCAGCAACCTTCCGAACAAAAAGGGGTTATGGGTAGAAGGAAACGCATACTAGCTGAAATAGATATCGCTACAAGTGATGTGATTGATTCATAATCTAAGCAAATAAAATTGATAGGACGAGTAGAAGGAATCAAACATACCGGAACACTTTGTCTTCAAAAAAACATACCGGAACACTTTGTCTTCAAAAAAAACATACCGGAACACTTATTAAAATCAAGTGTACCGGTAAAATCAACATACCGGAACACTTATTAAAAAGTGTTCCGGTAAAATTAACATACCAGAACAATTTTTAAAAAGTGTACCGGTAAAATTAACATACCGGTAAAGATAAATACTTACGGAACAATTTTTTGAGAGGATGAAACAGTCTACCGGAACAGTATAATACGACAAAAAAAAATTAAAATATACTAATTTTTTATAAGGGTATACTGGGTATTTTGAAAAATATGTTGGGGTAGAGTGAAGATTGTTGGGGTAGAAAAAAAATAATTCACAAATAGATTATCATTTTTTGAGAGCTATTTTTGCCACCCTACTGGTTACTCGCTCGCCCTATTTTTACACATCCGGGATTTAAGTAGCGGATGTGTAAAAATAGGACGTTTTGAGAAGAAAAAAAAATCCGTCCGCTACTTAAGCCGTCCCCATTTTTTTTGGTACATTAAATAGACTATCATTTTATGTCTCTTTTTTAGGTTTTTTTTAGGTAAAATAACAAAGTCCTATTATACTAAAGGATGGTGGAGTTTGGAGTCTCCTTTTCAAACCCTAATCAAACCCTAATTCGTTTGACCAATGGCTAAGCACCAACAATGCAATTTGTCCAATGAATCTTTGCCAATCTAGCCCACTCATATGCTGCCAATATCTGTCCAATTGTCATGTCCCAAGTGTCTATATTGAAAGACTTGCATCCAATGTATGCTTTGTATCATGATGTGCAAACATCCATCCATCATGTCATTTGTGTCTTGTGTATATTGGGCTATCATGTCAACTATGTATCCACGGCCAATCAAGAGTATGAGGTCCTTCAACATGTATACACGACCAATCAATAGCATGAGCTTCTACAATGTCATCGCATACATCCATCTTGCCTTGATCACAAAGTCAATGCCTTAATGTATGGTTCTTGGAAATTGGTCCTATTTATTTTTCCTCCTTACCAATGTGAAGTATCACACTATGTAATGATTATTATTCCATTCCATCTATTGGTTGGTTATTTTGTTTCACAAGGTCAACTAGCCACAATTTAAGATGCAATCAACTATCAGACAATCAACATTCTCTTCATCTATTCACGTTTTCTTCCTTTCAACTTGCTATTCCATTTTCATCTCATTTTGTCCATTGTTCACTCCTCATTCACTTACCTTCTATGGCTGAAACACATTCCCTTCCACAAGCCATGCCTATCACCAATAACTCATTTATCAACTGTGCATCGTTTCTGGATTTTGGGACTGCACGAGAGGTTGATGAAGCTCATGGTTCACATGTGAGTGAAATGGTTAGCAGCATTAACACTTACCAGATGGAGTGTGATCCTTATAATGTAAGGATTTGGTCTATTTAATTTCGTTTATTTATTTTCTTTATTGTATATATGGATATATGGATATGTATAGATAGATTGGATTGTGTTTTAAGTTTATCAAATTGAGTTATAATTGTTAGATCTATGCTAGATTCGTATCATGTTAATGAGTCGGTTATTATATGAAACTCAGTTATTTAGACTTGTGTGTTCATATTCTGTGTTAACACTTTATCAGCAAACTATCCTCTAATCATTTAGAATTTGGAGTTGAAATTTGTGTTTTTTCGTTATTCTTCCATCACCTATCTTGCTCCTTGGCTTGAGTTATGAGTTAAATGCATATTATGATGATGGCTAGCATTAAGTATGTCAATCTTTGGTATATCAATCTTTTGGTTTGTTTAGTACAGCATCTATTATATTTGGGACCAGTTTCATTAGCCAGCATTTGTAAGTTTCTATAGATGTTGGAATTTGTGTTTGTTTTCTGCTTCTTTTATCACCTATCTTGCTCCTTGACTTGAGTTATGGGTTAAATGTATATTATGATGATGGCTAGCATTAAGTATGTCATTCTTTGGTATATCAATCTTTTGGTTTGTGTAGTACATCACCTATTATATTTGGGACCAGTTTTATTAGCCAGCAATTGGAAGTTTCTATAGATGTTGGAATTTGTGTTTGTTTTCTGCTTCTTATATCACCTATCTTGCTCCTTGGCTTGGGTTATGGGTTAAATGTATATTATGATGGTGGCTAGCATTAAGGATGGTGGAGTTTGGTATATCAAATTTTTGATTTGTTTAGCACACTATCTGTTATCTTTGGTACCAGCTTCATTAGCCACCATTTGGAAGTTTCTGTGGATGTTTTTTTCTGTGTATGCATGCTGTTGTTTTGATGCTTGTGTATGGGTTTCGTTTTTGCAAGCTACAGTCAATTAGTGTTTCAGATACTTGTGTGCCACGTTACTAATTACGTTGTGTTGTGTTTGAACTGATTAGATGTTTATTATGATGGTAGCTAGCATTGAGTATGTCAATCTTTAGTATATCAATCTTTTGATTTGTTCAGTACAGTATCTGTTATATTTGGGACCAATCTCATTAGACATCATTTGGAGGTTTCTATGGATGTTTTTTATGTGTATGTATGCTATTGTTTTGTTGCTTGTGTGTAGGTTTCATTTTTTTTAAGCTTCAGCCAATTGGTGTTTCAGATTCTTGTGTGCCAAGTTACTAATTGTGTTGTGATGTGTTTGAACTGATTATATGTTTTGCCATGTTTGTAGGTCTTGGGAAGACTACCTCAATGTTTTGTTCGGGAGTTTGGTGATTTAATTGATCCACATGTTATCCTTCAGGACCCTAATGGCAATGAGATCGAAGTTAGAGTTTTGAGAAAGTGTAATGAAATGTTCTTTGAACAGGGGTGGCTGGTTCTTAGGGACTTTTACAATCTTTGGTTTGGAGCTTGGCTTAGAATTAGATATGTTAATCCCAGGCTTTTGGCAATAAGTCTCACATCCAGATGGGGTATTGAGGTTCCTTATCCTTTGCATGATCCTCCTTCTAAGCATATGTTGGAAATTATAATACAAATTTGTATGCGTTCTTATTGTAACTACCGAAATCACACACTACACCTATGAAGCACGGACACCGATACGTAGACACCGATAAAAATTTGGAAAAATAACATAATATAGTGTAATCATAAGTGTTGGTGTCGGTATCTGACACGGACACCGACAGGTGTCGGACGCGCCTAATTTGAGCTGGATTATAGCACTTGGGAATCATTATAGAAATGAATTCAAAGACTGAGATATAATGATTTCCCCTCTAGACTCCAGAGATCTTGATTCTTTTACACATATTTAATGTAATTCCATTGGACTTTCTTAATGTAATGTTACAGTATAATGAAAATCAATACATCTATAAGTCTATTGTAACTCTTAGCATTGCAATCTGCATTATCAAGCCATCATTTGTATGAATGGTAACACTAACAAGTATCAGATTTAAGAAATACACATTGATGGCAGAAATTAAATTATATTCATCTTATTTCATATCTCAAAATTACAATATTCACGAGTTAACAAAAAAACATAATAACATTATTCATGATTCAACAAGCCCAGTCCCACATTACCAAGCCTACATTCTCTAATATAACATTAAACATGACACAAGACAATTTTCATAGTGCCCCATCAGACAATTTTCTCTAATATAACATTATGCATATAGTCAAAATGACTCACTTATTTTTGGACGGAGGGAGTAAAATATTAGCACAAGTGTCTGAATTCTAAAACAAGAATTAATCATCTTAGACCTCAGTAGTTGATTCCTTAAATGAACATGTCACATTGGTCAGAGCAAAATTGCTATTAAAATTTATTTTGCATAAATTTAATTTAATAATTATAAATGACAGATTTAAGTGATGATTAAATTTTGAGAAAAAAAAAACTTTTATTTGATATATAGTGATCTACAAATTGAAACTAGGGGTCGTTACAATAATAGGACTCCTGACTACGTGCTTCTCATCCTTCCAAGTAAGTTATCCAAAAGATATTTTATTCTTTTGTATCATTCTCGGACCTTCAATGCTCAACCTGTACCTTATCTTCTGATTCTTCTTCTTGAACACCAACTTATTTGGTATAACGTTGATACGAAACCTTTTAATTGGTGTAATGCTAGCAACATACGTTGTTTGTCCTTCGCCAACATTAGTAACTGTTCTATGAAAATGTTGGGTTGTCTTTGAGGAATTTCCAGAATTGAAAAAAGCAATAAAAGAAGGGTAATTGAGATCTAATGAAGGTTTAGAGCAATCATTAACAGATGATCTTGTAATGGTAGTGATGTGTTTTTGTGTGAAGTTAACTGCACAAAGAAGATTAACATAATCTTGTACACCAGCATCATAAATAAGACCAGGGTCAAGTGCTCTATTAGGATTAACATGACCAGCTCCCAATGCAAGAGGTGTTGCTTTGTTACCTGTTCCAATGTCTTTGATGTGTTCATTAGTATTATCAAATATGTCTGATGTTGTCATTATTGCCGACCGAATGGCTGCAGGGCTCCAATCATCGTGCGCACCTTTTAAAAGCGCCGCAACGCCAGCAATATGAGGGCATGACATAGATGTTCCGGATAAAATATTAAACTTATTGAAGAATTTATAAGATACAAAATCCAACACAGGAATATTTGTGGGCCATGCTGCTAAGATTGATGTACCAGGACCTGCAATGTCGGGTTTCAAAACATATGGACAATTCTTTGAAGGTCCTCTTGAACTATAAAAATCCACACTAGGCGCCGGTCTAACATCAAAAGATGTTATCTTGAAAGACATTTTTGCTATTGAACTTGAGTAAGAGGTTCTCTTGATGAAATCTTTTACAATCTCTCCATTTTTGGGGTTAATAATGATAGATGGGAATGGGATCGCGCTTGACAATGAACATTCATCAAATTGTAATGTGTTTGTTAAGAGAACACTTCCAACAACTTTTGCTGCAATTAAATTCTGAATTGGTTTCACAAGATTAGCAGAAGTTCCATTGTTAAATTCACAAACCACAATCTTGCTCTTTACTTTGATTAGTTTTTTAACATTGTCACACATACCCATGAAAACAATTGGAAAATTGCTAGTGGAGAATTTACCAGGATAACAAGAGATTCCAGTGACTGAGACTCCATTACCAAGTGTAAGATTTCCATGAAATTCGCGATCTAAAGTACTAGCAGCAACAGTTGTCACCCATGGTATTCCATTGCTCATAGTATTAAAGGAAGGTCCGTCGTTACCGGCTGATGCAGACACAAAAATACCTTTTTTCATAGCTGCAAATGTTGCTATGGCAATACCATCTTTATACAAAGGCACATTGTCATAGCTAAATGACATTGAAAGAACATCAACACCATCTGATATTGCGGCTTCAATTGCAGCTATTATATCAGATACAAACATAACTTCACTTGTTCCCCACGCAGCCTTGTATATGGCTACTCTAGACAATGAAGCTATTCCCGTTGCTGTTCCATTTCCTAAACCAAAGAAAGATGCACCATTTACTCTACTTCCAACTGTTATTGATGAAGTGTGGGTCCCATGACCGAATGTGTCACGTGTCGTGTTAACAATTGTTCTACTAATGTTTGAATATTTCGCCAAGAATCCTTTGTTAAAGTACCTGGCTCCAATGAGTTTCTTATTGCACAAAGATGAATTGTTGGTATTTTCAAATTGACATAATTGACCTTTCCATTTTGAAGGAATTTTAGTCATTCCCTTATCATTGAAACTTCCACTTTCTGGCCAAACACCACTATCAACCACCCCAACAATGACATCTTTGCCAAAATCAGAGGCTGGCCATGCCCCTTTGTAGGGATTAAGACCAAGGAATTTAGGTGAGTGTGTTGTGTCAAGCTTCAAGGATAAATCTGGTATTGATGAAATGTAACCAGGGGAGATTTTGAGAGCTTCATGCTCTTCAGGTGATAGATTTGCACTAAAACCATTCATAACATTGTTGTATGTATAAATGATTTTAGAAGATGTAGACTTGATATTATTATTGGTAGGAGTAACTTGAGAAAGAGTGGATTCATACCAACTATGTTGATTTAAGATTATTGTTGGCATAGCTGATAAATTCATGTGAATGATATAATTATCAGAGTGAGCCAATGTAGAAATGATGTGAAGGCTTGTGATATAATAGAACATGTGGAGACAAATATTGGAAGTCATGATTGAAAGAAATATGTTTTGATCGTAAATAGTTACCAACAAAATGTGTATATAGGCATATGAATGATTATGATGCTAATTTTACAAGGGCATAAAAAAACACTGGAGTAAAATTTGTTGTCTACAATCCAATAATAAAAATACTACTATATTTAAGTTGTTCTGCGGTTATAAACGTATGTGCTTACATTGATATTTTTCTCTAAATACATTGACATCTTTGGAAAATATGGATTTGTAGCAAATTTAAAATTATTTCTAAATTGTATTTACTTTTTTTTTACAGTATTTTAGTAATTATATTTACTTTTATTAATTAATAAAAAATATTTTAGTAATTTATAACATTGAAATTTTTCTATGATTGTTATAGAATGTATTTTACATTTTTATTCTTTTTAATCCATAATGGCGAGTTTCCTTTTTGTTTTTTGGTAAGTTTTGGAGTTTTCTTTTTTCTTTTTTGAAGAAACTAAAATGATATATATATATATTAACTGAAAATAGCCTCCTCAGCACAAGGTGTGCCGAGATAGACGACCAAAGTTTACAAAGGGACAAAAAAAGAAAATACCAAAATCAAAATCATACAATGCCCAAACATAACAAAGGACTAGACCACCAACTATGGTAGTTTGAAGCCAAAGTAACACTCTTCGTCTTCAACCACCTATATGAAAAAAGCTTGATCTTGTCCAATAACTGGTGAGGAATACTGGTTGAGCCTCTGAACAATCTGTGATTTCTTTCCGTCCATATAATCCAAATGCTAACAAGCCAAAGAAAGCTGCAGAAAAGACCGGCGTGCTCGAGATCCACCAGCTTCAAACAATCGAATCTGTGGGACAACTTCACTCACTCTGTCTCTAGGTGACCTGCAGTTGCTCTCTTTTAAAATCACTGAAGCTCGGACATAATCAATCATAGGTCCAGCTAAGAAAATAAAAATCTTCATTGAAGTATCTAAAGGATCAAGGGCATATGCTATAGGCTTTTCCAACAACATAAGAAAACCACTTTCTATATCTTCCATGTAACAATTCATTGTATGAATGAATAAGTGACTGATATTGATTCTTCTTTCATATTCCTTCCATTCAAAACAAGAATGATGAACTTCAAAAATTTGGTAGTATTCCTAGGATCCACAAATTCTTTAAGACTACGAATGAATTCAAGCAGGTTATCAAAGAGAAATTGTTCATGGAGCATAACTTCAACCTCCTTTGTGTACCCTCTTACCAGATCATCGTCTACTTGGATAGTTAGCATAACCATGTATTCATACATTCTCAGCGTAGTGAGCATTCCCATGTAATTTTCCCCCACCTTGCAACACCGAATAATCATCATTTGGTGATAAAAGATGAGTCAAAATTGTTCAACACAAAGCCATACCATTACAAAACCTTTTCTCCTGAACACTAATGATATGATAACATTGGACTAGGTCCATGAGATCAAGAGTTTGACCCAACTCACCTAAAACGAAGCACTGGCCTGTTTCTATCCCCTTCAAATTCATATAATCAATTGTACCCACCCCCTCCTTTTTCATAATCCAATTGTTATCATTAAATTGAACTAAGCTCAATAACTCTATTCCTGCCCACATTGCTAATTCCTTCAAAATCAAACAACATTTAATTTGGGTATGACCCATTATGTTAAAAGAGATACCAACCTTGCCAATTGACTCATTTGCCCTTTGATCTTCTTTTCTAATCCAAGTCAAATCAACCGAGTTAAGAGCTAGACCCACCATGTAAGATATCAAAACTACCCTTCTCTCTTTCTTCAACAAGAGAAAACCTTCCACGTTCTCCATTAAAGAAATCTCTACTCCCATGTCCGGTGGTTCTCGCCATGGTGGAAACAACACAAGTCGATATAAGTCTGGCGGTTTCGGTGGTGGTTTGATAATAATCACCTGCTCTTTTCTTTCTTAAATATTTGTGTTTGCAGAGATTCGTTCATGCAAATCGAAGTCCGGCGAAGATCGATGTGATAGTACTGTCACCGATCGGCTGGTGTCTAGAGGCTTTGACGGAAGTAGTGGCGTTTGACTGCGTTGGTGGTTCAACTCTGCGTTTGGCGATTTCAGTGGTCTGAGCGGCAGAACTCACTGCGGTGGTGCCGTCACAGGTCTAGTGGTGTTCTGCCATGTTGGTGGAGGCTGCACCGCTGATCTATGTACACAATTGTTATCTGCCATCGTACTTTGCACCCTCATTTTCTCGGTCTCGACCTTTACTGTAGTTTTAGACACCTTCATCACTATTGTTTCCAACTGAAACTCAGATTTGTTCAGGTGAGTTTCTTCTCTGACGTCGTAGAAATTATGGTTACCACCATCAGTTTGCGGTGGTTGAGGTGAGTCCCACGACCACACACTATTATCGCTTCATTCCTCCTCTTCGTGATAGTGGTGCACTCTTCCTCGTGGTCTCCCACGAAGACGGTTACGACGAGCCCGTTCCTCTTGAATGAGCTCGCGAAACTGCTCCACCGTGACTGGCGGTCTTGATTGTTGTTCCAACAACATCTAACAAATTTGTTGCAACTTTGTTTCGATGTTTCCCAATTTTTGTTCCATTGAATCAAATCTCGCATCCATCGTTTTCTCTGGTGTGCAGCGCAAACCAAGGCTCTGGATACCAATTGTTAGGACTCGATCTCGATTATGACTGAACATTGATCAATAAAATAGTAGAATATAGTAGTGAATAAAAATTCTTATTGCTGGAAATAGTTAGAGTTCATGTGGGATCTAGCTCACAATACAAACAGAAGATTAAAATGAAAGGAAATAAGCTATAACTGATTAGGGAGGCACTTCGAGAGGCCTTAGCTCTCCTAGAGTAAAATTCACCACTCAAATCATGCATAAAAAACAATGGCAGGAAAACATTCTCCTATTTAATCAATCAGGTCTAGATTTACTTTCTCTTCCCTCGCTGAATAAGGAAACATTCCTATAAAGGAATGATTAACTGTATCATTCTGCCCACGTTTCCTTTTATAAAATTTGTCATAACTATCATAACCCAACTTAACCATCATAGATAGAAACTAAAACCAAGGGCTAAATCACCATGAAGGCAACAAGGAGGTATATCAAATCCAAAAAAGTCTTCAATCTGCACACTTAAAGGCAAACCACTAGCAAACACAAAGATCTTCAAACAAAGATTAAATTCCATTACTTGTATGAAGCAAAATGTAATAACACGAACAAAATGGTGTAGGCGCCTTCAGCTCATTAACTAGAACAAAGATGGCAAGTGCACAGTACCACTGATATAAAAGTTGCAATCAACATCCAAAATGAACATCATCATGAAGCTCCATAAGGCATGCAATTAGACCCAAGAGATAGAGATGAAAGCCAAGCTAATCCAAGGGAGAAGTAACACTAACATCCAAATGTAATACCAATATCTTCCACAATTGTAACAACGGTAGAATCAATCACAGCATAACAAAGGAAATTCTGAATCCTTATTTATGGAAGTCTAACTTTCAGCATGATACACTTCATGAATTCCAATTCTTTTTCATTACTTCTATGGTCGTGCCTCGTGGCATGGAAGCACCCGTACTATTGAAATGGTTTGTCAGTAGAGATGTTCCCGCAAGTGCCCCTTTTTCCAATGGGACTATAATTCCTATTCATATCCTTCATTCCCTCTTTTGGTCTATCTACAATCCAGGAAATTCATACGCTCCATGGACGGAGCAAAAAGTGGAGTCTTGGTCAGAGCAAGCCGCCCTGTTCTATTACCAGACAAAGACAACTTCTAGTAAACATCTTGTGAGCATTATATTGCCCCAGCCCCATATTCAAAGAACATATATGCTGAAAAGTAACAGCTCAAACCAAATAACAAATTCTTGTAAATCCAAACACCATAAAACACTGCAATGATGATGTCGAAAATTGCAGTGGAGAAGATTGCAAAATGGAGCACGAACTATGGACAGAAGCAAGAGTAATCTCAAGAATTGAATAGAGATGAAATTATACATTGGAACTTCAACAAAGTCGATGTGATTTTGTCAAAACACGTTGTCTATCCAAGCATACACAATTATGGATATCTAGTTTGGACAATGGCTATATATACAACAAACTTTAAATTGAAAGTGTGTTTATGTTTGATATATGTTGGTATTAAAAAAACAAATGGTACTAAGTTCATAAACCAAAGATAATGTAAAAAATTACACAACCCCCTACTTAAGCTTACAGTGTTTATCAAACATTAATAAAGCTAACTATCGCAAACTATCAAACACTTATTGGTTGCGATCACCAATCCTCTCGGTAATTTTACCTCCCGGAGTTTCTGCATTAACTTCTTTAAAACCAAGTTCTGCCAAATCTTGCTTTGCCATCAAGTTCCTGCAAGACGTCAATTGTCAATTATATAGTTCATAGATAACCAGTGATAACACAACACAACTCCAGTCAAAACAAACCTAAAAGCCATACATAACAGAAATAACATCAGCCGTAACATAATATTTACAAATGAATAAAAAAAAGTGATCAAGATATCCACTTAAAAGTGTCAACTTTGGTACAAACTGATCATACTTAATCTTAATTGGAAAATGTTGTATAAACCTAGCATTCTATCTCTGTTACTACCATCTTGAACAGCTACAATGGGTTCTCACAATAATAAGAACAATTGAGATCCATCAGAAAACATTGAAGACAATAAACTATTTCAAAATTACTGCTTGGAATAATAATGGATGCCGGTGAAGCTATAGGAGGAATTCCTCCATGTGTAATCTCAAGAATTGAATAGAGATGAAATTATACATTGGAACTTCAACAAAGTCGATGTGATTTTGTCAAAACACGTTGTCTATCCAAGCATACACAATTATGGATATCTAGTTTGGACAATGGCTATATATACAACAAACTTTAAATTGAAAGTGTGTTTATGTTTGATATATGTTGGTATTAAAAAAACAAATGGTACTAAGTTCATAAACCAAAGATAATGTAAAAAATTACACAACCCCCTACTTAAGCTTACAGTGTTTATCAAACATTAATAAAGCTAACTATCGCAAACTATCAAACACTTATTGGTTGCGATCACCAATCCTCTCGGTAATTTTACCTCCCGGAGTTTCTGCATTAACTTCTTTAAAACCAAGTTCTGCCAAATCTTGCTTTGCCATCAAGTTCCTGCAAGACGTCAATTGTCAATTATATAGTTCATAGATAACCAGTGATAACACAACACAACTCCAGTCAAAACAAACCTAAAAGCCATACATAACAGAAATAACATCAGCCGTAACATAATATTTACAAATGAATAAAAAAAAGTGATCAAGATATCCACTTAAAAGTGTCAACTTTGGTACAAACTGATCATACTTAATCTTAATTGGAAAATGTTGTATAAACCTAGCATTCTATCTCTGTTACTACCATCTTGAACAGCTACAATGGGTTCTCACAATAATAAGAACAATTGAGATCCATCAGAAAACATTGAAGACAATAAACTATTTCAAAATTACTGCTTGGAATAATAATGGATGCCGGTGAAGCTATAGGAGGAATTCCTCCATGTGTAATCTCAAGAATTGAATAGAGATGAAATTATACATTGGAACTTCAACAAAGTCGATGTGATTTTGTCAAAACACGTTGTCTATCCAAGCATACACAATTATGGATATCTAGTTTGGACAATGGCTATATATACAACAAACTTTAAATTGAAAGTGTGTTTATGTTTGATATATGTTGGTATTAAAAAAACAAATGGTACTAAGTTCATAAACCAAAGATAATGTAAAAAATTACACAACCCCCTACTTAAGCTTACAGTGTTTATCAAACATTAATAAAGCTAACTATCGCAAACTATCAAACACTTATTGGTTGCGATCACCAATCCTCTCGGTAATTTTACCTCCCGGAGTTTCTGCATTAACTTCTTTAAAACCAAGTTCTGCCAAATCTTGCTTTGCCATCAAGTTCCTGCAAGACGTCAATTGTCAATTATATAGTTCATAGATAACCAGTGATAACACAACACAACTCCAGTCAAAACAAACCTAAAAGCCATACATAACAGAAATAACATCAGCCGTAACATAATATTTACAAATGAATAAAAAAAAGTGATCAAGATATCCACTTAAAAGTGTCAACTTTGGTACAAACTGATCATACTTAATCTTAATTGGAAAATGTTGTATAAACCTAGCATTCTATCTCTGTTACTACCATCTTGAACAGCTACAATGGGTTCTCACAATAATAAGAACAATTGAGATCCATCAGAAAACATTGAAGACAATAAACTATTTCAAAATTACTGCTTGGAATAATAATGGATGCCGGTGAAGCTATAGGAGGAATTCCTCCATGTTATAGCATAATATGTGATTGCTGTGACTCACATATGACTC
The DNA here is from genome assembly GCF_020283565.1 of Trifolium pratense. NCBI lineage: Eukaryota > Viridiplantae > Streptophyta > Magnoliopsida > Fabales > Fabaceae > Trifolium > Trifolium pratense. The sequence continues at coordinate 46,956,023 of NC_060063.1, read as the reverse complement.
TTCACTCGAGCAATTTATCCTTCTGCTATATAATTACACTGATAAATTGATAATCAAGAAATTTGGGTGGTTTGTCTGTTTATTCTGTTTTATCCAATTTCATGGTCAAAGTTACAATTAATTACTACTCAGAACTGTTCAATCTTTTCCTGGCTAAAACCACAATACTCACACAAATAGATCACACTAACAAGTTGAGAGGATAAATTTAAATTCACTAAAGACATTATTCATTTTACAAAGCTTCCTATTCATCAAGTTACACTATGATAACAAGCTCCAAAGTAGCCTATTTGACACTGAATATTGAAACCAATATTAACTGGTAAGAGAAAAACACGAGTACATCAGAAATGTGAGGATAACTATGTCTGTACTACAGTGAAGCCGACTCACTTTTCCATTCGGCATTGCAGATATTTTTTTGAGAATTCCCTACATATTTCAGACTTGTTTCCAGCAGTCTTTAGACAGTTGAGATATTCTTTCTTGTCCTGAAACGAGGCCAATAAGGGAATCAAGGTACAAGAAGATAGACAAAATATACTCTGATAGCATTTGACAATCTATTGCTTTTTTGTTTTGGCGTTATTAAACGCTTGGAGATGCACGTCGGAGTCACAGCAAAGAATTGCAGCTCTTAAACCCAAAACGCTCTATTCTGTTATGTTCACTTTAGCTTTATCATGATAGAGAATCTAAAGTGAACAACTATTTTTACCTCTGATGAGCAAACCTCCATTTTTGTTTCTAACCTTGATTCATGTTTTATCAACCCGACAACCCCTAGTCCCTACACTAAAGAAATAAAATTAAAGTCCTCAATATATTTTTCGTTGTTCAAGTCAATCCCCGATGTAGTGATGCATGATGAAGGATTAATGTAACAAAAGCATAACTTAAGTACTAACCTAATAGGGTTAATGACTTGTATCTATATTTCTCTGGCGAGTCTTGTCCAAGGATTAATACGACGACAAATGCCAAGGTTAAGAACAAATATAGGAGTTTAGTCACACACCCATCGTGGTTATCAATTTAAAATTTTACTGTATAATAACAACTATAGAGCATAGTTTATCTTAAATTCTGCCCCAAACGCCAAATTTAACCTATATATTAAACATTAAAAGCTAGCCCACAATTCCGATAACAAACTTGCAAGGTCTTTGCTTCTTAAGCCTTCAATTGTTGATGGATAATTGAGAGAAGAAGAACCATACCAGGTCACACAAATGCATATGATCCAATGGGAAAATTCCCTTTTCGGGAGGCACCGGACGGAGTCCCCTGTTGCCACCAAATGCACCACCTGATTATTACACCAGATTCAAAGAATGAAACTTTAGAATCAAAGCAAACATTACCTCAATTTTGAAGCCTTAACAACTAATAATTTTCATTAATTTTTAAACCAATCCTTTAATTCAATCCTTTCACATATAAACTACCGTAAAATATGTCAGTAATTCATTAAATTAACGAAGGAAAAAATAATTGAAGACTTAACTATAAGATATGCGAGTGATTTATCAAATTAAAGAAGTAAAAAAAAATAAATGAATACCTGAACTCATTTCTAGGTTTGTTGTCAAGCTTAAATTGGAAATCAAACGATAAGAGACTTTAAGATTCTTTCCCTACCGGAGTTTTAGTGCCTCTGATCACCGAACAAGCTTTGTTGCCGATGGCGAATAACGAGAGAACAGTGAAAATTAACCGCTGCATTGAGTTGAGTTTGAAACGATTAATCAGCGATGAGGTAGTGAAAACAGAAGTTCTAAGAGAAAAGAGATGAAGTGTAAGCAATTAATTAGTTTTCAGAATCAGATAAAATGGAAGAGAATGAATTACACGGATGCTTTGGTGATTGATGCTGGCTGCTCCGGCAAGTTTGTGTTAACGATGCACCGTTGAAGGTGATGCTCCGGAGAGTTTGCGTTCATGAATCAGGGATTAGAGCTCGTGTTAGAGGTTGCGCGTAACAGGGAAAGGGTTTGGAGGATAAAATAGTAACTTTATTAAAATATTAAGGGTAGTTTCGTAGTTTACCTTAAGAACCCTGTTTTATGGTTTAAGAGCTACTCTTAATTTTCGTAATTTATCTTTAAGAAACGTGATGTTTTAACTTTTAAGATCTGTTTGGTTTGAAGCAAGGTTGTCAGAACCGGACCGGACCGGCCGGTCGGACCGGTCGGACCGTGAACCGGCCATGAAACCGGCTCGGTTATGATCAAAAACCGGACAGGAAACCAACCGGGAAAAAACCGTGGCGAACCGGGTTGAACCGGCGAACCGGCCGGCCGGTCCAAACGGTTTTGCATTTTTTTTTTTTTTTTTTAAAAACAAGGCAAAATCTTTTTTTTTTTAAAAAAAAAAAAAAACTGAAACAACGTAGGAATAGGAAAAGTTGTTTTTCATCTTTTTTCTCTTCTCTCATTAGTCATCACGTAAAAACGCTTAATTTTTTTTCTCTTCTCTCCTCCACCCTCTTCAACCTTGCCACAAACCCTTCCCCTTCCTCCTCTTGCTCCGGCGCCGGCGGTACTACTATTACCTTGAAGACTATAATGATTATTAGTTTTTAACTTTTTATGTCTAGATGAACATTATAATGATTATTACGTTGCATTTAGCTATGCATTTGGACACTAGTCTTTATGAACTTGATGAACATTTAGTTTTTGCTTTTTCACTTGGCACTTGGTTTTGGTAGTATGTTGTCAATTGATTTTTTTTGAAAGCAGTATGTTGTCAATTGATGTTATGGTGCTATTTTGTGTTATTGAACTTAGTTTATTATATAATTTCTAATTTGGTTTGAATTATAAATTTAATTTTATTTTGACATTTGATATTTTATCTTTTTAATGTGTGAAATTATGAAATATTGAACAATTATTCATATTTTTTATTTATATATTAATTAAAATATATATTTAATTAAAAACGGTTCGACCCCGGTTGAACCCGGTCCGACCAATTGAACCTTGAACCGGTGAGCTTGCCGGTTCGATGACCGGTCCGGTTCTGACAACCTTGGTTTGAAGTGGATCATAATTTTTCTAGTGAATAACTAAAAATAGATAGATATTAGATAAATGGGGAGTGGATTATCTCCCGTGAATTGTTCTCTCCAGTTCAATCTAGGCCTTTCATTGGAAAATAAAAAAAATGAAAAACATGAAAAGATAAGATTTTAATGGTATTGATCACCACTGCACCCTCTCCAGTGAATAACACACTGGAGGGAATCCTTTTCCAGATAAATGGGAGATAGAAGGGAAAAATATTCAATACAAAGATTTCTCATAAGTTTCCTAATTATGTTTTATGTTGGCGGGTCTTTGTATGTGTTGTTCGAAAAGAGGAGGACTCAATGATTATTCGCTTGCCGGAACCAAAAGTCAAAATTTTGGTAGATAGGGATCCCATAAAAACTTCATCCAAGCAATGGGTAAAACCTGGTCATTTCTCAAGAACAATAGCTAAGGGACTTGATACTACTACTTGGATATGGAACCTACATGCTGATGGTCATGATTTCGATAGCAATACTAGTGATTTAGAGGAGATTTCCTGAAAAGTATTTAGTATTGACTATTATAAAGACTAAAAAATCAAAAAATATCAAATTTTATATTTTTGACAATTTTGATAAATAATATTTGATTATTATCCATATAAAATCAATTTGTTACCTCGATTCATAAAATTATCTCATATCAAAATTACATATATAAAATATTAATAATTTAATATTTGGACTCAATTATAACGCACAAATCTAATACGAATAAAATCTCCTGCAAGTTAATCTGATTTTGAGTTTATTAAAGTTTAAAACTAAGTAAAACTCAATTTTTTGTAAAAAATAAAATAAAAAAAAATAAAAAAAAACTAAGTAAAACTCAATTTCATTTATGAATTTATTAAAATTTAAGTTTGCGGTCTTGACAAAAAAAAGTTTACGGCCAAGTTAATTCGAAATTGATACATATAGACTTAACTTGGAATCTTAAGAACTTTGTATGCGAGGATTGCAAAATTGTTGGCGGTTATTGTTTTATGGATTTTGTTAACAAATTATAGGTAGGAAATTTTAACAATCATTTATCAGTTATTTATCTCTCTCAAGAACTTATGGGATACAAAAAGAGGTTTTTCTAATCAAATTTTCTTCATACATAACTGTGAAAAATTGACTCGTGACCACTTGTTTAAAAGATCTAAATTTCTTACCACTTAAATCAATTCATTGTTAATTGTCTTAAGCAATGTTTTAAGAACCGGATCGGAAGTCGAACCGTTGTGACCATCGGTTCAAGGATCAACCAGTCGGACCGGTTCAATCGTTATTGAACCGTTTACATTGAACCGTTCATATAATTTTATTATAATAACAAAATAGAATGGAATTTTTTTTTTCTCTATAACAAACTAACAAAACACAACTTAAGAAAGTAATAAATAAATAAATATTAAATAAAATAAAAAGAATAATACTTAGCTCAACAATAAGCCCAATTTATTAGTGAAAAAAGAACATACTTGACCCAAACCCATTTACTAAACCATAAATATAAATATCTAATCTAGTCTTAGTATATATACAATACAAACAATATGCAAATGTAATCAGCCGTCACTTCATCTTTCTCTTCTCACGTGAGATTTTTTTTTTCTTTCTTTTTCTTTCTTATTTTTTATTGACACATCATTTCTTACATCTCTTCTTCAAGCTCAATCTTGTTCTTTTTCTCTCTTTTCTTTATATTCTTCAAGCAAATCTCTCTCTTTTCTTTTACTTTTTTAAACAAATCAATTACTTTTATTTGTATAAAAGCAAAGGAAAAGAAAATTGAATCTTTCTGGTCTCTGTATTTCTTTTCTATGTCTGGATTTTTTTACAACTCTGTTAATTAATTATGTAAAAGACAAAGACAAATCTTAATCAATGTATAAAAGAAGAAAAAAAATCTTGGCAAAAAAAGAGCGTGAAAAGATACTGAAAAATAGGGAAAAAATGTTTTTTTTTTTTTTTAAAGCTAGATTCCGAACCGGCCGGTTTTTTAAAACCGCCCCCGGTTCGACGATTTGAGCGGTTCAGGACGATTCGTACCGGTTTCAAGTGGTTTTTCTCCGGTTCTGCAAACTACCGGTTCTCAGCACTAGTCCGGACCGCTGCTGTGTCCGGTTCCCGGTTGAACCGGTTGAACCGGCCGGTCCGGTCCGGTTCTTAAAACATTGGTCTTAAGTTGAGTGTTCGGGATTTGAACTCTAACCCCTACATAATATATGCGATATCCCAATGTCCCCACAACTAAGCTTATAGGACAATTTTCATATGTAAAACGGTAGTGTTATTTATTCCCCCATCATCTCTAACTAACCAATAGTATTAATCTTATTCTAAAGTTTTTTGTTAAACCTCCTTTATGCTTCAAAGTTTTTAGTGCCATTCTTGTTCAACGAGTCAGCATTGTAGTCTTGTTTTAAAATACCAATTTTAGTAGGTTGACTTGTTGAAAGTTATCAATGCAGAAGAGAAAAAAACAAAGTCAATTTTCAACATAGCTGTCCCAATTTGAGAAAGTTAGGCAAGTGGACCAACTTTCCCTATCAATAGAAGCTTATTGTGTCCTAGACTCCTAGTACAAGATCAAAATTTAATACGCTTTAAGATGATTATTCTTTAAAATGTCGAATGTAATCGACACTGAAATTAAGAATATACACACTAATAATTACTTTGATAATGTATTGATACATTATACATATATTTGCAGCTGCCTATAATCTGAAACTGTGCTAGACAAACTAAAACTCACTGGTTTGCACTAAATTAAGACTTTCTCTGTGGTTAAAAAGTAGTACAGTTAGTAAGGTTAGTAAATTGATGTTGTTTAGAAGATTGAATCCCTCGTATTTTGAGTCAAGGTTATAAGTTCCATTTGTTCAATTCATGATGAGCGATTCAACACGGCTTCAATTTACTATCCATGATGGCTGTACTGGACCAATTTGCACCATTTTTCCATTGCAGGAATTAGGTGTTCTTTTTCCCTTACCTAGTGATTTCTAAACCAAGAAGAAAAAAAATTGACGGTATGCTAGCTGCGAGAAAAAGGCAACAACAAGTAATTTGGTATAATTAATCATGTTGCTAGCTGTATTTGTTGTGTTTGGCATGAAGATGAATTTGTATTGAGATCTGGCACAGCAAAGCAGTCAGTGCTATCAGAAAACGAATCGAGCTTTCTTAGCCTTTGTGCTCGAGGATGCTGAATGATTACCAGAACTTCGTTTTTGGAGCATTCATCATGAGAAGTAGAAGTTGGCTACAAAAGTTGAGATGAAACTATTTGAATTATTTGAACTTCATAAAAAGTGTAGAGTAAAAGTAAATAAATTAATATATGAATGAATAGATAACAGAAATCACAAAAAGATTATAAAAACTAGTAAACTATCTAACTAAAGAACATTAGAGCATGTTGGTAACACATACCAACCCAATGTGCCATTCGTGACTACTAAACTCTTTAAAGGTTGCTGCATCCATTTCCTGCACCAAAATTCTCAGTGTAGTCAGTCGACAGAATAATTTTATATAAATTAAAAGCTATAAATTAAGATCTTGTTTTCCAAAAAGTAAGACTTGAAAGAAGAACAAGTAGAAGCTCCAATGTAAAAAGATGCGTGGAAGATCTCTGCTTTCACGATCTTACGATGTTTCTCTGCGCTTTCACGCGTTCCTCCATTCTTGCGATCTTCTCTGCGCTCCAACACGGTGGCTCACCCCCAACACGTAAGATCGTGGGATCTCACGATTTAACTATAGATCTTAACAACCATGCTACTAACTACTAATGTTTCAATGGCACATAACAACTAACATGATACATTTCATTGAGATCTTGACCACTTGAACTATTGAACATGTGAAGATCGAAAACTTACAATACTGTAGATGGGAGGCACCAGAGTCATCCCTTTAGGCTTTGTGGCCGGCATAACAGAGAAGTTTGGTGCTAAATCTTGTGATCTGAAAATCCATCTGCAGGTTAAGGAATAGATTAAGAACTATTTGAGATTGGAATTGGACACATAATTGCAGGAAAATCATGAGCAGTTTTCATAAACTGCTTCATTTTTTCTCAAGTAATTTGATAAATTTCATGGAATTCAAGGGTTACTTGCAGTGAAACATAGATAAGCATACCCAATGTACACAAAGATGCAAAATTGTGCCCATTCTCTGATCAGTAAGCGAAGCCAGTAATTCTCTGAGGAGTCATAAATGTTTATGTATATCTACAATTAATGAGCTTGTCAAATTCGCACATTTACATGTATATCATTGTTCATGAAAGTGTACTAAATGAATCCCAAATACCGTACCACAGTTTCTGCCATAGCTACCATCTGCATTGCACCCTGAAATTTCCTGAAGTAAAGAAAAGATGTTAACTATAAAAGTATGAATTCTTGTTTAGATGCATTTGGAAAGAAATTACTCATATACACTTATGACATGTGTGGCACTTACTTGAACATAATGTACTTTTTATACACAGCATCATGCATTACTCGAACATCTTCATTTTCTATAATGCTCAATTGTTCTCGCAAAACTAGTAGGTTTTGGGATATATGGTGGAATATTACATAGAATGAAATAAAATAGTTTAGAAGCAGAAGCACCTGCACATTTGTTTAAATATGGATCAGCATCAAAGAACCATGCATAATTATTATATAATCACAAATTTTCCATTGAAAAATTAAAGTGGTTTCAATTGAACTGCGTATTATAATGACCGTCTAAGAAACTTACAGTGAAGTATGGTACAGAAGCCTTGTACCCAACTAGAGTCAAGTAAAAGACACATGCAAATGCGGCAGTTGAACGGCGTTCATTTAAAGAAAGGCGCTCACACATGATGCAGTAACCATGAGAAATTAGCAAAAAGGAGACGAAAGCAGCTGTCTGAAAGAGCACCCCAGTTACATATACACCAAATGACATCCACAAAGAGCAAGCCTGAAAATTGAAGCATGAATACCTGCAAGAATGGTGTCACAAATACAAACCACAAATACAATTATACAAGTTTCACACCACTAGGAATCTTCTTTCAAACAAGCTTTGAGTATGCCAAGCCTTCTTTAGTCTCAAACTAGAAGAATCATTTGCAAACTAACATTTATGCACTTGGGGCTACCTTAACAGGAGACCTCATAACTACCACTTAAAAAATGAACTACTCTAAAACGTAAATATGCTCCATTCTCCATTGTAAACAAAAATTCTACAAAAATACTTCAAATTTCAGATAAATAATTTGAGCAGTGCCTCCATATCTTTGTCAATGACTATCCTCAGGATGAATGTAAGCGTTAATTTTGCAAAACAGCAAAACAATAGATACATGCAATCCGGATCCTTACATGATAGATCCTTGTTTGGACTTAGTGAAAGACAATACCATTATAGTAAATTATATCAATATGAAAATGCAAATCTTCCACTTAAACGCTAAAAATCTAACACATTCAATAAGCCAATATAAAAGGTTTGAATCATACCAGAAGAGGAAGGACAACATGAGCTGTAATGCTTTAATCAACGGAATCGAAGCAAGTGTCCATTGCAAATTATTCCACTGCTCTAGCCAAACAATATCACAAAATAAATAAAATGTTACAATATTAAAAAAATTCACCTTTCAAATTCATAGAACAAATTAACAATACCATCACCCTATGGGAATAAATAACTTAATTATGCGGGCATTTATAAGTTATTTGTATAGCAATATAAAATAAAATCAAACTTTTTTCATAAGTTATCCTAAAAAGCTTAAAGAAATAAGATGAAAAATACTTAAAAGACATGTCAATGATGTCATAAGCCGTTTCCATAAACTCTCTCAACCAGTCTCACAAATTCTTTCAATATATAAATTCAAATAAGTCAATCCAAACAGACCGCGAGAGAACCCCTCTTAAAGTCACGGATATCACAGTCGGTTTAGTTAAATTTACAATCATTTCAACAAAAATTAATTCTTAGTTTTACCAAAATATTATGCATTCTTCTTATTGTTATGGATAAATAATAATTCAAAGAAACTATAATTTGGAAACCAAAAACAAATATACCATATAACTTATAAAATAGTAAAATTCATTTTCTCTGGTTGCATGTCAATAAAACCAAAAGGATCAAAATCAAATAACAAAACAGAGTCTAAAATTAGCAAAAACAGTTCTCAAATTAGTAAACCAGTTCAATTGTTCATCATCATCCAAAATTCAAAATTCCAAAACAAGGTGCAAAAATTATGAAGAATCATATCAATTAAGGTGAAGAATAAGAATGAACCTGAAAATGGCGGGTTTTGTAGGTATAAGCGGTCCAGGAACAAGCAGAGACGAACCAGATCGTTAAGAAGGTTAAATATAGCGACGGAAGTGAGCGATACGATTCGTCGACTCCGTCGCCGGAGGTCAACATTTGTTGCCGGAAAATTGTGTTTCGTTCGCCGGAGAATTGAAATTTGGTTTAAAATTGTATATCTGTTTATGTGGCGTCGTTGTGTTGTTCTGTTTCATTTGTGTTACGTTCGTGCGCCCACTAAGCGCATTTTATATGCTTTAGCTTTTCAACACGTCTCAAACGTGGCACTCTGTGTTCAATTTTCAAATGAGTCAAAGATCATAAGAATAAATAAATAAATAAATAAATAAATAAATAAATAAACAAATAAATAGAGAGTTTAATTATTCATTATTCATAAAATAATAGATAAAGTAATAATCGGTTTACGAATTGGTCAAAGTGATAAGGGTCTTGGTCCCTTAAGCATGTGGTTAGGGAGTTCGATCATAACTCATGTATATGGAAAAAAATACGGTTGGGAGGGAAGAAACCTTATATGCCCCACAATACTTTTTTACACCAAAATTGAGAATCCAGAAATTACAGGTTTGAACTGTGTCTCTACCTATCAAATATTTATGTAGTTTTTTTAACATTTATTATGTTTTAGAACACACTGAAAGAAAATGTTCCATTGACAGAGGTTCCATGGAGGAGATAATGATTGATGATAAAAATATAGTAGGTCATGCTAGGGTACTAGTTAAAGAAACAAAAAAAACATGTTATTGAAAAGAATTTTTTGTTTTTACACTTTTAAGAGGTTAACTACATAAGTTTTTGAGATACTTTTACTCTATTTAGATTCTTAATTAGTACCCCGAACAACACTATTTAGCATTTTTCAAATATAGTTGTAAAGTTTTCAACGTCTAAGTCGATATAATATTGGAGGAGGATATGAAAGAGATTTATGTATCCAAAAAAAAAAAGAATAATGCATATCTTGATCGATAGTGAAATATGACTTATATAGCCCAAAAGCTAACGTTAAAACGCCAAAGTTGTATTTATGATAAAGTTGCATGAGACGTAAGACTCAATTTATCTAAACTTTAGCATTAGAAAAATTTTTCCCATTGAAAATGATATTTTCTACAATTAAGATGACTTATATGTAAATAGGTTATTTGGTTTTATGAATATCACTCAATATTTAACTTTTCAAGCGAAATAATTCTGATGATCTAGAGTTTGATAAAAAAATAAATAAAATTTAACAAAAAATCGTTTCACTAAAGAATCAACTTCGAATTCTCTCAATAATTTATTTTTTAATTGAAACTCATTAACCACTCTTTTTTCTTGTTTGTAAACGAAGTGACAAGGACCATTAAAATTCAAAACTTACGAACAACAGTAAAGTATTAATTTAAACTTAAAGTTCAAAACATCACATCTTCCAGACGATTACCAGTTAAATATAGTTAACACAATATATAGTATTACACAAAAAAAAACACACATATATAGTAATAATGTAATATTAATTAATTTGGTGCAAAACCATGATAACTTACTTTTGACTTATGACTTTGGGGAATGAATACACATGTGTGTTTAGTTAATTAAACCTGACCACAATTACTTTTAATTTTGTTATTGTATTAAAATGCAAAGTTGATGGACCAGTTTTTGGGGAAAGAAAGTTGGTGGGTGTAACTATCTTTGGTGCAAAATTGAGTCATGCAACAAAACCACTCAGAGTTTCTGCAATGCTAGAGTGACGAGTATTTACTCAGGCCATTGCATACTCATCATCAAAAGATTATCCATGAAAACATAAAATTGTATTATTCTTTTGGATTAAATTATTTTAATTGGATATTTGTTAAAAGTCTCTTTGCAATTTTGCATTAACAGTTACTAGAATATTCGTCATGGCCACGTCAAGTCGTGAAGAGCACTATAATAAACATAAACATTTTTTTTACTCATGACACAATAACAAACATAAATATGGTTACCGAAAAAAAAAACATAAACATACAATATGAGTGAAATAACTTATCTATTTCTAATTCCTATTTTAAGAATTTTTTTTATTCAGTTTATATAATGTTTATTATTTTATAAAAAAAAATGTTATTAATTATATATCATGCATGCATGAAACTATAAACAATATTAAAAAATACGAGAAATGTCTACATTTTGGGGTTCATGAAATGAGTCTTCCATTTTATTTTAGATTTGAAGTAAAACGACAAGGCTCACCAAATCAAATAGAAAGAAGTGTTGTTGGTAATGCATTTGACCTACTAATTTTAGGCAAAGGGGTGTTGACTTTTGTAAGGTTCTTTAGGGGACGTACTAGATGGTGTTATTTTCAATATAAAAATGACATGTATTTTTTTAGAATTTAATTTATATGCACCGTCGGTGTAAATTTATTTTGCACATGCGTCCAATAATATACTGACACATCATGTATGGTAATTAAAAACACATGATGTGTCACATTCATTAAATGATGTGGCAACGTATTATTGGATGCATGTGTAAAAAAAAAATACACCGACGGTGCACAACAATTAAACTCATTTTTTTATTCTTCAGTTTTCACATAATTAAGGAAGTGTAAAAATACTAAGATTAGCATTATAAGCACCTAAATAATTTATTTTAAAATATCTTTTTTGTATAAAGTATTTCATTTGATGTAATTTGAACCAAATTTGAAGGCCAAGGATATGTGTGGTAGATGAAGATGGTCATCAGAAGAGAATAACGCTTTAGGTGAACAAACTCACTAACAAAACTAGTTTCCTCAACTTACTACCCAATCAAAACTCACTAACAAAACTAGTTTCCTCAACTTACTACCCAATCAAAAGCTTGAAGATATAATATTTAAATATTCAGAATTGTCATTATCCGAAATAAACACATATTCAACTAGGAAATTTGACTTCTATGAAAAAAACTATGTGTAGATTTGCCTTCAAATAGAGCAGAAAATTGTGTTGTTGGTTCAGCAGTTGTCCACCACGCGGGGCATGGCACTGTTCATGCGGGCGTGGCACTGTTCATATATATGCAGATTTGTTTTGCTGCTGCGTTTTAAGAGAGAGAGAGAGAAAATTAGGTTTTAGTGTTCTTGCTTCCAACATAAAGGCTAGGAATATAAGAGGGTTTCTCTTGGGTAATTTCTAGGGGTTGGGAAGTAAATCTAACACCTTGTAATCACTTATCATTGAAATTTATTGGTCACAGGAAGAGATTTGGGTAGATTTAGGAAAACTCTAAATCTTGTAATTTTTTGTATTGAATCTTTGTAATCAAGAAGGAACTATGATAGTGGATCGGAGAGTCTCTCTCCCCCAGACTAGGTTGTTATAACCGAACTAGGTAAAAAAATTATTTGTGTTTTTTATCGCTTTGTTAGTTTTAGCTTTTGTAATTCATTTTGATTTGGTTGCTTCAATTCTTTTGTCCCACACACTAAAGTATTATTGATGTGATTTTCGATTCGAATTCACAACAACTAAGTAATTTAATTCAATTCAACTCCGATTAAAGATGATCATTCGGGAAAATTCAAATTATAGCTAAAACATAATAAAATAAAATAAAAAAGTTAAAACAATTGTTTATCATACTTTATTAATTAATCCCCAAACAAAGACCAAATTGTCGATGATTCTTTTCCCAAAAACTAGATATATCTGTAAAAGTTTAAACTTGCCTCTAGCTATAATTTTCAACCAAGGTAATTTTCTCTATTCATACTCTTTCTCACTCATCGAATAGACACTAGGCATGGCAACAGAACCCGTACCCGCGGGTACCCGCCCGAACCCACCCCGAGTTTGACGGGGAAATACCGATTCGACTGGGTTTGGGTTCGGGTTCGGGTTTTCCCCGATTTCAAAACACGGGGATGGGGCGGGTAACGGAGATATTGGTACCCACCCCGAACCCGTCCCCGAACCCGCCCGTTTATATAAAATTACTATATTACCCCTATTTATTTATTTATAATGTCACAAATCATATAACTTATCTACTTTAGTTAGGATTTTTAATGAACAATGGTTCTTAGTTATTTGTTTTTTTAGCAATTTCAGTGAACAATGATGTAGAATATTCTTGGTTATGTGGTTGTTTTGACGGTATTTTGGAATATTGGTTTGTACCGGTACTATTTTATGGTTTTGATAATTTTGGTTTGATATTTTGGAATATCATTTCATTTGTATGTTTAATGCATTGAAATTTTGGTTTGTACTTTATTATTTGAAATTTTTTGTATTGTATGTATGTCAGTGTTCGGGAAAATTTTGGGTTCGGGGATACCCGAACCCATTTGGGTATACCCGAACCCATTTGGGACGGGGATTGGGTTCAATTTTTCATCCCCGTCGGGTAATGGGCGGGGAACGGGTATTTATCAATGATTCGGGTATGGGGAACGGGGAAGGTAAAAACCGTACCCGCGGGTACCCATTGCCATGCCTAAATTAGACACTTGAGGGAGGCTCTCCATCATATCCCAACACCACCAAACCAAAAAACCCCCAATAATTTCAATGACACAATGGTTGTTGCATGTTTTTCACGATGGCTTGGGCGTCCATCTCCACCATTCGCTGCAACCTGTCTCTCTCAATTCAAACCAGAGCTTCACAGAGCCTCATAGATTCTCGAAGCATCACGTCCTCTGAACCTTGAACCTCCTTCGTTACAGCACCAACGCATCCCCCATCCTCCTGTCACAATCCAACCTCCAACGGCCATCACCCAAATAATGAGCATCCACGTTAAGCTTTAGGACCCGATTGGAAGGAGGAATCCGTCTAATGTTGCTATTGTAGAGCGAAGGGTTACCACACAGTGAAATCGAATTTTGTGCCTACTACTTAAGTAGCAAACTAAAAAAACCACAGTTGACTACTTTAGCAAACTTAGGGGGCACAAAATCTGGAAAAAATACAGTTTGCTACTTGTGCCCACTACTTAATTCTTTGGTTTTTCTGAGTAAGGGGAACTTCACTTTTGCAATATTCGTTCAAAAGCCAATCATAATTGATATTGCTAAGATTATGAATATAGTTCGTAGTGAATGAATTCTTTATTTTTACGACTCTTTTAGCGAACCTTATAAAATTTAATATTTTCGTCCCCCTCACCCTTCCTTCACCCCCTAGGAAAATATTTTATAATGTTTGTTAGTTAAAGTGCGAACTTAGTTCGTTACTTATGTTTTATCCAGATTTTACACCCTTCAATATACTCGCTAATTATCTTGTAAGATGGGCATTTTAGGAAATTAAAGAAACGCTCGAGAAGTTCAAGGAATGTGAAAAGAAATTCTCTTATTTTTTTACATAATGGGCCTAATAATGCACAAGGACTAAGTATTGGGCCAGCCTAAACAATGGGATTAATAAATTGTCATTTTTATGAATTTCTTTAGTTTGTTTTACTACTTTTATGCTTATCCAAAAAAAACCTATTTTAACTTTTTATAGTAGCTTTTTATTTTTGACTTTTTATATAAATAAGAAATTATCGTTGCAAGTATTTCAAGCCAACTCTAACGGGCAAGCAATATTAAATATGAGTCTTTAAAGTGAATAATTTACTTTAGAGTGCCAACTAAATATTTAAGTCATTGATTAATAAATTAATGGTATATATATTATAGTATACCATAATAAATCACGAGTTTGTTAAATTTTTTTTTTATTTTTTGACTATACACATTATTTATTTTAAATTATCTAAATCCAACAATATTATCCTTCTTAAACTCTAATTTTTTTACATAAAAAGTAAGAAAAATATTTTGTGGACACCCATACAAATAGAAATGGAAATACGGTTAACCTAACCCCGCAAAGATCTACCCATTTCTAACTTGTCAAAATTGTACGAGAAGGGTCGGGTTAACTATATGTAGTGAGTTGAAATTCTCATTGAGTCCCGTGTTATTACAGGTTGGTAGGATGGCGGGGCCTACACCATTTTTTGAAAAATAAATAATATTTTAGGTATCCAAAATATGTAACTACTAAGTCTATAAAATATAAAAAATATCTTTCAAAAGTTTATCTAAATCAATAATACAGCAAAAATGAAAAGGTAATGAGTTCAAGGATTAAAAAAACTAATAGTAACAAAATTGCAATAAAATATTTACTAATTCCAAAATCCCAAACAAAAACTTAAGGTAGTCAAAGCCCTCGTCTTATAAAAATTGTCACATTTGCAAAAAAACATTTGTCCCATAATAATTGTTACATTTGATTTTCAATGTAACTTTAATTGTTTTCTTCTTCTTCGTCTTCCAAATTGTGGAAGGATGTTTCGGCATCATTAGCCCACTAGAGAGACAATCCCGGCACCACATTGACAACAGACAAGAGGAAGATAAAGATGAATGAAGAAGGGCATAAGTGTCATTTTGTTTGTTCTTATGATCATTAGGGTCAATTTTGACCTTCCACGTTATTTTTTTATGAGTAAGCAGCCTTCAAGCCACTTGTCAAAAATTATGACACATCAGCTAAAAAGTTGGTCCAGAGACCATTTAAAAAAAATTAAAATACAAGGCAAATATGAAATGTTTTTAAAATTTAATAAATAAAGTAATTGTGGAAGGATGTTTCAGCATCATTAGCCTACCAGAGAGACAATCCCGCCACCACATTGACAACAGCAAGAGGAAGATAAAGATGAATGAAGAAGGGCAGAAGTGTCTTTTGTTTGTTCGCATGGTCATTAAGGTCAATTTCGACCTTCCACAATATTAGAGTATAGTAAAGTATCAGCAATTGTACTTTCAATAGAGTTAATTGAATAGTTAAACTTAGATAAATTGTACTAGTGCTGATGTGGAAACCATTGTCTAGGTATTAGTTTGACTAATGCTGACATGGCACAAGTCAGTTAGAAATTGATGATGTGGCAATGTCAGCTAGCTAGGAAAGGAGCCCTCTATATATAGAGTCTCTCCACCAATGTAATCAGAATCTTTCTCATATTCCAAATACAATGAATAAAGAATAAACAGTTGCAAATCAGTTACGATTCAAGATTTTAACACACAAATGTTTTTTTTTTATGAGTAAACAACCTTCAAGCCACTTGTCAAAAATTATGGCACATCAACTAAAAAAATTGCTCCGGACACCATTTAAAAAAAAATTAAAATACAAGCTCAATATGAAATGTTTTTAAAATTTAGGGATAAAAAAAAAGTACTCACGGTCACACTATAAAATAAATAAGGGTCATGCTAACCGGTGCCCCCGGGGCACTGGTTAAGGAAACCAAAAAAAGAAATTTTAAAATTGAAATAACACTTTTTAGACTTTCGAGGCGTTGACTGCACAAATTTCAATATGATATTACTATATTTAGTTCCTTAAACAGTGCCCCGGGCGGAGCACTGTTTAGCATTTTCCAATAAATAAAGTAATGTACTGTATTTTGAACATGTGCAGAAATATAGTGAAACACGTCAACATTAAATACTAAAATAAATCATTGAGGCTCATATGATGGAATAATAAAGCATGACATGACATAATATTGTTCCTAATACAATACAAGAACCTCGTTCGTCCCTAATATTGTTCCTTTTCAATCTCAATTGCTCCTCCTGGCCCTCACCATATGCCAATGTTATCAAAATTGAGACGTTAACACATTCGTTTTGCACGTGTGAATTTAAAGAAATAAGTTATTAAAAGTAATATTTAGATAACATAATGTTGTATTATACTTATATATGGGTTAAATAATTTTATTTTTTTATAAGTTTTACAATACTTATAAATAAATATATTATATTTCATTCTAAATCTACTTAAAAATATTTTTTAAACAATTGCCTTTCAAATGTTTTGCGTTAACATTTTCTGCGTAATTCTCTTACTAGTGTTTTGTCAGATATTTTTAGATATAGAATCCTTGTTTAGATGAAAGTTTTCAGAGAACATGCGGCACAAGTGGTAGATATTTGGTCCCTTAATCATTTGGTTTTGGATTTGATTCCCGACCGGTGTGTATGGAGAAGCATTTGTTGGTAGAGTTCAACCCCTTAAATGGATCTTAGTTACCCCGCGAGGATTAGTCTCAACAGTTGCGTACAGATGATACCTTTGATTTACAAAAAAAATTTAGCGAGACTTGTTAATGGGGCCATTGTTAGATGAAAATTTAAAGAACTATTGTTAGATGAAATTTTTTAAAGAGACTAAAAATAAAATATAGGAACAAATATATTTATAAAGACTAAAATCATATTTAATCCTACTTATATATAATATACAATAGACACATCATTAATCCTACTTATATAATATACAATAGACAAATATGAAGAAAAATTAACGTGGACAAAATTAAACTAACGAAAAACATTCAGCCAAATTTAGTTATGAATTTTTTTATCAAAAGCTTTGTGAAAAATTATCTGGGAGTCTACCTGAACTCATTGAGTTCATTGTAGGTTCAACCAAGTAAATTCAGTTTCATTTTCAAATTTACAAAGTTGAAATTTAGAGCTAAATCAATTTAAAATTACGTTAACTTATATAAAGATGCAATTGTTGGGGAGTTTGGGAGAGCTCGGGAGAAACAATGGGTAAATGCTCAAGGATCACAAGAGAGAAAGAAGCCACATCTCCACCCAAATCCTTAAGGCATTAGGTTAATAGGTCACATTTCTTATAAATCCAACATTTTTCTCATACATAGTCGATGTGAACTTAACAACTCACACTTGAAACCTAACATTTTCCCCCCAAGTGTGACTTCCCCCACATACTATAGTTGATCCAAACCAGATCCCCTCCCACTCCCCCACCAAGCTGAACCTAGACTCTGATACCACTGTTGGGGAGTCCGGGGGAGCTCGGGAGAAACAATGAGTCAATTCTCCAAGATCACAAGAGAGGAAGACGCCACATCTCCACCCAAAACCTTAAGGCATTAGGTTAATGGGTCACATTTCTTATAAATCCAACATTCTTCACATACATAGTCGATGTGGACTTAACAACTTAGACTTGAAACCTAACAACAATTTTACGAGTTAATTCGCGGTTTTAACTATGTGATAAAAATAGCTTTTCTTTCCACTCAGCCGTCACACTCTTAGCAACCTAATTCCTCTTTTGTTTTTTTTTATGGGTTCATCTATTAGAGACCTTTAGGATCAATTTTGATCCGGAATCACCCCTCTTAATTTTTTTTAATTTTTTTTTTCAATTCAATAAGTGATTTACACATAATTTTAGGTTACATTTAAGTTATTCTCGTTTTAGTGTGGAGTTGTTTGTTATCCCGTCTTCGTAAGGTGTTTGTCTTGTATTTGTACGATATTTGTTTAAATTTGCAGATTTGTTTCAATCTAAATGTTGTTTATTTTATATTATAATTTATTTTAAAGTTAATTATTATATAATGATTAAGTTAATTAATTAAATCTTTGACCAAATCATGTGATATGGCATGTACAAGTTTTCTTAGATTGCAATTACTCATTTTTCAATCCTAATTATTAGGATTTGTGGTTATAATTAGAGCATGTTGATATGTATAGAAACATAGTGGTTTTGGGTGTGAGACCGTGAGAAAATAACATAAATCATGTGAGCAGTGTGAGAGAATGGTAGCTAGCTATACTAACGTTTTCTATTTATGGCTACTGCTTTCTTTGTTTCATATGTGAGGTAAAATAGAAAAAAAATTCATACGAGAAAATTGAGGTGTTATACATCTTCTTGGATTATATTATTGGTGTCTAATAATATCTTGTTAGTTCTGTCACCTCGAATATGATTCATATCCGAGAAGTACATATTGAATCCTGAGGGATTTGTGCTTATGAGGCGGATAAATCCTAAAGGACAGTGCGATCAGCACGCCTCATGTATGATTTACTATTCTCAGGTCATCCCTATTTGAGACTCGGTGGACAGTGCGATCAGCACGCCTCATGTATGATTTACTATTCTCAGGTCATCCCTATTTGAGACTCGGTGGTTGTTTACTAAACTGTAGTGCCGACATCGATTACCACAATTATAAGATAAGTTTTTTTTTGTTTACAATGAGCTGTGGATCGAACCCAGAACCTATAACGTACTACCCAAACCTCTCACCACTATACCAAACATAGTGGCTTATTATAAGATAAGTTTATGATCTCTACTTTATTTTATTCTCATTAATGTTTGTTGAATTATTTAAATTTATATGTGTTTATTATTATGAATAGGTCCAATTTTTACAACAATTAAGTACAGATTCAATTATTTTAGAGTCGTCAACGTTCCGGAGACATGATTTTTTAGGACACTTGGATTTTATTATATTAATTGTAGGGTTTGTCATATTTGTAGACATTGAGTTGTTTTATGCTATTAATTCGAATGGTGTGAGCTTGTTCGCAAATTCATGTTTTTTAGTTTTTAACGAATTTAAATATGTAATTATTTTGATCGATGTCTCTGCCGATCTGAATGAATATATATTTTTTTCGTAAAAAAAAAATAAAAAAATTATGGGATGAATATATTGTACATAATTGTGTTGTTTTGTATTCATTGGAATTTAAGTAGTTGTCTTCTTTGTGTTGACAAAGACTTGTTAATGGGCCCAAGCACATTGGCTTCAATTGGTATGTTGGGCCCTGGGTATTATAGGTAGTAGTGGGGGTATGTTGAGTTGGACCCATCATGCATGAATTAGTACAAGACATTAGTTATGCGCAACAAGTTGGCAAATGTATGCAGTGTTAGTAAATTGGCTAAACTACAAATGAAATTAACAACTATATACAGCCAAAAAATATATACAGCAAGCAATTTGTTTCTATGCAGTGAACATTCTTTATTTATTTATTTATTTATTTATTTTTATTATGAAAATTTGTTGCTTAATTTTTTAGGCTTAAATATGCAAAAGGTTCCTGCACTTACGGGTCATTTGAGTTTTAGTCCTGCAATTTAAAATTCTTTCATTTTGGCACTGCATTTTCATTTTACTTTAAAAATGGTCTCTGAACCCATTTTTTGTTGAAGTGACACATTTTTTTATGATGTGTCAATTTTATTTTACTTTTAAAAAATTACTTATTTAAGGGTATTTTGATCGATTCACTACAAAATTAAATGAGTCATCAACTCTAGTCAACAGTGACAGATCAGTAAAAATGTGTCATTTCAACAAAAAAAAAAAATGTCTGGCCGTCTGGGGATCATTTTTAAAGTAAAATGAAAGTGCAGTGACAAAATGAAATGTTTTTAAAATGCAGGAACTAAAACTTAAATGACTCGTAAGTGCAGAGACCTTTTGCATATTTAACCCAATTTTTTATAATGAACATCGAGGAAAGCGATATCAAAATGTTATTAAAATTTTGTAAAAAAAATATGTTATTAAAATGTGAAGTAATGAAAACCATCTTGTTTCTTCTTTTTTATTTTTGTGGTCAATTTTAGTTTGTTTAGTATATAGACAATATGTGTAGTCTTGTGATAAAACAAAAATAAAAATATAGTACTAGTTTTATGTACATATAAAAATTTCTTTCAATCAAGCCACTAGGTTTGGTCTAATGGTTAGAGATTTGGATAGTATGTTAAAGGTCATAGGTTCGATCCTCAGCTCATTGTAAAAAAAAATAAAAATTCTTTCAATCAGAATTCAAACTTTAATTTGATACTCCGTATGTAATATTTCAATTTATTTCACTAAATCATATTCAATCTCAGTTGGTTTTTTTTTTTTTTTATAATCTTCAATCTCAGTTGGTTCATGTGCACCACATTAATTCAACGTAAGTAGTTAATATATATGTTTTTTAAAAAATAATAGTTAATATAAATGTTTCATCTAAAATGACAAAATCTGATAGTTCGATCCCCTCCAATTGCGATCGGGAGGAAATGGAATAACTTGATATCAAAACTGACATTTGATCAGATTAGACGGTCCAGTGAGCCGGATACTAGTAATAAAAAAATTGAAATGTTAGTATTGAAGTGAGAAAAAAAAAATTTTGGTCGGGACAACTAAATGTTTTACTGAGATATCTGTAGAAGGACCAAGATCAAGTGTGTAACACTTTAACTTAATTAACCTCAAATAATATTAATTAAACATGACTTGCTTATAAAAAGATTCATTTAATTAGCTATTAAAAATAATTAAAAAACTTGACCCAAAAAATAATTAAAAAAGAATTCACGACAAGAGCATATCTTATTTCTTTAAGACCGAAATCTAAATACAGAGTTAGAGTTAAAATATGTACTGTATTTCTTATTTCTTTGTCAAATAAAAAAAAAATTTAAAACTATTGAAGTAGAAGAAGTGCCACCATAGAGTCATAGACTAGCAAAAAATAAATAAATATAAATAAATGCAGTACATAAAATAAAATACAATTATTTGAGGATCAGTTCATGACGTGATAGTTTTAAACCCAAAGCTTATAAAGTTATAATGTGTCACTAGCTTAATCGAAAAAATCTTCGTTTAAGTTAACTACCAACTCAATATTTATGACCATGTGATATGAAGACAATACTTGAGTCATATTATTATTATATAAAGCTGGCATGTGATTTCAGCAAAGTAAACAGGACTTGCGCCATGAATTCTCTATAAATTTATCATAAAGTAATATACTAATATCATATAATAGTAATTAAAACTAACAACAATCAATAAATAAAAAGACTTTTCATGAAGAAAAAAAAAGACTAGTACTTAATTAACCAGATCCATTATTGTTTCAAGTAAACGTGTACTACGAATTAGAGCACAAATTAAAAAGAAAAAGTTTTCTTGACTCTTGTATTAGCCATCACCACCATCATTTCTAAATCATATCAATATATCAAATTGTGCTCCACCACAAAAATAATGTGTTAATTAATTAACTAACTACTCTAATCTTAATTTGATATGTTTTGTCCCATTGCTTTTGTGTTTGCAAGGTGCTATGATGACTGCGTGTATGAGACAAATGAGAATGATGATTTCTTATTCTTTTTGACACATTATATTAATAATATTTCATACACTATATCATTAACAAAATTATTAATCTTTCTACATTCGTACATCTCATTCTCATCTACACTTGATACAGAAAATAATAGAGAAAGTGATGTAGTAAGTGTGATATGTTAGTGATATATCATAGAAAGATATGAAGAAACATTGAAGTTTTGAATAGTATTAGTATTGTAAAGTTAGAAGTGTCAAAATATGATCATTGCTCTGGACCGGACCTAAGGTCTAAACTACGAGGAACTTATCCTCTCATGCACTAAACTCGGCCTATCTAGATGATGGTCCAAGGTTGTGTCTCTTTCAGGGGCGGATTCAGTGTAGTATAAGGGTATGCACCTGCACACTTTAAACTTTCAAAAATTGCACTAATATTCCTATGTTTTTGCATTTTGACACCATTTTGAATTTTTTGTTTTGTACTTAACACCCAAAGATTTTGTACTTAGACCCCAATATATATGTCATCACCCGATGCAGCCAACTTTATTGCAGAGTGCATTGAATATTTTTGGTGTCTTTTCAGCCTTTTCGAACACAATCAGCGCACAGTTATTACTTAATCTTAATTTGAGTATTTTTTTATTATCACCTGAAGATTGGAAGACAAGACTTGCGCTTATTAATGATGTCTTTAGACAGTATACATGAAGTTCTAGGTTCGATTTTCACTTATTCCATTGTATAAAAATAAAGTCATATCGATAATATTATTTTTTTATAATCTTCTAAACATAATTATAAAAAATATTAAAAAATTTAAAATTTGATCAACAATGATCTAATTAACAACGACAACCGTTCGTAATTTTGGAGGACTAAAATAGTAAAATGTACAACTTTTTATAGGAAAAATTTCAAAATTTTGTACGATAGATTTTCTTGCACCCCCTGATGTAGGGTCTTAGATCCGCGACTGGTCTCTTTGCCCAACAGCCAAGGATGTCAGTCTTTCGTAAGGCCAATATCGGAACAACCACTAATTGTTAGGACATCGTATCTATTCACATTAATGATCGTGGCTCCGTATTGGGGGCTATATATAGTCTTCTCATGCAAGTACAACCCCCTCCCCCCTGACAACACTTACCACATTGATACTGATCAGGTAAAATAATCACCATTACAAAAAACCTACATGAATATCGTATACCATTATGGTTTACATGTTTTTTTAAATACTACATATGTTTCATTTTAAAATAAAAAATTATTTTCTAGATTTATTAAGTAACTCATATATCTGATTTATATAAATCATATTAATATATGTTAATCATTCAATAAATTTAAATGTAAATTATTTTTTATAAAAAAACAGATGATGTATTTTTTTTCTCTCCTCATGAAGCATGCTAGGTGGTTAGTCTCTCATAAAAGAGATACGGTGTTTATGGCGTAGATTTTTTTTGTGTTGAATTATCAATGTTCTTAATTAAAAATAAACAAGACTTTTCATTACAATTAGGTCACTGTGCCATTAGTTAAAAAAAAATTATATATAAAAAAAAAAACAAGACTTTCATTCCACGAGCCAATTGGGATTATGAAAATAGAGCTGACTTTATTTACATATTACTGTCTGTGTCAGTGGTAGTATTACCCTGCAGAGTTTACTAAAGGGAAAATTGTATGGTCTCGTCTACTAGTATATTCTTTAATTAAACACTCCAATTGGTTGCGTTAATAATTTTTTTCAGCCTAGTTAAAAATCTCCAAACTAATTATATAAAATTTTAAGTGGAATTGCATCGATTTTTTTAAATTAATCTTTTCATTTTCAGAAGAAGGGGACTCAATAATTCAGAGTTCAGTCACGAGGTTAGTAAAATTTGTTCAAGAATTATTTCTATAAAAAATCGAATTTGAATTCTCTCAAACGATTTGTCTTAGGGGAAATTCATTAAACAGTTTATTCTAATGTGTTGGTTAATAATGCATTCGATTCTTTTATCAAGTAGTTAATTAAACTTACATAGTATTTTAAATACGGAGAAATGAAAATTTGAGACTCGAACTTTATCTCATCCAATAATTTTATTGGTAGCAACCACCAAACTACACTTACTGATTGGAATGCATCAAATTAGTATTTATTTAAAGTATCATCTTGAGAATACTTTAACCCAAAATAATATTTTCCTCTCAAATGTGATGAATATCAAAAGTCTTGGGGGAGTGCCGAGAGCAACGGATCACTGATTTAAGACCATAAGAGAGGCATACGTTTCATCTCTACAAAAAAAAATTTAAGCCATTAAACATATGTGTTACATCTCTTAAATATTGACATAAATAAATATAGGATCTTGCTAACGAATTAATTTACTAAAAAAATAAAATAGAGAAAGCTTAATGCTTGTGAATTTTCTTTGACAAGTTAGGATTAGCGTTTGGACACCACAACTGACAATTTATCGCAATGCAACGGGCACAAGAAGGACTTATGAGGCATTATATGAACGTTGCAGTTACAATGATTTATATTTTATGTGGGGTCTTTATGTCCCAAAAGAGACTCATTCTCCCAGCTCATCTATATTACTTCAGCCATCCCAATTTGATTAATACAGTTGATTGTTTCACACATATTGATGCATATTTTTTACGATTAATATTTTTAATTGTATAATAGTAAAAATTATAAAATTTGATATTTTGACGATATTCATCGAGACGAATCAAACAACATCTTATATACTAATATTTATTTTTGTTTATTAGTAGAAAAATAAGGTCAAAGCAATATGTGTCAATAGTGCACAACAGTCAACTGTGTCAATCAAATTGGGACGGAGAGAGTATAATTTGTGTCTTAGATAACCAGCGGTGGTTAGTAGACTTCACTAAAAGACATATTAATTATTTAGAAAATTTATAGTTCTTAGATAGAATATTTTTATTAAATTTTTTCATTTTGTGGTCGAACTTTAATTTATTAAAAAAAAATGAAAAACCTAGAGAATCAAGACCGAAAGACAAAAAAGCAATTTTGTCTACATGATCAATGGTACTTTGTGAAAATAAATATTTTGCAAATTAACAACCATGTTTATTTTACACTGTTTTGATTACTGTTTTAAACTGTTCATTAAATATATATATATATATATATTAGTATACACTAACTAGTATTTTAGCAAGGTGTTCCTAAATTACATTATAACAAAACGTGGTTTGAACTTTTCACAACTATGAACCAAATGTTTCTTTTCTTTATATTATATATATATATATTATATATTTAACGGTAATGCTAATGCACACCGGTGAAAAATGAGTAGGTGTGCATTTGCATGCTACACCGTTTTATTTTAGACAAAATAAATTATTTTCTATTTATTCAAAAAGTAATTGACAAACAAAACATTTTCTTTTTTTACATTTTTCCACTAAATAATTTTTTTTACTTTGAAAATAATCAATTTTTCTACACCTCCATCCCTCCCAAATCTCAATGAAATGTTATTTTATAAGAAATTCAAACGAAGTTTTCGCAAGTAATTGATTAAATAAACCATCAATTTAATCTCTAAAATGCACTATTACTCTCTTTTTTTATTATAGATTTTTTTTTCCATAGCCTACGAGACAAAAGTTTATACTAAATTTAATTGATGCACACATGGTACTATTTCTAAACCCATGCTAAACGCCACCCTATTTCTAACTAAAAGAATTTTCCAGGTGAAAAAGTAAACCAAAAAAAATCTTAAAAGAAATTGAATTGTTGTGATTTTTTTTGTTAAGTAGCCTAGTGGCTAGAAAATCCACATTAAAGGTGAATAATTGAAGTGACTCGAATTCGAACACAAACTCCTGCCATATAATACGATGTTCCTATCATTTGAACTAAACTTATTATTGTGCTTTTATGAAAAGTTAGAACAATAGTATATTATTGTTAGGTCAAGGGTCGCTATAATAGTGAGCCTTTTCCCTCACTACAAAAAGACTAACCATTTGGCACTAGTCCTCTCCAACCCTCTCTCTCCCTATTTTTCTCTCTCCCTAGTTCCTACTCTAAAATCCTCTTTACTTGTGATTCCCTACTACATTCTCTGCCATAAACATTTCCACTCATATCCAAAAATTCACAACAATGACACAAACAACAACAACCTCTTCAGAAACAACCACAACCTCAAACTCCTCAACCTCTTCAACATCTTCACAACTTTCACATTCAACCCAAAACAAAAGCCCAACAAAACCAGCCCAAAAGCCCAAAGACACCAAACACCCAACTTACCATGGTGTTAGAAAACGCAATTGGGGTAAATGGGTTTCAGAAATTCGTGAACCAAAAAAAAAATCAAGAATTTGGTTAGGAACATTCTCAACACCAGAAATGGCAGCAAGAGCACATGATGTAGCAGCTTTAACAATCAAAGGAAAAACCGCAATTCTAAATTTTCCTCATTTATCAAACATGTTACCTAGACCTGCCACGTCAGCACCACGTGACATTCAAGCTGCAGCTACTGCAGCAGCTGCTATGGTTGACTTTGATGATGATGATGTGCACGTGACAGAACAACAATGTTGTTGTGATGATGAATCTGAGGAACAAGAACAAGAACTTAGTCAGATTGTTGAACTTCCTAAAATTAATGAAGATGGTGAAGATGACTCGGTTGTTGACTCAGTTAATGCTGCTGAGTTTGTTTTGCTTGATGACTCGGTAATTCATAGTAGTAATTGGGTTTATCATCTTTCTCATGAGTCAATTGGGTTTGAAGGAATTGAATTTTATTCAAATTTTTCTGATGATTTTTTTATTCCCATTTGGGATTAAAATCATGGGTTGTTTTCAATTTCTTCAATTTAATTGTCCCACTTTTGGAAAATTACTGTACTTAATATATTACTACTACACTGTACTTTATTATTTAATAATAGTACATTGTTAGTAGTATTATTTATAGTTATGGTCTTAGGTAAGTATAATTGAAATTCAATTTTTTATTTTCTCTTTGCATAGCTTTTGGTGGCTTCTTCTGTTTATTAGAAACGGATAATGTGAATGGCAAATAAGTTCCTGCCACAAAATAGTAAATACTGTAATAATGAATTTAAAATATTTTTATATGTTTTTTTTTTACTTCAATTTAAATATGTGTTTGATGTCTGTTTTTGTTGTTCTTTAATTATCTTGCTGTAGTTACTACTAGTAGCTAGTAGCTACCATTAACAAGACTAGATAAAAGTATGATTTTTTTTCTTCTTCTTTCTTTTTCTATGTTAACAATCTATGGTTTTTAAAGAAATGAAATCTTATTAAGATGTATAGTTCGGACCGGAGATAAATAAAATATGATAAAAAATTATTTATCTGACAAAAAATTATTTTATTTAGAAGTTAAACTTGAATTCTCTCGAACAATATTTTTCTGTTGTTGGACTTTTTTTTTTTTTTGATAACTCTGTTGTTGGACTTTATTTACCATTAAGCTCAATCATTTAGTTGAAATATGATGATTTTGAAAGTGAAGTTTAGGGAAATGAATAAGTGTAATTTTTTTTCTTAATATGGTAAAGGGTGTTAATAATTTAGAAGAGTTGGTTGAAAATAAGTAAAATCTGAATCAATGGTTTTTTAAATAAGAATCTGAACGATTTCCTAAAAATCGAAGAAAAGAATTCAAGTTGTTAATCGAATTTGAATTCTTACGAACAATTCATTCTTCAATTAATGAAATTTACTAAGCATTTTAGTCAAATTACTTCGTTAGCCAAGGCAGATATTTATCAATTGGATCGACGTTGTTTATTTATGTAACTTTTTTATATCACTTTCTAAATTATCTTAAAAATATTGACATAAATAAATATAGAATCTTACTAACGAAATAATATATTAAAAAAAGTGAAACATTTTAAATTCCAATTTGTTGGTTTTACACATTTTTGTAAAATTTAATAAAAATTTAGATGCTTAAAGAGTGCTCGAGACACTCTGTTAGCATTTTCAATAAATATAAATATAGAGGGTAAACAAATTTTCTGTCCTTACAAATTCTAAATTTTTTCGTTCTAGACTCTATAAAACAAGTTGTATATTTGCATTTTCTACCAAATACTTTTGTCAATAAAAACAATTAGTCTGTATATTGTGTAAACAAATTTAGGGAAAATTTCTCAAATCACCGCAACATTTCTCGCTCACCCCCCTTTTCGAATTTTTTGTAGTGTAAATTTTACATTAAAAAAACACTTTAGAACGTATTTTTCGAATTTTTTTACGCGCTAGGAGGTGAATAAAAAATGTTATGGTAGGTTGAGAAGTTATCCAATTTAGGGTTTTATGTTTCAAAATTTCGACATAAAAAAGTGTCAATTTTTTAAGGCCTGAAAAAAAATCAATTTAGTGATAATTAAATACATAAATTATAATATAACAGTTTTGTTACAAATGTTTCTCTATAAGAATTGGCAAATATCCCAACATATTTTTCTCGTTACAAAACTTAGATTTTTTTTTTTTTTTTCATATAGTCCTATCTAATTTTTTCTAAAGCTCAACAATAAAATTGTTTTAGACCTTTGAATACGTTGGACCGTATGTATAGACTATAGACCCTCATTTTCTAAAGCTCTCTTGTGCAAAAAGAATGTTTCTTCATGGGATTATGGTGTGGTGAAAATGGAGTTGTGAATTGTGATAAGGAGCAAAAGGCAGTAGCACAATTACACGTCTTGTCTTTTTCAAATTAGTTGTTGTGACTAATTTAAACATTAATAGTTGATTAGCAATATCGTTTCTAGTAAGTCTTTTAAAAGTGCAATTGTCTTTATGTCCGTTGATCTGTTTATGTCATCTTCCACTATCATTCTCGTCTTAATCATTCATCACATTTTCGTAGTTTATGCAATGTATTTTAATTAATCAAAGTTTATGCTATGTATGGTACCACATCAATTGATTAATTAGCGTGTTAAGATACACATTTTTTTTTATCAAAAACACTCTCAACTATTATATTGCAGGCTTCTCAAATTTCATTCAAGGATTATCAGACATTTTTTTCGCTAAACCGAGTGCTATCTAGGCTTTATGGTGTTTATTCAAAATATAAAAGAGCTGTTCTCTCAAATTAATGTTTCTCTCTATAACACGCTTAGAGAGGAAAATCAATATGCAAATTTTATGTTTCTCCTCCAAAAGACATTTGTGATTTTTTTAAAAATGACACAATTAGAACTTTCTTTCTTCGTGAATAGTTTTTTTTTTTCTTTTTTTTAGCTTCCTTACAAAAAAAATGGAGTATAATAATTCAAAAAAAGAAAGCTAATATGTGCCCTTGCCCAATTCAAAATTTGGTCGTGAGTAAGTAAAATTTTTATCTAAAAATTGTTTCAAATTGAAATTGGTTCTTTGAACAATTTGAGTTGTGCGTAACTTATTAATCATTTGTACTTAATCACTTAATTTACGTTTATTTATTTTCGTAACTAGCTAATTCGTTTGGTTAATTGACTACTTAATTACTCCAATCACTGTCCTCAACGACTCTCATTATTTGACTTGGCCTATCGTTTCAAATTATTGTTACACGTTTATTTTAAAAAGATTTATTTATTTGGTTGAAAAAGATTTAGACAGAAAGAAAAAGAAAGAATAAAGGAAAAAGCATTGTCAAAGGATTCAAAAGAAATATCTTCAATAAATAAATAAATGAATTAGACAGCACCTTTGAAGAAAAAAAATATTGTTATTGTAGTGTACCGTTGTAAGGTTTTGAATATTTATCATGACGTCCTATTCGATATACTATCGTTGCAATATTTTCCAATTCTTCAAGATCGTACATACGTATATAGTAGGCATTCCTCGATTCTACAATAAGTATTGTTTGTAAGAATAAAACTTCCTTAAAAAGCACCTTAAGAAAATGGTCATAGATTCAAATGGTCATAGATTCTTGTTGGTGCAACATGTTCATGTCGTTCGCATGCTTGATGTTTCTCTTTACGTGGTTTTAGTGGCGGTCTGTCCTTTAAAACTCTTAATTTATTGAGGGATGCTCTTACGATCTCAGCTTGGAATTAGTTATTTTGCTTTGTAAGGATAGTCTTGAGTTGTTTTCTAACCTACATATCATTTTCTATTTATTTATTTGCTTTTCCTTCCTAGAGACTTTTTTTTATTTGTTTTGAGTATCTTTAATGCTCGTTATAGTTTGGTGTTTTGACTTTTTTAATATATAATATTTTCCATTAAAAAAAAGTTATAGATTGAAATATAAAACATTAATCGTTTAATTAAATAAATAAAATAAGGCCAAATACATCCAAGAATCCTTTAAGTTTCACGTTTGTAAAATTTTTAGGTTTTTTAAATTTTTAGGTAACATATAGATCCTTTAAGTTTCTAACTTAATGCTATGTTCCGCGTTCAGTTATCTCCGTTACAAAAATTTGTTGCACCATTATTTTTTCAGTTAAATATCCTCCAACAAATGTGTTTTTTTTTATCAAAATATTCATCATGGTGGAAGTTAACGTTAACCGTCAATGTGCAAGAAGGTAACAAAGGCTAACTGCAAGATAATATTACAATAAATTAGAAAACGTCAATGAGCTATTTGTTACTTTAAAAAACTTAAAAGACCTAACCTAATTATATTACCTTAAAGATTTAAAAGACATAACTGTTACAAACACGAAACTTAAAGGGTCGCTATGATGATCCATAAAAACGTGTGGTTTCTAAACCCATTGAGATGACCCTATAATTTTGCTATTTTGATTTTGCTAGTCCTTGGGAATAACATAAGCGACGAATAATTCAGAAATAATCATAATATAAGTCTAACTCTATAGGATATAGGACAAATCAATAAGATATGTTATTTACTTTATTGGAAGAAGAATAAACTTATGTGAAATGAAAGAATTCACAAAAATTATCTTGATCTCGGATATCATTTTCAAATAGTAGTGAGAAGTCTTATTGAACGATTTCCTGTAATTCTTTCTGATTTGATGTATTTGGCGTAAAATAATTTATTAACGGGTAAAACTGAAAAGGAAAAACAACTCATGGGCTTCCTATCGATATGGCACGCCGTAGTGTGGTCAATTTAAAAAGTTATAAATGATTCTATCTTCAACACACAAGTGCCGATGGTAGATGACATTTTCGACGGAATTACAAGGTTGTCTTGGAAGTGGATATTAGAAAAGAAGGGGGGGTCTGGTTTTTTTTTTTTTTTTTAATGATTTTTTAACTCTATGGATTGTATTATTAGGTAGGCGCTTTCCTTTTCATTTTAGAGATATTTTATGCTTTTTATTGGGTCAAATACCGCTTATACCTAATCCTGATATGTGGGTATAAAATTATTTATACATTTCGCTCATAAAATATAGTAATTTTTATGTTAAAAAACAAACTGAAAAGGGAAAATTCACTCAAAAATTGTGTGGATCTCTTGATTCAAAATCCTAGTTTCACAATCCACAATAAAAAAAATAAAAAAAAATAAAAAAAATAAAAAAATGAAGTTTCACTGTACACACTTGTATTGAATAAGTATATATCGGCTTGTTAGAAAGATACAAGGCGCCCATGGCCTAATGGATAAGGCGCTTGACTTCTAATCAAGCGATTGTGGGTTCGAGTCCCACTGGGCGTGCTTTTTTATAGTTTTTACACTATTTATTCATATTATTAGAGCTGTGTCTGATTTTGTACATTTGTGTCTACTGTGGCATTTTGTTTGTAGTTCTTTCTTTGTGAGTGCGTTTCATGCTCATTGCTTTTTATTCTCTGCAACTACTAAAGAAAAATGTTAATGAATGTACCAAAAAAACCAAAAAAACCAAAAAGAAAAATGTTAATGATAGTCTATTTTGTTTGTTTGAATACTGAATAGGATGATAAGGAATCAATTTCTCTTATATTTTCTGCATAATTCATTAGTTAATGATGGTCTTTTCCTTGTTTACATGATTAATTTGGAGAATTTTAAAAATTGATGAAAATTTATTTAGTATTTTGTCCAAGATATATTTAAGAAATTGCAAATAACATCTAAAAACAAAGAAATTTGAAATTCCTTCCTCTATATGTTTCAAAATTTTCAAATAAACCTCTATAAATTTTTTAAAATTGCAACTTAACCCCTATTTTTTTCCAAAAATTACAAATTGGCCCCTAAGTTTTTTCAAATCGGTCATTTAAATTTTTAAATTACAAATTAGTCCCTATTTTTTCAAATTTTAAATTTTATCCAAAACTTTCAAAATTTATAAAAGTGGCCCAAAAATGTTCACAATGAAATCTTCTATTACAATATCCAAAATCCAAACACATAAATTTTAAAATGAAGATAATTCAAATATTTCCTGTTAATGAGGTGTGCCTTGTTTGGCGTAAGGCGTGTCTAGATAGATTTGGGGAGCATGCAGTTCATTGTCGAGAGCTTCCAGGCTATAAATACAGACATGACCTTGTCCGAGATGTCCTTTTTTTATGTTTTCAAGCGCGCATGAGTATTTGTGAAGAAAGAGGCGCCTGTGAATTTCTTGACTGACCCACTGGAGGGGAGATCTACATTGAGGCCAGCCGATGTTCTGGTGTACGGTTGGGTAGGAGGGAAACATGCATGTGTGGACTTCTCTGGAGTTTCTCCACTTGTGGGATCGACGACGAAAGATTTTACTGTAGGACAGACGACCCTCAAAGCTGCTTCAAGTAAAGTGATCGAATATGAGAGAGCGTCCTCTGACAATCAACATGTGTATCTTTTGTGTTTGACACTTTCGGTTTTCTAGCACCAAAGGCTGTGACTATTTTGAAAAAAGTTCAAAGAGTCATGCATATTTTGTTGTTTGTTTGTCTTCCATTCAAGTATAATTATCTTGCGTATATATAATATTAAATGTGATAATTCAAATATAATTATTTGAATTCTTTAGAATTTTAAATTCTCTAAAGTTTCTAAGTACTCCTTCCAAATACACTCTAACTGTTTACATAAGCTATGTTTGCTAAAGAATAATATATTATGAGTTTGTTGATTAGCTATCTGAGACGTCAATTTTTATTTTCATTGAATTATTGATATATCTGGTCTATAATATAAATCAAAGATATTAATTATTTAATGAATTTAAAAATGAACGGAGGTAAGTAGATAACTTACTTTTAAATATGAAACTAAATGAAATTAATAGAATAATTGATTATGAAATTAATAGAATAATTGATAAGTTATAAGGTCAAATGTTTTACCGTATAAGAAAATCCTATAAACTAGTGAAGAGAAACTATAAGCTAGTATTAAAAAATTGTTATCATATAGAGACTATTTTTGTTGAACTTATAAGCGGCGGCTGCAAATTATCGGGCTCATAAAACTTAATCTTTTTATCCCAACTTTCAACTGATTACTTATTTTTTTATGATAGCATTTGTTTGATTACATGTGTGGCTGTCATATACTTCATCAAAATTGGCATTGGAATTGTATGATATTAGCTTCTCAGTAACTCAGAGACCCGTTTTATGTTCTTAAACATTTGTACAGCTCTACTTTAATATTTTCAGCTTGTAAGAAAATATATACCATTTGAAGTTTTTACACATTTTATGAAGTTTTTTTTTGTCACTATGATCATTGACATTTCACAGGAATGAATTCTTGTTGTCCAGCATAATCATCAAGCTGAACACATTGTTATGATCTTTGGTGGATTAACTTTTTTGGTTTACAACTTTATATATAGGGAAGGTTCTCCCGGTACCATTCCCAATTTTTTGGACAATTGTCCAAGATTAGTGGTCTTACCGTTGATTTATCAAAGTGTGGGTTAAGAGTTTTACATTGTACAAAAAGAAAAAAAAAATTAGACAATAAATTTTTAATTGAAATGATTTATTTTCCCGACTAAACTCAACATATCAGACAATCATTCATTTGCATACTTATAGTTATCTTTGCTATACTTTCATGACAGCAAATTTGCTAGAAAGCAGGGGCGGAGGCACTTAGAAGATACTGGGGGCAAGGGCAAAGACCTGTACAAATATTTGAATTTTTTTTTATAGTATGTGTTCCACTTTTACTTTCTAGATCACATTCATTTGCGGTACATTCCAACATAAATTTGTTATGTGAGTCTAAAATTTGTACTTCTCTCCATCAACTCACTACACAACACATATATTATACATTTTTTAAGAGAAAATTCTAGTACGCGCGTGTAAAATTGTTTAGAGAAAATTGTTTATTATTCTACTTTTTTAAAAGTTATTAAAAAGTAATTTTTCTAATGTAATTTTTTTTTTTTTGCTTCCTTAATTAGTGTTCTAGAGATATAAGTCAGCATGACCCTTTCAAAAATTCAATTAAACTATGTTTCAATGTTTGATAATATCAATAAACTAGCTTATATTTTATTGGACTAGCTTGCGTAAAAAAAAGTTTATTGGACTAGCTTATAGATCTGTTTTAAAAATATAAGATGTGTTTGGTAACATCAAGGCCGGTTCCGAGATTTTGGAGGTTCAAGACAAATAATAAAAATGAACCCTTAATAAAAATGCAATTTTTTTTAAAAAGAACACCATTTATTTAAATTGTAAATAATGTTAACAACATAAAAAATAGTTATTTATCTGTGTAACTAACATAAAAAAAAATTCATATTCCGCAACATTGAAATTGAAACGATAAATAAAAAATTAAGAGACAATTAATAAATAAAATTAACATTTACACAAAACTGGGCCCTGCTTGCCCTAGCCCAAAACCGGGTCTGGGTAACATGTGTATCTATTGATATATTTACTTTTAGAGTTATCTTTGATACTATCTGTGACAACTGCAACCGTTAAAAGAGTTTTATATGCTACGAATCTTATCAAGATTGTGAAATTGCATGGGAGATCAATAGTTAAATACAAGGTTGTCAGAATCGAGTTTTTACGTCAACTCATTTAGTCTAGGTGGAATCGAAACGTAAACTCGTAGAGTTTATGTCATATATATCTCTGATATTAAGAATTTTATTTTTAGTCTATAAATTTAAGTGTGATGAATATTAATTAAAGAAAATATAAAAAAAATAATATATTATTTATTTTCAATTAAAAAATATAGTTTAAATATTAGAAAATTCACATTCAATTGATTTTCTCTCGTTAATTAATTATGACTATAGTCATGCATTTCAATATTAAATATTGTTGGTGTTGGTTGAAAACATACATGTCAAAACGTCCTGATTTTCCCAACAAATAACACCAACAACTATATACGTACCCATCAATATATCTTGTAAAAAATAATATATATTTTTTATTTATTAAATATGACTCTTTAAATCATGCATGTCATGTAAGAATGACTATTATATATGATAGAAATATAAAGTGATTGTATTGTAAATTTTAACCCCGATTATTTTATTTTTACGAAACCCCTATTACATTTATGTATCTATTATTTATTAAATAACTTATTATATTTAGATTGACCATATATATCAATAGTTATTCATTGAACCTTATAAGAAAGAAACGAATGAAGTATACTATTATAAAAAGTAAGTGTAAAAAATTATTACTCTTCTAATTATTAACATGTACTATTATTAAAAAAAAAATAGAGTCTTTTGAGATTTTGAATCATCCAAGTAGATAAAAACATGCGAATTTAAATGATTTTATTGTAGGTGTGTTTACGTGGAAATTTGGTAAACAACCGCTAGTTTAAGTATTTAAACTCGCGAGACCAACTAGAAATCTCAGGACAATTTTGTGTTTTGTTTACTTAGAAAAATGTTTGAATGTTCGTTTTCAGAGAAAAAAACAAACACTTGAGAATTAAATCGATTTCAAACAACAAGAGAAAATGCTAGTTCGAATCGCCTCGAAAACAGCAGTTTCTTAAGAAAACACTAAAAATTAAACTAAAGAACATTGCTGAAAAGTAAATTGCATTGAAAGTAAAGCAATTACAAGTAAATTGTTCACAAAACATACATTTCTCCTCAGATATTTCTTTCGTTCGAACGCTGAGTACTCAGAATTTCAGAGAGAGTTTTGTGTAAAATTTTGTGACCTTTGTTCTGAATGAAAAACTGCTATAAATACTAGAACACAGTGGTAACTGCCTCTCGATCATCTGGACGGTCTTCGATCTGCCACGTCGACCCACGTTCTCCACTTTCGTCTTTCACTTCTTCAGCGCGCGCCAATGCTTATTGGGCCGTTGCTGTTTCTTTTGGGCCTGACCCAGCTAACCCTTCGACTCGATCTGTGCTTTCGATAGGTTCTTGACAAAACTAAACCCAAACGTCCCTTTCAAAGCTTTCGAGACGCTCTTCCGCTTCGACATAATTAGAACTTCGACACAACATTTGAAAGTTTTATTTTGACAATATAACCTTCAAATAAATGTTGGACCTACCAATTATATTTAATTGATAAATATCAAATTTATATCCAACAAGGTGCAAACATGCGAGTTTAGATGATTTTACCAATTTTTACACAGTTAAATCATGTAAACTCGTTTTGACTTGTGATTTCACTCAAAACTAATTTAGCTTTGATTTAACACGCAAGTCATACATAAAAACGTAGAATCGATAGAGTTTACATTTTAAAGCCAAATTTTAACAACCATGGTTAAATAATTGTTTAGTTACTCTTTTTTTTTATATATATATTATAGATAGATATATTGTTTAGTTAAATAGAAATGAAACATTGCTTAGTTACTTATGTACTAGGTCGTAGAAAACATTTATAATATACATTTATGCTTCACAAAAATAAAATATAATATATACTCCATATTTAGTACTATAAATTTATTTATTTATTTAATAATTTCTCTATATAGAATTTTTGCCTCCGTTACTGCTAGAAACAACACTAATTTTCTTCTATCATCCTAAAAAAACAGAAAATAGATTTCAAACCACTTCCTCTATCATCCTCAAAAAACAGAAAATAGATTTCAAACCACTAGGAAGAACTATTTATTTTCTTAAGTTTTCATAGACCGTGAACTTCATGAAAACCAAAAGCATGTACATATAGAGTTCAAATGATACTTTTTGTTTGATTGAAAATACAATAAATTATGCTCCTAGGATTGTATGAAAAATTCCTTTGATGAAATTCAAAACCTCCCTTCAAAATTTAATTGTCAACTATGTTAAGGCCCTATATACTAGCTAGGTCTTGATAGTAACCTAATACTAGTTGTCAAATCCATTTTGAAAAACATATTTGGCAATTGAACCTCTTCCGAAGATCCTTCACGTCCTTTCAATTGAATACGCGTCAGATGAGGTGTAAGGCAATTAGGAACCGTCAATTATGCAATTGGTTGTTCCAACCACCTTGGTATAGATGTCATAGTCTCTTCGTTGCGATTTTCAATATCTAGAACTTGAAGTGTGTTACACTTTTGAAGGATACTACACAAGAAATTCGAGTTAAACCCCCTGCACATGATAACAGATCATGTAAATTCATTAAAAAGTTTTTTTCACACAATTTGTACTTTTTAATAAATTCCAAAATTGTGTTTTTTGACCACAAAATGTTTTATTTTATTACCACAAGAGTAGTTCGATTGAGTATTAATTCAATTTTTTTTTAATTTAAGTTTTTTGACCACAAAACAAAAGGTTGTTTTTTATTTCCAAAATAAAATTTATTCTTTTCTTCCACAACCAAAAAAATTCAATGTTCAAATAAGATTTTCTAGAACTCAGATTCATAATCTCCAAAGTTAAAGTAGGAGAGGAGGTAATTATTGTTTTACGTACTCTTATTTTACATTTCCAGCAACTAATTCTTGTTTTACATATTCTTATTTTACCAGCAACTAATTGTTTTACCAGCAAAGTTGTTTTCCACACTTTCAAATCCAAAATTAGGACAATATTAACGATGTTCAAATTACAAATTTGCAATAGATGAAAAACGCAATTGAATATAGTTTAGATATATACATTTTTATTTCCTCAGAAATGGAAATACTTATTAAAAGTTTAAGCTTAATATTCATCATATATAGCAATAGTTTTTTTTTTTTTTTGGGTTACATATACATATATAGCAATAGTATTGCTTCATGATATCACATAGAATACATTATACATTCACATATCATCAATGATCATTTTATGGAAGATATATTTCACATTATTTGTATGGAAATTCAATGTTGGGAGAGCCATATTACATGATGGATAGCAAGTGTAGCAAGCAAAAAACAATTGATGAAATTGAAGACTATTGAGATGGCAACATGGTCACAAAATTTTTGCAAAGGTTTACAAAAATTTGGAAGAGGTGTAAGTTTAATTCCTGTGTGATTCAGACTTGTTACTCCAGATGCAGCTGATCCTGCACTCATCAATGCATAAGCAAATGCCTGCAATTTCACCACAAAAGTATAGCACTTATAGTCACAATATTCTTCTTAATTTATATGGTTAATATTTTGTTATATTCATTAACTAATAAATGAATGTACTTCACAATATAATGAAAAAGATAATAGAGTTGCGTGTCAATTTTTTCCGCATTCGTAAAATATGTGGTCGTTTGATTAAGATTGAATGGTCCTAATTCAAATGAATGTGATCGTTTTTTTCAAAAATTGTTCGGTCGAGATCAAATGACCACTAATGCCCCCAAATATGTGATTGTGAATTTCTTAACCGTAGAGAATCTATGTTTGTGTACAAATATACAAGAAGAAAAAAAAATTATTAACGACGTATTTTCTTTTACGCACTATATTAACAACGTATTTAAACCGCGTTAATCATGGAATAAGGGGTGAACAATAAATATGTACCTGATCCGCAGCAAAAATAAGCCATGCGTGATTTCTAGAAGAAATCAAAGAAGATGACCTAAAAAATCTTGACAGCCCAATAAGTAGTTGCAGCAAGGAATAAGCTGCAACGGCCACAGAAACTCCAACAAGAAATCTGCCCAACACACAAAAATCATATTCAAACATATATTTTGGTTTCCTTCGTTCACTTGAAATCAAACATATATTCGTGATTTTACAAGAGCTATAGAGTATAATTTTTAACAAATCATAGTGAATCACTGTGATTCTGATAAATTTACCGTGATATTAAACTTACATTTTAGATGGAAGTTCAAAAATTTACTAGAATCTATAAAAAGACACATAAGGCTAAGGGACAAACAAAACAAACATAAGAAATAATAGAAATTTGTCCATTGAAATTAAAAAAGAAGGAGAGATTCGATCACGGGCTTGGACTGTTCATTCATATGTCATGATGACTTTTCACACCCACTTTTTACGGTCAAATTTGTCCATAACCCATTTGTTAAAAAAATCCACACATTCCTAAGAGATTTTTTATTGCATCCAAACAACATACGTAACAAAATTACTAATACTATAAAAAATAACAAAAGCAAAATGTCATGAATCTCTATTTGGTTACCAAGATAATCTAAAAAACAAATTGAAAATGTGAGAAAATGTAGTAGTAGTAACTTGAAAATTCAATTAAAGTATCTCTTAGATTGTTAAATATCATTTCTGTCAAAACAAAAAAAAAAGATTGTTAAATATCATAAGACATTTGATATACTGGAATGTAAATTTATGAACCCCATAATTAATTTTTTTTATTGTCAAAAAAACAATTCTTAATTTTTTAACATTTAAAACACGAATTTTCACGTAATTTTTAAAACAAAAAATAGCACTTAGAAGATAACTCGCTTATCGATGAATATTTTCAAAATTTCCTTCGCTTTTATTTATTTTTGAAGTTAATTGCCTTCAAATTATATTATCCTCTACATAAGAAACATTTTTATTTTTTTCACAAAAAAAAAAAAAAGGTTTTTTAGTTAGTTAACAAACACATCATGCATTTTTTTTCTCCATAATTTTCTCTCTCCAAAACAAACAAACACAAAGTGAACAAAATAAAAAAAAAATATATAAATACATAAGGAAAAAAGATAAAAGATAAAAAGAAACATAAGAAGAAAAAAAAAATATACAGAAGAAAAGGAAGAGGAAAAATTACATGAAAGATTGAGAGAAAGACCATTTGGCATGAACAGGATAGTGAATGCCGCCAAAGATACGAACTGATTTGTTTTGTTTGGCAGTGATCATTAGTGACAAAGAAACAATAGAGCTTCCAATGCACAAAGCCCTAAGAATCAGCTGCATCACCTCGGTTCTCCGGCGCCGACTGGCTCTCTCAGCGGCTCCCTCTAAAGCAGCTGTTTTCTGCTCATTTGCCATGATCTGTTGGAGGAGCTATACCTTGTGCTCTATGTGTGTAAAGTGTGTGATGTATGAAGCATGAGTCTGTGTGTGTGTGTGTCTTATATAGTGTGTGTGACGGTGGATATTGCGTGTGTTGAAGTTGTGATGAGATTGATTTCAATATCGTTTTGTACACATGTTATACTCTATTCCTAAAGTGGTGATATACTTTTTTTAAAGTTTGAAGCTATATCCGTACGAAACGTAAAGGTAACTACGAGTTTTTTTAATTGTTAATGATATTAATATTGTTATGTTAATATGTTCAAATTTTGAAGTGGAGTTTATTATGAGATAATCGAATTTGATTGCTTATAAGCTAATTAGGAAGGCTAATTTGTGGGCTATAAAGGAATATTGGAAACTAGCTAGTTTTCATAGGTTTATTAGGAGATAATTTCTATATTGAGCAATTTTTATTTGATAAAATGAATTAAGTTTGATTTTTTTTTAAAGTTTAATTTTTAATATATTATAGATTATAGATTATATTCCCTCTGGTCATTAATTTAAGAGAAAGATTACTTCATAGATTTATTGAGAATCTAATGTATTTAGTCCATATTATTGACTAGATAGTATATTAGATTTTGAATTAATCTAAAACGTAGATTTTTCCTTATATTAAGGACAGAAGGGAGTAAATATAAACCACAATCATTTAAATGTTTTTTAAATGGTTTAAATTTAAGTGATTAATTAATGATATCTAATTAACAAACAAGTTCTTATTTGGTTAAAATGATAAAATCATAGCCTCCTTATCATAGCATCATATATAGACTTAAAAATCAAAAGGTTAAGACAAGAAAATCAAACATTTTAAATTAATGATCTGTAAATTAAGATTTATTTATTATTCACTTTTTTTCTCTCATAAAATCTATTCCATTCATTTGATCAATATTATATACAATAAGGATTTTCATAATAGTCTCATATACAATCGTTCCGGTTATATATACACACACAATAAACAAGAGTGGCCGTGGTTACAGGGCAATCTACGTAGTTCCAATAATAAGATTATAATCCAACAAGATTCAAATACAACATTGGCGTTTTCGCGGTACTCGACTTCTGCGCTTGACCAATAAAGTGTGTGTTGGCGCTCGACAGACCATGAGATGAGATTGTCAGCCGACAGACTTAGTAGCCAAAAGTGGATCATTTGGTGTTTGGGCAACCAGCCCAATCGGCATCAATGTAGGATACCGGACAAAAATGGGTATATAAATGAAGGTCGGAATCAAGAGTATCGTTAATGTACCGAATAGATTCACTTTAATGAAATGAATTAACGGAAATTAATAATAACAATCAAATCATATTCAATAGTAACCTTTTGAAAGCCTTTCTTCCAAAAGAAATACTCTGACCCGAGAAAATTGCATGTTTGCAGTTGATTTACAAACGACAATTTTTCCACTTACGCAAAGATTCATCATCGCAATTAATAACGACAATAAAATCTAATTTAATAGAAACATTTTGAAAGCTTTTCTTCTCAAAGCAATACTTTGACCCTGAGAAAATTGCCCATATTCATCAACGACAGTTGAATGTCAGCAATAGATTCACTAGCGACAATTTTTCCACGTGCACAAAGATTCGTTAACGTCAACTAATAACGACAATCAAATAAATTCAATATCAACCTTTTAAAAGTCTTTCTTCCCAAAGCAATATTTTGACCCCTCGAAAAATTGCTCATATTAATCAAAGACACTTGTACATCAACAATAGATTTATCAACGACAATTTTTGCTTATGCACAATAGATTCGTCAACGGGATTTTCTCTCATATTCGTCACCAAAAATTGCACGTTGTAGTTGATTTACAAACAACAATTTTTGCACATGCTCAATAGGAGGAATGTTCATTTCATCTCATGGTCTCATCTCATGAATATGTGTTTATAAGTGATAACAATCCTCATCATACAATCCTCATTTTCGCTCATATATCGTGCCACGATGCGGAGCATTGTGCCACGATGGACAAATTATTTATTTGAAGAAAATCTGATACCATCGTGCCACGATAGGAGACATCGTGCCACGATGTAAGTCTATGAGACATCGTGCCAAGATTGAAAAACTCATGTCCAAGAAAAAAAGCTATAAATAGAGTCATTATATCCACCACAATTATTCATTCCAAAAATATTGAGAAACTTGTCAAGACAAGGTGCAAGGGAGAAACACTCAAGGGAGAGCAAGTATCTCTCAATGGAAACCACACTCCCCACCATTGAGAGTGGTAACTTCCTTGGCAAGGAATCAAACATACTTTAATTTGTATGCATAATTTTACTAGTTTGTTTTAATTATGCCAATGAGTAGCTAAACATCTAAGGTTAGGTCAAGTATATTAACTCCTCTATGAATGTTTTATTTATGTAATTTGGTTTGAAAATAAATATATTACTTTTACTTGCAGTAAATTTTATTATTTCTAATTTTATTATCTTGTTTTACATTACAATTTATAAGTAGGCGTATTAATGAATTGCTCATAAGACTTAAGTGTCGTCGTAACACAACTCCAAGGTTGGAACCAGAATACTTAGTCTTGCCAACATAGGGAAGGTAACTCAAGAACTCGAGGGGAGATGACAATAGGATTAACATTCACATAAATAATTAATGCTTGCATGATTTCCAATTGGTGGTAGTGGTCGGTGTCTTCAATTGCATATATAGGGTGATTTAAGAGTTAATCCGCCAAATAATAGAAATAATTGCAAGAGATATAACGTCAAATTACCAAGCAAGAGTATATGGGAGGGATTCGAAAGAGCCTAACCAATTTTTTCATCTTACTATTTCTCGATTTTACCTTCAAAACTATCTTTTAGTACAAAGCGA
Organism: Trifolium pratense; assembly: GCF_020283565.1. Taxonomy (NCBI): domain Eukaryota; kingdom Viridiplantae; phylum Streptophyta; class Magnoliopsida; order Fabales; family Fabaceae; genus Trifolium; species Trifolium pratense. The sequence goes on along the minus strand of NC_060063.1, from coordinate 46,912,348 downwards.
ATGAAATTTATCTTTACTGTTTAATTCCTAACGAAACTAGTTACTTTGACACGATTCCTGTGGAGACGAACTTATTCAAGTGAGAATTTATTACTCGACAATACACTGATACACTTGGCAGGGGTCAGTCACCTGTTATCAAGTTTCTGATCGGGTCATCCACCAAGCCCAACAGTGCTGGTGCAAGGGGGTGTGTTAAGAAGTCTCACATCGGTTGCGAAATGACCTGAATATGTGTTTATAAGTGAGGGCAATTCACACCTTACAAGTCGATTTTGTAAAATAAATTATGTCAAACTCATTTCTAAGAGTTTATACTAGTAAAAAGATATTTTAAAATTTTGTAAGGCATATTCCATGCATAATGTTAGAAATTAACGTAATATTTTTTTATTGAATGACAAAATAGTTATATATAAAAAAGAGGGAGTACAAGAAGTACAAAGTTTCCAAAAACAGAAAAAAAAAATACAATGAAATCAAAGATATAAAACTCCTACGGACTAGACCAAAGAGCCACAAGCCCAAATCACTAGACGTCTAAAAAAGGAGAGAAAGAACAAAAATCAAGTCGAGAAGGCAAAAAGCAAGTCTATATCCCACCAAGACCACCAGTCTGCAGAATCACCACCACACATGACTTTAACGGTTCCAACATAAAATAGGTTGCACCTCCCACTCATAAAAAAAGTAGCGGCAAGCATGGTTTTTGACCATATACCACTATATGAAAAAAGTTTCATCCTATCAATTAAATATTCAATCGATCAAGACCCCCTAAAAAAGATTATAATTCATTATGGAAATTCAAAATCGACCAAATAACAACATACCAGATTAACTGCGCCGTAAGTGAGCTCTAATATTCTTTGGGTTGATTGATCTTATTAATTAAGTATCTTAGGCCCATCGTTTGAAGAAACTATGTGTTATATGAAGGTGAAAGAGTGAGTTAGAGAAATTGGTGCGGTGGATCTTGTGTTGACGTTGTTGTCATGAGATTGATATCACTATCGTTTTGTACACATGTTATATCATATTCCTAAAGTTGGTGACATGACTTTTTTAAAGTTTAGTTTTTAATATATTATTGATAAAATAATAGTGAATAACAAGTTTAGTTCAATCCAAAGCATCGCTACTTAGCCATCAATAACTTTCTATGGGAAAGTCAGTTGTTTAAACTCTTTAAAGGATATGTTGTTTCATTAACCTTAGTGTTTTCTATGATAATTAAGTAGAGATTAATGTTGATCAACAACTTCTAAAAAGTAAGATTCCATTTCTTTTTTTTACATGAAAAATTAAGCTTTGTGAGACCTTTGGCTTAAGTATAGTTATAGAACAACAAAAACAAACAATATTTCAAGAGGAGGTAGAAATCTTTCAATAAAATTTAGAAGGCACAAAGATGATGATTTTTTTTTTCATAAACAGGGTATTCTTGTGGACTCAAATCATACGTTTCCATGTGTTCGCAGTTATGTCGATTTTAAGTCAGATCGTAGGTTCGTGCTCAACCCTAGTGGTAGGGACAACACTCCTTTTTGCTGGGCCTTTATATCATATTGGCTTACTTGAACAACCCTTTTGTTGTTGGGCCTAACCCGGCTTAAATATTTAGTTTTCTATTTATTCATTTAATAACAAAAAAAAAAGTGAAAACTTGTTAAAAAAAAAAAAGAAAAAAAGTGAAATATAAAGGGAAAATTTTGAACTCTTACAGAAAAATTAATATTCACATGTTCTTTATCCATAGTTTTAAACAATATTTCTAGGATCATATAATTTCTGGAAATGTCTCCAATAGAAGAAAAACACCACCATGAAACTGGGTCAATTAACTGAACTTTATCAAGGCATGCAAACCCATTATATCTAATAACACAAGTGATTAACTTTTTACACCCCCAAATAACTATGCATGTACGCATAATAAAAAATCCAGTACCGTTCGAAAGTACGCTTATAGATCAATTATTGGTTACAATGCTTTTTTTTTTTCCATAAAAAAAAAACATATTTTCAATCAAGATCAATGCATGGGTTTTCTAAAATGTGTATTAGAAAAAATGGGATGTGGATAAAGTTGCTCCCTATCCTAACCTTATTAGGGCCTAGAATGGTTTGTGTGGACTATGATTTTAAATCGTTGTTATGAATTTAATTTATATGTATTGTCAGTATAAAGTTATTTTACATGTACGTCCAATAATATATCGACACATTATGTATGATATTTAAAAACACATGATATGTCACGTTCATTAAATGATGTGGCAACCAATTATTGAATGCGCATGTAAAGAATCTTTACCATGACGGTACACAACAATTAAACTCAATTGTTATTGACTTATTGTTGTTGCGATGCACATTATTTACATTGTGGCTGTTACGATGCAAAATTAATATAAATTTATAAAAAAATTACATAAAATCATGACATTGCCGTGTCACAACTATTTATCTATTATAGTAGACTCTTAGTTTGCTTCAAAAATATTGATTGAAGATGTGTGAAATATAGAATTGAGAAAGTCTTCAAATTAAAGTTTTTCATCCAGTAATGATGGGAAAAAAAACCAATAGAAAAAAAAATACAAAAAAAATTCCAATGGTACAATCAGAGCTATAGTTTTTTTTTTTTTTTTTGAGCTATAGTTATTTTATTAGCAAGTTGCAATATTAGCAACAAAATAAAAAGGGAGAGTTTTATTGGCATATGACATAAAATTCCATGAGCAGCACATAAATTCAAAATGGTGCAGAAAGAGGCTCTTTTAGGGTAATAGTATAACTTTGGCTTTCAATAGAGCATTGACATTGGCAAACTTCCTCATGAGTGATAGTCTCTTCCTTCTTTGTGATATCAATTAATTTCTCAATATGGCTTTCATTTTCATCAATAATTGTAGCCTCCTCCTTTATTGGATGCATAATAATCCCCTTCATTGACATCAACAAACACTTTTTATAGGTACATACTTTTATAGTCCGTTTGGTTGAACGGAAAGAAAAAGAAAGAAAAAAAAATTACGGATTCCAATGTATAATGGACTAAAGTGAGTCCAAATTCATTAATTAAAATCCGTAATTTTCTTTCACTCCTCTTTCTTTCCACTCAACCAAACAGAGTCTTAGGGTGACTTTAGGCCAAAACAAAAACGAGAGGGAAAGTGGAAAGATGTGGATAAATATGAAGGACAAAAAATCAGTGCATTTTTTTCGGTAAAAACTATCAACCTCATGTATGTAACTGACTGAAACATTTTCAACGGTAAGACAAAACCCATTATATTTTTAATATCGTTAAATTATATTTTTCTCAAAAAAAAAAAATCTAACAACATTTTAATGAAATTTGTATAATTCTTAAAAAATATTCACATTTCATACCTCAACAAAAAGAGCTGATGCTTCATTTGGTTCCAACTTTTGTACCACCTCTGCAGCTAGTTCCTACATGAAACAACAAATATTATCAACATGATTCCACCATCCATTTTCTTTTGTTTGAAAATTGATCAATATTAGGATATCTTTTTAAAAATTGAGCCTCCAAATCAAACCAAATGATATGAGTAAAAATACTTTATTAAAGAATGATATTATATATATCTACCCTAGCTTGGGATAGCTCCACTTCATTCAAGGTCCTTGGCTCCAATTCAATGGGGCAAGAGGTTTTTGCCATGATTTAGAATTAAACCAAGATATGATCTATAGAGTAAATGACTTGATGAGTAGCAATTAAATCCCATTACAATTGCAATGTCTTTTACATAGATTAATATCATATGTATATAGCCATTTGAGAACAAGATTTTTCAATATATTCACGGAGTATTTAGGTAATGGAAAAAAAGTTTGTGGCTATAATCAAAGTAAACTTAATTAGCTAAGTTTCTTTACAGCCCGTGGTTCAATTGAAGAGAAAGTTTCAACCATGCTTGTGACTTCAAATGCTCTTAATTAATACACTTTCACATGTCATGATCTTGGATTATAAGTCTTACTAGTTTTTTTTTTTTTTTTTTGACAAAATAAGTCTTACTAGTTACTACTATTGGTTGGATTGTGATTTATGGACAAATATAGGCAAAGGATAAGGTGCATGTGCACATCAGCTTTGTGGTCCTTACATTAACCATTTAGTGATTGTTGATTAGAGAATCTTAAATGAATTTTCTTAGAGATAAAACTAGTTCTTCCCCAATTTCATCAGTGACTATCTAAATTTACATTCTGAAATCGAAATTTATTGTTTCAAATAATTCTTCATCGGATTTTATTTATCATTCAATTAAATTTTAAATCATTAGAATTCGTTTTGAGGAGAACGAGAGAATTATGACAAAAAAAGATAGTGAGTATATGAAATCATAAAATTCAATTTGGGCTTATCCATTATTAACTTGGGCTTTAACTATGTACACCCTTTTTTTAGGATGTTTTCTCTTCCGACCTCGTGATTCTTTTATACCCCAATATTTTAATTTTGCCCTTGTAGAAAAATTCGGTTCGCAGAAACCGAATTTTTTCTAGTGCAAATCAGAGTAAATTTCGGTTTTTAGAAACCAAAAATTGTTTTCAAGGCAAAAAAAATTTTGGTTTCTACAAACTGAAGTTTTTTGCAATGGCAAAATTGGAAATTCATGGTGTATAAAAGAAACACGGGGTTGGAAGAAAAAACTTCTTTTTTTTTTATATCTAAGAGAAAGAAATTAAAAAAGAATGAAAGATGTCTCTAGCATGAGGTCAAATAGCGCTGATATGCAAATAAAATAAATAATTATCTATATCTATACTATATATAAAGAGGATACATAACTTTTGGTGTGAACTTTTCATAATACCAACAATACCCTTGATTTTTTTTAGTAGCAACAAAAATCTTTTATTAACAAACTCATAATATAAGACACTTTTTTTTAGCTGCAAAAATATTTTATTAACAAACATAACATAAGGCTTTTTTTTTTTTGAACATAAGTTAGACACAGACCGGCGCGGAACGCGCCTGCCTGGCCCGCTAGTATATATATAAAAAAATAGTTTCATTCTAGTATCTAATGATCAATATATTCATTTTTTTTCTAAAGAAGAGGGGACTAAGCCCAAAGAGAATTACAGAGCAATAATTCGGGGAGTAGTGACTCAATCTATCAGCTATACATAACTGGTCTATCCCTACCGGGGGGATATCAAACATAATGCATCCAACTGACTGACATCCTATCGAAGCCAACGCATCAGCCACTTTATTTGACTCACGATATACATATCGAACGCGAACATTCCACCCTTGTAACAAGCATTGAATTCTTCTAATCAAACTCCTTCCTCCATTACTTCATATGCTCTTTCATTCAAGATTTTTCACAACCGCTAGAGAGTCGATTTGTAATTCAACATTCATCAATCCTCTTTGTCGAGCTAGACATAACCCTTCATATACCCCCCAAAACTCAGCAATGAAGACATTCGTGGTACCGATATTTTTTGCACAACCCTTCATATTTCTTGATGATCTGGTAAAACTCCTCCGCTCCCAGCTACACCATGTTGCACTGCTCCATCTGTATTAATGCAGTGCCAAGATGCTAATGATCGATTTTTTAATGACACTTGAAATTGATTTTTGATTAAATAGAGATTGAATTTATTTATGTATCGAAAAAAAAAGAGATTGAATTTATTTGGTTTCGTTCAAATTTCGATTAGAACGTTGTGTTCATCGGATTATTGGTTTAATTTACACACTAGGGAGATGAACATTACCATCTAGAATAATGAGGTAATTGAACTTTTCTCTTTTGAATTGTTCAGAATCTTCCATTTCACCTGGAGAAATTTTTCGAAACTATAAAATCATACCGGTATATTTTGCCTGTGACCAACATAAGAATGAAGAGTAATCACCAAATAATTAATGGGAAAGTAATAGGCTCAAAGACGTAATTTTCTTTAGTAAAAAAAAATGTATTTTTCTTATCTAAGAAGCCCGCCCCAAACTGAGATGATATAAACAAGCGAACCCGGCAGTGATCTCTTGTAGGCTTCCTTCAGACCTGATCAGGAATTTTAATTGGTGCCGCAATATGCTTAATATGAATCATCTCATGTGCTTACTTTGGAAGAAACCTTCTATAAATTGGTTGATGTTTAATGTTGATGGAGCTATTTTTATCACATAAGGGAAATTCGGTATATGCTTTCGTGATAGTTTCGACTCCTTTGTTCAAGCACATACTATGATCTTTCATTTTTAGTTATATATTGCCGCTGAATGTGAAGCAACCGCAATGAAGCATGTTCTCGCGCTCGCTTTGTCTAATGACTTTGAGAGAGTTATCTTCGAAAGTAACTGTCAACAGGTTGTGAATGCTTTGTTTAATGATTATTTAATTTGTATGCGAATGAGACTGGCACTTTGCTCTCAACTTGTAATTCCCTTCTCAATTCTAATGCTAATTACAACATAGCTAATATTATGAGGCAAGTTAATAGAGTCGCTCATAATCTTGCTATAGCGTCTTTATTTCAGTCTAGCTCCAGTGTTCATCATTATTATCCACTCAGTTGTATCTTTTCTATTATATTGAATGAAATGCAATGAGTTCATTTTGCTTAAAAAAAAAAAACAGGAATGATATTATTATTTTTTAAATAGTCTAGCAATTAGTATTCTTAGTATTCCACATTTTTAAGGTGATAACTGGACCTCTCTTTCTTTCTTTGTCGGCCCTAATTCTTTTTCCTTTGAGTTCTCTTCTTCCTCTGCTGGTTAGGGGGTGGTTTTAGGTATTGTTTTGCCTAAAATCATCCCTACATTTTTTTTCCTTGCTTTTGATCTAAAATAACTGATGACCACATAGATTGGATCTTTTAGTTTTTTTTCTTTTATATTTGTGATTTCGTCGTCCGAGTGCGGCGTTTGTGTTGGTCGTCGTCTTGGTACGGCATTGTTGATTTTTCGTCTTGTTGTGGTGTTCGTTTAGTTCATATTGAAAGACCATCTTCAATCAATGGTTTGGACATCAACATTGCAGATCCGGAAGCATGGACACTCCGGTGACTTTAATTCTATTATATTATTTATAGCCATTTTGTTGTTTTATGCTATTAACTTGGATGATGTAAGTTTGTTTGCATATTCATCCTTTTTATTTTTGACGATGTTGAATTTGTATTTTCAACTGATGTACTGTATCAATTATTGGAATGAATGAATATCGTTATTTTTAATATAAAAAAAGGTGATAACTAGACTATCGAAATTCGAAAGTCGACTTCTTGTATATATAAAGTAATGTCTCTGTCGAATAAGATAAATTTACGCAAGATGGAGAGGTGATATTTCATTCAAGTTGGCCTTTATTGTTGAAAAAGCGCATTTTTTAGTAGTGTAAAGACTTGGGGGCGAGAGCTATCAAATTCGTTAATTTGTAAGGTCTAAATTCGAATGAGTTTTCTTAATTATTTTTATTTGAAGTGTGTGTGAGTCTAATAATTAAATTATTTAAAAAAAATAACATATATCATTATAATTACACAAGATTAACAAAGTAAAATATGCACGAAACACCAAAATATTATGTTAAAAATACATACATGACTTTGGAAAAACATATATAGTCAAACCCACCATAGCCTAGGATATAGCCAGTTTGTATTAAATTTTTCATAGCCTTATAAAATACTTATATAGTGATAATCAAAGTAGTAAAGATGCATGTTTATTCATTCATGTGGAAATCTATCGACATATATATATAGTAGGTAATAGCTGTAATTGAAAATTAAGGTCTATGAATATGATCCTACTCTTTTTTAATTATAATAAAACATATACTCCATCCCACTACCATATGAATATATTGTTTTCCACCTTAATTAATTTATGAGTATGAGAAGTGCATATTATAATTAGTTATGCCAGTTAACAAATTCAACGACTCGAATCAGTACCTAACAATATCAAGGAAATTGTATATCTTGGCAGATGGCACGTGAAACGAAAGGTTAAATATTTATAAACATGGTTCCTTCCAATTCAAAGTATATTTTCTTTATCTTTCAACTTGATCATAGCAATTTTTTCATTGCTTAACAGTAGGTAGGAAAAATTGCACCGTGAAAAAATAAATACTCATTGGTAAATTATCCTAAAATTCCCATAAAAAATCAATCGAAGTATTGTTAGTCTTACATTGAATGGAAGTTGATTTTGTAAAATTGAGTTAAGTTCAACTCAAAATCTTAAAATGATATAAAAAAAAATTAAAATCCGTTGGACCACTTGTCATATCTTAGCTAAAATTTTAGATGAGTGACATAAGAGTTGGAGAGATGATCAATATTTCTAACAATTAATTCTTAATTCACATTATTATTTAAAAAACACCATCAAAATATAATTTTTTTTTTTATGAATTTTCTTTTGTTTCTTTGAAGAAAACAAAACTGCATGTGTACATTATTACAATTCTTAGCCAATATTTTGGACTAAAAAAATCAACATATCCTACCCAAACTCTCACCCATTTTTATCACGGATTCGACCCATGAACGACAACAACTATGTTGAGGAGTCTAGAGGTGTGTTGAGAGTATCAATGCTCCAAGACCACAGGTGAGGGAAAAGTCACATCTTCACCCAAAACCTTAAAAATATATTATGCATGTGTATACTTTAATTAATGCTTAACGCAACTTCCAACTCTAGCATTAGGGTTACACTAAATACTATTGTTAAGAGTCTAACTGGCTGGCACTAAATTGCCTTTTACATTCATAAAAAAATCTATGGGGCGTAGACGCACAAATCAGGAATTGAACTTCTAACCACATGTTTAAGAGACTCAGGTCTCTTATCAGTTGAGTCAATTCATTGTTGGTCAAATTAATTGTCTATTTTTTATATTGTGAATATGGAAATGGAAAAAATAAAAATAATAAACCATATCTTTAACCAAAAAATTTAACCATTAAAATTCTACTATACAATATATTTTTCCATACACTTCTAACAAATATTCATGCCCTAAATATGACAATATAACCTATGGGAATTTTATCTAACTGTTGTCCACCACGCCATGCAATAAGGTTGGAGCCAAATCACAATGAAAGAAGTTACACACAATTTTGGGAGAAGCCATAATGTTGCTTGCTAGCTATATATATTTTGTCATCACCTAATTATCGACAGTGTGACTCAACAGTGACCTTCGTATATAATCCACACGCATTTTTCAATATTTAACAACCATTTTCCAAAAAAGAGAGTTTGCAAAATATTTTGTATATGGGACTTATGTACATACGTAATAAAAAACAAATTTTCCTCTTGAATCTTCTTCTGGACAAAAATAAGATTCGATTCTCTGGAAATTTTGCCCATTTGCAAAAGATTTTATAGATATATGTTCCCTTTGTTTATAGAAATACACTGACGATGTAAAATAATTTTACATCTTCATCCAACAAGAACTCATTATATTATCAATTGTAAATATTTTTTTTAACCATTTTTAGAAATAATCTCGTCAAATATTATAAATAATAATAATAATAATAATAATAGTCTAATATACACAATTCTTGTATTGAACTCATTATATTTTGATCAGAAAAATATAAATTTTATTTATGTATGATTGTATGAATAATATACAAAGTGAACAAGAAAACATTTTTAAAGTTACAAAATTTGGTAGTAAATGACAAAGCGGTGGTATAAATAAAGGAACATAAAACTTTGAACTCATCCATATATTAGCAATGGACTTTCCCCAAAAACAGAAGGAAAAAGAAATACTAAATGACAAAAATACCAATAAAAAGAATGTCAAATTACCAAAATACCCTCTTGTACCTTTTTTACCCAAAAGAAGCAAAACAAAGTAAGAAGCAACAATAATTAAAATAAAAAAAAAGGTCCCAATAAGGAACTAAGGGGGGGTATAGTGAGTAAAGGAAAATACATGTAAGGAGTGGGGTGGGTGGTGGGAGGGGACAAGAACCCATTATGAACAAACGTCTTTACACACATAACATGAAAAGATCCCTTGACAATGGGGCATGCAGCAGCAAAGCCATATCGTGAGGTTTTTTTTTTTTTGGATAAATTATCATGCAACATAATACTGCAGGTAACAGTAATGCACGTCACGTAACGCATGTGCTTTGTTTCATCACCCACATGCACACTATTTTATTTCACTACTAGTAGTAGTAGCTAGTTAGTTCCTTCTCCTATTTTCTCACATTCTTATTCATGTGTGTTAATTAAAATTCGGTACGTAGTCTCATCCATCAAGTACATATTGTCTTGGTCGCGAAATATAAGTAAAAATTGATCAATAGAAATTGATGTTTCTGATATAAAACTTAGACCATTTATATTAATTGTTGACCTATTTTTATTTATATTTTGGAACATGAATTTTTTTATGTTAACTTCCAATTCCTAGAGCAACTAAACTCTCATAATTATTGTCAAAAAAGAAAAAATTCTCATAATTCGAAGGCCAACTATGAAGTGATTAAATAAAATTTAAACACCAATTGTTCCAACAAAATTCAAATTCTTCAAATATAAAATTTATTAATTACTTAAGTTCAACCTCTAATTTTTTTTTTTTTATGATCTACGCTCAACCTCTTAATGTATTAGATATTTAATCAATAAAATCACTATTTTGAGTTTTCTTGTTATAAATCAATTTTAGGTAATGCCGACAATGGCCTCTTGAAATTGTGTACATGCATTGTACTTTATATGTACCCCCTTTGCTTGAATGTGTCGTCGCTTTGTGTGAGGCTCAAAGCTACAAAAGTACAATAGGCATGCACATATATGATATATACACTAGCCATGCAATAATGCATTGAGGAAAACCTCCTAGGATTTTTTGTCCACTCTCTCTCTTTCTTAAATGTTAGTAATACAAAATAATATTATCAAAGAACACTATTAAAAAAATTGTGTTTAAATAATATTACTAACCACTTGATGTCAGAACTGACCCCCGAACTAGATTCAACTGATGGTGAAAGCCAAAAAATAACATATTAATTTCTACACAAGCCTTTAGTAATAGAAAACAACATAATATCATACCATATATGAGTAATTCATTCAAAAAAAATACCATATATCAGTACTAAATATTAAAAATAATAATATTTAGGAAAAAATTAATATAAATAATAATATTATTGATAAAATAAAATAAATATTAACCAAAGCATTATTAATTAATTATTGAATGTAGGTTGTAAATTGATATTGTGCTTTTTGAGTGTTTGTGTTTCAGATTGGGCCGAAGCCTAAGACATATAGGCCCAATAAGGAATCTGTCTTTATTTGAGACATCTCTGCCTAGTCAATAAGTATCTTGGCACAAAAAAAAAGTAACTAATGTAAATGTAGTGTATTAAAAATCAGACTAGACCGGCTGGTCGAACCGGGTGAACTCGCAATCAGAGGGTTAATTGGTCTGGTCTGGCTATCGGACCGGCCATGCTAAACTATGACCAATAATTTTTATTTTATTTTTTAACCAAACAAAGTTACTGCATTTCATTAATTATCAAAAGTTCAATACATGAAGGAATAATCTCAAATCTATGGAAACTAGTCCAAGAATTGGCCGCCCTAGCTAAAGTGTGAGCAACCGAATTCACTTATCTCCTAATAAACTTAACTTCAAAGTTCACACATGATATCATAACAAGAATAATTTCATTAACGATTGAAAGAAACTCTGAATTGTCTCGCCGTTTGGTACGAATAGCATCAATCAATACTTGAGAGTCACTTCAAATTGGACGCCTTCAAAACCTCTACTCTTAGCTTCATTCATAGCTTCAAATAATGTTCATGCTTCACCCTCCTCTGTTGACAACGTCAGTTGCTGTCACTGAGTAATTTCAACCATAAACTCACCAGAATTATTACGAAAACAAGCACCCATCGCGGTCCTACCTGCACCGACAAAAAATGTTGCATCTACATTGCACTTTAACCATCCTATACGAGGCTTTTCCCACCGATTGGTGCTGACAAGCGGAACATCATGATCATCGTTACCTTGCAACTATGACCAATAATTATTCGTTTATTAACCACTTAAATCCAATATCACTTGGTTATTATTAAATTGATTTTTATTTCATTGAAAATGTACTAATACGTCTAATTGTTATTATAAAAAATAATTTTTGAGATTATTTTTGTCCTATTTATAAGGATGCTACAACTTTTAAGGTATATTATATTGTGTTATATTTTACATTCATTTTAACTACATCAATATTATTTTCTTCTTATAACAAATTAAGAACATAGATTAGATGATATTACCCTAAAAAACGAGATTACATGATATCAACATAAAACAAAGAATAGTTAATATAATTAGTGTCCTAATTTTATTCATACTAGTATGTGTTTCATGCTAAAAGGATTACTCTCGTTTTATTTAGGGGACCATGTCCTTTCTTTCAAACTCTTTCCACCAATGAGAAAGAGAAGACTTGAGAGGAGTTTGAAAGAAGACCATGGTACCTAAATAAAACGAGAGAAATCATTACTAGCTTGAAGCACATATACTAGCTAGTATGAATAAAATTATACAAATCTCACAAAAAAAAAACAAAGAAAAAAGTGATATGAGAGAAAGAAGAAACACCCGAATATTTAGCCACGGAAAATGGAAACATACGATGAGTGCACGTTAACTATTTAAGTGAGAAAATACTGACCGATGGATTAATTGAAATTGATGGATATGATTTAGTGTCAAAATAAATTTTGACAACTGACATCAACAGATCCTGAATATATATACTTTACTACCCAAAAATTTGGATGATTTGAGACTCAAACAGAACTCTAATACACATTACCATGCTTTGTGTGGACTTGACGCCATTTTCCACTTGTCGTACTGATCTTATTTGATTAGAAGGATATGGTCGGCAACATAACATTGCGTATGTACGGTTATTTGTGACTTGAAAAGGGGTACGTAAACACTTTAATGCTAGCGTAACGTGAGAGGTTAGAGAGTAGTAGAATAGTATACATGAATCCTTTTTTGAGAAGGTGCATATATATAGGCCTCCGGTGCAAAGTCACAACCATTGATAAAAAAGTGAAAGTCGTAGAAGTCACGGTATCGTCATCAATTAATGGAGCGGCAATCAATTACATTTATTGCATTTATTAACAATAAAGTCTATTAATTACGACGTGGGACGTTACGAGTTCGCGTTATCTGCTCATACTCGTGGTAATGTCAGTCCCTTATCTTGGACCGAGCAGGGTTAATTTGAGTCTAGACCCATTATGAAATACATACACTATTTGTTTTTTTTTTTTTTTTTTGTCACATTATCTAGTGGTTAAAATTTTATTTTTAAACATAAATAAATAAGTAAAATATTTGAAGATCGAACTTCGAGCCCCTTACATATAACAAATATCGCTACTAACCGAATTATTAAGCTTCAATTGACCAAAATTGGTTCTAATTCTATGTTAAATCAACTTAAATTTCATTGTGAAAAACTAGATAATAAACATTGCAAGCCCAAAAACCTTGGCATTGTGAACTCAGATAAACTTGAATAGTAGCATGATATATAAAGCTTGAATTAGTTAAAAATTGACTTTGATAACCAAGCTTAATTGCAACCTATAGGAAAAAAAAGTTCAAATAATTGAACCGTGAATAGTGTTACTGTATATACACAATGAAAAGAGTGGAGCCCATAGAAGAGGAAATGTCTAGGAACAGGTAGACAGTTATATCAGCCCTCGATATGTACCTAATTCTTTGTTTATTTAACACTCTCTTCACAACTCAACTCACATGACCTTGTTGCACCATTTTGCAAGCTAAGTAAGTAAGTACCCATTTTCTTCTTTTAATTCATCTTTAATTATTTTTATTTTTTGCCCCTACCACGTTGGTTTTCATAATTTCATTCTTTCATCACTTTCCTTTAACGCACTTCCATGTAGATGGTACGTACAGAGGACGATGTGTATCTGGCTAATGGCTGACCATAAAATTTATTAATTTCATAATTTCACTGAAATCCATGCAACTTAATTCTATCACTATTTTCCACCAATTTGGGTAGTAGTACAAGACAACTATGCACAAAATCAAGAATTTCATTGGGCCTCAAAAGATTATTACTACTTACTACTATAAATATCTTTGGTCGTAAAAATGTGCAGTGTTCACATTTGTATGTGTACTTTGTTAAAGCTCAAGTTAAACCATATACTATAGTGAAAGTAAAAAAAAAGTACAACTAAAAAATCATTTAAAAATTCCTTTATGCATAGAAAGAAAACTATGAATCACATAAATCAAAGAGTTTATAGAAATTGTGTAAGAAACGGAAAAGAGTTTATTGAAATGATGATAGAGACTTGAGAGTGGTCACTTTTTTTTATAAGGCAAAAAATCAACACATTGTTTCATGATTACCAATTGACCAAATTGTGTGTCAAGCAACCATCTTTTGCTGCTAATTTATTGTTATATATACTACATGAACAGTTATGCAAAATGAAATTGAAGCAATCTGGTTTCCATAGTATTGATCATGGCCCATAGGTTTTTACAAAAAATGTGATCCATTTGGTCTAAAAGAAAGATAAAGACTATGATGTGTCATTTTCTTCACTTTTCTTTCTTTTATGAATAATTGTTTTCATATGAATTGATGCTTCTTAGTTATATAATATATAGAATTAATGAAATTTTACACTAAATTGATACTTCTTAAATTTTCACTCCCTATAATAATCTCTTATATGCATAAATATTAAATTAGTTTTTCTTAAGCTTATAACTCTCAAAAGAAGGGAATGTTGATAATTTAGAGGACGGTTGAAAAGTAAATAAAATCAAATGAAAAAAAAATTAGAGCTTCTGGTCCCACACTTATGCTTCGTATCATTTAAATCTCTAAGTAACTTGTTTATGAAAATATCTCTAAATGATTGAAATCAATTATTGTTGTCCATAGTTTTTTATAAGCAAAACAATTTATTACTTGAGTATAAGAGATACTCAAAACCCGATACAAAAATCATTCAAAAAAATATGTATATGACAATGTTAAGTTTTTAGATTTCGTTTGTATTAGCTTATTCAGAAAAGAGAAAGAATCATACTTGTACCTAAAAATAAAGAGAAATTGATCCTCAACTTTTATTTATTCTTATTTCCCAAAAAAAGAAGGTTATAATTCTAAATTTGCCAAATTCAGCAAGGAAAATAATCAAGAGTAGAGATTCTACAACCAAATAAAGCTCTTATGTCATCCCCTATTTTATCCCCTCACCTTAAAATTCTACATTTTCCCCCATTTAAAGGAAAAAGAGAAAATTAAAAAAAGCTACAATTCAAATTCAAATTTATATAAGACAAAAAAGAAGTACCGAAGCTGAAAATAGCTTAAACTTAAATTTAAATTTAAACTTAGAAGAAAGAAAGAAACTGCAGTCTAAATTAAATTAAACTATGCTACACTAGCACTCACTAAATAACATGCCTAAATTCTGGCCCACAATGATGATGATGATAATTGATGAAGTCATCTCCACCGTTAGATGATACGCCGAAAATTGAACTGTGACTCAGAAGTTGTTGATGCTGTGATCTTTGCATCTCTTTCTGCCTCCTTAGTTCCAAAACTTTCCTATGCGAATTCGAATGCTTAGCCGATACAAAAGTTGGACTTGCCGCCGGTCGATACTCCGGCACCAACCTACCGGACTTAAACCTAACACCGCAAGCATTGCAAAGTGTTTTCGGTCCCATTGGACCGGTTCTCCACTGCGGTGTTTTATCAGTGCCACAGTGGAGACATTTCCTTCCAGAACATTCTACATTTGGATCCTCACGTTTTTTCACTTGAACAATTTTCATCTGTTGTGGTGGCGCGTCAGGGATATGAAGTAGGCGCGTGGACCAGTCGCCTGGTGCAGCGCGTGAGCGTTTGCTCCTTGCTTTTCCAGGAAGAGGTGTTTCCGGTCCGAGAAACGACGCGTTAAAGTTCCGACCACTCTCGTCAGATGAAAACGCCGTGTGAGTGTCGGTGGAAGAGGAGGATTCTGGTGTCTGTGGTTTGACGGCGCCGGCCCCGGAGAGAAGTTGCAGTGTTTTCAATTCCTCTTCGGCGGAGTATGAATCTTCCACGAAATTCGAAAGCCATTCCAATTCCGCCATTTCATCATACTGTTATCAACCAAAATTCAAACGGAAAATTCAGTTTCACAACCAAAAATACAGTTTCATTTCATAATTAATTAACTACTGTAATAATTGTAAATAATTAATAAACATTAACGATTCAATTCGAAATTGTTCTTCAATTATCTTCAATTAGTGACATTGAAATTTGTAATTACCGGAACACAGAGTTCACCGTTGAGTTGAACATCACCGGAGAAACCATACGGAACAATTGTGCCTGAAAAGCGATTTTCGCCGCCGGAGCCAGACGAGTTACAGCTATCAACGGCGGTAACATTGGAAGAGTCGGTGGAATTACCGGCGACATTGTCGAAGAAACCGTCAGACATAATAGCATCAGCATTGGAGAAATCAAGTAAGTCATCAATGGCAAAAGACTCACAGGGCTTCTGGTCAGCACCACCACCGTGAATATGACGTTTTTCCGGTGAGAATTGGTCGATTCCGCCGTGAACTCCGGCACCGTAGTAGCCACCGACAAAGTAATCCGGTGCTTCCATTTTCGTAAAAATAAAGAGAGTGTGTGTGTGTGTGATGATGTAATTAAAAGAACGCGAAATTGTTGTGAGAGTAAAACGCAGCGTTTTGTGAAAAGAGAGAATTGTGTGGATTGTGTCTGAGAGAGAGGTGTGAGTGATGGTGGGGTTTTGAGGAGTGACACCAATGGCAATATTGTAAATTTGTAGTAATTGGAGCATCTTTTTTCATGCATATAGATACACATGTTTAATGATAATTTAATAGAGGAAGTGACTTGCAAGTTCTGTAAAGTTAATTAAAACAACTTTCATTTTATTTTTTTCTTCCTTTTTTTAGCAATTTAGATTTTCTTTAGTTTACTTTTTTTTTTTCTGAAGCAATTTTCTTTTGTTTACTTACTCTATGAGAAATGAGAGCTTTTTATTCCTTTTCTTTTTATTATTGTATCTTTCCCGTCTTTTTTTTTTACTTTCTTATAATATAATATTTAATTTCATATCCTCTTTAAGAAGAGTTGAAATTATTGTTACTATTGCTTCTTCATTTCAAATTTTCCTAATAAGGACGACTAAGGTTGCATGTGGGTACTCTTTTATTGTGAAAGACACTATGAGTAACGTTAACAATAATGAGTATCAAAGTACCGCTTAAAATTATGGGTCATGCTAACCGGTGCCTCCGGGGCACTGGTTAAGGAAACCAAAAAAGGAAATTTTAAAATTAAAAGTAATACTATTTACACTTTCGAGGCGTTGACTGCACAAACTTCAATGTGATATTACTATATTTGGTTCCTTAAACAGTGCCCCGGGCGCATTGTTTAGCATTTTCCTAAGTTTATTTTGATAAATAAAGCACAAATTTACATTGTGCAAAGAAAAAAAAAAGCAGAAATTTACATTGTGTTAACTGTTAAATGTTAATGTTAAAGTAGGACAAAATATATCATCATGAACATAAATTTTTGTTTTTGGTTAGTGCAAGTTTTGAACCAAGTACCTCAATAGATTACAAAATGACTCATCAATCAAGTGGTTATTTGGGAAATAGACATCATGAACATCATTTAATTGATAGAAATAATGTAAAATATTGGAGTCGGTCTTCAAATTTAGTATTTTTCACTTATTTATTTTAGAGATGAAAATTTGATTATTAAACAATACTCACTATACTCCTTCTTGACAAAAAAAAAAAGAAATAGACAAAAAATGATAGAGACAAGCAGAAGAAATTAGTTTATTACTCCCTCCGTCACAAATCTTCGATCTTTTTAAATTTTTAGTTTTATCTCAAAACTTTGATTCTTTTAAGAAATCAAGATAATCGAATAGAATTATAAACTTTGATAAGGAGATTGTCCATATTTAGAGTCCATAGTGCTGGAACACAAAATATATTAAAGATATAATAAAATGGAAGATTAAATAAAAAGAGGAACATTAATAAAAAATATATATATAAAAAAAAACTAATTTCATTAAAAATTTGAAATTAACTAAAAAAATAAACAATTAATTTTGTTCACAAACTATCACTTTCTCTCCAATTTAGACATTGGACTATAAAAATATGCCAAGTAGTGTCTGACTTATCATTGATTCTATGAATCTAAAAAAGTAAATTTTTTCTTATAATAAGGATTGGAGGGAGTAATATTTTGTCTATTGCTTAAGATTTGGATACATGAGTTAGAAAATAAATGACTATTAGGGAATTTAACATGTAAATGAAATGCTATACTATGTATATAATTTGAAGAGCAAATTATTATCCTAAATGTAAAAGTGCCTTTATGATGATAGTTTGGTGGTCATAGGAGGAGTAAGAGGATCGTCATATATGTCTCATTTTCCTCAAAATATATGTCATTTTAATGTATTTGAAATACACGGTGATGAAAAAATAGAGGTTATGTAATATATAAGTAAGATAACTGGTAAATTTAATGTCTTATAGTTTTTGTTGAAGATAGTGTTATAAAAGTCAATATAGTTACTTTTACTTCAATATGTTGATCCAACCGAAGTGAATCTTCTCCTCACAGCCAAACATAATGCAAGTAGACAATCTTTTTACTAACTATTGATTTTGATACAA
Source organism: Trifolium pratense (assembly GCF_020283565.1). Classification (NCBI taxonomy): domain Eukaryota; kingdom Viridiplantae; phylum Streptophyta; class Magnoliopsida; order Fabales; family Fabaceae; genus Trifolium; species Trifolium pratense. The sequence goes on along the minus strand of NC_060063.1, from coordinate 46,893,473 downwards.
CTATTGGATTATGTGGAGAATTTGACGATTATTACATTGGATCAAGAATAATCACGTAAAGAGAATTTGACATCATTTTTCTATCAAAAATCTTAAGACATGTAAGAATCTTGTTATTTATATATATTGTTCACCATTCATTTTTTCAAGAAATATGAGAGACTTCTAAATTCTAACTTTTACTTGACACAGTGATGAATATTATATTCTTTTTATCACTAATTGAGTTCTAAATAACAAGTACATGATTTCTATATACATGAAATTTTTCAACTTATAGTTAATTAAAGGAAAAAAGTTACTCTATAAATTAAAATGAAATTCCAAGTTAATGAAATAGCACAACACACTGACTACACCTGAAGATTCTTTATCTTTTGAAGAATTTGTAAGTTAAGAAAATTGTTAATAATTTACTAAAAGTTTTTTTGTATGAAAAGTAAAAGATGAACAAAGAAAAAAGAAAGAAGAATTAGTTGATGCAATGAATAATTATCATGTGAAGTGAACAGGAATCAAAGTGTTAAACAGAAGCACAATGGTGGGCTGTCACTTAGAAAGAAAACAGCTATAGCCACAGACACACTCTGCTTACTTTCCTTAACATTTCAGTTAATTTACACATTAAAATTTTGTTACATCACTAAATTATTCCATAATTAATCCTTAATTAACAATGATTAAGAGAGTAGAAAAATTTAATGTTTCACAAATTCAACCCCTCACAAACAAATCGATCCCTTGCAGGTTTTGTCCCTGTGAGTCTTCCAATAGTGTCCAAGTTTACAGCCGGATTCCTCTGCTGCTAATAATATTATTACTTTGGGAAATGTGCAAAAAATTTAATTTATTTCATTCATTCTGATTTATTACATTAATTTAGTTCAATTAATTGTACTTTTCTACCACTGTTGCCTTATCATGGTCTCTTATTATATTCCTCTTCTCACGTTTTAGCACGATGTATACAGCTCAACTTAATCCATAAATGGCTATGATCTCATCCACGTGGCTAGTTAGTAAGAGTTTTACTTTAATCTCACCTGCTACAGTGAGAAAAATACTAGTGTTTCCATCATTGCTATTTTTCATTTTTAACTCTAATCAAGAAGCCTTTGTTATAATTTTATATCTAGGGTTAAGGTAATGGTTATATATCCTATAGTATATTCTCTCTTTTTCTCAACTAACCAAAATTAAGGTATTTGATTCTCAGCGGGTCTTTTAATGTATAGGTTAAGAGTTTTATATCAAAAGAGATGATATGAAGATATATAATTCTCACTTAAATTCATTTAAGTTAGTTTACTGGTATTTACTTGAGATTTTAGAGTTTGTTCCTATTAATGTTTCAGGTTCGATTCTCCTTGTAACTAATTTTGGTGGGTTAGTCCATACAGAGTGGAAAAAACTTTTGGCTTTAAACGAAATCTCTACAAGTGGACTTTGTGATTCAATGATTGGTTCCTCGGATTAATCTCAAGTTTACTGCAGAATTAATTCAGAATCACATTATCAATTGTTCCAATGCTAAGTTGGTTATAGTATAACCTACTTAGGTTAGCTTATAATGGTAAAGGTTTGGGTCCTTGAAGTTTGTTATTCTTAAAGTCTTAGATTCGATTACTCTTTTTATTATTTCTTGCGTTGGGTTGGTCGATATATATAGGGCAAAAAATAATCTAACTTTAAATTAACTCCCCACAAGTGGGCAGTGAATTGGTGTCCCTCAAATTAATTAATTGTTTAGTTCGAGTGTTAAAAATAGTTAGTTATATTATTTTCTTTATTAATTGAAAAAAATTGAATTTTACATAAACAGTTTATATTATATGGAGTTGAAGAACGAACCCAAAATTTCTAGCATGTTACGTAAACTCACCATTAGACTAAAGCTTGAATTTTAGATAACATTGTGGTTTTTTTTTTGTTGAAGACTGGTTAATATAGAGAAATATATATAAGGCATGGCTGAAAATATAGGAAAAACTAGTTAGATTAACAAGCTTTCGTATATTGTGATTATATATATTACCGTTTATATATGTGACTAATGAAGCTTATAACTTTAGCAAAGGAAAATATATAATTGATTTTTAATTAGGTTCTTGAGAGTTGTATATATATTTGTACCGACTTTCAGCAAATTCAAGAACATATTTATGTAAAATCATGTGGCTGCTGGTGATAGAGCAAGCATTTTACTTTAATTTTATAGTATTTTATTGTACATACATAGAATAGAATAAGATAAAACAAGAATTGAGTATGATGGATTGGGCCGGTTCATGCTATTCTGATCCCAAGGTTAATGAGCCCTCAGTAACTAGTGGATAAGGTTTCCTTACAACAATTATTACCATCACACTTTTATATCATTTAGTAATTTAATAATTTAAAATAATTTGTTCAAAAAAAAAAATCAGCTGGTTAGCTTAGTTTAATTGACAGAGACATTACATTATATATACAGGGGATTAGGGATTCGAACCCTGTGCATCCCACCTTAATGGTGAAATTTTTAATCACTAAACTACTTGACAAAAAAATATATTGTAAAGAAATACTCCTTCTCCATCCCAAATTAAAAGCAAAAAAATTTATACTTATTAAAAAAAAAAAAAAACACGGTCCCCGCAAACAAATTCAGTTGGTAGAGACATTGAAAAAACAAGAGTTCAAATTATGAGACTCCCACTTATTTGCATTAAAAGCTTTAACCACCGGGCAACTTAATTATGACTTTATACATTTTCCTTGAAATAAATTTCATGAGAAAATAAATTAAATATAATTTGTATTTAATTTCATAAAAATAGTTAAAATAAATTTGAAAAATGACAAAAATTTATTTATTTTTCTTATAAATTGAGGCAAAGAAAATTATTTTTTTATAAATTAGAACGGATGGAATAGTATAAAGATTAGGAAAACACATAGTGGTTGCTTAAATAAGAAATAATAAAAAGAAAATGTATGTGGGACTGTGGGAGTGGTTTCTCTTTATTAAGTAGTGTGTGATTAGAAAAATAGTAAGTTGCAGAGAGAGCACGCGAGAAAGGAAGAAGAGTGTGTGTTTGTGTGTCAGCTATCATGTGAGTATGCGTTATTTGTGTGAGGTTGAGTCTTCTCAATTAAGCTTGTGTTTGTGTTTGTGTTTGTGTAAGGGTTATAGTTCAAAAATAAACAAAGTTAGTTCAAAAGAGAAACAAAATTTAGCATTTAGTTTTTTCATTTTCTAGTCAAATATATAAAGAGAATAACGAATTCGAATCCGAATTTCAATATATCAAAAGTTCATGCTGTTATTAATTGAGCCTATAGTAGTTAGGATTTGATTAATGGATTATTTTTAAGTAAAACATTTTTGTTTACTATACAGAATTATTTTCTATTAAAAGGGTATTAAATATTAATTGAAGGGAAAAAAATTTGAAATTACTTCAAATTAAAATAATAAATAGAGTTGAAAATAAGTCGAGTTAATTCAAATTAAGTTTATCTTAGCTCAATTGAGATGAAAATTAGTTCAACTCAAAACTTGCGTTTGTCATGAAACTTATTTTCAACTCAAAATTTAACTTAATTCAAATTTACGAACAACTAAATTTAGTTCCATAGCTCGAATCAAATGAAACAAATAAGGATCATGCATATAAGATTAGATAATATGCATTGTAAAAAAAAAATACATGACATTGAATTTTGCTTAAAATGTACCGATATTCAATATAAATTCGATATGGAGTGTTCACCTATTTATAAAAAATAAAATTGTAAATGTATTTATTAGCTTTCAAATGACCTAAATAATAGTATCTTATTTTGACAAGTAGTAGAAGATGTGTTATTTCTTGTGAGTATTGTTCAACATAGCTTGTTGTTCACGTCTGAATACTTGTCTAATTTAAGGCCATTTTGCAAAGTAGTGTTAGAACTATGTCTTGATGTTTCCAAAAGACTGTATATTAAGGTCAAAACTCTAAGGTTTCATTAGTAAAAAAAAGTACTCTAAGGTCTTAGCTACTTTTTATATGAAAAAAAAAAATAAAAAAATAATGTTCTATTTTAAGTACAAGCTCACCTTAGTAAGGCAAAACCCTAAATTTGAGGGGTTATTTCGTTCATTGCTTCCCCACACGTGCGTACTCATCGTTCATGTCCTATTGCTAACATGGTACCACATGCACTGCACACAATAAATTATAAACGCGTTATTGAAACATGTGTGAATATGTATTCATTTCTACATTCATAGTTTTGGACCACAAAATCTTGGCCCTCGTGTTTTAGAAATAAGATTATCTACATTCAAGCTAGTGTATACCCAATGGGCCAATTGATGTTTGACATAGACCAATATTGGTATTGTTGGAGAGCTTTTTTTGGCGCCTGAGTTTTTCTTACACGCCTTCTAAAATTATAAAATATCCCTTGCGGTGTTTAAGTAGCGAATAGTGTAAAATTTTGAAAATTTCATATTATGTATTTTTTTTTCCTCAAATTTCTCATTTGTATAGCATCCGCTACTTAAATAGCGAAAAAATAAAATAGAAAACTAGAAGGATCAACGAGAAGTACGGAGGGGCCAAAATTAAGAAGTTCCCGTATTGTTGATAGCTTCTCATGCCTTCAACGTTTTTCAAACCACTTGATTTAAATTGTCTATATATTACACAATCCATACATGTGAAAAATAGTGTTTGCATAATTTTTGGTATTGTTTAGTATATTAGGGTTTTTATTTAATTTTTTTAGAGCATGGTCAGAAATTCAATGCATTGTCAATCAAAAAAAAATGTGAAAAGATATACGTTCTTGCACGAAGCCGAAAACACACCTCATGCAACATAGCACAATTTGGTTGACAAGTGAGAAAGATATATGTTGTTGCATGAAGCTGAAAGTTGCAATTTGGTTTAAGTGCTTCTTGTTTCTCTTGAAAATCATCACAAATCAGGCTTAGTTTGATGTGTTCTTCACTTAGGCGCCTTTGGAAGCAGACATACAATGTGTTACGCAAATTATATTGACTTGAGTTTAATTATACGCTTGCTCTTAGTTCATTTCGTTTAAATTCATGTCTATCCTAGCAGTAGCATGTAATGATATGGTTGTACGTCTCAATGAGACATTGTCTAAGTTGTAAGCTAGACTAACGTTTCAGTCCTGCTTGATGTAAGGTAAGAATGTTAATTTGCATCCTTGTGTGGGATGTTTGCGGGGATCGATGGAGATAAAATTTTTCCAAATGTAATTTTGAAGTCACAAATTATATGAAAAATTTGATAATATATAACTTATAAGTAAGATTATTTATAATTGCTTAAGGTTTTCTATAAAAATAGTAGGATTAAATTCACATGTCCTCTTAACCTAATGTGTTACTCCTTCCCCCAAGATGTCGTATAATTTTGGACTATGTTGTATCTTAATGGCAAAAAACCACAAGACATCCACATCAAATTAAAATCTAACAATAATAATAAATAATATTTTTTTTTGGAAATTCAGTTTCATTATAATGATTGATTAATTTAGGGCAAATCTCACTGTCCACTAGCAAGGATTCAATTGAAGTCAGAGTAAAATTTCTGTATGTTCCAATCCAACATATACTTTGAAATCTCAAACCAGATCAACCTCTAGGATATTGATAACTCACCTAAAATCGTTTATCATTGTCCATAACATAACATTTTTAGCTAAATAGATTTTTTAAAATTGTTTTAGCCTTCACTAGATTCTTTTAAAAACAAGTTGGTCCAGTCTGAGCCGTAGGTTGGATCGTAGGACCTTGTCGATTAGCCTAATATATTTCCACCCCTAATTAGTAGTCATCCCTTCAACATGTCTGCGCCTCAAAAAAGAACACATGTGCTACTAATGTTTCTCTGTTTTCCATAATTCATTTGCTCATATATGGAGTGTGGTTTATATTGAAAGTATGTGCTTAAAGAGTGTTTAATGTTTAGACAGAATAAATAAATTAGGGTTGTCTTATTTGTAAAATGTAGATAGAATAATACTTGACAAAAATTTTAATACAGTATATAACAAATTTTTAAGGTATTAATTTTTTTTTCTCTTGTATTATATTTGAAGGACAAAAGTTACTCCATTCAATTTCAAATATAAACAAAAATATTTTTTAGATTTATTAAATAATTAATAATTTTAGATAATTTGTACTTTGAACAAAAAATTATAGTGTAGTTTAGTGGGGAACGAGAATTTTAGTTTTTATTCGGTCTCTTATCCCATAATTAGTTTAATCTTGGGATAAATTATAAAATTAAACACGGGATCATTAGAATTGTCTTGTTCAAATATTTGTTTTTTTTTTAACATATCAAATACACCATGTTTTCTTTTCTCTTTTTCTTAAGATAGATAAATGAAATTGCAAGTCATTGAAAACTCAATACAGACAAAATTGAAGACCACAATATTAAGAAGTTTCACATCGATTCCGAGATGGTATCAGAGCCTCATCCACGATTCACTGGGCTGTTTGCTAACAGATTTCTGATCGGGCCACCCATTATTTATATATGCACCCAAGTCCAATAGTGTTGTACGCGAGGAGGTGTGTTAAGAAGTCTTACATCGATTGCAAGATGACCTGAAAATTTCTTTATAAATACAAGCCGGTTTTATATGGATGACGGACTAACTCTATGTACTTTTCTCTCTTTTTATAAACAGCAAGTTTATTAGTTACAATAAATGCTCAAGCCCATTCTGGTTTATGGTTTAGCGAAAACAGTATAGCCATTCTCAAAATATTTAAACCACACATGTTTTTGCCAAATTTCTGGAAATTCTTTGCCAAAAATGAATTAAAAACATGTTAATTCGAATACATGTGATTGCCACTTCTATGCTTTATAACTAGCACTATCACAATGCAGGCCAAAGCAATAGCTGCAATTGGCAATGCAATGAGCAATGACCAAACAAAGCACATCCATTTCTGAACACCTTATCATGTAGTCCTAAAATTTGTCTGACACGTCAAAACTGATTAGTGTATCTGAAAAAACACCAAAATCACGATCAATAAACGTATAAGATACCCTTTGATAAATTTATGTACTCTTTTTTATTTGTCGAATAACAAATAGTCTACTGACCAGAATTTTATCTTTTAAAATAAATTAATGAAAAATTAGTTTGATTTTCGGCCACTACAATTATAATGTTCTATCAATTGAGTTATATTCATGGAGATAAAAAAATTATATTTTATATTAATCTATCCAAAGAATAAATACTCTTCTCGAATTCAGATTTTATATCGTGCTTATAGCTAAGCTAGCCCATAGGCTACTACCAGCACATAAACTGTTAGATTTAAGCACATGGGGAGAGTTCAACCCAAAAGACTGGTCTAATAGGTGGGAGAGCCTCATGACTTAAATACCACATCAAACACTTTGATATACTCGATGTGGGACTCCTAACATAAACCCAATGGAAAAAGAGGCATTCTTACACATGATATAAGCAGAGCTTTTTATTTATTTTTTGTTACAAGGTTAAAAGAAAACAAAAGTAAAACAAAAGAAAGAAAACTAAGTCCTAAGAAATAAAGTTCCGGTCAAGACGCTCCTAAGAAGATCACTAATACCTTTCGGGAGCGTAACATGAATTCTGAGATCAGCATCAGATGAAGCCCAAACTTTGCTAAGAAAACAGCGCACTGGTTTCTTTCTCTTAGAGTGTAACAAAGAGTGATGTTGGTGTTTAATAACAGCTCCTTAATATCTTGAATTAAAAGGAAGAAAAAGAAAGAAAAAAAAAAACAGTCACCTCAATTGATATAATTTTAATTCTTTATAGTAAGTGTGCCTAAGATAAATTTATATGAGTTAGTACCCATATAAATATTTCTCATGGAAAAACTTACCTATGCAACAGCCCGATGAAAATTGCTTTTTTCGCCCCCCATGTTCCTCTTAAACCCCTCAAAAATCCCAAAATAACCTTGAATTTGGGGGGTTTAGGAAGCTATGGATCCTAGGATCCGAAATATAATATGTGTGGTTCGTGGGATCCGAAACAAGCCAATTATAGATGGGAACACGTTTTTTTTTTTTTTTGGGGGGGGGGGGGGGGGGGGGGGGGGGGGGCGAAAATTGTGCTTATACGTTGGTTTGGAGTCTACAATCCAAAACCAATTATGTTCGGATTCTGCGAACCGAAATGGTCACGAAAATCAAAGGTTTGGATCCTGCGAACCGTAATGGTCACGAAAATCATAGGTTTGGATCCTGCGAACCGAAATGGTCACTAAAATTACAGATTTGGAGTGTACAGTCCAAAATCAAGTTTTCTGCAGAATTTTTTTACAGTTTTACAGGCCAACATTATGCATGTTCGGAATTTGCTCTTTTGCACTAAATTAAAAGTTAAAAATAACCATTGTCATTACATACGATAACTTCAAACATAATCAAATAAATCACAACTTCAAACTCTAAAACGTAAATTACAACTTCAAACTTAAAAACAATTCAAGCAAAATGAGTTCGTCTTCATTTGGCTCCATCTACATTTGTCTCTCACAACTACAAGATCATCGTCATTTGTTTCCATCTTCATGTCACCTTTTTATTCTTCATGAGTTCGTCAAACTCAACCATCCGGTCCATAAATGTATCCTCCCAAGTCTCAGCCTCTGGCGCCCTATGATTTTTCCATTCCTTACAAGTTAGAGGCAGTGGACACCCAACCTTCAATTTAACATACACAAAATGGTTTGGAACCATACCAACACACATAATGCGTGCAGATGGATCCAACGGTGGACGACCATCACAAACGGAGGTTCGACCATCACAAACCCTACCTATCACAATAAATTTCAAAATTTTAAAAAGCTGTCCAGTTTGGCATGTGGGATCCGAAATGGGTTCGGATTATATGAGCCAAACGCGACTGCGATCATAAAACCATGAAAATTGAAAAAATTAACGGTTTAAAGTGCTTATTACCTCTTGTATGACTCAGATTGAGTATTGCGCCCCTCTTTGAGTGAATAAACGTTGCTTTCAAGTCTCTGATACGCCAAAAAAATCGCCCTAGCTCCAAAGCTCCCAATTGAGTGTCCAAGTGGTTATGAAAGTGCAACTTCTGAAATATAGGCTATATAGACTCTATTCGGATCCTACACACCAAATATGAGCGTTTCCGGTTGGTAGAATCCGAAATGATGCAAAATTTTAAAAATCAAAGCATTTCGGATTGTACAGTCCAAAATCAAGTTTTCCTGGGCAAATCATCAACGATGTACAAGTCAGGCATAGCCAGCCAATGACTTGTTTAAACTGGTTTTCGGATTGTATGGTCCATATCAAACAAGTTTCGGCTTCCATACTCCAAAACCGTTAAAAATAAGGACGTTCGGATTGTACAGTCCAAACCCAGGTTTTCCTGGGCAAAACATCACGTGCAAGGCAGGCATAACCAACCAATTGCTTGTTTAAACTGATTTCAGATTGTATGGACCATAACAAACAAATTTCGGATTCTAGAGTCCAAACGCATTTATAGGGTCAAAATGGTCACTTTGGGGGGCCTTGGAGGAAACAATGGGGGGAAAAAAGCAATTTTCCAGCTCGATTGCTGCTTCTTTTTGTTAAGCAACCGGCCCAAAGCCTAAAGAAAAAAAAACTACAGGAAATTTATGTGAGGTGTAGAAACGCCTTTGATATCATCAACTAGAGTTACAAACTAGCAAGTATATTTGCATATTGAAGGTTTCTCTCCCGACCCCCCTCATTTCTTTTCTACCCCCTGAATTTCCGTTTTTGCCCTTGGGGGTACTTCGGTTTATACGAACCAAATTTTTTTGTCATGCTAAAAAATTTCGGTTTATATAAACCGAAATATTGTGTTCCAAATTTTTTTCCAGCTTTCCTGCATAAATTCTGCATGAGACCCTCAACTTCCACAATTTATTTGAAATACTAAACGATGTCCGATTTGAGTAAATGACCACTCGTTAGAAAGCATAGGGTGTCAAGAATACAAATATAATTTTTGTTTTGAGGGTTAACTATCCAATTGGTTCAGTTTGACGAAATAATGGATACTGGTACAGAAACAGAGCATAAACTTTTCTCAAACTTGTAGGTAGATTTGCTCATACTATACTTAATGAAATTTAACAATTTCGGTGTCAATCTTGTAGTAAATTTTGTCTTCTTTACACTGGATAAAAAATTATTAGCATACGACTTATATTCAGAGAGCTATGATAAATTTACCACAGGTATCTCTACAACATTTTGCAGAAAATTTTCTCAAACTTGTAGGTAGATTTTCTCATACTATACTTAATGAAATTTAATAATTCCGGTGTCAATCTTGTAGTAAATTTTGTCTTCTTTACACTGGATTAAAAATCATTAGCATACGATCTATATTCAGAGAGATATGATAAATTTACCACAGGTAGCTCTACACGAATTTTCACATAAATTTTCCTTCTTTTTGGGGGGTATATGTTATTTCGGTTTATATAAACCGAATTTTTTTTCCATGTTTAAAAATTTCGGTTTATATAAACCGAAGTTTGTTGGCAAAAATTTTTCATACCGCAAGGGGCAAAATTGGATTTTTGGGGGGTAGAAAAGAAATGAGGGGGGTCGGGAGAGAAAACTTCTTGCATATTTTGTTAGCCTCCCTAAACACATGAAATTGGAGGAATAAATAAGCTCACCTTTGTGTTTGGATTAAATGGTTTGCAATTGCAAGAGTGGGCCAAATGTTTTTGCTGAATGAGTTTTACTTTTCGCACCCCCGGAATACATGCGCACCCCATGATATTCCGACATTATCCTCTCGCTATTTAGAAAGCGAGTGTGTAAATAGCAAAAATTGGGGGGGGGGGGTTCACTTTCTAGATAGCAAACTGCAGTTGAGTTCGCTTTCTAGATAGCAAATTGCAGCTGAGTTCGCTTTATAGATAGCAAACTGCAAACTGAGTTCGTTTTCTAGAATGCAAACTCTTTTTTTATGATTTTTTTTCATTCTAGGGGGTGCAGACGCTGAGTTTGAGTTAAAAATATTGTCACTCACTACATAGAGTGCGAAAAAAGTGCTTGCATCCTAGAAAGCGAGAGGGTTAGTTTAGTCATTTTTTGGGGTGACTGAGACATTTCAGGGGGTGCGAAAAGTTGGATTCTTGCTGAATTATGTGTGAAACAATATAATGGCCTAATTACAAACACATTTAGAAATTCATTCCACATTAACTTTGAAATAAATAGAGAAGTATAAACTTGATGTCTTAAGGTTTTTGGTTAAAATGTGATGTTCAATTCATTTGTATGGTTGTTCTTATCTAATGTGAATGATCCTTCAAACTTCTAAGTGAGCGAACTCATAAACCTAATGTCTTAAAGTTTTAGATGGTTCTTAAACCTAATCGGGATGACTCTCTAGACTCCTTTCATGATCCAATAAGATAAATAGATATTGTATAGTTTTAAAAATGGTTAATAAGTAGTTTAGTGTATAGTAGCTCAACTTGTTGATTTTTAATAGAAGCGATCTCTATTTTTAATATTTTGCGGATTTGGTTCTATTTTAAAATTCGAAGATCTAAGGGAACATTAACAAAATGGTTGAGATTTGGTGGTTTGAATGTTAGAGTGTGAACAAAGATACATTGCTTGAGATCCTTGAATCATATTCATAGTTAACAAGGTTTGTACCTGTTGAATGTACGGTTTCCCTAGTACTTCAAAACACATCAGGATTTGTACACTATTACACTACATGATATATTCACATTGCAACATATCATTTTCCTTTTCAAGTTGTTTTCCTCCATTGAACCTTTGTACTCTCCATAAAGGATATAAATTTGCTCTAGAGATTGGAATGTTATTGAGGGAGTTCGACTTAACTCAACACATTTCGAGCGTTATTGTGAACAACATAATCACAACAAACCACCACAATTTTTTTTGAAGCTACACTTTAGAACTTGAATGAAAATGAAATTGTGGTGTTAATGTAAATATTTTGCCAAACTCACGACTCATCCAAACAAACACTTATAAGCTAAATAATTTTCTCACCCAATCATACAGTCATTTGGATTGAACTATCCAATTTAGACATTTGCTTCTAGCTGTGTGCCCAAGAAAAAACCAAATAACAGAACCAACCCATTTTAAACTGAACCAATTTATGAAAAATGAGTTCCAAACTATGTTTACAAACATTGTTTTGTTAAGCGATTTTTTGTTTAACTATAGAGATCTGGTTTGCCAAGCTTACAACAATTCGATTAATTGGTTCGGTTTTTCCAAACTATAGGCAATGGTTTGGTTTGATTCGATTCGGTTTTTTTCCAAGACTAAACCTTAAATAAGTCAATTTTTTTGGAATGGTAAATATATTATATTATATAAATATAAAAACGGAAGAGGTACAAAGAAATGTTCAGGAAAATAAAGAGGTACCAAAAGTACATAATACAAGAACTTAACTATCTCTAGGTAAGACAAGAAAACAAACGGGCGAATAAAACTCCAAGGAAGCACACAACCAGCAAACTATAGAACCCCTCAAAGGCACCACCACGAGAAGAAGAAAATCCCCCAGGAAGAGAGAGACAATGATCAACCACAGGTAGGATAAAGCAACAAGAAGACCTCCAATCCCCCTAATATATCGAGACCCAAGATGACACCCTTACAAACTGTACCGGTTCCGACATAAAGTAGGGTGGATACCTCACTCGTAAAAGGGACAGGGGAGCTAGAGTTTTTACCTAAAAATCACTTCCAAGATAAAAGTTTCACCTTATCGACGAAACACTGCCCCTTCCGAAAAGAATACGTTATTCGAGATTTCCAAATAGTCCACACAATAGTATGTCAAATTAATAATCACCTCAATCTATCTTTTCTGCACATAAATAAGTTTATACTTCTAACATCGTCCTCCCTTTGTGGAAGGCAAAATTACTATTTTTCAAATATAAGCAAAAATTATTTTGTAAGTTCATTAAATCATTTATGTATATTTGTTTTTTTATTTTCACCACTAGTATATGGGTCATTGTACCGCTTAATTTGATTCGGGGATCAGTTCTTGCATAACTGGTTTCAGCCTCCTCCCGACCGTAGTTATGGGAGATCGAACTATTATCATTCTTACCAAATTCAGCTCTAATCACCGGATTAACTAACGATTGATTATTTGCATAAAAAAAATAATCTAAAATTAGTCAATAGTTGGACCCACCTTACTTTCTTTTTGTTGCGTCGTTATTCATGGTTTAAATTGTTTGTCCCAATTTAAGATTTGAGAATCTCAATTTACTTCATGGAGACATGGACTGAAGCTTTGTAGTTATACTCAACGTCGTCAACGACCCTACATTTTAAAATTTTAGACTAGCTATGTCATGTTCATATCACATGATGAGGCATAACAACGAGAATGAATACGTCTGAAAATGGTTGGTTAAATGCTCAATTGAAAATTCAACGATGAATCGAGAAAACCAAACAAAAAGGATGGAATAAGGCATCATTGTTGCACCACAAAGCATTTAATTTTTTACGGTATAACACTTAGCATATTTTTTTCCATGGATAAAATGGAGTAATCCCGTTAATTTAGCTTAGTCGGTAGGGACATCACATATATATTATACAAGAGTTGATATTCAAATCCCGGACACTCCATTTATTCATCTTTATTGTGATATATTTCTAGCCACTAAGCTACTGGACAAAAAAGAAATAACACACAACTATTCTTTCGTTAGTTAATGAGAAAATGTAACACAAAAAAAAAAAAAAAAAAACTCACACCAATGGCAGTTATATGGATGGTGATGAATAATAGCTTCTCCATCTCTAACCGTAACCATAACAGGATGGTACAACGATTTACACTTAATTTTCTAGGGAATTACTAAGATTGAAGGTTGGTCTTCATCCATGTCTTTGCATCCAATAACGACGGATTCACAAAATTATGTCAGTGAGGTTAGAAAATAGTGTATATATTCAATATAGAAACTTCCATCCCAAAATATAAGTAAAAATTGGTCAATCAAAATAAATATATTTAGTCTGAATCTTTAATCAAATATATCAAATTTCTTTGACTAACTTTTGCTTATATTTTGGGACAAAGAGAGTATGTTACAAATTTTTATAAAATACCCAACTATAGTGATAAAAAAAATTCAATACATAAATATTTATATAAATTACCATTGTTTTTTTCATATTCCGAAAAATGTTCAATGATATTTTTAATATTAACATTATAAAATTTGTTACCTATATATGTAATTAAACAATTATTCCAATAAAGTAAGAGCGAAAATAAAGAGACAAGAGAGTCGAATGTTGGGTTTAACTCAATCATACAAAAATAGCTTGTAAGGTGAAAATTGCCTATGCTATACTTTATAAACTCATATATAGGTACCGTAAAAAAAAAAAAAACTCATATATAATTTGGGCTTGGTGTGTAGATATAAAATAGTGGGCGACTCGATTGTAGAAACCCGATAGCATGTTGTCCAATGGGTCTTGGAGAGGCTCTGGATATACCATCTAAGAATTGAGAGTTGAACTTAATTCAACCCTACAAACATATATTCAGGTATCTCACAATATATTAAGGTACATTGCCTCTATTTTATAAACATATATTCAGGTATCTCACAATTAATGTGAGACTTCTTAACACACCGCCTCATGCCCAACACTATTGAACTTGGGCCACATATGTAAATGGTGGATGATCCTATCAGAAACCTGATAGCATGCGGTCCATCGGATCGTGGAGGAGACTTTGTTATCAATCTTAAAATTGAGAGTTAAGTCTAATATATTTCTTCAAAACTAACTTGTAAGGTGAAAACTATCCTCATTTATAAACATAAATTTGTTTGTATAAATACTTTTTGGATGTTGAGTTTAATTTTTAAAATTGGATATGAATAGGTTTGTCATCCTAATACTAATACACAATTATGTCATTCTTATCTATCTCTCATCATTTAAAAATAATAATAATTTTATTAATTTTCAATTTAAAATATGATTTCTTTTGACAAACTAATTTAAAATGTACTAGTTGTCTTCTTTTTCCCCTAAAAATAAAGTTGTCTTCTTTTGCACACAACAGTTCATGTAACAAAGGTTTAAAATTAGAAAGAGACGCATGCAAAAGGATGATGATTATGTCCTAGATCGAGGCACGCAAACGCAACACCCTTTTGTGCATTTTAAGACTCTGTTCCGCGCATTATCTTCCTTTAACGCCCTCCCATTTCCATATTTTACTCTTCTTTTTCCCATTAATTATCCATTTCTTTAGTAGTACTATTTCTTCTCTTGTATTATTGCTTATGTATGCTCACACAAGACACAAGTCTCTTAACACTTCAACTAAATGACATCGTTGTCTTGAGAATTTTTTAATGCTTGCAAGACACTAAGTACTATGTTTTTTTTAATAAAATGTTGAACTAGTCCCTCACTCCGCAAGACACTCTCAAATAGGTTTTGATTTTATGAATATTTTAAAAATATTTCTAACATTGTTAAATTTTACTCATATTATTGTTAAATCAGTTTTTGACTCTGTAAGACACTTTCAAAAAATAAATATAGCATGAACATGTATTGAAATTTCAATTTATTAATTTTAGTAGTAATAAATAAAAATTTATTATTATATTTTAAGAAACAACTTTTACCTTATTTAAATTTAAACAGCAATAACATTATTCTTTTTAATTTCTCGTAATTTTTTTTTTTTTTGTAAACCAAATGTATCATCCGCGCGCAACACTAATCCTCTTAAGATAATTGAGATCCATTTAAGGGATTTACCTCTCCCAACAAATGTTGCTCCATATGCACCGGCAGGGGATCGAACTAGGACCAAATAGTTAAGTGACCCAAGTATATATCTACCACTTGTGTCACACTATGTTGGTTATTTTCTCGTAAATTTTTCTATCTTGTGTAATCCAAAGGTTCTCTGGAGAGATTAATTACCGCTAAATATGTGTCTCATAAGTTTCTTATAGAGATTAGTAATTATGGTGGAAATTGAATGCCGATATAATGGTAAAAAAAGAAATTAACTTTACTAGCATTAGAAAAATGGATACAACTTTGAGGAGATACTTTTCAATTACAATGACAAAGTTGATAGGGACATATACACTGCATTGAGGGCCAATGCTAGGGTGGGAGACCATGACATGTCTCTCACCGGTGCACCATATGATATGTGGATTGGATTGAATGTGTACATGATATTATGGTGTACTGTCAGTATTATATTATTTATTAATTTTTTTGAAAAAAAAAAGTTTTCAATTTTTCTATTTTTTTTTTGGAAAAAAAATTTCGGTTTTTTTTTTTCGAAAAAAAAGTTCCAAATTTTTAAGGAAAAAAGTTTCGATTTTAGAAAAAAACAATTCCGGAGTCTTTGCTGAACAAAAAAGTTTTCGTTCTTTTTTCAAAAAAAAAAAGTTTCGGATATTTTCCGAAAATAAAGTTTCTGATTTTTTTTCTGAAAAAGATCCAATATTTTATTCGGAAAAAAAAGTTTCAAATATTTTCTATTTTTTTACTCTTTTTTGTATCGACAATAATTTTTAGGTGAACATTTCGAAACTATTTTTCCCAAAAAATCGGAAATTTTTTTTGGGAAAAATCTGAACTTTTTCCATAAAAAAACAAAAACTTTTTTTTTTTGAAAAATATCCGAAACTTTTTTCCCGAAAAAAGAACGGAAAATTTTTTTCCCAGAAAAACTCTGGAATTGCTTTTATGTGAAATCGAAATTTTTTCCCCCAAAAATTAGGAACTTTTTTTCCAAAAGAAAAAATCGAAAATTTTGTGCCCGAAAAAAAGATAGAAAACTTTTTTCCAGAAAAATTTAAAACTTTTTTTTTTCAAAAAAAATATAAATAATATAATACTGACAGTACACCATAATATCATGTACACATTCAATCCAATCCACATATCATATGGTGCACCGGTGAGAGACATGTCATGGTCTCCCACCCTAGCATTGGCCTGCATTGAGTAGTACATATTTGGATTCACTTTGGATTCACTTTGAGTAGTACTAGTACAAATTAATTTTGAATGTACTATTAGAGCATTCTGATTTGAAGTTGATATTTCAATTTTTTTTAGTCAATTTTAGTCTCAAATTTATTACTGTTTTTAACTATCTTAATACATATAACTTAATTTATATCGGTTTTTTTTAGGAAAAATAACAACGATATTCATTCATTCCAATAATTGATAGAGTACATCAGATGCATGTACAAATTCAACACTGCTAAAAACAAAAAGGATGAATCTGCGAACAAACTCACAACATCCAAGTTAATAACATACAACAGCATAATGCCTACAAATAATATGATAAATTTAAAATCACCGAAATGTCTATGCTTCCGGATCTGGAACGATGAAGCCTAAATCATTAATTGAATCTGCAGTTGATTGAAATTGATCTTTCAAATACGAACTAAACGAACACCACATGTACTAGTACTTTTTTTTTATTAAACAAACTCAACTCCCATATACTTAAATACATCAAAACATGAATAATCTCACTAATATTCATTCTAAAAATGTAAGTAAACACTTCCGTACTTTAGAGTTTAGTTAAGTATTGACACTAAATAGATAAAATTCAATGTCGTGTTCTACATTAATAATTACTTTATATTAAAATACATTTAAATTTTGAAAGAATTTTGATCATGAATAATGGTACCAACCAAATTCTATTGTTGCTCTGAGCCGAAGGTAAATGATCCCTCGATTGTCCCTTCGTGACTCAACAAAAATTTACTTTCATATAAATATATTCAAACATAAAATCACTAAATTTGATCTAATAGCAAAAGATTTAGATAACATGCTAGAGATTTTGATTTGGATCTACTATTGATTCTGATATAAATTGTGTTCACAATTGCATACTCACATTATTACCATAAAAAAAAGAAAAGAAAAAGGAAAGTATATACGCAGACAAAACGACAAAGATGAGAATATAATCCAGGCAAGTAAATAAAAAATGTGGGAAACTGCGCTGCTAGATAAGGCTATTTTCGTCCAACCAATCTCTTTCTTCTCTAATGTTGTTCCGCACTTTCATTTTCTTCTCTTAAAAAATTACTACAATACTCCTACACCTACAGCTACAGAGACAACACAAACTTAACAAACCAATCAACACACTTCACATCAATCTCACAAACTAGGGTTTCATCTTTCTCACTTTCCACAACAAATTCACCTCACCAAAACCATGATTAACAGATCAACCACAACAAATTCCATTTCCGGTGGATGAAGATTCAAGATCGATCCAACTCATAGATCGAACGGTGTATTTGTTCTTGTAGTAGTGTAAATTAAGTAGAACAAAAGTGATTTTGATTTGTGGTGTGTTTGGATTTGGTTATTAAAAAAAAAGCTATTATGTCAATGGTCTGCAAGGATGGTAGTAATAATAAGCACTTAATGGATAATGGTAAGTATGTCCGTTATACACCTGAGCAGGTTGAAGCTCTTGAAAGGCTTTATCATGACTGTCCTAAACCTAGTTCGATTCGAAGACAACAGCTTATTAGGGAGTGTCCTATTCTCTCTAATATTGAGCCAAGGCAAATCAAAGTTTGGTTCCAAAATAGAAGGTAGTAACATTACTCAATGCAACTTTTTATAATATCAAATTTAATACTAGTAATAATAAATGCTATTTTTATGCTCCGTTTGGTAAAAATTAGCGGATAACTTAGTTGATTGAATTTGTAGGGTTTAGTAAAATGAACTTTGAACTAGTTGATAAATATGAAATGATATATAAAAGAACATATTTTTAATTGAAGTATTTAATTTTTTGTTTTCAATTTAAGATAACAGGGGTAAAGTTGAGAGAAAAAATGATTAGTTATAAACTAGTTGAAATAACTTATCAAAAAACGCTACAAGTATGTGAGAAAAAATTGTTACCAAATAGATCTGTTTTGGTCATATGAGCTTTTAAGCTATTTGTTATAGGCTTAAAATTTTGTCATGTGAAATAAATGTTTAGTTTTAACTACATTTTTTTTGTTTGCCAAGTGTTGGTTTTTTTTTTTTTTAAATTATGTTTATGGTAATTATTAATTTATTTGGTGTATTTTTTTATTTTTTTTTAATTTAGATGTCGAGAGAAGCAGAGAAAAGAATCTTTCCGGCTGCAAGGTGTGAATAGGAAGTTGACAGCCATGAACAAGTTGCTGATGGAGGAAAATGATAGGTTGCAGAAGCAGGTGTCTCATTTGGTGTATGAGAATGGCTATTTTCGTCAAAACACCCAAAATGTAAGTTTTTTTTGTTGTTGAGATTCTTGATAGTATTTTTAAAAAAAAAAAAAAATAGTAGGGAGGAACTTTGCCTATAAAGCACTCACACGACACTAACACATCAACATCGGTAAAAATTTGAGAAAATGTCATAATTGAATGTAATCACATGTGTCGGTGTCTTGTTGGACACCACATGCGTCTTTGATCAAAAGTGGTAGTGCTACAAATAATTTTTCCTACCCAAAAAGCACTTTGGAAGTAGACAACATCCCACGGCTTTTCCATTTGGATGTGTAATTCCAGTTCCTTGTGCGTTTTTTAGAATCATAGGAAAATTTGCTCTTTTATAATTAATGACGACTATTGTAAATGTAAGGGATATTGGTGAAATTTAAATCTTGGTTGTGTGCTTAATTGTTCTTCTAACCTTACTTTCTTTGCATACTCAGGCAACCAAAGACACGAGTTGTGAGTCAGTTGTGACTAGTGGTCAGCACAATATGACTAGTCAACATCCCCCAAGGGATGCAAGTCCTGCAGGGTGAGTGGGATTGATGGGTACTTGGTCCTTTTCTTACACTGCTTTGTGATAAATTGTTTGTTTATATATGACTTATGGAATCATGGCTTCTCTTTTTCTTTTTCATTTTTCAGGCTTTTGTCCATTGCAGAAGAAACTTTAGCAGAATTTCTTTCAAAGGCTACTGGAACTGCTGTTGAGTGGGTCCAAATGCCTGGAATGAAGGTATCCCAATAATTCTTTTATAGGTTGACCCATTTGTTATTATTTTATAAAAAAATGTTAAAAGAACTGTAAAATTGTCATATTGGGATAATTTAGTCAATGTACCGATAATTTTCTTTAGTTCTGATAATCCTCATTAGCATTTATGTTTAAATAAATAATTTTAAAATCACGTTGGTTAATTAATTTTGCTGATGTGCACAGCCTGGTCCGGATTCCATTGGAATCATTGCTATTTCTCATGGTTGCACTGGAGTGGCAGCAAGAGCTTGCGGTCTAGTGGGACTAGAGCCCACTAGGGTAAGTGCTCCAGATTTACTATATCTGTAATATTGATTATCCTACTCGAGTTTATGAATCACATGGCCAAACATACTCTGTCCAGGTTGCGGAAATCCTCAAAGATCGTCCTTTGTGGTTTCGCGATTGCCGAGCTGTTGATGTTGTCAATGTGCTGCCCACTGCAAATGGTGGAACCATTGAGCTGCTTTATATGCAGGTAAAGTAAAATTTATAATGCACAAACGAAGATTCTATATGTTGATGATTTACATTCAATAACTTGTATGCTTATTTGTTCGTCTTTGATGACCAGCTATATGCACCAACCACATTGGCACCTGCTCGAGATTTCTGGTTGTTACGCTACACTTCTGTTGTAGAAGATGGCAGCCTAGTGGTAAGTGACTCAAAAATTCCTAGCCTAACATTTGTATTTGATTAGATATTGCAGTTATTAACAACTGTTATGTGTGTCTTAGATCTGTGAGAGGTCTCTTAAAAATACTCAAAATGGTCCAAGCATGCCTCCTGTGCCGCATTTTGTTAGAGCTGACATGCTGCCTAGTGGGTACCTGATAAGACCTTGTGAAGGAGGTGGTTCCATCATCCACATTGTTGATCATATGGACTTGGAGGTACATTATTTATTCAACTTGGTTACATTATAATTATTCTTAACTTAAAATTAACTTAAGCATCTTGATACTATTGTTAGCCATGGAGTGTGCCAGAAGTCCTGCGTCCACTATATGAATCACCAACAGTGCTGGCTCAGAAGACTACTATGGCGGTATGGTTATTGCATTTCCATCAGTATATATGTGTTTCTTCTGTTCCTATTTAATTCTAGATTATAAAAGATGTTGACTACTTGACTTCATAGTAACAATAATATTGACTAGTGTGTTTGAAAGATCTATGGCATCATTAATTCTTTCTCTTATTCATATAGGCCTTACGTCATCTAAGGCAGATCTCGCATGAAGTTTCTCAGCCCAATGTCACTGGGTGGGGCAGACGACCAGCAGCTCTCCGCGCACTTAGCCAGAGATTGAGCCGGTTAGTATCTTCTACCTAGAGGGCATGATATTTGTTCTTACACTTAGCAAATCAATTTGGAATCTCACATCTTCATGGCAGGGGTTTCAATGAGGCACTCAATGGGTTTACTGATGAAGGATGGACTATGATGGGCAATGATGGTGTAGATGATGTTACTATTCTAGTGAATTCGTCACCTGACAAGTTAATGGGTCTGAATCTTTCCTTTGGCAATGGGTTCCCGTCTGTCAGTAATGCAGTGTTATGTGCCAAGGCCTCAATGCTATTACAGGTCAGGATGCTTATCAATTTCAATGAATTTCTGTATAATGATAAATTAAAATGTTACTGAACATTTTTTAGACAATTACACAGGTCAAAGCTTGTATTATTACTATATTGTAAACTTAGTACATAACATTTACTGTATGGCCTTTTCTTTGCACTAGTAGTTGAGCATGTGTCTATTGAAAAATAATCATATAATTTAAATGATTATTAATACGGATTTCCAAATGCCTAGACAAAACATGGCTCAGAGGACTATATATAAGGACTTGTTTGATAGGTCATTTTCTAATCAATAAGTAGGGAACATGCCTATTTGTTGTATCCTTATTATGTCTGTCCTTTGCCTGTCCTACTGTTCCCCTATGAAACCCATAGACCGGAGGAATTTTGAAGTAAAACAAAATTGTTTCAGTTGCATTACACATATCCAATAGTTCATTCGTTTATTCTAGGTTGTATATTTATATGTTCCATTTCTTTTTATCCAGAATGTGCCTCCAGCCATTCTCCTGAGGTTCCTGCGGGAACATAGATCAGAATGGGCCGACAATAACATGGACGCGTACACAGCTGCTGCTATTAAAGTTGGCCCTTGTAGCCTAACAGGTTCTCGCATAGGAAACTATGGGGGTCAAGTTATACTCCCACTAGCGCACACTATTGAGCATGAGGAGGTGAGATATTGGCGCTGATTATGCAATTTAACTACTATTACGTTTATAGTTCTGCATGTACTGACTTTGGCTTATTTATGCTAGTTTTTGGAGGTCATCAAATTGGACGGAGTTGCCCATTCGCCTGAAGACACAATGTTGGCCAGAGAATTGTTTCTGTTGCAAGTCGGTTATTTTTTCCCCCTTATATTGTTTTCTCTGTGCTTAACCCTTTTATAGATGCTGCTTACTTGGTTTCCTTGCCATTTTGATGTGCTACTCATCACACTTAGATAGTTACATTGCATTGGTAGAGGTTTTAAGATTCATATTTCTTTGCCCTATAATTGTGTTGTCTATATGTTTTGAACTTAGAATTTAAGTCATTATGCAATATACATTACTATAATACTGGGAATGTGCAAGAGAATTTAGGTATGTTCTCCAGGTCCTGTTGATGTGATGTTATTTCTTTGCTTTCCCTGTGCCAAAATCAAAACTTCACCGTCATCCATATAAGCACTCACTAATTGAAATCATGAATGTGGCTCGGTTTCTTCTATGAATTGATATATAATAGGCGGGGGGAATGTTATATCCCAAAATCTCTTGAATGGATAGCTAGCTAGTTCTACTCAGTATCTTTTGAACTCCTGCTTCTAATAGAATGTGGAAGCTTTCTGTTTTAATGTGATGGTTTCTAGGACACATTTGTGATTTTCTTATAATCCATTTCATGTTGTTTTGGTAGCTCTGCAGCGGAATGGATGAGAATGCTATTGGAACCTGTGCAGAACTTATATTTGCTCCAATTGATGCTTCATTTGCTGATGATGCTCCTCTTCTACCTTCTGGATTTCGCATCATTCCTCTTGAATCTGGAAAGGTTAGCTTCATAAATTGCCAAACCAGTTAATTGTTTATTTTCTCCTTTCCATCTGAACATGTTAATTATAGCAATGAAATATTTTGTAGGAAGCTTCCAGTCCTAATCGCACTCTTGACCTTGCATCGGCTCTTGACGTTGGTGGCCCTACTGGAAACCGAGCTTCAAGTGATAATGCTGGAAACTCTGGCTGTGTGAGATCTGTGATGACAATAGCATTTGAATTTGCATTTGAAAGTCATATGCAAGAGAATGTAGCCTGCATGGCACGTCAATATGTTCGCAGTATTATATCATCAGTTCAAAGGGTAGCATTAGCACTTTCTCCTTCTCATTTGAGTTCACATGCTGGGATGAGGTCACCATTAGGTACTCCTGAAGCACAAACCCTTGCTCATTGGATCTGCAACAGTTATAGGTACATATCTTGCCGAGGCTGGTGAAATATATTTTGATGTGATAGAGGTGGGATTATCCTACATAATGTACTTCTTACGGATACCCTTACTTTTCAAGATTTTAATTACGATTAGAAGTTTAGAATAAACTAATATACTTATTTCATTGAATACAACGACTGTAGCTCTTGTCAATTATAGGTTTGACTTTGATGAGCTGTATACATAGAGTGGGCTATCTTTTGTCCTTATTGTTCTGTTCTTCACCACTGATGATCCATCCTTTTACATAATTGAAAATTGCCAAAAAAGTCTTTGCCAGAGACGCCGAGTTCTTTAAGTAGATGCATAATATAGCACCAAGTTCTGGTGTAACTTTGTACTTTGTAGTTCTTATCAGATACTTTTTGACAAAGATTAAATGACATTCTCCTATTTAAAATTCAATATCTTCTCTGCATGCATTAGATTAATGGTTGCTTTTCATAAACTGTGGTTTGCATGCACTTGTTCCTTCTAACTTGAAATTTTATTACAGAACAGCTCTAAGAAAGTAATGTTTTATGACTTCTTCATTAATATCACATGATTAGATTTGTTGCTCAAGTGTTTACATGGCTGTTCTTTGACTATTTGTAGGTGCTACTTGGGTGTGGATCTACTTAAATCTAATAACGAAGGAAAAGAACCCATACTCAAGTCCTTGTGGCATCACTCAGATGCTGTATTATGCTGCACACTAAAGGTGAATCTTCACATTGATTTCTATTTCATAGGACATCTATTTGCATTTCTTGTGTAGGCCCAAGTAGAATTTGGTCTGGCGTGAATTCACCTTGGCTTGAATTGAAAATTTATTTCTACTGGATATTTTTTATGAACAAATCTGCATTGAAATTGAATTTATTTTCTTTATACCAAGTTACTTAGATTTTATTGTATTTTGTTTCAAACCCTCAACTATAGATCCATTACTTGGCACCTTGAAAGAAGCTTTACCTGTCAGTTTTGCAAATTGCAATTCTTATTATTCTTGTTCAAACCATGTTGAGTTAAAAATCAATGAAATACTCTTAATTATTTTATACCCATCTATTTTTGTTTATATTCAGAACAGTTTCAACTATAACAACTATTATAATCTTCTACCTTTCTCTGAAAGACTGAAAGCATAATTGTTGTACTTTTTTGTTTATGCAGGCATTGCCGGTGTTCACTTTCTCAAACCAGGCAGGGCTTGACATGCTGGAAACTACCCTAGTTGCATTACAAGATATAACTTTGGAGAAAATATTTGATGATCATGGTCGAAAAACACTCTTTTCTGAGTTTCCCCAGATTATCCAACAGGTCTACAACTTTTTTTTTTTATTAAAATGCACTAATTGGTTTTGTTCTTTTACAAGCCTTGTTATTTATTTAGTTATTTTCAGAGAATAAGCCTTGTTTTAATTAGACATTACTTACAACCAGTGTCAAATTGAGCATGAGCTCCATGTGATGAGTTAATTTTGCCCTGATTGAACTTTTTCTATATTTTATTCATCTAATTCTACCACTCTGAATTGCTGTTTGCTGTCAACAGAACTGGTAGCATTTTCAAGCTTTTTATAATGCTCTATTATTAATTTCTCCTCATTCTCTTATGATAGGGTTTTGCATGTCTGCAAGGTGGTATTTGTCACTCAAGCATGGGGCGACCTGTCTCGTACGAAAGAGCTATTGCTTGGAAGGTGCTGAATGATGAACAGAATGCTCATTGTATTTGCTTTATGTTTGTGAACTGGTCTTTTGTTTGACATTATGTTTGCAGTATAACTATCGGTGTGTTAAGATGAAGACTTACTCCAAGACATTTATGCTTTGTGTATTTTCATTTTATTTTTGTTCTTTCACTGGATTTGCTCTGAAGACTTGGATTTGCATATGATATGACTATTTGTGTTAGACTATGTTACTTGTTTCCTTCTTCATTGTCCTGCTTATATTTTTATCTTTATTCTCCGGCTAATATTTTCCTCTTAGAAATAATTATTTTATGCCTTGATGAAAAATATTTGGGGAATAAAACCGGCCAATCAAACGGGAATCGTGTGAGCCTAAGATGATTCTTTCTATAGTTTTGGGCTATGCACAATTTACCATTATAAAACCTGCAGGTTAACTGAACTTATGAAATAATGAATGTTATTTATTTAGGCAAGATCTCTGAAATTGTGTCTTCCATGTCTTTTTTGAAAGTACGATACTGCAGCACGACACAACTCGTTTACCACCTGTGGCATGAGTTTGAGGTTGGGTTTAGTGGAAGAGGTTAGACTCTCAACATTGATGATCTAAGCAGCACCTGGCCAAAATGTAAGTTTAGATAGAAATCTCAGCATTCTTTTTATTGTTATAGATATAGATATTAGTGCTAACAATACTCTCTTTAATACTCACTCTAACACTTTATTAGTTGAAATCAATGACTCACTTTATTAGTAAGATTTACATGCGTTTCAACCCATTAGAAAGTGAGTGTTAGAGTGTTGAAGAGTGTTTTATATGTGGCAATCTAACTGCATCTTACTGTGAACACTGGTTCTTTAAAATTGACCTATACCCTTATGTTTCATTTTTATATTTTTCTTCGCAAAAACCTTTATGTTTTTCTCTTGGGGCTTTTTCTTATTGCGGATTAATGAGTTTATAACTTGAGAGAATTTTTTCTTTAATAAGTTTTTTTAGGCTTAAAATATTTGCTTGCTTGGATTGCCTAACCCTTAGGGTCCTTTGCAAAAACAAGAAAAAAAATGAGTGGACCATTAAAAAAAATTAAATTTTATAATATAAATTTGCCAAATCATCTTAAAATCCAGCTTAGGGATTGTTAGAAATTTGAGATTTTGTAGGGGTATAAATTAATTTGTTTTACGGGGATCAAAATCAGAACTAGTCATATTTATAGGGACTAAAGTCAAATTTAATCTTTTAGGAAATTATGAAAAACAAATAGTATAACTTGACGTTTAAATTTTAAAAAATAATTGAATATTGGATAAACTATATACAATTTGTGTCTCTGATTCTCATATGTTAAATATGACTCTTAATATTTAATATAAAAAAAATAAAAATAAAACATGACTCTCAAAGACATACATATCAATCACAAAAATTACAACCAACCAACTAACTACATGCATAAAACCAGCATATACATTATGAAGTTTAAATTGCAAAATTGAAATTTGAATATTAAAATTCATGCACAACTGAATTTTCTTGATTATCATCGTAAATTCTACTCATATTACTTTTTTATGTACTCTCCCTTCGTTACTATTTGTAAAATTCTACTTCACTTTTCCTCCTTAATATAATATCCTTTATAAAATTTCGGCTAAATTACATTTTTTGTAATTTAAATTAATTTTAGGTTTCAATTTAGTCTTTTAAATTTTTATTTGTTTTATTTTGGTTTCTCAAATTACAAAAAACACACAATTTAGTCCTTTAAATATTTCCGTTTCGATTTGGTACCTAAATGTTGCCCTATAGTAATAAAGTACTATGCTAATTGGTGCCCCGGGGCACTAGTTAGAAAACAAAAAAAAATAATAGTTAAATTTTCTTGAAATTGTATAGTAAATTTTTTTAAAATATAAAATATACTTTTTCAATATAAATTTTAGAGAAATATTAAATAGTGTCCCAAGAAAATGGTTAAGAGAACAAAAAAGGTAATATAATTTTGAAAGTAGTGCATTTAATGCGTGCATTTAATGCACTGAAATTTTAAAATATAATACTTTCTACTTGAAATTTTTGTTTTAATTCATAAGATATTCTTAAATGGTCATGTGACCAAATAATTGGATTTGGTCAAACTCACAAAAATTAAAATAAGTATTAAAAAAATGGCAAATGCTAAATAGTGCCCCAGGGGCATTGGTTAAGAATTTAAATTTAGAAGGTTTTTCTTGAGTATTGTGTAGTCAACACATGAAAAGTCTAAATTTTGATTGTTTCAATACATAACTTTTCCTTTATTTCTTCTTTTAGCTCCTTAACTAGTGCCCCGGGGGCACTAGTTAGCAAGACCCTAAAAAAATAATTAAATAACATTTAATTTTTCAAATTATTAAATGATTATGGGGGAGATCCTCTATAGTGGTGACCCTTTTACTCTTCCAATGACTGATACATGTACTGAATGCTCATACGGGAAAGTTGACTCCTTTGTCTGGAACGAAGTCTCCGAAAAATCATTTCTTTCTCGTCCATTCAGGGGGTGCAGACACACCTACCGGAATTATAGGTGATGGTTACAAGAATGGTGAGGAAGTTAACAATACTCGACGACAGGGGATAATCATTCTGATCCTGGGAGACGTGGCGACGATTCTCAATAACTGAGTTGAGGGAAGCCTTATGAGTCACTAAAACGACGACAGGGGACCTTGATCTTTCAATAGAGGGAGCATTGTTACTGAGTATCTCTCTTAGAGATTTTGTTTCCTCCTTTATATTTTGTTTTATTGTCTGTTAGCAATTATTTAGTTTTATAAAGTAGTTCTATTTGGTTTATGAAAAGTGTGTCCAGATTTATGAAAAGAGTCATTTCTTAGGTTTCATTGTAATGACCGTTAATTTGATTTGACTTATGAAAAGGATTTTACGAAAAAGGTTTCCTTAGATTTAATTTTTATTTACAGTTAAGTTTGATTTAGTTTATAAAAATGGACTCTTGGTTTTATTTTATTGATAACCGTTAAGTTTGATTTGGATTATGAAAAGGGTTTTATGAAAGAAAAAATGTTAGGGTATGTTAAGGTTTCATTTTTATTAAACAATGCACCTTATGTGAACACTGGTTCTTTAAAATTGACGTATATCCTGCAAAGGATTTTAAATAAGTAACTATCTGCCAAATCCCATGTAACTATAAGTTGCTCGTTTTGTCTGCCTGCTCTATTGTGATGATTGTAAGAATCAATATTGGATAGTGATATAATAGAAATATATAAATAATGGGGTTGTAATAAGTGCTCACCTAACGAGTAAATTTTTGAAATTTGGTTAGGCTCAAATAATTCAAATTTTATGATGATGTGGGAACATGTCCTTGGCTTGTTGATGACTATGGGAGTATTGTTTCCTTCTAAAATTTAGGACAACTCGTGACTAAAGCACATTATCAATAAATTGTTTAGCTTATATAATGTGCTTGTGGGTGGATGATTGTCTGCCTCAGATGTGCTTTTGGATACATGCTTAATATTGTTCACATATTCGTTCATTTCATTTCTTAAATAGCATTGCTAGATGAATATGAAATATGTTTTCTTCGTATAAGTTTCTTTCATGTAATCATATTTTAGACATAGTTAGACGCTAAATATGCGCATGAAGCTCATCCGGTTAATATTCAATCCTTAGTTCATTTTCATGAGTGCGGCATGCACCTTTTAGTTTGTTTCGGAGCCGTTTGTTTTGGCGGGGCGTACTATGTTGTGGAAAACTAGCCTATTTCACTATGATCAAACTCCCGTTAGTCTATGTGATTTTTTATATAATGAGAATTTAAGTGCTTTTCAATAAAAAAATGAAAGAGTTTAAACAAATTTTTGGAGCTCATTAAGCTCAAGGAAAATACTTATAGAAATACTTACATATTATCGAACAACAATGAGCAAGGACAAATCTTTCTTAGAGCCGAGAGATGCAGTGGCAACCCACAAATAATTTTTTGTTTTGTACCTAAAGTTTCGTTAGATACATTCAAATTTTAAGTTCATTTTAAAATGATTAAATATTAAAGATGGTATGTTAATATGTTATTAAATGATGAAGAGTGTTAAAAACACTTTCTTTTGAACAAATATAAATTTTATCGCGTTGTTTTATATTTTTGGTTTAATTGCAGTTTTAGTCCCCTTATTTTTATCATTTTGCATAATTGATCCTTCTATTTTAAAATTCGACAGTTTTGGTCCTCTTATCACATATTTTGTCTAAAATCTGGTGATACAATGTGTTTTAATTAACTTTATGAAAGATTTTTCTTACGATTTCATCAATGTTTTTATTTTCTCATCATCAGATTATATGTCATAGCATTCAAAACATATCACATCATCAATTTATAGTTAAAAATTATGATAAGGAGACCAAAACTGTCGACTTTTAAAATAGGGAGATCAATTTTGCAAAATGATGAAAATAGGGGACCACAACTGCAATTAAGTCTGTATTTTTTTAGTCTAATTGACATGTCGGTCCCCTAAAATTTTAGGGAAAATCCATTGAGTATGAGGTCCTCACCTTCACGGACCTATCTTCCATGACCATATGCAATTTCTATACTCTATTAATTTCAGGTGCTTACGTCAATTTTATCTTTTTTGCAAGTGAGCCACACCAAAGACACTTCAACTTTATCTAATTTTACATGCAACGAACAATACAAAGACTTTTCTTCCATCTTTTCATGATTCATTAAGCTTCCCGTGAGCTGAAAATTCACGTTGGTGGATGAAAGCTCCTATACGTAGCAAAGTCCATCTCCTTCTTTTTCATTCTTCACCACAAAAGAAGAAAGGAAAGTATATACATTTCACCACGTTAGCTAGAATGTTAGTATACCTATAAGTTGTGGTCACTTGGTTTTGGACCACATCTAGTTATTTATGGCTAAATTTTAAAGGAGCCGTTTTTTGGGTACAAAAAAAAGCTTTTTTTTTTTAGCAAAAAGCTTTTTTAGTAGTGGAAAAAGTAACTTGTACTCTTCCAAAAAAAAGTAACTTGTATCATGGACAATTAATATGAGGTAATGAGTGCTCAATGCTCATCATGATTCTAACAAAAGGGGAGTTTCTCACAGGGCGGAGCCGAGATTTTGGAGGTCCGGGACAAATAATAAAAATAGATACTTGATAAAAATACATTTTTTTATTTTTTTCAAAAAAAGAACATAATCTGTTTAGAATTTTTTTTTTTATAGAGTAGAAATTAATTATTTATTTTCAAAGAAACAATAAAATACATTTTTCTTAAAAAAAATAAAATAAAGTAGTCGAGTTATTTATAAGTTTTAATTTTTATTTTTTTTGTGACGGTTATAAAGTTTTTTTATTTCTTTTATGCAAAGAGTATTTAATTTATAGAATATAAACAATAATTGTGTAAATTCATTATAAAAGTCTTAAATAAAAGAAAACAAAATAAAACTTTCCTAGGGAGGAATCGAACTCACAACACAAGACACTATAGTTTTTGGACTAGAGCGCGCGCCACCAAACAAATGAATCTATTGTGTTTATTTGTCTCCTAAATAATATATTATCAATATCTTTAATGTTGGGCCTTAAAAAAAAAAGAGGCCCTTAAAAGTTTGGGGCCCTAGGCTGGAGGCCTGGTTGCCTGGGCCCAAAACCGGGCCTGGTTTCTCATAATAATTGTATTATTTTCTATAGCATTCATATGTAATGAAAAATACGTTAAGTTAAATTCAGAAGCGGACCTAGGGTGGGCTGAGGTGGGACACGGCCCACTCCCATCTCATTTTTTTTATAGGTAGAGTATTAATTTAAATGTATTATTAATGATTTTAATTCACTTAGTATGCATGGTTCAAAAAAAAAAAGTCACTTGGTATGCATATTTGTACAAATATTAATGCAAATATTAATTTAGAGTTTATCATTGATGATCATAAGTAATTCGGTACACATATTAGTTCAAGTATTAGTGTAAATATTAGGTCATAATTAATTGAATTTATAGTATTAACTAAAATTAACAATCGAACTAGCAAAAAAAAATATGAATTTTAGTCTCAAATTTGATATTTCATCTTTAGATTTAATGTTGGAGACAATAAATTATCTTTATGAGAAAAAAAATCACAATTTTTAGACTAAAAATATAAATTGTTAGTACCAAAATTGTAACACATGAAAATAGAGTCACCAAAAAATTCAATTTAAAAATAGATGGACTATTTTTCGGCCCACCCACTTCATTGATATTCTCCTAATTTTTCACAATTGTAACATCTTAACCATGAAAGTCAATTCTATTTTCTTTATAATTCGATCCTTTTTTTTCTAACTCTCATGTTTGATGGTTGATATTGACATATTAACCCTTCCGAAAAATTATATTGTCTAACTAATATATAGCATACAAAATTTGCATTATTCTCAAAAGCCATCAAATTTTTTATTTAATATCTAGAAACTCATATATTTTCTACGAGCATTTTTTTTTTGTTTACAAAGTTACTATGTGTCTTACATTACTCAGCGAACCAGACTCAACTATTATAAGTTAGACTTAAATATACTTTTAAATATTCAATAATGACTTATGCTGTTCATTTGGGTAGGAACATAAAAATAATAGTGTGACAAAACAAGAGTGAAAGTTTTTTTTTAAGAAGCTAAATTAGCCTACGCAAATTGGCGTCAGAGAGAATCGAACCTCAGACCTCAAGAGGAACACATTTCCAGGTCCAAAGCCAATATCAATGCACCAACCCAAGTGAGTTAACAAGAGGGAAAGTTATTTGAAGAGATGGTTTGTAGTGGTCTTGTGGACAGATGATATCATGTGCAAAGTTTCCCAATGAAGATACATGATGATATAAAAACTTTGGTTATACGATCACATAAGAAATAGCTAACATTCAACATTTAAAATAAATAAAGGAGCATAACGAATAGTTCCTATGAGATAAATGACGAAAAGTATATTTAAGCCTATAATTCACCTTGACCTATCTAGAATTACATTTTATGCAACATACCATTGATAGTGTTGATTTTAGTTCTACATATTTTAGAGTTAATTACTACTATATGCATGTTTGTTTGTTTTTTTATCTCATGTACATTATCCTGAATCTACTAGAACAAGGGGATTTATTTTCTATATATAAAAAAATACAAAGAAAATATATTTATGGATGAAAAAGAAAAGCACATCGTTATTATAGTTACACCATTATCAGCCATGGAAAGAAACCATGCACGTAGAGGAACCAAGGTTGCACGTGCTTTTCACTTTTTTCTTCGAGATACAACAATACCAACCATGGAAGTTCACATTAAGTAAAACAATTAATGTAACATAAAAAAGAAAAACATGAACCCAATCTTTTAGGTTAAAAAAGCTTCTCTAGTCATTGTTTTCTCATTAAATATTTCTTGATAAATCTAGTTAGTTCACGATTTGGAAGATGACATTTGAGTTTCTAAGATCCATACACTTTCTTCCAATGTTATATGCCAATGCATTATAAATAGGGTTATCATTTACTTCTTAACCATACAATGAGATAATTTTCAACCTAATAATATATACTTTCTCATAAACCCTCATTTTGTTACAATCAAGATCAACATCCCTTCATATTTATGATTATGGCACCTCATGGAGAATCTTTGCTATCAACTTCATTAATCTCAAGGAGCAACAACAAATCAACAAAGCTCTCAAATTCCGACCACCTTCAAAGAACGATTTCGGACATTTCCTTCGAATTGACAAAAGAAATTGATAATTTAAACCTACCATCGATATCCGAAGTTGAAGATGCAAAGTGTGAGTGTTGTGGTATGTCCGAGGAGTGTACACCCGAGTACATAGAACGAATTCGCAACAAATTCGAAGGGAAGTTTGTGTGCGGATTGTGTTCTGAGGCGGTGAAGGAAGAGTTGGTTAAAAATGGTGGGGAAAAATTGGATGAAGCTTTAAGTACACATATGAATGCTTGTGCTAGGTTTAACAAATATGGTAGGGCTTTTCCTGTTTTGTTTCAAGCTCAAGCTATGAAAGAGATGCTAAAAAAGAGTAACTTAGATAGGGCTAAGTCAATTAGTCCAAGGGACAAGAGAGGAGGAGGAGGGCTAGCTCGTAGTTCAAGTTGTATTCCAGCACTTACAAGAGAGATCAACAATATCAAAATAGCAAATTAAAATTATCTCTATTTTAAGAAAAGTCTTCTCCAAATTAAAACTTTACTTGCACCCCCCCTCCCCCAACACTCACCCCCATCATCCAAATCCCATGTAAGAGCAAGAGATCTTTACTAGTTAATTATAATGTTACTACAAAGCTAGTTTTTTTTTTTTTTTTTTCCATAGGCCTTGTTACAAACTATAGTTGCCTTGAGGTTTTTTTAGGGTATATATTATTAACCCTTTCACTTCTCAAGGTTGCTTTGTTTTTTGGTCTGTAGTTTTACTTTTATAACTCTATGAAATGTGATGTAGATCTACGTTATGGAATAAAATAAAATTAAACTGGTGTGGATTATGATATTTAGCATTTTTATTTTTTATAAATATTCAATATTACCGCTTAATAAGAGGGTGTGAATTCATGGATTAAAGAGGACCATTACCCGTCAAAAATTATTTTTCTTTAGACAAATAATAGCTATATATATATATTTATATATATTTTTTCTCGATAAATAGATAAAGTTTTATATTCAAAGCATCTGGCCTCACTGGTAAAGGATCACTTTCTCTACAAGAGATTAATTGACCATTTAAGAAAAGCTTGAGTTGAGATAGTAATAAACTAAGATTATTAACTTTCTTTGTGTTGTAAATTTTTTTTACATAGTAATAATTTTTTAATTGCCAATTTAGACAACGATCGTAATTATTCTCCGATTTTAAAGTTTTCACATTCTACTTTTTTAGAGTTTTTACATTCTACTTTTATATTGTAATTGTGCTTATTTTTCTTCTTCAACTCTTTATTTACTAACAATTTTTTCGTCTAAAGTGGTAAAGTTGAAGAAATATAAAAAAAAAAAAAAAAGGAGGAGTCATTGGTCTTATTTAGAGGTAAAACACAAGTCTTGAAAATATAAGTATTGTCCATTATTACAAATTTACGTTCACGATTTTTCAAAGTCACGTGACAGTTTCTTTTAGACTACACAATCTCACGTGACATATTCAACTACAAAGTCTTACCTCTTAACTCTTAAGCCAACACCTCCCCACAAATCATACTCGGTTTATAAAATAAATAAAAAGCTAAAACTAAAGTAGCACTAAATATGTTGCAAAAAAAAAGTAGCACTAAATAAATTAAATAAAAATAGCACTATATATAATAAATAAATAAATAAATATCTATATACGCATGAGTTATTCAAGTTCTAGGGGTAGGTTTATTCAAACACAAAAAAGCTAATTAAAAAGAAGCACAAATGAAATCATCACGTTTTTCTTTCTCCCCTCTTTCCACATTACATTCACATATATATATATACACCCATTACCCTTCTCCTTCAATTCATGCCTTTGTGTCTCAATCTTCATCTCTATATCTCTCCCAAAAATCTCTCTAGCTAGCTCTTTCTCTCCTAATAAAATTCCAATCAAAATAAATCAAAACCACTAGAAAAAAAATGGAAAACAACGTATCAATTATAACTAAGAGAGTATGGAGCATGATACGTGTGGCCTTGTTCATGTTAAGAAAAGGCATATTAAAGGGAAAATTAATGATGGATCTCAACATGACGGTCAAACGTCGCAGTAAGCTTGCCGGTAAAGCCATCGCCAACCTCATGTTCCCACACCACCATGGCGGCTTCACCTCAAGAAGCCGGCCCCACAACGAGAAACGCATCTCTACCACAAGGGAGTATGAATTCACCTGCAGCAACACACCAAATTACAAATTTACTCTTAACAATAAGCGTCACCGCAACAACCATTTATTTGCGTGTGCTCACGCTCCTCTCACACAAGACGAAGAGATTGTGACCGTTAATGCGGTTAAGGCTGTGTTGGAAAATATTGTAAATAATAATGAGGTGATGGTGGATGCTTCCCCGGTGCTCGTGGGGTATGGAGAGACTCCTAAGGATATTGACACTGATGTCGAGGTGGACGAGGCAGCCGAAGCGTTCATAAAGAGGTTCTACTTGCAATTGGGGAAGCAGAATTGAGTCTTGTTTTCATAATTGTTAACTATGAACGTAAAGCTTGTAAACAGTTTTGGATATTTTGACTTTATGTCTTTGTAGAAGCTAAGCTTATAGGAGAGGGTGCACGGTAATTTTGTTGAGGACTTAATCTTGTAATATTGCTTATATTTATTATACACATGAAAAAGTAAGAATATGATGTCATAATTAACTTGATCTCCGTCTTTCTCTTCTGTTGAAATTCTTTTTCCCTTTCAATAGTTTAGTGGCTAGAGTGTCATTTTTTAGGGTGATGAATAAGTAAATGTATATCAAGATTTTAACTTCGATCTCTAAATATTACATAATATCTCTATTAATCGATTTATGCTCACTAGAATCTTAAGTTGATTTCTATCATAAAAAAATAAAATAAATTATAAAGCCAAGATAAATAATACAGTGCTGATTAGGGGCGGCAAAGTGGACGGCCTACCAGGTTTAGTTCTGCTTCGTTTAAATCCGTCTAAAAGTGAGACGGGACGGTCCAACTTAAAAATCTAAGCTAAAAAACAAGTTTGTCCCGTTTACTTACGTGTTGGCGGACTTCTTTTATTTTTTATTTTCTACTAATAGATTCATTATGATTTACAATTTTTTTTAAAACAAGAAAATGTTTTTCAATAATGTATAACAGAAAATAATTCAAAAACACTAAACCCTAAAATATAATAATGATTGATAAGTCAACGTTGAACTAAAATGCTTCTGGTGACATGCATAAGTCAAATAAACCAATTAAGTTGTGTACTAAGATCAAATAAACTAAAGTTTTTTCAATTAAACAAACCTTGCCATTTTGAATTATTATAACTTGAGTAGATGACATTTTTGAAGCAAGCTAAGCAAAAAGTTTGAGTCAAACTATGGAAGAGTGAACTCTAGATGAAGTAAGTGATTAATTCTCAAAGAATGTAGATTAAGCCACCCAAAAGCCACTACACAAGAACAAGTGTATATCACGGGGCATCTATGGTACAATTAATTAAAGGATTGACATGTACCGGTACAATAGAAGATATAGACCAATGACTATTTGACATGCTGTAACACTACTTTTTTTTTTCAATATAATCGGAAATATCATCCATAATTTGGACACTAGCTAAAAATGGGACCGCCGTAACAAGGGCGTGAGCAACCTCATTTACTTGTCTCCTTACAAACTCAACACTAAAATTTATATAGAAAAACGAAAAAGTAGCTTTGCAATTTTGAATAATAGCGCCAAACTTTGCAATTTTGAGCAACCTCACTATGTTGTAACACTACTTAACAAGCTTTAACAAATACGTTTGACCAATATTATTTATTTAACACCACAAAATTACATTCAAGTTTCCACCACTTTTTTTTTATTAATTTCCAGCGCGCGGTATAAGTTTTGATACCGTTTTTTTAAAAGCGCTATTATAATGTTGTGCGTTTTGAGCTTTAATAGCAGTATTTTTTGACAAATTATAGCGGTATTTTTACAAAGCGCTATTATAGTGTTCGTTGGCAGAAGGCTTTACTAGCGTGTTTCCTAAAATTGCTATTATAAATGCTAACGGTTTGTGTTTTAATAGCGTTTTTTTTAAATAAACGCTATTAAAAGGACGCTATTAAAACTCATTTTTTGTAGTAGTGGGGAAAACCGGAAGGCCCACCCCGTTTTTCACTATGTTTAAGCAGATCCAAAAGTGAGATGAGGGCAGACAACTTAAGAATCTTAACTCAAAAACAAGTTGTTTGTTTACCGATGAGTTGGCAGGCCAGTCTTCCAAACAATTATTATTTATATTGTTTTTATTTTTTACTAATAGAGATATGTTTTACCAATGTTTTTATACGAGAAATGTTTTTCAACAACGTATTATAAAAAGGGTCTTGTTAACATGTGCCCTTAGGGCACATGTTAAGATATACCAAAATAGAAATTCAACATTTAATGATACAAGAAATTTAATGCTTCAAAAGTCAAAATGCACAAATTAGCATTTAATAATTTCTATTTTTGCTTCCTTAACATGTGCCTTAAGGGCACAAGTTAACATTCTCCTTATAAAAAAGTAACTCAAAAGACCAACAAACTCAAACCATGTATTAAATAATAATGATTGATAAGTCAACATATATGAAACCAAATTGCTTAATGTAAACTATTACTAGTTAATTTTGTTTCAATTCCCCAGATTTTGTAACAATCTCAAGGTCATTCTTCAACATAAATGAATCTCAAAATAAAACAAAACAAAAACCAATAAAAAAAAAATAATCAACAATATTAAACAAGTCTCAACATAAATTCACGAACCAAATAAATCTTAAAATAAAATGAGTTGAAAATGGAGACAAGGCAACATAGGTGAAATTTAGTTCAACTGTTAATTTATTTGGGTTTAAAAAAAAAAGTTTGATTGGACTCACCATTAAGTTTAACAATTTTCTTTAATTTCAATCTCAAAACCAAAAATAAAAAAAGAAATTTTAAAATACTTGCGAAAACCGGCCTCCCCCGTCCCCGAGCCACATTTTTAAGCTAGTAACGCAAGCAGACCAACTTAAGGTATCGAGCCGAAAACCTCAACACGACTTGCCAAAAATAACAGATTAAATGCGTCGGACCAAAGAGTCTGACCTGTTTTATCACCCTTAGTGATGGTACTATACAAATACAAATGCACGTGAAATTTTTAAAATTTAGAGTACGATACAGTTAAGATATATTTTTAGTCCTCTATAAATATATGAACTTTTATTTTTAGTCACTCTATAAATTTCTTTAGAGCTTTAGTTCTTATAAATTTTCTATTTTCACTTTCAATTCATGTATTTTTACAAAAATTCAAGTACCGTGTTTCTTTTTATTTTTAACCAAACAAACTTAATGCATTTCATTAATCACCAAAAGTTCAATATATGAAAAAAATACTTTCAAATTTATGGAAACTAGTCCAAGAATTGGGCGGCCTAGCTAACATATGAGCAACAAAATTTATTGTCTCATAACAAACTTAACTTCAAAGTTTACACCGGATAACTTAACAAGAATGATATTATTAATGATTGAAAGAAACTCTGAATTACCACGTCGCTTTGTACGAATTGCTTCAACTAATACTTGAGAATCACTTTCGAATTGGACTCGCTTAAAACATCTACGCTTAGCTTCATTCATCGCTTGCAATAATGTCCATGTTTCACCCTCTTACGGAAACAGATACCCATTGCTGTCATTCCTGAGTCGACAAAACACAATACATCTACATTACATTTTAACCATTCTATACGAGGTTTTTCCTACAAATGACCATCATCACAAATTATGAACTGCAATCTATTCATTCCACTGATCATATGCATCATATGCAGCCCATCCAACATAACTTGGCATTGGCAGCTCATGTTTCTAATTACTTATTGTTAGAGGGCTATGAAATTATTTAACAAGGAGTCCATTACATTTATGTCCAAGATTTTTCAAAGTCACGTGAGAGTTCCATTTAGACTACAAAACCTCACGTGATATTTCAACCTTCAAAGTCTTACCTCTTAACTCTTAAGGCAACACCCTCCACCAATCATATACTCGGTTCAATAAAATAAATAAAAAAAATAAAAAGCTAACACTAAAGTAGCACTAGAAAATAATTATCTATGTACCCACGGGTTATTAAAGTTCTAGGGTAGGTTGATTCAAACAAAAAAAAAAAAAACACGTTTTTCTTTCTCCCTCCTTTCTCATTACATTCACATATATATACACCCATTACCCTTCCTCTTCAATTCATCCCTTTGTGTCTCAATCTTTATCTCTCTATCTCTCCAAAAAAATCTCTCTAGCTAGCTCTTTCTTTTCTTTTATTAAAATTCAAACCAATTTTGCTTTTACAAACCAAATTAAAACCACTAGAAAAAAAATGGAAAACAATGTACCAATAATAACTAAGAGAGTATGGAGCATGATACGTGTGGCCTTGTTCATGTTAAGAAAAGGCATAACAAAGGGAAAATTGATGATGGATCTCAACATGATGGTCAAACGCCGCGGCAAGCTTGCCGGAAAAGCCATCACTAACCTTATGTTCCACCACGGAAGCCACCGTTCCCACGTAGACTCACGCCTCTCTAGCACAAGGGAGTATGAGTTTAGCTGCAGTAACACACCAAATTACAAGTTTGCCCTTAACAACAAGCGTCACCGCAACAACAACTTTTTTACGTGTGCTCACGCTCCTCTCACACAAGACGAAGACATTGTAACTGTTAATGCGGTTAAGGCTGTGTTGGAGAATATGATAAATAATAATGAGGTGATGGTGGAGGCTTCCCCAGCGCTTCCCGGGTTCGGACGTACGCCTAAGGTGAGGCAATTGAGGGTTACTGACTCGCCCTTTCCATTGAATGACACCGACACGGATGCCGAGGTGGACAAGGCTGCCGATGCTTTCATAAAGAGGTTCTACACTCAGTTGATGAAGCAAGATTGAGTCTTGTTTCATAATTTTCTTTCTTTAACATTTAATTAATGTTAATAATTATTCTTATGATCGTAAAGCTAGCTACTAGCAGTTTTGGATAATCTTGAGAATTTATGTCTTTGTGTAAGCTTAGGAGAGGATGCATATTATTATGAATTTATGTTGAGGACTTAATTTTGTATGTTGGCTTGTATTGCTTATATTAATATGAAAAAATAAAAATAAAATGGTATACATGTGTAATTATAATTTTTGAACCCTGTCTGTGATCTTCAATTGATTTCTATCATACTTATCACTTAATTTCCATTTTGTATTTTGTGACAAAATTATATAGTAGTATTAAAGCAGCTAATATACATTTTCATATATAGTCTTCTTTTTTTTTTATTTTATAAATGACCGTATTTAGTACTTGGCATCCTAGTTTTTTTTTTTTTTTGATAAGCAAAAGGATTGAATTAAAAAGAGTGCAAGGGGCACTCAACCCTTACAAAAATTACGAAAACCATTAGATACTAAGAATGCAAGCTAATGGATCGTTACACCAGTCTGAGAATACAAATGAAGGATTAAGTTCTATTCGACCTACAAACCAAACCCAAGAAATAAAAATAATCTGATCAACAAGTACTTGGCATCCTAGTAATTTTACAGAATATTTTTCTTCAACGAATTTTATGGAATTTTTTTCATAGCAAGTGGCAACCATCACTATAAACTCACATATATAACTGCAAAATTTTGAGGTCAAACCCGTGTACAAATGTCAACCTTTGTCAATTGAGCTCAGATGAATTTTACAAGATATTAATAATACTACAAAGTTAAGCATATCCTCCTATAACTGATTTTCAAGAAGCCATTTGTGGTTTGAAATTACGGGGTTGTGTCTAGAAATCGTGAAAAAATGAAAATGAAAAAGATGGGTTGTGTCTATATCTTTTCATTATTGATTAATGTGGTGAGATTATAAAAATTAAGTACTTAATTAGTGCATGTACGTACGATCGATCGAATCTTCCCAAAGTACCCTCTTGGTACTAAAAGGAATTTTTGTATTTTGACAAATATTAAGTATATTCAAAAGAAGATTGAATCTTCTAATTTGGGATTAATAGTATATTCCATACATTGCAGATATTTGTTCATAATAAAGCTTTCTTTCTTTTTTTTTTCCTTACACATAATATACTATATATCATTTGTACAAAAAATGAATTAATAATATAATTATTTATGTATTTTCTTTAGTGTTTTTTTTTTTGTCGGGAACTTTTCTTTAGCTTTCTCTTATGCTTGCGATGGCAGAATTTTTGTTGTTGTTATTGGGTAGTACGTCTAACGACTAGAAATTCCACATTTAGTTGGTAATGTCCCTTACCAACTAAACTAATATCATGAGGACATGTGACAAAGATTTTAATAGAAGGCCGAAAGGGGATGGCAATAATTTTAATGGTTGAAAAATATATTGCAATATTATTTTGACGCAAATATCATAATATTTATTATTTAAGATAACCTTAGATAAAGTAGTATCTAAATAAAAATATAAAACACATGTTATACTTCAAATATTGGTCAAAACAATTCAGAGAGTGAGATAATAATCAACAACCGAGGAGGACCAACACACAGATGATTTAAATTTTTAAGAAGAATGAAACCCTAAAAAAATTATTTGCTTGCCGTATAAGTTAATGACGCTCTCCAAATGTAATAATGACCAAAATTGGTGACAAATTATTGTACTAGTATGCATG
Source organism: Trifolium pratense (assembly GCF_020283565.1). NCBI lineage: Eukaryota > Viridiplantae > Streptophyta > Magnoliopsida > Fabales > Fabaceae > Trifolium > Trifolium pratense. The sequence goes on along the minus strand of NC_060063.1, from coordinate 46,851,569 downwards.
TATTTGTGCCAAAGTACATACATAATTAAACCTAATGTGATTACTTGTGTATGATTGGTGACCCCGATTTAGTTTAAAGTTAAATATGCTTTAAGGCAAGAGCCCACTACATTGTCTTCATACAATTCCACTAACTTATCAAAGTGAAACAATAGCTGGCCCCTCTCCAAAAAATATTGCTTCTTTTACTTTTGCTTTTGTTTTTGCCATTCAATGACTTTTGTAAGTTTTATAAAGATATCACTTTTTCTCCTATATATTAAGTTGGTTGCCGAGAAAGAAAGTTTCCAAGCCTGCAAGGGAAAAAACAAATTAATGGGCAAGTAACAAAATTGGCATAGTTACCCTAACACGCATAATTATTTTATTAAATTATTAATATTTCATATTTTCTCTCCTTAATTACTCCTCTTTATGTTTTACTTTTTCTATTTCTATGTATCTTTTTCCTTCATCATTAAATTACCTATTACATTTCTTACTTCTTTAGCATTCTTTCCTATAGTACTACTTTCCATTGAAATTCACACATTTAATTTGTTAAAATAAATTGAGAAATAGATTTAAATCTGATTCTCGCTTTTTGAATAAAAAATCAAAGTATCTTTTATACATACTTGTCGGGAATCGAACTCAATACCAAATTATTAAAGGACCATTTCAAATGAAGCTGATACGACAAATGTTATGACATGACATCTAACTTAGTTCGTACATAGATGCATTACATGTCACATTGAAATTAAATATATAAATAATATACTGAAATAACTATTATTTAAATATTAATAACCGTTATTTATACTTATATTAACGTGTATAAAATTAAACTAGAAATTTATGTAAACCAGCTTGTTCTAAAAGATATTATGTGTAACATCAAATCGAAGAAGAAACACGACAAAACACAAACCTTATATTTCCTATCATATGTAGTGACCATTGTCGCCATCAACTTTTTTTTTCGCCAAATCTGCCTCTTCCGAAAACCAACGAGGGAAGCTCACCATCGGCGTTTGTTTCATAAGCGGCATCTTGGATATTGATGTTCATCATCACAATGTGAATTGGGATTTTTGGATTCTCACTTGAGTTAATTAATTTTTTGACAGTAATTGAATTAATTAATAAGTGTTTAATTTTTTAAGAAATTGTAAAATAATGGTAGACTATAAATATATGGACTTGATCCCCACATCAACAATTTTTATTTGCTACCTCATAAAAAATGAAGTGTTGGGTCCAATTTCATAAATTGAGAAAATAAATGGCCAAATTTACATATTTAAACATATGAAGATAACAATCTAGAAATATCAAAAAATAAATAAATAAATAAATAAATACTCCTAGTCCTAAAAAATTGTTTTCTAGGTTCAGTTAATAAACCTAAACAGCAATCTTTTTTTAATATTAAGGATTAGAAACTAATTAAAATTACAATCAAACTTTCCATTTTATTACAAAAGGCAAGACACAAAATAAAGCTAAAGTGATGTCATGTCTCAACTCCTTCTTGGCCGTAGATTCTGTACTTGTGGGTTTTCCACTAAGGACATTATTTGTACAGATACATTACATGCCTCATCCAACCCTCTACTTAATTATCATTAAAACTAATTCTTAGCATATAATTAAGATACAACCAACTTACTAAATTATTATTATTTTTCTAAATTAATCGAAAATAATATTCAAACATGCTAAAATGTTAAAATTAATTAAGTCTTTACTCCTAGAATTAAAAAAAAAATTAAAAAATCAATGCATACATACACTTAAAATGTAAATATTATGTGTTATATTGTTATTTAATTAGTGGAAGAACTTAAAATTATAATCTCCTAATCCCTTCAAACTTTCAACTTTATATATAACTCACATTCACCTTTTTTACTCATTCATAGATACACTTCAAGGGACTTAGATTTTGTTGCAGTACTAAAATGACAAAGTTACATGCAGTAAACGATCCAGCACAGCTGTCGATTTAAAATCAGACGGATGTACTAAAATAATCTCAACCATTTATTGACATCAGACGGTTGTGACTGCCGCAGTTAATAAAATGGAAAGTTTGATTGTAATTTTAATTAGTTTTAACATTTGTGACTTTCGATTTGAAAAATTAAGTGCATTTTAAGATCAACATTTGTGCATTTTAGGATCAACATTTATCAACAATTTTTTGTATTTCACAAATGTTAACCCTAAAATGCACTTAATTTTTCAAAATCTAAACAGCATGCATGGTCTAAAATTGCTGGAAAAGCATATATGCATGGAGTTGAAGTTTCATCAGTTGACTGTCTTTAAGAATTCACAGCAAAAAACGAAGTTCCCTCAACAGTTCTTAATTAAAAGCTTAATGTAGCCATATATGCTTTATGACTCTTGTTAAGAATATAGTTTGATAGTTAATCAACTAGAGTTAGTTGATAGATTATCAAGTTAGTTAGGAGGTTAGAATGTTAGTTAGGGAGTTAGTTACTCCAAATAATCCTATAAATAAGCCATCCTTTGTACATTTTATTCATTCTTTTATCAATCTATATTCATTCAATATGAATTTCTATGAGTATCTTGAAGGTGTGAAAACACAAGAAGGGGGGGGGTTGAATTGTGTTTTAGCTAAGTTAAAACTTTTTCAAGTTCTTAACTCAACTACGTTAGCAGCGGAAAAGTAACACAATAAATAACAAGATAAAGGGAGAGAGAGATCACACAAACAATTTATACTGGTTCCTCTCACAAAACGAGAGTAGTCCAGTCCCCTTGCACTTCCAAGGGATTTCACTATAATCACACAAGATTACACCTGCTCAAGCACACAAGCAAGAGACTTCTCAACAATGCTCAAGCACACAAGCTTAAGACTTCACACTTAAGCACACAAGCTTAAGTCTCACACTTAAGCACACAAGCTTAAGTTACACACGTAACAATAAAGTATATAAAAATATACAAGTGCTCTTAGATGAACCTAAAGAGAGCAAAATACAAATAGTACAGAGTATTTGGCTGAAGTGCAAAAACACTTGACAGAGGTTCAGAGCTTGTATATCAGAGTTCAGAGTTTTTTCAGCACACGTTCAATTCTTGATTATTGTTATATTTGTTGTAGCTGAATCTTCTAGTATATATACCACTAGAAAAGAGTCGTTGCAGAAGGAGCCGTTGGAGTTGATAACCTTTTGTCTTCAAGCAGTCTGTCTTGATGCAGTTTGGTTGTATCCAAAACTAAGAAAGAGTTTCAGTTACTTTGACTACTGCAGAGAAGACTTTCCTTATTCAGCTAACAAAACTGAAGACCCACGTTCTCAGGTTAGGACAGACAAAACAGAGGTAGCTGAACTGATCAGGCTTGAAAGGTCCTTTTCTCCATTGGTAGAAGAGTTGACTAGCAAAGGGAATCTTTACAGCTTTCAAAGAGATCTTCAGAGGTTGATGAAGCTTGTAGACAGACAAGAAGTTCTGAAGTCTTCATCCTCTGAATGTTGTAACTTCTGAAGTCTAACATCTTCTGAGCGCTTGTGAACTTCTGAATTCTCATCCTCTGAACTTCACTCAGAGCTTATATGATGCTTATATCTGCACACTTAAAATAAATTTTTAGTCCTTCCAATTGTTAATTAATACTTTGTTATCATCAAAACCTTTATAGATTTAGGGGCAAACATTTTTAAATCAATTTTGTTCCAACAATCTCCCCCTTTTTGATGATGACAAACATCAGTATTAATTGACAATTGTTGTTAAATTAACTTATCATGTTTCTCTTAGGTTTATGAGGTTTGCAAGCTCCCCCTAAGATTGATACTCCATAAAGTCTGAACTTTATGTTTTATCCATGATATATTAATTTAGTATAAGATTAAGATAATTTTGAAATAAAATAAGTTTCATATCTTTCTTCAGAGTGAGAGGTTTGCAAGCTCTCCCCCTAAGTCTCATAAGGCTAAGTTAAAATTGCACTCTTAACTTATCCTTACTTATGAAATTTATTTTAGTTTCAACTAACTTAGTCTCCACCTTGAAATACGTAAAACAACTTAAACGTAACAACTTTTAACATAACAGATAAAAGCGAGATAAAAGGCGTGGTTTCAGTTTTGGAACTTATCAATTAATGCGTAACTACTCCCCCTTTTGTCATTATCAAAAAGGAAAAAAATTTTGATAAAACCAAGACAGTCAAAGAAAGAAGAGAGGTTGTTACAAAGGTGAATTAATGTCAAAAACGAAAACCAACGCGCTCAAGGTTTTATAAAAAGGGAAAAGAGTTAACATTCCTTCTTCGTAAAAACAAGAATAAGCAAGTGAAGCAAGAGAAGGTAGGAATAATGAAAAGATTTAGTTTACGCATCGCAGAGTTTAAGAGAAAGAAAAACGAGGAGAAACGCGAAGACGAAGAGAAGGATAAAGAAGACAACAAGATACCACAAGATGCTGAGATAATAATCATCTCATCAGATTCTGAAGCTGAAGAGAATGAAGATGATGCTGACTATGTTGAGTTCTTGGCTAGCTATGTTCCAGAGGAGGAACAAGAAGAAGAAGAACAAGAACAAAACCCAGATCCCATAGAAATTTCATCAGAGGATGCTGAGGAGAAATCAGAGATTTCTTCTGAGTTTTATCCATCTGATTAGGATTAGGTTGTCTTTTTCTTTTTCTTTTTACCAATGTACTCAACATGGTTAGAGCATTAATAAAAAATTTTCGTTTAAAAGCATCTTGTGTTCTTATGTTCTTATTTATCAAAAAATTAGCACAAGCAAAACAAACAAAACATAAACCAAACCACATAACAAATAGCTTAAAAAGAAAATTGTTCAGAGGATAAACAGAGAATAAAAAGAAAGCATAAAACATGTGCATAGAATCCTAGGGTTTCTTAAGAAAGGCTAAGAGTTGGTCGAATTTATCATTCAAGGATCCCACATTGGAAACTAAACCATCCACCTTGGTTTCCAATGTTTCTTGAGCAGCTCTTTGACGTTCTAAACCTTCTTGCTGTTCCCTCAGGGCTTCTTGAAATATTTGCAACTGATCCGCCATAACAGGAGCTTGATCTTCAATCACAGGCGCTTGCTCTTCAACCAAAGGTGCCTTTCCTTTATCAGAGGGTTCACCTTCCTCTGGATAGTCTATCATCAGCACATCCTCTTGATCCTGAGAAGCAAGCACATCATCTGTAGCATCCTCTTGGTTTAACTCAGAAGTTTCTTCAGCAAGCCTGGCAGCAGCTTCAGCAAGTCGTTCATACTCAATCCATTGATCCTCAAGACTTTGCAAAAGAGTAGAATCAACCCAGCAATCCTTGAATGCAGACAGACGCCTCACAGCACCAGCTATAGCAGCAAGCTTAGCACGCTCATGCTCTTCATGATTGAACGGCGTTAACCTTTTCAACTCAGCCCTAGCCAAACTGTTCCTCATGAAGCTTATACCATCCAGATCCCTTCTACTAACAACAGCCTTAATCTTTGCAGCAGCAACATCCAAAGCATTGCAAATTCTTGCCTTAATGCTGGAAACTTCTAGGTCCACATCAGAAGGACACACTAAGAACCTGTCCTTTATTGTAGATAATCTAAGCAAATCTTCATGAAATTGAGTGGATAGATTACTAAAAGGAGTGGATGATGAGGGTGAAGGATTGGGAATAGTAGAGAGAGTAGGTGTTTCAGTAGCAGGGTTGTCAATAATCACAACTTCTGCCTCTGAAGGCTTGGGAGCACAAGTGTGAATACGCTCAGGAGAAGCATGTTCAGCACTCGGGTTAGGATGGTGTTCAGGGGTTGGTTCAGATGATGAAATGTCAGAAGTTGATTCAGGGTAAATATGTTCCGGAGATGGTTCAGGAGTTTTATGTTCAGCTGTTGGTTCAGGAGATTTAGGTTCAGGGAATGGTTCAGGAGCAATTTGTTCAGACGTTGGGTTAGGAGATTTTTGTGGAGAAGGTTGTTTTGTGGGAGAGATTGGTTCAGTAACAGGAATATCTGGTTGAGGTTCAGATGGTGAAATTTCAAATTGAGGTTGAGGTTGAGGTGATTTAGGTTTAGGAGGTGATGAAGACTTCTGGGTGAAAGTTTGATTGTTAAGAGGGTCTGGACTAAGATGTTTTTCTAGTTCAGATAGGGGGTTATCAGAGGTTGGAATATCAGAGGTTGGTAAAACAGTTCTGAGAGGTTTGGTGTAACCTAATCCAATCTCATTTTCATTAAAGATGAACTGAGTCGACTTACCTTTATCTTTGGAAATAGGAGCAGGTCTTTTCCTCAAACGAGCAACAAGAGTCTCCTCATCAGATTCAGTCTCATCTTCTGACGTAGATCCTTCAGATGAACTGTCTGAACTATCTTCCTCAATAACAATAGGCTCTTTTGAAGCTCCTTCAGCAGCCTTGGTAGCAGATTCTTCATGCTTCCTCTTAGTCCTTTGCTCAACCAAAGCTTTTTCTACCTTAATCTTCTTCTGAACCAGAAGATCTGGCTTAGGAAGATCAGCTTGAGCTTCAGCCTTTCTCTTTGGTTTCCTCTTAGGGTTATACAGATTGACAGGAGCAGGAGGAACCATACTCCTATCAACAACAAAACCTTCTTGTCTGAGCACTTCCAAGTAATCCTGAATTACATGCTCAGCATCAGCTTCAGATATAACTGGGTAGCCTGCGACATACAGACGATCCTCAAGCCTAACAGTGAACTCTTGTGGGGGAGCAACAGGCTTAGATGCAATCAAACGCATCTTGGACAGAAAGTTAGCGTTCAGAATTTCTGGATAGAACCTCTTCTCAACCAATTCAGGGTGGAATTTCCTCAAGTTCTGAACAACATGACCTTGATGCAGAAGGTCTGACAACAGCCTAGGATAAACTATAGTAGTTTTCCTCTGAGATTTACTTGCAAAAATGGCTTCACAAATACGTTCAAAAAAGTAATCTCCAAGATTAACCTTCTTTCCAGTCAGAAGGAAATACAGCAGATGACGATGAGTCCAGGAGATTGTATCAGTCCCACCAACCCTTGGACTGATAGCTGCTAGGATGATCTTGAAAAGAACTCTACATTCATCAGTCAAACCCTTTACTTTCCCTTTTAAGGAGAAATCTGTGCAAATGAGATGCAGAAGATCATCCCTGTATCTTGTATCCTTTTCAAACACATCTAACTCTATCCCAGAGTTAGGTAGACCAAGAAGAGCATTGAAATGGATAGGCGAGAGTGCCATGTTCATCCCACAGATATTTGACCTAATTTGTACACCTGTATAATCCAGCAAACCCATTTCCTTCCTAGTTTTACCCTTCAGACTAGGATTCCTTTCTATTGCTGCAAGCTCTTCCTTCTTAGCATCATGCTTATCAAATACCTTTGCTTTCATCCAAAATTTCTTCAACAAATCTGGATAAATGGGACCATTAAGCATGTCGAAGTACTTATCCCATCCCTGAGTGATAAAGTACTTTTTAACATCAAACCCATTAGCTTGTAGACCATCGAAATCAACCATCTTCTCTGAAAGAAAAGTAAGTTCAGATTCTGGAAACTCCATCTCGTTCCCAACGATCTGAAGATTTTTGAAAATAAACGGTGGAATCCTTTTTGACGAAGAAGACGAAGCACCAGCCATTGTTGGAGATTAGGGTAAGGTTTGGAAAACTAACGAGAGAGAAAGAAAGTTTGTTGGAGGTTTAGAAAGAATATGAAAGTGTAGGTTGTGAAAGTGAATAGTGTGCAAGTGTATTGTGTAAGTTTTATTTAAATGCACACAGTTAACACGAAAATAGCAAATTTGGGAAGTCACGCTAATTGACAGAAAGTTGAATACCAAAAATCATCATTAACCACCCACTACCTGACACACGTAGACCACGTGCAGAAATTTACTCGGTAACTGCTATTTTAATGGACAACTGTTCAGCAGTGAATACTAAACGTTTCCCACTTAAATAGTTCAGAGCCTCTGAGTTATTTAAAATTCTCTATCAGAGTTAAGTACTTCAGAGCTTGTGTTTCAGATGTTCTGAATCATAAGTTCTGATATACATAACCTCTTACACTTTAATTGCCAGAAAAAATTTTCATTCAGAGATTGAAAACATGTTCAGATGTTTCTTTATAAAATCAAATCTTTCAACAGATAAGGCTTTAGTAAATATGTCAGCCCATTGATTTTCAGTATCAACAAACTTAATATCTATAATGCCTCTCTGAACATAATCTCTGATAAAATGGTGTTTAATTTCAATATGTTTGGCTCTAGAGTGTAGAATAGGATTTTTAGATAAATGAATGGCTGCAGTATTATCACAATATAAAGGAATATTGTTACTGCTTACCTGGTAATCTTCTAACTGATATTTTAACCAGAGTAGTTGTGTGCAACACTTAGCTGCTGAAATGTATTCTGCTTCTGCTGTAGACAAAGCTATAGTAGTTTGTCTCTTACTAGCCCAGGAGATAAGGTTTTCACCAACAAATTGACAATTGCCACTTGTGGATTTTCTTTCAATTTTATCTCCAGCATAGTCAGCATCACAGAATCCATTTAGCACATAATCATTGGATTTCTTATAGAGAAGTCCAAGATTAGTTGTTCCTTTCAGATACCTAAAGATTCTCTTTACAGCTGTAAGATGAGATTCTCTAGGATCTGACTGGAATCTTGCACATAAGCAAACACTGAATAAAATATCTGGTCTAGAGGCTGTCAGATAGAGTAAGGAACCAATCATACCTCTGTAGACCTTTTGATCTACCTTTCCTTCATCATCTGACTTGCCCATGTTGGTAGTTGGATGCATAGGAGTATTCATTATCTTGCAGTCATCTAGATTGAATTTCTTCAGAAGTTCTTTAGTGTATTTTGATTGATGAACATAAGTTCCTTCCTTCTTCTGATTGATTTGAATTCCAAGAAAGAACTTCAACTCTCCCATCATGCTCATTTCAAATTCATCCTGCATTATCTTAGAAAAATTCTTGCACAAAGCAGCATTAGTTGAACCAAAAATAATATCATCAACATAAATTTGAATGATTAAAATGTCTTCTTTGGTTGTTTTTCTAAAGAGTGTGCAGTCAACCTTTCCTTTTTCAAAACCTTTTTCAAGAAGGAAATTACTGAGTCTATCATACCAAGCTCTTGGAGCTTGTTTCAGACCATACAGTGATTTCTTCAATTTAAAAACATGTTCTGGGTTTGAGACATCTTCAAAACCAGGAGGTTGCTTAACATACACTTCTTCAGAAATAAAACCATTTAAGAAGGCACTTTTAACATCCATCTGATACAAGGTTATTCCATGATTAACAGCATAAGATAGAAGTAACCTGATTGCTTCAAGTCTAGCAACTGGTGCAAAGATTTCAGTATAGTCAATCCCCTCTTGTTGACTATAACCTTGTGCAACCAATCTAGCCTTGTTCCTTACCACTTCACCTTGTTCATTCAGCTTGTTTCTGAATACCCATTTTGTTCCAATAATGTTCTTGTGTGATGGTTTAGGCACTAGAGTCCATACATCATTCCTTTGGAATTGATTCAGCTCTTCTTGCATTGCTACAATCCAAGCATCATTCTTCAGAGCTTCATCAATCTTTGAAGGTTCCATCATTGAGATAAGACCAACTAATGATTCCTCATTTCTCAGTTGAGATCTTGTCTTCCTTGGACTATCCTTGTTGCCTAATATCAGTTCCTCTGGATGTGATGATTTGTATTTGAAAGTATTTCTTGGGGGCTCATCATCTTCAGACTCATCAACATCAGGTTCAGCAGATGCTTCAGTTCTTGGTTGTTCAGAGTCTGTAGGAACTATTGTGCTCAGAGGTACTTCAGAGAATGGATGTTCTGAGTAGTTTGGAATATCTGAATATTGATCCTCTGATACCTGAAATCTAGACAAACCTTCCACAAGCTCTGACACTTGGTCAGGCTCTTTGTCATCAAATTTGACATGCATAGTTTCTTCCACAGTATGTGTTTCAGAAATATACAGTCTGTATGCTTTTGAGCGTTCAGAGTATCCTATAAAGATACCCTTATAACCTCTAGCATCAAATTTCTTTAGATGGACTTTGTTGTTTAAGATATAACATGTACATCCAAACTGATGAAAATAAGAAATATCAGGTTTTCTTCCTTTGAACAATTCATAAGCAGTCTTGTTCAACTTAGATCTGATATAGATTCTATTTTGAACATAACATGCTGTGTTTACAGCTTCTGCCCATAAAAACTTTGCTACATTTGTTTCATGCATCATGGTTCTGGCCATTTCTTGCAGAGTTCTATTCTTCCTTTCTACAACCCCATTTTGTTGAGGAGTTCTAGGAGAAGAGAATTCATGCAGAATGCCATATTGTTGGGTTTTGTGTTTGGCTACATTTTGTAAAAGCCAACTTTGCCAGATGCTGGACAAAGATGCTGCAGCATCCTCGTACAGCATCCTGATGCTCTGTTTTAAGTGCAGAATTTTTTCTGTCAATCTCGTTCAAGATTTGCTTCAAATATTAATTCCAGCACGTGTGTATATGCAAGACGAGACTTACTGCACAAGAATTGTCCAAGTCGGCCTAAGGAAAGTTATTAAAAACAAAAATATAATTATATTATATTTTTGTTCGTTTTTTTTTGTTTGGTACAACACAAAACATATTTTCAATTTTAATCTAGGTTTGGCCGCAATTCTCACAGCTGTACAAGTCTGAAGACCTAACTTGCCCATCAAGACAATTGAAGACTATAAATATGTGAAGCCTCAAGGCTATTGAGCTAGCGATTTTCTAAACCTTGTATTTCATAAAGCGTGCGTTTTAAGGTTTAGTGTGTGTGTCTTTTGTGAGCCTTTCTTGTATCGTTCTGATGCAAGTTTAGGACTGGGTTTGTGTTGTTTATTGTAAGCTGCTCCTAAGCTTTTAAGCACGGAGTTAGTGTGTGTGATTCACTCATAAGCTTTTAAGCAAGAGTGTGGTCTAGTTTTTAGGAGAGTGTCTCCATCCTGATTATTATTATTGACAGCAACATGGTATGTGTTGTTAGAGGGAATTTGGGACGGGGTCTCATTATCTAAGAGGTTCTTAGATAGGATTGCATTGGTAGTGTCTAGGTGATAAGTCAAGTACCGGGTGTTGGTCGAGGGCTTTGAACTAGAGCTATTATAGTGGATTCATTCCTGGATTGGTATCCCCCAGAGTAGGTGACGTTGCACTGAACTGGGTTAACAATTTCCTGTCTTATTTATTGTTCTGCAATTTATTTATTTATTTACTGTGTTCTGCGACTGTCGTGCTGCAACGTGTGCTATAGCATCTTGTGCAGCATTGTGTTCACTGCGTGCCAGATTTCAATTGGCATCAGAGCAGGCACCCTTTCTGGTTATAGGGTGAGCTCCAGGGAAAATGTCTGGCAACATTGAAAAGGAAGGAGGGCTTGTAAGCAGACCACCGCTTCTAGTTGGTGTCTCCAACTATGATTATTGGAAATCACGCATGATTGCTTTCCTAAAATCTATGGATAGCAAAACTTGGAAGGCTGTTCTAAAAGGATGGGACCCCCCTGTGGTCATTGACAAGGATGGAAAGCCAACACTTGAACTAAAAGCTGAGGAGGACTGGTCTAAAGAAGAGGATGAGCTTGCTTTGGGAAACTCAAAAGCATTATATGCATTATACAATGGGGTAGATAAGCACATCTTCAAACTAATCAAGCAATGTGTCTCAGCAAAGGAAGCTTGGAAGATTCTTGAAACTGTTCATGAAGGTACCCCTCAGGTAAAAATGTCTAAATTACAGATTCTTGCTACTCAGTTTGAAAATTTACGTATGAAGGAGGAGGAAACAATTCAAGATTTTCATATGACTATTCTAGATTATGATAATCAATTTGATGCTTTGGGGGAGAAAATTCCCGAAGAAAAGATAGTAAGAAAAATGCTTAGATCACTTCCAAAGAAATTTGATATGAAAGTCACAGCTATAGAAGAAGCCAAAAACATATCTCAGATGAAGCTGGATGAACTGGTTGGATCACTCCAAACTTATGAAAGTGTTGCAAATGGAAGAAGTGAAAAGAAAAATAAGAGCATTGCTTTCTCATCCAAAAATAATGAAGAAGAACTGGAGGATGAAGAAGAATCTAATGAGAGTATCTCTGAGGCCATGGTGTTATTGGGAAAACAATTCAACAAAGTTCTGAAACGAATGGATAAAAGACCCAGATCTAATTTCAAAAACAATGCTCCAGGCACTATGCGCAGCAATGAAAATCAAGGAAAACCAAAAGGTGATGAAAAATCGAACTTAAACAGAAACATTCGATGTCATGAATGTGAAGGATATGGTCACATCAGACCTGAGTGTCCAACATATCAGAAGAGAGCAAAGAAAGGGCTGACTGTCAGTTGGTCTGAGGACGATGACTCAGAAGATGATACAGCATCTGTAACTGCTAAACATATCTCAGTCTTAACAGGTATTGTTACATCTGATACAGAATCTGATGATGGAGAGGTAACCTATGAAGAGCTTGCTGCATCCTACAAGGAACTTTGTCTTAAAAGTGAAGAAATCTGCAGGGTCATTGAGAAACAAAAGGTAACCATCAATGAGTTAAAAGCAGAAAAATTTGAGAATATCTCAAAGTTGGAGGAACTTCAAAAGAAGGTAAACTATCTATCCTCTGATCTTGAAGAAGCTAAAGAAGTTATTGAAAAATTAAATACTGACATCTGGCGGCTGAGAAAATTCTCTGACATGTTGTATAAAGATGATGAGCATCTTGACAAACTTCATAAAGCTGATGGACAACTGGAGGAAATCTTAGAGAAAAATGTTCGAAAGCCTAGAAATATTGGGCTTAGCTATGAGAATGTCAACAAATTCAAAAATTACAGTTCTGACCTCATGTACATGGAGCCTAAAGAAACTCAAAAGCAAAAGATGCCTTATCAGAAGCCGCAGCATCATCAGCAGCATCCCATGTCAAGAAATAGAAGAAAGCACCATGCTTGGAGATGTCATTACTGTGGTAGAAAAGGGCACATAAGGCCCTACTGCTACAAACTATATGGGTACCCTAACAGACGTCCTCAGCACAAACCTGTTTCCACAACTGCTCCTACTCAACAAGAATGGAAACCTAAAGGAGAAAATGAGAAGAAAAGTGATACAACTCAACCTGAAGAAGAGATTACTGCTCTGATTGCTCACACATCACTTAGAGCTTCATCAAGGGAAGACTGGTATTTCGATAGTGGCTGTTCAAGACACATGACCGGAATAAGTAAATTTCTTGTTGGAATAAAGTCTTATTCTGCTAGCTTTGTTACCTTTGGTGATGGTGCAAAAGGAGAAATTGTTGGGATAGGGGAGCTCAGAAGTAATAGCTTGCCTAAACTAAACAATGTACTGTTAGTAAGAGGATTGACTGCAAATTTGATAAGTATTAGTCAACTATGCGACCAAGGAATGAAAGTAAACTTCACCAAATCTGAATGTCTGGTTACAAATAACAAAGGTGAGATTTTGATGAAAGGTGTCAGATCAAAAGACAACTGCTATCTATGGGTTCCCCAAGAAGAAGCAAATATGTCAACATGCTTAATCACTAAAGAAGATGAAGTAAAACTATGGCACCAAAAGCTTGGTCATCTTAATCTAAGAAGCATGAAGAAAGCAATATCTAAAGAAGCCATCAGAGGACTGCCAAATCTCAAAATTGAAGAAGGTAGCATATGTGGAGATTGTCAGATTGGAAAGCAAACCAAGATGCCACATCCAAAGCTGCAACATCTTACCACTACCAGAGTTCTTGAACTTCTACACATGGACTTGATGGGTCCTATGCAAACTGAAAGCTTGGGAGGAAAAAGGTACGCATATGTTGTTGTTGATGACTTTTCTAGATACACCTGGATAAATTTTATTAGAAAGAAATCAGAAACCTTTGATGTGTTCAAAGATCTATGTATTCAACTTCAAAGGGAGAAAAACAATGTGGTGTTAAGGATCAGAAGTGATCATGGTAAGGAGTTTGAGAACTCCAGTTTCTCTGACTTCTGTGCCTCTGAAGGCATCATACATGAATTCTCATCTCCCATTACACCACAACAAAATGGTGTAGTAGAAAGGAAAAATAGAACTATACAAGAGTCTGCAAGGGTAATGTTACATGCAAAGAAGCTTTCACATGGTTTTTGGGCAGAAGCTATGAATACTGCCTGCTATATTCATAATCGTGTCACCCTGAGATCTGGAACAACAACTACTCTATACGAATTATGGAAGGAAAGGAAACCTACTGTTAAGCACTTCCATGTGTTTGGTAGTAAATGCCACATCTTGTCTGATAGAGAACCAAGAACCAAAATGGATCCTAAAAGTGATGAGGGCATATTCTTGGGATACTCAACAAATAGTAGAGCCTACAGAGTATATAATAATAGAACCAAAACCATGATGGAGTCTATAAATGTGGTAATAGATGACACCTCAAGTGAAACTGCTGAAGATGATGCAGAAGATGCTACAGCATCTATACCAGGTGATGTAGATTGTGAAACTACTAATGAATCAAAGAATGATACAGAGGTTACTGCATCTGACCAAATCTCTGCTACTCCAAAGAAAGGACCTTCTACTCGTACTCAAAAGAATCATCCTACAGACCTGATTATTGGTAATCCCAATCAAGGAATTACTACTAGAAGGACACTTGACATAGTTTCTAATGCTTGTTTTGTGTCTAAATTTGAGCCAAAAAATGTGAAGGAAGCTCTGACTGATGAGTTCTGGATAAATGCTATGCAAGAAGAGCTAAATCAGTTCAAGAGGAATGAAGTTTGGGACTTGGTTCCTAGACCTGAAAATGCAAATGTAATTGGTACCAAATGGGTCTACAAGAACAAGTCTGATGAAAGTGGAACTGTGACCAGAAACAAGGCAAGGCTGGTTGCACAAGGATATTCACAGATTGAAGGGATAGATTTTGATGAGACTTTTGCTCCGGTTGCTCGTCTTGAATCCATTAGATTACTTCTAGGAGTGGTATGCATTCTAAAATTCAAGTTATTCCAAATGGATGTGAAAAGTGCCTTCCTCAATGGGTACTTAAATGAAGAAGTATATGTGGAACAACCAAAGGGGTTTGTTGATCCAAGCTTTCCAAATCATGTTTACAAATTAAAGAAAGCTCTTTATGGATTAAAACAAGCACCTCGAGCATGGTATGAAAGATTGACTGAGTTCCTTACTAGTCAAGGCTACAGGAAAGGAGGAAATGACAAGACTCTATTTGTGAAAGAAGATCAAGGCAAATTTCTAATAGCACAAATCTATGTTGATGACATTGTCTTTGGAGGAATGTCTAGTGAGATGGTACAGCATTTCGTGCAGCAAATGCAGTCTGAGTTTGAGATGAGTCTTGTAGGTGAACTAACCTACTTTCTTGGGCTCCAAGTAAAGCAGATGGAAGATACTATTTTTATCTCCCAAAGCAAGTATGCAAGAAATATAGTGAAAAAGTTTGGTATGGAAAGTGCTGCTCATAAAAGAACACCTGCAGCAACCCATTTAAAGCTTACCAAAGATAAAAAGGGAGTTGATGTAGATCAAAATCTTTATAGAAGCATGATAGGAAGCTTATTATACCTTACAGCCAGCAGGCCTGATATTACTTTTGCTGTAGGAGTATGTGCTAGGTACCAAGCTGAGCCAAAGATGAGTCATCTTGCTCAAGTGAAAAGAATTTTGAAGTATGTGAATGGTACATGTGATTATGGGATCTTGTATACTCATGGTGAGAACTCTATGCTAGAAGGATATTGTGATGCTGATTGGGCAGGTTGTGCAGATGATAGAAAAAGCACCTCAGGAGCTTGTTTCTTTTTGGGCAACAACCTTATATCTTGGTTCAGCAAGAAACAGAATTGTGTATCTTTATCTACAGCTGAAGCAGAGTACATAGCTGCCGGTAGCAGCTGCTCCCAGCTATTATGGATGAAACAAATGTTGCTGGAGTACAATGTGGTACAAGATGCTATGGCATTGTACTGTGACAATCTTAGTGCCATCAATATTTCAAAGAATCCTATCCAACATAGCAGGACGAAGCATATTGATATTAGACACCACTTTATTAGAGACCTAGTTGAAGAAGGTATTGTGACTCTTGAGCATATTGCCACTGAAGAACAACTGACTGATATTTTTACTAAGGCTCTAGATGCGGTCCAATTTAAAAAATTGCGAGGCAAACTTGGGATTTGCCTATCTGAAGAGTTATAGCAATTATTGCAAGTGTGGCGTGCAGTTTTCTCTTCAACTTATTTAGTAATGCACGCTGTTATGGGTAATGTTGAAACATCTGAAGATTTGGTAAGAATTGTGTGTTTGTTGATGATAAGGATGTTTCTTGTGGTGAGAAAGTATTTGTCAGAGAAAGTTATGTGGTGTTCTCCCCTACTGTGTTTAACATTTGTTGGTAATGATATTAGCGCTCCAATTGAGGTCAAAGATGACTTTGTGTTGGAACATGTCAAGAAGAGTGTTCCTGAGAAAGATGCTGCACATGATGCTACAACATCTGCAGCACGGGAAAATTTGGATAACATCTTGATACCCGAGTCTCCAGATGATGTTATTGTTCCTGACAAAGAAAAGGGTTCTGAAGCAACTACTACTGATAATGTTTTTGTTCATGATATCTATGTGATCCCTTATGTTGCTGATAGTGGTAAAACTATGTCTGTTCCTTTGAATGTTGATGAATCTGCTGAGAAAGATTCAAATGTTATTTATGTGGACAATCTCAACCTTACTGAGAGGACTCCTGCTTCTAGTACTAGGAGGTTAAAGAAGGCTTGATGTGGAAAGGAATTTAAGTGAAGTTTTTTTTACAATGCCAAAAGCTTGTTGATTTGATTAATGCAGCTGGATTGATGAAAACTGCAACTGGGCTCCAACTACTCATTCCAATACTGTGGCTACAAGTTTGGCTATATTTATATATGTTGTAGGGACCAGATCACCTTTTGACTTTGGTTCTTATATTCTTGATGAAACTGTTCTAGATATTAAGTCATGTACTGTGAAGATGCCTATAGCCTTCCCTACACTGATGGGTGATATTGTTCTGGCACAACATCATGGCATCTGTACTGAGGCTGATAAGAGAGGTTGTGATTTGTCTTTTGTTTTAGACTGTTTGAGTAACACATGCTGCAGACTGTGCTGCATCATCTGTCAATCAGTCAACTGATGTTTTGCCTATAAAGCAAATGATTGTTGACCTCAAGGTGTTCTCCAATGTCAGTCCTGGTGTTCTTGATGGTAATGCAGGTGGTGATACTGAGGTAGAGGAGGAGGACTCTGACGCAAGTCCTTCTATGTGACCTGCTTATGCTTTATTTGCATGTCCTTTTGGATTTTAATTTTGTGGGCTACGCCCTGATGCTCTCTGGATTGTAACATGCATAAATCCATGTCTTTGGGTTCGATACTCCAGGTTTTCTATGCCCTGATGGTTTGTATATGCACTTTATGAGTTCTTATGCTCTGATTCTCTCTGCACTCTATGTTTCTCTATGATCTGATAACTCTGTGGAAGTTCTGCTCCTACTGTGTGATACTGACTTTATTTGTCAGAATTTATGGCTAAAAAGGGGGAGTAAAATGTGTTTATGTGAATATGCATGATGTGATGGTGATGAAGAATGCTATAGCATCTAGTATAGCATGTTTTATGTGATATGCATATTTTGAGGGGGAGTGAAGTCTATGCATATTTTGAGGGGGAGTAGGTAGAATTTATTTTTCTACTACTTTTAATATGCATGCTTATGTAGGAATTTATTTTTCCTATTCTCTGTGGCGTTGCTTAAATTTTAAGGAGTTTATTTCTCCGATCTTGAATCCACTATGTGAGAGTTTATTTCTCTCTATCTGTACTTTGAGGCTAAGATGTGTTATGTTCCGCTGTTGCATGCCTCTGATGCTTACATGCTAGCTACCTTTTCATCTGATGAAATTTTACTTTCTTTCCTAGTTGTGTGCTCATGTTGACTTGAAGGAAAGTTTAAATAGCCTAGCATTGTTCTACTTTCTTTCCTAGTTGTGTGTTTATGTTGACTCGAAGGAAAGTCTAGACAGTATCTCTCCATGCACTGGGCCAAAGTTGTTTTAGCCAAAATTTGCCAAAGGGGGAGATTGTTGGGTTTTGTGTTTGGCTACATTTTGTAAAAGCCAACTTTGCCAGATGCTGGACAAAGATGCTGCAGCATCCTCGTACAGCATCCTGATGCTCTGTTTTAAGTGCAGAATTTTTTCTGTCAATCTCGTTCAAGATTTGCTTCAAATATTAATTCCAGCACGTGTGTATATGCAAGACGAGACTTACTGCACAAGAATTGTCCAAGTCGGCCTAAGGAAAGTTATTAAAAACAAAAATATAATTATATTATATTTTTGTTCGTTTTTTTTTGTTTGGTACAACACAAAACATATTTTCAATTTTAATCTAGGTTTGGCCGCAATTCTCACAGCTGTACAAGTCTGAAGACCTAACTTGCCCATCAAGACAATTGAAGACTATAAATATGTGAAGCCTCAAGGCTATTGAGCTAGCGATTTTCTAAACCTTGTATTTCATAAAGCGTGCGTTTTAAGGTTTAGTGTGTGTGTCTTTTGTGAGCCTTTCTTGTATCGTTCTGATGCAAGTTTAGGACTGGGTTTGTGTTGTTTATTGTAAGCTGCTCCTAAGCTTTTAAGCACGGAGTTAGTGTGTGTGATTCACTCATAAGCTTTTAAGCAAGAGTGTGGTCTAGTTTTTAGGAGAGTGTCTCCATCCTGATTATTATTATTGACAGCAACATGGTATGTGTTGTTAGAGGGAATTTGGGACGGGGTCTCATTATCTAAGAGGTTCTTAGATAGGATTGCATTGGTAGTGTCTAGGTGATAAGTCAAGTACCGGGTGTTGGTCGAGGGCTTTGAACTAGAGCTATTATAGTGGATTCATTCCTGGATTGGTATCCCCCAGAGTAGGTGACGTTGCACTGAACTGGGTTAACAATTTCCTGTCTTATTTATTGTTCTGCAATTTATTTATTTATTTACTGTGTTCTGCGACTGTCGTGCTGCAACGTGTGCTATAGCATCTTGTGCAGCATTGTGTTCACTGCGTGCCAGATTTCACATATTTTTCACAAAAGTTTTCAAAAGGTTCATTTTCAAATTCTCCACCATGATCACTTCTAACTTTTAAAATAGTGTAGCCTTTTTCATTTTGAATTTGTTTGCAGAAGATGCTAAACTCATCATAAGCTTCATCTTTTGTTCTTAGGAATTTTACCCAAGTCCATCTACTGTAATCATCAACAATTACTAATCCATACTTCTTTCCATTGATAGAGGCAGTTTGAACTGGCCCAAAGAGATCAATGTGAAGAAGTTCCAATGGTCTTGAGGTAGAGACAATGTTCTTAGGTTTAAAAGATGATTTTGTAATCTTTCCTTTTTGACATGAACCACAAAGTGTGTTTGAGTGATATTTGATTTTAGGTAAACCTCTGACAAGGTCAAGCTTGCTAAGCTTGGAGATTAACCTCCAGTTAGCATGGCCCAACCTCTTATGCCAGATCCATTTTTCTTCACTCAATGTCAAAAGACACATCACTTTTTGTTCATTCAAGTCAGAAAGATTAATTTTATAAACATTGTTCTTTCTCAGACCTTTGAAGATAACGGAATTATCAGATTGTTTAGTTACAGTACATGATTCCTTATTAAAAATGACTACATAACCATTGTCGCAAAATTGACTTATGCTCAAAAGATTATGTTTAAGTCCATCAACTAACCAAACATCATTAATAGATAGGGAAGAATTACCTACTGTACCTGTACCTATTATCTTTCCTTTCTGATTTCCTCCAAAGCCAACAGAACCTCCTTCTTTCATGGTTAGCTTGGAAAACAGTTGCTTGTCACCAGTCATGTGCCTTGAACACCCACTATCCAGATACCATGAATGATTCATGATACTTCTTTGAGTGATAGGCTGTATGAGAAACAACTTTAATCACTATGGTGGAACTCTTTATCACAGTTAATGATAAAGTCATCCCAATATTCTTCCTCTTCATTGATCAAGTTCTGATTGTTCACTTGAGAACTTGTCAGCCATTGGTCAAGGACATAAGCCCTTCTTCCTTTGCATAGGACTTGTTTCCATACTCTAGGTAGGACATATCCTTTCCTAGTTGGTAAATCTGAATGATACATAATTTCAGCTTTTGGTACCCATCTTCTGGGTCCACGCTTGTTAGTCCACAAATGTTTACTGTGTTGTTGAGTGTGAGAGAAAGATTTTGGTTTGGAATAATAACTCTTTTGAAAATGTTTCTTAGTTTGAGTTCTGTTATTATTCCAGGACTTGGATTGTTTATGCTCCCAGAGTTTGTATTTATCACCAGTCCATTGATTTGACTGGTTATATTTACTGACTCTAGAATCATAAATAACCTTAGTCCTATGTTGCCTCTGAGGTTTGAGGTTTGACTTTCTTTTAAAAACTTTTGAACCTTTAGGTTGACTTTTCTCATGAACTAGAATTCCTCTGGTTCCAGAAGTTGAAGTCTCAGATTTTGAAACTTTCAGAACATCTGAACTAATACTGTCAAGTTCTGAATAGCTTTTATCTTCTGAGCTTTTCTTCCCAGATCCTGAGGAACTTGGTTCCTCTGAGTTGTCATTTCCCAAATCTCTCAGATTATTATCCTCATCTTCCAGAGTACCAAATTTCTTTCCTTCCTCACTCTGAGGTACAACATAGTAAACCCAAGATTTTCCAACCTTTTTGGGATAGGTCTTTAGCTTTGAATATGTTCTACCATATTCATAGCCAACTCCCTCTCCTCTATGTCTCATGACATTATAAACAAGATTAGCAGCTTTGCTCTTACCAAGGTTGAGATGCACAAACTGTTGAAGAGCCATTTCTTGCTCATCAGTAGGTTTGTGACACACAGCACAACCCTTTTCAAGATCATTTACTCTATTCAGAGTTTCTTGATATAGACCTTGAAAATGTTCTGCTTGTTCAGTCAGAGTGTTAAGGTTTTCTTGTAAAACTTTTTGTTTACTTAACACTCTGAGATGTTTCTCAATAACCTTGTTAAGTGCAGTTATAAGTTGAGATTTAGAACAATCAGAAAATACCTCATCAGTTACTTCTGAATCTGATTCTGATTCATCGTCTGAGTCTACATCTGAGTCAGTTGAAGCCATTAGGGCTAGATTTGCTTCTTCTTCTTCCTCAACTTCTTCCTCAGATGATAGCTCTTCAAAAGTAGCCATCAGACTCTTTCTCAATTTGCTTTTGAATTGTTGCTTCTTTGAGCTGTATCGTTTGCTTTTGTCTTTAGCAGACATTTCTGGACAATCAGCAATAAAGTGTCCTGGCTTCTTACAGTTGAAGCAGTTCTTCTGATCATCCTTTTTGCTGACAAAATTTCTTGAGCTGTTTCCTCCTCTGAAATTTCTTTTGTTAAATCTGTTCCATTGCTGAAACTTGGTGAATAAGGCAAACTCATCCTCATTCATCTCATCCTCTTGACCATCAGCAGAAGATTCTTCTTCAATATCAAGAAGCTGAGTCTTAAGAGCCTTAGAAGTAGTCTTAGTTGACTGTAAAGCCACTGACTTAGACTTCTTCTTAGTTTCTGAGTCAGCATCCAGAACCATCTCATGGCTTCTGAGATTGCTTATCAGAGCTTCAAGACTCAGAGTCTTGAGATTTTGAGCTTCCTCTATTGCAGTGACCTTAGGTCTCCAAGCAATAGGAAGACTTCTCAGAATCTTCTGAACATGGTCATAGGTTGAATAACTTCTCTTAAGAGCTTTAAGACCAGATACAAGGATTTGAAACCTTGTAAACATAGTCTCAATGTTTTCATCTTGTTGCATAGTGAAAAGTTCATATTGTCTTATCAAAAGACTAGCTTTAGCCTCTTGAACCTTTTCATTACCATCATAGGTAGCACACATAGAATCAAAGATAGATTTAGCAGTAGACTTGTTCTCTATTCTGACATAGTCCTCATGTCTAATAGCACCAACAACAATGTCCTTTACTCTATGATGTTTTGTGTAGATTTTTAGGTTAGCTGGTGTGAGTAACTTTCTATTCTCCATGGACAACCTACCATGTTCATTCAAGTTTTCAAAAGTTACTCCCAACTCAACCAAATCCCACAACTCATGATCAATAGCAGTAATATTGCTATACAGTCTCTCTTTCCACCACTCAAATAATGTAGCATCACCATTGAATATAGGGGCTTTTCTATTGCCACTATGTTCATGTGATTCATTACTTAAGTAGTCATAACCAAAAGCATTTCTAGGACCACCACCAGCACCACTGGCATTACCGGCTTCACCGGTTGTTCTAGTACTACTATCATCTCTGTTGTTTTTAATTTGAAAATTTCGAAAATAATGCTACTGCTGTAAAATATTATCGGCTGAGTCGCGGGTGAATACGCTCTCTTTAAGACGTTTCACGGTATTACTCAAATTGTGCAGAGTAAACTATCAACCGTGAAGTCTCCAGGATAAAACAGCCTTCACAATTTTAATACCGAATTGCTACTGCACTGTAGAATTCGGGCAGAGATACACCCTTCTATTGATTCGATGAATCAATTCAATAATTGATACAAGAGTATCAACTCAATGAAACAACAAGGAAAGGAAAATTTTGCGTGAAAGAAAGCAAGGAGAAAGAAGGGAAAAAATTGTTCAGAGACTGTATGAACTGATGAAAAAATAATGAAAGCAAAGACTGCTATTTATAATGCAGTGTTCTGAACGAATTTGAATAGTGGGGAACTGATTTTTCTACATTTGAGGAATCAGATGAATTTCAAAAACAAATCACATGTGACCTATTTTTAAGGAACAGATTCTTCTTTTGACTGAGCAACAGATAAGTGCTGACACAGCTTTGAAGACTTGGTTTCAGGCACAATTAACATGTGCGAAATTAAAAACTCACACACTTAAAGAAAAAATAAATTTTTCTTTTTCTTATTAAAAATTAATATATCACCTAGACCCAAGCCCAAGCCCAAGCCCGGCCCGGCCCGATCCGAGCCGAGCCGGCCGGTCGGACGGACGGACGGCGGCGGCGGCGCGCGCGCGCGTGTGATATTCAGCATTGTGTGTGGTCTCCCTTTCTCACAAAAGTGGGTACCCCAAGGGCACACCCTTGGTTGCCACTTAGTGGTATATAAACACTACCAAGTAGTGTGATCTTTCCAATGTGGGACTCAAAGAGTCTTTTTTCAATTCACACTATGCATGGTTCCAATACTTGTGTTTATTTCAAATACCAAGTTCCTTCCAAATTCTCATCATGTTCCAACAATCCCCCACTTGAATTTAAAAAAGTTGTTTCAGAGGTAAGATTGTGCATAAGCAAAGGTGACGCTTGTCTTGAACCTTTACATAGCGAGTAAGAGCCCGATTTAACAAGAGTGACGCTTGTCTTGAACTCTATCTCGGATTTTTCTCAAACCGCACACAACCTCTCTTAGGGTGTATTCTTTGGCCCGTGCGTTAATGGCCCTGCACGACTATCCCGTTTCATGAATGATCTAGGAGTTCGCCTCAAAACCCCATAGGAACCGGCCTCAGTTCCACATTCATATAGGTGAGTCTATCTGGAGTACTCCTGAAGCTTGGTACTCCACTCATATCAGAGTCTAGATCTCATTAAGAGTTTCTATTAACTCAACCTTTTACTTCTGCTTCAGGATTCATGCTTCTTATCTTGCATGTTCACGTCCTACCACTCACAACTTGTTGTTTACCCATTGGAACCTAATTCTTGGGATCTCCAGTCTTTTAGGTTGGGTTACCATTATGAGCAATTCATAGGCATTAGTCCTATTTTTACATTAGTATTATAGACTTTCTCTTTAGTCAGTCCTTTCGTCAAAGGATCCGCTAAGTTTTCATCAGTGCGTACATGATCCACTCTTACAGCCCCTTTAGAGATTGACTCTCTCACTGTGCTGTGCTTCCTTCTAATTTGACGTCTTTTACCATTATAAAATCGATTCTTAATTTTAGCGATAGCTGCAGTACTATCGCAGTGGATCAACACAGCTGGCATAGGTTTTTCCCATAGGGGAATCTCAGATAACAAGCATCTCAACCAGCTTGCTTCTTCACTTGCAGTTGCTAGTGCTATTAATTCAGATTCCATAGTGGACTGTGCCAATATGGTCTGTTTCTTAGATTTCCAAGACACAGCTTGATGACTTCACGTCATTACTATGTTTTAACCACATTTTAGGGCATTTCTAGATAGCATTTAGTATGTTTTTATGCAAGAATAAAGAGGAAAAGAATCATGACAAGAATGCTCGGAACACAAGGATTTGAGGCCAAAAAGTGAAGGAATAGAAGTGTACTGCGCCTAGACCAAGGAAGCATCACGCGCCGCGCCCAGAAGCTGCTAGAAGTGTCTGTAGATTCTGCCAAGCTGGCGCGCCGCGCAGAAACGATGCTGGAATTGCCTGAAGATTCTGTCAGTCTGCGCGGCGCGCAGACGGGCTGGCGCGGGGCGCCGGTACGCAGATTACACCATATATATACTTTTTCTGTTCAGAATTAGGGTTGGACAGTTTTGACGGCGACAGAGGCACTTTTGAGATCAAGATCAGAGCACGAATTTCTTCATTGTTCTTCATTGTAATGAATTCTTTCACTCTAATTATTGTTGTTTCTATGATTATGAGTAACTAAACTCTATGATTGGATCCTAGGGGATTCTAGTTATTATTGTCTTGAACCATGAATTTCATATGATGTTTTAATATAATTACGAAGTTAGTTTCATTCTTTTATCTCTTGTTCTTAATGCTTTATACAACGTCGCGAATTGTTTGATGATTATAATTGTTTGTTTACTAAGACATTAGAAACGAATTGATTGACCTAGAGATAATTGTACAATTAACTTATTCTTTAGACATATAGGTTTGTTAATTGTGAATTCAAGGATTAAAGGGAAACAAACCTCAATTGATTATAGGTCATCCTAAGACATTAGGGATTGATAATCAATTGAGAGGACTATGTACCAAGACATTGGACATAGTTATTTATTTTAATCGAATCATGGAACTAAGTTTGTAATTTGTTAATACGCATGAGATATCCGAGACAATAGTGACCAGATAAACCGAAAAGATCCAATCGCCTTCGCATCTTGAAAGAAAACCTTATTTTCTTGTCATTTACTTTCTCAAGTCTGAAATCTGAACACTTCCCCCCATTTATTTTATTGCAAATTACTTTTATATGATCCAATTTACTCGTATTTGATTCGGAACAATCCCTGTGGATACGATAATTATATACTTACTTTGATACTTCATCAAATGGCGCCGTTGCCGGGGATTGTTGATTGAATCAACAAGGCAATTGGACCATACTAAGTAGTTTTATTGTTTTATTTTTATTTAGCATTCCTTTAAGAAGAAAAACATATAAAAATTAGTTCTAAATTTTATTTTATTTTCGTTTTCACTATTGTTTAGTGCAAGTGCTACTAAGGTATTTTCTTTGTTGTTTAGACCAGGCAGGAAGTCATGCTTGAATTAGACAATCAAAACGAACTTTTAACAAGTTACAAGTTAATGAATGCTCTACTACAAATTATTACCACACAATTAGCAGCCCAAGAGCAGATGAGCTACATGTGGAATGGGAAGCAAAACAATCCATATTTCAATGCCTATAAACTTGGAGGGAAGAATCACATGAACTTTTCTTATGGAAATAGTTCATGTTTAACTCAAAATAAAGAAATTCCTCAAGAGCAACCGTCGGAAGATCACCTTGTAGATTCTTTTGAAGATAATCTTATCTTAGCTATCAAGGTGACCCAAGGAAATTTTGAAGCAATGAAGATTAGCCAAGACCAAATGAAAGCTAACCAAGACATTGCTAACAAGAATCATGAAGCTTCAATCAAGAACCTAGAAACTCAAATGGGTCAATTGTCAAGGCAATTCTTGGCTACTCAAAATAATGGCTTTGAAGGTTCTATAAAAGATAATTCTGGTCATGAAAGCTGCAAGGCGATCAACTTGAGAAGTAGAGTGGTTCCCCCACCGGAGGTCGAGATGAAGAAAAAAAGTGAGACGAGTAAAGAGGGAGTGAAAGAAAAGAGAGAAGAAAAAAATGAGAATGAGGGTGAAGTTGAAAAAGAATGTGGAGTAGAAAATGAGATTGAAGGTGAGATAGAAGAAGTAGTCGAAAATGAGAGAGAGAAAAAAATTCAAAAAGAGAGTGATGAGAAGTTAGTTGAAAAGAACTACACTTTGAAGAAAGATCAAAGCTTAGAAAAGAAGGATAGCAACAAAGGGGAAAACACTTCATTCCATGCCAAGTTGCCGTATCCGCGAAAGAAGAAGGCTACGGAGAAAGAGCACCAACACTTCAAAAATTTCATGAAAATGCTTCATAGTCTCCAAGCGAATATTCCTTTTGCAGAGGCTTTGGAACAAATGCCCATATATGCGAAATTTATGAAGGAGCTTTTGACAAAGAAGCGAAAACCTCTTGATGACGAGACGGTAGACATGACCGAAGAGTGTAGTGCAATAATTCAAAAGAAGCTTCCACAAAAGAAGAAGGATCCGGGAAGTTTCACCATTCCATGCTCTATTGGAAACTTACATGTTAGGAGAGCTTTATGTGACTTGGGTGCAAGCATTAATTTGATGCCCTTGTCTATGATGAAGCGCATCCCGGGTGCCGTGGCTAAACCGACAAAGATGCAACTATCTCTTGCCGACCGGTCAATTACCTATCCACATGGAATTTTACAAGATGTTTTGGTAAGATGTGCTGAATTTGTATTCCCGGCTGATTTCGTGATTCTAGATATGGAGGAGGACGCTGAAGTTCCTCTCTTGTTGGGAAGACCATTCTTAGCCACCGGAAGGGCGCTAATTGACGTTGAGATGGGTGAGCTCATGTTTCGTCTAGACAATGAACAAGTATGCTTCAAGGTGTTTGAAGCAACAAAGTTTTGTGGAGTGGTACCCGAATGTTTCAAGGTGAATGTGTTAGAGGATGTGGCAAAGGATGTGAGAGAAGAAGAATGGGATCATGAAATTGAATTTTTTCTTCAACAATTGGATGAGTGCCAAGTAGCGGAAACGCTAAAAGTGGAGGAGACATTGCTAGTGGAGGAAGAGTTTGAGCCAAGTCCTCCGGGGTTGCAAGAACTTCCTCCTAATTGGAAGTATGTATTCTTGGGAGAAGATTCAAAGCAACCGGTCATACTTAGTAGCTTGCTTACTCCTTTGGAAGAAGATGACCTTGTTAAAGAATTGGAGAAGGATTATGACACTTCGGCTTGGAATTTAAATGGTATAATCCCTGCCTTTTGGTTGCACAAGGTGTGTAAGGAGGAAGAAGTCAATCCGGGTGGTGGTGCTTGTAAAATTGTTATCCCTCATTTGGAATGTTTAGTAAAGAAAGAAGTGACGAAGCTAGTTGAAACCGTCATGATGAGTTTTAGGAAAAAGAGTGTGGATGATTCTAAGGAAGGTCCAAAAGGAGCACGAAAGAAGAAAAGAAAGAAAGGGAGGAATAAGCAGATAAAGTTCATTCGCCGTCCGACAATAGTGAAATCATTGCTTGTTGATCTGAATAATTCTCGGTTGAAGAAAGAGCAAAAGAGGAGTTGGGGTGAAACAAGTCTGAAATATCCTCCCTAATTTGAAGTCATGGACCGTCGAAGCTATGGACGTTAAACGAGCGCTGCTTGGGAGTCAACCCAAGGTTTTTAATTGTTACTAATGTCTATTCGTGTTATGCCTTAGTTGTGGTTGCAGGTTAAGCAAGTGCGGAAGTGGAGTCAAAGAGACAGGCACGCCCAGGCGCCAGGAGAGGCCTAGAAAGGCCTGTAAACACTGACTTGACACGCCCAGGCGCCAGGAGAGGCCTAGAAAGGCCTGTAAACACTGACTTGACACGCTCCGGCGCAGAGAACCGGCGCGGCGCGCCCAGAGATGTCCAGAAAGGCCTGTGAATTCTGTCGTGCTGCATATCAGGAGAGAAGTATGTTTGATGAGGCGGACCTGGGCCTCGGAGATCGACGTGATGGGAGCGGATCGTCCCATCCGCATTGACTCTATGGTACTACTTAATCCCTTCAACTTGAATTTGTTTTTGTCTTTTATGAATGCTTGTGTCTGTTTGAAAACTTGTGCACTTCAGAATAGTTTTGTTTAAATGTCATTAAGGATCATCTGTGTTACCATCCATGCGATATGATTTGTGAGTCTCTGTGTTAATTGCTTGTTATATTTTATGATAATTAGAAAAATTGAGGAAGTTTCTCAAACATTGACCACTCGATAATCCGGCCTAGCCGTGAGTTTTCGAGCCCAAACACATAACTTTTTCTTGTTATGAGAGATTCCACAACTTAGCTAATTCTCTAGAACTTGCTTTTGTTCTCTTAATTGATTGATTGCTCTGAATTACACACCGAGGCACGTTGTTTGGTACCTTGAGCCTTGTTGAAGCCACCTTTAAAAATGTTATATCTTTCGTTAACCCCATTTGAGCCGAATGAAAAATTTTGTTTGTTTGACAACCCAAGTTTTGAAACTATAAAAAAAAAAGATGATTTTCTTGGAGTTAGATCATAACTTATGACTCGAGCACATTGCTCATCATTAAGTTTGGGGTTGCTTTTGGTATTAGCAACTGATGAAGTTTGGGGTGGGGTACTAGAGAACCAAAAAGAAAAATATTTTGAAAATATAGTGAAAAAAAAAAAAAAAGGAAAAAAAAATGACACCAAGAGAGAATGTAAATGAATCTCTTCAAAAAAAAAAAGAAGAAATGAAAAAGGTTCTCTAGTATAACAATTCTTGATTTTTGGGGAAGATGTTTGAATAAATATCCAATCATGTGAATAGGTGATCTTTAAAACTCCAAGTTTTTCTGCTTACCATCCAAAAAAAATATCCACCCTAAAAACCTAAGCCCCGTTATAACCCTCAAGTCCTCTAAAGGTGTGAATTTTTATGCATGTCGATCGATTGTTAGAATGTTTGCAAGCATATGGTAGAATGGCTATGTATGTGTTGATTGAGTGAATTTAACAATGCAAACAGGAGAGAATGTGAGGGAGTGAAGTGATTATTGTTTGGTCAATATTTGTGAGAAGTTCTTGATTTTTCCAATGTTCATTTGTGTGCGAGTACATTGATAATAGGGATGATCTTTGAAATGTTGCATGTGTATGATTGACTTGACTGATTCTGATGTATTTGAATTAAGCTGTAAAGATAGTGCCAGGTTTTCCGATGGATGAAGGTATTCCTTGAGGACAAGGAAAAGTTCAAGTTTGGGGTTGTGATGACTTCACGTCATTACTATGTTTTAACCACATTTTAGGGCATTTCTAGATAGCATTTAGTATGTTTTTATGCAAGAATAAAGAGGAAAAGAATCATGACAAGAATGCTCGGAACACAAGGATTTGAGGCCAAAAAGTGAAGGAATAGAAGTGTACTGCGCCTAGACCAAGGAAGCATCACGCGCCGCGCCCAGAAGCTGCTAGAAGTGTCTGTAGATTCTGCCAAGCTGGCGCGCCGCGCAGAAACGATGCTGGAATTGCCTGAAGATTCTGTCAGTCTGCGCGGCGCGCAGACGGGCTGGCGCGGGGCGCCGGTACGCAGATTACACCATATATATACTTTTTCTGTTCAGAATTAGGGTTGGACAGTTTTGACGGCGACAGAGGCACTTTTGAGATCAAGATCAGAGCACGAATTTCTTCATTGTTCTTCATTGTAATGAATTCTTTCACTCTAATTATTGTTGTTTCTATGATTATGAGTAACTAAACTCTATGATTGGATCCTAGGGGATTCTAGTTATTATTGTCTTGAACCATGAATTTCATATGATGTTTTAATATAATTACGAAGTTAGTTTCATTCTTTTATCTCTTGTTCTTAATGCTTTATACAACGTCGCGAATTGTTTGATGATTATAATTGTTTGTTTACTAAGACATTAGAAACGAATTGATTGACCTAGAGATAATTGTACAATTAACTTATTCTTTAGACATATAGGTTTGTTAATTGTGAATTCAAGGATTAAAGGGAAACAAACCTCAATTGATTATAGGTCATCCTAAGACATTAGGGATTGATAATCAATTGAGAGGACTATGTACCAAGACATTGGACATAGTTATTTATTTTAATCGAATCATGGAACTAAGTTTGTAATTTGTTAATACGCATGAGATATCCGAGACAATAGTGACCAGATAAACCGAAAAGATCCAATCGCCTTCGCATCTTGAAAGAAAACCTTATTTTCATGTCATTTACTTTCTCAAGTCTGAAATCTGAACACTTCCCCCCATTTATTTTATTGCAAATTACTTTTATATGATCCAATTTACTCGTATTTGATTCGGAACAATCCCTGTGGATACGATAATTATATACTTACTTTGATACTTCATCACAGCTCCTTCGGCTATATTAAATATAAAGCCACTAGTTGCTTTGGAATCATCTGACAAGGTGTTCCAATCAGCGTCACTGTATCCTTCAAGCACGGCAGGAAATCTCTTATAATGTATTCCGAGATTCATGGTTTTTTTAAGATATCCCATGACTCTCTCAATAGCTTGCCAATGCTCATTACTAGGTCTGCTAGTAAATCTGCAAAGAAGTCCCACGACATAGGCTATGTCGGGTCTTGTACAATCAGTGGCATACCTAAGACTACCAATGATGCTCGCATATTCAGTTTGTCTAACACTTTCACCAGTGTTCTTAAATAATTTTACACTAGCGTCATATGGAGTGTTCTTTTCTTTGCAGTCATAGTAACCATACTTCTTTAAGATCTTTTCCACATAATGTGACTGATCTAGGGATATTCCCTTCTCAGACCTGGTAATCTTGATTCCAAGAATCACACTTGCTTCTCCGAGGTCTTTCATATCAAAGTTGTTGCACAACAGTGATTTCACAGCATTTACGGCAGAAAGGTTTGATCCAAATATGAGTAAGTCGTCTACATAGAGACACATGAAAGTGCAAATGCCATTTTCGAATTTGTAGTAAATACATTTATCACTTTCATTTACTTTGAACCCATTCGACAACATTAAATTGTCAAACTTTTCATGCCATTGCTTAGGAGCTTGTTTTAGACCATACAGAGACTTATCTAACTTACAGACTTTATTTTCTTGTCCGTGGATCACAAATCCTTCGGGTTGTTCCATATAGATTTCTTCTTCTAAGTCACCATTTAGGAAAGCGGTTTTAACATCCATTTGGTGTAAAGTTAAATTAAAAATTGCGGCAATAGAAATAAGTACCCTTATGGATGTTATTCGAGTGACCGGAGAGAAAGTGTCGAAGAAATCTATATTTTCTCTTTGTCTAAAACCTTTGGCGACAAGGCGAGCCTTGTACTTTTCTATAGAGCCATCTGATTTTAGTTTCTTTTTCAAAATCCATTTACAACCAATAGGTTTGCAACCAGGAGGCAAATCTACCAAATGCCAAGTTTTGTTAGATTCTAGAGAATCCATCTCATCGTTAATAGCTTCTTGCCATAAATCTGCATCCAGAGATGACAATGCTTCTTGAAGATTTTTAGGATCTTCTTCTAAAGTATATGCCGAATATTCGGGACCATAGTCTTTAGCTACTCTCACTCTTTTACTTCTTCGAAGTTCAATTTCAGTATTGTTGTTGCTCTCAGAGTTTCTTATCACAGGAATGTGACTTGATTCGGTGCCCCCACTATTTCTTAATTTAAAAGGAAATTTATCTTCAAAAAAATCAGCGTCAACTGATTCTATGATTACTTTAGCATTCAGGTCAAAAAACCTGTAAGCTTTACTGTTTGCAGCATACCCAATGAATACGCATTCATAGGCTCTACTAGCAAGTTTTACTCGCTTCGGGTCAGGTTTCCTGACATAAGCTAGACATCCCCAAGTTCTCAAATAAGACAGGTTTGGTTGTCTTTTCTTTAATGTCTCATATGGTGAGATCATTTTCTTAGACTTAGGGACTCTATTCAGGACAAAGCAAACAGTTAATATAATTTCCCCCCACCAGTGTGAAGCAGCGCCTGAATTTAACATTATAGCAACAACTAATTCTGTGAGAGTTCTATTTTTTCTTTCTGCTTTACCATTCATTTCAGGGGAATATGGTGCAGTCGTTTCATGTATAATTCCATGTTGTTTATAAAAATCATTAAATAAACTAGAATTATATTCAGTTCCTCTATCACTACGTAATCTCTTAATTTTCATACTAAATTGATTTTCAATTTCATTTACAAACACTTTAAACACATCAAATGCTTCACTTTTATGTTTCATTAGATATACAAAGGTGTAATCAGAACAATCATCAATAAATGTGATAAAGTAACGTTTGTTATTTCTAGTCAAGGTTCCATCTAATTCACATATATCAGAGTGTATTAAATCCATTGGTTCAGATTCCCTAGTTACTGACTTATGTGAACTTTTTGTTATTTTTGCTTGACTACAAAATTCGCATTTTTCTACATCATCAATTTTTAATTTTGGAATTAAGCCTAAGTGACTTAAATTAGATATTGATCGCGAATTAACATGACAGAGTCTAGAATGCCAAATATTAAAATCACACAAGGAATAAACAGAAGTAGAAATTTTATTCAAATTCAAATTAAGATCAACATTTAACTTAAACATGCCATCAGCGGCGTACCCTTTCCCAATAAAAATACCATTCTTAGTGATGGTATACAAATCAGCCCCTATAGTTTGACTAAACCCAGCCTTATTGAGAAGAAAACCAGAAACAAGATTCTTTTTCATATCTGGTACATGCATAACCTCCTTCAGGATCAGAGTCTTTCCGGAAGTAAATTTCAGCTCTATATCTCCAATTCCAGCAACTTCAGAAGTGTGAGCATTTCCCATCTGCACCTTCTTGTTCTCAGCAGTAGTGTATGTTTTGAACATAGCACGTTCATAACAGACATGGCGAGTTGCACCAGTGTCTATCCACCAACCATCAGTAACACCGATCATATTGATTTCGGTGATCATAGCAGCATATGCCTCTTCTACGACATTCAGATTAGCAGGCCTTGGCCTTGATTTGTTTCTACACTTTTTTGCCATATGACCCGGTTTCCAGCAATTAAAGCACAGAAATTCACCAG
Organism: Trifolium pratense; assembly: GCF_020283565.1. Lineage (NCBI taxonomy): Eukaryota > Viridiplantae > Streptophyta > Magnoliopsida > Fabales > Fabaceae > Trifolium > Trifolium pratense. The sequence continues at coordinate 46,818,249 of NC_060063.1, read as the reverse complement.
CATCATTCTTTGGAGGAGGTGGTGGAGGAGGTTGCTGTCTAGCAATAGGGGCCTTAGAAGGATTCCCATTCTTAATCCGAACAGGTGCAGTACGGTTCTGATTCTTGAAATTTTTGCCCGTAGGCTTCAGAACCGCAGCAGCAGCAGTGGATTTCTTTTTGTTGTTATTGGAGACAACCAGAATTTTCTCTTCTTCTTTCATATCTTGCCTGCGAGATTCTTCCTCAATACGGAGGCGAGTAATCAAGCTTTCAATTGAAAATTCTTTAGTTTTGTGACGAAGAATATTTTTAAAATCTTTCCAAGAAGGGGGCAGTTTGTCAATAATAACAGCAATTTGAAACTGTTCATCAAGAGGCATACCTTCAGTAATAATTTCATGTGCAATCTTCTGAATTTCATGAGACTGCGCTTCAACAGACCTTTCATCAACCATCTGATACTTTAAGTACCTGCTCACAGCATATTTCTTTGCACCAGCTTCTTCAGTGTCATACTTTTTGGTCAGAGCCTCCCACACATCTTTAGCAGTATTGTATGATCGATAATAATCATACAAGTCATCAGCAAGTCCATTAATAATATAGTTCTTACATAAATAATCATGTTCTTTCCAGAGGTGTATCTCTTTTTGCAGCTGAAGCTTTTGAGCTTTAACCTGTGCTGCAGCAGAATCAATTTGATCCTTATCTTTGTCATTCACAGGTTTCTCACCACCATTGGTGACAGTCAATTCATTCGTTCCAGAAGCAGAAGCATCAGGAAGAACAGGTATGTCCTCATTGAGAACATTCACAACCTTTTTCAGAGTTAGGAAGAAATACATCTTCTGTTGCCAACGTTTGAAGTGCAGGCCTTCAAACTTAAAAGGTTTCTCTGTAGCACCAACAGAACTGTTACCGATAATATCCTCAGTAGCCATGATAGTTTTGAAAACGTCTTAAAATTGTTGTTTTTAATTTGAAAATTTCGAAAATAATGCTACTGCTGTAAAATATTATCGGCTGAGTCGCGGGTGAATACGCTCTCTTTAAGACGTTTCACGGTATTACTCAAATTGTGCAGAGTAAACTATCAACCGTGAAGTCTCCAGGATAAAACAGCCTTCACAATTTTAATACCGAATTGCTACTGCACTGTAGAATTCGGGCAGAGATACACCCTTCTATTGATTCGATGAATCAATTCAATAATTGATACAAGAGTATCAACTCAATGAAACAACAAGGAAAGGAAAATTTTGCGTGAAAGAAAGCAAGGAGAAAGAAGGGAAAAAATTGTTCAGAGACTGTATGAACTGATGAAAAAATAATGAAAGCAAAGACTGCTATTTATAATGCAGTGTTCTGAACGAATTTGAATAGTGGGGAACTGATTTTTCTACATTTGAGGAATCAGATGAATTTCAAAAACAAATCACATGTGACCTATTTTTAAGGAACAGATTCTTCTTTTGACTGAGCAACAGATAAGTGCTGACACAGCTTTGAAGACTTGGTTTCAGGCACAATTAACATGTGCGAAATTAAAAACTCACACACTTAAAGAAAAAATAAATTTTTCTTTTTCTTATTAAAAATTAATATATCACCTAGACCCAAGCCCAAGCCCAAGCCCGGCCCGGCCCGATCCGAGCCGAGCCGGCCGGTCGGACGGACGGACGGCGGCGGCGGCGCGCGCGCGCGTGTGATATTCAGCATTGTGTGTGGTCTCCCTTTCTCACAAAAGTGGGTACCCCAAGGGCACACCCTTGGTTGCCACTTAGTGGTATATAAACACTACCAAGTAGTGTGATCTTTCCAATGTGGGACTCAAAGAGTCTTTTTTCAATTCACACTATGCATGGTTCCAATACTTGTGTTTATTTCAAATACCAAGTTCCTTCCAAATTCTCATCATGTTCCAACAATCTCCTCCAGACATAGTGTTCTCACAAGATCTTTACTGTCTCACTGTTAAGTGAAAGTAACAGACCAGGTGCTCTGATGCCAATTGAAGGTGTGAAAACACAAGAAGGGGGGGGGTTGAATTGTGTTTTAGCTAAGTTAAAACTTTTTCAAGTTCTTAACTCAACTACGTTAGCAGCGGAAAAGTAACACAATAAATAACAAGATAAAGGGAGAGAGAGATCACACAAACAATTTATACTGGTTCCTCTCACAAAACGAGAGTAGTCCAGTCCCCTTGCACTTCCAAGGGATTTCACTATAATCACACAAGATTACACCTGCTCAAGCACACAAGCAAGAGACTTCTCAACAATGCTCAAGCACACAAGCTTAAGACTTCACACTTAAGCACACAAGCTTAAGTCTCACACTTAAGCACACAAGCTTAAGTTACACACGTAACAATAAAGTATATAAAAATATACAAGTGCTCTTAGATGAACCTAAAGAGAGCAAAATACAAATAGTACAGAGTATTTGGCTGAAGTGCAAAAACACTTGACAGAGGTTCAGAGCTTGTATATCAGAGTTCAGAGTTTTTTCAGCACACGTTCAATTCTTGATTATTGTTATATTTGTTGTAGCTGAATCTTCTAGTATATATACCACTAGAAAAGAGTCGTTGCAGAAGGAGCCGTTGGAGTTGATAACCTTTTGTCTTCAAGCAGTCTGTCTTGATGCAGTTTGGTTGTATCCAAAACTAAGAAAGAGTTTCAGTTACTTTGACTACTGCAGAGAAGACTTTCCTTATTCAGCTAACAAAACTGAAGACCCACGTTCTCAGGTTAGGACAGACAAAACAGAGGTAGCTGAACTGATCAGGCTTGAAAGGTCCTTTTCTCCATTGGTAGAAGAGTTGACTAGCAAAGGGAATCTTTACAGCTTTCAAAGAGATCTTCAGAGGTTGATGAAGCTTGTAGACAGACAAGAAGTTCTGAAGTCTTCATCCTCTGAATGTTGTAACTTCTGAAGTCTAACATCTTCTGAGCGCTTGTGAACTTCTGAATTCTCATCCTCTGAACTTCACTCAGAGCTTATATGATGCTTATATCTGCACACTTAAAATAAATTTTTAGTCCTTCCAATTGTTAATTAATACTTTGTTATCATCAAAACCTTTATAGATTTAGGGGCAAACATTTTTAAATCAATTTTGTTCCAACATATCTTCCTCATGAATACTCTTATGCACTCTATCTTGCCGACATTTATGATCTTTATCCCTTCGATTCCATGATTCATAACATGGTATCAGAGCAATACCCGAGGGATGAAGATGATTGTGCTTCCGCTTACGATTCTGAAAGTTGTGAAGAAGATGAATCTGCTGTTGTTGAAATTCTCAGCAATTTTCCTCAAGATCCGGAATCTTCAACTTCACATGGTTCAATCCTTTTTGGTAGCTTCGCAAGTCCAATCATTCCGGTTTCTATTCCTTCGATTGCATCAGATTTTGATGGTTTCTCCATCAAGATTGGGGAGATTACTTGTTTTCTTGGTTATTCTTGTTGCAGTGATGTCGATTTCACCATCACCGCTTCGGAAGAAGACGAGAAACCGAAGAATCTTGAAACCGAATTTGTTTCTTATGAAGTTAGCATGACATTGCTGAATCAATCATGTGTCAAAGCGTTCTCTTCTCCGATCAAGATTAAGCGTCAACACGACGGTAACGTCCGATTCTCGCAGGATCAAGATCAGGATAGCAAGAAAGGTGAGCCGTTTTCTGATTTGCTATTGTGTTCGTCAGAGAGCATCATTTTTGTTTCTCACCATCATGCTTTAGGCATCACAGTTTTTGATCCCGGTGGATTCATCTTAGTGATTTACCGTTCCAATATAATGCTCGCTGTCGTGTCCCTTTTCGATTCAATCTCACTTTTTCCCTTCGATCCTGGCGGAATTTTCCTATGTCATCTCTGTTTTCCAAACTCATACCACGAATTCTCTTTCTATGAGTTTGAGGGGGGATATTACAATATAGAGGTCAGTTCTGCAACATATGATTCAAGTTTTGGTTATGCAACATTATTCAAGATTGATTGATGATTAGTTGTTATTGCTGCCTCAATCGTGAATAGTGTAGACTTTGTTGCAAATGAAGTAAAGTCACAGTTTCTTGTGGATTTCTTTTATGCATTTCAACTTAGCATGGAGATTATTTGTCTAATTGAAAATTGCATGTTTACGTGGAAATGTTCTTATTGATTGGATTGATACTTCCAAGAATATTGATATTAAGATGCCTTGTGTCTTGGAAGTATGGTAGTGGGCCTCTAACCGTAATTGATGCGCCTGACTCAACTTTTTTTTGGTTCAAGACATAGAGCAATTTGATCCCTTAATTTCTTTTACCCAATAGTTTGTGAAAGTTTTCATTGAAGATAAGTTTGAGAATTGAAAAGTGAAGGATTGGAAAGATACGTTTTACTGCATGAGTTTATTTTGCTTCTTGAGTTCAGTTTTGAATTCTAAAGGTTTTGATTTGAGAAGACAAAAATCTGGAATTGATTATGTTAGTTGTTGTATTTGGCCTGCTTGGTATGTGGTATTTTTGAGAAGATAGCTGCAAATGTGTGAAGCTTTCATAACACTCTTTAATAATTGATTGCTCAAGTTATATTTCTTGGTCTGTCATGCCTTCAATTGGGTTATTTGGAAATTGTTTTGAGCATTTTGGGTCCATTGCATACCTTATGGAGCTCCACGATGATGTCCTTTTTTTAAGGTTAATTTGCATCTTTTATATCACTGGTACTGAGAAATAGTCATCATATTGCTCTAGTTTATGGAGTAAAGGGGTCTGCACAGTTATTTTGTTGAAGTTTATGTTGCTTCCTATAAATGTTTGAAGTTTGGACCCGTACCTACAATTCTACTTCTAGACAATGGGCTGAATGTAATTGGTTCAGATTAAATTGGTGCAAGTTTGTTCAGTTTATCAACCAGACAATGATAAGGTGCTGAGATTTGTTATCAGAGATGAAAATTGTGTTAGAATGAAGATCATGTTCTAGTAGAAGTTTTGGTCTGGCACTTCCCTTTGTTTGAGTTTCACATACACACATTGTGGCAACAATGTTACTCTTATGATTTGTTTAGGTGTTTAGTTCTTTACTAGTACATTGTGTAATTTTGGTATTCTACACATTTGTATTTTCATTGTATTCCAAACTCAAATTGGTGAATTTTCCAATGTTGAGTTTGAGGGAGGATGTTAAGAATATAGTTTGATAGTTAATCAACTAGAGTTAGTTGATAGATTATCAAGTTAGTTAGGAGGTTAGAATGTTAGTTAGGGAGTTAGTTACTCCAAATAATCATATAAATAAGCCATCCTTTGTACATTTTATTCATTCTTTTATCAATCTATATTCATTCAATATGAATTTCTATGAGTATCTTCCTCATGAATACTCTTATGCACTCTATCTTGCCGACATTTATGATTTTTATCCCTTCGATTCCATGATTCATAACAACTCTTTTTTATGGACCTTGCTTAAAGCTGATTCAATTTTGTTGTTCTCAACACTCAATTTGTTTTACTTTTTTTTTGTTGTTGAAAAACGCTCACAAGTTTTCCTTGTGAGTGTGGTTTGCATTATTAGATGGCTGGCTCAATGTGCTATTTAATACTATTTATTATATCCATTGTGATTTATTCATTCTCTTCCAAAGTTTCACCTCTTTGGGGTATGCAAGAGAAGGACATATTGAAGGAATTAACTTTAATTTATTTGGCACTCATAAATTGGTGATATTTTTACTAAATTATTCTTTATATATTGACTTTTTTTTTATAAGCAAAAATTGAATTATAAAGATTATAATGCGTACTAAGCCCTTACAATTCAAATACAACCACTTCATATACATTGAAAACAAACTAAAGGATTGTTACACCAATCAGAAAAAGCTAAGTTGACATTACTACCTCGGCCTATAAACTAAAACAACGAAATAATTTTCACTAAGAAAGATATGTTAACACAAAACTCCTCTAAACAAAATATTATTTTGCATACGTCATCAACCATATAAATCGCTTGCTATTTTTGCTATATCTCCATACAATGTAAAATGTTGTGAAACAACTTGAAAAAGGTAAAAACCTTGTGCCCAACCACCTAAATATATAGTGCCACCCTTGAACAGTAACTCGACAAATAAAGAAAATATGGTGAATGACCTCTTCCTCCTTTTGACGGAACATTATATATTCAACTAAAGCTTCTTCAATGTTGTTGTCGTATTTGAGTCGATCATAGCCATCTCGTTTCTATTCTGCAAAACCGCATAAGCGGACTAAACTGAGAAAAAATCAGTTGTGTTCGGTATCCGCCTGTATATGGCGTTGTTGTCCCTGCAAGGCTGAACCTGTACCACCAGTAATAATAATTCGGTTAACGATGTCTCTGTTACGGTGATGCTTTATACTTCCTCTGGTCTTTAATATTAGAAAAAGTTCAATTTATAAATATGTAATATACATTGAAAGATTGATGTATTTAAATTAATAGTCTAGATACATCGATCTTTCAATGTATCTAAAATGTGAAATTTTTCTTATAGTAAAGACGAGTCGAAGGAGTATATTGATGTAATCACTATTATCATAATTGCATAGTTAAATTAGATGTTAGAATTGGAAAAATAAGTAATATATAAGATCTTTTTTAAAAAATTTATTGTTCCATTTTGTAAGACATTTTTTGAAGTTTAAGGTGTATTAATTAAATTTTCACAAAAATATCCCTAATTAAATGAAGAGAAATAAAAAAATTATTATTTCTCTTAAAAATTGAATGATAATAATTTTAGAAAGAGAACGTATATTATTATTGAGAAATTTAATCCAAAAACTACAATATTTTTCTTAATTGATCTTGTGCTTTTGTGAAAAAGATCTTATAACTAACATCATTTCTCTCTTAAAAATTGAATTATTTCGACATTTTTATGTATTTCATTGACATATTAAATGATTTTTGATTAATGTCATATTTTATAGGCATATCTATATTATAATATATTTTAATCAAACGGTCAATTTTGTAAGACGATTATTTATCTGATAAAAAATTATCGAATGTGTCATATTATTATGTTTGACACCTTAATATCATTTGATCTGACTCTTTATATATTTGTATCGTAGCAGACCATGTGGCTTAGCTCGAATAACTACGTGCCTTCAGTTACACTTGTTAACACGAAGGCTAGTGTTAGTTGAGATCAGGGACAATTTGTATGATTAGTTGTCATCAATAAAAGTGTAAAAGAAATATAAATAGGGAATTATTATTCTTCGATAAAAGTAAGTGAAAAATTCAAAGTAGCAATCTATAGAGCTCGCTCTTGCTTAAAAATAAAGTCTATAGAGCCGCTCTCACGAAAAGATTGAAGTTCAAATCTTGCACTACTGTTAAAAGGAACATTTAATTCAAACATATAATAAAAAAATAATTAGTTTTAAAATAACTTGTATAGTAAGTAATTAAATTATTAAAATACTAAAACTAAAAGAAATCTTATGAAATAAATTCATGAATAACAAATTGATAATGATACAACAAAATAATTTAGTTTGAATATAGCCCTAAAAATGACAACAAACAAAATAGAGTTGTTAGAAGGCATAGCAAACGTGCTCAATTATTTAATTCTTGATAGATCAGTTCTCCTTTTGTAGTTTTCTTCTTTGTCAACAAGATTTGTTTAATTTATGGAATTATATATTTATGTTTAGTGGAACTTTATAGATTGTTTTCTATAAATGCATGCTGCACCAAAGTAAAATTACAAACTTGCTGACTTCAAACCATTTGTTATGTGACGTCCGGAATATTCTATGCAAATTTTTTGTACTCTCAAATAATTTTAGAGAATTCTTTGATACCCAAAGCAAAATTAAATCAAAATTTTAAATTCACTTTAAAATAATTTAATAACTTTTTTTTGACGTGATATTAAAAATTGGAGTTTAGATATTGATCGTACGTACATAATAAAACTCTTTGATGAGCTAAGAGAAATTGTAGGAGTTTTAAAGAAGGACCCAAATTCGACCACAAAAACTAACATAACCACCTATCTTACTAACAATTGCCTATGAAAAATATTCAATGAAATTTTAAAGTATTGGAGTGGTCACGGTTAACTTTTTGATACCATGAAAGAAAAAAAATTGGATATTGGTAAGTAAAAATTTAAATTTACTTTAAAATAATTAAATATAAAAACTATCATTTATTAGTCACTAACTCCTTCATCAATACCCTTTTTTTTAAAAAAAAAAAAAAAAAACTCCTTCTCTCCTCTCCAAACTCTCAAACAAATCATGAGGTAACGAGTGTTCACCGATAATTTTATATTTTTTTATTGTGTTAACTCTGTGATTTTCATCGGGGAAATGGTCCCGGAAATCTAGAATTCTTAACATAATTTCGGTCTAACAATTGCAAAATTGCTAATTGAGTTATACAAGCTGAAAATAAAATTTGTAGAGCAACAATTTATCACAATGTAGTAGAGGCCTAAACAGTAAACATTAAAACAGAGTTCGACCGCGACGTAAGTAACCTGGCCAAAAATTATTCCCACCAAGAATCGAATTCGGGTTATCCCAACAACTCGTTTTAGGGGAAGCTCATTAACTATGTGTACCCATTTTATTGGTTAATAATTTTATATACTTGATCAAAGAAAAATAAGATTGGACGGTAATAGTAATATATAAAACTTGTAATAATGTAATCACATGAAACATGACCATTTTTCCTTTTCAACCTACATATTAAATTTGTGAAATATTAAGGCAAATAGGCAACCATTATCATTAGGAAAATGACATATATTTAAAGTATTGACAGAAATAGCTTAGATGGGAAATATATTGTTCTTAATTTGGCCAAAAATGAACCTTCCTTCTCGGTCTCAATTTGCTTTTTATGCATGTAACTTTTTAAACACAAGTGTTTAAAATGCCTAAAAAGTTGCTCACCAAAGAAGTTTTATGTGTTTGAAAGTAATGAAAGCTCAGAGAGTTCTTGCATAATGCGTTTGGCCTCTTCTTATTGTTTATTTAGTTAGCACTAAAGCGAATAGTGACACATAGGGACGGACCTGGAGGGGGCAAGTAGTGGCCAAGACCCCCTCCCCCATCTATATACATACATATATATAATAATATATTATATATCATTAGTATATTATAACTTGTAAATATATCTATTATTTATCATTTACATTATATAAATAAGAATTTAATTGATATGTATTTACAGTGCAAAAATATTTATATTGTCGAACAATTATAAGTGTTGAATTATTAAAAATGTAGTCTTTTAATAAACAAAAAAATAGTTGTTTCGAGTGGTAAGAGTTTTGGGTCTCTTAAGTAAGTGGTCAAAAGTTTCATATTTGGCTCTTGTGTATGAACAAAATTCGATTGAGGGGAAAAACTTATTTTTTCCCACATATTTCCCGGAGGCGATTAATCATTAGTCACTATTAAAACAACAACTTCGTATAACACCATAACATTAAAAAAAATTACATGGACAGGTGTAATAGAAAAATCTACATTCATTTTTATTATTATTTTACTATTTTTCGGCCTCCGATTTGATAAGCTTCTGGATCCATCCCTAGTGACGCAAATCATTATAATGCTTATTTAAAGGGCATGAAAGATAGAGAAATATTTTGAAAAACAGATTCTTTGCCGTTAGAAGGAGACGCATTCACGCAGTCATTGTGTTTGGAGTTGTACGATCTTTATCTAACATTTTATAAGAAAAAAAAAATACATATTCGATTTTGTTTTTATAAAACTTTTTATGACTCTTTTTTTTTAACAAGCCAAAATGAGATATTTATATAAACAAAAGTCTACTCAGCACAAGACAAACCAATTTTTTATGACTCTGAACATGTTGATTGCGTGAATGCTATTTTTTTCCGACTGCAGGGGATCACGGTGCATATATTTGTATTTGAAACATGAATTGATTTATTATTTTGTATAGGTATAATTGAATTGAACAAAGTGTGTATAGGAAACTGGAGGACCCTTTCATGCAAATTTACATGTTGACAGAAATTTTTAGCCATTTTGTTAATTTTTTTTCACATTGAAATTTAAATACAAAAGTGCCACACTTTTGATTTTGAATATTACTTCCGCCACCTAATATTCAAAATCAAAAGTGTGGCACTTTTGTATTTAAATTTCAATGTGTGGCATTTTTTTGTTTTACAAAGTGTAGCCTTTAAAAAAGAAAAATAGTCAAATTTTTATCACTTCAACAAATGAACTTAATATTGATCGATCTAAGATTTAAGTTGGATCTTTAAGAGTCTCTTAGTAGTTGATACGTCTATTGATTTAAGCAATCCCTAGACTTCTGCAGTGATATTCTCAAAGGTAAATTTATATCTTAAACTTTCAAAAGTTATCCGAAATAACTTCTTCGAATACCACAACCATATATTCGATAAAGTACCCTTTCGAGTGTGCTTTTTAGTTTGAATGATATTTTCTTGCTCAAACCTATAATATTTTGAATATTATTTCGAACATCACCTAATTATTTTCCAATTGAACTCAGAATCAAAATTAACATTATTTGCTTGTAAGTTTGTTAGTTTTTTTTATTTACATTATTATTACTATTTGGTAATATCAAGGTATATGATAAGTTATGTATTCTAATCTCAAGGGTTAAGACTTAAGTGATATGTAAGAAATTGGATAATATGGTCTCTTTCGAGCAAGGATCAAAACTCCATAAATTAGAGAGGAAGAAAGACAAAACCAAGTATATTGTGATAGTAATATTAAACAGCTAAAAGAAAAATGAATCTAATTACAAGGAGGAGAAACTCCTAAAATTAAATGACTGAACATTCCTAGAAGCAACGAAGAAAAAAAAGAAGCAAGATTTAGATATCCATGACCATGATTATTTGGGCCTTTTAGGCATGATCTCATTAGGCCCACTTGGTCCATCTATATAACACTGTCTCAAGATTTTGAGGACTGAATTAAAACTCTGAAAATGTATTTGGCCGCAGTTTAAGAATCCCTAAATATTTGTATACTAACTTTAAAGATGTTTTCTCTTCGGGCCCCCCGTGTTTCTTTTATACCCCCCAATATTCCAATTTTGCCCTTGTGAAAAAATCTTTTAAAATCCAATAAAATCTCAATCCAATACACCCTCCTAAACTAGTTCTGAATAAAGAAGAAGGCAATGATATCATTACCACCATTTTCCAAACTTTTAATCTGGACCATTAATTTTTCAATTTTCCACATGTCATACACCCAAGCGATATACTGGAATTACTGGTGCATACACATACTGGATGGGATCTGACTCCCTTCGGGAAGGTAAGCATATTTTCCCCTATAAAATATATTGGGGTAAAGAGAAATTTGTTTGGGGTAGGAAATTTTTTTGTTTCTCAAAAACTAAGTTTGTCTAAGCCCAAATCTCCAGCCCATTTATACAAAACCTCAACCTTAGGTATATAAGCAAACCTTATCTTTTGTCACTAGAAACTAACCCTAATCTGAATAACAGAAGAAGTGAAACGGCGCATCAGTTTCCTCTCATATAAATAAAAAGATGCCGTCTTCCTCTCGTATAAATAAAAAGAGAAGGATGAACAAGTCATCTTCTCTGCAGTCAATTTCTACACTAGATAGAATTAGCGACTTGCCGGATCCAATTCTGTGTAATATACTTCATTCGTTTCCAACCAAATTTGCTGCAACCACAAGTGTCCTATCAAAGAGATGGAGATACTTGTGGCTCTCTGTTCTTGCTCTCGACTTTGATTCCAACGACTTCAATAGTTGTAATCGCCTCCTTCACAGTGTAATGTACTCAATAATGGACAACCGGCGAGCCATTACACTACCCGTCCATTCTTTTTCCTTCAAAGATCCTTCTACAGATGATTATTCCAATTACCAACCTGTTATCGATAAAATTGTTGACTATGTATCGCAAAGAGGAATACAAAACTTGGTCCTCGACGGTTGTCTTCATCTTCGCTGTTCGATGAAACTACCTGTTAAGCTTTTTAGTTGTAGAACATTAAAGGTTCTTAAGTTGAACAACTATTCGGGGACCCTTATTTCTGATAAGGTTGATTTAGATTTACCTAGTCTTAAAACTCTCCATTTGAGTAAGGTTAGTTTTTTCTATGATAATCTAATAAAGTTTTTGTTAAGTTGTCCTGTATTGGAGGATTTGGAATTAATGAAAGGTTTCCCAAAGCCCTACCGTTGTAAAGATGGTTCGAGGAGGAAAGATGGTTCGAGGATGAACTTTGCAGCTTTACCTAATTTGATCAAAGCAAGGATCCCATCTAAATCTTTTGTTCCATTTAGTATTGTTTGTAAAGCACGGATCCTCTATGTAGGCAAAGCGGTATGAATCTAACTCATAAATAAATGAAGTTGTTTGTGATTTCTTTTTAATATTGCGTCTTGTGTAACTATATATATATATATATATATATATATATATATATATATATATATATATATATATATATATATATTGCAGCTCAAGTATACATGTTGGACTCAATTGCCTGAGTTTCCAAATCTGACTCACTTGGAGCTTCACTTTGGATCTGTATTTGTGTGCCCGAGGTGGAAGTGGGTGCATGCAATGCTTGAACTTTCTCCCAAACTACAAAGTCTTATCATTCGGGTTAGATAATTTTTTCAACTCTTTTATTTCTGAATCTTTCCTTAACTACAATACAATGTTTTTTTATTATATTAGAAAATGTGAATTGTTGTTAGGATGATATTGATGCTTTTCAAAGGTATACAGACAAGTTTTGGAAAATTCCATCAATTGTTCCAGAGTGTCTTTTGTCACAATTGAAAACATGCTGCATTAGAGGTTTCAGAGGCATCAACTATTTTCTTATCAAATTTGTGAAATACATTATAGAGAACTCAAAAGTACTAGATACTATGGAAATCCATACAAAATTTCGCGATTTAGAGGCAAAGCAAGGATTGTTAAAGAAATTATCTTCCTGCGAAAGAGGCTCTGCAACATATAAACTTTTGCTTTGAAAGGCTTTGTATCATTTTGTTCTCTTATATCATGAATTTATTCTAGATCCTCTTAATTCTGTTTTTTACTATTTTCTTATTGAGTATTGTTTTGAAATTGAAATTGAGTTACCGTTTATCATTTTCCAGCAGTTGTTTTACAGTCCTATAAGTGTGTAATATATGAATTTGTGTTTCTCTTATATATGAATTTATTCTAGATCCTCTTAATTCTATTTTTTACTATTTTCTTATTGAGTATTGTTTTGAAATTGAAATTGAGTTACCGTTTATCATTTTCCAGTAGTTGTTTTACAGTCCTATAAGTGTGTAATATATGAATTTGTGTTTCTCTTATATCATGAATTTATTCCAGATCCTCTTAATTCTATTTTTTACTATTTTCTTATTGAGTATTGTTTTGAAATTGAAATTGAGTTACCGTTTATCATTTTCCAGCAGTTGTTTTACAGTCCTATAAGTGTGTAATATATGAATTTGTGTTTCTCTTATATCATGAATTTATTCCAGATCCTCTTAATTCTATTTTTTACTATTTTCTTATTGAGTATTGTTTTGAAATTGAAATTGAGTTACTGTTTATCATTTTCCAGCAGTTGTTTTACAGTCCTATAAGTGTGTAATATATGAATTTGTGTTTCTCTTATATCATGAATTTATTCTAGATCCTCTTAATTCTATTTTTTACTATTTTCTTATTGAGTATTGTTTTGAAATTGAAATTGAGTTACCGTTTATCATTTTCCAGCAGTTGTTTTACAGTCCTATAAGTGTGTAATATATGAATTTGTGTTTCTCTTATATCATGAATTTATTCTAGATCCTCTTAATTCTATTTTTTACTATTTTCTTATTGAGTATTGTTTTGAAATTGAAATTGAGTTACCGTTTATCATTTTCCAGCAGTTGTTTTACAGTCCTATAAGTGTGTAATATATGAATTTGTGTTTCTCTTATATCATGAATTTATTCTAGATCCTCTTAATTCTATTTTTTACTATTTTCTTATTGAGTATTGTTTTGAAATTGAAATTGAGTTACCGTTTATCATTTTCCAGCAGTTGTTTTACAGTCCTATAAGTGTGTAATATATGAATTTGTGTTTCTCTTATATCATGAATTTATTCTAGATCCTCTTAATTCTATTTTTTACTATTTTCTTATTGAGTATTGTTTTGAAATTGAAATTGAGTTACCGTTTATCATTTTCCAGCAGTTGTTTTACAGTCCTATAAGTGTGTAATATATGAATTTGTGTTTCTCTTATATCATGAATTTATTCTAGATCCTCTTAATTCTATTTTTTACTATTTTCTTATTGAGTATTGTTTTGAAATTGAAATTGAGTTACCGTTTATCATTTTCCAGCAGTTGTTTTACAGTCCTATAAGTGTGTAATATATGAATTTGTGTTTCTCTTATATCATGAATTTATTCTAGATCCTCTTAATTCTATTTTTTACTATTTTCTTATTGAGTATTGTTTTGAAATTGAAATTGAGTTACCGTTTATCATTTTCCAGCAGTTGTTTTACAGTCCTATAAGTGTGTAATATATGAATTTGTGTTTCTCTTATATCATGAATTTATTCTAGATCCTCTTAATTCTATTTTTTACTATTTTCTTATTGAGTATTGTTTTGAAATTGAGTTACCGTTTATCATTTTCCAGCAGTTGTTTTACAGTCCTATAAGTGTGTAATATATGAATTTGTGTTTCTCTTATATCATGAATTTATTCTAGATCCTCTTAATTCTATTTTTTACTATTTTCTTATTGAGTATCGTTTTGAAATTGAAATTGAGTTACCGTTTATCATTTTCCAGCAGTTGTTTTACAGTCCTATAAGTGTGTAATATATGAATTTGTGTTTCTCTTATATCATGAATTTATTCTAGATCCTCTTAATTCTATTTTTTACTATTTTCTTATTGAGTATTGTTTTGAAATTGAAATTGAGTTACCGTTTATCATTTTCCAGCAGTTGTTTTACAGTCCTATAAGTGTGTAATATATGAATTTGTGTTTCTCTTATATCATGAATTTATTCTAGATCCTCTTAATTCTATTTTTTACTATTTTCTTATTGAGTATTGTTTTGAAATTGAGTTACCGTTTATCATTTTCCAGCAGTTGTTTTACAGTCCTATAAGTGTGTAATATATGAATTTGTGTTTCTCTTATATCATGAATTTATTCTAGATCCTCTTAATTCTATTTTTTACTATTTTCTTATTGAGTATTGTTTTGAAATTGAAATTGAGTTACCGTTTATCATTTTCCAGCAGTTGTTTTACAGTCCTATAAGTGTGTAATATATGAATTTGTGTTTCTCTTATATCATGAATTTATTCTAGATCCTCTTAATTCTATTTTTTACTATTTTCTTATTGAGTATTGTTTTGAAATTGAAATTGAGTTATCGTTTATCATTTTCCAGCAGTTGTTTTACAGTCCTATAAGTGTGTAATATATGAATTTGTGTTTCTCTTATATCATGAATTTATTCTAGATCCTCTTAATTCTATTTTTTACTATTTTCTTATTGAGTATTGTTTTGAAATTGAGTTACCGTTTATCATTTTCCAGCAGTTGTTTTATAGTCCTATAAGTGTGTAATATATGAATTTGTGTTTCTCAAGTTTGCCATTGGTATATTTTCTAGCAATCGAAACATTTGCGACTAAAACACAAGTCAAAATAGCATAGTTACAAGAGTCACACACATTAATATATATGAAGATATTTTAAAATCCAACATTTGTGATTTATTTTTGTCAAATAACATAGTTACAAGAGTTACACATATTAAATGTTCAGAATCACAAATCAGAACATTTGTCCCAACACATCAAATATCTACTGAGTTATATTTATCGGACGCAATATAATGCCGAAATGTGTCATCTACTTGAAGAGGTTCTCAATCTCTTCCATATTTGTCTGGGATATTATTATGTGGGGTACTGACAACATTGTACATTTTTGTGTGTAATAATACATGAAAATCATTAACCAAAATAGTACAATGCCACAAATGAAATTGGATGTTTTGTTTGCATCATATACAGATATTTGGTGATGGATTTACGGTAAAGAAACTAACATTGATACTTTGGTGGCTGAGCATTTCTTTCTTTCCAAATAAAACAAAGGGTCTATGAAGACATGTAAATTGCATAAAAATATTATACCACCAAATTTAGTCAAAACAAGTACTGTATTACAGAATATCATCGTATAAAGACATGTACTGTATTACAAGTCCTCATGTGAGAACTTCATTCCTGTCTTCTCTTATCTTGAACAAAACTTCAAACCACCTAACTGGTCCAAAACGCTAAATGCGTCACTAATTGCTTGATCTCGAATTGAAACATCACGAAAATGGATCCCCTCCTGCATTTTTTATACTGCTGCTTCTCCTGTGTGATTCTGAGCCTTTGGATTTTTATTTTCACCTTTTGCCTCTTATATGCTAGATTAATCAACCAGCTGATAACAAAGCAGGACAAACTGCAGCAGACAATAGAGGTTCAAACATCACCGATATCTTTTCCCATTTATTTCACATTAGCAGCAACTAACAAACTTGGTATTAATTGTAAGTGACATCATGAACAAAGACAGCTAGTTACGGGAAACATGACGATATTGCACTGCACACAGACAAACAAACATGTTGTGCAAATCCAACAACATCGACATTATAAGTGAAATCATGAACAAAGACAGCTAGCTACGGAAAATATGTGTAACTACGACAGTACAAATATCACGAAATGCATAAAGAATGAACAAAGTCAACCTACTGGGAAGAGTAAATTCATAATATATATATATATATATATATATATATATATATATATATATATATATATATATATATATATATATATATATATATATATATATATATATTTGTGTTTGTGAAATCATTGTCATTTCAACAACATTATTAGTGCACCAAGAAACATCTATAGAATTAGAAACAACCAAAAGTTTATCTAAACTGGAAAAATCAAGAAAACATGTCAAATTCAAGATATACGAAAATTCTAATATGGACCATCTAAGAAACTGGTTCAACTTAGATATAGAAAGAAGTTCAAAATTCAAGTGTGCAGAGCATCACACCATACAGAACTTGAATGACCAAAGAAGTAATTTTGTTTATCGTTACCTTATTCTTACTTTCTTCATAATGGTTGGCTCCTTCGGTGTCAACAAGTTATCCATTAAAAAACAATCTAAACTTTCACTTCTCAAACATCAAGACACATAAAAGAAGTGAGAACCTTGTTTAGGTCACTTCTGTATAACTTAAAACAGAGCTATATCCTTAAGAAAGGAAATGAAAAAGTTGAGGAAGAACGTGAAAATGGTGTTATTTTGATTCATTAATGATTTTCATAAAGTTCACTCATTCAATGTGATAGATGTTAACTTATTAACATAACTTTTCCTGCATAAATAAAATGTCCTCGAGACTTCAACATAGTAGGGTGAGTAGAAGGAAAATTACTAAACTAAAAAAAAGGACATAGCATAGTAAACTATATACATGGCGAAATAAAAAATGTATGATTGATCGTTGCACAAAGCTGCGAGTTTAGAAGATTTAGACGCTATTTGCTTGAAAGCAAAAGTAGCAATGCGAAAAATAGTCAAATTTTTATCACTTCAACAAATGAACTTAATATTGATCGATCTAAGATTTAAGTTGGATCTTTAAGAGTCTCTTAGTAGTTGATACGTCTATTGATTTAAGCAATCCCTAGACTTCTGCAGTGATATTCTCAAAGGTAAATTTATATCTTAAACTTTCAAAAGTTATCCGAAATAACTTCTTCGAATACCACAACCATATATTCGATAAAGTACCCTTTCGAGTGTGCTTTTTAGTTTGAATGATATTTTCTTGCTCAAACCTATAATATTTTGAATATTATTTCGAACATCACCTAATTATTTTCCAATTGAACTCAGAATCAAAATTAACATTATTTGCTTGTAAGTTTGTTAGTTTTTTTTATTTACATTATTATTACTATTTGGTAATATCAAGGTATATGATAAGTTATGTATTCTAATCTCAAGGGTTAAGACTTAAGTGATATGTAAGAAATTGGATAATATGGTCTCTTTCGAGCAAGGATCAAAACTCCATAAATTAGAGAGGAAGAAAGACAAAACCAAGTATATTGTGATAGTAATATTAAACAGCTAAAAGAAAAATGAATCTAATTACAAGGAGGAGAAACTCCTAAAATTAAATGACTGAACATTCCTAGAAGCAACGAAGAAAAAAAAGAAGCAAGATTTAGATATCCATGACCATGATTATTTGGGCCTTTTAGGCATGATCTCATTAGGCCCACTTGGTCCATCTATATAACACTGTCTCAAGATTTTGAGGACTGAATTAAAACTCTGAAAATGTATTTGGCCGCAGTTTAAGAATCCCTAAATATTTGTATACTAACTTTAAAGATGTTTTCTCTTCGGGCCCCCCGTGTTTCTTTTATACCACCCAATATTCCAATTTTGCCCTTGTGAAAAATTCGGTTCGCAGAAACCGAATTTTTTCTAGTGCAAATTCAGAGTAAATTTCGGTTTTTAGAAACCGAAATTTGTTTTCAAGGCAAAAAAAAAACTTCGGTTTCTACGAACCGAAGTTTTTTCAAGGGCAAAATTGGAAACTCAGGGGGATAAAAGAAACACGGGGGGTGGGGAGAGAAAATATCAACTTTAAATATTAAAACAAGGCCTCTAAAATGTTTAAGACCAACTTGTATATAGGGTCCACCTTGAAATATTTTGTGCTAGGCCTAGGATAAACTAAAAAGAGTTTAATTTTGTGGCACTCTCATAATAATTATATCATGCATTAATTTTGTGGTAGGATGAGTAGTTCAATTAGTTAAGTTAGTTGAGCTAAAGATTAAAGAGTTGAAGGTCCAAAATTCAAGTATTACAACCAATCGTTAGTTGGTTCAGTGGTGATTGACGTTGAACTTTGTAGGGAGGACCGTAGTTCGATCCCACAACTACGATTGGAAGGGGGCTGGAACCACTTGATGCCAGAACTGACTCCCGAACGAGATTCAACTGGTGGTGAAAAATAAAAATCAAGTACTACCAATTCAAAAAAAAATCTTGCATTAATTCTCATATGAATTTTTATCATAGTATGTATATTCTTCTTACAAATTAGCGAACCCATATATGTTTTATTGATTTTTTTTTTTCAATTACTTAGTCAACTTTTTTTATTAATTTTATAGCTCAACAAATAATTTAGTTTGACTAGCCCTGAAAATGACAACAAACAAAATAGAGTTGTTGGAATGCATATAGCAAATGTACAAAATTATTTAATTTAACTCCTGATAGTTTAGTTCCTTTTGTAGCTTTCTTCATCCACCCCTCTTTGTCAACTATGTTTTTTAATTTCTATGATTATTTATGTTTAGTTGAACTTTATTATAGATGGTTTCTATATAACATGCACACCCAAGTAAAAAAAATGTCAAAAAAGAGTAAAAGAAAAATTTGCTTACTTCAAAATCATTTAATTTGAAACGTGACATCTGTGGATTCCATGCAAATGTTTACTCTAAAACTTTATATTTGCAACAAAATCTATACTTCTATACTATTATAAAGACAACTTCCAAATTAAATATCTCTCACTATATTAGGGAGTCATAAGGTTGTTTGATGGTTTTGAGAGAAACAAAGGGAATTAATTGACAAAAAGGTCATTGAGTTCACTCCTCCACTACTAAGATTAAATATTTCAGAAAATTCAACCTACCTCTCACTAGTCACTATTTATTTTGGTTCGACATTTTTCTCGCCAAATTTATTCTTAACTAATTCTTTTTCAAATTGAAACTTAAACTTAAAATGCACCATATATAATTGAATGAAACTCCAAAGCTATCTACCATTTTTAATCAATTTGCACGTAAAAACGACAAAAAAATATTGAATTTAAAAATTTTGTAGCATAAAATATATACTCTCATCAAATACAAAAATTTTGTAGCATAAAATATATACTCTCGTGTTTTTTTTTATTTATAGATGGACCCAATTTTATAATGTCTTCATCAACTGCTTAAGGATTAGAAATTGATAAGTGTTGTGAACTTTATTTTCTTTTGAAAAAAAAAATCCATTGCTTATTATTAGATTTATTTTACCAACAAATATTAAATATAATATACAACAACACTAAAGCTCCGTTGAATTATAGTTTTCTTTCTTTGAAATGTATTACTCATCAAATCTTTACATACTAAAATAACCCCTAACATCTGACAAAAAAAAACCCTAACATATAAATATTTTGGTTTGATAATGTTCAATACAATATAACAATTATACTATATTTGAATTGTGACAAAATAACAATACAATATAACAAATGTACTATAACAATATAATAAACTTTTTACTTTTTTTCAAAGAAAAAAAAGTTTGAATATCTAACAATCTAATAAGAGGAGCCTAGCTGAAGGCTTTTATTCTTATTTAGATTAGATGTCAACATGAAATATTTTTTGGTGAGAGGGTGTAACATGGTAAAGACAGACAAAAAGAAAATGATCTCAAGAGTTTGGGTCCATTCGTAATGGGCTTTATTATAGTTTAAGATCCATGAGCGAAATTAAATTAAAATGTGATAAAATTAAAAAGAACGCCCACCGTGGGGCTCGAACCCACGACCACAAGGTTAAGAGCCTTGCGCTCTACCAACTGAGCTAGACGGGCTACTTGTCTTTATTCATGAAGTTTCGATACTTAAATATACATAATTGAATGAACAAATATGCAATTTACTTTTATTTATTTATTAATAATTTCTATACTTTGTAAAATTCACTTTAATTTTTTATGAGATAAAAAGTAACAATTATGCTTTCTTGCAAAAACTGAAAACCCTTTAATAGGATTAACATGTCATTTTCAAGTATCATAAATTTCACTTGTAAAATGAAATATTTTCACCATTACCCATTTTTATATTAATATTGTCTTTAAACCGCCGTCTCATACTCAAACCAATGCCTTTTTGGTACTAATTAAATATGTACATCATACTGACGCCTTTGGACCCCCCCCCCCCCCCCCCCCCCCCTAATTCTACTGTTCTCAAATGCGACTAAAATATTAACCACAATCCTTCTCGATTCACATACATCCTCCACTTACCACTTCTCTAAAAGAGAAAAATTAAACTCCTTTACTCTTTAAATCCCTCAATTATTAGCAAATAAAAAAGAATTGACCATTCTAATTATTTGTTATAATTATTTAATAATAATAATTTGATTGTTAAAATTATTTTCAATATTGATTAAATATTATTTTAAAAATTTAGTAGGATCAGTTGTTCGTGATTATGACCAATAGTATTAGTACTATTGGTGTATTAGAATTTCACTTAATTAGTGGATTAGACCCTTCCAAATCTATCTATTAGTGTATTAGAAAACGAAACTCTGTATAGAATTTGTTTAGGATGCTAGTTTTTTTTTTTACAAAGGTTTGGGATGCCAGTTGTTATACTTGAAAATTGACTTTATGCTCTAGTAATGCACGAAATTGCAAATGTAAAGTAATATAAATATACATTCTTAATTTATAATACCTCGTTCGTTCCAATATACAAAGACTCCTTTCACAAATGCAAAATAATTAATAAGAGTTGTTTTTACATTAAATTTGACAATAATATACATTTTCTTTTCAAAATTACCCTTCAATTATAAAGATAGAGAGAGAGAGAGAAAAACAATGATCTATTACTACTTTTCTTCATTTAATTAGGAATATTTTTGTGAAATTTTAATTAATGCACTTTAAACTTTGAAAATGGTCTTATAAAATTGGACAACAAAATTTTGCAAAAAGATCTTATATATTAATACATAGGAAGTAAAATATATATCAAATTAATATTTAAGATACTTCAAATTAAAAACAATAATAAGATAAACATATATCAATCGTTAGTTGGTTCAGTGGTGATTGACACTGAACTTAGTAGGGAGGACCGCAGTTCGATCCCCCGCAACTACGATCGAAAGGGGGCTGAAACCACTTGATACCAGAACTGACCCCCGAACCATATTCAACTGGTGGTGAAAAACAAAAAAAATAGCAATGGTGAAAATCGAGCCGGAAAAGGGGAAGGCCGAGTGCGAAAATAACGAACAAAAGGGGAAAGTCACGTTATAAATACAGTGATACATTATTTTTTTTAAATAAATGTGATATATTTTGTATTATAAGCATTTAAAACATAATTATTTTGTCTTCCGGAATATAGATTTTGCTAATTTTTTGAGCACCAAACTCTTTTTCCCTATCTTCTGGTTTTTTCATTTGACTTTTATAGATAAGATTTTTAATGAGACAATTGTATTTTGTTTAGCTTTCGCTTGAGTTTTGGTCTAGTCGTCCTCTGGTTTTTTATTCCATTTTTTTTCTTTTCTCTTTTATAATATTTTGTGTGATGTCTCACTTTTTAAGATAAATGATAGGATGCCAACATAATTGTGATGTCTTTGTTTAGGTTATTTGAGTAATCCCTTTTGCTTAAAAAAAAAGAAGATAAATGTGAGTTTTAGTTAAAATAATAAAGTGGTAGAAAAAAAATGATAAGCTATAAACGTACAATAATTTTAAAGAATTTTAAAATTATTTTTCATTTTCTTTGTTTTTTATTTTATGAGATACATATTTTTGAAGCATACATAAATGTACAATAATTTTCATTTTTACATTTTTATTTATATTAAAATAGAGTCTTGCTAAAATGTGCACTTTTTTTTTTACGCAAAGAAAACTTATGCCATTTCATTCATAATAATAGTAGCAATACAATGAGGGATTACATTAAAAGTACTGCGATAAGCATGGGATAAAGCTGCTCGTGCGAGTGCATGAGCGCTACCGTTTGCTTGACGCCTAGTAAAAACGACTATGAAGTCATTATAGTGATGAAGTAAGGTTCGTCAATTTTGAATGATTGAACCATACTCCGATTGGTTGATACTCATCTTGTTCACATCATCCACAACAATCTTACAATCTAGTTCAAAGACAACTTTATTATAACCCAAGCTAGCAACCCATTGTATACCTTGATATAAGCTCCACGCTTCTGTTTCCTGTGCTGTCATTACCACATCTTCATGTGCTGTCATGGCCAAGATAAAACTCCCTTTGTCGTCGCGAAGACAAGCTCACATGCCTATACGTTGCTCATGAGCAAATATGGCTGCATCAAGGTTGCACTTGACGAAATTTAGCGGCGGAGGTTGCCATGGTGTAACTTGGACCTGTTGTTGTCGTGGGTGGGCTATGTCAGCTGGTTGACGCGCCTGCTGCCAGGCCTGGAGGGTACCATTGGCGCGGCCAATTACCTGTGTCGTGCTCTCAGTTTTCTGCTCCCATAACTGCAAGTTTCTTTTGCGTCATAAACTCCAAGATATCATAGCAAAAGAAACCAATTGTTGAGTGGTGAAATTGTGCCAAATACGTTTGAAAACATCATTAAAACCTTCAGCATTTTCCATTAAATTTTGCAACGCATTCCACAAATTAACTTGTCGCCAACAAGTTATACTATCAGCACAATCAAGAAATAAATGCCAATTATATTCTGTGTATCTATGACACACAACACAATTAAAATCACCATGAATTCCTTTGCTCATTAATCTTTGCCTATTAGGTAGACAATCCCTTCCAAGTCTCCAAAGGAAATTCTTGACCTTGGGAGGAATAGGTAAACCCATAATTGTTGTCAATCTCCTTCCACTTTCCAAACATCTCTGTTAATCATCACATCAACACATACTCTATATGCACTTTTTACTGAATATATGCCTTTTTTATCAAAGCGCCAAATAATCCCATCTCTTCTTCCAAGGTTAACAAGTGGGATCTTCAAAATTTCATTAGCATCTTTATCACAAAATAACTCAATCACACGATTTCTATTCCAACAACCTTGATTGACATCAATTTAGTCACTAACCTTTGATAAATTCTCAATGTTGAGGATGGGAGTAATGATAGTTGGGTTGTCTTCATTTCTTAACCAAGGTGTATGCCATATAGGAACCGAAGAGCCATTGCCAATTCTCCAACGGTAACCTTCCTTCAACAAACGTCGGGATGACCAAATGCTACGCCAAACATAACTAGGATTGTGCCCCAAGGACGCTCCCAAAAAATCCCCATTAGGATAATATTTAGCTTTGAAAATTCTTGAAACCATAGCATCGGGGTTGGTTGATAATTTCCAACCTTGCTTTCCCAACATTGCCAAATTGAAACCGAGGATACTTCGAAATCCCATGCCTCCAAATTCTTTTCTCATAGTTAGTTTGTCCCAACTCATCCAACGGATCCCATGCTTCCTATCTCCCTTCGATCCCCACCAAAAGGAATTTAACATCTTCTCGATATCGTCACCTATGGATGATGGTAACAGAAATACGCTCATGCAATAAGAAGGAATTGCTTGAGCCACTGATTTAATTAAAACTTCTTTACCTGCTTGAGACAACATCTTGCTACTCCATGAAGAAATACGGTGCCAAATTCTATCTTTGATGTAGTTGAAAATTGATTTTTTACTTCTCCCTATCATAAAGGGAAGGCCAAGATATTTTCCGGTACCTAAACACTCTGTAACCTGAAGAGTATTGGACAAAGCAGTTCTCAAGTCATGTGGCACATTTTTGCTAAAAAATATTTCAGACTTCTGCATATTAATCATCTGTCCCGAAGCATTGGCATACACATCTAAAATATTTTTTAAGGCATTTGTTTCAGTATCATTTGCTCTGAAGAAAAGAAAGCTATCATCAGCAAATAGGAGATGACTGACCGCTGGAGCCCTACGACATACCTTTACTCCATGCAACAAGTTATTTTGTTCGGCCTGTTTTATCAACGATGTCATACCTTCAGCACATAAAAGGAAAAGATAAGGTGATAAAGGGTCACTTTGCCTTAGACCTCTCTCTGGGATCACTGGTCCAACTCTATCATCATTCATCAGAATATGATATTTGACATTAGTAACACACATCTTCATCCAATTAATCCATGTCTGATGGAAACCCATACTCCTCATAATGCTAAAAAGATAGTGCCAGTCAACACGATCATATGCCTTGCTAATATCTATCTTAAGTGCCACTTCTCCTTTTCTGCCTCTATTTTTACACTTCAAGTAATGGATGATTTATGATGCCACAAGTACATTATCTGTAATGGATCTTCCTGATATGAAGCTTGATTGTTCAATAGATATGCATTTGTCGAGGACTTGCTGCAGTCGGTTAGCTAAGGCTTTCGACAAAATCTTGTACACAACATTACACAAGGAGATCGGTCGGAGATCCTTCATACTTCTAGGTTGATCACATTTGGGAATGAGCACAATATTAGTGTCCCCTAGAGCATCCGAAAAGTAACCATCATGAAGCCATTTGTTGCAAGTATCCACAATCTCACTACCACATAAAGACCAAAACCGTTTATAAAATGTCGGATTCAAATCATCTGGTCCAGGGGCTTTGTCCGAATTCATTTGGAACACTGCGTCCTTAAATTCATCTGCGTTGAAGGGAGCAATAAGCAACTGGTTGTCTTCTTCAGTTAGGCGTGAATGCACAACTTGAAGCACCGGGTCCACATCACATGTGGTGGCCTTAAACAGAGCTAAAAAATAATCTACACCAAGAGTGCAAAGACCTTCTTGAGTATTCACTTCAATGTTATCATCATTTCTCAACTTTGTAATTTTATTTCGCTGTTTTCTTGAAGTTGCTGCAGCGTGAAAGAACTTTGAATTCATGTCTCCATCTCTCATCCAAAATGTCTTAGCACGTTGTTTCCAAAAGATCTCTTCTTGAATCAATAAAGAATTGAGCTTTTCTTTTAAAGTAATCACCTCGACATATGCTTCGTGACCGTTCAGCCCCTGCAACTCCTCTATTTTCTTTTTACAATTATTAATACCTTCTTTGTACCGCTTTCTAAGAGATCGGCCCCAATTATCGAGCTCCTCCGTGCACACAGCAAGTCTGTCAAGCAACGGATCAGCAAGGTTGCGCTTCCAACCATCATCAACAATACTGGGCATCTCCGGTTCCACAAGCCAAGTGTTCTCAAATCGAAATTGTCGCTTTTTATACACAAATGTTTGTGGTTCGGTGCATAGAAGCAACAGAGAGTGATCAGACGCCCCAGATATCAAGTTCTTCAAAATGCAATGAGGAAAAAGACTCATCCAAGGTTGAGTAACAAGTGCCCTGTCAAGTCTTTCTTCTACCACATAATTTGTTCCCATTCTCCTTGACCACGTGTAAGAATGCCCTTGTAACGGAACATCAATAAGCCCACAATCACTAACGGCTTGTCTGAAACCATTGAATAGCCATGTTGGATGAGGAACATCACCTCTCTTATCATCATTTGAGAGGATATCATTGAAATCCCCAATTATACACCAAGGAAGATTTGATTGTTGTGAAAGCATGCGAAGAATATTCCATGATTCTCTCCTTTGACCCCTTTGAGGAATACCATAGAAGCCTGTGAGCCTTCATTCTTGATTGCTATCATCTTCTTTTACAACGACGTTGATAAAATTTCGTGAATAGTTTTGGATTTCACAAAATCTTTCATGTCTCCATAATATAGCAAGGCCTCCACTTCTACCTTCACGATCAACAGAGAAACAAGACTCATAATGAATAATACGTCGCACCTCTTCAATTTTATTGGCGTGACAAATAGTTTCACTAAGAAAAATAATATCCGGATTAGGTCCCGTAATGCCGGAACTCCACTCGGGTGACCCAAACCCCGACAGTTCCAACTCAGAATAATCATTGGATGAGGATGTTCATAGCTGTCGGCAACTCCAAGCTATGAAACTCATTTGAAGGGAAAGCAAAACTCCTTATTGAAAGGGAAATCATAACTCCTTATTAAAAGGGAAAAACACAACTCCTTATTGAAAGGAAAGCCAAAACTTATCAGTAAAATCAAGCCAAGAACAAATGCATAATCCAGGAACCAACATTCTTCACAAGCAATTTATCAAACATTTTGAGGGCATTCTTCACAAGCAATTTATCAAACAGTTTGAAGGCATAATTACTTTAATGAGAAGGCTATAGCTCCAACAGGGTAGAAGGAATGATGAACACTGAGACGAGAGGAGAGGATGCAGTGGTAGAGAGCACTCAAACCTTGAGTATGTAACTGAGATACTTACTATCCCATAAGGGCCACAAATGAGAAAGTTGCACTCACATGTCAAGAGAAGAAGAAGCAGCAGCTATGCAAGAAGGTATGGATCAGAGGTATGGATCAGGATCGAGATGAGAATTAAAAGGACTTGCTGAGAAGGCGGCGACGACGTTACTATTGCGGCATCAAATTAGATTGACATGTTTTGAAACACATCGTTTTGTGTCAATGGGGCGGGTCAGTAGCGATGACAGAGAGTGCTTTTCCACTCCCCATTTCACCAATGAGATTGTCCCTATCTCCCTCCTACTCTCTACCACAATGAATTTTTCCTCCCCATGTCCATCATGGCGGATCTCCATAGTATCTTATGAGCCCATTAATATAAAAAAAAACTAAATTATTATTATTTTTAATTTATTAACCGTTAAAAAATTTAAATTTAACTATAAAACCAAATACAATTAACAAATAATTATAAATGTTACGGATAAAATAAATTTTTACATGTATTATGTGAAAATATGACTAAATATAATATATGAAATACTTGTATATATAAATATAAAATGTATTTTTTTATTTGTTCGGGGATGAATCCCTATAAAGAGGGGGTAGGGTATGATTCTCGTCCCCATCCTACCACTGGAAGGACTTTCTCCCCTGTTTTCATGGGAATTTTTTTTTACCTTTGGTGCCCTAAACATGTCGAACTCCATAGAGATCCACATTTATATATACAAATTAACATAACTAAATATATTTATATTGAAGTCATTAACAAGTATGACACATGCAAATATTCTCAATTAAAATAAACAAGAGTATATATAAGTTAGAATACCCTTAATAACCTTTTTTTTTTTTGACAGAATACCCTTAATAACCTAATTCAAAAAAATTCAACCAAAATACCTTTAATAACCCAAGTCATGGTTAAAAACAAAAGTCATAATTTTTTCATTTTACAATTTTAAGAAAAAATATTCATTTTACAATTTTAATTTATATTATTTTTTTTATCTTTCTTTTACTTTTCTAATTATTTACTATCATTTTCATTAATTTTTTCTTATATGAAATATGTGAACATAATTTTTTTTTACAAAACATAGTAATTTTTAAATTCATTGAATAACTAATACATAAAATTGGTTCTCCGCTCACTAAGTAGTGCTATTATGTCCTCTAGGGAACTCCACTAACACCAAGAGGTTCGTTCTCCTACGTAATTTTGTCTGCTAGTTTCACTTCTGTTCTAGATTATTCGACTTTAGATTCTTCAAGTCTCCGTAACAAATGGTCCATTTATTGATGGACGAACAACGTGGATTGAGCCGTCCGTGGTTGATTCACAATCCACCGCCTTGATCCACTTGGCTACATCCACCCTTACCTCCTCTGAGGCGTCCTCTCTCGTTTTAGTCTCCGTCTACGACCAACTTCTTTACGAACCTCTAATTTAATTAAATACATCAATTATTCGATAAATTAAGGAGGTGAATACTACTTCTTTGATTTTTTTTTTTAATATTGAAGAGGTTTAACCCGTACTTCCTTCGATTTTTAATATAATTTTTTTTACTTTTTAAGTATATATATATATATATATATATATATATATATATTGACAAAAACAAAATAATATTCATTCATTTAAATTAATAGAATACATCAAATACAATTACATATTCAACATCGCTAAAATCGTAAAAGGATGAATCTGTGAACAAATTCACAACATCCAAGTTAATATCATACAACGACAAATTGCCGACTACAAATAATATGATAAAATGAAAGTGACCGGAATATCCATACTTTCAGAGCTGAAACGTTGATGTCAAAATCATTGATTGAATCTGCAATTGACTGAAGTAGATCTTTCGACAGGAATAAGCAACCACCACAACAATCCCGAATATCAAATAACGTTGCACAAGACGACAACCAACACAACGTCGTACTTAGACGACGACAACACGAAAAAATAAATAGAAAAAATGTGATATATGTGAAAAATCACTTATTTATATGAAAAAAAGAGGAAAAAGGAAAAAAATTCTCCAAAAACTAGGGTCGGCGTGTTAGTGGTGACTTTTAAATATATTTAATAAATAACGTACCTGACTTATAATATAGGTTAGATACGTTGTTCATTAGTTAGTTATTGAGCATAAATATTGAGAGCACTGACATCAAAACAAAGTACTCCTTCTGTCCCAAAAATAAATAACTTACTTTTATATTTATATATATATATATATATATATATATATATATATATATGTAAATATTAACTTATGAGATATTGTTTGATTTATCTAATAATTAAAGTTGGGCATCTGCAGATGTAAATGTAGTTAAGTAGGTGATTTATCTTGGAACGGAAGGAGTAATTATGGAGTAATTATAAAAGGAGAAATACTATAGGGATTAGACTACGCAAATAAATACCTCGTGTTCCGTGTCTACAAACAAGTACCGAAAAGACACTCTTCTCTCTCTCTCTCTCTCTCTCTCTCTCTCTCTCTCTCTCTCTCTCTGATTTTCCATTTTCCCTTCTTCTTCTATGCAATAGAATAGCTTCTTCTTCTTCTTCTTCTTCTTCTTCACTCTGTCACCGTGTCAGAACCCTAATTCCGCCGTGAAAATCCCCGCCATAACAATTCTCAACCAAAAACCTTCTCAATTTCCCACATTTTCCTCATTCCTTTCTCTGTTTCAATGAATTAAATAAATCCTCAACGTTTCCCGAAAACACTCTTCTTTGGTTTAATTTTCATTCAATTAAGTTCGATATAGCTTTGATCGGAAACAGAAACACGCTTTGCATGAAACTCTAATCTTTTCATTATTGTTGGATTTAATTTTCAATTTTTCGGTTGCTGGATAATGGAATTTGAACAATGAACCATGCCGGTATTGCGTAGTGGAGCGCGCCGTGGTCGGCCACCAAAGCAAAACCGACAACCACCGGTGAGAAATCCGATTGATGGGGAGGCAATTGCTACTAGAACGAGACGGAGACGTGCAGCTGCTGCGGCAGCAGCCAATGATAAGGTTGAAGAGGAGCCGATTGCTGTTGTGGCAGGAAAGGAGGAAAATGAGAACATAGTTGTCGCCGCGACAGCAAAGGGAGAGGAGGAGAATCGAGCGTTGGAGGAAGGTGGTGGAGCTGAGAAGGAAGAGGTTGGGGAGAAACAGATGGATGGAATTGAGAGTGGTGGTCATAGCAATGATAAGGCTGATGCTGAAGAAGAAAGCAATGGCTTTGTTATTCCTGAACAGGTTTCTACCTCTTCTGCTTAAACACTTTGTTATTTGTTATGTACTTTAATGTGCCTTATTTTTTGCTACCATGCAATGCAAAGTATTGTCTTTTCTTTTAGTTTTGCATGATTAGGGTTTTATTTGAATTGGTATTTTGGTTTAGAGGTTTGAAATGGTAATGGGGGGTTTTTATTCCGTCACTTGTTAACTTTTTGTTTGTGATTGTGACTTGTCTGTGGGGTGAGTTTTTGTTAAATTATAAGAAAAAGCCAACTTTTTCTTATATTTAGGACCGAAGGGATTATGTTTTTTAAATTAAGGAATCCGCGTCACCGCAGGAATCCTGCCGGTGAATTAGATCCCCAAGGTCCAAGTTGTTTAGAGTATCTGGGGTGGTCCTAGTCTGAGGATGGTGAATATGTCATTGGGATATTTTGTTGTGATTAGTTAGTATGATTTTCTAGACAGGAAAAGGACCACCACCTAATATTTTGAAGCTTTGTTTGGAGCTAATTCAGGTGGCAATATTGGTCTTAGTCTTGATTGGGGGTATAACTTATCCACGGGGTGCTGTGAGTTGTCTTGAGCCGTTAATTAATGCTCTATAATCTCAGAGGATACAACAGTACAATTTCTTTGGCACTGATAACATAAGTATATGATTTAATTAGTTAGTTTTGAAAACATACAAGATATTCGGTTAGTAGAAGTGTGCATATACATACACGTAGAATTTGAAATCCTGGTTGACAATATTTGAGTCTCTACTGAACAGTATTTCTCTATTATTCCTCACTTTATATTGGTCATAGAATAGAAATGTCTTATTATTCTGTTATTGGTTTCTAAAATCACAGCATTTGGATTTGTTGATGCATGTATTCCATCTTTAGTTTCTTTGATACTCAGTGCCATCATAATTTGTAAAGCTGTATAATTCTTTACATGCATTCACATCCACCCAATCTTCATATCAAAAGAAATCCATGATAATTTATCGACCCATGTGAGACAATCCTACTTAAAGTCATTAAGTGAATATTTAGTGTGCTGGTACTTGGTTGTATGTAGTACATACCCAGTATTGATTCTTGATGACACCCAACTTAATACTTGTCTCTACTCAATGTTTGTCAGCTCAACATTTCATGATCTTATAAAAATATGATTTTTTCTTCTTTAAGAATAGTGAATGATCATTGGTCTTATGGCATGCCCTTCCATTTAAAATAATGGAGTGGTATTATTGGATGTAAACCTGGTAGATATTGGCTTTACAAATTAACATCGGCATTTTGAAAAGTAATGCCTGAATATTTTATTTTATTTTTTTTTAAAATAGATATTGAAAAACGGCCGTATAATCCATGATAAGAGATTATGGCGTTGATTGTTCCCTATAGCAAAGCCCATATAATTGGAAAAGGCTCTGGTTGTTAGTTGTTACTGTTTTTTAGCAGTACCTTTTAGCAGTAATTCAATCAAACTATTTTGTTCCTTGCTAGTTTTCTCATGTTTTTCTTCAACCATGAATGCCAATAGGTGTAATAATCATTTGCTACATGTTTCAGTTTCCCTAGTCTAACACTGTTCTGGTAATACTTGTATCATAAATTTGTTTTCTTCTTATCACAGGTTCAAGTAGGTGATTCTCCGCTGTATAAAACAGAGAAAAAACTTGGCAAGGGTGGATTTGGGCAAGTATATGTTGGTCGGCGTGTTTCTGGTGGAAATTTGAGCCAGAGAATTGGACCTGGAGCTGTAGAGGTATGTGTATCCTATCGATATTGCAATAAGTTATATTTCTTATTTTTACATGCTGAAAGTGTTTTAATTATTTGATCAGGTAGCAATAAAATTTGAGCACATAAGTAGTAAAGGATGTAACTATGGACCGCCAAATGAGTGGCACGTCTACAAGTGAGTGTTATTATTGCTCATTTTTATATTTTATCTTAATTTCCTATATAGTTTTAGGGTATGTTATGATTATGAATATTTTTCTATAATTTTATTCGTACAGCACCCTTGGTGGAAGCCATGGTGTGCCACAGGTACATTACAAGGGCAGGCAAGGTGACTATTTCATCATGGTATGTTATTGGGTTTTATTCTTTAGTCATTTGGATTTGATTGTTTTTATTTATTATTTTGAATGATAATATCATATTTTTTTTATTCGAGTTTGCTTTGTTTGAAGATTCTTGTTTGGCTTACGACTTCCATATGTGCAGATCATGGATATTCTAGGACCTAGCTTGTGGGATGTTTGGAATACTAAGTCCCACACGTAAGTCTTTTGGAAATTATTTGTTAGATGCGCATAAAAGTATATTCCATGTTGTTAATTTTGACTTTCAATTGTTATGTTAATTTTTTTGTTAATTCCAGCATGTCCACTG
Source organism: Trifolium pratense (assembly GCF_020283565.1). Taxonomy (NCBI): domain Eukaryota; kingdom Viridiplantae; phylum Streptophyta; class Magnoliopsida; order Fabales; family Fabaceae; genus Trifolium; species Trifolium pratense. The sequence goes on along the minus strand of NC_060063.1, from coordinate 46,785,216 downwards.
AAATGGTTGCTTGTATTGCCATCGAAGCAATATCCATATTGGAGAAGATGCACTCTCGAGGGTAAGTTCCATGCATGAGCTTTAATTATTTGTGCATTCATTTCTTTTCGGTTATGCCTATGAATAGTGGATAGACACCTTTTGCAAAGCTAGACCTTTTTTTTCTCCTTTTCCTATTCTTTCGCCGACATTAGCAATGTACATAGGAATATGTGAATTAAGATATTTTATAATAATATATGAAATTATGTTTTTCTCAAACTATACGGTAGGTATGTACATGGAGATGTGAAACCGGAAAATTTTCTGCTTGGCGCTCGTGGGACAGTGGACGAGAAAAAACTGTTCCTGGTGGATCTTGGATTAGGTATGTTATTGACTGATTATTTATCGGTCACATGTAATATTTTCAATTTTCCATCATTTAATTACTCCTTTGGCTTTTTTTGTGCTATTTTGGGCTTGCAGCTACTAAATGGCAGAATAGTACAACTGGTTTACATGTGGACTATGACCAAAGGCCTGATGTCTTCAGGTATTTATAATTAATTTGTGATCTTTTACAAAATGTTTAAATATCTTCAGAGTTCTCAATATTATATTAACTTGTATCATATGAAAAATATTTTCAGGGGCACAGTCCGCTATGCAAGTGTGCATGCACATTTGGGGAGAACTGGAAGCAGGCGGGATGATTTGGAATCTCTTGCATATACGTTGGTTTTTCTTCTTCGAGGTCATCTTCCTTGGCAAGGATACCAGGTTTGTCATATTTAAACAACTTTTTTGTTTTTTTTCTCTCATGTTAAGAATGTTGTTCTTAGACTTTTTTTTTTTTATTTCAGGGAGAAAACAAGGGATATCAGGTTTGCAAGACGAAGATGGGAACAACTCCAGATACCTTATGTTGTTTTTGTCCCCGGCCTTTTAAAGAGTTTGTTGAACATGTAGTGAGCTTAAAGTATGATGAAGAGCCGAGTTACGCAAAATACATTTCTCTCTTTGATGGGATTATTGGTCCAAACCCAGATATTAGACCACTTAATACAGAAGGTGCACAACAGGTATCGGTTTTGCTACCCTTTTACTCTTGTGTTGTTTTATGTATGTACGATGTTTGTAGTCCAACCTTTGATACTGCTATTTTATTTTCCTTGAAGCTTGTTGGTCATAAAAGAGGCCGGCTGGCTTTAGAAGATGATGATGAACAACCCAAAAAGAAGGTTCGAATGGGTGTGCCAGCGAACCAGTGGATTAGTGTTTACAATGCCCGTAGACCGATGAAACAAAGGTATACACCAATAAGTCTTAAAAAAAGTCTTAAAAGCTTGTTGTGTCAGATATGTGATTCATGGTTAGGTGTTTTAAAATTGGGAAATGATTATTTTTACAAACAAATTATCAAAGAAATATACAAGGCTTCACGTAGCATTCTTTTTAACCTATACAAATATGGAAGTAATAATATCTCATTCTTTAAAATTCTTTTGCATCAAATTATAACTTCTCATTCTTTAAAAGAGGGAGACATAGTTATTCTTATATTTCATTTTGCATTTACTTCGTATGAAGTATCATACTCTTTAAAATAGATGCAAGGGGATGACTTCCATTATTCTTGTGTTCAGCCCATACCATATGCGTAAATCTATTTATACCCTTATCCGGTTTCAAAGCTTACTATGATGTAAAGGAGTTGTAACGCATTAGGAGTGGTTTTCTTTGTGTTGTAGATATCACTACAATGTGTCAAGTACAAGATTATCACAGCACATTGACAAGGGAAACGAGGATGGTTTATATATTAGCAGTGTTGCTTCATCTCAGGGCCTATGGGCCTTAATTATGGATGCTGGGACAGGTTTCACTTCCCAAGTTTATGAACTCTCCACCCAATTTTTCCATAAGGTAAATTTCAATATATTGCCATATATTCTTCTACTTGTGGTTTATTAAAATTTTATGCTTAGCACACTAGTTATGTATGCTTCTAAAAATTGTTAATCTTTAGTTTCAAGGCGTACTTATCATTATTATTTTTTTTTTGGTACATAAGGCGTACTTATTATTAACAAGTGATTTTCTGTTTTTTTTTTTAAGGAATGGATCAAGGAGCAGTGGGAAAAAAGTTACTATATCAGTGCAGTTGCAGGAGTTGCAAATGGGAGTTCATTAGTAGTAATGTCTAAAGGTTGGTTCCTTTTAAGTTATATATATTGGCCGATGTGCTACGGCAGTTGTCCATTTTGCTTCACACTAACTTAGATCATGGATTTCAGGCACCCAATATATACAGCAATCGTACAAAGTTAGTGATTCATTTCCTTTTAAATGGATTAACAAAAAGTGGAGGGAGGGCTTTTTTGTAACCTCAATGGCCACAGCAGGGCTCAAATGGGGAGTAGTTATGTCTCGTGGGGCAGGGTTTTCAGAACAGGTCATTCTTTGTATTGAGCTTTTATCTGTCAGTACATTAGTCATAATGCACAACTTTATAGTGTTAATACTTAATAAGTAATCTTCATTGATGTTTATGAATAGCAGGTAGTCGAACTAGATTTTCTGTATCCTAGTGAAGGGATTCACAAGCGGTGGGAGAGTGGATACCGAATCACATCGACTGCTGCAACTCAGGAGCAAGCTGCTTTTGTTTTGAGTATTCCAAGGAAGAAGCCACAAGACGAAACTCAGGAAACACTAAGGACTACTGCTTTTCCTAGTACACATATTAAGGTGGGTCATATCCTCGCATTTGTTGTCTATGTGCTTGATTTCCTGTTAATTGTAGTCTGATCATACTTGGTTTTACAGGAGAAATGGGCGAAAAACCTCTACATTGCCTCTATTTGCTATGGACGTACCGTCTCTTGATACTGCCGAGACTCCGAGGTGCTGAAGTATTTGGATTTCGGTTGAAAAACTCCAAATGCCAATCAAATATTTTGGTACTAACGTACGTTTGGACTCATTGTCATGAGGCATGATGGGCTGGGAGACAGAAAATTTTGATGGCTATACAGTGTTTATTATTTGTATGTAGTAGGAGAATGAATATTTAAAACTAAGTATAAACACCTCAATTTCCAATTGGTGTGGAAATTGATTTTATGCCAATGATTAATCAATGTTTTGCAGACTTGGCATTTTTGTACAGGTACAAGTATACATATTTTAAATTTGGTAGACTTGTCATTGTTAACAATGAATCATGTAAAAAGAAGTTAGGTTTTATATTTTTAATATAAAATAAAACTAAAAGTAAATATGAATACACACTCTAAAAACATTGGCGAGGGTAAAACTGGTGTATGTAAAATTGTACAAATGTTAAAAATTACTAGTTGGTGAGATCATAGTGATTTGACCATCGATATATGGGTGAGGATCTGCATTTGTGGTAAAAAAAAAAAAACCGGAAAAGTTTATGTTTCTTAAGTGTTAAGTGTCACAAGTACAGATTGGGGATTCCACGTCGGGTGAAAACCACTTTCCACGTCTGTTTCGTACCCGACGTAAATTCAAATGTTAAGTGTTAAGTGTTCTGGTAAATACAAATGTATCCGAGAAAGTGTTTCGGAATCAAAATTCTGCAAAATTGTACAAACCGAAAAACTTTGTAAAAGTGTTCCTCCGGTATATTTTACAAACCGGAACACTTGTTAACAATTTTCCGGTGATTTTGTGAAAACCTGAAAAGATTTTAGGTACCGAAAAACTGCAATGGAGGGTGGACAAAGTCTTTCAAAAAAGTTGAAATGACCGGTAAAAAAATAGTGAAAAGTTAAATATTAAAATAGGTAAAATAGGAATAATGGGTATTTTGTAAGGGTAGAGGGTTAAATGTAGGGAAAATTTCTCAACGCACCCACTCACTTTCTCCCGCACTCCCCAAAAAATTCGGAAAACGTTTCCCGAATTTTTTATAGTGTAAATTTTACACTACAAAACAGTTCGAAACGTATTTTCCGAATTTTTTTAGGTGCGCTAGAGAGTGCGGGAGAAATGTTGAGGTGCGTTGAGAAACTTTCAAATGTAGGGGTAGAAAAAAAATTGTCCTACCATTGTCCATGTGACACAGAAGTGAAGACAAATGTTTAATCAATGGCCCAAACGTCATTACTGCAAATTTCCATTTGCAACCATTTGCAACCACTTTATTTATCTATATCATTTGACTCTATTAAATTTAATTTATTCCTTCTATACCTTAATTTTGTGATTTTTATTTTCACACGCAAAGATGCAATTGTGAGGTACAACACCTTAATTTAATTTCAACTACTCCTATACCTTAATTTTACTATGATTTTGTTTTTCATGATGAGTTGATAAATTCCATACGCATAATTTATTCCTTGTAAGATTGAAGGTAAGGTAACAGACAGTGACATACAAGGTTGTCAGACTCGAGAGTCTACTCAGACTCACAAACGCTCGCAGACTCGATTCGTAGACTCGACTCGTAGACTCGTACGAGTTTATCACGCACGCACGCACGCACGCACGCACGCGCGCACACACAAAACTCAAAGCAAAAGAGCTCCATAATAAAACAAACAAAATAGCAAAGCTCCGATTAAATATATACTATATGATAATGACTTCAAACATCAAAAGCTCCGGTGAATTCATCACCACCAATATAATCATCACTATCATCATTATCATCATCATCAAACTCTACCCAGATAAAACACCTTCTTCGTCGACGACAGCTAGTTTGATGGTTTCTAATTCCAAACATTGGGTACTAATGTACTATTATGTATATATAGTAGGAAAAAAAAAAGTTACGGGTTATCAAATATTTTTTTTTTTTAAAATTGTGTTTTGGGCTTTTTATGGGGATTTTTTGTAAAAAAAAGTCTTTAGAAAAATTTATAGACTCGTAAACTCGCCAAAAACTCGCGAGTTTATACGAGTCTATGCGAGTCTATTCGAATCTAATCGAGTTTATCAAAAATCGATTCTATGAGCGATTCAATTCGTTTTTGCATCCTAGATACTCAAACTCGTACGAGTTTGAGAGTCTACTCGTGAGTTTGACATCTAGGCTCACATATGTACCATATGGTACTACCGGTGTTCTGTTTTGCTAATTCCAACCTCGTGCGAGCTTTTTAAAATCAATTGTCCCCACTAGTATTGAAATCCTCCCCCTTCAGTGTTTAATTAATATAAGAGTTTAAATGATATGCAGTGACGGTGTAAAATAGTTTTACACGATCGTCCAATAAATAACCATCTTTTTGTCATGTCATGTCAAAAAAGTGGGGTCAAGTGGGGTGATGTGGCGGAAAACATGATTGATATTGGTTGACACTATAAAATTATTTTACACCGTCGGTGCATATCAATTAAATTCTTAATATATATATATATAATATAATATAATAATACAAGAATAAAAATTTGAGTGTGGCCTCTTCTTGGGTATGTCCAGTTGAGGATATATGGATAATATTTTATTTTTGAGTTATAAGTATGTATTATGGTGTGTGCCTATATGGTTATATTATATTATGCAATATTGAAATAAATGGATTTTACTAGTGTACTTTCTTATGATCAATTATGAAGTTTATTTTTTCTTTTACCGTAAAAAAATTATGAAGTGAAAAAATTGGTAATTAATTTTGATTTGGCGTTTCCAACCCATAGATTCGTGTTTACCGGCTCCATTATAATTTTGGCCTCTAAAATCGATTCAAGCTAAAGCTGAGATTTGGAACTTGCACAGCGTGTAATTTATTTTGATCTTTATATTATTGCTGTGACATAGATATACATTTTCTCAATTTATACCACTAATTGTCCTTATAAACTTGCACCTACATAATACTCAACTTTGTAGTTTAAATGAACCGCATATAATCTTTTAGGAAAATCCTAAATCAAGCGGAAAAAATTCACGACAATATCACGAATGAGTTGTAACTCACCGGTATCTATTGATTCTTGTCAGTTCTGTCACTTCGGAAATAATTCATATCCGGGAAGGACCTGTTGAATTCTGGGGGATTTGCGCTTATGAGGCAGATAAATCCTTAAGGACAATACGATCAGCACGCCTCGGGTATTATTCCATGGTTCACTATTTTGCAGGTTTATGATTCTGTGGTTGTTTACTATGCGGTTGACATCAAACTACTACACCCACAAGAGATTAGTTCCTATGAACTCTATTTTGATTTATTATCTATAATATTTGTTGAATTACTTAAATTAATATATGGTTGAATATTGTGATTAGGTCCAATTTTTACAACAGGTTTTACGACAGTAAATATACAAACATCGAAGAGATTTAGGTTCTTGCAACAATTTTATTTGGGATAATTTGGTCCCCAAAAACATTTTAAAATAAAAAAATTAGCAAATTTTGAATAGGTTGATTACTAATTTCTACTTTTTTTTTTCTTCCTTTATGAAAGCATCAAAATAAGAGTTTTTTTTACGATCCCGGCGGAGATTAAAACTTTCACTATTAGGGACTAAATTAATACTTCTATTTTTTTAGAGGACTAAATTGGTACCCTTAATAGTAAAAAAAAAATTGGTACACTTAAAATAATAATTTTTTTGCTTTCACTAACAAATCTAAATAGATAATAGTATTGTCAAAACATACAGTAAAAAAATATTACCAAAATACTATAGACCGTCAAATTCAAAAGTTAATTGTATCAATAATAACAACTTTAAAATACAAAATATTATAATACCATCAAATTTAAAAGACAGTTGTGTCCTTGACCAAAAAAAAAAAAGACAAAACATATTTTTGGAGAAATAGACAAAACATATTTTGGGAACCACAAAATATAATAGAAAATGGATTCGAAATTTATTTTAGCATAAATTTTTTTTTTAAAAAAAATATTGGTTTGGTGTTTTCAACCCATAGACTCACGTTGATCGCCCTGCATCATGATTTTGGCATTTTGCAGTATTTTTAGTTGTCTTTTCACAAAGCAATTTTGGCCTTAAAAAAAGCGACTAGAAGACCATAGATGAAGTTTCACCACATTGAAATATACCAACTTCAATCGATCGCTATAACAATGCTAAGACAAATCGAAAAAGAAATAAGATAAAATTGAACCCCGCACATCAAGCTGATAATCCCAAGCAACCTACTAACTACAATGCTAAGAAAAAGAAGCAGCAAATCTCCCAGTATATACTCCAAATTATATTTAACAATTTTTCTAATTTAAAAAGCATGAGAGAATGAGTGGTTTAGTAGGACAACGATGGTGAAAAAAAGTTAAATAAGGCCTTAGAGCATACACAAGTGGGTTTTCGCCGTGTATATACATAATCCAATTACACCTTGTCAGAGTAAATAGATTATACTCTACCGAGTATATATATTATACTCTATGGAGGGATCTACTGTAGACTAATGCTTAAAATTATAAAAAAACCTAACACTTGTTCATAACACTCTTTAAAAGTCAAATCTATCCAAACGGCATTGATACGAATCAAAATTTGTAACTTTCTATCCCCACAAGGTCTCTATGGGGTTCAGGAAAGCTTCTAAGGGGGCCTCAGCTTCTTCTTGTGTTGGCCTACAGCATATACCGTCCCAACGAACTTCTTCCTGCCAAAGACAAACAAAATACATCAGGCAAAGGTAACATCTGAGGATCCCTAACAGCTACCAAAGATGATAGCAAGAATGTTGATGACATGACATGGAATGGATTTTGTTAAAATGAAGCAAAGATATCAAATATCACCTCAGACTTGTCATGGTAAAACCGGACAGTGAAGATGCAGCTACACTCTTTGCTATCATGTACCCTCCTCTCGATTTTTAAAACACAAGCATCACAATAAAGGGCATAATCAGATTTTTCCTGAGAGAAACCAATGAAGGGTCAAAAGAGTATCAATGGTTAGGGAATTTATGGATTAGTTAAAAGCAGAAGAAAAAAAAAATCCATTTGAGTTTGATACGTCAAACACAAGTCACATGATTTTGCAAGAAATTTTGCGTCGAATCCTCCTCAAACGTGTTAAACTAACTCAAGAAATTTTGCTCTAATTGTTCATGTCTTGCAGAAAAGATTTGACGTGTAAACAAACACAGCATCAATCATGTGCACACCGGACACATTATGTTTATGTAAAAGTACAATAAAAAAGGCTGGAATCCATTACCAAGAAACATAGTACAAGATGTCCTTCCTGCACCTTGTGACACTCCGAAGCTTCCAATGGGATGGATCTTTGCCGCACCCCATCTTTCACGTTAATCCATTCATCTTCATCCTTACTGAATCCATGATAGCGTACACGAACTTCCTTAAATCATATGTCACAAGTTACACTAACTTCAATTGATTGTCCATAATATACCAAAAGAGCATCCTCTAAGTCAGAACAGCCATATCATAAGACAGCAGGATATCTTACACTGTTCACAGGTATACAAGTATAGGTTGCAGAGTAATTCTACTGACTTTTCCAAAAAAATTCAATGAATGGAAATATCACAAATAAGAGCATACAATTATTTAGATTACACAATATTGAAAATCATATTGGAACAGAATGTCTCGCTAAAATGAAAAGTAAATTTCAGGCATCAAATAACTTACAAATTTAGTGTGAAAAGAAGTACATATAAAGATGGGTATTTTAAGTAAAATAAGGAAAGCATTGCAGGCATGAAAGGAACTATTGCTCCTTTATTAATTAGAAATTCAAAACAACAACTCAGTATTTTAACAACCCAAAAGATAACAGAATCTTACAAGTTCGCCTGTGCACAGCACTCTATAGTTCATAAACATTGCAACGTCGTGCCTGTAATTGGAAAATAAAAAAGTATCAAATGGTGGGTCAGTATTTGACTAACAATAAAGGCTTAATGGTTGTGTGAACGGGAGAGGGGTTTAGGGTTATTTGGTGGGGTGAGGGGCACATGAACTTTAATCTTGTTCTGACTGAAACGCCATAAACAAAAATCAGACCATCTCTAATAATTCTCATTTAATCCAAACTATTTTAAAATGTTAAAATGCACAATATGTATAAACTCAAAATAGAGTTGCAGCTTAATCAGAAGTTTATTCCTCACCATGCATTGTCTTTTATAGATATTGCTTCAAATGCCATTTCCGACAGATCTGCAGCTTGAATACCTAGCATTGTGTTAAGAACCAGAAGTCACAAAACAGTAAATATCAGAGAAACCCCTTCTCTCTCAAATTAAAGGAAACATGGCTAAGTATAACAACTGCAGATGATCATTCATTATATTTCCACCAACAGAAATTAAGAATCATTGTTTGGAAGGAAGAAAACTGAAAAGCATAAGAGCAATTTTAGTCAGAACATGTACAAATACTGCTGTTACTTGATTTGAGGTAAAAACAATATCATCTTCAATCAGGGGTGGAGTTTTGTTGGGACAAGGAGAGCCACACCACCCCAATTTGTTTTCTTAATAGGTATATATACTAGTATCGATCAATCAATCATATGGTTATATATATTATATTTGTCGCGTATAAAACGAAGTCTGTGGCAGTGGTTAAGCTATCTCATGCAATGAAAGGAAAGAACCAGGTTCGATACGCATAGGTTTCATGTTTGCATTTTCAACGTTTGCTACTGTGAGGACAACACTTCTTCTAAAGTAACAAATTGTCTCATTTTAGATTTGAACACTGTTCACCTTGCTTCCGAAAAAACAATTTACCACAAAACATTAGGATGATATTGATATAAGCCGTAAATTATTTATAACTATGGTCAATATAGAATTGAGGAATTTAACATATGCTACTTCATGTGGTTTGACCGCTGACTCACTGGTTAGACCAATAATCGCAGTACATTTACTGAGTTGACAATCAATCTGAGTCTGATAACATTATCTACAAGACATTGAACAGTTTACTCGGAGTTCGTTTCATTGGTTCAAAGAAGGTTCGATGACATCATTTCCGAGGTATTAGTACACTGTACATATGATCCAATGGTGTAGCCAAACAGGCTAAGGGACCGTTTCTCGGCCATCAATTGTTCATTTATTGTAATATTACTTTAGTATCAATAATAATGATTGTATATAGAGAGCTAGAGTGAATTCAATGAATCGTTGAGAACTGAGTATAAGTAATCATGTTATAAGTTGTATTTAAAACTTATTGGCCTTATACCTATGGTGCCTAGAAAAGCAACTCATTATGAACATTTCCAGTCTTTTTTCACACTCTTTAATTTTCTAATCTTTTTTTCAAGTTTTACCATTTTGTTCCTGCATATCATCTTTGTTGGAACTAACAGCATTTCACCCAAAGCAAACGAATGCCTAGTAATAACAACACAATAAAGGTGACAGTCGCAGATAACTAAAACGATCATGTGTTCCAGTGATTTAGTTCTTTCTTCCTTTTTTTTGTATTCATAGCAACATTAAAATCTAAGAGAGAAAAAAAAAGGAAAAACCTTTTGGTTTCGGAGAGCTTTTATGTCCCTTTATGGAAGATTTTTCCGAAAGATCAACAAATAGGTTCAGCCCCTCAGGTGATGAAGCAAACTGACCCTTTGACTCTCTATGTTTATTTTGGAACCACTGCTGCACCTGAAACCCAATACAACCAATACATCATTATAACATGCTACTCCATACACTCCAAAAACTGTCAAAATGATAAAGTAATTTTAATAACCTGTTCCCATGATAAAGAATTTTTACCAACACTGTTTGATGAAGAGCTGCAAAATCAAAACAAGTAGGTCATTTATGACATAGTATCATAATAAACAGAACAGATAGGCATGTTTGGATTGACTTATTTGAGCCCTGGAAGCATGAATATTCCTAAAATGGTGAAGTACTTGTTCCGGGTACGACACCGGTACACTTACGATACTCATACTGTACCATACATACCATTCTTTACCCATTTTTGTTTGGTTGATTCGCCAAAGTGAATGTGGCAAAAATGTGTTGGAATGGAAAAATAGCGAAAAATATTTAGATTTCTATTGCATTTAAATTCTCTCCGTTGATTTTGATGAAAATAGTGTAGACGGTGGACATAAAAAGTAAATCTCTAACGCATGATGGTAGTAATTCACTCAAAAAATATTTGTCTTTATATTTTATATTAATGTATCCATACCTCCGCTTTTTAAAATCGTCCTTATTTCGTACCCGTACCAAGTAAGGGTACCCGTAAGCCGTACCTATGCATCATAGATTTGAGCTTATCTACTAGCATAAACACTCTTGACACTTTTTGGGAAAACTTATGAAAACATGTTATGACATATTCATCACCATATTTCCATAAGCTCTCCAAAATAGCTTATGAAATTAACTTAAATTATTTATGCTATAAAATGCTAAAATAACAAGGCCATACTCTCCTATCTAATTGAGATTATGGTTAAGAAAATACTGAATTTACCTAAAATTTGTAGCAATATCCTTGCAGAAATTGTGATCAAGTGATTTTTCTCCCACGTCATTGTATATTCGTTCCAATTCAAGTATCTAGAAATGAGGGTGAACCAAATGGAAATTACTAGGGTTAGCCAATCAATATATATTGCAAGCAAGTAAATAGAAGATTAAAAAAGGTGAAATGAAATTATTGAAATTGAATAGTTTGGTAAAGAAGATAGCAATGGGAATTACCTCGTCCATAGAGAGCTTAGAGCATGGAGATTGGTTTGAAGTTAAATCTTTCATCGTTTCAATGTAAATGTATGAGAAAGGTGAATACTCAGTCGCGGTGCTTACGTGTTTTCCGAGCAGTTGAGTTCACTGCGAGGGAGTGAGGGAATGTGTTCTGGTCTCCAGCAAAGTCCACCGCCACCATTAAATCAATCAATTCGTTAAATTTAAACAACTAATCGGAGCCGTTGAAATATTTTATGCCATATGTCACGCATCGGTAGAGTAAACTGGGAAACTGGAACAAATAGGGATTAGAGCAGATCTAATCTCTCTCAAGTCTCAGCAGCAAGCAAACAAGCGGCACCCATCTCCTCCGCCGTTTCAAGCAGCGCGCCGCCGAGACGATAGAATCGAACCCTAACCTTCAACAACATTAACACACATAAACATGGTTCAACTCTACGAGAACAAAAACATTAACTGGAAACCTTCAACTGTGAAAATCGACGGTTTACAAATCGATTGGAAGCCATCACCTGTCATTGCTATAGCCACCAGTATCGATGGCTTACGTGTTGCCGCTGCTCGCGAAGACGGTTCTCTTGAACTCTGGCTTGTTTCTCCCGGTTCTGACCGTTGGCATTGTCAGTTAACCATTCGTGGTGATCCTAATAAGAGAGTTTCTTCACTTGTTTGGTGTAATGGTTCTGAATTTGGTCGTTTGTTCTCGTCGAATTTGGATGGCTCTGTTTCTAAGTGGGATTTTTTCCACTTGAAACAAACGGTATGTTGATTGTATATTATAGTGCAGTGTGTGTTACATGTTACTTACAAGGATCAATTTGGTGATAATAGGAACTAATTTGTTAACTTGATTTGAAATTTGGTATGGATTGGAGACTAAATTCAATGTCTAACGAGCTTTAGTGAAGGTTGAATAGATGATCTAGAGTACCGAGTTTGAACCGTAGTTAGAACCATATTTAGTTAGACTTTACTTACTATCCGGTGAACTTTGGATTACCAGAGACATATCCCCTAGAAACTAGAGGTTTAAGACAAAAATACGAGTTAAATTGCTATTATATTTTTGGAAAATGCTAAATAAATAGTGCCCTTAAGACACTTGTTAAGGAAACTATTATAGAAGTTTCGTCTTGAAAAGTGGTTTATTCAACCTTTTTGAAGTTTAAAATTTGTCATTTCTAATGCAAAATCTCTATATTTTGCATGCTTAGCTAGTGCCCTTACGGCACTTGTTAGCACGACCCTTTAATTTTTTGGTTTTTCATAGGTTCCATCTATGGGAGGTAATCCATTCGAGTGGGCACCTCTCTTGACCAGGATTCGAACTTTGGTTCGCCACATTGTAGGAGACTAGCCTTTTCTAATGCAAAATCTCTATATTTTGCATGCTTAGCTAGTGCCCTTACGGCACTTGTTAGCATGGCCCTTTAATTTTTTGGTTTTTCATAGGTTCCATCTATGGGAGGTAATCCATTCTAGTGGGCTCCTCTCTTGACCAGGATTCGAACTTTGGTTCGCCACATTGTAGGAGACTAGCCTTTTCTGCTAGGCTCAATTCCCTTTGGTAATTACTATTTTAAATATTTTTTTTTAAGAAGCTAAATTAGCCCAACCAAATTGGCACCGGAGAGAATTGAACCCGAGACCTTAAGGAGGAGCACACTCCCAAGTCCCAAGCTAATACCACCAGACCAACCCAAGTGGGTTTACTATTTTAAATATTATGTTGAAAGAGTGCATTCATTCTTGAGTAACTTTAGTACAGACCATTTGGAAAGGAGTTACTCTTGAGCTAAACTTGGCATAGCATTTTAATTCAAATTTTTGTTGATATTAAGAAAACTTAATGTTGTTGTTGTTAACAATATGTAACCTGCTAGAGCATGTCAGTCAGTGCATGAGGGCTACCATTGAACCGGGACTACATTAGAGGGGCCCTTTCCTTCTTTGTTTTATGATTGTTGTCACCAATTAGTTACTTCAGGACTTAACTATATTTATTGTGCTGACAGACAGTGCTAGAATCAGATGGTGTTTCAATCTGGAAAATGGCTGTTACACTGCCTAAGAGCAGTGTTATAAAGGCTGAGACAAAGGGTGGTCGTTTGGGGAATGGACATGGTGATTCTGGTGAGTCTGAGAACAGCGAAAGCGATGAAGATTCTGAGTCACCTGCTACTATCATGCAATCTGTTCTTCGGTTTCCACGTGTAGCAATTGGTTACGATGATGGACGTGTGGGAATTTATGCCATCTCTGATACGGATGAATTTATGCATGTGAAATCCTTGCTTCGAGTCAAAGGTTAGAAGACTTCTTTTTGAGAAATGCCTTGCTTGGGTTGTGCAATTTTTCTTTTTGTTGTGCTTGATTTGCTTAGTGTGTATTAAGAGAATGTTTTGTGGTATTGTTTTCAGGACGAGTTTTAAGTGTGACTTGGAGTGAAGATGCTAACTACATATATTCAGGCAGTAGTGACGGGTACATATTCTTGTTGTGATTGATGATCAATGATTACTGTCTTGTCTCGTGTCACTTTTAAAGTTACATGAAACTTTTCTTTGTTTGCTAGAGTGCAAGTTTATCTTGATTCTAAAGTAGATTTGATTAAGCAAATACAACATAATCCACCATTATTATTTTTTTTTTGATTACTTTGACTTAGTTAGATATGCTTACGCATGTTTCTTATCTTTATCTCCTCGCAGGTTAATACAAATTTGGGATGCTATGTCAGGTCATGAAGTCGACTGGACTAGAGTTGGGCAAAAAGTTTGTATATGGTCATTGCTGTTTTTAAGGTGACAGTGGAGGCATCATTTTGTTTATATGAAGATGTGTGTACTTAATATTCACAACCTTTGTTACTGATTGGTTAGTTTTTATTTTAGATCAGGGACACTTGTTAGTGCTGACAGCAGCGGTGGTGTCCAGTTTTGGGACAGCAAAAATCTATCCCCCTTGCAAGCACATTCATTACACAAGGGAGATGCAATTGCTCTTGCAGCAGCACCTAGTCAAGATATGGTGTTCTCTGCTGGTTCTGATGGCCAGGTTAGGAATTGCATAATTTGTGGAATGGTTATGAATCCAAAGTAATTGTACTTCTTTACATTGATGGTTATACATTGTTACGATTCCTTGTGGATTGGTGGGTATTGTTGTGAGTAAAACAAGGTTGCTACACTAGTGGAAGTTTCTCTAATTTTTTCACTGTATTTGTTCTTGGAGATCGAAGAGAAACAGTAACATTATTGTGTAGATTCTATGCCATTACCGAATCAGAAAAGCTCTTAGTGATTTGATCATATGATCCTTAATTCTCCCTTCTTCCAACCTTTAACACTTTGCATTGCAAAAAATGTGTGAAATGCCATCCCCAACCTTAACCTTTATTTTCTCTCAAACTTTCATATAATTATACGCAAGTCTTTAGATAGTGCAGCAAGTACAAAACCCAGTAAAAGATAATTAATTCCATTTAACATTGTTATATATTTCAATTTATAGCAACTTACAGTGGTTTAGTAGCTCCGAGGCAAAATTACTCTGTATATATAGTTTTTTTACACTGGTTTTCTTTATGTTCCCTTTTTTTGTGTTTAAAATTAAATATCTATGGTTATATAATATATGATGTTCCATCCTTTTGCTTAAATGTGAATGTGTCTGCATCTTGAATTGCTCTAGGTGGAAATCCATTGTTCATCGTATCTCACATATCATTGTATTACTATTTATTGACCTCTTTTGATTTTATATATTCTCAAGAAGCGTGTCATCATGTGTTACTTGTTATCTACAAGTATTGTCATATTGTTATTCTTTATTCATCAATTTATTTTTTGCTGATCTACATTCACATAAGGCTCCATGCTCCGTGTCTGTTAAGTGTTAACCAAGTGTATTATAACTATAATAATGTTGGTTTACTTTATTTTATATGAAGGTTATTCTTTATACGCTGTCAAAATCATCTAACAATGTCAATTCTCCAACAATGAAAAAATGGATCCATGTTAAAAGTGTCAGGTCTCATACCCATGATGTCAGGGCCTTGACTGTTGCGGTACCAATTGTTGAAGAAGGTTTGTTTGAAAGTTTGTTTTTAAATTTTTTGTTATTTATTGTGTGTAAATTGTATTAGCAAGTTTGGATAAACTTATTATACAAAATCCTAAGGTGCTTTGGGCATAAGCAAAAAGTAGTTTTGGAAAACTTGAAACTCATTTTCTTAAATAAAAAGCTGAAAACTATTTTGGCTAGTACTTTCAGAAGGTAAACTTTTTAGCTTTAACCAAAACTTTTTCTGTGTAGAAAAGGTGTTTATCTTCTGTAACAAACTTGTCAAATTGGGCACTATATATGCTGAATGCTTTTGCTGTTTCTGTTCATTAACCATGCACTTTTGTTTTTAGCAGATTGTTTGCCTGATGAGAGGATTAAAAGAATTCGACGTGAAGCAAAACCCAAGGATTTCAGCTACCATAAGTGGGCTCATATGAAGGGTCCCATGCTTATTTCAGCAGGAGACGACACAAAACTCTTCGCATACCCTGTGAAAGAATTCACAACTATCCATGATATATGCCCTGCACCTCAGGGAACACCTATTCAACTAGTCCTTAATACTACTGCCTTCAATCAATCATCAATACTTTTAGTTCAGTCTTCGCGTTGGTTGGATATCCATTTGCTACAACTCAGAAATGTTCATACAGTCGGACGCCGTGCAAATCCTAAGATGCAGCACTTCAAAATATATGCGTCAGGTCGAGTCCAGAGTAAGGCTTCTCAACATATAATCTGCAGCACCATTTCTAATTCGGGGGTCCTTGTTGCGTACTCTGATCAAGAAAAACCTAGTCTTGTTGAATTGAAGTGTGAAGTTGGGAAGATTACATTAAGTACAAAAAAACTTCCTCAAAGATTACCATTTACCCATTCTATGATTTTTACTCATGACTCCTCTTGGTTAATATTAGCTGGGCATGATAGAAGGATATATGTGAGCTAACTATATTCGTCATCTTCATATTTGAATTAAAATATCATAATCTTTGGATTAAAGATCGTATAATTTGCTTTATTTTTTTTGAAGAAGCTATAATTTGCTTTATTAACGCCCTTCACTTTTGAATGGTATAGGTTGTGGATGTGGAAAACTCAGAAATAGTGCATACTTTTACACCCCGTCCTGAGTTGCAAGATGAGAAATCACCTCTTACAGAGCCGCCCATTACAAAATTGTTTAGCAGTTCTGATAAGCAGTGGTTGGCAGCTGTGAATTGCTTTGGAGATATATACATATTTAACTTAGAAATATTAAGGTGTTGTCTCTAATTTGCTTAACTTTTTCTTTTTAATTTAAGATGCATATTACTCTAGTTGTTTTGTTGGTGTTAGCTAGAATATCCATTTAATGCTCAAAAACTTTTAAAATAAAATAGTCAACCTTTCCTTTTGTGCAACAGGCAACATTGGTTCATTTCAAGATTGGATGGTGCCTCTGTTACAGCTGGTGGATTTCCGCCTTGTAACAACAATGTACTGATAGTTACTACTTCCTCAAACAAAGTGTATGCATTTGACGTTGAGGCCAAAAAGTTGGGAGAATGGTCAAATCGGAACACACATGTTCTGCCTACGACATTCCGGGAATTTCCTGGTGAAGTTATTGGGATTTCATTCCCTCCCTTGTCAACTTCATCGTCGTTTGTTGTTTATAGCTCCAGGTATGTTCTTTTCAAATATGAAGTTGACATTTTGCATTAGCCATTAGTGAAATTTAAATGAGCAAAATAAATGAGAGAAATGTTATATGCATCATAATTTTTTGATGTAGAATCATTGTTTATTAATATCAAACTAGTGATTTATGTTTTATACATGTCGTAATCTAGACTGTAGTGTTTAAATGCAAGTGGTACACTGTAAACCTTAAACACGAAATAATAGAAAGGAAAGTCGGAGACATAGGCACAATTGACCGATCTTCATCGTCAAGCATTGTGTATTTATTGTTAAACATGGAGAGGATCTTGACCCGTGTTTTTTGTATCTCTATTCTTGAGCCAGAATTGCTGTTCTAAGTTCTAACAATACATGTCAAGCTAATTTTTCCTTAAATGTTTTTTTGGAAACAAAGACTCAAAAGCACTTTAAAGTTGCATCTACAATAGTTCCTACCCTCCCACTCCCCCTGAAACTAGTCCTAGGCATCAGACCGATTTAATCAGAATCCGGTTCCTAAAACATTTTTCACAAGCAATGTAATATCTATATGAGGTTTCGTACGAAAACTGTTAATATAGATATGTTGGTTTTTTTAATACACACAACCTTTGTATGAGTTGATTTCAGAATCATCATACACTAACAATGAAAAATAGTAGTGATCTTACCTAATAAGAGAGGACGACCGCGCCGGCGTTTGCTCGTGTAAGCCCCTGTTGAAACGGAGGGGGCTGTGTACCTGCAGATACTCTGACGCTCAAGTCAGTAAGAGTGGAGTGAAGGTTTTCGTGTGCTAATGATACGTACCTTGAGAAATGGCAGTGGGTCTTGTATATATAGCCCCCAGCGCTGGGCCAAGGCCCTTAATGGCATTAATGGCCATCAAGTGGCTGCCGGAAAATGGCTGCCGGAAAATGGCTGGAAAGCCTTGATGAGCAGTTAATGCTCATCATTCCGGTGAACGGCCGTTACAACGCGTCGAGCGTTGTGACCGTTGGTGCATGAGAGACGGGAATTGTGGGTTGCTTGCTAATTGGGATTATGCTCGTTGATCCATAGATTTTCCTCTGCTATTGGGCTCGAGGCCCAATCCAGAACAATTGGTAAATTGATGACGTTTTAACTGTTATTTTTGTTTGAAATATGTATTTCTAATGTTTACCGATTATTCTATCTTCAGGGCAATGTGCTTGATTGAGTTTGGATTGTCCGGGGAAACAGATGATAATGATATGCTAGATATTCAAAATTCAGCAGTCCAGAGTTTACAAAATTTTAATGTCATACCTTTAGCTAATCCTGTTTTATTTTTAGCATACACATCAAAAAATTCCTTCATTATGGTAGACAAACCTTGGTTGGAAGTGGTCAAGAGTTTAGAAGCCTCACCAATCCACAGACATCTTTATGGGTCATAAGTAAGATTTTTCTTATTGTGAGAGGGATGCATCGTGGTCAAGAGTTTAGTTTGTTTTAGCTATCATTGTTGGTGAGAATGATGCACCTAAATTTTCCACATTTTCGGCTCTATATTTGACTTTTCTTATTCTTCTTCTTCCTTTCAGTCTGTTAAGGCGTTTTGCTTATGCACACAATTCAGTTTTTTTTTTTTTGTTACAACACAATTCAGTTTATGTTTAAGCTACTAGGAAATGTTGTTTCTTTATTTAAATTTTTTCAGTTTTTTATTACGAATTTAATATTTCCAGTTGAAGAGTTGTTATTGTTATTAATAATAATGTATTTTTGGCCCCTAAAAGTTGTAATTTATTATCCTAACTTTGACTTTTTTTGACAATTATCCTAATTTTGATTATGATTAGGAAATACAAGTTTTGTTTTGTTAGACTTTTTGCTATTACATTGAAGGATACCAAAACTTATGTTCTTTTTGCTATCACGTTCCTTCGATGTATACTACTGTTTGATGTTTTTGCTTGTTCATAATGTTACTGATACTAGCCTAATTTGTAGACCTTTGTTGTAAAAGCCTCATATGTGACGTTTCTTATCTCTCTATCTATGACAAATGTTGGTGGATAGCTATGCTTCTTCATAGAACTTCGAGTTCATTGAAAAATCATTGTTTAAGAGACAACGTTTATGAGTTTATCAAGGCTTTTAAGGCCAAAGTTATCAAAAAAATTGTAATTTAATAATTTTGTGAACTTCATTAGTTTAAAGCTTCAAGATTGCGACAAAACAATGATTCCTTCTTCAATCTAGATCTTTACTGTTGAGTTTTACTTGATGTCATGTCTGTTGATACTTGCTACAAGTTTTAGGTCCGTATTTAAGTAGTCACCAATAAATATCACACAAATGATGTACAATATACATACATTCAACTATATATAGTTTATGGCTAACATTCTCAAATTTGTAGCTTTGAACTCACATAACCTGCATCCTAATGTATAAAGATGTGCAAACGGTTCATTACTACTCGTAGGCATGAACGATACTTACTCTTTGACCACTAAAATGTTCTCTTTGCACACAACTCACTTTTAACTAAACTCAATTATGTTAGAATCAATTCTTTTTGTTGCAGAACCAAACATATACTGTATGATCTTACTTGATCAGAAAGGACGACTGTTCTGGCGTTGTTCCGTTGATACTCTCGGTGAAACAGAGAGGGTTGTGTACCTGCAGACACTCCGACGCTCAAGTCAATTAAGTCTTGAGTGAAGGTTTTCTATGCTAGAATATACGTACCTTGTGAATGGTAATTAGCTATGTATATATAGCCCCAGGGCCAAGGCCCTTGATGGTATTAATGGCCATCAAGTGGCTGCCGAAAAATGGCTAGAAAAGCAATGATGAGCAGTTAATGCTCATCATTCCAGTGACCGGCCGTTACAACGCTTCGAGCGTTTGGCTGTTTGGTTCGTAGGGATTGCTTCTTGGGCTGCTCTTCGTTGGGCCTTGCTCGACGGCCCGGTCTGCAATTCCTCGGCATTTGGGTTTCTAGGCCCAGTCCAGAACACTGTACATCTCCTATACGCATGTTTTCAGTGAAGCTTCAAGTACTACTACGGTGGACCAAAATAAATTCTCATCTTCATACTATTATTAGCCGTATGTGAATTGACAAAACCGTAATATGACGTGGCTTTAAGGTTTTACTAATTAGCGAAGGAGTATAGTTGGAATAAAGAGAAGTCTAACCCAACATATTCCCTTTAAATATTGTCAAAGATAGGTCATCATGATATTAGTATTTTTTCTATTTTTTGTTTTAGCATTCTTCAAGTTTATACTCTCACTTTTTTTATTGCTCAGTTTCAGTTGGTTCAATTCATATTGAACGAAAGTTCGTTAAGGTGATTCATTTACCGTCATTGAAGGCGTTGAAGATTGAGATCAATCGTGTGGACATGCAAAAAATGAACACATTCAAAAATGTCATCTACTTCAAGTTCTAATAATTCAAAATGGCAAGGTTTGTTTAATTGAAAAAAACTTTAGTTTATTTGACATTAGTATACAACTTAATAACTTTGGTTTATTTGACTTATGTATGTCGTTATATATGTTGTTGTTGATAGGAAGAGTCATCCTTATCGAGATGGATCACACAACCAATTGTTCCTAACTGCACTGCATTACATCTCATCTCATCTCTATTGAATTTAAAGGATGTCAAGGATCTCTAGATGAGGTGCCTTTTGGCCAATATATTTCACAAAATGGGCTTATTTTGAAACCCGTGCTTTTGAGTAATATTGCAACGAACCAATGCATGAAAGCATGACATTCTCAAAGGTGTGCCAAGGGATGGAATGTGCCCCTGCCAACTTATACTCCCTCCCTCCTAAAATATAAGAAGGGGAAATTGGCAAAACCAAAGTTGATATATTTAGTTTAAATTTTTAATCAAATACATCAACTTTCTTTGACAATTTTTTCCTTATATTTTGGGACAGAGGGAGTATTTAGCAAGTCTATTTGGTATTTGACATAATTTGATACCCCAAATTTACTGAATTTTCTTATATGAGTTGTTTACTATTATGTTCCTTCAATTTCAATCAATGTATACTACTCATGTTTGATGTGTTTGCTTGTTTGGTTAAGTGAAATTCGAAACGTAAATTCAACTCATAAATTCGTAGAGTTTACCTCATTTTAAAATAAATATATATAATATATATTTTAACTTATTATTTTGAACATAATTCGAAATTAATAATTTTATTTTTAATTTAGAAATTTAAGTGTTATGAATATTAATTAAACAAAATATGACAAAATTAATATATTATAAATTTTGAATTTTTTAAAACAATATTAGACAATTCACACTTAGTATATTTTATCTCATTCTCATTTGTTAAATATAACTATAGTCATTCATTTCAATGACAAACAATGCAAATATATATCTTGTAAATAAATAACATTTCTCTCATTTTTTCCGTATTAAATATGACTTTTTGAATCATGCATGTTGATGATAGTCAATTATATGATGTTTTTAGCAATAATTTAGGATAGTTTTAATAGCAATTGAAGCCCAAAAGCAAGCAAATACCTGGAAAAGTGAAGGTACATGGCCCAAAAGCAAGAAAAGTGGAAAAAACATCAAAAAAGGAAGAAAAAAAACGTCAAAAGTTGCACGCATCATCGTAGCCACGATGAGATCCATCGTGGTACGATGGAGACAGTGAAGAAAAACAGAAAATCTTGAGTAATCTTTCATCGTGCCACGATATGACCCATCATAGCCACGATGAAGCAAATTTGAACTCGTGGCCACGATGGATACGATGCGTGCGCAAAAAAAGCCTAAATCCAACTGAAAAAGTATAAATAGAGCTCTCCTCCTTTACAATTATTAATTCCAAAATATTCAGAAATATTGAGAGCTGTTTAATATTCACTCTAGAGTTATGAGAACTCTAAGGAGAAGGCAATGATGGCTATGAAACTCCATGACCAATAAGGTTCTTTTCTTTCAGTCTTTGTAATTTATTTTTCCTAGGTTAGGTTGAGTAGATGAACTCCCTCATAAATGCTTGAGACATGTAATTATTGTTCGATAAAGTTTATGCTCAATTGTTATTAAGTTATTTTCTATATTTGTCCTTTTTTTTTAATTATTCATTCTTAATATTGATCACATTAAGTGAAAGAACTTAGAGAAAATTATCTGATCCTGTGACAACATAATTAATAGGCCATACCAAAAAGACATTTCATCCTACCAATATGAGACCATTAAATTCAGTATATGAGGTACATGGGCTGGATTAAGAATCACACATACTTAAATTATGCAATGATATTAGGAAATCGAGCGGGCATAGAGAACTTGTTAAATTCTGAACTTCTAAATGTTAGGACGCACTCTTAAAAGGCTGAACCCATTAAAGGTAATGATATGAAATAACGAAGGCTAAATCTATCGAAGCTTTATTGATTCGACCTAAGTCAGATTGCAATAGAAATAAGGGTCCGTTTGGCCCAGCTTTCTTTAGAGCTTATGCAAACAACTTATGCAATATAAACTAGGTTTTATGCAATTTTATAAGTTCACATTAGTGAAAATTGTAATTTTATAAACTATTTTATCATAAACTACCTTGAGAAACTTATAATAATATATAAAAAAAACTGGGTCAAACGAGCCCTAAGTATAGTAATACTAGGCTTATTTTAATGGAAATTAATCTGGTATAGCTTATAATTAGTAATGAGGTATAATATAACGTCAGTTACCAGGCAGAAGTCAGGGAGGAATTCGAAACACATAACTGCACACCCGTGTGGCCACACACACTATTTTATTTATTTTTTCTTTAATTTATTGTCCTTTACTTTATCGTTACTTATTAAATGAAGGGTAAATAGTGCTATACCCCCCTGCAAAATATTTTTTTGAGATTACCCCCCTGCAATGTCAAGATTCTTTGCGTTACCCCCCTGGCTCAACAAGTGGGCATATGACATGGAAGAATCTTGACGTGGCATGACACGTGGAAATTAATTTATTTTTTATTTATTTTTAATTGCCAACTCATTAATTATTGTGGGTTTTTAATTAAAAAAATGAAAAAAAAACTTAAAAGTTGTTATACTTTTATGAACTTACTTAAAAGAATTTTTTTTTTTTTGACTAAAAGTTGTTATTATATATATATAAAAAAATTCTTATATATATATATAATAACTAATAATAGAGTAACCAAAAAAAAAAAACGAAGATGAAAAAAAAACTAATAATAATAATAGTTGTAACACCCTAACCCATACTACCCTTAAAAACGTAATTTTAAAAACTTTTCAACAAGTGTAAAGGCAGAGTGCCACGCGGTAATTAAAACACAAGCATACACACAGAGCATCATGAAATTTAACATGAAAAGCAACAGCGGATTCCAATCAAACCAAGCATGCATATATATATATAAGTCATATTCATCCCTAAGGATGTCACTTATACAAGAACTAGCATATCAAAAAGGTAACACCGATATACGATGAAATCCAAGCGTAACCCCGACTCGATGTTACATTACCAGAGCATTCACTATTTACAAACTCTAGTCAAAAGCTAGTACTAAGAGGAGTAATCTATGCTAAGTCTCCTCACCAAAAGGTATCTTCAACACCCAGCTAATACCGCAGTCTAAACGTCGGCACAGTCCTCAGCCTGAATATCTGAACCCCCAAAGGTCCAGCAAATAACACAAAGCAGAGAGTTAGAAAACATAATCGCATATCATACGAGTATAAGAAAGGCCTTACACTTTCGAGCTATCATACATATTCTAACTCACGTCAAAACATCGCACTAAACATTTATCAATTAATAAAGTTCAACACAATACAACCAAATAAATGTCACATACCATTTATCAAACATATGCGCATTTACCCTAAGGTATCTAATGCCAATTAATTCACTGTCATGCCATCCCTAGACATAACTAAATGCATGTGGTACCAAGATGTCTCACCAACGGTGGACCAAGAACAGTTTTATATCATGCTGGATATGTCGGAACTTACCGAACCATCTTATCTCCCTTGGATAAGCCAAAACAGTTTTATATCCTGTTGGATAGCAACTCCGGACTCATGGATTCATCTAATCCGATCCTCGGATTCATTATGGACACATAATCCATTTTCGTTATTGGAACCCAAGTTTCCAATGTTCACATACAATCATGAATGCATGTATGCATACACATATCAACCATATGATATTCTCTAGCTCGAAGCTACTCTTTTATGAATGCGGGAACACAATCCTAACACATTCACTTAACATTGCAAATTAATGCCAAAACATCACATTGCTCACTTTAAGCTACAACTTATTGCATACATGTTTATCAATCATATAACGATTAACAATAAGCATTAACAGTATCAACATGTATCAACAATCATGTAAGGATACTCTTAAACCATGTTACAAGTGCCTAATCACACTTATAAACATCAACAAGAATTGCTGTCACAGAGGCCTTCGCTAAGCGAGGGCTTAGCGAGACATAGCGAACCACGTTCCAGGAAGTCACCTGCTCATGGCGAGCATTGGCGAGCTTCAACGAACTATTCGCTGAGCGAAGGCTTAGCGAGCCTACGCAAACCTCACCCGGAAGTCACCTGCTCATGGCGAGCATTGGCGAGCTTCAGCGAACCTGTTCGCTACAGCGAACTCCTGGTCGCTTAGCGAACCACACCAGAACAGAATATCTGTTCTTGAGTTATCTAAGGCGGTTTAACCTTGAATCAACTCAAAAATTCATCTAAACATGTTATAAATTCATATAAACAGCCATTCCAAACATATATGGTATCAAGGAACATTAATCATCCCTTCCAAACATCCAAATACCTCTAATAATCAAAATCATATCAATTTCTTGGGTTTTAAGTAACTTTCTCAAACTTTTCAAACATGGTTCAAATACATACATATTCTTCATGGAATCAAGCTAGTGATTAACACATACAAAGTGATGATGAAGAACATCACACTCACATACAAAAGCTTAATCAAAAGTCTAAAAGAAATTGAGTGGGAGAGTTCGGGAATGGAGACATAGACAATCTCCCCCCTCCTTGTCACTCAAGAATCATGAATTCTAATCTCTTACCTTAAGTTTGGTGATGATTCAAGCCTTCTCTTGCTCAAGCTTTCTCTCTTGATCAAACCCTAGCTTAGCTCTATGGTTTTGCTCTTGCTCTACTCACTCAAAACTCAAGAAATGAATTGTGAAACTATTCATATGTTTGACTTGCTACTTATACTACTTCCCATTATCATGAACCAAGCCCAAATGGCTTAGGCCCATTGCCTCTCACGCCCATAAGCCCAAAACAATGGTTCTCGCGTCTAATAACTTACGTTCGGCTAAATAATTATTCGTCGCTCACTAAAATAATAAAAGCCAATTAATAAATAAAATACATTTAATAAAATATACGAATACGAAAAATGGGTCGTTACAATCCTACCCCCCTTAAAAGAATTTCGCCCTCGAAATTACCTAGAAACAGATCGGGATAAGAATCTCTCATCTTGCTTTCCAACTCCCACGTCGCATTCTCACCAGCCGGTCCTCCCCACACGACTTTCACGGATGCAATCTCTTTGTTTCTCAACCTCTTCACTTCTCTTCCTTCGATTCTCAAAGGCACAGTCTCAATGGTCAAGTCATCCCTCACTTGAACATCGTCCGATTCAATCACGTGTGTCGGATCAGACACATACTTGCGCAACTGTGATACATGAAAAACATCGTGCAAATTTGCCAATGATGGCGGTAATGCAATCCTATACGCAACTTTCCCAACTCGCTTCAAAATCTCAAACGGTCCAATAAACCTCGACGTCAACTTCCTTGACTTCAACGCACGTCCTACTCCAGTAGTCGATTTAACTCGTAGGAATACATGATCCCCCTCTTGGAATTCAATGTCCTTCCTCCTCTTATCATGATAACTCTTCTGTCGACTCTGAGACGCTTTCATCTTCTCACGAATCATCCGAATCTTCTCTGTTGTTTCTTGTACAATCTCTGGTCCAAGAATTGCACCTTCTCCAGTTTCATACCAACACAGAGGTGTCCTACACCTTCTCCCATACAAAGCCTCAAACGGTGCCATTCCGATACTAGAATGGTAACTGTTGTTGTATGTAAACTCTACCAACGGCAAACAAGAATCCCAATTCACGTTTTGCTCCAAAACACAAGCCCTCAACAAATCCTCTAAGGATTGTATCGTCCTCTCCGACTGACCATCTGTCTGAGGGTGATAAGCTGAACTCAACCTCAACTTCGTTCCTAAAGCTTCTTGCAAGCTTTCCCAAAATCTAGAAGTAAATCTCGGATCTCTATCCGAAATAATACTTGTTGGAATACCATGTAGCTTCACAATCTGCTCCACATAAATCTCGGCCAACTTAGGCACCAAAGTACCTTTCCTGATAGCAATGAAGTGAGCACACTTCGTCAAACGATCTACTACTACCCAAATCACCTCGTTACTTTTCTTGGTCTTCGGTAAACCTCCCACAAAATCCATTGCAATGCTATCCCATTTCCATTCAGGTATAAACATTGGTTGTAACAAACCAAACGGCTTCTGATGTTCGATCTTCGATTTCTGACAAGTTAAGCATGAATAAACAAATTCTGAAATTTGCCTCTTCATTCCCGGCCACCAAAACAACTTCCTCAAATCCTGATACATCTTGGTTACTCCAGGATGAATACTCAAACCACTTCTGTGACCTTCTTCCATGATCATTCTCTTTAATTCGGGTACATCCGGTACACAAACTCTTCCTTGAAATCTCATGACTCCACTTTCGTCAATCTTGATATTGGTCTCCTTGCCTTCATTGATGAGTACCATCTTCTCCATCAATCTCTTATCCGATTTCTGACGTTCTTTAATATCTTCAAGAAAAGGATTCGTCAACTTCAACATTCCAAGCTTCACACTTGAAGAAGTAACCTCGCACACAAGACTCAAGTCTCGGAATTCTTCAATCAACTCTAACTCTTTCACCATCAATGATGACATATGCAAAGTTTTCCTACTTAATGCATCGGCCACTACATTGGCTTTTCCGGGGTGATAACTCAATTCAAAATCGTAGTCCTTTAAGAATTCGAGCCATCTTCGTTGCCTCATATTCAACTCCTTCTGGTCGAATAAGTATCTCAGACTCTTGTGATCACTAAACACTTCAAACCTCGATCCATACAAGTAGTGTCTCCACACTTTCAAAGCAAACACCACTGCGGCTAACTCCAAATCATGCGTTGGATAGTTCCTCTCGTGAACCTTCAGTTGCCTTGAAGCATATGCTACCACATTACCCCCTTGCATAAGCACTCCACCAAGTCCTAACTTCGAAGCATCGCAATACACGATGAACGACTCTTTGGCATCGGGTAAAATCAACACGGGTGCAGTAGTCAATCTTCTCTTGAGCTCTTGGAAACTCTTCTCACAAATACCGTCCCAAACAAACGCTTGATCTTTCCTCGTCAACTTGGTTAACGGCAAAGCCAACTTCGAAAAACCTTCGATGAATCTTCTATAATAACCGGCCAAACCAAGGAAACTTCTAATCTCTGAAACAGATTCCGGCGTTCCCCACTGTGACACAGCGTCAACCTTCGCAGGATCTACCGCGATTCCTCCACTTGAAATTATATGCCCTAAGAAACTCACCTCTTTCATCCAAAATTCACACTTCGACAACTTGGCATACAACTTCTTCTCCTTCAAGACTTGCAAAACAATCCTCAAGTGCTCTTCGTGCTCTTCCTCGGATTTTGAATAAATCAAAATGTCGTCGATGAACACCACTACGAATCTATCCAAAAATGAATGGAAAATTCTGTTCATATACTCCATGAAAACTCCAGGTGCATTGGTCACACCAAACGGCATAACTGAATACTCGTAGTGCCCATACCTCGTCCTAAATGCAGTCTTAGGTATGTCTTCCGTCTTCACTCTAATCTTATGGTATCCAGATCTCAAATCGATCTTACTAAACACACAAGCTCCAACTAGTTGATCCATCAAATCATCTATCCTCGGAAGTGGATATTTATTCTTGATCGTCACTTTGTTCAACTGACGATAGTCTATACATAATCTCATGCTTCCATCTTTCTTCTTCACAAGCAATACCGGCGCTCCCCATGGCGAAACACTCGGTCGAACAAACCTCTTCTCAAGCAGCTCTTCAAGTTGCTTCTTCAACTCATTCAACTCTGACGCTGACATTCGATACGGCGCCATCGATATCGGACTAGTTCCAGGTACTAGGTCGATAGAAAACTCTACCTCTCGCTTTGGAGGCACGTCAGATATATCATCCGGAAACACATCTGGGAATTCACAAACGATCGGTAACTCTTCTATCTTAACTCCTCCTTCGAGCTTCAATGATGCAAACATCATGAACATCTCGGCATGTTCTTTCAACGCTTCCGATACTTCCTTCCCGCTCATCAAATGCAAGTTCTCCTCCGGCTTCGGAAAAACAACGGCCTTCTCACGACAGTTGATATGAATCCGGTTGAAGATTAACCAATTCATACCAAAAATTACATCCATACCACTAAGTGGAATACACACTAAATCCATACCAAAATGCCTACCAAAAATGGTTACGGGGCAGTTACGGCATACTTGTCGGGTAATCACTGAACCATTTGCAGGAGTTTCTATTTCCATTCTACCCATCATATCCGTTAAAGGAATACTAAGACGCTTCGCACAATCCAAAGAAATAAAAGAATGCGTCGCTCCCGTATCTATAATCGCAATTAAAGGAGTGTCATAGATGAAACACGTACCTCTAATGAGATTGTCCTCAAGGCTAGCATCCTCTCCACTCAAAGCAAACACCTTGCCCATCACCTTCTTGGGCTTCTTACAGATTATACTCTTGTGGCCCTCCTCACCACAGTTGAAACAAAACACTCTTGTCCTACACACTTCAGTTTTGTGGCCTAACTTCCCACAATTCAAACACTTGTCCAATTTCTTCGGGCAATCATACGACATATGACCCCGCTCTCCACATTTGTAACAACTTCCATTCACCGGCTTCTTACCACCACTTGTATTACCCCTACCGCGGTTATCATAAGGTTTCCCGCGCTCTTGTCCTTTCCCTTTTCGGTCGTTCACAGCTTTGTAGTAGTTCACCTTAGCTCTACCATCTTCATCACAAATCCTACTCTTGTTCACAAGGGTCGCAAAATCCCTTATCTGCGAAAATCCAATCATATGCTTGATGTCTGGACGTAGACCACTTTCAAACTTCACACACTTGTCGTCCTCCGCTTCCAAAGTGTTGTAATGCGGGCTAAACGCACACAAAGTCTCAAACTTGACGGCATAGTCAGCTACCGTCATATTTCCCTGTTTCAACTCCATGAATTCCACCACCTTCTTATTCTTCACATCCACAGGAAAATACTTAACCAAAAATTCTCTTTTAAACATTGCCCATGGTATAGCCATACCACCGGGTCCTAGCCTCAACTTGGCATTCTTCCACCACACATTCGCTTCCTCACGCAACACATATGTCCCAAGGGTTGTCTTCCCTTCCTCGGAACAATCCATTGCTTCAAAAATTATCTCAAGTTCCTCCAGCCACTTGTGAGCTCCATCCGGGTTGTAACCTCCGGTAAATGTTGGCGGTTTCTGCTTCATGAACCTTTCCAACCTCATCTCTACCTCTCTTCCAGGTTGATGATCTCTAACCACAATGTTGGTGAGTGCGGTCAAAGCCTCCGCAATCTGAGCATTCGTCCTCGCAGCAGCCATGATTCCTGAACGAATCACAACTAGACGTTAGAAAGTACTAACAGTGTTCCCTACACATGCTCATACGGGGAAAAGAAAAGTCCTAATTGGTTCACACGAACCGACCTGCTCTGATACCACTATTGTAACACCCTAACCCATACTACCCTTAAAAACGTAATTTTAAAAACTTTTCAACAAGTGTAAAGGCAGAGTGCCACGCGGTAATTAAAACACAAGCATACACACAGAGCATCATGAAATTTAACATGAAAAGCAACAGCGGATTCCAATCAAACCAAGCATGCATATATATATAAGCCATATTCATCCCTAAGGATGTCACTTATACAAGAACTAGCATATCAAAAAGGTAACACCGATATACAATGAAATCCAAGCGTAACCCCGACTCGATGTTACATTACCAGAGCATTCACTATTTACAAACTCTAGTCAAAAGCTAGTACTAAGAGGAGTAATCTATGCTAAGTCTCCTCACCAAAAGGTATCTTCAACACCCAGCTAATACCGCAGTCTAAACGTCGGCACAGTCCTCAGCCTGAATATCTGAACCCCCAAAGGTCCAGCAAATAACACAAAGCAGAGAGTTAGAAAACATAATCGCATATCATACGAGTATAAGAAAGGCCTTACACTTTCGAGCTATCATACATATTCTAACTCACGTCAAAACATCGCACTAAACATTTATCAATTAATAAAGTTCAACACAATACAACCAAATAAATGTCACATACCATTTATCAAACATATGCGCATTTACCCTAAGGTATCTAATGCCAATTAATTCACTGTCATGCCATCCCTAGACATAACTAAATGCATGTGGTACCAAGATGTCTCACCAACGGTGGACCAAGAACAGTTTTATATCATGCTGGATATGTCGGAACTTACCGAACCATCTTATCTCCCTTGGATAAGCCAAAACAGTTTTATATCCTGTTGGATAGCAACTCCGGACTCATGGATTCATCTAATCCGATCCTCGGCTTCATT
The DNA here is from genome assembly GCF_020283565.1 of Trifolium pratense. NCBI lineage: Eukaryota > Viridiplantae > Streptophyta > Magnoliopsida > Fabales > Fabaceae > Trifolium > Trifolium pratense. Next base: position 46,753,967 of record NC_060063.1, on the reverse strand, counting down.
ATGGACACATAATCCATTTTCGTTATTGGAACCCAAGTTTCCAATGTTCACATACAATCATGAATGCATGTATGCATACACATATCAACCATATGATATTCTCTAGCTCGAAGCTACTCTTTTATGAATGCGGGAACACAATCCTAACACATTCACTTAACATTGCAAATTAATGCCAAAACATCACATTGCTCACTTTAAGCTACAACTTATTGCATACATGTTTATCAATCATATAACGATTAACAATAAGCATTAACAGTATCAACATGTATCAACAATCATGTAAGGATACTCTTAAACCATGTTACAAGTGCCTAATCACACTTATAAACATCAACAAGAATTGCTGTCACAGAGGCCTTCGCTAAGCGAGGGCTTAGCGAGACATAGCGAACCACGTTCCAGGAAGTCACCTGCTCATGGCGAGCATTGGCGAGCTTCAACGAACTATTCGCTGAGCGAAGGCTTAGCGAGCCTACGCGAACCTCACCCGGAAGTCACCTGCTCATGGCGAGCATTGGCGAGCTTCAGCGAACCTGTTCGCTACAGCGAACTCCTGGTCGCTTAGCGAACCACACCAGAACAGAATATCTGTTCTTGAGTTATCTAAGGCGGTTTAACCTTGAATCAACTCAAAAATTCATCCAAACATGTTATAAATTCATATAAACAGCCATTCCAAACATATATGGTATCAAGGAACATTAATCATCCCTTCCAAACATCCAAATACCTCTAATAATCAAAATCATATCAATTTCTTGGGTTTTAAGTAACTTTCTCAAACTTTTCAAACATGGTTCAAATACATACATATTCTTCATGGAATCAAGCTAGTGATTAACACATACAAAGTGATGATGAAGAACATCACACTCACATACAAAAGCTTAATCAAAAGTCTAAAAGAAATTGAGTGGGAGAGTTCGGGAATGGAGACATAGACAATCTCCCCCCTCCTTGTCACTCAAGAATCATGAATTCTAATCTCTTACCTTAAGTTTGGTGATGATTCAAGCCTTCTCTTGCTCAAGCTTTCTCTCTTGATCAAACCCTAGCTTAGCTCTATGGTTTTGCTCTTGCTCTACTCACTCAAAACTCAAGAAATGAATTGTGAAACTATTCATATGTTTGACTTGCTACTTATACTACTTCCCATTATCATGAACCAAGCCCAAATGGCTTAGGCCCATTGCCTCTCACGCCCATAAGCCCAAAACAATGGTTCTCGCGTCTAATAACTTACGTTCGGCTAAATAATTATTCGTCGCTCACTAAAATAATAAAAGCCAATTAATAAATAAAATACATTTAATAAAATATACGAATACGAAAAATGGGTCGTTACAATCCTACCCCCCTTAAAAGAATTTCGCCCTCGAAATTACCTAGAAACAGATCGGGATAAGAATCTCTCATCTTACTTTCCAACTCCCACGTCGCATTCTCACCAGCCGGTCCTCCCCACACGACTTTCACGGATGCAATCTCTTTGTTTCTCAACCTCTTCACTTCTCTTCCTTCGATTCTCAAAGGCACAGTCTCAATGGTCAAGTCATCCCTCACTTGAACATCGTCCGATTCAATCACGTGTGTCGGATCAGACACATACTTGCGCAACTGTGATACATGAAAAACATCGTGCAAATTTGCCAATGATGGCGGTAATGCAATCCTATACGCAACTTTCCCAACTCGCTTCAAAATCTCAAACGGTCCAATAAACCTCGACGTCAACTTCCTTGACTTCAACGCACGTCCTACTCCAGTAGTCGATTTAACTCGTAGGAATACATGATCCCCCTCTTGGAATTCAATGTCCTTCCTCCTCTTATCATGATAACTCTTCTGTCGACTCTGAGACGCTTTCATCTTCTCACGAATCATCCGAATCTTCTCTGTTGTTTCTTGTACAATCTCTGGTCCAAGAATTGCACCTTCTCCAGTTTCATACCAACACAGAGGTGTCCTACACCTTCTCCCATACAAAGCCTCAAACGGTGCCATTCCGATACTAGAATGGTAACTGTTGTTGTATGTAAACTCTACCAACGGCAAACAAGAATCCCAATTCACGTTTTGCTCCAAAACACAAGCCCTCAACAAATCCTCTAAGGATTGTATCGTCCTCTCCGACTGACCATCTGTCTGAGGGTGATAAGCTGAACTCAACCTCAACTTCGTTCCTAAAGCTTCTTGCAAGCTTTCCCAAAATCTAGAAGTAAATCTCGGATCTCTATCCGAAATAATACTTGTTGGAATACCATGTAGCTTCACAATCTGCTCCACATAAATCTCGGCCAACTTAGGCACCAAAGTACCTTTCCTGATAGCAATGAAGTGAGCACACTTCGTCAAACGATCTACTACTACCCAAATCACCTCGTTACTTTTCTTGGTCTTCGGTAAACCTCCCACAAAATCCATTGCAATGCTATCCCATTTCCATTCGGGTATAAACATTGGTTGTAACAAACCAAACGGCTTCTGATGTTCGATCTTCGATTTCTGACAAGTTAAGCATGAATAAACAAATTCTGAAATTTGCCTCTTCATTCCCGGCCACCAAAACAACTTCCTCAAATCCTGATACATCTTGGTTACTCCAGGATGAATACTCAAACCACTTCTGTGACCTTCTTCCATGATCATTCTCTTTAATTCGGGTACATCCGGTACACAAACTCTTCCTTGAAATCTCATGACTCCACTTTCGTCAATCTTGATATTGGTCTCCTTGCCTTCATTGATGAGTACCATCTTCTCCATCAATCTCTTATCCGATTTCTGACGTTCTTTAATATCTTCAAGAAAAGGATTCGTCAACTTCAACATTCCAAGCTTCACACTTGAAGAAGTAACCTCGCACACAAGACTCAAGTCTCAGAATTCTTCAATCAACTCTAACTCTTTCACCATCAATGATGACATATGCAAAGTTTTCCTACTTAATGCATCGGCCACTACATTGGCTTTTCCGGGGTGATAACTCAATTCAAAATCGTAGTCCTTTAAGAATTCGAGCCATCTTCGTTGCCTCATATTCAACTCCTTCTGGTCGAATAAGTATCTCAGACTCTTGTGATCACTAAACACTTCAAACCTCGATCCATACAAGTAGTGTCTCCACACTTTCAAAGCAAACACCACTGCGGCTAACTCCAAATCATGCGTTGGATAGTTCCTCTCGTGAACCTTCAGTTGCCTTGAAGCATATGCTACCACATTACCCCCTTGCATAAGCACTCCACCAAGTCCTAACTTCGAAGCATCGCAATACACGATGAACGACTCTTTGGCATCGGGTAAAATCAACACGGGTGCAGTAGTCAATCTTCTCTTGAGCTCTTGGAAACTCTTCTCACAAATACCGTCCCAAACAAACGCTTGATCTTTCCTCGTCAACTTGGTTAACGGCAAAGCCAACTTCGAAAAACCTTCGATGAATCTTCTATAATAACCGGCCAAACCAAGGAAACTTCTAATCTCTGAAACAGATTCCGGCGTTCCCCACTGTGACACAGCGTCAACCTTCGCAGGATCTACCGCGATTCCTCCACTTGAAATTATATGCCCTAAGAAACTCACCTCTTTCATCCAAAATTCACACTTCGACAACTTGGCATACAACTTCTTCTCCTTCAAGACTTGCAAAACAATCCTCAAGTGCTCTTCGTGCTCTTCCTCGGATTTTGAATAAATCAAAATGTCGTCGATGAACACCACCACGAATCTATCCAAAAATGAATGGAAAATTCTGTTCATATACTCCATGAAAACTCCAGGTGCATTGGTCACACCAAACGGCATAACTGAATACTCGTAGTGCCCATACCTCGTCCTAAATGCAGTCTTAGGTATGTCTTCCGTCTTCACTCTAATCTTATGGTATCCAGATCTCAAATCGATCTTACTAAACACACAAGCTCCAACTAGTTGATCCATCAAATCATCTATCCTCGGAAGTGGATATTTATTCTTGATCGTCACTTTGTTCAACTGACGATAGTCTATACATCTTTCATCTTGCAGGGGGGTAACGCAAAACTCGCCTATTTTGCAGGGGGGTATGACACTATTTACCCTTAAATGAAAAACCCTTTCAAACAATCAAAGCGAATGCAAAGCAAATTATTTTCTAAAGCGAAACTAGTAATTTTGTCACAATCCCTGTGGAGAACGATAACTTATCACTTTATTACTTAATTGCGATTTTGTGCACTTACAGAGCCACCGTCACATGTCATGTGAGATTGAATATTATATATGATTGATTGTATATTTAAACTCATATTGTTTTGTTTTATTTTTACGAAACCCCTTTTACATTATGTATCTTCTTTTTCTTTTTTTATAATATTTATGTATCTATTATTTATCAAAAAAAATTTATTATATTTAACTGTCCACAAATCTTAACTCGACTGGCAGAAATGTCAAAATTACTAGATCGGACGTCATTTCACTTATGTCACATGTCATGTGAGATTGAATATTATATATGATTGATTGTATATTTAAACTCATATTGTTTTGTTTTATTTTTACGAAACCCTTTTTACATTATGTATCTTCTTTTTCTTTTTTTATAATATTTATGTATCTATTATTTATCAAAAAAAATTTATTATATTTAACTGTCCACAAATCTTAACTCGACTGGCAGAAATGTCAAAATTACTAGATCGGACGTCATTTCACTTATCTAACAAAAAAGCTTATTATATTTAAATAATCACATGAACTTTTGCTTTATGAAAATATAATTACTTATTTGTTTTGTTTGTCACTTGTTTTCTTCTATTCTTTATGTATTTTTTTTGGCACACATGTATAAAAATAGGTTTGTTTTTGTTTCTCACTTGTTTTCATCTATTCTTTTTGTATAGTTTATTTGAGGTTAGTATACAATTTAATATAAGCACTTGTTTTTATTACTATTAATATGATAAAATTGAACTTTTAAATTGATTAAAAAAAAGTTTTTGAATCATTAGGTGAAAACATGCGTATTTAAGTGATTTTACTAATTTTATGCGGAGTTAAATCGTTTACATTCGTTTTAACTACCGATTTTACTCAAAACGATTTTAACTTCAATTTAACACGAAATTTATACCTAAAGCTAGTTACGGCGAGAAAAGTGGAGGTTTCCCTAATTATAGATTTATATTAAAATATAAATAAATAAACATCTCCAATTAATTTTTATTTTTTTTGAAGAAACTGAGTGAAATGATATTAAAACAAATCGCATCCCCCTCAAACACAAGGTGTGCCGGAGAGAAGCTGAGAGATTGTCATTATACAAAAGTTAAGTCACCGCTTGCCAGAAGAAACATAAAAAATTACACAAGAGCTTGAAAGCAGCATAAATGATTCAGCCTCCAATAAGAGTAATCAAAATCGAACAAAATGTAGCACGATCTCAGTCACCAATACGTTTAAAGCTTAACCTTCTCTGACAGTGTTTCAAGCATGTCAGACCCGGTTTGAAAAATCCTTCTGTTATGATCTTTCCAAATAACAAAAAGTACCGAAATCCAGATGATGGTGAATGTGGTTCTTGAGCTTTTGGAAACGCTTCCAAGACCACGAAACTGTGATGAATGTAAACCAATGGTGCCATGAAAATATGACTCGAATCCTAGCCACTTTGAAACCAGAAGCCATAGGCGACCATAAACATCACACTGAAAAACAAATTGATCACTGTTTTCTACCTTACCACACGATGTCGCACACAAGAGCTGAGATGAATCAATAGCTCCTCTCTTGTGAAGATTATCCTTAGTAGGTAGTCTATTCAAAGGAACCGTATTTCAGCAACAAAAAGCAATCAAACCCTTCATTAAGATCGATATCAGTCACTGTTAAGTAGGAATATGCAGATTTAACCGAATAACACTGATACGAATGGAGCTTCCACACCCACCTGTCAACCCCGCCATCCTACAAAAAAAAAAAAAACAAATGATCCACACACTCCCCAACCAACTTCTCCTCCCAAGCAAGCAACCTCCGCTGCCACTTCCACGCCTCCCCACTCATCCCCACCCTAAAAGTTAATCTATTATTAATACGGAGTATTAAAAAAGGAAAATCGTGAAAATTGCACGAACATAAATTTATGGTAGTTTTATTTTTATTTTTTTATTCTCATTTTAAATGATTAATTTTGTATGTTAAAGACAAAATTAATAATTTTGAGGTGAAATGAAAATTAAGATTTTCATTAAAAAAAAAGGAAAGAAAATTAAGATGAAAATAAAAAAGAAAAGTGAAAGAGAGTCAAAATGTAGTACTGTACACAAATCGGGGCGTTTATTCTGAAACTATGCAATTCGCAGGATTATCGAAATGGTAATTATCGAAACGATAACGCAGGATTTGTCCTCCAAACGAGGAAAACTAGACGAAGACAGAATCAGCACTCTACCGGAAGATGTCCGTAGCAAAATTCTCTCATTTCTCCCAACCAAAACCGCCGTTGCTACAAGTCTTCTGTCTCCCAAATGGCGCTACTTTTGGCAGCAACATCTCTCAGTTCTCGACTTCGACGATGACTCATTCGAACCAAATGAAGATCGATTCGAACTCTTCAAAACCTTTGCGGTTTTCGTAAACAGTGTCTTCCTTCTTCGTAAACCCTGCCATGTTCACAAAATGACCCTCTCATGTATTCAGTCTCTCGTCGATGACAAATTCTGTTTCAATTCTGTCAATACGTGGGTCCGTTCCGTCATTGGGCCCCACCTCAATGATCTCCATCTCACTCTTTATTCTGACGACGGTTATTGCTTCGAGCCTCCCATCAACCTCTCCTCCTGCATTAACCTACTCTCCCTCAGGCAAGAACATTCCATTCTATTTTAATTTTTAGGGTTTATTTTTATCTAATTTGATCGTATTTGTTTAGTTGTTGTTGATTTTGTTATAAATAATATGATGTGACATAATAACAATTAACATGTAGTTCAGTCTCGAGGGGGCGGTATACTTCAACTTGCAACGCGCTAAGGGTATTCGTTTACCATCACTAAAGAAGCTGCATTTGGACATTGGTTATGTGTTGGTAACTTCTGTGAGTGCCCTGCTATCTGGCTGCCCTATCCTCGAAACTTTGGATCTTTACTTTGAAACTGAGGAATATGGCATACTTTGTGTGCCACCTTCGTTGAAGAAGTTGAAAATGAGGCTTGGCAATGGCAACAGTGGTGCTTCCTTTGAAATTGACGCTCCTGGTCTTAAGTACCTCGACATTTCTGAATTCACTTTTGGCAATGTTGGCAACTTGCAACACGTGGTGGAAGCATCTCTTAATATTCATCCTCCCCCTGGTGCTTTTGCCTACACTTTAGTCAAGCTCCTCGACACTCTCTCTGGGGTAAAACATCTAGTGTTGTGTCTTTCAACAACAAAGGTATGGCTTTATAATATATATATACAGTGTGAAAATGTAAGTGACTGATGTTGTTCACTGATCAAATACGCATATGTACAAGTCTTAGAATCCAGTCACTCCGCATTATGTTCCTAATATCATGCTAACAATAATCCTAAGATCACACAAATATCAGATTTCTATTCACAGCCCAATCTCTATTGATATAATTTGACTCTACTATCTTAGGATTACACAGACATTGGATGACACACAAATAGATGAGATGGACAGGGTTGTTGTTTGTGTTCAAATCACACGGTCTGAAGGAGATTTCCTGGCTACATCAATTTTGACACCATCGGTTTTGCCTCAATAAGTCTGATGTTTGTCCATGTTTCATGTCATGAGAAAAATTTAGGCAATATATCATCAGAACTTGGTTTGCTATGATACCATGCCAAAAATATAAATGACAAATTAATTTCACAGATCAAATACGTACATATACATATGTACAAGTCTTATAATCCAATCACTCCACACATTTCTCCTAATATAGCGCTAACAATAATCCTAAGTTAGCAGAATTAGAGATATGTATAGATCGCATTCAGAACAGCTTTCTAATCACAACCTAATCTTAGTGATATGTTGGATATAACAAATACAAATATAGGATATTAATTTATAGTACAATATCTTCATCAGTTAGTTTTGTACTAGTTAACATTACATCATTACTAATTGTTGTCTTCTACAAACAGTGGTTACTGAGTGGCCCCACTGATCTACGTTTTCCGGAATTTCAACATTTACTTCATCTAGAGCTTATTCTTCCTTGGTTTAACTCGAATTGTCTCCTGAGCCTACTTCAGACATGTCATCTGCTTCAAGTCCTCATAATTGAAAATCACAAGGTTTGTTGAGTTCTAAAGTTTGTTCGTTTAAAACTTTGGTTTATTTAACTTTATGTACACCACTTATTAATTTTGATGTGAAACTTATAAATTCAATATTTTTATGAAATAGATTGCACAAGTGTGTGTGTGATTACATCTTATGTAAGTTGTGTTGTGGTTTTTTCTATTGCCGGCAGGAACAATCACCCTTGCCAAGATGGGCTGCACATCCAAGTGTTCCTAGTTGTCTTGTATCGCATCTGACCTTTGTTCAACTTAAAGGGTATAGGGGGTCTCGAGACGAGTTGTTATTTGCAAAGTATATTTTGCAAAAGGGACTTATTTTGAAGACAGTGATTATTGTTGATATTTCGGCGGACATAAGGAAGAAGTTTGACAATCTCAAACGATTATCTGATGTGCCAAGGGCCTCTGGAATGTGCCGACTTACATATGACTGAGTTGTATCTTCCTAAGGTGTGATTTCTCACTAATAACTAATCTATTATGTGTCTTACAGAATTATTTCAAAGATGATTAAGACTGGGTTTTGTCTGCATAATTAGTTGTCCGTTGTATTTACATGCATGTCACTTCATTTTCAACTCTATTGTGGTGGAATTACATACTGGGTTTTGACTGAGTAATATTATTGACTTACTGGGTTTTGACACATAAATTAAGAAATGTAATTTCATAAAAAACTGTTGTATGGTTTACTAAACTACCATTTACTTCCTCATATTTTTTTTTTGGACAAAATTTACTTCCTCGTATTAATTACTACAAGAATTGAGAAGAATTGAGAAGGGGTACTATTTACACTCTCAGGCTAAGCAAGAGGAGTTGAGATTTGCTGGATTATAACTATAAGATTTGCTAGATTATAACTATAACATTGAAGAAAATGGCAACATTTACCTTCTTACTGAAATTGAAAGTTTTTTTTTTTTTTTATGCCATTTTGCTTCGTTTGAGAGTTTAGGAGGGAAGAGGGGGGGCTTTGGAAAAAGGAAGTGGACGGAGTGAAGGGCTTTTGGAAGTTTATTTTTGTTTACAATACACAATCGCCCTAATTTGGTGAAACTCAAAAAAATATATTGGAGGAGGATTTTGGAGGGTTTTAGAGGGCTTAGATAAATTCTGCAAATCCAATCTATGTTGTTATACACCTCTAAAAATGAAAAATATATTGATATCGATCATATACATTTTTTTATCATTCTCTACAATATCACTCTTTCAAATAAGGTGGAAGATTTTTATCTCTTTCCCTCCTCTCAACTTTGTGAATTTCTATTGTGTGATCTTGCTGTCATTGCAACTAAATCTTTGATGATTCCGGGGGCATCAATGGTGTTTCACCCAAGTAGTGATTGTCACAACCTTCTATTCATGAGTTTGATTTTCTAGACAATCTAAACTAGCACAACAAATTATCTCTTTTTTACAAATATTTTTCCAGCAGAGATGTTGAAACAAGAAGAAATAGGCCATCTCTATGTGGCATTTGCATTCGATTTGACTCTTCAGAATTAATTGTTTTTGCTTCACATATGTGTGCTGAAATAGGCCATCTCTTTTTTACAAATATCTTATGTTTTCAAAGGAAGCGGGCAACTATTTTTTCTTCATCAGGGCTAATAATAATCTGTAGTATACTACTATCATTCTCAAATTACTATAGTTTTGTTATTATAGATAAATTTACAAATTTGAATTGTTAAATAATGCTAAATGGGATAGTTTGAAAATCAAAATTTTGTCAGTGCATTGAATTTGCTTGAATTGATGATGGTATGTTGGCATATGTAAATTCCGTTTATTCAGTGTCTATTTGAATTTGCTTGACTTGTTAGACATATGTAAATTCCGCTTATTCAGTATCTATTTGAATAACTTATTCTCTCTATGTTGGCAGTTTACATTTGCAATGAAGTTGATAGAATCATATTTTGACAGATGCTTGGCTTGACACTTCACAAAAAGCGGACTGTGTATTTTCAATTTCTTCAAACTCAGTAGTCATTTGGCAACTATGTATTTGGTACTTTATTATCAGGACATGGTACACAAGGCCTTGTTATTGAACCTGTCTTTTTCTCACCTTTATATGTTACTTTCAAATCATTTTTTTATAGTTCCCACCTGTCGGCATATGCATCGAAGATTCAAAACAATGTCAACTTCATTAATTGAGATAACTTGGTTAAATGTTAGTATCATTTATCTGTGTCTTATATGGTTTAAATATCTTTTGGTTTTTGAGAATGTCGTGGAGAAAGTGAGTTACTTTTGCCGCCCTATCAGTTACTCAAACACTGTCCGCTACTCTACTTAAGTAGCGGACGACATTTTTTCCTAAAATTTCCCATTTTATAACATCCGCTACTTAAGTAATGGATGAGTAAAAATAGGACGCGCGAGTAACTCCCGTGGAGAAATTGACTCCCAAAATATGTGACCAAACATAATTCCAGAAAACCATTTCCATTTTCAGCCAGTGGTTTTGGGTGTTTTGTGTCCTTGGTAGGGATTCCCCAAGGAGTCTTCTTTACTTCAAAACCTTCCATTTGCAAATGATGGTTGCTCTTGGCTTCCCCGTGTCCCTCCATCCATTGTAATTTTCTAACGTGTAAACTTCATTAGTTTAAAGTTTCAAGTCTGCAAGTTGCAACAAAACAGTGATTCCTTCTTCAATCTAGATCTTTTCCGTTGAGTATTACTTATTTTGTTTTTTAACGTTAAAAATGGTTTTACTATCGAAAATCACCATAATCGACTATGAATCTTTCAGTCCATGTTAAAAATTAAAATCCTCATAAAAAACCAGATGTATGTCTCGGTCAGCTCTGAAATGAAGATGTGTGTCAAATTATCAGTGTTTTCTTTTGTCAAAGTCTTCATTTTTAGTTTCACATATTGAAGAAAAAGTTAAAATTTCCTAGAGATAGAAGATTGTGTTCGTTTGAGTTTTGTTGACTCAATGATTGATTGTGATTATTTATTTTTAATAAAAGTAAAAAAACAAATATTGCAAAAGAACAATAGAGAACAATGGAGAAACAGTGGGGAATGTGTTGTCTATGGTAGAACGTGTTGTAACTTGCTGGCGATGTTTTGTCTATGGTAGCGAAGCAACAATGTAGGACAAGAACAACAATGGAGGAAGTTGGGAGTTTGTGGATGTTGTGGTGATTCACGCAGACACTCTCTCTCTATCTTTGAATTTTTTTATTTTCTCTTATTTTTATTAAAAAAGTTAAATATAAATGTGGTGTAGCCATGTATGTTCCTAAAGTGTGAAACCATGTATATGCATGTTAGCTTTCAAACTTTGCAAGCTATGTTACTGCACCACCGAGCTATAACATAGCTTTACTAGTGAGAAGAAAATGCAACCTAATTTAATGCAAAGGAAGAAAAAACTCAAGTTGCTTATCAATTGCAACTTTGGCTGGACTACTCACATGTTGTGGGTCCTACACCCTTCTCCACCGTTGCAGTGAAGAGGAGCTCCGTCGGCCACAACTGTTCTGATCAGGTACGATCACCAAGCATCCATATCAAATATATGATTTTGTCCACTTCAAAAAACACAATGACAAACATAAAAATATAATTTTTTTTTTTTTGAATGGCACATCAAAATATAATCTGATTTTCCTTATGAAAATTCATAACAAATATGATAAAATCCCAATATTGAACCTACGAATTTATTGCATAATAAATATCCCTAGTACTTAAAATTGTACAATACTTACTGTGAAAGAAACTCATAATTGATCCACAAACATAGAAAAATTACTTGATTCACACATATGGACCAATATTTTGTGAACAATGTGGAGTAGAATTTGTTGATTCTCGGATACGTAGATATCAAATGGGGCATATAAAATTAGCATGTCCAATAACTCATGTGTGGTATTTGAAATATAGCAATAGTAAAATTGAATGCAAATACCACAAGGGTATCTTATTTTAGATTGTGTATAAGATCAAACTCATGAATCAGCTTTGATTTGATGCAGTGCTAAGTGCTAAGACAGAGAGATTGAATTGAGAGTGAGAATTCACTTAAATGGTTCCCATTGGTGGTCTTTGATGGAACTAAATCTAAGGTACTAACTATATTGCCACCATGGTCCCATCTTTGCTCATGCACATTATTTCTCCTATACTTTTCAACATTAAACTCATACATGGTAGTTACAAATATGCACATTCATGGAGATCCCATGTTTGAACTTGTTTTAAAGTTATATATGCATGGGGATATACATTATGTGAAAATATCATATCTTATGTATAAAATATCATCTATGAATTCCAAATAAAACTAGTTCTAATATGGTTAGAACTATTAGTTAGCTTTGTGTGTTGTGACACTGTATGGCTAGTCTGATGTACTTTATATTCGATAAATATGCAACAAAATTGTTTTATTAATTTGTTATACATACAAGGATTCCAAAATCACGATAGAATTGAACTACAAATATTACACACTAGACAACACTATTTGACATATATAAATTAAGAATCTTAACAAAAAAAACCCATGTAATTAGCACTAAACTATCATAAGGTACCAACCACAATGGCCATAATAGTGGCCTATCGATATCCTACAAGACATACCAATAGATTGCCACCAAAATCATATATATTATATGTGTAGTAAAATACCAAACAGGGAACCAGCAAAAGGTGAAAAGAAGATATTGTAGAAAATCTTGAAATCAATTACCATTACCATGAAGGAAAAGATAAAAGCAATTACCATTTTATTTAATCCCAGCCACGACCAAACAAGCTGTATCACCTCCAAATCAAGCATTTCAATATTAAATATCAAGAGACAACTATTATTTTTTTTTGACAAACATCAAGAGACAATTATAAATAAGGAGAAATCAAGAACTTTTCCTTGTGTAGCAGCATGTCCTGATACTAGTTTACCAAAATATGGATATACATAACATAGTAGTTGCTATGTTGTTAATATCATATAGCGGCGCGTAGCACCGACTCTCAAAAATGCTATAGCGGTATAGCGGCCATGTACAAATTAAACATAAATTCCAACAACATACATAAATACTAAAAAATAGAAAAATACACAAAATTAAAAGGACTTTCTTACTTAATAATTATACTAAATATTGTCATTTATTATCAAAATAGGTTCTAAATAAAGACTAATAACATTCCATGAAGTTCTAGAAGTACTCAAAATGACATCCCATTAAAATAAAGCATAAACAAGTTCTAAAAGTAAACAAAATAATGACAAGCCATTAATCTAAAATCATGCTTCCACATTTGCTTCTGCCTCATCTTCACTTCTAAGCTCTGCCAAATAGAAAAGACATTTGAACCTAATTAAATGCATAATACATATTATATGTTTTGCTCCCATTGTCCTCTTTTGTAGTAAAGCCAAAATCATCCCAGCAAACATGAATCTGTGTATTTCAAGAGGGCATGTTTTCTCTGAAATCCAAACAAATGTAAACTAGATTAATACTTTTTTATGTAAAAGAAACTAGCTATGCTTCCACAGTTCCACACCCTATGTACATGCAGTATTTCTTTGTAAGACTTGGTAATTGACAAACACGTCAAAGAAAACTCACCTACTCTTGCTAAGCATGAAATAACTAGATCAAAGAAAATTTAGAAACTTTGGGGGTATCGTATTTTGTAATTCCACCACAGTATTATTGAAATGTGGTGACACATACATCTATAAACAAGATAGAGCTACTAATAGTGCAAACTAAATCCAATGTTAGTCATTTTGATTTTATGCAGTATCAACACGAAGATAATGGATTGAGGGTTGAGAGATCACACCTTAGGAGATACAGCTCAGGCAAATATAAGTTGACACATTCCACATGCCCTTCGTACATTTGATAATTTTTTCATAATCTTGCACTTCTGCTTTTGGTCCACGGAAATATCAAAAACTATCATAGCCTCCAAAACCAGACCATTTTGCAAAGCATACTTAATAAATAGTTCATCTTGTAATCCCAGAAATCCTTGAAATTTAATGAACTTAAGGTGGGATACAAGACAACTGGGAACACTTCGCTGTGGAGCCCATCTTAGTACTGGTGATTGTTCCTGTAACAACAAAACACTTGAATAAGATAAAATATTCATATTAATGAATTAATCATGTTCCATACTAACTGGTTTACAGTGCAATAATATGCAATTTCTAATATGAGTACTCTATTTCATAAAAATTGGTTAATTTCACATCAACGTTATGTAGACCAACCAAACTATGCTTTGACGAAACACAAACCTTGTCCTCGACGTTATGAATTATAAGAACTTGAAGCATAGGACATTTCTGTAGCAAGCTGATCAGAGAATTGTAGTTAAACCGGGGAAGATTGAGCACTAGCCGAACCAAATAGCGAAATTCTTGAAAAAGGAGATCACGGGGTTCACCAAGCAGCCACTGTTTGTACACGACAACGGATAGTAATTAGTACAAAAATGAGATGAGGACCTATTTTTAGAGATACAGTTAATTAATAGCTGGTTATTAGTTAGTTACTAACTTACTCTCTATGTAAATGATGACGTAAACATAAACTAAGTAAAATAAAACTTACCTTGGATGTTGAAGGACTCAACACTAGATATTTAGTCCCAGAAAGAGCACCAAGGAGGTTGTGTAAAGAGGTGACGGAACTAAGCGAATGGGGAAAGACATCAAGATGCGCTTCCACCACGTTGTACATGCTGAAAACTTCCCCGAATGTGATTTTGGTAATGTTAAGGTACTCAAGATCAGGTGCATTTATTTCAAGGTAAGCTCCACGATCATTCTTAGTGTCCGCTATCAGCCTTTTCAAGGAAGGTGGGATGCAAACTTTGTCCAAGCTCATCGAACAAAAGGAAAGATCCAAAGTTTCGATGATGGGGCAACCACTAAGAAGTGCATTCACAGAAAGCACTTCCGCGGAACCTATGCTAAACCAATGCTGATTAGCATATTCTTTAGTAACGGAAAACTAACCGGTGTAGAGCTTAGCTTTTGTAAACTAATCCCACCCACAAGACTGAGGAACAAACAAGTAATGTTAATATGTTACTCCTCCGGCCCTTATTATAATTTTTATTTTTTTTTACTTTTAGATTCATAGAATAATAGATGTAAGAAGATGTTTATTTTTTAGATCCATAGAATATTAGATTTATCTTCATAGAATATTAGATGTATCTGAGATATCTGAAATGTTGATGCACAAAGTTGCTTAGCGCGCGGACACTGCAGTGATGGGCTAGGCAGTGACAGATGCAGGCAAGGCAGTGCTGCAGTTATGCAGCAGTATAGCAATTTGCTATGTTACACACACTATAATTGCACACACACACACACTATATTGAGAAGGGAGAATGGAAGAGAAAAATAGAGATTATTATTGATGATGATTAGAATTGAATGAATTACAACACAAGTGAGCCTTTTATAGACTCCAGCTTGCAACACAAGTAAAAACAAAACTAACTAACTTTCTCTATTTTCTCTTTTATTCACTAACTAACTAACCAACTAGTTAGTTACAACAAACTTACAACATGAAATAGTAACAAACTCTCAATACACCACCTTAGTTCATGTTGTCTATCACTTCAATCCCCATTTTGTCTCTTAACCTTTGAAACACATTTACTGCTGTAGCCTTTGTTAGCAGATCTGCTAACTGATCTTCACTCTTGCAGTAATCTAAGCATAAGTTTCCATTGTTTACTTGTTCTCTTAGATAATGGAACCTTAATTCTATGTGTTTGCTTTTACCATGAGAGATAGGATTCTTGGCAAGGTTGATAGCAGACACATTATCAATCCTTAATGTCACAGATTCACACTTGTCTTGGCTTAACTCTTCAATTAAATTCTTCAACCATATAGCTTGACAAGTGCTGAGAGATGCAGCTATATATTCTGCTTCACAAGAGGAGAGAGCAACCACTGGCTCCTTTTTAGAACACCATGAGATAGGAGCTTCACCAAAGTAGAATATATAACCTGCTGTTGATTTCCTATCCTCAATATCTCCACACCAGTTTGAGTCTGTATAACCAACCAGCTTGCATTGCTTATTTCTATCACTTGCAGGGAACAAAATACCAACACCTAAGGTACCTTTAACATACCTCAAAATCCTTTTGACTGCAGTCAAGTGTGATGTCTTTGGCCTTTCCATAAATCTTATAGTTTCCATTCTAGTCACTGGTGCAAAAACCTCTCCATAGTCAATGCCTTCTCTTTGAAGAAATCCCTTTGCAACCAATCTGGCCTTGTGTCTGGTTATCTCTCCTTTTGAATTTACTTTTAACTTGTAAACCCACTTCACATCAATTGCTCTTTTTCTGTAAGGAAGATCAACTAGCTCCCATGTATGATTGCTTTCAATTGAATCTAACTCCTCTTTCATAGCACACTTCCATTTTTCACTCCTAAGTGCACTGTCAACATCTATAGGTTCTGATTCAGCCATAAATGCTAAATGAACCAAATCACCATCATCATTTACTTGATTATCTTGATTCAATTCATAATCCTGAAGTCTAGGTGGTAGATTTCTTGGTCTTGTTGATCTTCTAGGATCAGCTGTCTCTGCTGCAGTAGAGGTGGATGCTTCATTGTTATCTTCAAATTCATCAAGCATTATACTTGTTGAATTTCTCCTCTCTTTAGTGTGCCAGTCCCATTCCTTCATCTCATCTATTACAACATCTCTACTGACCACTACATTATTGTTGGTAGGATCATAGAGTTTGTAACCACCAGTTGAATGATATCCCACTAGTATCATCATAGTTGCTTTATCATCAAGCTTCCTCCTTAATTGATCTGGCACATGTTTATATGCAATTGAACCAAACACCCTTAGGTGTTTTACACTTGGTTTATTGCCTGACCAGCTCTCTTCTGGTGTGATTCCATCAAGTCTCTTTGTAGGACACCTGTTCAAAGTGTATGTAGCAGTTGAAACTGCTTCACCCCATAGCTCCTTTGGCAGATGCTTACCCTTTAACATACACCTCACCATATTCATAATGGTTCTATTTCTCCTCTCTGCACTCCCATTTTGTTGAGGGGTATATGGTGGAATCACATCATGCACTATCCCTTCACTATCACAAAACTTAGCAAACTCAGTGGATACATACTCTCCACCACCATCTGTTCTCAGGGTCTTGAGTTTATATCCAATTTGCCTTTCAACTGTTAGTTTGAACTTTTTGAACACATCAAGCACATCACTCTTCTTGCTGATCAGATAAGTCCACATTTTTCTACTAAAATCATCAATGAAACTCACAAAATATTTGTTACCTCCAATGGAATCCACTTGCATAGGGCCACACACATCTGAGTACACTACTTCCAGCACACTTTTTGTCTTACTTAGTGCATCCTTGCTGAAGCTGTGCCTATGCTGCTTTGATTGTATACAATCCTCACACATTTCTTCCGGCATTTCAATTTTCGGCAAGCCTGTGACCATGTTTTGTCTTTGCATTACAGTGAGGTCCTTGAAATTCAAGTGCCCCATCCTATAATGCCATAGCCACTCCTCTCTGCTAGATGCAGTCATTAAACACTTGTGCTTCATGACATTCAACTGAACCTTGAACGTTCTGTTCTTTGACATTGGTGCTTTCAGCAACAAGTTACCTCTCGTGTCAAGCACATTCAGTAACTTGTGCTCCATCACAATTTTATACTCTTTTTCAAGCAATTGCCCAACACTGAGTAGATTGCACTTCATTCCAGGTATATACAATACACTGGATATCACTGCATGTTTACCATCTCTTCTTTTGATGGAAACATCACCAATTCCCTTCACATTCATTGTGCTATCATTAGCAAACTTCACTTGATTGTTCTGAGTGGTTTTGAGACTTATAAACCAATCTTTTCTGCCAGACATATGTGTTGAACAACCAGTGTCAAGATACCATTGATCACTGCATTCACCTTCTTCTCTTGTGGTCACCATTAGCATGACTGAACCCTCATCATCATCATTTCGAGCCAGCTTTGCCTCAGCATCATTTGTTTCTTCTTTGGATCTGCATTCATCAGCAAAATGTCCATATTTCTGGCAATTGTAGCACTGCACATTCTTCTTGTCAAACTTGTAATTTCCATTATTTCTACCACCTCTTCCACCTCTACCACCTTTATAACCTCTTCCTCCTCTACCACCATTGCCACCGCTAGTTGAATCTTGTTTATCTTTTACATTTGAATTTTGATATCCACCTCTACCTTTATTGCCATTCCACTTTCCTTTTCCCTTCTTGTCTTTATTATTATTCTGTTGCACATTCAATGCTACCTCTTTGTCTTTTTCAGAACTTCTTTCATTCATTCTTTGTTCATGTGCTTCTAAAGATCCTTGTAACTCATCAACTGTAATTTCTGAGGAATCTTTAGACTCTTCAATGGCTACAACTATGTTATCAAATCTTGGTGACAAAGATCTCAAGATCTTTTCAACCCTATTCTGACTTGAAATCACTTCACCACAGCTTTTCATTGAATTAACCAATTTGGAAATTCTAGTAAAGAAATCACTTACAGTTTCTTTCTCCTCCATTTGAAGCAATTCGTATTGCCTCCTTAGTGTTTGTAGCCTAACCTTTTTTACCTTTTCTCCTCCACCATAAGCAACAGCAAGAATATCCCATGCTTGCTTTGAGGATTCACAGTCACTAACCTTTTCAAAGATGTCAGGGCTCACACTTTGATGAATGATGAACAAAGCTTTATAGTCTCTTTTCTTCAATTCTTTGTAAGCTACCTTCTCTGCATCTGATGCCGTTTCAGTAATTTGTTCCACACCATTTGAAACCATTTCCCACACATCTTGATAACCAAAAACCACCTTCATCTGTTTGCACCATCGATCGTAGTTTTTGTTATCCAAGATTGGAAGGTTTGCTGGAAACTGACCATTACCAAACGTTGCCATTGTTGATTGCTTCTTCAAGGTTCAAGAATGATCAAGAATGATCAAAAACCAGGCTCTTGATGCCAATGTTGATGCACAAAGTTGCTTAGCGCGCGGACACTGCAGTGATGGGCTAGGCAGTGACAGATGCAGGCAAGGCAGTGCTGCAGTTATGCAGCAGTATAGCAATTTGCTATGTTACACACACTATAATTGCACACACACACACACTATATTGAGAAGGGAGAATGGAAGAGAAAAATAGAGATTATTATTGATGATGATTAGAATTGAATGAATTACAACACAAGTGAGCCTTTTATAGACTCCAGCTTGCAACACAAGTAAAAACAAAACTAACTAACTTTCTCTATTTTCTCTTTTATTCACTAACTAACTAACCAACTAGTTAGTTACAACAAACTTACAACATGAAATAGTAACAAACTCTCAATATGAAATACATCTAATATTCTATGAATCTAAAAATATTTTTTTTTTAATAATAAGAACCAGAGCGAGTATGTCACAATTCAGAATAATGTCACATAAGAATGAAACAAACTCACAAAAAACACATTTACCTGAGTGAAACGAGATTAGGGGAGTGAAGAGGGTTTGAGGGAGCTTGAAATCAGGTCCTTGACGATCTTTAACGAGTGTAAGGTGGAGTTCTTCGAGGTAAGGTCCAATGACAGATTGAATCCAGTTGTTAACTGAATATTGACGAAACTTATCTTCGAAAAGAGTGTAGAAACATAGCAGAGTCATCTTCCGAATGGCGCGGGGATTATGAAGGAGGTTGAGGACACTGTTAACCATAACAACGAAGCTTTTGAATTGTTCATCGGATTGTTTGTCTTCATAAAGGTGGTAATCTTCGGTGAATTCGGTGAATCAGAGAACTGATTGATGCTTCCAAATGTGGTGCCATTTTTTCGATAAAATGCTTGTTTGAACGGTGGTTTTGGTTGGAAGAAAAGATAGGATGTGACTCAGTAAACCGTCTGGTAGATTACTGATTCTGTCTTGCATTTCTTGTTCTTCAATTGCTTCTGGTTTTTTGCCTTTGGAGGATTCTGCCATTGTTTTCTCGTGAAACAACCGCTTCCTTGCTATTGGGTTTTTGTTGTAAAGTAGGAAGAGCTTTCGTATTAAGGAAGAAGTGTTGGGGTTGATTGCAATGTAAGTCCCACATTGCTAATGAAGGGAAAAAAAGGTCAAAGAAATTATATTGAAGAAGTCCCACATCGCTTAGAATTGTGAAGCAAGGGGGAAATCAAAGCTATATAATGGACCTAAGTTCTTTGTTTGTAATTACACCAAGCAGTAACACTTGTAAACACTTTAAGTTTATATTTGTGTCTTTTTGCTTTTCTCTTATGCTCTTGTTTAAGAGTATTTGAGATGTAGTTCAAATATTTACTTTGGAGAGTGTGGGTGTATTGGGGCATGAGGTGATTGAGAGTGAAGTCTATGTGTTGTAACAATTTTTACATAGTGTTTATTCTCTGGTTGTCGGTTTTGACAACGGTCGTGGTTTTTTCTCCGGTTTTGGAGTTTCCACGTTATATTCTTGTGTTGTTGATTGCGTTCATTTATTTTCTCTATGCCGGTTTTACCCAACAACTGGTATCAGAGCTTTTGGTTTGATTCAGGAGGAGGGAGTTCCGCTGTGAAGTTTAGGCTAGAGAAAATTGATGTTTGGCTTGTGGAAAATCAAGTCAAGGATGTGGTGATGCAATCTGGGTTACACAAGGTCAGCCTGGAGAGGCGGTGGTAATAATACTCAACATCAGCCTGGAGAGGCGGTGGTAATAATACTCAACATCAGTCTGGAGAGGCGGTGATAAGAATACTCGGGTTACGTCTGAAACAACAACTTATTATGAGGATGCGGAGGTGCTAGTGGAAGTTGAGAATCGGTGGAGTGTTGAGTCATGGACTTTGGAAGCTCCTATCACATGTGTTTGAAGAAGAAATACTTTTGAATCCCTAGAGCTAGTTGAAGGTGGAGTTGTTCATCTTGGTGACGGAAAGCTTGTAAGGTTCAAGGTATGGGTGAGTTTCTTTTAACACAGTGCGAGGTATTTTCTTGAACTTTGATGCATAGATAGTAGGTAGATTACTTGTTAGATAGTTCTACTATTCTTGGTTATGCATCTGTTACTAGTGGTGATTCTCATGTTTTTGTTAAGTTGTGGATCTTCGGGTGGGTACTTGTTAGTGACATGAGTTTAGTTGGACTAGTGAAACAAAGTTTACTAGGTGATGTAACTAAACTGGAATTGTTGGAGCCTAACAATGACCTGAGGTGGTTTCACAGATGTTTGAAGTTGTTCAAGTGACACATGGGCATCGGTTGACATGGATGCAGGTGTGTGATGATAGCGTGCAGGCATTGGTTGGCATTGATGCACGGTACGCAGTTATCTCGATGGCTGATGAACTTCCGGAGAAAGCCAACATGGAAGTTGCACCATAAATTTTCAGCGAGGTTTCGAGATGAAATTCTTGGGATGGCTTGGTTCCAAGTGAAGAAAAATCTTGGGATGGTTTAGTTCCAAGTGAATAAAATTTTTGGGATGGTTTAGTTCCAAGTAGAGTATACTTTTTATGGTGGAGTATGATAATTTAATTTGTCGGTATAGACAATGAGAATTATGATTGTCGGTGAAGACAATGATTGTCGGTATAGACAATGGAAGCATAAGATAATGATTGTCGGTGTAGACAATGAAGATTGAAGACCATTACAATCAAGGTGGAGATTGTTGGGGTTGATTGCAATGTAAGTCCCACATTGCTAATGAAGGGAAAAAAAGGTCAAAGAAATTATATTGAAGAAGTCCCACATCGCTTAGAATTGTGAAGCAAGGGGGAAATCAAAGCTATATAATGGACCTAAGTTCTTTGTTTGTAATTACACCAAGCAGTAACACTTGTAAACACTTTAAGTTTATATTTGTGTCTTTTTGCTTTTCTCTTATGCTCTTGTTTAAGAGTATTTGAGATGTAGTTCAAATATTTACTTTGGAGAGTGTGGGTGTATTGGGGCATGAGGTGATTGAGAGTGAAGTCTATGTGTTGTAACAATTTTCACATAGTGTTTATTCTCTGGTTGTCGGTTTTGACAACGGTCGTGGTTTTTTATCCGGTTTTGGAGTTTCCACGTTATATTCTTGTGTTGTTGATTGCGTTCATTTATTTTCTCTATGCCGGTTTTACCCAACAAGAAGCTTACTGGTCATTGGGAATGGGAGTTCCCGCTGTAACGGTAGATACAGAAGTGAGTTGATGTCACCTGTTTGACAAATAATGTTGGCCTCCACTCCACTCTTGTTTTAGTCTTCGGAATTTAATGAATCTAGTTCATATTATTGACTAGTTACATTATATTTGTAATGAATCTAAAAAGTAAAATGTTTCTTGTATTATATTATAGGAAAATACTAAACAGTGTCCACAGTGCCTCCGGGCACTGTTTAAGGAACCAAATATAGTAATATCATTTTGAAGTTTGTGCAGTCAACGCCTCGAAAATCTAAAAAGTGTTATTTTCAATTTTAAAATTTCCTTTTTTGGTTTCTTTAACCAGTGCCCCGGGGGCACCGGTTAGCATGACCCTATATTATATTAAGCGTCGGAGGGAGTAATATATAAACCTACTTTGTTAGATGTACTGTTCATTTATTTTGTTTAGACTATATTTTTTAATAACATATAGATGTCTCTTATATTAAGCAACGAAGGGAGTAATATATAAACCTACTTTGGTTAAATGTACTATTCATTTATTTTGTTTAAACCGTATTTTTAATAACATATAGATGTCTCTTATATTAAGCACCCGAAGAAGTAATATAAACCTACTTTGGTTAAATGTACTATTCATTTATTTTGTTTAGACTCTATTTTTTAATAACATATATTGATGTAAACATTTAACATATAATTTTTCAAAATAGACGATTAAAAATATTAATGATTAAAATTGTACATTGACATAGTCAAATTGATTGGAAATTGAGTTGGAATTGACGTTGGATCTCAAATTGATTGCAAAAATAAAAATTTTCACACTTATCTACTTCTAATCTGCTTATAATAATACTAGCTCTAGTTTTTTTTTTTTTTTTACTCAAAAAACAACAATGTATATTTTTTTTTTTTGACATAACAACAATGTATATTCATTCATTCAAATTCATAGAAAATACATTAATCAGAATAATTACATATTTAATTTTGCTAAAAATTAATAAGGATGAGTCTGCGAACATTCTCACAACATCTGAGTTAATAGCATAAAACGGTCTAATGTCTTTGACAAAGCCTACGGTTGATGTGATAAAATTTAAATGTCTGATAGATTGATTGTTTGATGTATTTAGTCTATATTATAGTTTAGATACATAAAACTTTAAATGTATTTAAAAAGTGAATATTTTCTTATAATTAGGACCAGAGAGAGTATAATAAAATCGATTACTAACAAAATTACTAATTTAGCCTTATATTTTTTAATAATATTCTAAATTTATATTCTTCATTATAATTTTACTCTATTAATAAGATAGGCATAATTCTTTAAAAAAAAGAGATAGGCATAAAAATAGGGAAAAAATGAATTTATGTATAAAAAAAAGTACAAAATAAAAATACGATTTTTTGCATAAAAAGGGGAAGAAAAAAACAATGAAAAGATTATAGGAAGTTTAATAAAAAAAATTATAAAAAAATAGTAAAAATAAATTTTGTAAGAACAATGAATTTGTTTATGTTTTCTATAAAAAAAATTATAATTTTTTATAATTTTGTAATAAAAAAAATAGTAAAAATAAATAGAAAACATAAACAATTTTAATACCAAGTTTACTAATTTGTCTTTATCAGTTTTAATAATATTTTAAATTTTGTACTTTCTATGTAATTTTACTCTAATAATAACCAAATACTAATAATAATATAGGAGTAATAAAGTTAATTACCGGCAAATTTTCTAAATTACCATAAATATTGCTAATCAAATTTTGGTCTAATTGTCCTTTTGTCCCACTAAACATGCAAACACGTTATCCTTATTCGAATTTTCATAAACAATACAATAATACTATATGCATAAAAATTCATTTTGAATACCCATTTTGAATAAATAGTATGAAAACTTAAAATGATTTATTTGTTAACTAAAAATTTAAAAATCTAACTGTTACAAATACGAAATTTAAAAATTCATAGATGCATTTGGCCTCTTGAGTCTAGAGCTCTTAGTTTTAACAACTCTAGTGGTTAGAATTTTACTTTTAAAGGTTACTAAATGGAATATTTGAGATTTGAACTCTGAAAAGTAAAATTCGTATTTTAAATTTCCAACTTGTTGCATTGGGATCATTTTTCAATTTATTATTATATTTTTTTTTATAATTTGAACGGCAAATATATTATTAACCAAGTCTCTGCACAAGTTATCCACTCTTCGATTTGAGCCTTATTATTCACATCAGATTGAACCTCAAATTCATCATGGCTAACATCGAAATTAACGGTCACATTATCGTTTTTATAAGGTAAGATAACTGAAAAAGTAACAGTGCAACAAATAACTTAAAGATCAAGCTTATTGCAAATATCAAACTTAAATACCCTGAATTTATTTGACCTATCTGTAACTGCCACTGCCGTTAAAAATGGGAATACTCATCCCCAAAGGACCAAGTTTCTTCCTTAATACGGAAGCTCTTGATACTTTACAACAAAAAGCCTAGAGCAAGGTAGCGGTTGTTTCAGGAGAAAACAATGGCAGATTCCTCCAAATACCAAAAACCAGAAGCTGATGATGAAGAAGAAGAAACGCAAGACAGAATCAGTAATCTACCAGACGGTGTACTGAGCCACATCCTATCTTTCCTTCCAACCAAAACCACCGTTCAAACAAGCATTATGGCACCACATCTGGAAGCATCAATCAGTTCTCTACTTCAACGAATTCATCGATGATTACCATTGTTATAGACACGACCAATCCGATGAACAATTCAAAAGCTTCGTTGTTATGGTTAACAGTGTCCTCAACCTCCTTCATAATCCCGGGGGCATTCGGAAGATGACTCTGCTATGTTTCTGCACTGTTTTCGAAGATAAGTTTCGTCAATATTCAGTTAACAACTGGATTCAATCTGTCATTAGACCCTACCACGAAGAACTTCACCTTACACTCGATAAAGATGATTGTCGAGGACCTGATTTCAAGCTCCCTCAAACCCTCTTCACTTCCCCTAATCTTGTTTCACTCAGGTAAATGTGTTTTGTGTGTGTGTGTTTGGTTCTTATGTGACTTTATTATTCTGAATTGTGATATAACATATTAACAATACTTATTTGTTCTTCAGTCTTGTGGGTGAGATTAGTTTATAAGAACTAAGCTCTACAGCGGTTAGTTTTCCGTCAATAAAGAATATGCTAATCAGCATTGGTTCCGTGGAAGTGCATTCTGTGAATGCACTTCTCAGTGGTTGCCCCATCATCGAAACTTTGGATCTTTCCTTTTGTCCTTTAAGCTTGGACAAAGTTTGCATTCCACCTTCCATGAAAAGGCTGATAGTTAACAATAAGAGTTATCATGGAGCTTGCCTTGAACTAAATGTGCCGGATCTTGAGTACCTTAACATTAGCAAAATCACATTCAGGGAAGTTTTTAGCACATACAACTTGCACAACGTGGTGGAAGCGCATCTTGATGTCTTTCCCCCCCGGTGTATTTTTGTCACTCATTTTTACACTCAATTACACAACCTCCTTGGTGCTATCTCTGGGACTAAGCAGCTAGTGTTGAGTCCTTCAACAACCAAGGTTAAGTTTTATTTCCTTATTTTATGTTTACCTCATCATTTTACTTAGAGAGTAAGTTAGTAACTAACTAATAACAAGCTACTATTAATTAACTTAATCATATCTCTAAAAATGGGTCCTCATCTCATTTTGTTTACTAATAACTAGTTGTGGTTGTGTAAAAACAGTGGCTGCTTGGTGAACCCTGTGATCTCCTTTTTCAAGAATTTCACTATTTGGTTTGTCTAGAGCTCAATCTTCCCCAGTTTAACTACAATTCTTTGATCAACTGGCTTCACAAATGTCCAATGCTTCAAGTTCTTATAATTCAGAATGTCGACAAGGTTTGTTTAGTTTTTTTTTGTTACAAAATAAACTAACTTAGTTTTGTTTGTATAACTTTGATGTGAAATTAACCAATTTTTATGAAAGAGTACTCAGATTAGAAATTACATATTATTGCACTGTAAACCAGTTATAGTATGGAACATGAATATTTTATCTTATTCAAGTGTTTTGTTGTCTACAGGAACAATTACCACCACTACTAAGATGCAAGGTTTTAAATTGCGGTCCGCATCCGCAATTGCGGCCGCAGTATTGCTGATGCGGTAGCCACCGCATCGCACCACAATTGTGGTGTGATCTTAATTCACGTGTACAGCCGTATCGTAACCGCATCGTAACCGCATCACAACCGCATCGGAAGCCGCATCAGATGTTTTCGGCGATGTTCCTTCAAATTTTCTCACCAAACCGCAATGACCGCATTCGCAACAACTGCAACCGCAACCGCGACCGCAACCGCAATTTAAAACCTTGCTAAGATGTGCTCCACAAAGTTTCTACATTTTCTCTGATCTACTTATTTTCATGTTTAGCAAGAGGAGGTGAGTTTTTATAACTATAACATTGAAGAAAATGATAGCATTTACCTGATTAGTGAAAATAAACAAAAAACTATTTGATTTCATGATGCCTCTTGGTTTAACTAAAGCTTTGTTTATATTTGGGGACATCTGTGTTCACTTTGATGGACAAAATCACCTTTGTTGATGAAGCTTTTCTTTCTTTTATAAGCTGATTACAAACCTTCTATTCTTGAGTTTCATCTTATACACAATCTATAATAAGAATAAGACAGTCTTTCGGCATTTGCATTCAATTTGACTGTTGTAGTATTACCATGTGTGAATCAAGTAAAAAAATTATTGTAGGAAATACCAAAATTTCTTGTAGTGGGAAATTAGATTATATTATGATGTGTTTGTCAATTACCAAGTCTTACAAAGAAGTACTGCATGTACATATGGTGGAAGCATAAACAAAGTATATTAATGTAGTTTACATTTGTTTGGATTTCAGAGAAAACTTTCCCTCTTGGAATACACAATCCATGTTTGCTCGGATGATTTTGGCTTTACACAGAAGAGGTCAATGGTAGCAAAGCATATAATATGTATTATGCATTTAATTAGGTTCAAAAGTCTTTTGACAACTACTATGTTATGTTGGGATGAAATCAAATGGTAATTGCTTTTGTATTTTCCTTCATGGTAATTGATTTCAGGATTCTCTGCAATATCTTCTTTTCACCTTTTGTTGGTTCCCTGTTTGGTATTTTACTACACATAATATAAATGATTTTGGTGACAATCTATTGGTATATACTTGTAGGATATCAATAGGCCACTATTAGGGTCATTTGGTTGGTACCCTTATGATCAATGTAGTCAGGTTCGGGATCCTACGTAGGATCGGTAGGCTGGTGGAGGGTCGTAAGGTCGGGATCGTAGCTCGATTCGTAAGAACCTACTTAAGGGTAAAATGGTAACTTCACATATATACATATACACAGAACCACAAAATAATAATAATAATAATACATGAACACAATAAACTTAATTAATATTTCATAAATATCATTCCAAATGTTCATAACCAATGTAGTTAGGTTCGAGATCCTACGTAGGATCGGTAGGCTGGTTGAGAATTGTAAGATCGAGATCGTAGCTGGATTCGTAAGATCCTACTTAGGGTAAAATTGTAACTTCACATATATATATATATATATACATATACACATAAACACACAAAATATATAATACATAAACAAAATAAACATAATTAATTAATATTTCATAGAGATCATTCCAAATGTTCATAAATTCATAACAGAGGGTTGGAAGAAGCAACAACAAGGTTAAAAAAACAAAATGAAAACCGAGGGGTTTCATGTAGGACAGAGGTTTGAGTGAAAGAGATGGTTGAAAGTGAGAGAGGAGTGAACCAAAGTGAGAAAGGAGTGAGAACAAACATACACTAACCGCCGTCGAGGTTCACAACGACGCCGTCTAGAGCTCAGGTAAAGAAAAACCTCTGGGATCGTAAGAACCTATGACCCGGTGCGAGAACCTGACTACAGACAGGTCAAAAAAGGAACCTACATGGGTTCTAAGCTCGTTTGGCCTTCACGAGCTCGTAGGATCGTAAGAACCTAAGACCCGGTGCGAGAACCTGACTACATTGCTTATGATAGTTTAGTGCTAATTAGATGGTTTTTTTGTTAAGATTCTTAATTGGAGCAGAAAGTTTGCCATATATGTCAAATAGTGTTGTCTAGTGTGTCTGTCTGTGAGAGAGAGTATTAGAACTAGTTTTGTTTGGAATTCATAGATGATATTTTATACATAAGAGATATGATATTTTCACATAATGTATATCCCCATGCATATATAACTTTAAAACAAGTTCAGACATGGGATCTCCATGAATGTGCAAATTTGTAACTACCATGCATGACTTTAATGTTGAAAAGTATAGGAGAAATAATGTGCATATGCAAAGATGGGACCATGGTGGCATATAGTTGGTATCCTAGATTTAGTTCCATCAAAGACCACCAATGGGACCATTAGCACTGCAACAAATCAAAGCTGATTCATGAGTTTGATCTTATACACAATCTAAAATAAGATATCCTATCCTTGTGGTAAATTTGCACTAGTGCAGAAAGGAGATACAACTACTGGCCAAACAGACTTTCCACTACTGGCCGCGGCCAGTAGTAAACACAGTCGACGTTGTAAGTATACACTTTCCACGTCGGGTCTTTTTATACCCGTCGTGGTATGTAAGGTTTCCACTGTAGTTATTATTTAAATTTATGGGGATTCCACGTCGGTTTTTACAAATACCCGTAGTGGTATGTATGAGATTCCACTACGGGTGTTTACAATATCCGTAGTGGTATGTATGGTTTCCAGTTTTTTTTTTTTTAAGAATTTGGGATTCCACTACGGGTATTCACAAATACCCGTAGTGGTATGTATGAGATTCCACTACGGGTATTTACACATATCCGTAGTGGTATGTATGGTTTCCAGTTTTTTTTTTTTTAAGAATTGAGGATTCCACTACGGGTATTTACAAATACCCGTAGTGGTATGTGTAGTTTTCACTACTGATTGTTATAAATATCAGTAGTGGTATGTTAGTTTTATTTTTTATTTTTTTTCGTTTTTTTGTAGCTTCCTGTGCCTGCATATTAATTATATGGTCTTCCGGCGCAGAAATTATACGTACAACCTAGAAATTACTAGTAGCTAATAACGCAAAAGAAAATTGGCATAATTCCGAATATTATTTTCCACAAGTCATTGTCAATTCCTAACAAGTTACATTCAACACATTAAAAGTCAATGCTTAACATTATCACTAATTATCTAGTCTAATTCCAAGCATACAGCCCATTAAGTTTGAACTTTACGTAGGAAATGACTAAGAAACTAAATTCAAAATCATCTAAAGCCACAAAGCACCAGCATCTTTGAGGAGAGGGAACAAGCAGAGTGCCCATTAATGTTTTCTAGCAATGATTCACAAGCATCTTCAAGCATATCTAACACCTGCATGCGAGTGCCACATGATGATGATAATAAGCATGATGATGATGATAACAAGCCGTATGCATCCTACGTACCAAAGAGTTTTGCATATTGTTAGACAAAATTATTTTCCATGAAGCATATTATCAAAAAAAGTGTCTACATAAAATTTCAAGCTACTAATTTTCCATCTTATGCGATTCTGGATGTCTAGAACCTAAACCAAACAGTTTCTAAATGTAGATAGAGTGTAAAATGAACAATTACCACAGTTACATTGCGGGCCTATTTTACTCAGAGGCATTGAAGAAGGAATTTGAATAGAACTCAGAGAATCTTGGCTGTGCGGTATGTTCTTCCGAGGATAAGATGCAATAGAGGGTGGAGCTTTCAATCTTATAACTGAATTTCCAATTGGAGCAGACGGACACCCAGTAGTATTAGCATTATTATAAGCCTGAGCATGAGAATGAGATGCCATTTTCCTTTGCTCCCTGCAACATAAAATGTTAAAAATTAGCGAGCTTCTGCATTTCACAATACGGTATCATATAATACAAACAACAGAATAGCACAAAAACATATGCAAACACCTTATCCACAAACATAATTTAAGCATATGCTTTGCATAAAAAGAGAGAGGGTTTGCATGAGCATATTCAAAGAGAGAGGGTAATGCACACTACACCATGCATAGGATGCATTCTATATATTGCAAGACCTGATTTTTTATTTTATTGATGTTGTATGCTTACAAGTTACAAGGTTGCTAGACAAATCACAAGCCGCAAAGATTTTACCATCATACCATGCCCTCCCGATACAAAAATAAATTTATTCCGAGATAATCTAACTAGAACATGTGGTTAATACTTAGTATCAAAGACAACTACTGTTTCGTCGTAAGTTCATACAATAATTTTTTTTTCAATGCATACACATGTGGTAGCTAAGGGAAGTTATTCCTTCCAATAAAAAGGTTAGGTAGGAGAGTTTACCTTCGGAAAACTCATGGTGAAAGGAACTGAAAGAAGAGCAAGAACCCTTGAGAAATTTTTCATGGTGCCAGCCACAGGATTTCCTTCCATTCCTTCTTGCATATTACACTGAAGAACAATATAAAATTTGTTAATCTTAATTGGAAATCAAATATAACAGATATCATAAGACCACTCTTCTCATATCAATTTTAAACTATTTTTTGTCATATGAAGTGACTCGTTTTAGTGAACACAAATGAAATTAAAAAATGAAATCTACAACCAAACAAACATTTAGACAAGATCTCAGAAGGTCAAACTGCAATGATGGTTGAAAAGTTGAAAGTAATGTTTCGGGAAATGAAGTACTCACCTCTACAACTACTAAGAATGACAATGCAGTTAAAACTGGAAAAATGTATAAGGCATCTGGAGTTGAGAGATCAGCAAACCATAAAGTTCCACCATGCTTGAATGATGGCATTTTTTCAGCCATGTTGGTTATCTGCCATTGAAGAAAATAAAATAAAATTGTGAATGGATAGAAACAATATTTTAAGGCTCATCAGATCCTACAATTAGGGGAAATATCAAAGCAAAAGTCAGCTTACCGCAAGAAAAAAACTAATGAAGACAGGACCTTGAATAAAGAGTCCTTTCAATGGCGTAAATGGACTCACACCATATCTGCATCAACGAAACCAGCGAGAGAAGATAGATGAGATCTAATGAAACAAAAGATCCACGAAGTTTATTTAATACTTAAAAGAAAGGTTCCTTAGTGCCACAGACCAATTACATCATATCTCTTAAATACTAATCATCATGAATCATCATACTACAATTGTAACCAAAAGAAATGTTTAAACATCTAATTCATTTGACTATTTTTATAAAAGCCTTCAACATAACTCCAAAACAATGAAATCCGACAATAAACTTACACATAAGAAACCGAGTGCACAAGCTCCTGTAAATCATCTGGGGAAAAGCCAATCTCATCCAAAAGAACATGATAATGTGTTGGCCTGC
The DNA here is from genome assembly GCF_020283565.1 of Trifolium pratense. Lineage (NCBI taxonomy): Eukaryota > Viridiplantae > Streptophyta > Magnoliopsida > Fabales > Fabaceae > Trifolium > Trifolium pratense. Next base: position 46,721,942 of record NC_060063.1, on the reverse strand, counting down.
TTGTGCCCTGAGAACATATTTTGATACTAACATAAATACAAGGTTTGCAATAGAATTTCATGACAGAATGCCAGCAAAAAGGAATTCAAGTTATAAATTCACATCATTTAGTTGACACAAATAACCCTAACAAACGGTTATAACATAAATAACCATGCCTAAAATTTGAATGACTGGTTAATTCCAAAAAATTAACAATTCATATATTAAAAGAAAATTTGAACAATTTAAGAACCTCAATGACTTGGCTCAGTTCAATGTTCAGCACTTGGTTAAACTGACACCATCCCTACATTCATAAGCAGAAAGAAATTCAGTTCAGTAGCACAACAGAACAGTCACAAACACCATCAAAATCAACACTGTTTGCATGATACTGAACGAGCACTATAGTAATGCAGCCAGAGTCAAAATAGCAGCAAACAAGACATATTACCCTATGATGGACACTAGTAAGTAAGACCTTAGTTTGAGAGATGGATTTCATTATATGGATTTCATTATATCTTTCTCATTCACACAATTTACCTAGAGCTACTCGACTCTTCCAAGGTAAACAACTGTCCTCACTATTCCCAATTTGCACAGGGGATGGTACTTGGAATCAAATGTCACAGCACTTCAAAGTTTGATATTTTGAATCATAACAAAAGTACAGTACATTTAAACAAACAAGAGAAGAGCATAATTCAAAAGCTATTTCCAACATTTAACTGACTCTGATTGGACAATGACCAGTACTAAGTCTATAAATGCATGTTAATTTCAAGTTAATTAATTTCATAGTTTACTAAAGAGGAATAGAAATTGTTACCAATTGAGGCCATGTATCAATAGCACACGCTTCAACCCTGTTCAACAACTGCTCATATGGACCAGGTTGCAATTCACAACCATTATAAAATACCTAGTCAAAATCAATAAACCCAAAATTAAAAACAAAAATATTCAACTTCAATTTCAAAAATCTAAAAAATTAATACATCAATAAAAATCCAATATTACACTATAGATCTAACTACAACAAATCATAAACCAAAAAATGAAAAAAAAAATTAAAAATTACAATCATCAAAAAATTGAAATGAGATTTATTTTGATTACCAAAACTTGGACTTAGCACGAACTTCATTGGTAGCCCAAAGCTTCAAACGAAAAATCTTTGGGTGTGGATCTGATTCCGTTTGGAAAACCTCTCCCGACAACCTGGTACTGACGGCGACGGCGGCGGAGGGTGGGAGAAGGAATACGGTTTGGGGTTTCAAAGAGATCGAAGAAGACGATTTAGGGATTTAGGGTTTCAAAGAGAAGAATTTTATGTGTTTTCTGTGATTTGGGATTTAGGGATTTGGGCTTTAGGGATTTCAAAGAGTTTTATGCCATGATTTGGGATTTCGAAGTCACGATTTGGGATTTGTGGGACGAAGAAGACGAAGTCTAGCTCACTATGCGTTTCGCTGCGTTTGGATGAAAAAACGAACGCTGCGTGAATGAATTGAATGAAAAGAACAACATATAATTAATTCTCAGTTAAGGGATTCCACTACGGGTGAATACTAAATCAGTAGTGAAATTCAATTAAAACAAATTTCAACGTAATTACAACAATGCCACCGTGTCTACTTTTCACTACTGATTTAAGAAAACCAGTAGTGAAATCCCTTGTCTATGAACTTTTCACTACTGGTATTCAAATATCAGTAGTGGAATCCTTTGGTTAAATGTGTTTCACTACTGGTATTCACATACCAGTAGTGGAATCCCTTATCCAAAAGTCATTTTTCTACTAGTGTTGCATTCAATTTGACTGTTGCCATATTACCATATGTGAATCAAGTAAATTTTTTATGTTCGTGGATCAATTATGAGTTTCTTTCACCGTAAGTATTGTACATTTTAAATTACTAGGGATATTTATTATGCAATAAATTAGTGGGTTCAATATTGGAATTTTATCATTTTTGTTATGAATTTTCATAAGGGAAATCAGATTTTTTATTTTATTTTTTAATTTTGAAAACTTGGTATCCGGCCCCAGGACCGACTAATCTAAGGGGACCAATCCCACCGCCCACTTGCGGGAGCCCCATTTAAAGTCAGAGTTATTTTTTTTTGCTCTGCATAGACTTAGCCCACCAAAATTGACAAAAGAAGATATCGAACCTGATGGAAATCAGATTATATTTTGACGGTTGTCATTGACCTAGTCTTACAAGAGACATGTAAGTTTTGCTTATTCAGTTTCAAGTGCTGATAATAAACACAATGAACTTTGAATAACTCTTTTGCTATAGTTTGGCAGTTCACACAATGAGTTTTGCGCTCTCTCTCTCTCTCTCTCTCTCTCTCTATATATATATATATATATATATATATATATATAGCAAGAGAGTGTATCAAGTGATAACTGATAATTATTGCGAGAAACGAAAATTATTAATAGTAACCATCAAATTCAATATGAGATCGATACATAATTTTTACTTAACCAATATTATATTTTTGTTTTTTGCCCGTATTATTCGAATCATTTTGATTTTGTTGTCCTTGTCCAATATGTTTATATGCTTTTGTTAAATTAAGGAGAATGTTAACATGTGCCCTTAAGGCACATGTTAAGGAAGTAAAAATGGAAATTATTAAATGCTAACTTGTGTATTTTAACTTTTGAAGCATTAAATTTCTTGTATCATTAAATGTTGATTTTCTATATTGGGATATCTTAACATGTGCCCTTAGGGCACATGTTAACAAGACCCTTAAATTAATGGCTAAATTGCACTTTTAACTCCCAAACTTTCAAAAAGTTGCAATTTTTGCTTCCTATGCTTCAAAATAGCACTTTTGATCCCTTATTTTTTTTTTATAAGCAAAAATGTATTATAAGGGAGTATAAGGGGTACTCAAACCCTTACAACAAAGAGCACTAAATTAAATGCTTAGAATACAAGACATATGATTTAAACACCAAAAAGGAAAATGAGTACAAGTTCTACGCCCATACTGACTAGTGAACCACAACCAAGAATGAAGTTTGATTGTCTCCAATAATGATGAAACATCTGGTATATATTGCCCTTAAAAATTATTTTATTGCGAAAATTCCAAATATTCCAAGTGGTTGCCAACCATACCGAGTACTGGACACGACCTTTGTCTTTCATTTTGACCAAATCACCAAATAAAATGAAATGATCTCTAGCTTTGATTCCGGTTCGTAAAGATGTCCCTAATCAAGATAAAATTTTGTTTCATACTCCCTTACTAAAAGGACATGAAAAGAAAAGATGTTTTTCGTCCTCAAGTTATTGAAAACAAAAGACACAAGATAATTCGTGATGATAAGTCAAAATACCTCGGTGCTCCTATTGATAATATGTTTACTAATAGGACAAAACTTAGGTATTGTACTAAAAATCATGTTGATCATGTTCCCAATCACAATAGAACACGTGTAAACTAACAAGTTCAAGCCTCGCTGATGAACCCCATATCACCACTACCGCTGGGTACCACTAACGTATGGAAAACATTATAAAAGGTCATCCGGTAAACAAATCCATGGAAATTATAGCCTGAGTTCATCAAATCTTAAAAATAAACGTATGAAAAGAGAAAAATATCAAAAGCAAGAAAAGTGGGTAGTGACTAATTCATTAAGGATATTGTTATGATTTTTGTTTTGTGTGAGAATTAAAGTCTGCAATTGGGGATTCAATATGAGAGATAGGAATGGTGATAGTAAGATATAGGCTATGTAAGCAGAAAATAATTGGAAGAGAAAAATTGACTTTTCTTTTCCGATCCAACCGTTAACGTGACATTAATCTGTTTGCTGAAGTGGATAAAGTGCACACGTGTTCTATTGTGATTGGGAATAGGATTTTCAATAGGACTCTTAGCACAATATCTAAGTTTTGTCCTTAATAATAACCTTCAACCCAAAACATTTATTTTCGAAGGAACATCCGATTTTCATAGGCGCTAAATAGCCTCGAACACATGAGCATCTTGAAGCTCGACCTGCCGCAGGTCTAATAAATTTGTGTAACAGGATTTAACTGTGAACAATCCATTCGAATCCGGAATTCAGCGTCACTGATCGTAATTATTGTTATGAAGGGAAAAACCATCGAACAGACCTTATAATTCAGTAAGCTGATGGGCTTCGTTCACACTCAACGATTCGGACAAATTCCACCTCCATAACGATATTAAACCAGTTCCTCGCAGTTTAACACCTTATGTTTATTCCTTTTGCAAAATGTCAAAAAAAATTTATCAAGTTAACGCTGATATGACAAGTCACTTAAATGACTGAACCGCCACATCAATTTTTTTTCCATCATATAATTAAGTGACTAAGCAATGTTTGTTTTTGGTTCAAAAAAAGCAACGTATTTATTTATTTGTAGGGGTGGCAAAACGGGCCGGCTCGCCGGCCGACCCGTTTGACCCGCCATTTTTGGCGGGCCGGGCTGAGGCTTTCGGCTCGCTACCTTAAGGTGGTCCGCCCCCGCCTAACCCGCCTAAAAAACGGGGCGGGGTGGGACGGGCCGGGTTAGCCCGCGGGCTTTTTAATTTTTTATATTTTTTTTACTTTTACTGAAAATTGGAGTAGCCTAAATCTCAATCCAGTAATATTTTTCTCTCATATGAAACTTCACGTTTCTTTTTCTGCAAAAATTAGGGTTGTTTGTTTCACTCATTCATTTCATCCGCCGTCGTGCTCCCTTTATGCTAGTATTTATCATTTTATCTTATATTGTAATGAATTACTTATTAACTTAGTTGATGTTTCTGTTAGTTTAATTAAGGGTAATTGTAAGTGTTAGTTTAATTAAGGGTAATTGTAAGGAATTACTTATTAACTTAATTAATGTTTTGGTTAGTTTAATTATCTCTATTCTCTGTTGCAATCTTCTCTCAACTCTTAATTATCCCTATTTTCTGTTAGTTTAAAAATAGGAAGTAAGAATTTTAAGGAATTGTGAAGTTATAATTCAATCTGCTTAACTTCACAATCTTCTCTCAATGCAATCTGCTAGTATTTTTTTTAACATCAACTAGTAGGTAAGAATTGTGAAATTATAATTCAAACTATTAAAAAAAAAAAAAGTATTTGGCGGGCCGGCCCGCCAACCCACCAACTCGCCAATAAACGGGCGGGCTTGAGTTGTTGAACCCGAACACCTAAGTTTCCCCGCCCCGCCCCGCTTTTGGGCGGGCTTAAACGGAGCGGGCCTAATCCGTGCGGGCATGCCCACTTTGCCACCCCTATTTATTTGTTTATTTTTTTTACGTCACATAAATTTTCTTATATTAACACGAGTAGTATATAGCAAGCTACAAAGGAAGTGAGGGTTTGGCGAAAACAATGGCAGAGTCGTCGTCCTCCAACAAACTGCAAAAACTAGAAACAAAAATCCAAGACAGAATCAGTGATCTACCTGACTGTGTACTGACTCGCATCCTATCTTTCCTTCCAACCAAAATCTCCGTTCAAACAAGCATTTTATCGAGCAGATGGCAACACCTTTGGCAGCATCTATCGGTTCTCGATTTCAAGGACGATTCCCATTATTATCACTACCACCATTCTGAACGATTCAAAAGCTTCGCTGTTATGGTTAACGGCGTCCTCAACCTTCTCCGTAATCCCCGCGGCATTAAGAAGATGACTCTGGAATGTGCTTACGTCGTTTCACACGATCAATTTCGGAGAGTTTCAGTTGACACTTGGGTTCGTTCTGTCATTGGTCCCTACCTTGAAGAACTCAACCTAACACTCAATGAAGATGATCAAGGATCCTATTTCAAGCTCCCTCAAACCCTCTTCACTTCTCATAATCTCGTTTCACTCAGGTATTGAATCAATTTTGTTTTACGCTTAGGGAAATATAATATTGGCCAAATGCATTCATGGGTTTTTGAAATTTTGCGTGTGTAACAATTAGGTTTCATGTTTTCCAGATAACAAGTAGTTATTTTAAGTTTTTAACTTGTTGTACTATTTGTTATCTTAAGTTTACACTGACATGACTGCTAATTTTGATGTTAACCATGATGAATTTGAGGCTCAATCTAATGTGAACCATGAGTCTAGACAATTGAGGCCTAATTGGAAGGGAGGATAACAGGAAGAACGGTAGCCGTGCAACAAGTTAGAAACTTAAATGACTGATTTGTTAGCTAAAAAATTTAAAGACCTATTTGTTACCTAAAAAACTTAAACTTAAGACTTATTTTTTATCTAACAGTTACGAGCGCAGAACTTAAAGTACTCATGGATGCATTAGGCCAATAATATTACACACATTTAATAACAATTTACACGATGAACAAATTGTTGTCCCCGTGACCGTGAGCTTAGCTCAGTTGGTAAGAACATCGCACTTTATGTGGAGGAGCCCGAGTTCGAACCCGTGACACTCCACTAATTCACCTTTAAGGTGGATTTTCTAGCCACTAGACTACTTGACAAAAAAAAAAAAGTACAAGACCAATAATGAAAGGGCTTGGGCCCATTAAGGTCAAGGGTTCAATTTTTGTCTCGGTGTATGAAAAGAATTTGGAGACTAGTCGTCGCTAATAGCGGCGGAAACTAAATAACTATATTATGTTAAACGAAAAAAAAATGAAATAAAAAATAATAAGTACAAGAAAGTTCAAAAGCAAAAACTAGTATATTTGAATTTTGTTTCATGAATTCTAATATAACAGTACTTGTTTGTTCCTCAGTCTTGCGGGTGGAATTAGTGTAAGAGTGCTAAGCTCTACAACAGTTAGATTGCCGTCACTAAAGAAAATGATAATCAACATTGGTTTAGTGGAAGTGCCTTCTCTGAATGCACTTCTCTATGGTTGCCCCATCATCGAAGTTCTGGATCTTCACTTTCGTCCGGTATGCTTCGACAAAGTTTGTGTCCCACCGTCCTTGAAAAGGCTGAGAATTGGCACTAAGACTGACGTTGGAGCTTCCCTTGAGATAGATGCACCGGATCTTGAGTGCCTTATAGTTAGGAAAATCACATTCGGCAATGTTTTCAGCATGTACAACTTGCACAATGTGGCGGCAGCTTATCTTGATGTCTTTGCACGGTCGACTGGTTCCGTCATCTCGTTACATGACCTCCTCAATGCTCTCTCTGGGATTAAACATCTAATGTTGAGTCGTTCAACAACCAAAGTTAAGTTTTATTTTATGTATACGTCCATTTATTTATGTATAAAGAGCAAGTTAGTAACGAACTATAACAAGCTATTAATTAACTATATCTCTAATAAAAGCATGATTAATTTATAGATATAGTTTTGTACTAATTATTAGTTGTTGTTGTGTACAAACAGTTGCTGCTTGGTGAACCACCTGATCTACTTTTTGGAGAATTTCGTTATTTGATTCATCTAGACCTCAAGTTTCCCTGGTTTAACTCCAATTCTCTCCTCAGCTTGCTTCATAAATGTCCTTTGCTTCAAGTTCTTATAATTCAAAACGTCAAGTTCAAGGTTTGTTTAATCGAAGCTTAGTTTGGTCTATATAAGTTTGATGTGAAATTAACAATTTTTTATGAAATAGATTGCACAAATTAGAAATTGCATCTTATTGCACCGTAAACCACCTAGTATGGCACATGATTAATTCACTACTATGAATATTTTTATCTAATTCAAGTCCGTTGTTGCCTACAGGAACAACGACCAATTCTAGGATGTGCTCCACAACCAAGTGTTCCTAATTGTCTCGTATCCCACCTGAATTTTATTCAGTTCAAAGGATGTCAAGGATATGAAGATGAATTGTTTTTTATTGAGTATGTTTTGCAAAATGGACTTGTTTTGGAGACGATGAATGTTGCTGATATTTCCTTGGATCTACAGACGAAGTACGACCTTCTCAAAAGATTATTTAATGTGCGAAAGGCTTGTGAAATGTGTCAATTTACATTTGACACAGCTGTATATCCTAAGGTGTGATCTCTCACTCCCTCAATCCATTCTCTCCGTCTTCGTACTGTATCGTCTTTTTAGATGCATGTGTCACCACATTTCAATTATAATGTGGTGGAATTACATAATACCGTAGTCGCAAAGTTTCTAAATTTTATTTGATCTAGTTATTTTCATGCTTAGCAAGAGGAGGTGAATTTGGTATAACTATAACATTGAAGAAAATGACAACATTTACTTGATTAGTGAAATTTAAAGAAAAACTATTTGATTTCATGATGCCTCTTGTTGTAAACTAACTTGGTGATTTTCTACTTTGTGATATTATTGTCATCGTAACTGCAACTAAAACTTTGTTTAATTGTGGACATTTGTGTTCACTTTGATGGATCAAAATCACCTTTGTTGATGAAGCACTTTCTTTCTTTTATAAGCTGATGACAAACCTTGTATTCTTGATCAGTTTGATCTTATACACAATATAAAATAAGAATAAGATAGTCTTGTGATATTTGTATTCAGTTTGAAATGTAGTCTCGTTGATCAGTTATCAGTTTCTTTCTCACTAAGTTTTGTTATGGATTTCTTTCATTAGGGGAAATTACATTATATTATGTTGATTTCATAATTGACCAAGCCTTACAATAGGCATACTACAAGTGTATATTGTGAAGAATATGCTCTTTTGCATAAAAAGAGAAGTACTAATGTAATTTAAATATGTTTTTGAATTGCAGAAACAACTTTGCCTCTTGAAGTACCCCAAATAATGTTTGCTCGGATCATTTCGCCTTCACTACAGAGAGATAATGTTTGTTCGGATTATTTCGGCTTCTCTACAAAGAGGACGGTCGGAGCAAAACGTATAATATGTATTTTGCATTTCATTAGATTCAAAAGTCTATTGACAACTAGTTTAATGTCAGGACATAATTAGTTTTTCTTTTTCGGTCTTCATTCCTCTTCTTTACAAAAAAAATATATATATACACAAACAAAACATGAAGTCAAATTGTTTATACCAACAACAACAATCATGAAGTTAACTACAATTAACTTCTCTCTTTTTATTATTATTATTATTATTATTATTATTATTATTATTATTATTATTATTATTATTTTCGTGTTTACATTCACACAATTTATTTTTTTTGATAAAGGGGAAAATAAAAAGACAACAACACAAACTAACGAGGACGCTGCCTCAAGACACCCGTTGCATCCGCAAGCAGCACATGACTTAATATTAACATCTGACTGAGTTCCATATTTAGCCAACCAATCAGCACATTCACACAATTTGACTATAGCCAACTACAAACTTGACTATAGCCAACTACAAACTTAATATTAACATCTGACTGAGTTCCATATTTAGCCAACCAATCAGCACATTCACACAATTTGACTATAGCCGACTACAAACTTTCTCAAATACCTCGTACTATTTAAGCTCCATTGAATCTACTTTAAAACATAACTTAAAATACACGTCGTCCAATATTAATCCTGCAGCCAAAAACTTTAATTGCACTAATTCATAGCTATAGAGAATCCATTTCCTTTGGACCAAAAAAAAAAGAAGAAAAGAGAAATTTTTTTTTTTTTTTTGACGAATTACAACAATTATCTTCTTAATGAGAAATGTTGATTAGCACAAAATAAATTTTGTCAGCAAAATGAAACTCCTGAACAACGACGATGTGAGAACTATATGTTAAGTATATATATCCTAATTCCAAAATTCGGTTAAGTATTTCAATATTATTCCCATAAGCAAATGCACTTAGTTTAAAACAAGTGGATGCCGTTGGATATGGGTTAGGGTAAAGCTCAATACGGATGGTGTGAGTAATGCTAATGGCCGCGCGAGCTGTGGTGGTTTGATCCGCGGGGTAGACAAGGAGTGGCTCAGAGGTTTCTCAACATAAGTCTAAAGCTAGCAAGAAGGATGAGTTAGATTCTAAGGAAGTTGTAACTAGTATTCAAAGCAAGGAGGGAGGAAGTGTCACACTTGACTGGGAAATATGGATCAATCATATTTACAGGAAAGCGAATTACCGTGGTAACGGACTTGCTGTGATGGCAATTATACAGGAAAGCGAATTACCGTGTCACACAGGTAATGATTTGTATAGAGAAAGCTAATGATGATTCAGAGGCTCCTGACGAACCTCATCGCCATGTTCTTGTAATTGGAGCAACAAATAAGCCCAATGCTATTGACTCTTCTTTGAGAAGGCCTGGTCGTTTTGACCGTGAGATAACTATCTAATGAATCTGGCAGGGAAAAGATTCTTACCGTGGTTACTCGCAAACAAAAACATGACAGTTTTGTTGATTTGCGAAAATTAGCCACGTCTACGTCAGGATTTGTTGGTGCTGATTTAGAAGCTCTGGCCAATGAGGCTGGCATTGTGGCAATGAACAGGATATGTAATGAAATGAAATTTAAATTATCTCAAGATCTCACGAATGAGCCTGATGAAGATTCGTGGAAGAAACCTTTGTTGCATGAAAATGATATAGAGAAATGTGCGATCACAATGTCTGATTTTGAGGTGCTTTATATTTGTTTACCTTTTTAACAAAATTTCTTTCTGTATAAATCTGAAAAAATTTCTAGTCCAAGATTTGTATTGTAGTCTTGGATTTTCGTTCGACGTTTATTTTAATGGATAAATATCATCATATATATTTTGTACAGGAAGCAATCAAAATGGTGCAACCTTCATTAACAAGAGAAGGATTCGCTGCCATTCCTAATGTTAAATGGGAAGATGTTGGTGCGCTTGATCATGTAAGAGAGGTGTTTGACAACTACATTCTAAAACGTATGAAACATCCTGATGATTATAACTTATAAGGTAATGTTTAATACTACACCTTTTAAATGCAATTTCTGTTAATTGACGTCAACGCATGGATCAAGTAGTTTAGAAAAATAAACTATCATATAGTCAAATCAACTTTTATACCTTCGATACCCTCTCCATTATATGGCCAAATCATTCAGTTAAGTTTTTCTATTTGGTAAACAATTGGCGAGGTATAGATGTTTATAAGAAGGTTGTGAATGAAATGCATGATTTGGATTCATGTAAATCCAAACCAAAGGATTGCAATGATGATCTATGTATGAGTTTTGATACCATAATCAATTTTAGTGCTTTTTCTTAGATTAATTCTTGTTTTGGTCTAAATCTGTTTACATAATGAGCTTATTTTTGTGTCATGTCCCTTAGTATCTTGAGTTGTATTACAATCACATTATCACTTCAATGTTTTACTGGATTTATTTATTTCAAGAATTTGGGATGAATCTTGAGACGGGAATTTTACTGTATGGGCCTCCGGGCTGTGGAAAAACACCGACTGCCAAAGCTGTTGCCAATCAAGCAGGAGCTAATTTCATTCATGTTAAGGTCTGTTGAACATTTTTCTCATTAGTTTTGAATAAGTTGATCAATCATAAACAAGTAATAGTAATACGGAGACAATCTAATATCAGAAACTAAGATACGATACTGTAATATTAAGATATTATAAGATATTTTATTTTATTCTAACAGTTTTGTTAAATTTTTAGGGGCCAGAGGTTCTAAATAAATATGTTGGAGCAAGTGAACAAGAAGTCCGGACAATATTTAGTCGTGTAAGGGCATGCGCACCTTGTATAACTTTTTTTGACGAGGTTTGTGGTTCTTTCTCAACACAAGAATGTTGGTTGACTCTATCATGTATTGCCATCAGCCCGTCACACTATTTTTGCTGTGTTTTGTTTGCTTAAGTAAACCTCCATCGACTCCTGCACCCACACATACTATGATCGATGTGCATTTTAGGAAAAGTCTATTTGCTTGCTGCGAAGCATGTACAAGGCTTGTTTGATTATCGGTTATTAATATCTTCTGTCTATGAAGAGCTTATATAAATTTTCAGCAAACCATGTTTGTTATAGAATTGTATGACAGCATGCTAAGGCTTCGAAAATGTAAGATTTATATTTTTTCCATTCTTAGGTGGATGCTTTGACACCAAACCGTGATTATGAAAGTGGACAGGTTATTAACAGAGTGGTAGCCCAGGTAAAACAATGTTTAGTGTTTTTTTCAAAGAAATTGTCATATTGACTTCTTACACTTTTAAATTGTATGATATTGCAGTTTCTTGTTGAGTTAGATGGTGGAGAACAGCCCAAAGGTGTTTTCGTGATCGGTGCAACAAATAGGTATTGTTGGTTCATCATCTCTATTTTCTGATTAGTTGTTATTTTACTTCACATATCATGCTGTGTGTTCACTCGATTTCTCAGTTTGCAGAAAAGACGCAATAGACGGTAGTCTCATACGGCCTGGTAGATTTGGTCAAGAACTTGAGGTTCCTCTTCCAAGCCCATACGACCGTGTTAAAATATTGAAAACTCTTGCAAAGGATTGATAGCAGTGTGGATTTGAGTGTCATTGGAAGAATGAAAGAATGTGAAAACTTTTTGTGTCTGCTCTCTTTACTTTTTGATATTGACTGTTTATTTTGCCTATGTTCGGTTCTGCGGCCAGACACTCCAGAATCACATTAGGGTTGGTCAAACATGGTTTGACCATTAATTAGTTATGTTAGGTTTTTTCCCCTAAAATTTTTTCCAATCTCAAACTTAATTCTTGTAGTTTGTACAGTGACAAAATTTCAGATTTATTTGAAAGTGGCAGATACTGAGATACATATACACACTCAAAAGCAATCTCGATCCAGCTATCCAAATATTAATCGATAACATTTTCTTTTTTGGTGAATGTATGCAAACGTAAATCAGCTTACAACTTATTTTTAATGGAAATTAAGTTTACAAAATCTATTCAATCTAAATCAATTATCATCAGCTTACAGGACCAAACACACTTTGATTTATTTCATCCTTACTTTTACCAGTTGTGAATGTCGTGTATGTTTGTGTGCGTGCGCATGCACACGTGCTTAATTAGTAGTGATGTCATGTGTGTGTACTATGTACATGTTTGGTTATAGATAAGGTATGAGGGTAGGGTTATAAGAAAAAGTCATTTTGGTGGATTTGTTGATTTTTTTCTCCATTTCAGATGAATGAAGCAGGGATGGCTGCACTTATTGAGAAGTAGAACTCAACCGATTAAAACATCGACACCGTCAAGACATGTCATTTTGAGGTAGCATTCACTAAAGTCTCTCCCTCTGTGTCGAAAAAGGTATGGTTCATTCTTCTAAATTTCTTTCATGCATAAAATTGACGCAGTACGGAAGCGTGAAGGAAAAGTAAGCGCTAATTCTATTAGATAAAAGCTCTGGAATCCACCAGATTTCCGGAATCCACCAGAAAAAGTAACTAATCTAGAATCCACTAGACTTCCGGAATCCACCAGAAGGAAGAATTTGGAATTCACCAAACTTGAGAAAAATCTCTGTATTTTTATTGAATCAAAAATTGCCTTCAAGGCTACAATAGTTTAGCTTAAATAGAAATGAAAAATAAAAATAACAAATCTCCTAAAAGATCGTAAAAGAAAATAACAAACCTAGGGATGGCAATTGGCCCTATACCCAATGGGTACCCGCAAAAAATACCCACAATGGGTAGGGTAAAAACACGCATTTTGGGTACGGGGACGGATATGGGTAATTACCCGCAAAAATGAACGGGTATGGGTGCGGGTAAGAGTACCTTAGTACCCACCCCGCCCCATACCCATATAGTATATATTTATTTTATTTATATTATTATATAGTAATATATGTATATCAATTTTTAAAAAATACAACACTATAAAACTATTACACATTTTTAATAAAAATATTTATTTATAATATAGCGCAAACACAATATGAGTATGTCAATAAGGATATGAACTTTAGCACGAGATTAGTAATATTTTTATTTATAATTTTCATGAGTCAACACTAAAATCTTTGAATTTTTATTAATTTTATTAAAATGATATGATATTTTATAATTGATCGATTTATTTTTAGCAAAAATGCGGGTAACGGGTACGAGTATGAATACTTGAATACCCATAGGGTATGGGCACGGGTACAAAGATTGTTACCCACGCGGGTATGGGGATGAGTACGAGTATTTTTTCAAACTGCGGGTATGGGGATGGATACTATAGTACCCTACCCATACCCTACCCATTGCCATCCCTAAACAAACCTAACTAAATAAAAATAATAAATCTACCTCAAATATAAAAATAACTAATCTAGGTGAAATGTAAAAATAATAAATCTACCTAAAATATAATAAAACTAAATCTATAATAAATTACTAAAGAAACTCTCCTACATCAGTCTCCTCTACCTCAAAAGAACTCGACCCCGAGTTCTCGTCTTGATACTGACTCATGCGTTTATCATAGTAGAAACTTAGTACTGATTTTGCTTTAATTATCAAATTCTTTCTCGTTTGCTTGATTGCTACTTTTTTCTCTTCCTTTAGTCTTGCCTCATACCGACTCGTTTCTTCTTTAAAAGCTTGATTTTTCTCCTCTAACTTGAGATAATAGCTTGTTAATCCGTTTAATAACTCCATAAGGGCGGTAGAGCTTATATGCATAACATTAAAGTACCGATAAATGTTCATAAGTTTCTTTGTTTGTGTTGTCCTTAAGGTCGCATCATATTGCGCTGCCGACGACGATAAATTTGTTACACGACATTCTTTCTCATTTGTTTCTTCATCAATTTCTGGCGTCGCCTCTATTTGGATGTCGCAATCCATGCCATTGTTGTTCTCGTTGAAACTACCCTCCAATTCTAGATTGAGCACTCCTTCCTCATCGATTGTAGTTTTTACCATTTTAGACTCCACATCCGTTTGATCCTCTTTCTCTGAATCATCATGTTCATCTATCTCTTCCTTCTCATCTTTCGATTCATCAACTTCAACCGAAGCATCTTGTTCAACAACTACTTCGGTTTCTTTCGGTTTGGATTTATAAGCAGGATCGTCAAGTTTCTCGAGAAGAGATGGTTGGTTATCATATAGGGTTTCAGTAGCTATGTGGTGTAGATGAAAATTATTGGCATGGTTGTTGTTATTGGCATTATTGAAGATGCTAAGTGCTTCCTCGAATTTAACATTAACATACCAATTAACATACGTTATCAAAACAGAATGTTTAGCAATATCTTTAATTGTTTTACGCGAGTTACCTGCCATTCTGGAAGCATGCCTCAAAAGGCCGAACAACGAGTAATCTTTGTTGTAACAAAACAGACAACGATATGTCGAATCAGAGATTTTAAACTCGTAGTAATCATCCTTCAACCTTTTGTAATATCTACGCTCATAGTATTCAAAATCAGATTCACCACGAGTATGTTCTGATTTTATGTACGTAACAATATGGTTGTTATTGCGAACCCTAATAACCGGAATTGATTCTCCCATGGCTGATCACGTTAGGAAAAGAACAGGAGAAACCTGCTCTGATACCAACTGACGCAGTACGGAAGCGTGAAGGAAAAGCAAGCGCTAATCCTATTAGATAAAAGCTCTGGAATCCACCAGATTTCCGGAATCCACCAGAAAAAGTAACTAATCTAAAATCCACTAGACTTCCGGAATCCATCAGAAGGAAGAATTTGGAATTCACCAAACTTGAGAAAAATCTCTGTATTTTTATTGAATCAAAAGTTGCCTTCAAGGCTACAATAGTTTAGCTTAAATAGGAGTGAAAAATAAAAATAACAAATCTCCTAAAAGATTGTAAAAGAAAATAACAAACCTAACTAAATAAAAATAATAAATCTACCTCAAATATAAAAATAACTAATCTAGGTGAAATATAAAAATAATAAATCTACCTAAAATATAATAAAACTAAATCTATAATAAATTACTAAAGAAACCCTCCTACATCAAAATCGAAAACCTTTTTGTTGAGAAATCAAGATTTATTAGAAATTAATATTGGAACTTATTCTTATTTTTGGAGCAGCAAAGGGAGTACTATAAAAATAATTCAAAAAGCTCTAATAAAGCAGTATCAGAATCAGGGTCAGCAATATAGCAATGACTTACTTGTTCAAAAAAATATAGCAATGACTTATTTTGCTATTTACAGTGAATGATTATAATGCATTGAGTTGAATAAAAGGCAAAGGAAACCGTTGATATTAGAGTGAATTACAGTTTTGTTTTTGCTTATTTAAAGTACCTTTTTATTGTACAAAAAAAAAAACCTTTTTACTGCATATATCAGAGTGAATTACAGAAATATATGGTTGTAATTTTTGGCACACTTAATCCTTTCACATTGCAAGATGTTTAATATCTTTTGTGATCTTACATTTCAGCAATGTCATTATATAATCTTCACTTGTACATCATAGTGATTAATTAAATGATACATAAGAGAAGGTTAGAGGGCAGGAAGATCTAAAATAGTAAATCATATAATATGATTTTAGCATGTTAAATGTAAATCAGTAGTTTAATAGTCTGTTTAATGATATGATAAACATTTATCCTATCATATATTTGATACGCACATGATAACATAATAACATTATTTTATTATATACCTTGTTTTTATTGCACACCTTATAATTAGAGGTTGACAAGAATTGCCGGCACACCTAAGACCCGGTAAGCCATCAGGTTTGGTATAATGGTGAGGGATTTTGGATAATATGCATGAGATTATAGGTTTGATCCTTATTTCCACCATTGTAAACCTAAGACCCGGTTTATTTGATTGCAACTTGTGTGAAATGGGTGGGTCCTTTCGGTTAGCGGTTGAAAACTGTGAAGAAAGTAATCAAGGATTTTTTTTTTGTTACGATTAAGGATTTGGTTTACAAAGATGAAATGTTTACGAGAGAAAAGTGGGAGGGAGAGTGGTGTCTTCCAAAAAAAAAAATGAGTACCGGTAAGGCACTAACTAGCATTGATTTGAATGTAATAACGTAATTGTGTACTTTAGGTGTCAAGAGTGTTAAAGTCACAAACTTTTTTATAGATTAGACGAGTCACTCATAACGATAGGTAAAAATAAAAAATATATCATAGTTTTTACAAAAAATGTGGATCTGAATCCTCTCCTTGCAACCATTCTCTCAAAGCTTGACCCATAAAAAGGGTATCATCAACATATTGTAAATGAGAAACCATTACTCCCGAATCAATGACTTATATCCCTTTGAAAAAATCAAGCTCAACCGCTTTTTTCATTAATGCCTCAAGTCATTCCGCAACTATATTGATTTCTTAAAAATCACACCCTTTTAAATTTATGAAGTAAGAAAATACTTTTTCCGTGGTTGATGGATAGAGTAGATTATGTTAAAACAACACTATTTGTTTTTTTTAGAGAAACGGTAAGAATTACTAAAATTCACACATACAACTGTTAAATTGTGTGTTTGTTTCATGGATGTAAAAATTAATTTCAGGATTATTTTTCCTAGGAACATAATAACTGAAACTTTATTCCAAGAAAATTTACAAAAAAGGTTTGGTTAAAAATTAAAACTCCAAAAAATAATTTTTATTTAATTTTTAAAATTAAAAAAGCCCACACATATCGTCATTATAACCATTGGAAATAAAACATTCCAGTCTTTTTTCCTTAGGAATAGCATGCATATATATATGCGGTATTTAAATTTTCTAGGAACAATTTATTGATGGGAATATTCTGTGAATTTTATCAACCAAACACAGGAATAAATGTTTCCGATATTACATTTCTGAGAATTCATTTTGTAAAAAGGAAAAAAACACCATAAAAGTGTTCGACCTAACGATATTAAAATTGATGAACACAAAACACTACATTGAGCTCGTTTGGATTGATTTATTTTTGAGTTTATGTGAAATAGCTTATGTAAATAAATAAGTTGTTATGTATTATTATAAGATTTTCAAGATAATTTATGATAAAATAGCTTATATATACATATATAATTTTTATTGTTTAAAACTTATGAATTAACACAAAATTTTATTTACATAAGCTAAAAAATAAGTAAATCCAAACGGGTTCATATTCACATACCCAATATTGCCACCTAGTTCAACATACAAAATAGTATAGGGGAGTTTACCTCTATTTTACAATTATTAAGGGTGTGTTTGCCTTTGATTCAAAAAAAAATCTTAAATATTCATTACTAAAATAATAAAAGTAATTTTTTTTTTGTTTAAAGTAAAAAAATAAGTTTTCACAAGAAAACGATTAAGATTTCCACAAAAATAATGTTGAATTTGAGTTTGGAGAAGTGTCCATATTTTACATCCCATTATGTCTTGAATAAGATTTTTTTTTCTTTCACCAGTTTAATCTTGTTCGTGGTCAGTTCTGTCATCAAGTGGTTTCAGCCTTCACTCTATCATAGTTGCGGGGATCGAACCGTGGTCTTCCCTATCAAGTTTAGCGTCAATCACTATTGAACCAAGTGTGAATAAGATTGTATTTGATGGAGAGAACCCACGATGAAAGAAAAAATTTAAATAGATTTTAATTTATAGATGAAGTAACAAACACTACTTAAAACTCACATATTATTTTGGGTAAATGATCATTTACCCCATGCAAAATAAGCAAATTTTCATTTACTCCCTGCGCAGATTTTTTTCTGTTTACCACCTGAAAAAAATAGATTCCCTCATTTTGCCCCCGAGATGTACAGCAGGACATGTGACTGTGCAAATTTGCTGTTGTGGCTTGTACACGTGGAAAAAAATCATTTATATTTATTTTTTAAATTCCACGTCAAATAATATTTTTTTTAAAAAAAAAATCTTTTTTTCCTACAAAATAAAAAAATGAATTTTCTTTTCCCAAAATAAAAAAAAATACTACAAATAATTTAAAAAACTTACCAACAAATAAAAATAAAAAAAAATTCCTCCCAAAATAGAAAAACGAATTTTCTTATTTTACACCCAAAATAAAAATTTACTCCGAAATAAAGTTTATTTCCAAAATAAAGATTTATTTTCAAATCTTTTTTAATTAAAAAAAACATAATCTTTATTTTTTAAAAACAAAACTTTATTTGTTTTTGTTAATCTCTTTGAATTAAAAAAATAGAAAAAGAAGTTTTATTCTGTTTACCTCTTCTACCAAAATTATGTGATATTAGATTATGCAGCAAAAAAAATAAAGCAAAATTATGTTATATTAAATTATGCTTCAATTCTATGTGATACTAAATTATGCAGCAACCTTAGCTTGTACTATATCTGCAACACTAAATTATGCAGCAAAAAAATAAAGTTTATTTTTAAAAAATAAAGATTCTATTTTTTTAATTAAAATATATTTGAAAATAAATCTTTAAAATCTTTATTTTTGGAGAAAAATAAGAAAATTCATTTTTATATTTTTGGAAAAAAAATTATTTTTGTACGAAAAAAAATATTTGTAGGAAATCTGTTTTTTATTTTGTTAGAAAAATAATATTTGTAGGAAATTTTATTTTTAAGTTTGGGAAAAAAAATCGTTTTTTTTTTTTTTGTTTAAATTTTTCTTAAAAAAAAAAACATTATGTGACGTGAAATTTAAAAAATAAACATTAATGATTTTTTGCACGTGTACAAGCCGCGTCAGCAGATTTGCACGGTCACATGTCCTGCTGTACATTCAAGGGGCAAAATGAGGGAATCTATTTATTGCAGGGGGTAAACAAAAAACAAATCTGTACAAGGGTAAACGAAAATTTGCTTATTTTACAGGGAGATAAATCATCATTTACCCTATTACTTACCTACTTCACTCATATGATTTTGATTTTTTTTGTTAGTAGTAAACACCAATTAATTAGGAAATATAAAACAAACACAATCTTCCAACTACACTCCTAATCAGGATCAGCATTGTACAAGTGGAGATGTAAGTGAACTTAGTATGAATGTGTATATATATTTCATCAAGTTCATGTACTATGAAAACATCAAACTGTTTTCAAGACAAAAATTAGGACATGGTACATGATCAGTGCATTTTAATGCACATTCTTCTACTATTGTACTTAAGTATTCCTATGGTTTATTTTATTATTTTCACTATTTTAATGTGTTTTTATATTTAAGTTTATTTCTAGCTTTATTTTATTTTCGTAACTTATTTTCTGAATTAATAATAACTTGACACCTTTTCAGTCTGTAAGTCATAACTGGAGCTACGAATATCGGATTGAGGCGCGGGAAGATGCGTTGGAAAGCTGAGAAGAGAGCTATAACTTTTGTGTTGAAGCCTAAAGTCAATTCGGAGCGCAAATAAGTCGAATAATTACGTTTTATGTTCCAGACGTGAATTAAATTATTAACTTTCAGCACAACTTTATGTTTTCGGCCCAATTATTTTAAGGCCCGTTTCCATGTACTATTTAAACTGAAAACAAAGCAGCTAGGGGATTCATTCTGATTTCACGAGATAACAACCGCTAGAGGCAGCTTCTTGCTATGGAGACCAAAGATTAATCTACTGTAATTGGTTTCCGCCGACACTTTGAGGTTCTATAATTTTCAATCAAATTGCTTTTCCCTTTCAATATCTATGATATATATCTTGTCTGCTTAATTCAAGTTCTATAGAATAGGTGTTGATTAATTTCGATGATTATATGTTCTTGTACCTTGATCGCGTTTGCTTAATTCGCGTATGTTTGATCATGTTTGCTTAATTCATGATAGTTTTAATCCGTTTGCTTAATTCGGAAATTTGGAACATATATCTTTTAGTGTTGATTGCGCTTGTTTAATTGATACTATATTCGTAAAGGGGTTAGAATCCGGTTAGGAATTGGAAATTGTATGAATCAATGATAAGTTGGGAAACCGAAATAGTAGATTAGTCGTTTTAACTTATTTGTTAATCACTTATTTCAATTTTAAATTTCGAAACCAAAACTTAAACCCAGACCCCCCATATTCAGCTTGTTCTTATTGAATCTAATATTTTCTAATTGATAAAGAGTCCTTGCGATACGATACTCGAGTGTCGCTTCCAAAACTACACTTTTAAAACTCGTTTTTGACCCGTGTGCGACAACGGATCAAATTGGCGCCGTTGCCGGGAGACTCAATTGATTTTAGCCAATATTAGACTCGTAGTAGCTGCATTCTTGCGTTCAGGTCTTGTTTTGCTTTTTGACCTTTACGTGCCCTAATAATCAATTTTCGTAGAAAAACCAGTTTCCTGAAAAAATCGTTTCTGAATTGTGTGTTTACTGTGTCATTTGATCAGAAAAAAATAATAGTTCAAAGTCCCCTATTTTGGGACAAAATAGGTGACGCCACCCTCTCAGCCCCAAATTCCGTGTTTTTCTATTTTATTTTAATTTATTAACATTTTCGTATTTTCAAAAAAATCCAAAAAAATTAGTTAACTATTTATTTGATTTTATTAGATTGTTTGTCATATTTTTATATTTTTCTGATTCTTTTTCATAGACTTTCCATTTTCGGCTTAATTTTCTTCTTTTAATTCTGATTCTGAAGTTGCTTTTTCTTTTGTTAACATGGCTGAAAAAAGAACACTAAGGCAGCTTGCTGCTCCTGATGTCAATTACAATGATCTTTGCATCCAATATACTGACGTTGATATTCCTTTTGAATTGAAATCTGGTTTGATACACTTGTTGCCCAAGTTTCATGGTCTTGCAGGTGAGGGTCCACATAAGCATTTGAAGGAATTTCAGGTTGTTTGTTCTACACCATTGAGGCCTGAAGGTATAACAGAAGATCACATCAAGCTCAGAGCTTTTCCATTCTCGCTCCAGGATGCTGCCAAAGATTGGTTGTACTATCTTGAGCCGAATTCTATCACAACTTGGAATGATTTGAAGAAGGTCTTTCTAGAGAGATACTTTCCCGCTTCTAGAGCTGCGTCAATCAGAGAAGAAATATGCGGCATTAGGCAGGGAAACGAATCATTGGCAGAATACTGGGAAAGATTCAAGCAACTAGTTTCCAGTTGTCCTCAACACCAGATCACCGAGCAATTACTCATCCAGTATTTCTATGAGGGGTTGCTACCAATGGATAGAAACATTTTGGATGCTGCTAGTGGTGGAGCACTTGTTGATAAAACTCCAGCTGCTGCCAAGGCCTTGATTGAGAACATGTCACTCAACTCGCAACAGTTCATAACTAGAAATAATTCTGCGAGTGTGAATGAGATCCAGTCTTCCTCTTCCTCTTCTTCCATCAAGGCTCTAGAAACCAGAATTGAAACAAGAATTGATGAACTTACTTCTTTGGTGAAACAGTTGGCAGTTAGTAAAGCTCAACCAGCAAAAGTGTGTGGTATTTGTACTTCTTCTGAGCACCCGACTGATACATGCCCCATTTTGCAAGATGAGTCGATCACTGAGTTGCCTCAAGCATATGCAGCAAACCTTTACAATCGAGGCAACAATCAAAACAGGTACAACGCTCCTGACCTTTCCACTAACAGGTACCATCATAGTTGGGCGAATCACCCACTTCTGCGGTATGGGAATCCAACCGCGGAAAAAAACACACCATTTGCGGCTGCCTCCGGACCTTTATTGGAGGACCTTGTAAAGGAGCTGGTTGTAAATAGCACACAATATCAACAACGAACAGATGCTAGCATTCAGAACCTGACAACATAGATGGGACAAATGGCTAATGCAATAGGCCAACTGCAAGCTCAGGGCACCAGTAACCTTCCTGCACAATCAGTGCCGAATCCAAATGTGAGTGCAATTACCTAGAGATCCGGAAGAGTGTCAGAACCAGCTCCAGAGAAAAAGAAGAAGAAGAAAACTATTGCATCATCATCTACTCTTGAACCTGAACATGTTATTGAACCTTCTGTTACAACTGAAAGTAGAACTGAAAAAGTATATGTGCCACGAATTCCTTTTCCTCAAAGGGTGCAGAAAAATAAAAAGAAGACAGTTGAGGAAGACAAAGAGATTCTTGATACATTTAGAAAAGTAGCAGTTAACATTCCTCTTCTTGATGCAATTAAGCAGATCCCTAAATATGCAAAATTCTTGAA
Organism: Trifolium pratense; assembly: GCF_020283565.1. Classification (NCBI taxonomy): domain Eukaryota; kingdom Viridiplantae; phylum Streptophyta; class Magnoliopsida; order Fabales; family Fabaceae; genus Trifolium; species Trifolium pratense. The sequence goes on along the minus strand of NC_060063.1, from coordinate 46,698,972 downwards.
AGATTTGTGCACAAACAAGAGGAAGGTGAAGGAAAATGACAGAGTCAGTTTGGGGAGAAATGTTTCTGCTCTCATTCATCCCAAATCCAGTTCCTCGGCTAATGTCTCAGTTCTCAGTCAGACCCTGGCACAAAAGTGCAAGGATCCAGGAGTTTTTGCTATTCCTTGTTCCATTGGGGATAGAAAGTTTGAAAATTGCATGCTTGATCTGGGAGCAGGTATTAATGTTATGCCTACTTCTGTTTATAATAACCTTGATCTTGGTCCTTTGCAGCCTACAGGTTTGATTGTTCAATTGGCGAACATGAGTAATGCCCGCCCTGCTGGAGTGCTAGAAGATGTCCTTGTGCAAGTTAATGACTTAATTTTTCCTACAGACTTCTACATTTTAGATATGGAGGGAGAAACTAATTCCAGCAGGGCACCCATCATTCTAGGCCGACCCTTCATGAGGACGGCAAAAACAAAAATTGATGTTTATGATGGCACAATGTCCATGGAGTTTGGCGACATTGTTGTTAAATTTAACATTTTTGATGCCATGAAACATCCCTTAGAGGAACACTCTGTTTTTTATATGGATTTGGTTTCTGAGTTGGTTGGTGAGACCTGTCCTGAATTCTTTTCCGCAGATTTTCCTTCATTGTCCGATTTTGATTCATGTACTAACACTAACCTTTGCTCTGAGATTGCATCTGCCTTGCAGGATAATAACTTTCATATAGGTGAAGATTAAGTTGTTGATGAAGATGTCTATGCAGTTGAAGTTCTTGACATTCTGGCTACCCCAAGCATACCATCCATTTAAGAGCTCTCCTTGGACGAGCCTTCCTACACCACAGCAGCTACAACGTAGCTCCTCAGGTGTGTTCCTTCCTTTACTCTCACTTTATGTTATTATTACATTGCGGACACTGTCTGGATTAAGTGTGGGGGAGGGACATTTTAAATTTACATTTTGTGTTAAAAAATAAAATTGTCATGAGTAGTCACATGTTCTAAGGCTAGGGCAGATAGTTGTAGGGTCAGTGAAATTTTTGGGAATTTTTGTTTTGATACTTGACATGATAGTCTTTGCAACTTAATGCACAACTGCTTAAACACTGTCAAACTTAGTAATGTCTAGATAAATCTCTGAAATACTTATTCTTTACACTAAGTTTTCTAAATTTGAATATAATGGAGGGTATGATTAGAACTAAGTGTGGGGGTAAGGCTAGAGTAATAGATAGACCGATCATTGCTATTAATTGAGAAAAAGGGAAACTACTTAAGAGCTAAAAATAATGAATATAATAAGTTCCTGTGCCCGAAACTGGAGGAACAAGTTCCTGTGCCCGAAACTGGTGGAACAAATGTTGTGTAGGATGCTCTACTCTGAGTAACAGGTTGGACTTATTACAAGTAAGATCCCGTCAGGTGAAAAGGTGGAGTAGTACCTAAAGCTTAAAAACAATAAATAATAATAAACAATAATAAAGCTTGAAAGTAGTTGTCCCTGAATTGAAAATGAAAAGCTTTGGATCTCTTGAAAAGAAATAGCCCCCCCTAGACTGAAATTCTGGTTAAATCCAAAATTGTAGCAAAAGAATGACAGCTTAGCATTTAGAATGGTAGTTTCAGAGAGGGATCTTGACATTACTTTGGTTGACAGTGGGAGACAGTACACATACACGCAAGATTATTATTGAAAGTTGATAGATAAGAATTGTGCCAATCTTTGAATTTTAACCCAAGGTTGAAGCTTGAAACCTGGAATATGTTGACTGCTTGTGATTTTTAAAAATTTGTTTTTAAGTTTTTCATTTTGAGTTTTGCTCGGAGTGCAAAAGTTAAAGTGTGGGGGAATTTGATCAGTGCATTTTAATGCACATTCTTCTACTATTGTACTTAAGTATTCCTATGGTTTATTTTATTATTTTCACTATTTTAATGTGTTTTTATATTTAAGTTTATTTCAAGCTTTATTTTATTTTCGTCACTTATTTTCTGAATTAATAATAACTTGACACCTTTTCAGTCTGTAAGTCATAAATGGAGCTACGAATATCGGATTGAGGCGCGGGAAGATGCGTTGGAAAGCTGAGACAGAGAGCTATAACTTTTGTGTTGAAGCCTAAAGTCAATTCGGAGCACAAATAAGTCGAATAATTACGTTTATGTTCCAGACGTGAATTAAATTATTAACTTTCAGCACAACTTTATGTTTTCGGCCCAATTATTTTAAGGCCCGTTTCCATGTACTATTTAAACTGAAAATAAAGCAGCTAGGGGATTCATTCTGATTTCACGAGATAACAACCGCTAGAGGCAGCTTCTTGCTATGGACAACTAATCACCAAAGATTAATCTACTGTAATCGGTTTCCGCCGACACTTTGAGGTTCTATAATTTTCAATCAAATTGCTTTTCCCTTTCAATATCTATGATATATATCTTGTCTGCTTAATTCAAGTTCTATAGAATAGGTGTTGATTAATTTCGATGATTATATGTTCTTGTACCTTGATCGCGTTTGCTTAATTCGCGTATGTTTGATCATGTTTGCTTAATTCATGATAGTTTTAATCCGTTTGCTTAATTCGGAAATTTGGAACATATATCTTTTAGTGTTGATTGCGCTTGTTTAATTGGTACTATATTCGTAAAGGGATTAGAATCCGCTTAGGAATTGGAAATTGTATGAATCAATGATAAGTTGGGAAACCGAAACAGTAGATTAGTCGTTTTAACTTATTTGTTAATCACTTATTTCAATTTTAAATTTCGAAACCAAAACTTAAACCAAGACCCCCCATATTCAGCTTGTTCTTATTGAATCTAATATTTTCTAATTGATAAAGAGTCCTTGCGATACGATACTCGAGTGTCGCTTCCAAAACTACACTTTTAAAACTCGTTTTTGACCCGTGTGCGACAGCGGATCAGTACATAAGGTTCAAAATTACAGCCAAGATGACTTGTTGGCTAAGTTAAATAGGTCTTTTCCTATTGGTTTGACTTTTTTTTTCTTGGTATATTATTGGTGAGAAATGATATTCTAACAACATTTTCTGCAACAACATAGGGGCAATTTTGTAATAACGCCAACATACAAAGGGTAATTTTGTAAACATTAATGGGAAACACCCCCTCTCTTGTCTTGTCTCTTCCATTTCATCTTTGATTATTTCAGTTTCCTTTCAATTTCCATGGAAAATCTTTTCATCTTCAAGTGAGAAGCACGGTGGACTTCATCTCCCTTGCCGCCACGGTGTTCCTCAACGAACTCTACTTCTCCTCTGAACACAGCTTCATACCCATTGGATTATTAGAACTTTTGAGCTCCGAAGCCACCACGACAGTGCCGCCGAACACCTTCTTTCATGCTGGCGAGCATAACAGATTTGTTTCTACCAAGACGTCAGTTGCACGCCCTCATTCATCTTCTCACTCTTTGGCGACAGTTTGGATTGAGACGGTGGAGAAGTGGTGGTGGTTGTGGGGATGGTGGTGGTGGTGGTGTTGCGCTTGGTGAAGATGGTGGTGGTGGTGTTGTTCTTGGTAAAGAATGAAGATGGTGAGAATGGGTGACTGGTGCGGTTGGATTCATCACACAGTTGAGAATAGTGAATGACAACACATTGGAGAGAGAAGGAATTACACTGAAAATTGTTGTCCAAAAACGGTATTCATATATCATTTCTCTTTATTGCCTTATTGGTACATTTTTCAATATGATAGGCAAAATTTTGTCTGCCAGGTGCCATCTTCTTCAGACGTGATTGTAAGTTTCCATCTTCTTGCTGCAATTTCAACGAATTTTACATCAGAAAACATTCTAGAATAATTACTCTTTCGTCCCAAAATGAATGACAAAGTTGACTGTTTTACGCATAACGATGCATAAATTTGACGATAATATTTGTAATTGTATAATAGTAAAAATTATAAAAATTTGATATTTTAAAAATACTCATCGAAATGAATCTAACAACATCATATAATTATATGCTAATATTTATTTTTGTTTATTAGTAGAAAAATATAGTAACACTACACCATTTTTGAGTTTAGACCACCCTTTATTTATCCACATCTAAAAATGGGTGGCCTAAAACAGTAATATTCCACGGTTTTAATACCTTCGTATAAAAAACCGTCATTTTTTAGGTTTCTTTAATAAACCGTCACCTATTCCCCATTTAAGCAACGGTTTTCAGACGTTGACATTTTTTACCACGAAAAAACGGTGGTCTATAGTCATTCTATAGCCACATTGTTTAACCGTGGCCTATAACACTTTAGTCCACCGTCAATACACAATATAACCGTCACATATTGATAATTTGCAATCACTTTAAGCGGCAAAATAAAATTGTATTATTCTTTACCAAAAAAAATATCCTTCAGAAAAGTTAACAAAAAAAAAATCTTTTTGATAACTTCATCGCAAATCACAAAAATAAAAAAATCCTTTTGATAACCTTCATCGCAAATCCTATTTCTTGCATGAACTTAGAAAGGATAAATTCGATTTTCTCTTCACCTACTTCTAGTGTAAGTTTCCCTCGCTTTACGTTTATTATGACGCCTGCAGTGGCTAAGAATGGTCTTCCTAAAAGGATTGGGATACATGAGTCTTCCGTGATGTCCATTACTACGAAATCTGTAGGGATATATAGCTGGCTGATTCTCACTAGAATGTTTTCTAAGATACCTACAGGGTATTTAACTGAACGATCGGCTACTTGAAGAGACATTCTAGTAGGTTTTAGATCACTTAAATTTAGCTTTTTGCTGATTGATAAGGGCATGAGACTAACACTAGCTCCTAAGTCGCAAAGTGCCTTATCTATTGCCTATTACACAAGGAATTGAAAAACTCCCCGGGGCTTTTAGTTTAGTTGGCATCTTGTTTTGGAATATGGCACTGCACTCTTCAGTAAGTGCTACTGTACTATCTTCATCAAGTTTCCGCTTGTTCGACAAAATTTCCTTAAGAAACTTAGAGTAAGTTGGCATTTGCGCTATGACTTCTGAGAAAGGTATGGTTATGTTAAGTTGCTTCAGAATTTCCACAAATTTTTTAAATTGACCTTCCGTTTTTTATTTAACTAATCTTCAAGGGAATGGGATAGGTGGTTTGTAAACAGGAGGTGTAGCAGGTGGATTCTTGTTTAGGGTTATGGGTTTTGAGGTTTGGGATAGGGTTAGGGTTTGGGTTTTAAGGTTTGGGGTTTCGGGGTTGCGGTTTTAGGATTTGGGATTTTAGGGTTTTGGGTTTTAGGGTTTGGGGTTTAGGGTTTTGTGTTTAGGGTTTGGGGTTTATGGTTTGGGGTTTAGTGTTTGGGGTTTAGGGTTAGGGGTTTGAGGTTTAGGGTTAGGGGTTTGAGGTTTAGGGTTTAGGGTTTGGGGTTTAGTGTTTGGGGTTTGGCGTTAGGGGTTAGGGGTTTGAGGTTTAGGGTTTGGGATTTATGGTTTAGGGTTTGTGTTTTAGGGTTTGGGGTTTGGGGTTTGGGGTTTAAGGTTTGGGGTTTAGGGTTTGGGGTTTAGGGTTAACAGTTTGGGGTTTGGGGTTTAGGGTTTGGGGTTTAGGGTTTAGGGTTTGGGGTTTAGGGTTTGGGGTTTAGGGTTTGGGAATTAGGGTTTAGGGTTTGGGGTTTATGGTTTGGGACTCCAAACCCTAAACCCTAATTCCCAAACCCCAAACCCTAAACCCTAAACCCTAAACCCCAAAACCCAAACCCTTATCCCCAAACCCTAAACCCTTAACCCCAAACCCTAAACCCTAAACCCTAAACCCTTAACCCTAAACCCCAAACCCTAAATCACAAACCCTAAACCCTAAACCCCAAACCCTAAACCCCAAACCCTTAACCCTAAACCCCAAACCCCAAACCCCAAACCCTAAACCCTAAACCCCAAACCCTTAACCCCTAACCCTAAACCCCCCAAACCCTAAATCCCAAACCCTAAACCCCAAACCTTAGACCTTAAAACCCTAAACCCCAAACCCCTAACCCTAGACCCTAAACCCCAAACCCCAAACCCTAAACCCCAAACCTTAAACCCTAAACCCCAAACCCAAAACCCCAAACCCTAAACCCCAAAATTTTGTATGCCTTATGTTGGAACAAAATCGATTTAAAAATGTTAGCCCCTAAATCTATAAAGGTTTTGATGATAACAAAGTATTAATAAACAATTGGAAGGACTAAAAATTTATTTTAAGTGCGCAGATATAAGCATCAGATAAGCTCTGAGTGAAGCTCAGAGGATGTGAATTCAGAAGTTCACAAGCGCTCAGAAGATGTTGGACTTCAGAAGTTACAACCTCTGAAGATCTTTTTGAAAGCTGTGAAGATTCCCTTTGCAAGTCAACTCTTCTACCAATGAAGAAAAGGACCTTTCAAGCCTGATCAGTTCAGCTACTCTCGTTTTGTCTGTCCTCACTTGAGAACGTGGGTCTTCAGACTTGTTAGCTGAATAAGGAAAGTCTACTCTGCAGTAGTCAAAGTATCTGAAACTCTTACTCAGTTTAGATACAAACAAACTGCATCAAGACAGACTGCTTGAAGACAAAAGATTATCAACTCCAACGGTTCTTTTTGCAACGACTCTTTTCTGGTGGTATATATACTAGAAGGATCAGTTGCATTCAAATATCGACATACAACAATTATTAAGGATTGAACGTGCGCTGAACAAACTCTGAATTCTGTGTATACAAGCTCTGAACCTCTTATCAAGTGTTTTTGCACTTTAGTCAAATACTCTGTACTCTTTGTATTTGTTCTCTTTAAGTTCTTCTAAGAGCATCTGTATATTTTCATATACTTTACTATTACTTGAGGAAACTTAAGCTTGTTTGCTTAAGTGTGAAGTCTTAAACTTGTGTGCTTGAGCATTGTTGAGAAGTCTCTTGCTTGTGTGCTTGAGCAGGTGTAATCTTGTGTGATTATAGTGAAATCCCTTGGAAGTGCAAGGGGACTGGACTACTCTCGTTTTGTGAGAGGAACCAGTATAAATTGCTTGTGTGATCTCTCTCTCTCTCTCTTAACTTGTTTATTGTGTTATTTATCCGCTGCCGTTGTAGTTAAGTTAAGAACTTGAAAAAATTTTAAACTTGACTAAAACACAATTCAACCCCCCCTTCTTGTGTTTTCACACCTTCAATTGGTATCTAGAGCTCTGGTCTGTTACTTTCACTTAACAGTGAGACAGTAAAGATCTTGTGAGAACACTATGTCTGGAGGAGACGATAGTAGTACTAGAACTACCGGTGAAGCCGGTGAGGCCAGTGGTGCTGGTGGTGGTCCTAGAAATGCTTTTGGTTTTGACTACTTAAGTAATGAATTACATGAACATAGTGGCAATAGGAAAGCCCCTATATTCAATGGTGATGCATCATTATTTGAGTGGTGGAAGGAAAGACTGTATAGCAATATTACTGCTATTGATCATGAGTTGTGGGATTTGGTTGAGCTGGGAGTAACTTTTGAAAACTTAAATGAACATGGAAGATTGTCCATTGAGCATAGAAAGTTACTCACACCAGCTAACTTAAAAACCTACACTAAGCATCATAGAGTAAAGGACATTGTTGTTGGTGCTATTAGACATGAGGATTATGTCAGAATAGAGAACAAGTCTACTGCTAAATCTATCTTTGACTCTATGTGTGCTACCTATGATGGTAATGAAAAGGTTCAAGAGGCTAAGGCTAGTCTCTTGATAAGGCAATATGAACTATTCACTATGCAACAAGATGAAAACATTGAGACTATGTTTACAAGGTTTCAAATCCTTGTATCTGGTCTTAAAGCTCTTAAGAGAAGTTATTCCACCTATGACCATGTTCAGAAGATTCTGAGAAGTCTTCCTATTGCTTGGAGACCTAAGGTCACTGCAATAGAAGAAGCTCAAAATCTCAAGACTCTGAGTCTTGAGGCTCTGATAAGCAATCTCAGAAGCCATGAGATGGTTCTGAATGCTGATTCAGAAGCTAAGAAGAAGTCCAAGTCTGTGGCTTTACAGTCAACTAGGACTCCTTCTAAAGCTCTTAAGACTCAGCTTCTTGACATTGAAGAGGAATCTTCTGCAGATGGTCAAGAGGAGGAAATGGGTGAAGATGAGTTTGCTTTATTCACCAAGTTTCAGCAATGGAACAGATTTAACAAAAGAAATTTCAGAGGTAACAGCTCCAGAAATTTTGTCAGCAAAAAGGATGATCAGAAGAACTGCTTCAACTGTAAGAAGCCAGGACACTTTATTGCTGATTGTCCAGAAATGTCTGCTAAAGACAAAAGCAAAAGATACAGCTCAAAGAAGCAACAATTCAAGAGCAAATTGAAAAAGAGTCTGATGGCTACTTTTGAAGAGCTATCATCTGAGGAAGAAGTTGAGGAAGAAGAAGAGGCAAATCTAGCCCTGATGGCTTCAACTGACTCAGATGCAGATTCAGAAGATGAATCAGAATCAGATTCAGAAGTAACTGATGAGGTATTTTCTGACTGCTCTAAATCTCAACTTATAACTGCACTTAACAAGGTCATTGAGAAACATCTCAGAGTGTTAAGTAAACAAAAAGTTTTACAAGAAAAGCTTAACACTCTGACTGAACAAGCAGAACATTTTCAAGGTCTTTATCAAGAAACTCTGAATAGAGTAAATGACTTTGAAAAGGGTTGTGTTGTTTGTCACAAACCTATTGATGAGCAGGAAATAGCTCTTCAACAGTTTGTGCATCTCAACCTTGGGAAGAGCAAAGCTGCTAATAGAATTTATAATGTTCTGAGACATAGAGGTGAAGGAATTGGCTATGAATATGGTAGAACATATTCAAAGCTGAAGACCTTTGCTAAAAAGGTTGGAAAATCTTGGGTTTATTATGTTGTTCCTCCAAGTGAAGAGGGAAAGAATCCTGGTATTGTTGAAAATGACAATGATGATCTGAGTGATTTAGAAGCTGACAGCTCAGAGGAACCCAGTTCCTCAGGATCTGGAAAGAAAAGTTCAGAAGATAGAAGTTGTTCAGAACCTAAGAACATCAGTTCAGAAATTCTGAAAGCTTCAACATCTGAGACTTCAAATTCTGGATCCAAAGGAACTTCAGTACCTGAAGTTAGTCAATCTAAAAGATCAGAAGTTTTTAAAAGAAAAAATTCTAAATCTCAGATGAAGTACAGGACTCAGATTATTTATGATTCTAGAGTCAGTAGATATAATCAATCAGAACATGGGATTGATGATAAATACAAACCCTGGAATCATAAACAATCCAAATCCTGGAATAATAACAGATTTCAAAAGAAAAGGTTTCAAAAAGGTTATTATTCCAAACCAAGATCTTTCTCTAACACTAGACAACATAGTAAGCATTTGTGGACTAACAAGCGTGGACCCAGAAGATGGGTACCAAAAGCTGAAATAATGTATCATTCAGATTTACCAACTAGGAAAGGATATGTCCTACCTAAAGTATGGAAACAAGTTCTATGCAAAGGAAGAAGGGCTTATGTCCTAGACAAATGGTTGACAAGTTCTCAAGTTAACAATCAGAACTTGAAAAATGAAGAGGAAGAATACTGGGATGACTTTATCATTAATTGTGATGAAGAGTTCTATCGCAATGATTAAAGTTGTTTCTCATACAGCCTGCCACTCAAAGAAGTATCATGAATCATTCATGGTATCTGGATAGTGGATGTTCAAGGCATATGACTGGTGACAAACAACTATTTTCTAAGCTGACTATGAAAGAAGGAGGATCTGTTGGCTTTGGAGGTAATCAAAAAGGAAAGATAATAGGTACAGGTACAGTAGGTAATTCTTCCCTATCTATTAATGATGTTTGGTTAGTAGATGGACTCAAACATAACTTATTGAGCATAAGTCAATTTTGCGACAATGGTTATGTAGTTGTCTTTAATAAGGAATCATGTACTGTATCTAAACAATCTGATAACTCCATTATATTCAAAGGTCTGAGAAAGAACAATGTTTATAAAATTAATCTTTCTGATTTGAATGAACAAAAAGTGATGTGTCTTTTGACCTTGAGTGAGGAAAAATGGATCTGGCATAAGAGGTTAGGCCATGCTAACTGGAGGTTAATCTCTAAGCTTAGTAAGCTTGACCTTGTCAGAGGTTTACCAAAAATCAAATATCACTCAAACACACTTTGTGGTTCTTGTCAAAAAGGAAAAATTACAAAATCATCTTTTAAACCTAAAAACATTGTTTCTACCTCAAGACCATTGGAACTTCTTCACATTGATCTTTTTGGGCCAGTTCACACTGCCTCTATCAATGGAAAGAAGTATGGATTAGTAATTGTTGATGATTACAGTAGATGGACTTGGGTAAAATTCTTAAGAACAAAAGATGAAGCTTATGATGAGTTTAGCATCTTCTGCAAACAAATTCAAAATGAAAAAGGCTACACTATTTTAAAAGTTAGAAGTGATCATGGTGGAGAATTTGAAAATGAACCTTTTGAAAACTTTTGTGAAAAATATGGCATCCTGCATGAATTCTCTTCTCCTAGAACTCCTCAACAAAATGGGGTTGTAGAAAGGAAGAATAGAACTCTGCAAGAAATGGCCAGAACCATGATGCATGAAACTAATGTAGCAAAATTTTTATGGGCAGAAGCTGTAAACACAGCATGTTATGTTCAAAATAGAATCTATATCAGATCTAAATTGAACAAAACTGCTTATGAATTGTTCAAAGGAAGAAAGCCTGACATTTCTTATTTTCATCAGTTTGGATGTACATGTTATATCTTAAACAACAAAGTCCATCTAAAGAAATTTGATGCTAGAGGTTATAAGGGTATCTTTATAGGATATTCTGAACGCTCAAAAGCATACAGACTGTATATTTCTGAAACACACACTGTGGAAGAAACTATGCATGTCAAATTTGATGACAAAGAGCCTGACCAAGTGTCAGAGCTTGTGGAAGGTTTGTCTAGATTTCAGGTATCAGAGGATCAATATTCAGATATTCCAAACTACTCAGAACATCCATTCTCTGAAGAACCTCTGAACATAACAGTTCCTACAGACTCTGAACAACAAAGAACTGAAGCAACTGCTGAACCTGATGTTGATGAGTCTGAAGATGATGAGCCCCCAAGAAATACCTTCAAATACAAATCATCACATCCAGAGGAACTGATCTTAGGCAACAAGGACAGTCCAAGGAAGACAAGATCTCAACTGAGAAATGAGGAATCTTTAGTTGGTCTTATCTCAATGATGGAACCTTCAAAGATTGATGAAGCTCTGAAGGATGATGCTTGGATTGTAGCAATGCAAGAAGAGCTGAATCAATTTCAAAGGAATGATGTATGGACTCTAGTGCCCAAACCTTCACACAAGAACATTATTGGAACAAAATGGGTATTCAGAAACAAGTTGAATGAACAAGGTGAAGTGGTAAGAAACAAAGCTAGATTGGTTGCACAAGGTTATAGTCAACAAGAGGGGATTGACTATACTGAAACCTTTGCACCAGTTGCTAAGACTTGAAGCAATCAGGTTACTTCTATCTTATGCTGTTAATCATGGAATAACTTTGTATCAAATGGATGTTAAGAGTGCCTTCTTAAATGGTTTTATTTCTGAAGAAGTATATGTTAAGCAACCTCCTGGTTTTGAAGATGTCTCAAATCCAGAACATGTTTTTAAATTGAAGAAATCACTGTATGGTCTGAAACAAGCTCCAAGAGCTTGGTATGATAGACTCAGTAATTTCCTTCTTGAAAAAGGTTTTGAGAAAGGAAAGGTTGACTGTACACTCTTTAGAAAAACAACCAAAGAAGACATTTTAATCATTCAAATTTATGTTGATGATATTATCTTTGGTTCAACTAATGCTTCCTTGTGCAAGAATTTTTCTAAGATAATGCAGGATGAATTTGAAATGAGCATGATGGGAGAATTGAAATTCTTTCTTGGAATTCAAATCAATCAGAAGAAGGAAGGAACTTATGTTCATCAATCAAAATATACCAAGGAACTTCTGAAGAAGTTCAACCTAGATGACTGCAAGATAATGAACACTCCTATGCATTCAACTACCAACATGAGCAAGTCAGATGATGAAGGAAAAGTAGATCAAAAGGTCTACCGAGGTATGATTGGTTCCTTACTCTATCTGACAGCCTCTAGACCAGATATTTTATTCAGTGTATGCTTATGTGCAAGATTCCAGTCAGATCCTAGAGAATCTCATCTTACTGCTGTAAAGAGAATCTTTAGGTATCTGAAAGGAACAACTAATCTTGGACTTCTCTATAAGAAATCCAATGATTATGTGCTAAATGGATTCTGTGATGCTGACTATGCTGGAGATAAAATTGAAAGAAAATCCACAAGTGGCAATTGTCAATTTGTTGGTGAAAACCTTATCTCCTGGGCTAGTAAGAGACAAACTACTATAGCTTTGTCTACAGCAGAAGCAGAATACATTTCAGCAGCTAAGTGTTGTACACAACTACTCTGGTTAAAATATCAGTTAGAAGATTATCAGGTAAGCAGTAACAATATTCCTTTATATTGTGATAATACTGCAGCCATTCATTTATCTAAAAATCCTATCCTACACTCTAGAGCCAAACATATTGAAATTAAACACCATTTTATCAGAGATTATGTTCAGAGAGGCATTATAGATATTAAGTTTGTTGATACTGAAAATCAATGGGCTGACATATTTACTAAAGCCTTACCTGTTGAAAGATTTGATTTTATAAAGAAACATCTGAACATGTTTTCAATCTCTGAATGAAATTTTTTTTTGGGCTTTTAAAGTGTAAGAGGTTATGTATATCAGAACTTATGATTCAGAACATCTGAAACACAAGCTCTGAAGTACTTAACTCTGATAGAGAATTTTAAATATCTCAGAGGCTCTGATCTATTTAAGTGGGAAACGTTTAGTATTCACTGCTGAACAGTTGTCCATTAAAATAGCAGTTACCGAGTAAATTTCTGCACGTGGTCTACGTGTGTCAGGTAGTGGGTGGTTAATGATGATTTTTGGTATTCAACTTTCTGTCAATTAGCGTAACTTCCCAAATTTGCTATTTTCGTGTTAACTGTGTGCATTTAAATAAAACTTACACAATACACTTGCACACTTCTCACTCTCACAATCTACACTTTCACTTTCTCTCTAAACCTTCAACAAACTTTCTTTCTCTCTCGTTAGTTCCAAACCTTACCCTAATCTCCAACAATGGCTGGTGCTTCATCTTCTTCGTCAACAAAGATTCCACCGTTTATGTTCAAAAATCTTCAGATCGTTGGGAACGAGATGGAGTTTCCAGAATCTGAACTCACTTTTCTTTCAGAGAAGATGGTTGATTTCGACGGTCTACAAGCTAATGGGTTTGACATTAAAAAGTACTTTATCACTCAGGGTTGGGATAAGTACTTCGACATGCTTAATGGTCCTATATATCCAGATTTGCTGAAGAAATTCTGGATGAAAGCTAAAGTTTTTGACAAGCATGAAGCTAAGAAGGAAGAAATTGCTGCAATTGAAAGGGATCCTAGTCTGAGAGGAAAAACTAGGAAGGAAATGGGTCTGTTGGAATTCACTGGTATACAGATTAGGTCAAATATCTGTGGGATGAATATGGCATTCTTGCCTATTCACTTCAATGCTTTACTTGGTTTGCCTAACTCTGGGATAGAGTTAGATGTATTTGAGAAGGATACCAGATACAGAGATGATCTTCTGCATCTCATCTGCACTGATTTTTCATTAAAAGGCAAAGTCAAAGGACTGACTGATGAATGCAGAGTTCTTTTCAAGATCATCTTAGCAACTATCAGTCCAAGGGTTGGTGGGACTGATACAATCTCCTGGACTCATCGTCATCTGTTGTATTTCCTTCTGACAGGAAAGAAGGTGAATCTTGGAGACTACTTTTTTGAAAGGATATGTGAAGCAATCTTCGCTAGCAAATCTCAGAGGAAAACAACTATTGTTTATCCTAGGCTGCTATCAGACCTTCTGCATCAAGGTCATGTTGTTGAGAATCTGAAGAAGTTCCATCCAGAAATTGTGCAGAAGAAGTTCTCGCCTGAAATTCTACATGCCAGTTTCCTTACCAAGATGCGTCTTATTTCTACAACTCTAGTTCCACCTCCACAAGAATTATCTGCTCGTCTTGAAGATCGTTTGTATGTGGATGGATATCCAGTTATTTCAGAAGCTGATGCTGAGCACATCATTCAGGACTATTTGGAAGTGCTCAGAAAAGAAGGATTCATTGTTGATAGGAGTATGATTCCTCCTGCTCCTGCAAATATGTATAATCCTACAAGGAGACCTAAGAGAAAGGTTGTTTCTCAAGCTGATCAACCTAAGCCAGATCTCTTGGCTCAGAAGAGGATTAAGGTGGAGCAAGCTGATGCTGAAAAGAGAACCAAGAAGAAACATGAAGAAGTTGCAAACAAGGCTGCTGAAGGACCTTCCAAAGAGCCTATTGTTGTTGAGGTAGACAGTTCATCTGAAGAATCTGAGTCTGAAGATGAAACTGAATCAGATGAAGAGACTCTTGCTGCCAAACTTCGTAGAAGACAAGTTCCTGTTCCTAAAGGTAAGTCTTCTAAGTTTGTCTTTAATGAAGCTGAAATTGGGATAGGTTATACAAAACCTCTTAGGACTATACTTCCTGAACCCACTATCATTCCAACCTCTGATAACCCTCTGTCTGAACTAGAAAAACATCTTAGTCCAGACCCTCTCAATAATCAAACCTTTACCCAGAAATCTTCATCACCCCCTAAACCAAATTCACCTCAACCCCAATCACAAAAAGAAACACCTACCATTCCATCATCTGAACCAAAATCACATATTCCAATCACTGAACCAACCTCTCCCACAAAACAACCCTCTCCACATAAATATCCTGAACCAACACCTGAACACAAATCTCCTGAACCATCCCCTGAACACATTTATCCTGAATCAACCTCTGACATCTCATCATCTGAATCAACTCCTGAACCCAATCCTAACCCAAGTGCTGAACATGCTTCTCCTGAGCGTATTCACACTTGTGCCCCCAAGCCTTCAGAGGCAGAAGTTGTTATTATTAACAACCCTGCTAATGAATCACCAAATTTCTCTACCTTTCCTAATCTCTCACCCTCTTCATCTAACCCTTTTGATAATCTATCCACTCAGCTTCATGATGACTTACTTAGATTATCTAAGATAAAGGACAGGTTCTTAGTTTGTCCCTCTGATGTGGATTTAGAGGTGTCAAGAATTAAGGCCAAGATCTGCAAGGCTTTGGATGCTGTAGGTGAAGACATTAAGGCTGTTATTGGTAAGAGAGATCTGGATGTGATAAGCTTTATGAAGGACAGTTTGGCAAGGGCTGATTTGAAGAGATTGACTTCTTATAGTCATGAGGAATTTGAGCGTGCCAAACTTGAAGCCATTGCTGCTGCTGAACAGCGTTTATCTGCTTTCAAGGTTTGCTGGATTGATTCCAAGCTTTTTCAAAGTCTTGAAGCTCACAGGGTTGAGAAGGAACGTCTAGAAGAAGCTGCTGCTAGAGTTGCCCAGTTGGCAAATGAGCTACATCAAGAGGATGCTCCAAAAGAGGATGTACTGGATGTACTGAATCAGGATGATGTCCTGATGATTGAGTATCAAGAGGAAGGTGAACCCTCCTCTGATAAAGGCAAGGCACCTATGGTTGAAGATCAAGCTCTTGTAGTTGTTGATCAGTTGCAGATCTTTCAAGAAGCCCTGAGGGAACAGCAGGAAGGTTTGGAAAGGCAAAGAGCTGCTCACCAAACATTGGAAACCAAGGTGGATGGTTTAGTTTCCAATGTGGGATCGCTGAATGACAAATTTGACCAACTCTTAGCTTTCCTTAAGAAACCCTAGGATTCTATGCACTTGTTTTAAGTTGTTTTTGTTTTCTTATTATCTTCTGAACAATTTTATTTTAAGCTGTTTTGTTTTCTTGTTATGTGGTTTGTTATATTTTTTTGTTTGTGCTACTTTTTCTTGATAAATAAGAACATAAGAACACAAGATGCTTTTAAACGAAATTTTTTTATTAATAATCTAACAATGTTGAGTACATTGGTAAAAAGAAAAAGAAAAAGACAACCTAATCCTAATCAGATGGATAATACTCAGAAGAAATCTCAGATTTCTCCTCAGCATCCTCTGATGAAATTTCTATGGGATCTGGGTTTTGCTCTTCTTCTTCTTCTTGTTCTTCTTCTGGAACATAGCCAGCCAAGAACTCAACATAGTCAGCATCATCTTCATTATCTTCAGCTTCAGAATCTGATGAGATGATTATTATCTCAGCATCTTGTGGTTTCTTGTTGTCTTCTTTATCTTTCTCATCTTTTTTCGCGTTTTTCTTCGTCTTTCTTTCTCCGAAACTCTGCAATGCGTGAACTAAACCTTCTCATTCTTCCTAATCTCTCTTGATTTACTCGTTTATTCTTGTTTTTACGTGAAGAAGGCATGTTAACTCGTTCACCTTTTTATAAACTTTTAAGCGCGTTGTTTTTTGTCTTTGAAATAAATTCACCTTTGTAACAACCACTCGTCTTCTTTCACTGTCTTGGTTATATAAATTTTTTTTACTTTTTGATAATGACAAAAGGGGGAGTAGTTACGCATTAATTGATAAGTGATAAGTTTCAAAAACTGAAACCACACTTTTATCTCGCTTTTATCCGTTAAGTTATAAGTTGTTACTTTTAAGTTGTTTTACGTATTTCAATGCGGAGACTAAGTTAGTTGAAACTGAAATAAATTTCATAAGTAAGGATAAGTTAAGAGTGCAATTTTAACTTAGCCTTATGAGACTTAGGGGGAGAGCTTGCAAACCTCTCACTCTGAAGAAAGATATGAAATTTGTTTTATTTCAAATTATCTTAATCTTATACTAAATTAAAATATCATGGATAAAACTTAAAGCCTTGGCTTTAAGGAGTATCAATCTTAGGGGGAGCTTGCAAACCTCATAAACCTAAGAGAAACATGATAAGTTAATTTAACAACAATTGTCAATTAATACTTATGTTTGTCATCATCAAAAAGGGGGAGATTGTTGGAACAAAATCGATTTAAAAATATTAGCCCCTAAATCTATAAAGGTTTTGATGATAACAAAGTATTAATAAACAATTGGAAGGACTAAAAATTTATTTTAAGTGCGCAGATATAAGCATCAGATAAGCTCTGAGTGAAGCTCAGAGGATGTGAATTCAGAAGTTCACAAGCGCTCAGAAGATGTTGGACTTCAGAAGTTCAGAAGTTACAACCTCTGAAGATCTTTTTGAAAGCTGTGAAGATTCCCTTTGCAAGTCAACTCTTCTACCAATGAAGAAAAGGACCTTTCAAGCCTGATCTGTTCAGCTACTCTCGTTTTGTCTGTCCTCACTTGAGAACGTGGGTCTTCAGACTTGTTAGCTGAATAAGGAAAGTCTACTCTGCAGTAGTCAAAGTATCTGAAACTCTTACTCAGTTTAGATACAAACAAACTGCATCAAGACAGACTGCTTGAAGACAAAAGATTATCCACTCCAACGGTTCTTTTTGCAACGACTCTTTTCTGGTGGTATATATACTAGAAGGATCAGTTGCATTCAAATATCGACATACAACAATTATTAAGGATTGAACGTGCGCTGAACAAACTCTGAATTCTGTGTATACAAGCTCTGAACCTCTTATCAAGTGTTTTTGCACTTTAGTCAAATACTCTGTACTCTTTGTATTTGTTCTCTTTAGGTTCTTCTAAGAGCATCTGTATATTTTCATATACTTTACTATTACTTGAGGAAACTTAAGCTTGTGTGCTTAAGTGTGAAGTCTTAAGCTTGTGTGCTTGAGCATTGTTGAGAAGTCTCTTGCTTGTGTGCTTGAGCAGGTGTAATCTTGTGTGATTATAGTGAAATCCCTTGGAAGTGCAAGGGGACTGGACTACTCTCGTTTTGTGAGAGGAACCAGTATAAATTGCTTGTGTGATCTCTCTCTCTCTCTTAACTTGTTTATTGTGTTTTTATCCGCTGCCGTTGTAGTTAAGTTAAGAACTTGAAAAAGTTTTAAACTTGACTAAAACACAATTCAACCCCCCCTTCTTGTGTTTTCACACCTTCACCTTACACCTTCTTCACACGTGATTGTAAGTTTCCATCTTCTTGCTGCAATTTTAACGAATTTCACACCAGAAAACATTCTAGAATAATTACTCTTTCGTCCCAAAATGAATGACAAAGTTTATTGTTGTTTTACGCATAACGAGGCATAACTTTGACGATAATATTTGTAATTGTATGTATAATATAGTAAATATTATAATAATTTTATATTTTAAAAATACTCTTCGAAACGAATACAGTAGAAACTCTTTAAATTAATAATGTCAGGACTGGAGAAATTTATTAATTTAGAGAGTTATTAATTTATCGATAAATTAATAATTATTAATCTAAAGAGTTTTTAAGTAATTATACTGTACATACCAAACAAAAAGGCAAATTAGTCTATGCCTCTTAAAATTACAATGCAGCGAACCTTGAGACTCAACGTTACATTAATAACTACTGTGTTGATATGCTTTGGAAATCAATAAGGACTTTTGAACTTTAAAGGAAAACAGACAACTATTTAATCATATTTCAATAGAGAGTTTATTAATTAGTAACTACTGTGTTTCTATGAATTATTAATTTATGATTTTCCTGGGATCAAAAATTATAAAGGGATCTCCCGAAAAATTATTATCTTATTATTTTATCGAATTTTTCAATTTTTTACATTGCCCCAAGTTGGGACCGGACAAATTTATTATTTTAGAGAGTTTATTAATTTACCGAGTA
This sequence comes from Trifolium pratense, assembly GCF_020283565.1. Lineage (NCBI taxonomy): Eukaryota > Viridiplantae > Streptophyta > Magnoliopsida > Fabales > Fabaceae > Trifolium > Trifolium pratense. The sequence goes on along the minus strand of NC_060063.1, from coordinate 46,680,097 downwards.
TTAATTTAAAGAGTTTCTACTGTAATTATATGCTAATATTTAAAGTTTATTAGTAGAAAACTATAGTAACACTACACCATTTTTGAGTTTGACCACCCTTTATTTATCCACATCTAAAAATGGGTTGCCTAAAACAGTAATATTCCACGGTTTTAGCACCGTCGTATAAAAAACCGTCATATTTGAGGTTTCTTTAATAAACCATCACCTGTTCCCCATTTAAGCCACGGTTTTCAGCCGTTGACATTTTTTACCACGAAAAAACGGTGGTCTATAGTCATTCTATAGCAACATTGTTTAACCGTGGCCTATAAATAACACTTTAGTCCACCGTCAATACACAATATAACCATGACATATTGGTAATTTGAAACACCACTTGTTTTATGCGTGGTCTAAAGATATTGACCTAAACCAAAATAATTGAGCGCCAACAATAAATAATTGCAATCACTTTAAGCGGCAAAATGAAATTGTATTATTCTTTACCAAAAGAAAATCCTTCAAAAAATTTAACAAAAAAAAAATCCATTTGATAACCTTCATCGCAAATCACGAAGAAACATATCTTTAGGCCTGCATCCTTTTGACATTCTCATCCCAAATCACAAATCCCAAATCCTCAAATCCTCAAAAACATTCTCATCGCAAATCCCAAATCCTCAAAACATTCTCTAAATTCGAGGTTGTAAGACCCGTAATTCCACAGTACTTTTGTGTGAGGAAATAAATAATGGCTAAGAGGTTTTAGGGTTTTTGGTTAAGTATTTTAGTGAGTATCGTCGCAAAAATAGGATTTTTGCTGAAATGGAGTCTGTTTTGTGCTCGTGCGCTGGAAAGACACAGACTTTTGGGTTGTAATCCTCTTTTATGAATGAGAAGGTTTATGTAAATTCAGAATGACGAGTTTTGGATTATTCTCGCTTTTGGAAAAACGAGTGAGAATTTTACCCGCTGTTGTAAAATTTTACGGTTTCTGAATTCAGTAAAATTTTAGATGGAAGTTTTATATATCTGCGCGAGTTAGGATATGTCCTGAGAATAATTTTCAAGGGTGTGGAAGAAAATTACAGTCGCGGAAAAAGATTCGGCGATAAGTTTTGGAAATATTTTAAGACGGACTTCCGTTCCGTAAGTTTTCTGTTTTTACGAGTTTTGCTCGTCGCGGCGCGCGAGAGCTATGGGGCGTGAGAGAAAATATCTAGATATTTGTTAAAGTGAAATGGAGGGCTAGGATTGGCCTAGAGAAGTTGCCTTTTGATCAAGTGGATATAATTGATCATGAGCTTATTACATAGGAGACTTTTGACACATTTTGTGGACTTAGAAAATATCACAAAACCTCTCCTCTTCTTTGTCTTGGCCGTGAGTGCCTTTTTCCATTCCCTAACTTCACCAAATTTTCCATTCTTCACCATTTGGTTCCATTTCAAGCTTGGAAGCTCTAAGGAAAAGTGTAGAGAATCACTTGCTTAAGGTAACTAACCTTCTCCCTTCTTTTGTTTGGTTTAAACTCATAGATTTTAGGAGTTTTCCATGATTATGTTCTTGAGGAAAATATTCTAGAATCTAGTTTTAATTAGTTTTGGTTCCATAGAAGTGTTTATGAGTGGTAAACTAGCTTGTTTAAGCTTAGTAGATGATGATTTCCATGGTGATTAAAGTTTTCACAAAATCTTTTGTTAGGGTTTGAAAAAGTTATTTGAAATGATCATAACTTTGAAAAATTGTTTTGTCCTTTTCTTTTTGGTGTTGTTTATGAGCTTAGTAGAGAAATGGATGTTAGATTATGGACTTTGTTTTGTGAAACAAGAAAAATAATTTTTGTGTGTGTTCTTGAGGTTTGATGAACATATTTTTAGAAACTTTTGTTTTGATGCTCAAAGTGGTTTGGTTGATCAATTCCATGGCCATGTGAACTAGTAGAATGATCACTAGGGTTTTGTATGGAAAACTTTGAAGTGTTGGTTTTATTTTCAAAATTTTGGTCATGAGAAAAATTGTGAAAAGTGAGGAGGAGTTTTCAAATTTTGTTAAGACTTTGTGGGAGGCACAATCATGGCCTAGGGCGAATTACCAATCAAAAAGTTTTGGGTAAAAATGATATATGTGTTGTTTTTGTCTTTGGGAACCAAAAATTGATTTTGTCGTAATTAGAGGCTTGGCCCGAAATATTTTTGGGTGCTTGGATTAGTGACTTGGGGGTATTATGGGATATTACCAAGCTCTCGGAAGCGAAAATTTTTGAGCGGAAGTGGGATTTTGGTTTTGCTTGGCCGAACCTAAAGGAGGTGAATGGGGGAAATTTCCAAATTTTTTCTAAGTCCACATTTGAGAAAAAATGATCATGCTTTTGATGAAGTGATCATAGGTGGGTAAAAGAATGATTATAGGATTGTTTTTGGAAAGAAAAACTTGAAACTTGCGACGCAAGAAAAACTCGATTATTTTGTCGAGATATTTTTGAAAAGTTTTTAGGTTGTTTTCATATGCTTTTGTGGTGTGTAAATGTCTTCTTCTAAGTTTAAAACCATAGTGGTCAATGGTATGCTTTGAAAACAAAAATGTATTTTGTTTTGTGAAAAATAGTGTATTTAACTTCGGGAATTTTTAATCACTATGGGGAGAACTTGGAATCATTATCCGAGAGTGTTAGGAAGTGCCTTAGACACCTCTAGACCTTTGTGGATAGGTTTAGTTTCGTTAAAATATTTTGGGAGAAACTTATGGATTGTACGCTGCTTATTTTAGGGCGCGCGAAAGTGTAGAATTGTTCGAAGTTGTTTGAAATTGGAAGCTTGCCGAGGTAAGGGCACCTTCTTACTTCCGTATTAAATTCCGTCGATAGCATAATTGTATGCTTGTTGTTGTGAATGCTTTGTGTGTTTGTTTGTACACTATTTGTGAGTGCTTGGCATGTTTGTATTATGTATTCTCGATATGAGTTCGTGATGAATACATGAGGTTACTTGTCTGACATAGTATTTGATGAAATATATGTGTTGACATGCTAGTTGGGAGATTACATATGATTGTGATAATATATTGTCATACCCTAATTTTGTCCTACCTCTTTTTACAATTATTTTTTTATTTTTCAATTATTTTTCTATTTTTCACTTATTTTCTATTATTATTATTATTATTATTATTATTATTATAATCAAAAATTAAAAAAAAAAAGAAGAGAAAAAAACAACAACACTGTTGTTGCTGCTATGCGCCTCCTTCATCCCTTATTTTCAGCTTCTTCTTTTCATGATCTTTTCCCAAAATAAGTTCAGTCTTCCCCATGAATGCACTCAAAGCAAAAGTGCAGCCACTCCATTCCCTTTTGATCCCTGCCAAAACCACATTTTGTGCCAAAACAATAGAAAATCCAAACTCCATTTTATCCACTGGACATGAGAGCTCAGCAACACTCTCTATAAATTGATAGCAGAATTAAGAACAAAGGGAGGCGATTTTTGAGAAAAAACAGAGACAGAAAAATAACCAAAAAGCTCATATTTTCACCACTTTTCCAAATTTTCGAAATCCATTCAAACCACCCTAAAACTTCAATTTTCTTTCACTAATATCTTCTAACACATAACAGTAGCGAAACACACAAGGAAAAACGAAAGAAAACCGTCCAGAAAAGCCTACCCAAAACTCCAAAATTGCCAAGAAAAAGGGGTTAACACACCCACTGATACAAAGCTCAAAACAAGTAGGTTTCTAAACGTTTTTTACTCATGAACACCCACTGAAGCTTTTCCATTCGTTAATTTTGCTTAAGCTTGCTTAAAATCATATTTTGGTTTTTGAGTTCTCAAGTTGTTGTTCCGTTTTTTCGAATTATAAGCCTCCACTGTGAAATCTAAGCATAGATTCATGATCAGTGCGAAAAATGAAGCGAAATAGTGTATTCTTTTATGGTTTTTGAGGCCAAAATGTTTTTTTCGAAAAGCTCCGTTTGAGCTTTAATGGAAGTTTTGTTACTGTCGTGAGGAAGAAGAGGTGAGGAAGATGAGTTGTTACTCATTGTACCCCCCTTTCTTGCTCAGCGCGCCCCCCATCCCTTTATTTTTAAAACACAATCGTTAGATCGGATGTAAGGCCGAGATCTGTTAGTGGATTTTTAAATCCAAGCCATTTGATCAAATCAAAAGGCCTAGATCCGGGAAGCCTACCATACACCCTTATCTTAACGCTGTACCTGATTAATTTTTGTTTTGCTCTTTTCTTGTTTGGACGATTTAGTCTGGGCTGGGCCTGGTGCTGCAGATTGCTATTGCTTCACCCCCAGAACCCATTCTGCACCCCAGTGGCGTTTTTGTCCATTTTTAAGTGCTTATTTAAATAAGTGCTTATTTCTTGAAAAAACCCCAAAACTCAACTTTTTTCTTACTTGTAATAAATGCGATTTGAGCAAAATTGACGAGGATAACAAAAAGCTTCAATTGGCGCATATATGTATATATTTTTGTTTGCTTGATTTGCTCGTAAAAAACTCAATAAATAGAATGAAAAAGGAAGGGACTGACGTATGACTTTCTCTACCCGAATGGTTCCGAGGCCCTGACGTATGACTCGTGTCTCGGACCATTCTCATTCTCCAACCTTAAAGCACGTAAAAATATCTCTTAATCTTTTCTTTTGATTTCGTTAAATCAAACTAAAACGACTTAAGATTAAAAGGATGAAAAAGGAAGGGACTGCCGTATGACTTTCTCTACCCGGATGGTTCCGAGGCCCTGACGTATGACTCGCGTCTCGGACCATCCTCATTCTCAAACATTTTCACAAAAACTCATAAAATCAACTCAACACACTCAAACCTTTTTCACTGCCCTCGCGCGCAGTAAAAGTAAAACCCTTTTCACAAAACGGGTGACGTTTTCGTCCATTCTCCGTAACACAAACAACGCTAAAGCCTCCACCGTGCGAGCATACAAGCAGCGTTTAAATACAAGAATGCGACATTCTTCGTAATACAAATAACGCTTAAGCCTCCATTGTGCGAGCATACAAGCAGAGTTTAACTACGAGAATGCGACTTAGACGTCATACGTCTAAAAACAATCAACCCACAAACATTTTTTACCATGAACTACGAAACCCTGATTTTTCCATTGCAGCTGGGAATACGTAGGAGCAGGATTCAACATCTTGTCGGGCACAATAATAAAAAACAAAACCTTTTTCCCCGCATCCATAATAACATAAATAATAATAAAAACAAACTTTTTCTATCGATGAAGCAAGAAACGAGTAATCAAGCAAACATTAAAAAACACATTAAAGCAAACAAACAATTTCCCTCTAAAAGGTTCCCGTTGAGTACAACGGATGTGAGGGGTGCTAATACCTTCCCCTCGCATAACCAACTCCCGAACCCTTTTTCTCACCCCTCAAGGTTTTCTCGATATTTTCCTTTCCCCTCTTTGGGATAAATAAAATTCGGTGGCGACTCTGTTTCTTCTCGAGTGTTTACACTCGAGGATATTTTTCGCGCCGCGACAGCTGGCGACTCTGCTGGGGAATAAAACCTTTTGAGAGTTAAGCCTAATTTAGGGGGTTTTCGCTTGTTTGCTTTAATGTATGTTATTTACATTTTTGCGTTATTGCTTTTAATATTATATTGCATATTTGCTTGGATATTATCTGCTATATCTGTCTCTTCTGCTTCATCTCCTTTCTTTTTCCTTTTGCCCACTTGGGCCGGTTACTTGGTTACTGAGTGAAAAGTCCTATACCCGGACTTGAGGAAAACTTAAGACACATCGGGGGTTGATTGCTAGCTCGCCTGACGTATGACTCGAGGGTTGGCATGATACTCCCACTTGGGGTAGATTCGTCTTAGGGATATCGGTTCGCCTGACGTATGACTCGAGGACCGAAACGTTCCCTGGATGGATCCGTGACCTTGGGGACCTTTTTAAAAAACCTATGACCTTGAACCTCTGTTTAAGAACCGAGTCGATGGTTGCGTTATGTTGACCTTCCCGGTTGATGTACCAACTTCACCTAGAGGAGGTTTATCTTTAGTAGATGTTTGTTATGAGCCGTTGCAACACGAACATCATCTCCTAAAGATTTACCTATGAATTTAGGAACGGTGTCAAACCTAGAACAAACATGTGAGATTGGGATGGGTTGCAGGTAACTCTGAACCGTTGGCCTTCAAAATTTACACCTAATCTGTTACGGTTCGCTTGATCTGCTGCATGACATACTATTTGCATCCTTGCATCCATAACAGTAATCATGCATGTACATTTTGGCTTTCAAGGAACTAAATAGACACTAGTTACATAAGCATAAGGTTTTTAAATCATGGGAAGTAAAAGTTTGAATTTTTCTTATATCCCGAAACATTTATGATAACTATGTGTCTACGGTTCACTTAAACCAAAATGACTAAAAAAAGGAATTAAAAATTTCGCATGCATTTTCATTCATAAATTGCATCTCATTCCATTCGTTCATATAACCAGTCATATTCCCGACGCCGGTATTTGACAAGAAACGTCTCAAGACTAGTCATGGAGAATTGGCAAGACCAGCACGATGCTTTGAAGGGCGAGGTAGCACAATTGACTGAAAAATTGGACAAGGCTCTTGAGTTGTTGATTAATCTGAACAAACCAGCGCAGCCAGTTGTGGTTGAAACCGCGGTTCCCGCACCCAAAGGAGGAACTTCAGCAGTAAACACAGTTTGGCCAACTTTTGGTTTGCCCGTTGGGTATACTCCACAGAATCGGGTTGAAGTTCAACAGTCTCCTCAGAATACCCAGACTAGAGTCCCTCTGGTCCAACAAGGTTTTGTTTCACAACAAGAGAATCTGGATGATCCCAGAAATGCTTATCAGAGTCTAGGGTTATTAGATGATGTGCCAAAGGTTAATTCTAATGTTCCTCAGCTGGAGGAAGCTCGACAGAAATTCAAGGCTATTGAAGACCGTCTAAGCATGATGGAAGGTGGAGGTGACCCCATAGACCTTGCAAATATGTGTTTAGTGCCAGACTTGGTGCTTCCGCCAAAGTTTAAGGTCCCTGATTTTGAGAAGTATAAAGGTCTTAGCTGTCCAAAGAATCATTTGATTATGTATAGTCGGAAGATGGCCTCCTATGCTAAAGATGACAAACTCATGATGCATTGCTTCCAAGATAGCCTCACTGGGGCATCACTCAATTGGTACGTGCAATTGGAGGGGAGTCGTATCCAGTCATGGAGTGATTTGGCAAATGCTTTCATTAAGCAGTACCAATACAACATTGACATGGCTCCGGATCGTACTCAGTTACAAAACATGTCTCAAGAGGAGGGCGAGTCATTTAGGGTTTATGCTCAACGTTGGAGAGAGTTGGCTGCACAAGTACATCCCCCACTCTTAGAAGCCGAACTAGTGGACATATTCACTAACACTCTACAAGGGGCGTATTTTGAAAAGATGGTTGGCAGTGTTTCATCTGGTTTTTCTGATATGGTGAAGATAGGTGAGAGGATTGAAATGGGAATCAAGAGTGGTAAGATTCAAGCCGCTGTAGGCAATCAATATACCTCAAAAGATCCTGCAAACAGTTTCACCAAAATGAAGGAGGAGGAAACCAATGCTGCCACTCCCAAAAGAAAGGTCTTTGATCTGATTCCTATGTCATATGGTCAACTTCTTCCATATCTAGTGCACAATGGAATGGTAATTCCCAGGGCTCTAAAACCCATGACACCACCGCTTCCGGCTTGGTATGATGATAAAGCTAAATGTGAGTTTCATATGGGTGCTGAAGGTCATTCCATTGATAACTGCATAGCATTCAAACATCTAGTACAAGAGCTCATCGACGGGAAGGTCTTGACTTTCAAGGATGGCAAGCCAAATGTGAAAGATAGTCTGCTGCTAGAGGCCGTCTAAAAGTTTAAAGGTTGCCAACCGGTCAAAAAGGAATCAACCTCAAGGATTGATTATCATTATGCTGTTTTCATTTTTGTAATTTTCCTATTTGCAAGAGTTTGATTTGTGTTTAAACTTGTTTATTCGCAATAGTAATCATAATGGAATAATAATGCATGTTTTGAATTAATCTTTTCATGTTCATTCACTTTTCTCTTCTTCTCCACAAAAGCAATAATTATATATTTCACTCATTTCATTTCTTTCATTATCAAATCTGTTTGAATAAAGATTGGAGGGAGAATGATGAAAAACGAAATAACCAAAATTGCTACAGTATGCTTTCGGATAAAACTTTGTTGATGATGTAAGGCATTGTTTCAAATCCCCAAACACCGGAGAAATAAGGAAGATAATCCGTAGTCACCCATGTTGAGCCTAGAAGTTGGTGTTTCTTTCTATACGAAAAAACCCGCAATTTTAACCCGGGGCAGGGTAGTGTTCAGTTAATTCGACCATGCGTTCGAGTTTCAAGAGAAGAACATCTCATTCGAGGATCAATCACATTTTCTACCTTGAACGCATCACACAATCTCAAGGAAATAAAAAAGAGTCAAAAAGAGAATTTGTTTTCATCGACCTTTATCAAGGCAGTCACAATTCTCCAACAAAAAGAAGAAAGAAAAGCCCGCTAAGTCAAAACTCAAAATGACTTAGGCAAAAATTAGGGCATCCCGGTGGACTAGAAACTCAAAAATAGTTCAGGCAAAAATTAGGGATTACAAACAAAAAAGAGTATCACCAATGAAAACAAAATCATGTGACCAAAAAAAAAGTAAGTGACTGCCAAGTCAAAAAGCATCATTGACCTCTGAGCCATTGTATCCTCATCATCGCATTTCCAAAATCTCTTGGAACTTGAGTGCATGAGTTGAGTTAATTGAACGTAGGACCGAAGAACATCATGGAGAATGGGTTGGGCTAAAATTAAATTTTGAGCCTTATATCCTTTTATTCAAAAACCGTGAACCAGGCCACGTTACAACCCTCAAAAGACCTAATTGAAGTAAGGTTTATTTCGAAAGCATGCGGTTGCAAGGTTGCGTTAACCTGACTCCCAAGATCTTTTGTAAATCATCAGTGTTGATATCATATTTTCACACCCTCTTTCGCAATATTCATCCACTACACATCAATTTCATCTCAATATTGATTTCAAAACTAGCATGAACATTGCATTAGAATTACAATTTTGAATAAACAGGTTTATCTGCAAATCAGCACTTAACAAAAAGGAAGTTTCAACTATGAGCAGTCACCAAGTGATCAGCAAGAAGTTCGGTCCAATCTGGGGCAACTATATCGGAACTTCAATTAACCAAGAGGGACATTCCCTAGAAGGGTCATTCAGTACGGGAAAAATGCTCAAGACCATATCATGGAAGCTGCATCAAAACCCAGGTGTTCAAGACCTATCAAACTAGCTCGAGATGTTCCTGATAAGGGGCAAATCACCTTTTGATCCTGCCAATCAAGAGCGAACATTCATGACTAGGGGCACCTGAAGACCTGTCAGTCCGACCAAAAACATTTCAAGAATGGGGCAATCAGGGTTGCACCTCCAAACGTCAGTTTGATCAAGAACATACCTCCTAAAAAAGGGGCACCAATATCAATAAATTGGCTAATCACTTCAAGACCCAATAGACTGGGGCAAGATAGGTTACACAGGGGCAACTCCTCCTTATACCTTCAAGGCGGCCAAGCCAAATCTAGCATACATCCGTAACTGTTGAGTCCGGAATGGGCGTCGGGATTATGTTGACACAATATCAGGCCACCTTTCCACAAAAAGCCTTGAACATTCACCGGTTCTAAACCAATCCTCACCCACTGCAGGGGCGTTCATAGTAACATGCAAATCATCGCATTAATCATCTTCATGCATTAATCATGTCATTTCATTCTAGCAAATCGACATCACGCATTAATCATGTCATTTCATTCATCTGGTATGCCCCATACCACAAACTCAATAACCTCACAGCCAGACAGCAAATCAAACACACCCAAAATCCAATTGTTATTGGTACCCAGCAAAGTCCAATCGTCATTGGCACACCTAAAATCCAATTGTTATTGGTACCCAGCTAAGTCCAATTGTTATTGGCGCACCTCAAAAATCCAATTGTCATCCACTCAAAAATCCAATCGTTATTGGTACCCCAAAGTCCAATTGTTATTGGCATCTCTCAAAAGTCCAATCGTTATTGGCATCCCCCCAAAGTCTGATTGTTATTGGCATCTCTCAAAAGTCCAATTGTTATTGGCACCCACTCAAAGTCCAATCGTCATTGGCACACCCAAAATCCAATCGTTATTGGTACCCAGCAAAAAGTCCAATCGTTATTGGCATCCACAAAAAATCCAATTGTCATTAATATCCCATTAAAAGTCCAATCGTTATTGGCACACCTCAAGAATCCAATTGTTATTGGTACCAACTCAAAAGTCCAATCATTATTGGCACCCTGAAAGTCCAATCGTTATTGGCACCAACTCAAAATCCAATCGTTATTGGTACCCTTAAAAGCCCAACCTCGTTTGGCACCATCCGCAGCCTAATCACCATTGGCACCTGTTTAAGCCCAATTGTCATTAGCACCAGTTCGTAAAAATTCAATTTCTACGCATCCCAATAATCATCACATGCACTAGTCATGCATTCCACTTCATGCATTTCATTACATGCACCAACAATGTGCCCAACAAACAAAGACATATCATGCATATCATGAGTCAACAAATTCATCTGCGTTAACTTTGCGTCTTTAGGCATTAAAACATGCATAAACAATCATTGCATCATCCAAAGCATGCATGCATAAAAGCAGATTCAAAAGGTTTCTCCCCGCAGAGTACAACCTTCAGTTTTCAACCACGAGCAAGTTGAAGTCACCTTTTCCCCAGCAAGTCTGAATTGAAAGATGTTCAGCTTTCTCCCCAGCGAGTCTCTTGAAGAATCCTTAGACAGGATATCTTGAAAGTACATTCCCAACAGAATCTCCTAGAAAACATTTACTCGTCAGTAAGGATCGACCTTCAGTGTGGGCAGCTGAATAAGATCAAAAGTGGATTGACCTTCAGTGTGGGCGGCTGAATAAGATCAAAGGTGATTGACCTTCAGTGTGGGCGGCTGAATAAAATCAAAAAGAGATTGACCTTCAGTGTGGGCGGCTGAATAAGATCAAAAGTGGATGGACCTTCAGTGTGGGCGGCTGGATAAAATCAAAATAGAAGATTGACCTTCAGTGTGAGCGGCTGAATAAAATCAAAAGAGGATCGACCTTCAGTGTGGGCGGCTGAATAAGATCAAAAGAAGATGGACCTTCAGTGTGGGCGGCTGGATAAAATCACTTTCAAAGATTGACCTTCAGCGTGGGCGGCTGAATGAGATCAAACCAAGGATTGACCTTCAGTGTGGGCGGCTGAATAAGATCGAATCACGGATCAAGGGATTGACCTTCAGTGTGGGCGGCTGAATAAAATCAGAATCATCTCTACCTTGAGTATCCGACTTTTCCAGGGAAGTGGATCTCATTCTTTATCATCATCAAATTCATTTTTCTCCATGGAGCAAAATTAGGGCATTTGTATTTAATTACCTTGCACCTCAAGATTATGAAGACAAAGGTCATTCATACTCATGGGTCCAAGATAATTAAATAGGGGCAGCTGTCATACCCTAATTTTGTCCTACCTCTTTTTACAATTATTTTTTTATTTTTCAATTATTTTTCTATTTTTCACTTATTTTCTATTATTATTATTATTATTATTATTATTATTATAATCAAAAATTAAAAAAAAAAAGAAGAGAAAAAAACAACAACACTGTTGTTGCTGCTATGCGCCTCCTTCATCCCTTATTTTCAGCTTCTTCTTTTCATGATCTTTTCCCAAAATAAGTTCAGTCTTCCCCATGAATGCACTCAAAGCAAAAGTGCAGCCACTCCATTCCCTTTTGATCCCTGCCAAAACCACATTTTGTGCCAAAACAATAGAAAATCCAAACTCCATTTTATCCACTGGACATGAGAGCTCAGCAACACTCTCTATAAATTGATAGCAGAATTAAGAACAAAGGGAGGCGATTTTTGAGAAAAAACAGAGACAGAAAAATAACCAAAAAGCTCATATTTTCACCACTTTTCCAAATTTTCGAAATCCATTCAAACCACCCTAAAACTTCAATTTTCTTTCACTAATATCTTCTAACACATAACAGTAGCGAAACACACAAGGAAAAACGAAAGAAAACCGTCCAGAAAAGCCTACCCAAAACTCCAAAATTGCCAAGAAAAAGGGGTTAACACACCCACTGATACAAAGCTCAAAACAAGTAGGTTTCTAAACGTTTTTTACTCATGAACACCCACTGAAGCTTTTCCATTCGTTAATTTTGCTTAAGCTTGCTTAAAATCATATTTTGGTTTTTGAGTTCTCAAGTTGTTGTTCCGTTTTTTCGAATTATAAGCCTCCACTGTGAAATCTAAGCATAGATTCATGATCAGTGCGAAAAATGAAGCGAAATAGTGTATTCTTTTATGGTTTTTGAGGCCAAAATGTTTTTTTCGAAAAGCTCCGTTTGAGCTTTAATGGAAGTTTTGTTACTGTCGTGAGGAAGAAGAGGTGAGGAAGATGAGTTGTTACTCATTGTACCCCCCTTTCTTGCTCAGCGCGCCCCCCATCCCTTTATTTTTAAAACACAATCGTTAGATCGGATGTAAGGCCGAGATCTGTTAGTGGATTTTTAAATCCAAGCCATTTGATCAAATCAAAAGGCCTAGATCCGGGAAGCCTACCATACACCCTTATCTTAACGCTGTACCTGATTAATTTTTGTTTTGCTCTTTTCTTGTTTGGACGATTTAGTCTGGGCTGGGCCTGGTGCTGCAGATTGCTATTGCTTCACCCCCAGAACCCATTCTGCACCCCAGTGGCGTTTTTGTCCATTTTTAAGTGCTTATTTAAATAAGTGCTTATTTCTTGAAAAAACCCCAAAACTCAACTTTTTTCTTACTTGTAATAAATGCGATTTGAGCAAAATTGACGAGGATAACAAAAAGCTTCAATTGGCGCATATATGTATATATTTTTGTTTGCTTGATTTGCTCGTAAAAAACTCAATAAATAGAATGAAAAAGGAAGGGACTGACGTATGACTTTCTCTACCCGAATGGTTCCGAGGCCCTGACGTATGACTCGTGTCTCGGACCATTCTCATTCTCCAACCTTAAAGCACGTAAAAATATCTCTTAATCTTTTCTTTTGATTTCGTTAAATCAAACTAAAACGACTTAAGATTAAAAGGATGAAAAAGGAAGGGACTGCCGTATGACTTTCTCTACCCGGATGGTTCCGAGGCCCTGACGTATGACTCGCGTCTCGGACCATCCTCATTCTCAAACATTTTCACAAAAACTCATAAAATCAACTCAACACACTCAAACCTTTTTCACTGCCCTCGCGCGCAGTAAAAGTAAAACCCTTTTCACAAAACGGGTGACGTTTTCGTCCATTCTCCGTAACACAAACAACGCTAAAGCCTCCACCGTGCGAGCATACAAGCAGCGTTTAAATACAAGAATGCGACATTCTTCGTAATACAAATAACGCTTAAGCCTCCATTGTGCGAGCATACAAGCAGAGTTTAACTACGAGAATGCGACTTAGACGTCATACGTCTAAAAACAATCAACCCACAAACATTTTTTACCATGAACTACGAAACCCTGATTTTTCCATTGCAGCTGGGAATACGTAGGAGCAGGATTCAACATCTTGTCGGGCACAATAATAAAAAACAAAACCTTTTTCCCCGCATCCATAATAACATAAATAATAATAAAAACAAACTTTTTCTATCGATGAAGCAAGAAACGAGTAATCAAGCAAACATTAAAAAACACATTAAAGCAAACAAACAATTTCCCTCTAAAAGGTTCCCGTTGAGTACAACGGATGTGAGGGGTGCTAATACCTTCCCCTCGCATAACCAACTCCCGAACCCTTTTTCTCACCCCTCAAGGTTTTCTCGATATTTTCCTTTCCCCTCTTTGGGATAAATAAAATTCGGTGGCGACTCTGTTTCTTCTCGAGTGTTTACACTCGAGGATATTTTTCGCGCCGCGACATATATGTATTGTGGTTGCATTGGTATAGGTAAGGGTATCGTATGCTCATGCGTCCATGGTAAGAGGTGGTTGCGGGAGTGGACCACGGGGTGTGATTGCGAGAGTGGGTCCACCCAAATGGTTGAGGGATTTTATGGGGTTCAATAAGTGGTTGCGGGAGTGGACCACGAGGTGTGGTTGTGTGAGTGGAGTACTTAATCCTACGGGATTCTTGGTGAGCGGAGCTTGGTATTTGTCTGAGTGACTATACCGGTAAGTCGGTATTCGATCTGTAGTGATTGTACCGCAGTTGTTCTAGTCGGTATTCGATCTGTAGTGATTGTACCGCAGTTGTTCTAGTCGGTATTCGATCTGTAGTGATTGTACCGCAGTTGTTCTAGTCGGTATTCGATCTGTAGTGATTGTACCGCAGTTGTTCTAGTCGGTATTCGATCTGTAGTGATTGTACCGTAGTTGTTAAAGTCGGTATTCGATCTGTAGTGGTTGTACCTCAGTTGATAGTGTCGGTGATTTGTCTGAGTGACTTCACCCGGTGTTTGGTACTTTGTCTGAGTGTGGTTAGATTCCGGGAGTTATGCATGTGATTAACCAGTGGCGGTTGTCGCATTTGTTGTGTTAGAGGGTTACGAAACCAGTGGTGGTTGTCGCATTCATTGCATTAGAGGTTTTGCATTAGGATTATGTGTGCACTTTATTTATTCTTCGTGGTGTTGAGGATGTGTTAAATGTTTACTCGCTTTCCGTTTTGGTACTTGGCATTTGGTATGTGTATTTGGTATTTTTATGCTTGTTTCCAGTTGGTGACCCTTGCTTGTTTGATACGTGAACGGGTTATCCCCCACCTTAGATGATGGTGTGCCACTTGAGGCCGTTGGTCGTGAGGATGGCGAGGACTTCGTGGATTATGCCGGAGAGTAGATGGTAGCTTTGGTTAGGCTACATTTTTGTTTAGGCTTAGGGCCTAGTTTCTTTTGGATGACTGTATAGTATACTCAGACATGTTTAGTGCCTTTTGGCCGTGCGATACATTCGGTTCACGAGTTCTGTTTTGTTTAGGTTTGTGAACTTGATGTATCCTTTTGGAATGTAAATTATTCAGGTGCACACTTTGCTTCTCGGAAGCCCGTGAAAAACAATCTTTGATATTGTATATTGATTTCTGTTTGTATGGTTTAATGAATGAGCTTGTAAAGAGTTTCACGCGCACTCTGATAAATATTTTATTTAGCGTGTTATTTTAAAAAAAAAAAAAATAATGCCCTCTTTTTGGTTTTAAAAATCGGGGTGTTACATTTTGGTATCAGAGCTCGGCATTAGATCTTCAAAGGGAAAGTGTGTACATGGGTTGACAGTCTGAGGTTAGTCGGTTTAGAGTTAGAGTCGCGTTGGTTACGCGAGTCGTTAGTGGGTAACAGTGGGTTTTCGTGAGAGTAACTCGCGGATGAGTTAATATGGGTGTCTTCAACCAAACGTATCTTGACTACACTTAATGCTTATTGATTGGACATGGAAGTTTTATGATTGGAAAAGGATTTGATCAAAAGAATTGGTATTGAAGGAAACATGCCTCCAAGACGGGCAGATGCGGATCCTGTGACGGAAGATGACCGGGTTGAACGTATGGCTAACTCGATGAACGTGATGACAGCTGCTATAACTGCCCAGACTAACGCGAAGACCCAAAGGGATTTGGAGAAGCGCGAAAGAGAAGTTCATGCTGCGGGGACTCGTGTCCTCACCAGTTTTAATAATCAGAATCCTCCGAGGTTTCGAGGTGACGGAGGTCCTGCTGCTGCTGATTTATGGCTTCAAGCCATGGAAAAGATTTTGGGGGCTATCCATTGCCCAGAGGAAGAGATGGTGACTCTAGCCACTTATCAGCTGTTGGGTGATGCTGAGTATTGGTGGGGAAATACTAGGTTGTTGATGGAAGCGGCTGATGAGGAATATACTTGGGAAAATTTCAAGAGGAAGTTTTTGGCTAAGTACTTTCCGGAGACTGCAAGAGAAAGGTATGGGGAAGAGTTCCTGAAGCTGACTCAGGGAGGAATGAATGTGGAGGCGTATGCGAAGAAATTTGAATCCTTGTCAAGGTACTTTCGTTTCTTCAGGGATGGCATTGATGAGACATATATGTGCCGTCGTTTCCAAGGTGGTTTAAGGTATGAGCTGCAAGATGCGGTAGTACCCTTGGGGATTCGACACTTTCAGGTGCTGGTGGAGAAGTGTCAGGAAATTGAGGACATGAGGAGTAAGCGGGTGAATAGTCAAAGGAGTTTCAGTGTTGGGGGACCTAGTCGTCCAAGTAATCAGAATCGTGGAAGGCAAGGGAATGAGCCTTACAACCGTCCCCGGAATAATCGGGAATTAAATCATTCTGAAAACCAAGGAAACCGAGGCAGTCGAATTAGATATAAGCGGACATGCTACAATTGTGGTCAGGAGGGCCATTACTTCTATGAATGTGGTTTGCAAGGCTCTCTCTGCTACAATTGTAAGAAACCGGGTCACTTTGCTAGAGATTGCAAGGCTCCAAAAGTGGCACCGCCGGTGAATGCAAACCAGGGAGCTCGACCCACTGCCACAGGACGTGTTTACTATATGGGCACTGGAGTGAGCGGTCAAGCTAGTAATGCTATCCGTAAGGATTACCAGATTGTAGGTAACGCTTTAACTGCATTGATTGATGTTGGGGCAACCCACTTTTATGTTTATTGGGTGTGCTGTTTGCTTGGGATTGTTTGTTTGTCACTGCTTTTGTTTTGAATGTTTCTACTCTGTAAAGGACTTAGTAGTAATTATAGCATGTTTGCACTATTTAGTGGTAATTTGGAATTAATTTCGATGATTGGATAATCATCGGGGCGAGTCATGTTGGAATTAAGGATGTTGCTAGTCAAGAGTGAGTGAACCTAGCGTGGCTAGACGACAGTTATACCAACGATGGGTACCTTAAGGGTTTAAGTTGAGTGTTTAGGACATATGGGATTATGAAATGTGAGTATTAAGGGTAAATCACGTGATGATTTAAGGTAGGAGGCCAAGTATCACGTTGGTAAGTGACGATCTATACATAGTTTGGGGGAGGTTGTGAGTATAGATGTAGAAATGAGATAAAACCTTCAGAAAATTAATTGTGGGTTAAGTATGAAATTGGAGAGATGTTTGGGTAAGAACGAGTAGTTCAACCTTGGAACGTAAGTTTTATGTCGATGTTAAGCGATGCTAGAGGTATATAGTTTGGAAATACCTAGAGAGTTGTAGCCGTGTACGCTAGCATTGTTAGTTTTGGCGGGTAAAAACCTAAGAGAAATTAAATTTCTCAAGTAGTTTGACGGGATTAGACCATAAGCGAGTAGAGGCTCGGTATGAATGGGCATTTAAGTTAACAATTTCGATCGACCAAGAGGGTTGAAGGATCATGTAGCACCTTGTAGTGTATCATTTGTGCTTGGTGGGTAGCCTTGAGAAGTCGGGCGTAAAGTTGAGTTATTACTCTTACTTTAGTTTCGAGGACGAAACTTCTTTTTGGTGGGTAGTAATGTAAGACCCGTAATTCCACAGTACTTTTGTGTGAGGAAATAAATAATGGCTAAGAGGTTTTAGGGTTTTTGGTTAAGTATTTTAGTGAGTATCGTCGCAAAAATAGGATTTTTGCTGAAATGGAGTCTGTTTTGTGCTCGTGCGCTGGAAAGACACAGACTTTTGGGTTGTAATCCTCTTTTATGAATGAGAAGGTTTATGTAAATTCAGAATGACGAGTTTTGGATTATTCTCGCTTTTGGAAAAACGAGTGAGAATTTTACCCGCTGTTGTAAAATTTTACGGTTTCTGAATTCAGTAAAATTTTAGATGGAAGTTTTATATATTGCGCGAGTTAGGATATGTCCTGAGAATAATTTTCAAGGGTGTGGAAGAAAATTACAGTCGCGGAAAAAGATTCGGCGATAAGTTTTGGAAATATTTTAAGACGGACTTCCGTTCCGTAAGTTTTCTGTTTTTACGAGTTTTGCTCGTCGCGGCGCGCGAGAGCTATGGGGCGTGAGAGAAAATATCTAGATATTTGTTAAAGTGAAATGGAGGGCTAGGATTGGCCTAGAGAAGTTGCCTTTTGATCAAGTGGATATAATTGATCATGAGCTTATTACATAGGAGACTTTTGACACATTTTGTGGACTTAGAAAATATCACAAAACCTCTCCTCTTCTTTGTCTTGGCCGTGAGTGCCTTTTTCCATTCCCTAACTTCACCAAATTTTCCATTCTTCACCATTTGGTTCCATTTCAAGCTTGGAAGCTCTAAGGAAAAGTGTAGAGAATCACTTGCTTAAGGTAACTAACCTTCTCCCTTCTTTTGTTTGGTTTAAACTCATAGATTTTAGGAGTTTTCCATGATTATGTTCTTGAGGAAAATATTCTAGAATCTAGTTTTAATTAGTTTTGGTTCCATAGAAGTGTTTATGAGTGGTAAACTAGCTTGTTTAAGCTTAGTAGATGATGATTTCCATGGTGATTAAAGTTTTCACAAAATCTTTTGTTAGGGTTTGAAAAAGTTATTTGAAATGATCATAACTTTGAAAAATTGTTTTGTCCTTTTCTTTTTGGTGTTGTTTATGAGCTTAGTAGAGAAATGGATGTTAGATTATGGACTTTGTTTTGTGAAACAAGAAAAATAATTTTTGTGTGTGTTCTTGAGGTTTGATGAACATATTTTTAGAAACTTTTGTTTTGATGCTCAAAGTGGTTTGGTTGATCAATTCCATGGCCATGTGAACTAGTAGAATGATCACTAGGGTTTTGTATGGAAAACTTTGAAGTGTTGGTTTTATTTTCAAAATTTTGGTCATGAGAAAAATTGTGAAAAGTGAGGAGGAGTTTTCAAATTTTGTTAAGACTTTGTGGGAGGCACAATCATGGCCTAGGGCGAATTACCAATCAAAAAGTTTTGGGTAAAAATGATATATGTGTTGTTTTTGTCTTTGGGAACCAAAAATTGATTTTGTCGTAATTAGAGGCTTGGCCCGAAATATTTTTGGGTGCTTGGATTAGTGACTTGGGGGTATTATGGGATATTACCAAGCTCTCGGAAGCGAAAATTTTTGAGCGGAAGTGAGATTTTGGTTTTGCTTGGCCGAACCTAAAGGAGGTGAATGGGGGAAATTTCCAAATTTTTTCTAAGTCCACATTTGAGAAAAAATGATCATGCTTTTGATGAAGTGATCATAGGTGGGTAAAAGAATGATTATAGGATTGTTTTTGGAAAGAAAAACTTGAAACTTGCGACACAAGAAAAACTCGATTATTTTGTCGAGATATTTTTGAAAAGTTTTTAGGTTGTTTTCATATGCTTTTGTGGTGTGTAAATGTCTTCTTCTAAGTTTAAAACCATAGTGGTCAATGGTATGCTTTGAAAACAAAAATGTATTTTGTTTTGTGAAAAATAGTGTATTTAACTTCGGGAATTTTTAATCACTATGGGGAGAACTTGGAATCATTATCCGAGAGTGTTAGGAAGTGCCTTAGACACCTCTAGACCTTTGTGGATAGGTTTAGTTTCGTTAAAATATTTGGGAGAAACTTATGGATTGTACGCTGCTTATTTTAGGGCGCGCGAAAGTGTAGAATTGTTCGAAGTTGTTTGAAATTGGAAGCTTGCCGAGGTAAGGGCACCTTCTTACTTCCGTATTAAATTCCGTCGATAGCATAATTGTATGCTTGTTGTTGTGAATGCTTTGTGTGTTTGTTTGTACACTATTTGTGAGTGCTTGGCATGTTTGTATTATGTATTCTCGATATGAGTTCGTGATGAATACATGAGGTTACTTGTCTGACATAGTATTTGATGAAATATATGTGTTGACATGCTTGTTGGGAGATTACATATGATTGTGATAATATATGTATTGTGGTTGCATTGGTATAGGTAAGGGTATCGTATGCTCATGCGTCCATGGTAAGAGGTGGTTGCGGGAGTGGACCACGGGGTGTGATTGCGAGAGTGGGTCCACCCAAATGGTTGAGGGATTTTATGGGGTTCAATAAGTGGTTGCGGGAGTGGACCACGAGGTGTGGTTGTGTGAGTGGAGTACTTAATCCTACGGGAGCGGAGCTTGGTATTTGTCTGAGTGACTATACCGGTAAGTCGGTATTCGATCTGTAGTGATTGTACCGCAGTTGTTCTAGTCGGTATTCGATCTGTAGTGATTGTACCGCAGTTGTTCTAGTCGGTATTCGATCTGTAGTGATTGTACCGCAGTTGTTCTAGTCGGTATTCGATCTGTAGTGATTGTACCGCAGTTGTTCTAGTCGGTATTCGATGTGTAGTGATTGTACCGCAGTTGTTCTAGTCGGTATTCGATCTGTAGTGATTGTACCGTAGTTGTTAAAGTCGGTATTCGATCTGTAGTGGTTGTACCTCAGTTGATAGTGTCGGTGATTTGTCTGAGTGACTTCACCCGGTGTTTGCTACTTTGTCTAAGTGTGGTTAGATTTCGGGAGTTATGCATGTGATTAACCAGTGGCGGTTGTCGCATTTGTTGTGTTAGAGGGTTACGAAACCAGTGGTGGTTGTCGCATTCATTGCATTAGAGGTTTTGCATTAGGATTATCTGTGCACTTTATTTATTCTTCGTGGTATTGAGGATGTGTTAAATGTTTACTCGCTTTCCGTTTTGGTACTTGGCATTTGGTATGTGTATTTGGTATTTTTATGCTTGTTTCCAGTTGGTGACCCTTGCTTGTTTGATACGTGAACGGGTTATCCCCCACCTTAGATGATGGTGTGCCACTTGAGGCCGTTGGTCGTGAGGATGGCGAGGACTTCGTGGATTATGCCGGAGAGTAGATGGTAGCTTTGGTTAGGCTACATTTTTGTTTAGGCTTAGGGCCTAGTTTCTTTTGGATGACTGTATAGTATACTCAGACATGTTTAGTGCCTTTTGGCCGTGCGATACATTCGGTTCACGAGTTCTGTTTTGTTTAGGTTTGTGAACTTGATGTATCCTTTTGGAATGTAAATTATTCAGGTGCACACTTTGCTTCTCGGAAGCCCGTGAAATACAATCTTTGATATTGTATATTGATTTCTGTTTGTATGGTTTAATGAATGAGCTTGTAAAGAGTTTCACGCGCACTCTGATAAATATTTTATTTAGCGTGTTGTTTTAAAAAAAAAAAAAATAATGCCCTCTTTTTGGTTTTAAAAATCGGGGTGTTACAGAGGTCGAATTCTTTTCAAGAAGGAGGGAATGATGAGGACACAATCCAAGACATAAGTGATGCAATCCAAAGCTTAGGAGGTCCTATGACAAGGGCGCGTGCAAGAAGAGTCAATGATGCCTTAGTTCACTTCATGATCAAATCAATAGAGGTCCGGCCCAAGTTGATGAAGGTTTGGCCCAAATTGAAGAAAAAGAACCAAAGTTGAAGATTATCATCCAAGCATGTGATAGTGGAAAATGAAGAGCTCCTCCACTAAGCATATGAAAGTGGTGCACCAAGCAATAAAAGAGCACCGCTATCTCTTCTTTTATTTTGCATTTTCCTTGTAATAATTCAGCCCCACTATCATGATAGTTAGTGGCTGAAATCCTTTTGCTTTCTTAGGAGTTACTTTTTGCTTATTACATCATCATAAGTCTTTCCTATATAAAGGAGGCATGTAACTCTTGCCAAATCAATGAATTTTGCTAACTTTTTACACTTTGTGTAATTGAGAGTATTTGCTCTTAGGTTCTGGATTGGATCAAAACTGATCATATCAAGGAATCCTTTTCTTGTGGTGATCCTCATCCATAGGCTTATCATTCTCTCTTGGATTAGAAAGAGTGTGGCGCCCCTTCTACTTTATTCCATTTCTTCTCTTTTCTTTACTTTGTTTCAATTTCGTTCTTACATGTGTTTGTTTCAAAATGTTATAGTCCACGGTAATTTGTGTTATAATTTACAGGCAACACATGAAATTGTGGACTAATGTATAGGCAACTACTAAGAAAGGGTGGACTAATGTACCGGCAACCCTTGCTAACGCGTGGGCTAATGTATAGGCAACTCCTAAGAAACCGTGGCCTAAACAAACCCGTGGCCTAATACCAATCAAACAACAATGGGCTTTTTTGAAAGTTTTACGCCACGGTTTTTTGTTATCCGTGGACTAAACTACACAAAATCGTGGCTTTTGAGAAAAGGCTACGGCCGCAAATTTGACATCTAATAAACCGTGGACTAACATGAAAAAATCGTGGCCTAAGCCTTAGGCCACTGTTTTTTTTCCTTTTGGCCACCCTTTTTGACATGTAGTCTATGATCAAAAATGTTGTAGGATGAGAGTAATATCAATTTGGGACGGAGGGAGTAAGATTTAAAAAAACTCGAATGATGTGAGTAATATCAATTGTAAAAAAATGCTATGTTAATTAGTTGTTTGATACTCTCTCTAGTTCTTTTAAAAAGGAACACTTTGAAGAAATTACACATTTCAAGGAAACACATTATACATTGTTATTTTCATTTAATATTGTTATAAATTTAAATGTATTTCATGTATACTCTTATTTAATTACTCTCAATTCAATTAACTTATTTATTTTCAATCTTTTTTCTCATAATAAATAAAGATAAAAGTGAAATTAAACTTTTAAAACATTTGAAAATTTGTCAAAATTTCTTATAAATAGGACTACATTTTTCCCCAAAGTATTCCTTATAAAGAGTAGGGGTGGCAAAGCGGGCAAGCTCGCCCCGTTTAGGCTCGACCCGCTTAAGCCCGCCTAAAAGCGCGACGAGACGAGCCAACTTAGGTGGCCGAGTCTAAAATCACAACCCACCCCGTTTAATGGCGGACAAGCGAGTTGGCGGGACGGCCCGTCAAACAAAAAGTTTTCTTTTGTTTTTTTATTTTATTAAGTTCATTGATTATATACTTATAAACATGTATGTGTCACTCTAATTATGAAGGAAGTATTTGACTATGTGTTTAGGGTAATGAATCGGAAAAAAAATGCGAAACACACCGTATGTGATGTTGATTCAAGTAATAAAATAAAGTAAGTTACACTAGAAATCCGGTGAAGAAGAAGAACGAGTATGAAGACTAAAAAGATAAAAAGAAGAAAGAACGATAATAAGAGAGTAAAGTGACAACAAATAATCATAAATTTGACGCCGGTTGTATATGAATAGAAAAAAGAAAAAAAACCTAAATTTACTTTAAATAAATCTTGTATTTTATTAGGTTGGGCCATATTATACTATTCGTTACTAAAAAAATAGATTTTATGTTTTTATGTAACTCGCGGGCCTGCCCGCCGCGTGCCGTGCTCGTCCCGCTTTTTAAGCGAGTTCGGCGGGGCAGGGCAACAAAAGGGGTCAAGCTCAAAACTTAGGTTCAGCCCGTCAAAAATGACGTGGTAAACGGGTATGTCCGGCGGGTTGGACCTTGTCACCCCTAATAAAAAGGACAAGAGAGAGAATAAAGGATTCAAATTCAAATTAGAGAAAGTAGGGTTGTGTTCATTGCAAATTAGAAAAAATAACTCAAATAAGGAAGAAAAGATACCCACTCGAATTGGAATTTGGTACGGTGACAAATAAAAACGAAGAATAAGAGTTGAAAGATGAAAGGAGGAAAAGCAGAAGTAGAAGAAGAAGAAGAAGAAGAAATGGGGGAAGACAGGATTAGTAGTTTACCAGATGATATACTACTGAACAACATACTATCTTTACTACCGACCAAAACCTCAGTTACCACCGCCTGTCTATCTCAAAGGTAGCGGCACCTTTGGAAGCATCTCCAGGATCTCGATTTCTACGACGACTCTGACGACTATGAAGTCCGACGGTCTGAACGATTCAGAAACTTTGCTGTTTTAGTTAACGGTGTTCTCGCTTTTCTCCATAATCCTTGCGACATTCAGAAATTTCATCTCGACTGTGCTCACACCTTTTCCGACGACAAGTTTCGTGAATATTCAGTTGACACGTGGGTTCGTGCCGCCATTGGAACTCAACCTTAATCTCTATACCGAAGATTATGGTCCCGGATACAAGCTCCCCTTGTCCCTCTTCACTTCCACTAACCTAGTTTCACTTAGGTAAAGCAAATACTTCCTCCGTCCCAAAATATAAGAATTTAAGAATTTATAGATCATTGCAGTATATCAATACATTTATATACTTTTAGAAAAATACATTTAAAATAGGTTTTATAAAATAGAAGTGAAGTCCAAAAGCATAAAGGACAAAATTTAGGTGGTATTTTTCTAGGGTTCTTAAGTTAACTCCGTTGATTTTCTCTAATTCATAATATTTATTTTCTCAACATTTGTTATAACACAAAAAGTGTATTTTGAGTTAAGAAATGCACCTAAATTCTGTTAGGAATAGGCTTATGTGCTTAGGCTTAGTGTTGTGTGGCTTGGCTTGTGCAGCAAGCAGCATGTTGCAGGCGCGCGCGCAAGGCTGGCCTGGCCTGCTGTTGGGCTTGGGCTTGGCTTGGCCAATTTGCTTGTCTAAACAATTGAGTTGTAAATAAGCCTATATAAGGCATTGTCTATGATGAATAAGATGAGAGATTCCACTTTGCAATTAACAAGTGGTATCTAGAGCCTAAAAGATCTCAAACCTGAAGAAAGAGAGAAAACTGCAGTTTTCTCAAGAAAACCGTTATAACCGTTTTTTTTTCGCGCGAGCTTCTTCTTCATCCTCAAGCTTCTTCCTTGATCCATTAATGGATGAATCCAAATACTCACAGTCTCGTGTTCCAAAGTTTGATGGACATTATGACCATTGGTCAATGCTCATGGAGAATCTCATTCGTTCCAAAGAACTTTGGTCCTCAATTGAAGATGGAGTCACGGTGGCACCTGCAAACGCCACAGCTGAAGAAATTCAAGCTGCTAATGCTAGCAAGCTGAAGGATTTGAAGGTGAAGAATTACTTGTTTCAATCGATCGATCGTTTCATTCTTGATACGATTCTTGATCGTAATTCCTCCAAAAGTATTTGGGATGCGATGAGAAGAAAGTATCAAGGTTCTACAAAGGTAAAGAGAGCTCAGCTGCAAGCTCTGAAGAGAGAGTTTGAGGTTCTTGAAATGAAGGAAGGAGAATCTGTGGAAGATTACTTTTCAAGAACCCTAGCTATTGCAAATAGAATGTCTGCACAAGGTGAAAGATTGCAAGAAGTTGCAATTGTTGAAAAGATCCTGAGATCCATGGTGACAAAGTTTGATTATGTGGTGTGTTCAATTGTGGAATCCAATGATGTAACTACAATGTCAATTGATGAATTGCAGAGTAGTCTAATTGTGCATGAGGGAAGGATGAAGAAACCTTCAGCAAAATCACAAGTGAACACAGAAGAACAAGCTTTGAAAGTTTCACAAGGAAGAGGATCTGGATCTGGTAGAGGGAGAGGAAGAAATTCCAATAGAGGTCGAGGAAGAGGTAGACAAAGCAAAGAGATGGTTGAATGCTACAACTGTCACAAGCTAGGTCACTATCAATCTGAATGTCCAGATTGGGAAGGTAATGCCAACTATGCTGAATTTTATGATGGTAATGAAGAATTATTGCTTATGGCTAAAACTGAACAGCAATTCTCTGATACAATTGGAAAATCTGAAAATTGGTTTCTAGATTCTGGTTGTAGTAATCACATGATAGGACACAAAGAATGGCTGTTTAATTTTGATGATAGTTATAGTGACTCTGTGAAGTTGGGGGATGATTCAAAGATGCCTGTGAAAGGGAAAGGAAACATCAAACTCAGCATTAATAACATTGTTCATGTGATTAGCAATGTATATTATGTGCCTGGTTTGAAGACCAATCTTCTGAGCATTGGTCAGATACAGCAAAAACAAGTTTCAGTGGTGTTTAAGAATGATGAATGTAAGGTGTATCATGATGATAGAGGCTTATTGTTCACTTCACACATGTCTAAGAATAGAATGTATGTAATCTCTGCACCTGTTATATTGCCTATGTGTCTGCAAACTGCCAAGCAAGAAAGCACCCAGCTATGGCATGATAGATATGGCCACTTGAGCTTTAAAGGGCTCAATACCTTGTCTAAGAAGCAAATGGTGAGAGGTCTACCTGAGCTAGAAGACTCTGATGAGAATTGTAGTGATTGCTTGACTGGTAAGCAACACAGAGACATCATCCCTAAACAAGCCAATTGGAGAGCTAGTGTGAAGCTTGAGCTCATTCACTCTGACATTTGTGGGCCTATATCACCTCAATCCAATGGTGGATGCAGGTATTTTATGACATTCACAGATGACTTTAGTAGAAAGACTTGGTGTTACATGTTAAAAGAGAAATCTGCTGCATTTGAAGTTTTCAAAAGTTTTAAAGCATTGGTAGAAAAAGAAGCTGGTTGTCCTATCTTATGCCTTAGATCTGATAGAGGAGGAGAATACACCTCTAATGAATTCAATGATTTCTGCAGCAATGAAGGGATAAAGAGGCAATTGACTGCTGCATACACACCACAGCAAAATGGTGTGTCTGAAAGAAAGAATAGGACCATTCTGAATATTGTAAGAAGTATGATCAGTGCTAGAAAGGTACCTAAGTCATTTTGGCCTGAAGCAGTCAACTGGGCAACATATCTTATGAACAGGAGCCCTACTTTTAGTGTTAAAGACATGACACCTGAAGAGGCTTGGAGTGGTAGAAAACCATCAGTAAATCACTTTAGAGTGTTTGGTTGTCTAGCCCATGTTCACATACCTGACAGTCAGAGAAAGAAGCTTGACAGCAAAAGCAAGAAATGTGTTTTGCTGGGAGTAAGTGATGTATCCAAGGCCTATAAACTCTATGATCCAATTGACAAGAAAATAATCACTAGCAGAGATGTTGTGTTTGAAGAGTCAAAAGGATGGGAATGGAACAAGCTATCACAGACACAAAGTACAGATAATGATGACTGGTCCAATGATGATGCAGAAGATGATTCAGTTCATGAAGATATTCCAATTGAGCCAGTCAATGAAGGTGATGTAAATGCAGCAGGCAACAGTGAAGATGATGACATGATTATAAGTAATAACACCAGTGATAGTGAAGATAATAGTGATGGAGTAACACAGCTTCCTCCTAGAATCAGAAAACCACCAAGGAGTCTTGACATATATGTAACTGGAAGAGATGCAGAAGAAGAAAGAGAACTTCATAATCTAGCCATCTATAGCACTGGTAAAGATCCCAACACTTATGATGAAGCAATCAAACTTGATGTTTGGAGGGCTGCTATGGATGCTGAGATGGATTCAATCAAAAGAAACAACACCTGGGAGCTCACTTTGTTACCAGATGGATGCAATGCCATTGGTGTGAAATGGATCTTTAAAACAAAATTTAATGAAAAGGGTGAGATTGAAAAGTACAAAGCAAGGTTGGTGGCTAAAGGCTACACTCAGAAACAAGGCATTGACTACAATGAGGTGTTTGCACCTGTGGCTAGATGGGATACAATCAGAGCTATACTGGCTCTTGCAGCTAACAACAGATGGAATGTGTTTCAGTTAGATGTGAAGAGTGCTTTTTTACATGGAGATTTGACTGAGGACATATATGTGGTTCAACCTGAGGGGTATAGTAATGGCAGCAAGAACATGGTGTACAAATTGAAAAAGGCTCTGTATGGATTGAAGCAAGCCCCTAGAGCTTGGTATAGTAAGATTGAAGCTTATTTCAGTTCTGAAAAATTTGTGAAATGTCCCTATGAGCACACTTTGTTTGTTAAATATGGAAAGAAGGATGAGATACTCATTGTTAGTCTCTATGTAGATGACTTAATTTTCACTGGAAATGATGTCAATCTAATAGAAGACTTCAAAAGCTCCATGAAAGGTAGATTTGCTATGACAGATTTGGGCAAGATGAGATATTTCCTTGGAGTTGAAGTAATTCAAAGCAGTGATGGTATTTTTATGCATCAGCAGAGATACATTGCTGAGATTTTGGTTAGATTTGGAATGGAGAGCTGCAACAAAGTTACTAATCCAATAGTGCCTGGGTGTAAGCTTGTCAAAGATGCAAATGAAAGAATAGCTGATGGTACTACATATAAGCAAATGGTAGGGTGTTTGATGTATTTGCTGGCTTCAAGACCTGACATTGCTTATTCTGTATGTTTGGTAGCTAGATTCATGGACAGGCCTAGTGAGATGCATGTGATTGCTGTAAAAAGGATCATAAGGTATCTAAAAGGAACATTGGGATTAGGAATTTTGTACAGAGCTGGTTCAAGTGAGGATCTGAAGCTCATTGGCTGGAGTGATTCAGATTATGCTGGTGATCTAGATGACAGGAAAAGTACTAGTGGGTTTGTGTTTATGCTTGGTTCAGGTGCCATCTCCTGGTCCTCTAAGAAACAACCTATAGTGACTCTTTCCACAACTGAAGCAGAGTTTGTATCAGCAGCATCATGTGCTTGTCAAGGAATATGGCTTAGGAATATTCTGAGTTACTTGAGAGTGAAGCAACCTGAATGCACTATGATCTACTGTGATAATAGTTCTTCCATTAAGCTTTCTAAGAATCCTATTATGCATGGTAGAAGTAAACATATTGATGTCAGGTATCATTTCCTTAGAGATCTCACTAAGGACAATGTTATTGAGCTGGTGCATTGCAGGTCAGAAGAACAATTGGCAGACATCCTCACCAAGCCTTTGAAGTTTGACAGTTTTTGCAAATTAAGGGAGGGACTTGGAATTTGTGATCTGAATGATTTTGTAAAGTAAATTGTATCTGTTGGGGATTCAATTTAAGGGAGGGTATGTTAGGAATAGGCTTATGTGCTTAGGCTTAGTGTTGTGTGGCTTGGCTTGTGCAGCAAGCAGCATGTTGCAGGCGCGCGCGCAAGGCTGGCCTGGCCTGCTGTTGGGCTTGGGCTTGGCTTGGCCAATTTGCTTGTCTAAACAATTGAGTTGTAAATAAGCCTATATAAGGCATTGTCTATGATGAATAAGATGAGAGATTCCACTTTGCAATTAACAAATTCCAAGCAGAAAAAAGTATAATATTTTAAATTTTTTGCCTACTGAGTTTTGATATACTATAACATATTACTTGTTTGTTCCTCAGTTTCTACAGTTCCATTCATGTACACATGCAAAACTCTATGCCAGTTACTTTACCGTCACTGAAGATGCTGGTAATGGACATTCATTATGTGGAAGTGTCTGCTATTAATGTGCTTCTATGTGGCTGCCCAAACATCGGAATTTTGGATCTTTGCTTTTCCGCCATAAGCTTCGACAAAGTTTGCATCCCACCTATGAATATTTCATCTTATTCATGTCCTTTGTGCCTACAGGTAGAGTCACCAATTTTAGGATGGCCTCCACAGCCAAGTGTTCCTAACTGTCTTGTCTCCCACTTGACCTTCATTCAATTTAAAGGATTTCGGGGAATTCCGGATGAGGTGTCATTCATTGATTATCTTTTGCGAAATGGTCTTGTTTTGAAGACGATGATTGTTGCTGATATTTCCTTGGACCTAAAGATGAAGTACCACATTCTCAAATTATTATCTGATGTGCCAAGGGCTTCCGGAATGTGTCAACTTAAATTTGACTGAAGTGTATCTCGTTAAGGTGTGAACTTTCACCCTTAATCCATTCTCTATATTAGCAATGCATCAAATCAAAGATGACTAACATTGGATTTAGTTTTGCACTATTAGTAGCTGCATCTTGATTTTAGATGCATGTCACCACATTTCAATTATATTGTGGTGGAATTACATAATTCCATACCTGCAAAGTTTCTAAATTATATTTGATCTAGATATTTGCATTCAATTTGACTGTTTCCGTATTACCATATGCAAATCAAATAATTTTTCATGTTTGTGGATCAGTTATGACTTGTGAGTTTCTTTCTCTGCAAGTTTTGTACATTTTTAAGTACCGGTAATAATTATTATGCAATAAGTCAGTGGGTTCAAAACCCACTTGGGGTTGGTCGAGTGGTGTTGACTTGGGCCCTTGAAGTATGCTCCTCTCAAGGTCTCAGGTTCGATTCCCACTGGTGCCAATTTCGGTGGGCTAAGTCCATACAGAGCAAAAAAAAAACTCTGGCTTTAAATGGGGCCCCCGCAAGTGGGCGGTGGGATTGGTCCCCTTGAATTAGTCGGTCTTAAGGCCGGATACCAAGTTTTCAAAAAAAAAAAAAAGTCAGTGGGTTCAATATTGGAATTTTATCATTTCTATTATGAATTTCATTAGGGAAATTAGATTATATTATGATGTTTTTGTCATTGACCAAGTCGTACGAGATACATGCAACAAGTGCATATATTGTGGAAACATATTTTCTTTTACATAAAGTGGAGAAGCATTAATGTAATTTAAATATGTTTGAATTTCAGAGAAAACTTTGCTCGGATTATTTGGGCTTCACTACAAAGAGGACATGATTGTACACAAGGAAAAGTTGTTCTTGAAATTTTTCTTGTTCTTTTGTGTAGAACAGACAGGGAAAGCCATCTATCTCACCAGCTTAAAATATATACTTTTCAGTCACTTGCTTATAGTGTCATAATCTCAGCATATGTATATGTAGCTAAACAGTATCAGCTTTGTTGATTGAGATAAATTAGTCAATTTATATATGGCTTATGTCGTTAGAATCTTTTGGTTTATGGCTTATGTGGTTGGAATCTTTTGGTCTATGAGGTTGTTGTGGTCGCTATTTTGCATATAATTTTGAGGTGCAAACAGGAGTATGCTTTACAATTGATCATATGATTTTGATTTTTTTTTATGTTGGTAGTAAAAACCAATTAATTAACAAATATAAAACTAATACAATCTTCCAACTACACTCCTAAATGGGGCCCCCGCAAGTGGGCGGTGGGATTGGTCCCCTTGGATTAGTCGGTCTAAGGCCGGATACCAAGTTTTCAAAAAAAAAAAAAAGTGGAGATATAAGTGAACTTAGTATGCAAACAGGAGTATGCTTCCTGATGACGGATCGTCACACTCTTTAATCCATGCCTATTTGAGTGACATTAGATGCATTTTAGTAGGTTTTAAGCAATAAATTCAAGAGAAATCTACTCGGAAGCAGGGTTACTTGTTCTGCAAGAAAAGCAGGATTTTAAGCAGGAAAATATGATTTTCACTACGCTGGGGGCGTAGCCCATCACGCGCTGCGTGATGGAGATCTCAGAGAGCCAAGTTTTTCACCATAATCACGCGCGGCGTGATGCCTATCACGCGCGGCGTGTAGCTTTGATCAGAATTGGATTGCTCTCTGACTTGATCACGCACGGCGTAGCATCGACCACGCGCGGCGTGAAGAAAGGGAAGTTCACTACGCCGGGGGCGTGGAGCTATCACGCGCTGCGTGAAGGTTGCAGAGTTGAAGATCAGAGACCTCAGATTTGATCACGCGCCGCGTGAGACCGTTACACGCGCCGCATAGTTGAAGGATTTGCAACCACGCGTGGCGTGATAGATCTGGCGCGCGGCGTGGTTGCGATTATTATATAAGGAAACTTCAATTTCTAATGCAGGGGTCGAATTTTCTGCTACAGTTCACCTACGTTCTGATTTTCTGAGCATTCTCTCCGTTAGATCCTGGATTTCATTGGATAGCTTCAAGCACATCAGCAGCATGGATTCTCAAGCCATGAAGTTGAAGCTAGGAGGCGAACGAAGCAACATGAGGAGCTAGACTTCTTGTGGAGGTAGGATCTAGGATAGCTTAGGATGTAGAGTAATCTAATGTAATTCTACTATATTGTATGATTTCACTCTTGTAATAGTGTTCGTTTGCAAATCTATACTTAATGCCTTACGATTCTTCATTAGCGTTGTAATGGATCTAGATTTAAGTCACGTATGAGAATATTGGTTTAATTTCTGAACTGAATTGCATTAAGCACTTGAGTGTTTCCGGTCGAGAGATTGAAACATAGAGTGTAGCGAACGATCAACGCGTTTTCAAATACTTCGTTGTAGGTAGCTTTCATCCGAGAGATCGGAGGAGTATCGACAACGAATAGGGTGGATTTTGACAAGAGATTGCGATTCACCATAATGTTGATCCAGTTGCGAATACTTGAGTGAATTCATATTGTATGGTAGATTGCATGTGATTAAGCTATAGACTAGGTGATTCCGATGATTCTACCTCGCTTTTCCACTATTGACTTAGCACATTTTTCTTACCGCCAAATTACTCAACCAAACCCCCAATTTATGTTTTCTTATTGCATGATGTTTATAAACACTATTAAACTCGTTTAGTCACACAATCCCTGTGGATCGATATTTTTATTACTACGTGGCGAATTCGTACACTTGCGAATAGTCCATCACTTCCCAATTTGATCATATGATTTTGATTTCTTTTTTGTTAGTAGTAAACACCAATTAATTAGGAAATATAAAACAAACAAATCTTCCAACTACACTCTTAATCAGGATCAGTATTGTACAAGTGAAGAGTGTGCAAGTATGTATGTGAACTTAGTATGAATGTGTGTATTTGTATTTCATCAAGTTCATGTACTATGAAAACATCAAACTTTTTTCAAGACAAAAATTAGGACATGGTACATAAGGTTCAAAATTACAGCCAAGATGGCTTGTTGGCTAAGTGAAATAGGTCTTTCTGTATTGGTTTGAATTTTTCTCTTGGTGTTTTGAGGAGAATAGAGGAAAGCCATTGAAATATTGTCTTCTCTTTCACCTTTAAAGATTGCCTTTCCAATTACATCCTTGTAGTGCCCACCACTCAATACCTATAACCAAGCAATATCAAACTCGTTAAGTGAGATAGATTAGTGTAATTTGTAGGAATTTTGTTGTCATGAAAAAATTGGAGAGGTTATTTTAGCGCCCTGTGTTTCTCGCGCTCCCTGTTCTTTTTCATTTTTACTCGTCCACTACTTAAGTAACTGATATTATAAAATGTGAAATTTGAGGAAAAAAATCAGTGTTTGCTACTTAAGTAGCGGACAGTGTTTACGGTGCGCGAGAAACTCCGGGGCGCTAAAAGAAACACTCAAAATTGAAATTATAGCCAAGATACTGACACTTAGTCAAAAGAACTTGCGTTTAATACATGCCAAGGATACTAATATGAACTTTAACTCATAATTATAAATTCATATGAAACATAAAATTATTTAAGGGAAAGCAAAAATGTAAAATAACCTGTATTTGATCTCCAGCAGTGATTACAAGGGCACCTTGTTCAGGACAGAAAGACAGCCAACTTTTCTTGGAGTAAACATGAAACTCTGAAGAGCCATCACACACATGCAAACACAAAGAATGTGAGTAATCAGTTCCCCTAATCAGCATTCTAATCACATCATATTTCAAAGAATCAACCCATTGATTATTCCTATTAATATCTTGGCGATGTTTGTAAATGCAACATAGTGTCCCAACTTCATTTCCATGACCAATTATATCACCATTACTTGTTAATTTCTTAGGAGCATTTTTCAATATGATAGGCAAAATTTTGTCTGCCACCTTCTCCACACGTGAGTGTAAAGTTTCCATCTTCTTGCTGCAATTTCAACGAATTTCACATTAGAAAACATTCTAGAATAATTAAAATTGAAAAAGAATAAGATAATAAGTAAATTAAGTCAACAGTAATCCAATAGCTTAACAATATCTTGAATGATGTTGCTGCAGGGTTAGAGTTCAAATTCCGTATACTTCAATTATTCATTTTGAGAATAAAATTCTAATCACTAGATTACTTGACTGAAAAATTGTTGTGGCAAGTATGAGTTACGTCCTACATTACTTAAAAAAGTGGAGGCTAATCACTTTATGATAAATAATATCATATTGTTAAAAATGCTATGTTAATTATATGTTTGATATATAAGGGTGCTTTGATACTCAATTGGTTTGAGTTACAAGTTGAAGGTTCCGAGTTTAAACTCAGAAAAATATTAATCAAACAATTAATTATAAACATATTTCATTAAATTAGTACTTGTAATTCAATTTTGTAAAATTAGTTGTGTTTGGTGATTGATATAGAAAAGTTAATAGAGTAGAGTGATAAGAGTTGTCTTAAGTTTCGATCGTAAGTTGGTTTAGTGGTGATTGACGTTGAACTTGGTAGAGAGGATCACGGTTCGATCCCCCGCAACTGCGATCGGGAGGGTGCTGAAACCATTTGATGCCAGAACTGACCCTCGAACCAGATTCAACTGGTGGTGAAAGCAAAAAAAAAACAACAAAGAAAATTAACAATTAACATAACATTAGTCGTTCCATAACTATAATTCCTATGAGTTTAGCTCAGTTGGTAGAGACATTACATTATATTATATATTATATATGTAAAAGGTGATATTCAAACCCTAATAAAATTTTTAATCACTAACTATTGACGAAAAAATTTATATAGAATTATGAATGCCATATTACCTTACCAAAAAAAAAAATGAATGTCATATTACAAAACAATCAAATTCTTAATAAGAAATGTTGACATCAATAAAATTGGATGAACTTTTGTGTTTCATCAAAGTCCAATTGTTATATGTATTTTTAAATTATAAATTAATATTCATTAATAAATAAAGTAATTTTATAATTTAGCCTACAAATGTGATTCTCTCTTGTAATTAGGCCTTAAGTATATGAAAAAAATATTTGTAAAAAAAGGTATATAAAAATATTAATTTCCTCCATTTTCATAATTTGGCCTTAACATTTTGGTTGAAAAAGGAAAGAAGAAAAAATTGAATAAAATTTACAATGTTGACTGTTGAGGGTATAAGACGAAATTGAAAGAAAAAAATTAATAAATTATTTATACCTAAAATTAGGATATCCAATAGGCCAAATTCCCTCCATTTTCAACTTCAACTCTTCATCCTTGCGCCAAATAAATTCTTCATTCAATTCACTTCTCTCCTCTTCTCCTTCACGATACTCTTCAAAACCCCAAAGTTTCTCCGGCGACCGCGTCACGGCGTCTCTCTTTCCCGGCAGCACCAAAAATATTCCTCCGGCAGCCTCAACTGCAGCAGCCATTAGTTGCTGCGAAATCCCGTGATTGAGAAGTTGAAAGCATCCGAATCTAGCTATGGACTCCGAAACAACGTCGATTAAATCTTCATCTTTGTGAAAACACAACGAAACGAAATCGACTTTCGGTGGAGTTTCGTGATGGATCTGTTTAGGAAAAATCTTGTCAGGTAAAACTAGATCTGGAACTCGAAGTGAGGTTTCTAAAAACTCTGTTAGAAATTCGTTGTTTGTTACGGTTGATCTACGACCAGAAGCAACCGGAGATGGAGGTGGTGCACGGAAATTGACGGAGGTTTCCGGCATTGTTTGCGGCGTTAATGTTAATGATCGCATTGAAAATTATGTGAGTGAATGTGTGTGAGAGAGATTTGTGATTAGTATTTGAAAGCAATGAAAAAATGAGATTGATTTTATTTTAATTCTATAGAAAAAAGTGATGATAGTGTGTTTGTTGAATCAGTGACATTGGTTCCGGGAATCATGACGACGTCGTTTGCTTTACTTTTTATGTTTTGCTTTTTTGATTGCTTCGGTTTGCTTTACAGAGGTCATAGTGTTGCTACCAGTGTGTTTTTCATCATTTCATAGGAGGAGCCCAATAACAACTCATTCTCTGTGTGGGGCTATCTTACAATTTATATTTGTAGTTTTTTTGTGGAGTAAATAGGTATCTTAGAGCGAGATTAGTTTTTCGAGCCTTTGTTTAACCCAAATGTTCGAACCAAGTAACATGGTTAAAAATGAAGTTAGCTTATTTAATCTTTGATCTTTATAAAAAAGTAATGTAAATGTAGTGAGGGAATGAAGGATCGAAGGAATACGAAAAAGCAAAAGCTCCTCGATTCAATGCTAAATGTAATTTTTGTGTAAAAAAAAAATGCTAAATGTAATTTTAAAGCAATTAACCAAACCTGTGAAAAGATCTTATCTGATTTTTTTTTAGGGTCTTGTTAACATGTGCATATAGGGCACATGATAAGGTATCTTAATATAGAAATTTAACATTTAATGATACAAGACATTTAATGCTTGAAAAGTTAAAATGCACAAATTCTAAGGCATAATTTCTATTTTTACTACCTTAACATGTGCCATATATGCACATGTTAACATTCTCCTTTTTTTTAAACCAAAAATATGCTAGCTAAGTGCTAGACACCCCCAACATATGTTTAAAAGACAACAAATATAAATGGAGGGGACTAAAACCAAAACTCCATTAAGAGATG
The DNA here is from genome assembly GCF_020283565.1 of Trifolium pratense. NCBI lineage: Eukaryota > Viridiplantae > Streptophyta > Magnoliopsida > Fabales > Fabaceae > Trifolium > Trifolium pratense. The sequence continues at coordinate 46,643,755 of NC_060063.1, read as the reverse complement.
CAAATACGAAAACAAGACAAACCTAGTTGATTCTTAACGAATCTGTCTAAAATAAATAGAGAAGTCTCATTTCAATAAGCAATATTGGTTAATGTTAAACTCAAAGTTTGAGAGAGATAAATTTAGGGGTGTGCAGAATTATTTGACCCGCCCGAAAACCGTAAAACCCGTATAAAATAACAGTGAATCGGGCGGTTTTAAATGGGTCTCGGGTCATTATATGTGAAAGAACAGTTTGATGCGAGTCTGGGCGGACGGGTCCGGTTTGAAAAAATATAATCCGACGGTACCCACACCCGACCATATTCATAGTTTTAATTATACTGATTTATCAAAAAGTAAGTTACCGATGTGACAACACGCTGTTGCATCATACTATTATTCAGTTTTAATTTTTTATACATGTTGGAGTATGAAAAAGTCTATATAGGCCTCTGCTACTTCACGTGACTAAGCCTATGTTTAGACTTGACCTTAATTTTTTTTTTTTTAAGCTAACTTGACCTTAAGTTATTGCTAATATTTTACTATATTTCATTACCTTTATCATTTATGGCTTCATTTGCACCAGAAGAAAATTAAACATAAAAATCAAAACATTAATAAAAGATAGAGAAGTCTCTTCTTCCTCCTTTTGCCGTTGACGGACAAGAGTCCATGCTTCCTTTTGTTGTTCACTATCAATAGAGATACATGGGTCTCTCTCTATGAGAGAATTTAGTTTTGCCTCACTATGATTTCAAAGTTGAAGATAATTGCAGCACCAGCCTCTTTGTTCTAATATCAAAATCTGAAGACATGTGTAGTGGAACTGCTTGGGTAGTTTATTGTTGAGAATAATGCGATTCATCTTTCATTTTTGCCTTCACTTCTCTATTTTCTTCTTCTTCTTCTTCTTTAGTTGTGGCCCGAGTTAACCGATCCGTGTAAACCGTAACCCGCAAAACCCATAACCCGTCGAAACCGACACTGAAACGGTCGGGAATGACTCACGTTTTATGCCTTGCGGTTGTTCTTCGGTGGAGAATTTCTCAACCGAACCCGGCCGTAACCGACCGTTGCACACCCCTAGATAAATTGATGACACAATAGTTAATATTCCATGTTCGATTGAGTGGGCCCATTTGGCAGCACATCCGAAATAAATTATGTATATGGCTGCCCCACATAAATTAATGACATTTGGTTTAAGCCTTTTCTTTCTTTTCTTTTGTTTAATTATTTAAGGGCCCGTTTGGTGCGTAGGATAAGGAGATAGAATAATATAAAATTAACCTATCCTGTTTAAATCTTTTGTTTGGTGCACCAATAGGAAAGGATAAACTTAACCTATCATTAATCATATCCTATTAACTCTTTGGTATTTTAATCCTGAATTTAGGCTGGGATAGCAACCGGATAGAGAAACGCGTGCTTTCTATTCTTCAAATACCCTTCCCTTCTTCGACTCTCTGTCACCGCATGAGTAACAATTATTTTTTTAATGTTTTTTGCTCTAAGTCTGGTGCCTCTACTTCCTTTCAATTTTTCCTAATCTCTGATGGACGCTTCTATCCCTAATTCTTTTCTTGATCGTTGTCATGTTATGATACTACAATCAGAAAGAGCTAATCGACCGATGCTCTGTTTTTTTTCCTAAGTGTTGTTACTAATTTCTAACACCTGCAGCAATTGAAAGGGCTTGCAATGACTTCTAAGAATCATGTTGTGCTATGAAGATGAAGCGGTGGAAACAATGAAACCCTTTTTTTTTTTTTTTTTTTATAACAATGGTTTGTTGTTTTCAATTTTTTTTTCGTTACAGTTTATGATTTTCTAATTTCTACTAATTCAATTGTAATCATTTTTTTTTTAAGACATTGTAAGCATGTTGTTTTTATTTTTATATTTTCCAATAATTATTTTTTATAATTATATAAAATTATTCATTGTGTTTCAGTGTCAAATAAAAATATGAAGATTTTTTTTAAAAGAAAGTATTGATTTGTTTTTGGGTAATTTGGTCATTTAAATATAATATATATATTTTATCATGTTGATATCATGTGTGCACCAAACACGTGATAGGATAAATATATCCTGTCATTATCCTATCATGTACTTATCCAATTTATTATCATATCTTGTCTCTATCCTATCATGTGCACCAAACGGGTCCTAAAGGAAAATGTTAAACAGTGTCCCTAATTAAGGATACAAATATAGAAATTTTATCTCGTAAATTGTGCATTCAATGTTTTAATGAAGTGAAAAGTTATTTTCTTTCATCATTAACTTTATCATTTGTTTCTTTTTTTAGTGTGCTTAACTAGTGCCCAGGGGCACTGTTCAGCATGACCCTTGTTTAAAATCTTATTGTTCCTGTTCATAAGTTCTAGTTCAACTGGTAAAAAAAAATTAAAATTATTAGGTCGAATATAATAATTGGAGTTCAAACTCTGGCTCCCTCACTTATATGTGTGTGAATTAATAATAACTTTATTATTTCATATGTTTACCAAAAAAAAATCTCAATCTCATAGTCAGGCCACTCTCATAAGCTAAAGTTGATTACTAACAGAAAACAACATACTGTATTACACGGACCAATACACCTCATACAACGAGGATGAATTTCCAATTTGAAATAGATATGATATTTTTACAAATTACTCCCTCCATTCTTAATTATAAGTAAAAATTGAGAGTAAACTGCCACTTTGGTCCCCGAAAGTGGCACTCGCTGTCATACTAGTCCCTGAATCATCAAAAAACAATTTAAGATCCCTAAAAGTAACTTCCGTTAGTCAGAATAGTCCCCGACGTTAGTTTGCATCAAAGAACCGTTTGGTAGTGCTGATGTGGTCATTTTGTTGACTTTGTTGACCAATACCTGTCATTACTTTTTAAAAATTGATGCCACATAGGCAGGGACCAAATTGATGGTAAAAAAAATCAAAAAAGGTAGATGAATGGTTTTTTTTTTGACAGTAGATAGTTCTATTTGGTTTCATCTCTCTATCTCCTCTCATTTTCACTGATCCTTCCTCAAAGTGACAAAGCAAACTATCACTCATCTTCTTCATTAATCACCCTTCCTCCATTGTTACTGGTTATTAAGTTCATCGGTTTGTTCATCATCATCGAGCAAGCCTACGATTTCGGCAAAACAAGGTAAAGTTTTTCGTCAATCTTTTCTATTTTTCGTCACTTTTGTGTCCTTAAGAATGGTGTTCTTGTGTTGGGTTTGGTGGTTTCTTAAGTTTTTTTGTTGTTGTTTCCTCAAAAACACATTTTTCAAGTTTACAGTGTGTTAGTGTCTATGTGGTTGTTAACAATGTTGCTATTTTAGGGCTTTTTTCATACTTGTGTTTCTTTTTGTTTAATGATGTTGTAGAAGTGTATTTGTGGATGTTTTGTTATATTCTATAGTTGTATTTTAAGATTAGGAATTTTTTTAGGGTTTCATAAAAATGTAATGTATTTGAATGTGTTTTTAAATTATTGTTTTGCTATCATTTTTAGGATGGAAACTGAAACTGAGTTAACACTGATCTTCCACCATGGTGGAGATTTCATCAAGTTTGGAAGCGCCGACTTGCAGTACATTCGAGGTCAAATGTGTGTGTGTGTGAAGGACTTGAAGTTGATTTCCTCAACAAATTAGACTTAGAAGTCATGGTGAAGAAGTGTGGGCGCTACTTTAACATTAGCCATATATAACAAATCAAAATCAAATATATTACATAGTAATTACACAAGCACAAAATTGTAAACAAACATAAATTACACAAACCACAAAAATGACATACTTTGTTTAGTGGGCATGTGTAGAATTGTCTCCCTGGATTCTTCAATGTTTTTGCTCTAAGCATCACTGTCTTTCTCTCACAAAAACAGTCAGACCTCCGATCAAAACGTGAGGATGATGATTGACTTCCAATTTGGGTAGTTGAAACTTCTCTTTGCTGTGAAATTGGTGGAACTCCTTTCATCTTTCAACTAATCGAAAATGGTTATGGAGATGAGAGAGGAAGAAGATGGAGATGAGAAGAGGAAGAAATGAAGATTGATTTAGGATTTTATATTTGGGGGTTATTTTCTATTTTAGCCAATTTAGTCTCTCAACGGTTATCTACCTTTTTGATTTTTTTTTTTACCTTCAATTTGGTCCCTGCCTACGTGTCATCAATTTTGAAAAAGAAATGACACGTATTGGTCAATAAAGTCAACAAAACGGCCACATCAGCACTACCAAACGGTTCTTTGACGCAAATTAACGTCGGGGACTATTCTGACTAACGGAAGTCACTTTAAGGGATCTTAAATTGTTTTTTGATGATTCAGGGACTATTATGACAGCGAGTGTCACTTTCAAGGACCAAAGTGGCAATTTACTCTAAAAATTGATCAAAGAAAATTAATATATATGATTTGAATTTTAAACCAAATACATCAACTTTTTTTTGACTCGTTTTTACTAAAAATAGAGGTAGTACAGTGACGGGAATCCAGGGATCCCTATCAATATAAAAAATGAATAATGTATCTGGGGCGAGCTGTAGGTCACGTGACCTACACCGAGTTGGTGGCTGACTGGGCTTTTTCCTTGCTCAAAGCAGATCAGCTCGCCGCCTTCTCGTTATCAAAAAGCCAGATTCGGGTAGTTCCGGAGGTTTTTTAGATGCCCCGCACTGCCCCGGAGGTTTCGGTTTTAGCACAGCTTTTAATACCGAAATAATATAAGAGCACAAATCTGTAAAAAAAAAAAAAAAAAACAAAAAAACAAATATGGGATTTCAATAGAGAAAAATTGTTTATTTTTTGGGTTGGAGAAAAATTGTTTTTATTGGAGAACAAAATCAAAGAATCAAGCATTAACTAATATCATACCTTTTGGTCAGCAGTGAGGTGGGGTTGAGTATTAAAAGTTCAAGCAAATTGTTAGTGGCTTGGGCCTTGAGCAGCTCCAATGGGCCAAGTAAAGAAATAGGACTATTCTTGTGAAAAATTTTCTAGCCTTACATTTAACCATTTACCCCTATATATTTTCAAATATTCGGATTCTACCCTTATTTTACTGTACTATTTTTTTTATTATATTCTAATTTTTCCGGTGAATACTGTACACCCCATTAAACACACTGTTCCGGTAAATTCTTCTACTTTTCCAATTTGTTAAATTTACTGGAACACTTTTCAAGTGTTCTGGTTTATATAATTTTAAGAAATGATTAAATTTGTTTACTGGAACACTTGAAAAAGTGTTCAGGTGTGTAAAAAACTTTTTTTTTTACCGGATCACTTGGAAAAAAATGTTCAGGTGTAAAAATCTGAATCTACTCGCTCACAATTCTTCCCCAAATTTCACACGCACGTTCTTCCCCTTTCCTCTTTGTAATAATAATCATCATTCTCTCAAACTACTACTCACAATTCACACACCGATCCCATTCAAAATAAACAACAATCTCAATCTTCAAAACCTATTTACTCTCCTACACCCTCCAATCGACAACTTCGAACCCCTCATAGCGGGTATTCATTCATGCTTTCATTTCTTTAATTTCATTATTACTCTATTAAATTATTGAATTGAAATTGGGGTTTTAGGTATCACTTTGATGGCACTGCTAGGAAATTCTTTTTGAGGGTTGGTACTTCAGAGTTTCCATTCTTGAAAGGAGGCAAAGCTTTTGCTGGATGTATTCCGTTGAGAATCCTTGGTTTCAATCAGTTATGAGAAATAATAAACCGGAACACTTGGTTTTAACCAGTTCTTAAAATTATATAAATCGGAACACTTTTGAAACACTAGTGTTCCGGTACCGGAATAGTGTGTTTGAAGGGGTGTATAATATTCACCAGAAAAGTTAGAAGATGATAAAATAAAAAATGATAAAAAAAATAGTATTGGAAAATAAGGGTAAAATTGGAATATTTGAAAATACGTAGTGATAAAGGGTTAAATGTAGGGGTAGAAAAAAAATATTCCCTATTCTTGATGTATGAGAAACGAGATTTTTTTTATCACTTTATTTATTTTCTCGCGCGTCTTACAAATTTACAAAAATGCATTTGTCAGCTATTTAGGTAGTGAATATACCCCAAAAACACTCTATCAGATTTGTCTTTTATAACGTTCGCTACTTAAATAACGGAAGGATAAAAATGAAAATGCATAGGGCACGAGAGAAGTGGCGGCAAAAGAAGATCTCATGATAAACACTAATGTTAGTTTCAAGTTGAATTGTAGTGTACTGTATGAAGAATAATGAAAAAACTAAAAATCACATGAAACAAAAATAAAAGACAAAATTCTTTTGTGACAAAGTTTTACAAAAATGATTCGAAATACAATAATGTTAGTAGTATAAATCATAACTAAAAATATCTTTAATTAAGCTGTAACATGTCCTAGTTGGCTTCTCAATCAAAATGAAAATATTTGACTCTATGTATTTGCAAGTTGCAAGATCAAGTAGCTAGCTTGCTGACTCATAATATGCAGTCATCATCAGTCACCACTTCTATATATTAATTATATACTGTTAGGTATTGTTAACTTCTAATGTATGTATAACAATAATTATGTTATGTGACTTGCGGAGGGGTACCGTACGTTAATGTCTTTCATTTTTATTTTAGAATTTGGAACTATGTGAATATGATTAGAAAACGTCAAATATATCAATTATAATTAATTATACATGTTTTATCTTAGAAAGTTCCAAAAGGTTTATGACTCAATATATATAGCACTAATAATCAATTGGGACTTGGGGGGAAGAATTAGACCAAGCACATCTATATTTTACCAAGTCTTTATGACCGAGTCCACCATTTATTGTTTTCTTCTTTTATTTAATTACTACTATAAACTAATATATCGTTAATTCTTTGAGGTAAGTGAGGTATGATCTAAGTATTTACATATTTATCTCATGTACTGTCATATATAAACATAATAAATGAAGTAATTTTTATACACTTACAGATAAATCCTGAATTAATCAATTAAAGATTTAAATATTTTTGGGCTTAGGTCTCTTTTGTATCCAAAAAAAATTTAAATATTTATCACTTGTGTCGTCACAATATATCGTACCATATTTATATTTTAGTATGTTGTTAATATTTTTTGGTTTTTCATGTGATGAAAGAGAATGGAGGAGAGGGGATTGTGTGAATGTATATTTTATGATGTGTTGAAAGCAAGTCAACGTAATGTGTATGAATAAGTACGTAGTTGTAATGTCAGGTGTTTAATCTAGTGAAATAAAAGATATTAGCTCTGAAAGTTTTGGATTTGAATTCCGCTAGTGTCTTTAGAAAAACATAAATGTAAATTCTTTTTTAAATTTCTTTTAAGTTTAAATATCATCCATGTTTTGTACATTATCGCTTACTCTAAAAGAATTCGCTAAAACCCTATTTTAAGATTAACCGGTCTTCAAAATAATTTAACATCATAAAAAAAAAAAAAAAATTCTACCAAAAAAAACAACGGATAATTGTAATTATTGGTTGGATGTAACTCATTACCGTGGAATATGATATTTGAAAACATGAAATAAAGTTTGAATATGAAGCACAATAATATAATGAAGATTTCCCTTTCAAAAATAAAATATATCTATGATTTTTGGAGTCAACTAGCATTTCTTTGGTTATTAAATATTAATGCGAGAAAGAGAATGGATTGAGAGGAATGGTTGTAATCCTATTTTTATTTTTCCAAACACATATGACTCTTGTGACAAAGAACAAGAATGTGGAATGGAATTAAGAATGCAAGACTAGAACCGTTGTTATTAGTCAAAGTAGTTCCTTCTTGCAAAGTCTAGCTATTCTGACTTCTAGCCTCAGCCATCAAATTAAAATCTCACCTTTTTTTTTTTGTTTTACATAACCTTGATTGGTGAAAAGGAAATAGTGTGAAATGGATCTTCACCTTCCTTCATTTGAAAGAAAGAAAGAAAAAAATTATATTGAAAAAGGGAAAAAAGTAATAGAGAGATTGAAAATTGACTAGAGAGACATATATATAGAAGGATGGGATCCAAATTAACCCAAAATGTTGGGATCCAAATTTATTTATCAAACAACTAATTAACTTATCATATCTAATGAGTTCTTATTTATCAATCAACTAATTAACTTATCATTATCTATTGAGTTCTTTAAACATCACAGTTGAAGTAAAAATATTATAGATCCTATAAATGTGATATGACATAGTGAAACTAACTAATAAGAGATACGTTCTAAATTTTCGTGTGTTTAGCTCAGTTAGTAGTGACATTATATTTTATATACAGGGGTGAAGTTGAAACCTTAAATAGTTCACTTACCCATTTTAAATGTAAAATTTCTAAACATCAAACTATTAAAAAAAAGAGATAAGCTATCATAATTGAGTTAGTTAATTATTTATGTCATTTAGAGATATTTTTTCTCTCTTTTACTCTCTTTTATAAACATTTAGAGATCAGATGGCAAAAATATCCGTACTCGCAGATATCTGCGGATAAAATCTGCCACAGGCACAAAGCAAGCATGTAGTTTAATGGATATTCGCGGATAAAATAAATGGATATTTCAATTATCCGTATTTAATGAATACGGATGCGGGTTAATACTATATGTGCCCACGGATATCCATACCCGCTAAATTAGTAAGATTACTTAAATGTCCCTATTTAAATATAAACTCTAGTATTTTTATCTTAGGGGTTTTCTAACTTAGACCCTAGTTAGGTCTAAGTTAGCAAGGTGCACCTTTTGAGTTGGACAAAAATACCCATTTTTTTTTTTTTTTTGAAACAATAGAGCAACTGGGGCATGTATGTAATTTGCATCATAAAAATACCCTTTTTTTTTTTTTGAAACAATAGAACAACTATTACATTTTTTAAATTTCTTCTAAATTTCGACCTCATTTTACGTGCGAATCGAACGCCGATTTCAAAAAATAATACCGGAAACCTTTGTAAAATTGAAAAACGATCAAAATCCATATAAGGAACGTCGAGTTTCGTTGAGTATTGAGGGAGATCGAACCGGGTCAAAAACCGGGTCGCACGACCCGTTTCTGCGCGTGTGGCCTCAGGGAGGATCTATTTTTTTTTTATTTTTTCATAATAAAATAGTAGATAATATTCTGGAATTTTTGGTATATTGTATGAAATTTTTGGAGACCCGAAACTATTTTTAGTTAATTAAATGAGTAAAAAGGTAATTAAAAATATTATAATTCCATAAAAAATTTCCAAAATTTTATGTAAAGTACTATGAATTATTTAGAACCCTCTTGTGTACCTCACTCTCCCTAGTTCAAGTCATGAAATTATTTTCACAAATTCCGCTGATTATTTAAAACCATTTAACAAATAATAATAATAATTTCATAGATTTGTACTCTGAAACCAATTGTTTTTTTATTTGTTTCTAATAAAATATTAGATAATATTCTGGAACTTTTGGTATATTTTATGAAATTTTTTGAGACCTGAAACTATTTTTCGTTAATTAAATGAGATAAAACGGTAATTAAAAACTATTGTTTGCTTCTGAAACCATTTAGCTGGAAGAATGGTTTCAGAGAGTTATACTGTGAAACCATTCTAGCAGTAAAATGGTTTCAGAAGCAAACAATTAAAAATCAACTCCCCTGAAACCATTCTATCAGTGAAATGGTTTCAAAGTACAACGCTCTGAAACCATTGTACCAGCTAAATGGTTTCAGAATGGTTTCAGAAGCAAACAATTAAGAAATTACTCACTGAAACCATTCTACCAGTAAAATGGTTTCAGAGAGTTATACTGTGAAACCATTCTACCAGCTAAATGGTTTCACAGTATTATATAAAGATAATTAAAGGTAGTGAAAAATTGAGTTTTTTTTTTTGTGTCCAAATCAAACGAACCAAGTCTCTATTTGTAGACAAAAAAAAATTATGAATTTTGGTATAAAAATAAAAAAATAAAAAATTAATTTACAACGAAATAATTGAGTTTAAAGTATTAAATGAAAAAAAAAACACGCCAACCACCCAGCAGTTGACACGTGTCCTGCTTTTTTAAAATGAAATTTTCTCTCTCCAGGCGCAGATCTAGTGTGGTGCACGCGCTGGCTTATCATGGAGATGGATGATCTGGACTGTCTGATTGATCCGACAGCCATGATGAGATCATCTCTTGGCCGTCTGATGGAAATCAACGGTCTGTAACGGTGGTCCTGCGGTAGGCGCGCGACACTGGATCAGCACCAATATGTTTTTTTTTTTTCTTTTTTTTAAAAAAGAAAGGGTATTTTTGTCCAACTCAAAAGGTGCACCTTGCTAATTTAGACCCAACTGGGTCTAAATTAGCAGCCCCCTTTATCTTATATAAAAAAAAAATAAAAAATTAGCCTTTTTCATATTTTTATGTTTGGTCTTCATATTCCATAGAGAAAACTTTTCATGTCATTTTTTCATCTTTTAAGGTAAAAAAATTCATCATCTTCTAACAACTTTTCATTTACTATAAAAAATTCCTAATTTGTCATTTCATTCATGAATATCTATAAATATCCGCGGATATCTCAAAATTCATGGATTACCTACTTAGCGGATACCCGCACGGATATGGAGTGGACGTACGATATCATATTTATGCAACCGCGTGGACACGGATATCATAATATCCGCCTCCATGGATATTCATTTACATCCCTAGACATAACGTGTAAAAAAAAAAGTATGATTGTACCTATTAGTTTAGAGTTCATTATGTTTTATATATATTTTTTCTAGTAACCCTTTTGTAATGTTAAGCAATGCTAATGATATTCTATTGAACTCTAGCCGTCTTTATCTACTTTGTATATGTGACTTTAACAGCACCACCAAAATAAAAAGTACGAACATAATTTATTTTTTTTACATAAAATTAAATAACTTTCATTTAAAACAAGATATCAACAATACAAGAGATGAAGATAACAAAATACTCACTAAAGATACATATAAAACTTCCGGTCAACAATATGACTTTACCAAACAAAAACCTAGCTAAATCTTAACATATAGACTAAATTCTTTCAGATATGACCAAAGGTCAATAATAATTTGAGATCCACAGTCTTTGATGACATTCAACTTCGGAAAAAGATATTTGCATGTGTTAGGCGTCGATAAAAGTAGAATAATGTTAGTTGTTTGTTACCACCAACCACCTAGTTAATATGTTCTCCGTTCAAAACTAAGATTGGGTCACACACACACAGCAAGTTATATTATATAGTCAATGCAGTGGTTTGTTGAATTACAAAGACGGTGAAATATATTGAGAAGATATTAGAAAAATGATTTTATTAACATGTATTTTTATAACACATATAAATAAATTCAAAAGAAAATTATATTAATTTTTTTGAGACAATTATACACACAATCTTTTAGATGAATGTGTTTTTAGAATGCATGTTAAATTGGCTTTTAAGAAAAAGGCATTATTTGGTTGCCTGGTCAATTTGTTGTTGGATGCTATCGGTAGGTAAACTGCAGAGATTAAAACTGCTGATGATCTCTTTCAAAAAAACAAACTGCTGATGATCACTTGCTATGCTTCCAATGTTGACTCTAGTTATTAATTAATTAGTAACTCAACAACTACAATTTTTTTTTTAATTATAATGAAAATTTAAGGTGAGTTGTATAAACCGGACATCCTCTGTGCCCAATTACAGAGACTAATTCTTCGAGCCTTGTGGGACCCAAATGAATGACAAACTTTCCCTAAGGGGGTGTTTGTTTCAAGGTTAGGAATAATATTTCTGGGAATATATGGGTTGGAATAAATAGAGTTTTAACACTGCTGCATGTCCAAGCCAGTGATCGAACCCAAGACCTTGGTTCAGTTAGAAGAGACTCGCGTCATCTCATCTAAGTGCTCTTGGATAAGACCTCAACAATTTAAGGTGAGTTGATAATCTAAGATAATAAAAATTTTAAAATTTAAATTAATAAACATTTATAAAATACTTACATAAGTTACATTACTTCACTTCAAGAGCTCTAACGAGAACTCACCTACTAGTTCATGTGGATTAGGATTATCTCCAATGTTAATTTTACATGAGGGGGTCCAGTTATGATCTCAATTTTTTTAAAAAAAATTATCATAGAACAACTTGTAAAGAAAAAAACATGAATGGTCAAAATTGCAATTGGAAAAAAATTTCATGGGGGGTAATCTCTTTCCTAAATCATGCTATATAGATCATTTAATTAGTGATATGCATCTATTTTTCTTTTTTAATTATCATTTTAATATTCTTGTAAATATCAAGAATAATCACTTTTAGTATTAAGTTTTATATAATTTTTTTTATATATAATGCCACTAATTATTTATTATCTTATAACATATTATGTAATAAACAGTTATAAAGAATTTTGATAAAATTGACATTATTTTATATTTTGAAAATGACAATTAAAATGAAAAATATTAAATTAAGAATAATATAAATAAGGGTCATGTTAAACAGTGCCCCATGGCACTTGTTAAACATACTAAGAAAGGAAACAAATGGCAAAAGTAATGATGAGAGAGAATAACCTTATATATTTTAAATCATTAAATGCACAATTTACGAGATAAAGTTTCCATATTGATGTCCTTAACCAGTGCTCTGGGAGCACTGTTTAGCATTTTCCTGTAAATAATTATATCTCTTAAAGTAAAAAATATTAAATTAAAAATAATATAAATAATTATATATGTGTTACAAAAATGATCGGAAGTAATATTTTATGCTCTATATATTATTTTCCTTAAAAAAAAAGCTTTATATATATATTTTTTTTTTTTTGAAAACTTGGTATCCGGCCTTAGGACCGACTAATCCAAGGGGACCAATCCCACCACCCACTTGCGGGGGCCCCATTTAAAGCCAGAGTTTTTTTGCTCTGTATGGACTTAGCCCACCGAAATTGGCACCAATGGGAGTCGAACCTGAGACTTTGAGAGGAGCATACTCCAAGGGCCCAAACCAACACCACTCGACCAACCCCAAGTGGGTTAATGCTTATTATGAGAATTCAGGGGGAAATGTGTGGGTCATTCCAACACAAACAGAGGTCAGGGGATAATTTAGGACGAGGAAGGTCAATGACTTCAACTATCCTATTCCAGTTCTAGAATGAAGGAAATACATAGACAGCGTGGGTGCAAGTTCAAGGTTATGGCATTTAGCATCATGGGTCAGCAATGTGTAAAGCATTTAACCCAAACATGATGGGAATATTTATGAGCCTACGACTTTCAACATTAAACAATTAATTTGAGCAAACTCATTTAAGTTGTCAGAATATTTACGGTAATAAAATACCCACGTTTAAGTGACCATCAACATATAATAACTCAGTTGATTGAAAAAATTCAATACGTACGTAGAAATTAAGATTTAAATATATAAATTTCTAATTTATTTTATCTTAAAAAGAGGATGGATTCTAAGGTGATGGCTCAATTAAGTCTCTCACTGATGTACCATTTAACTTGACCATTGAATTAAACAAGTGTACATGATAAAAAATGTTCCTTATCACACTGAATTCATTTTCTTTTTTTCCTTTTTTCTCTCTCCCTCAATGATCTCTCTCCACGTCTGCATTCTCCATGATCTTTCGCCACCCATAAATTGATCTTTTCTGTCATCTAAGTGGAAGTTAATCCGTGCCTCTACATAACCAACTTTTACTACAAATAAAATAACATCCTGCTGCAATTACTTTAAAAGGGGGTTCAAGTTGTTGAGAATAATATGCCTAAATATCTTCTGAAGATCTTAGATTTAAATATTATTTAGATTTATATTTAAAATATGATAATATTAGGTTTTATGATTTATATTTTTATTTAGAATATTTAAGATTTGTTTAGAATTTATTATAGGATTAGTTTTGTTTTAAAAATATATGATTTGTTTTTATGTAGCTCTATATATAAAGCCATAAGCATAATGAATAAGATAAGAACTTTAGTATTCGTCACATAACCCTATATTTGAGGAGAGTTTTCTCCCTAAATTTATATCTCACCAAATTCCGCAATACAAAAACACAAAAAACCATATCAGTGGCATCCGAGCCAACGTTCATAAGGACCTGTGAAGATGGATTTTTCAAAGGTTGCTCCTCCGATCTTTGATGGAGAAGACTATGATCTTTGGGCGGTGAGAATGGAGGCATTCTTAGATGCTCTAGATCTATCGGAAACTGTGGAGGATGATTACGATGTTTCTTCGTTACCAAAAGATCCCACAGCAGAACAGATGAAAACACATAAAGAAAGAAAAACCAAGAGGGCAAAGGCAAAGGCTTGTTTGTTTGCAAGTGTCTCACAAACCGTCTTTATTAAAATCATGACTCTCAAAACACCAAAAGAAATTTGGGATTACCTAAAAGAAGAATATAAAGGAGATGAAAGGATTCGAAGCATGCAAGTTATGAATTATTTGAGAGAGTTCGAGTTGCAAAGAATGAAGGAGGATGAAACAATCAAGACATACGCTGATAAATTATTGGGTATTGCTAATAAGGTACGATTACTAGGCACTCAATTTTCTGATTCCAGAATTGTGGAAAAACTCCTTGTAACGGTACCTGAAAGATATGAAGCCTCTATAGCCGCCTTGGAGAACACAAAAGATTTGAGTAAAATCACTCTGCCAGAAGTGTTACATGCATTGCATGCACAAGAACAAAGAAGACTTATGAGGGAAGAAAGAACTATAGATGGTATATGTCTAGCAAAAGGTTTTGGAAAGAAATACCAACACAAACCATGTCCTCATTGCAAAAAGGATAATCACTCACCAAAGAATTGTTGGTGGAGGCCTGATGCAAAATGTGAAAAATGTGGTAAATTAGGTCATATGATGAAGGTATGCACATCACAACAACAACAAGGAGATGTTAACATTGCTCATGAACAATATGAAGAAGACCAGGAACTACTACTTGCAATCTCAGGTTTTACAACCAACAAACCGTCAAAAGAATGGCTCATTGACAGTGGTTGCACAAACCATATGACTTATGATCGAGATCTTTTCAAAGAGCTCAATAAAACTTCTATTTCCAAAGTCAGAATTGGGAATGGAGAACAAATTGCAGTAGAAGGCATTGGAACAATTTCAATTAAAACTCATGCAGGTATGAAACAAATTTCCAATGTTTTATATGTTCCTGAAATTAATCAGAATCTTTTAAGTGTTGCTCAGTTGTTGGAGAAAAATTATAAAGTGATATTTGAACATAAAAGTTGTGTGATTAAGGATCAAAACAATAAGGAAGTGATCACATCTCAGATTAAAGGCAAAAGATTTGTTTTAGATTTAATGAAGAATTATCATATTATTGAAGAGAAAAAAGAACTTAAATTCAAAGAAGATCGCGAAGATTCAGGTATTTTGAAGAAATTTCAAGTTAAGGAGGAGAATAAATATACTTGTGAAAAATCACCTAAAAGTCATAACAAATGCAATGTTTCTACCATGAAGTCCACAAGGCACAAAGATGTTAAAGCTTGCGATAAGAAGAAGAATCAAAACAAGAAGAATAATTTTTCAAGAAGCTCAGATTGGATACGCACAAAAGATATTCAGTCAAGGAGGAGTGTTGAGAATAATATGCCTAAATATCTTCTGAAGATCTTAGATTTAAATATTATTTAGATTTATATTTAAAATATGATAATATTAGGTTTTATGATTTATATTTTTATTTAGAATATTTAAGATTTGTTTAGAATTTATTATAGGATTAGTTTTGTTTTAAAAATATATGATTTGTTTTTATGTAGCTCTATATATAGAGCCATAAGCATAATGAATAAGATAAGAACTTTAGTATTCTTCACATAACCCTATATTTGAGGAGAGTTTTCTCCCTAAATTTATATCTCACCAAATTCCGCAATACAAAAACACAAAAAACCATATCACAAGTTTATGTTTCTAAAGAATAATATCATCCATTATTGTTGTTCTATCCATTATTGTGTTAATGTCTTTAATTTTTTGTTATCAATTTTTATGGGTTGTGTTTATGCAAAATGTAAGTTTCATTCATTCCCAGATGATCTCTCATGGTTTGATATAAATTTGCTTCATTTTTTTGTTATAATTAAAAAAATAATCTTCTGATTTACTCTAAAAGAAGAATAATATTGTGCAATGTTTAATTGAAAAGGAAGGAAATAAGGGTTGTACTGTATGAAGGATAAAATTACATCGCCAAAGAGAATAAGAGGAAGAAACCAGATCCGGTGTGGTCATGAATTATTAGATCATATAGACTGATTAAATCTAACGGTAGATTTGAGTGGTACACCGATGAGGGACATGATAGAGCCCTCATCTTTTTTTTAATACATTTTTTTACCCTCTTTTTAACTTATATACTTCTTAACTTATTTGATTAAAAAAAAAACTATAGTGTTGTGAATATTATTAGGCCATATACGTCATTGACTCATGTAATTCGTCCACTATATTTACCTATATATAGATACTATGTATCATTGTATTGTAACCATAATTCTAATAGTGAATAACACATACTATTCATTCTCTCTCTTCTTCGCGTGTATTTGGTTCTGCGGCGGAGAGAATTGATTTTGGCAGAATTGATTCTGTAAAATTGATTCTGGCCAAAATTGATTTTAAGCTGAAGTGGTTTATGTTTGGATATATTCATGAAAAAGTGAGTTGAACAAAAAATTTGAGTGTAAAAATCAATTCTAGAATCAGAAGCTACGATTTCTAGCTTCAAGTAGAATCAATTCTGGAGGCAGAATCAATTCTACTTTTGAGAAACCAAACAAGTCAGAATCAATTCTACACGTCCAGAATCAATTCTGGATGCTCCAGAATTGAAACCAAACATACACTTCATGTATATCATTACTTGTTTACATTAGTTTATAACATATAGATGTATATAAAAAATCTAGAATATAATCTTTTACAAAACTTAAAATAGAAAAAGCATATCACACAGGCGGGTACGGAATGTCCGGTCTGGCCACTAGTATATATATAGACTATAAAGTGAGATCTAGTATGGAGAGGGAAGCATAGAAGTTTTAAAAAAAAAATTATGGAAATTTTTTAGGGCATGAGATGGTATCTCAGCCTAGGAAGACCTTGAGGCTCTTAGAGCACTTACAAAAGTTTACATTTATCTTTCTCTGAGAGCATTAGCGGGGCTCGAACTCAGGACATCTCAGATCCAAGATTTACTTAAACAATGATTACATAAACAACATACCAATAATTCATTCATATCAATAATATCGAATCATAATATAGAATTTCATCCAAATTCAACTCATCCATAACAGTAGATAAATTAGCTACTCATGAGAAGTTATAGAGAATCAAGGAAAGTGAAAGAATTACATATAAAGATCAGTGATTAGAAGCTTCAACTTCGATGATTAGTGTTGAACAACAACTTTTCAAGCCCTAGCTAGCACGTGTTTATCTCAATTTCATTGGAAAAATCTAAGAACCCTTACAAAATATGACTTTTTGGCTTAAATATATGTTAAAAACACAGAGGCAGCGCCTGGGCGTGGCCATCTTGGAGGCCAGGTGTGCTAACATGTCAAGCAGTATAGTAATGGGTGCCTAGGTGTAGCAGGGCGAAAAAGTGTGGAATTGAACCTACATTTTTATTTAAAACCTACGAGACTAAATTTTTAAAATTTAAAATGCGGATTAAAGTTGTGAATAATTCAAAATTGAAGACAAAAGTATATTAATTTAAGAAAGCCGGAGAATTTCCCGTAGTAGATTATGTACATGGAGAGTCTCAAAGGAGAGATATTGATACACCAATTATGAGTTAAAGTTTTATATTAGATAGAAAAGTAAAAGTTAAACAACATATAAGTGACAGAACTCATTTAATGCCTTAAAAATTTTGATTGAAAATATGGTGTCCAATCCCACTTATATGATTTCTTTTAACAATAATTTAAAATGGTGTCCAATATCACTTTATTTGATTTTTAAAAAAATCTTTTCCATTTGTTTTGATTTTTTTTTTTTTTACAATATTGTTTTGATAAAACCTGAACCTCACAAGATAAATTTCAACAACCCAAAAATTTGACATTTGCAATGCACCAAACATAGTTTGTGTAATGGAAACTTAGAAAAATGACATCGTACACATAAAAAATGAATTCGAAGGCCACCACCTTGCATTATCAATGCTGTGTAACCAATGACATGGACAGAGATTCTCTTCTGTCACATTATCGTGCAATAGAATTTCGCCATAGTCCTAGTTCAATTAGCAAAAAATATCGAAATTGTTAGGCCGGATGTCGTGACTCGGGTTCGAACTCAGAATCTCACAATTATGTGAGTTTATTTTCAGTGGATTTACCACTTCATCTAAGACAAAAATAAAAAAATTTGGCCCTTTATTTGTTTTAATTACTGTAGTTTCAAATTTTAAAAAAAGAAATAATTGAATGAAAAAATGGAATGAACTATGTAAAGTTATTTACACCGTTATTCAATATCAACAATTTATTTTGCTAAATCATCCCACTATACTAATAATATGATGTGGAGGAATACTTTTCTTCTTTTTTTTTTTTTTTGGTGATAACGGAGGAATACTTTTCTATTGGACGTTTATGTAAAATTTTACACCGACATAATTCGTTAATTAATTGCGCTTAAAATATGAATCAGACGGTTGGGGATCTAGAAATCCGCAAAATAAGTGTTCATATTACATGTTGGTAATATGAAGAGTGGGGCAACATTAGTTGCCAGAATGGACTTTTTATTCAACTTCATTTTTGACATCATGGTGTTCTCATTCTCAAGTGTATATGGTGGATATAATTTAGTCAGGTTCAGAAAATCAAAATGAATAAGTTTCTCTTAAACCATAGTTTACATGTAAATTACTTAGGGTCATGCTAACTAGTGCCCTCGGGGCACTAGTTAAGGATACAAAAAAAGTAATTTTTGCATTGGAAATGACACTTTTTATACTTTACAAACATTGACTACACAAGTTTTAATATAATTTTACTATAATTAGTATCCTTAACTAGTGCCCCGAGGGCACTAGTTAGCATTTTCCAATTACTTAATTTAAAAAATTGAACAATTGAAAAGTTTCCTTAGCTATTTGGTTCTTGGTGATGCGTACTATTCACACAGTTTGAGATTAATTGACCAAATCCAAGCATAACATTTTTTCTTTATTAAAAAAGACAAAATTGAAAGTGTAACATATATGATTCATTCGTACAAGTTACGGAATTTATTATATTCTCTGTTTTTATTCATTTTTCTAAATTGTAGAGGAATTGGTCTATAAAAGAATGAGGCATTTTCCATTTGCATGACAAAACTATTAATAGTCTTTGTTCCAAAAAAAGCTATTAAAATTCTTAACTACAATTTTTTTTTTTCATAATAAGGTACGCTATTATTAAATATAAATGATGATGATGATGATGAATACTAATCAAATTGGTTCCTAGCTATTATAATTTCAATTTATTTTTCTAATACTAGCTGAGTTATTTTTTTTTTTTATAGTTAGAAATTAGTAGTTTAACAATGTCTAAATGATTATGTCATTGGTGAGCCTACTGATAGGAGACTATCTAGCTTTGTTTGGAGAGCATTTATTAGGCTAAAGATTTTTTTTATTGCTAAATGTTGTCTAGAGCGATTTACTTTTACTTCAGTCTAATTCCAATCTTCATCATTTTTTTTTTTACAAAAACAAATTTATTGCATTAAATTCATAATAATAGGTTCAATACAAGATGAACAATGATTATAAACTTTGGGACTAGCATAAAAGCGAGATGTCTGAGCTAAATCATAAGCAACTCGATTAGCTTATCGTCTAACAAAACTGATACTAAAATTTTAATTCAAGACTAATAAACTACGACACTTATCAATAATAAGTCCAAATTCAGTATTATTCTTTTGCCTGTACATGCAAACAATCGGACACAATTATTATTGGAGTTGTTATTATATTGGAGTCACACAACCAATTCAACACATCTAGGATCCCATGTGCTTCTGCTTCTGCTTCTGCGATGAGTGATCTGCCATCAAACTTCTTCATATAAGCTTTCACAAACCTACCATTTAGTTATATTTCTTAGGGTTAGGATTAGGATTAGCCTAATAAATGCTCACAAAGATTAGGTTTGGATGTTTGGAGGGTTAATGTTACGGTGGACCACCTTCACAAGTGATTCACCGTGGACAAGTGATCTACCAAATATGAATTTTACGAAATTCACTGTTGGATTGAAAGATTATATCATATAGATCATCCATAAACTTTTTAAAATTTTTTGAAAATCATTTGATATGTTATTGAGACCCATCAAGATTTACGTTATTTAATAAACCGTTAATCTTGATGTGTCTCAATAACATATCAAATGATTTTCAATTTTTCTAAATTTTTCTATGGATGATCTATATGATATAAACTTTCAATCCAACGGTGAATTTTGTAAAATTCGTATTCGTTATAATGTTATTCATAACTAGTCCACTATGAACCACTTGATGAAGTTGTCCATATTAGAATTTACCTTGTTTGGAGAGCATTTATTATGTCATTTGTTAGGATTAGGATAAGGACTATCTAGCTTCTTCATATAAGATTTCACAAACCTACCATTTAGTTATATTTATTAGGCTAATCTAGTTTTTTATTTGTTGCAGCTTTGTACAACAGATGTGGCATGTATCTATAAATGGTTGGGACTTGGATTTACTTCTTACAACATGTTATCAAGACATTTTTTGTACTTTGGGACCTTGATAAAACCAAAGAAAGACATGAGAGTTAGACACTTAATTTGGTTGGCAACTACTTGGGGCATTTGGCGTCTTAGGAACAACATTTTATTCAGAGGCGAGATTGCAAATGTGTCAACTTTAGTAGAGCAAATTAAGTTTATATCTTGGCTTTGGTTTATAGGGAGAGCCGGTTGTAATATTTCTTTTGTTTATTCCAATTGGTGTAGTAATCCCTTAGATTGTTTACAATGTTGTTAAGGGTTACTTATTTTGAATTGTAAGGATTTGAGTACCCCTTGTACTCCTTATAATTCATTTTTTGCTTATAAAAAAAAAATAAAAACCTAGTAATATCTCTTTTATTATATTGAATGAAATGCAATAAATTCATTTTGCTTAAAAAAAATGTTGCGGTCTAAATGTTAAACTATTGACCATGCTTATGTGGTTGACACATTGACGTAATTTCATTTTTATTATTTAAATCTATTATTATTATTATTATTATTTTGTCAAAAAAATATTATTATTATTATTAGAAATAATAATATTATTATTATTATCTTTATATATATCTATATATATAAATCCTAGATAGTTGTGGAATTGCCTATCTAAACCCTAATCCACAAACCAATGAAAACATTTCATTTAGCCACATCATCCACTTACATCCATTTAATGTGGGGTACTAATTGTAATTATTATTATTATTGTTGTTATTATTATTATTATTATTATTATTATTGTTATTTTGGGTTATTATTCATTTTAAATTTTTTTGTTCATTTTATTATTTTGTGTATTTTATTTTATTTTTTTTCAAAAAAGTTAATGTTTTTGCTAATAATCTTTTGTCCAATCTTTGTAAATATAAGTAGTTGGTCGATTGTCAGGACAACTTTATAATGTTAGTAACAAAAAATAGATAAAATAAAATTTATTAATGGTTGTTATGCCCTGTATGATTTTTATCATATTCGATATTTGAGTATGAGTTAAGTTGGTTTATCTTTGCTCCAATAAGTTTCAAATTAATATAAATGTCAAATTCGATAATACAGTAGTTTTTTGGTAAGAGATAATGAAGTAGTTTATCCAACTCAGAATCCTCTAATAAGATTTATAATATAAATAAAAACTTATGTTTGAACATCGATTGTTTTCCATTGTTAATTATATGTTGTCATTTCCATAGTTATTTTGAAGAATGAGTTAAAGATATTGCTAATCAATGTTAATGAAGAAGATACAAAAGTAACTTCAAATGTGATGTATAAATAAGTTTTTTAAATGTATAAACATCTATATATATAATTCCTAGATAGTTGTGCAACCATTAATCTAACTCTAATTCACGTTAGCCACTTATATCCAATTAAACCACTCAATAATGCCACATCACTTCTACTTACATCATTGTCATCTCTATACACTTTTTCATGTGCCTACATTTATATACCTATGATTTTTCATTATACACTCACTCAACTAATAATAATAGTTTTTACTAAATTATACGCACTAATTAATCTTTTATACTATATATTGAATTATAGCGTCCAATTAAGAATCAAATGCACAATGTATGAGTATGACCACAAACCGTTTTCATAGTAACATGACAATTTATGGATTACCAACTTATTTTGGTAGATGCAATAGGATCCATTGTAATCTTTTCGAAATGTATAAACACATCTTTAATATCTATTTTATATTTACATCACTTTTTTTATTATTATTATTTTTTTTTGTTGTTGATGTTGTTATTATAATTTTCATAATACTTATTGTTTCAATTTATACGAATGATTTTTCAACATTATAATATAAAATACCGCATAACACCCGCATCGCACGGGTGTGGGACTAGTAAAAGTTGTAATGCATCCAACTAAACCTAATTTAACCCTAATAATTCATATTAAAATGTTAAAAAAATACTCACAAGGATTCAAACTCATGACCTTTTAGGTATATTTCTTTATTGACTTACCACTAAGTCATATCAATTATGTTGAAATAATTTTGTAACCAACAAGTAATCAACATCATTTAAATGCACACTTTTTTAAACTTAATACGTTTTATTTTTCTTTCTAAAAACAAAAATCACTTTTTTTTTCCATCTACAAAATCAAATATGTTACTGCGTTTTTTAACCTTTTTTATACAAAACCCGATTTTTTCCCGTTTTATACATATTCATTTTTTTATTAAATAAAAATATTAATTAAAAACGCATCAATATATAGATGAAGTTTCACGTGTTTTCTGTTTTCATTGTCAATATGGATCATCAAAATAGAGAAACTCAATTTGCGCTACGTTGTTTAAAATGTTTTTATTGCTTTTATCTCTCTTTTATATGTTCTAACTAATCATTTTTGCCCTGATTTATATTTATCGGTGATTTCTTTGTTGTTGTTATTAAACACATAGCACCATTGGATCCAAATCCAATAACTGATTTGGAGAAGTACGTTAATTATTGTCGGATCAAGTATCAAACTTATTATGTTGAATTTCATCTTGATGAAGTAAGTATACCTATTATACCATATGATTGTATGTGTGGCACCGGTCCTCCCCATTTATCTTGCTGTCGTTCATGAATATCTTGCCCCTTTTGCTCACCGGTTTCTTTGCTTTTGGGATGTATGTTGCTTTATCTTTTTGACATTTTTCTTTATTTGTTACTAATTTCAATGTCTAAAAGGATTCTAATTTATTTGACATACAAATTGTTTTCTTAATTTGTTTATGCTTCAATTAGATTGATGTTGTCCCTACTATTGGAGATTCAAGTTTGGATATAGTCTTCATTATCCAACCATTGTTGACTCCTTCGAAGTTTTGCATTTGCAGAAAATATTTGATAGCTGAGATATATTCTTTTTGCATCCCAACCAATGTAAGTTTTTAGAATTTGAATTTTCCACTTTTTTTTTTTAATTTTAAATTGATATATATATATATATATATATATATATATATATATATATATATATATATATATATATATATATATATATATATATATATATATAATATTTCAATTAACATCTATAAATTCGTGGATTTAGTGTTGGATTACTCACACCATAATTCCAACATTGCATTGAGAAAACTTCTCAAGTCTTGGATCGGATATGTATTCTATTTAGTGGTTAATTTGTAATTTTGAGTTATTTCTTCTTTTTGATAAATCTGTGATTTTCGATGTATTTGTTGATTTCAACTTGGATGCTTTGTTTGTAAAAAAAAAAGTTTTTTCATTGAAGACTGTTTTTTATTGCATAATTTTTTTTCCTGCATAATACAGAACTTTTGGAGCGTTTTAGCTAAGTGTAAGGAGTGAACAATCAGTACTAGTGCAAAAAAGGAGGTAACTGCTACAGGTTACTGAGTACATTATCTCTAAATGTCTTATAAATTGTCTAACTTTAAATGAGAGTAATTTTTTTTTTCAATTTCATTATTTTATGACTTGATAGATGTAAGGTCACTTCAACAGTTTTGGAATGGACAATGAGTTGTGAAGAAGGTTAAGATGAATCAAATGAATCACTTGATGTTTAGTTAATTTTTTTATAGATTATTATTTCTCTTATGATACTTTGAGAAATTAAATTTATTTAATATTATGTCATAAATGAGACTATTTCTTTTGAAGAACAATTAAGCTATTTAACTTTTTGTTTGAATTCATAGGTAGCTTGTTCCATTTTATTTCTTTTTCGTGCATTTTCAAGTTGTCTTGGAAAAACTCAAGTTATGTTTGTTTTGTATTTATTTTAATTTCATCTCTTCTCCATTCATCATCTCATTGTTGTTGATATTACTCTTTGAAAAGTATAATATGGATTTAAGCTGTTGATTTTTTTTTTCATATCATGTTTGTCTATTAATTGTTTGTATATTCATAATTGGTTTCCCTTTTGCTATTATTTGTTCACATCAGTATTGTGAAGAATAGACTTTGTGCTTGGTGTATGCCATGAATGCAAGCTACAAGATGAAGTAGTTGCAGAGAAACTAGAAGAATATGCAGAGAAAGAAATGAGCAAAAGATAGAAATTCTTATTCATGAAAAACTTGATTGAATACAAGCACTATGTTCTATCTTATATATTGAAGGGATCAAACTAACAATCTAACTAACTAACAAACTATTTACAACAAACTCCAACAGTTTGTAACTGCCAAAACCAACTCCAAAAGCAGTTAGCTTATAAGGCAAGTGAGATGGAATTTATTTATTTGCTTTTGTCATTAACATCCCCCCTCAAGCTGGAATATATGTCAAACATTCCAAGCTTGGACTATAATGTCTGGAAAGGACCTGGATGTAGAGATTTAGTGAATATGTCTGCAATTTGCTTTTGGAGGATACTGGTAGCAGATGCAGTATGTTGGCTTGAACTTTGTCTCTCACAACATGACAGTCAATCTCTATATGTTTGGTTCTTTCATGAAATACAGGATTGGAAGCAATGTGCATTGCTGATTTGTTGTCACAGTACATTATGATGGGTGAATCATGCTGAATTTGAAAATCTTGAAGCAGATACAATAACCATTGTCCTTCACAAGTAGCTTGAGCCAAAGCACGATATTCAGCTTCAGATGAAGATCTTGAGACAACTGTTTGCTTCTTACTCTTCCAGCTAATCAAAGATGATCCAAGAAAAAAGCAAAAACCTGTGGTAGATCTTCTGGTATCTGGACAAGCTCCCCAATCAGAGTCAGAGAAGCCTTTCAATGTGAGTGATGATGATGAGCTAAAGAATAAGCCTTGTCCAGGATTATTTTTGAGAAACTTCAAGATGTGAAGACCAGCTAGCATGTGTGCATCAGTTGGTGAATCTAAGAACTGGCTGAGCTTGCTTACAGCATAAGAAATTTCTGGTCTAGAATGAGTTAGGTACAACAATCTTCCAATTAGCCTTCTATATGTTGTTGGATCAGAAATAGGTGTACCAGAAGATTTATGTAGCTGTAACTGTGGCTGCATAGGAGTAGGGCATGGTTTTGTTGCAAGAAGGCCAGTATCTTGCAATAAATCTAAGGTATACTTCCTTTGACATAGTGAAATGCCATTATGTGATCTAGCCACTTCAAAACCCAGAAAATATTTCAAAGATCCTAAATCTTTTATGCTGAATTTAGCATCAAGTAATGTTTTGAGCTGATTAATTTCATTAATGTCAGTGCCCCCCAGCACCAAATCATCAACATAAACAAGAATAGCAGTGAATCCAGTTGTTGACTGTTTGGTGAAGAGTGAATAATCAGCCTTAGATTGCTTGTATCCTGAGGCAATGAGTGTTTCAGTTAATTTTGCATTCCATTGCCTGCTGGCCTGTTTTAATCCATAAAGTGACCTTTGTAACTTGCACACTAAGTCAGGTTTATCAAGAACCAGCCCAGGTGGTGGTTGCATGTAAACCTCTTCATTTAAGTCACCATGAAGGAATGCAGTGTTCACATCAAGCTGGAAAAGAGGCCAATTTTGAGCAGCTGCTATGGCCATAAAGGTTCTGACTGTAGTCATTTTAACTACAGGGCTGAACGTGTCCATATAATCAATACCTTCAGTTTGTGTGAAACCTTTTGCTACTAATCTTGCCTTATGTCTTTCAACAGATCCATCAGCATGTAGCTTGAGTTTGAATACCCATTTACACCCTACTGCTTTCTTGTTAGGAGGTAGTGTTGTCATAGACCAGGTATTGTTTTTCAACAAAGCAGCCAACTCAACATTGACAACATTCTTCCATTGCTCATCATGCATTGCCTCCTCATATGAGGATGGTTCAGTGAGGGTGGAGATATTAAAAGCAAAGTGTTTGTGTGATGTAGATAAGTTTTGATAAGAAATAAAAGATGATAAAGGGTACTTACATTCAGAAGATGATGTGGAAGTAGATTGAATTGAATCATTATTGGAGGTGGAGATGAGGTTGCAATGAAAGTCTTGTAAGTAACCAGGAGGATTGGAAGGTCTAGTTGATCTTCTAAGAGTAATGGGAGGTGGAATGATGGGAGATAGAGAAGGTGAGTTAGGTGAATTGGTATTAGAATTGTTTGGTGAGGGAGATGCAGACTCAATGTAGTTGTCAGAAACATGAGTTGCAAGAGGAGTATTAGTGTCAGCAGGTGAAGTGTGTGAAAGTGGAGATGAATTTTGAATAGGTAAATGAGATGGTGTACAGGGTGGATGAGATGTGTGTGTGGAGGGAAATGTAAAATTTAAGTCATCATAAGCATGTTGATTGTAAACATGTGTAGAAGAAGATGGTGATATATCTGAAGTATATGACTTAGCAGAGTAAGGAAAGATATTTTCAAAAAATGACACATCTCTAGAGATGAAAATTTCTTTATTCTTAAGATCAAATAGAATGTGACCCTTGACTCCAGGTTTAAAACCAAGTGAAATACATTTTCTTGACCTAGAATCAAGTTTTTGTCTGTGAGAAGAAATAGTTGCAGCAAAAACAAGAGAACCAAAAACTTTGAGATCTTCAATGTTAGGTAAAGTATTATAAAGCATTTGAAAAGGAGTTTTTTGTTTTAAAAATGGAGATGGTAATCTATTGATGATATGTATTGCATGACCAACAGCATAAGTCCAAAATATTTTAGGTAGATTGGCTTGGAATAAGAGAGCTCTAGCTATACCTAAGACATGCTGGTGCTTTCTCTCCACAATGCCATTTTGCTGAGGTGTGGCAACACATGAACATTGGTGTATAATACCATTAGTAGCATAAAAATCTTTGAGTAAAAATTCAGGTCCATTGTCAGATCTAATGGACTTAATATTGCAATTGAATTGAGTTTTAACTAAAGAATAAAAGTTTTGAATATGCAAAGAAGCTTCTGATTTTGCTTTCATGAAATATAACCAAGTAAATCTTGATCTATCATCCACAATGGTTAAAAAATATTTATGTCCTGTCATTGAAGGAATAGCTAGTGGTCCCCAGATATCAATATGGATGAGATCAAAATTATGCTTAGACACATGAGAGCTGAGATTAAAAGATAATCTTTTTTGTTTAGCATAAAAACAAGTATCACAAAGGATTTGAAGAAGGAACAAATTGAACAGAAGGAAAAATTTTATTGATTTCAAGAAGTTTTACATCAGATGCATGGCCAAATCTTCTATGCCATATAGTACAATCAACTGGCTTATGTGCATTAACACTAGACTGATGTAAGCTAAAACTAGAAATGGAATTGATACAATTTTTATTTGGTATTGACCCTAAACTAACAGCTGGTGATTTGAGAATGTATAGTCCATGATTCAATTCAGCTACACCAATCATCCTCTTTGTGCAATGATCCTGTATCATACATTTATTAGCATCAAAGACTAAACTACATTGTAAATGTGCAGTAAGTTTGGGTACAGAAATTAAATTGAAAGAAAAATTAGGAAAGTATAATGCATCAGTGAGATATAGGTTTTGATCAAATACAATTGTGCCAGAATAGCAGGTAGTAACTATGGTTCCATTAGGTAATTTCAAGTTGGCTTAACTACACATTTCGTCCCTTACGTTTATTTTAGGTTTCAATTTGGTCCCTTACGTTTAAAAAGTATCAATTTGGTCCCTTACGTTTATTTTAGGTTTCAAGTTAGTCCTTTCTGTTAGTTTTGTCATTAACACCGTTTGAACAGTACACGTGTCAGCGTGTCCAAGTGCCACGTGTCAGTCCACATATGCAAATTGACTGCCACATGTGACAAAATTGACGGAAAGGACTAACTTGAAACCTAAAATAAACGTAAGGGACCAAATTGATACTTTTTAAACGTAAGGGACCAAATTGAAACCTAAAATAAACGTAAAGGACCAAATGTATAGTTAAGCCTTTCAAGTTTATAGGGTTAATTTTTCTGATGCATTGAAAAAATTGAAGTGAAAAACATATATGGTCAGTGGCTCCTGTGTCAAGAATAAAATCATTGGAGTCACTTGAAGTAGGAATGGTACAAAGTGTACCTCAGTTTGTGGTTACATGGTTAATACTATGAGAGGGCAATGATTGTGAGCCTTGGAGGAGTGCAAGCAATGCTTTTTGTTGAGCTGATGTGAGCAACAGTTTCCCAGCTTCTGAGTCAACATTTTCCTCTTCACAAGTAACAGTATGGGACTCATCATCATCACCATTACCAGTAACACAATTATTGACAGCTCCATTATTTCCATTATGCTGCAGGTGTTGCATATGAGGTGGGTATCCATACTTCTTCCAGCAGTTATCTATGATATGGTTGGTCTGGCCACAGTGACTGCATAACATTTTACCTTTGCCACGACCTCCATTAGACCTACCACCACCTCTATAGCCCCTACCTCTGCTAGTTTGACCCCTCCCAGCATAAGAATTGTAACCATTGATTGCTAACAGTTTAGATTCATCAATAGGAATAACTATCTGCCTCTCTTGTTGCACAAGTAAAGAGTAAACCTTAGCAATCTTAGGGAGAGGGTCCATGAGCATAATTTGAGATCTAACAGCATAGTATTGATCATTTAGGCCTTTAAGAAAACGTATTACCTGATCATTTTCTTTGTATTCTTTCATCTTTGCCATAGCAACACAGTTATTGACACAATTGGATTCAGGAATAGGCCTAAAATTATCTAATTCTTGCCAAAGTTTCTTCATTTTGGTATAATAAGCAGAGATAGAACTATCACCTTGTTTGAGAGTGTAAATTTCTTCTTGAAGATCTGAGATACGAAAGATATCTCCTTGGTAGAAACGATCTTTGAGATCCAGCCAAACCTCTGAAGCAGTGTCCATCCAAATGACACTTTGAGCAATTTCAACATCAACAGAATTTGTGATCCATGACATAATCATGGTATTGCAACGATCCCAAGCTATTGAGTCATGATCTTCGTCATCAGGACGAGGAAGAGTACCATTGATAAACCTAAGTTTGTTCTTGGATTTCAATGCCATAGTCATGCACGTGACCATGAGTGATAATTGGAGCCAGAAAGAGAAGGAGTAACCAAAACAAGCCCAGGATTTTCATTAGGATGTAAGAAATAGGGATTGAGAGTATCTGTTTGGTACCCTTTGTTGTGACTCTGAGCAGTGCCACCATGAACACTAGCATTACTATCAACTGACATGGTGAAAGATTATGAAGAATCAAAGAAAAGATTGCAAATTTGAGAGGAAAAATTGAAGAACAAAGATCAAGATTGTGATGAATCTTGAAGAGAAAAAGATGAACAGAACCAAGAATAAGCAAAACGAAACGAAGAATTGCTTGAGAAAACAGAAAAAGAAAAGATCAATCAATGGCATACCTCCATTAGAGGCCTGATACCATGTGAAGAATAGACTTTGTGCTTGGTGTATGCCATGAATGCAAGCTACAAGATGAAGTAGTTGCAGAGAAACTAGAAGAATATGCAGAGAAAGAAATGAGCAAAAGATAGAAATTCTTATTCATGAAAAATTTGATTGAATACAAGCACTATGTTCTATCTTATATATTGAAGGGATCAAACTAACAATCTAACTAACTAACAAACTATTTACAACAAACTCCGACAGTTTGTAACTGCCAAAACCAACTCCAAAAGCAGTTAGCTTATAAGGCAAGTGAGATGGAATTCATTTATTTGTTTTTGTCATTAACAAGTATATTGGATATATTATGTAGGTTTATATATGTATTATTCAATAAATAAAAAATGTATTGCAATCACAAAATCCACAATATTCATCCGTGTAATACCCGTGCATCGCTCCGGTGAAATATCTATTATTTCTAATGATATTAGATTAGATTATGTGGCTGCCAAGTTAAATATCAAATTATAATCTAATGAAGAGAATCCTACCGGCTGCATCCCCAAATGAACTTCACATGGCAAGATGAGGATTGATCATGGGTTAGTAAACCAAGACATTTTAATAAAATCCCAATTTCTTTAAGAAAATGATTTTTTATTTATATATTTTTTATTTTAGTTTATTAAAAACAAATATAAATTATTCAAAACAGTGTGTTTGCAGGAAGCTGGTGAGAAGGCAGAGCGGTCATATTTGAATGGACTTTTATACATCCATAGACTCAAGTTGCATTCAACACAAGAAACACTATTTATAAAATAGTAAAATATTTCTGCCTAATTTTTTTCATTGGAAGATTAAATAAACCATGTACGACAATTCTTCCAGCAAACACTACTTTGTCACACACTCTTATATATAGTATATATAAATATTAATCTTTGATAACAGATTTAGAAGATATCTATTAACAAACCTTTCCTTTTCTTTAACTTGAGTTGAAACTAAGCTCAAGGTTAGTGGCATATAATTCCAAACCTCTTAGATGAGGTTAGAATAGCAATAAAAAGAGAAGAAAATTAACAAGAAGGGGAGAAGTGTAGTTTCAAACCAATATTCCCCCTTTTGATTGGTGTTTCCTTGTTCTGTTTATGTTCTTCTAGTCCAAGAAAGTAATCAAGTATATTCATGTAAGTATATACTTTTTTGTTCATCTTTATTTTTGTTACGAATCTTCGTGACAAGGGCTGAATCTTAGTAGATAGACAAATTTTTGTTCTTTGTCCTTTTTTGTTACGAGTTGCAGTGACAAGGGCCGAATCTCAGTGGATAGTAGTAACTATTAACAAGTTTTTGTTCTTTGTTTTGTTGATAAGAAATATGGAAAACCAAAAATTAAAATAAATTAAATTTTTGGTTTTCTTCAAGCTTATGTGATATTAGAGCACTTAAAAACTACCCTTTTGTTAATTTGTTATGCTCATATTTTAATTTTCTTCTAATTTGGTTCCAATAATTTTTTTTTTTTTTAGAACAAGGGAAGCAAAAATGGATAGTAATTTAAGCAGAAGTATAAGTAGGAGTTTGAGTAGGTCAAGTTGGAAAATGGAAGAAGTGTTTGCTAGTGGAAGATATTCAAGAAGAACTTCTCAAATTGATGAAGATGAAGAAGCACTTAAATGGGCTGCAATTGAGAAATTACCAACCTATGATAGGTTAAGAACAAGTATTATGCAAACATTTACTGAGGGTGATCAACCTCAACATGGAAACAGATTGCAACATAAAGAAGTTGATGTTAGGAAGCTTGATATGAATGATAGGCAACAAATTATTGATCAAATTTTCAAGGTTGCTGAAGAAGATAATGAAAAGTATCTCAGGAAATTCAGAAACAGAATTGACAAGTGAGTTTCATTTTCTTCTTTTTCCACATGGATTGTTCCTTGACATTGAAATCAATACTTAATTTTGTGTGGTGGTTGTAGTCGAATGATCTTATAGTTGTATAGAGATCAGACGGTTCATATTTGACTCTGGTGATTCAAGTACTTAAAACTTTAATTGTCCGATTTTTTATTGACGGCTGCTATTATTTACTTACTACGAGTCGAATCCATTTTTCTTACAAAAAGTTCTACTAAGGTTATAGGATCTATTGAAAAATTAAATGAGAAAAACTTGAAGTGCAAGAATTCATTTGATTTTCTTTTTTAATTCCAATATCATTTCATTTATATTTTTTTACAAATCCTTGTTGAAAGGTTTTTCCCTATTCCAATGATTTTTCCTCCACATTATTATAATCCATTTGACTCTGCCATTTGATAAAGATAAAAGAAAAAAATAATATTATTTCTTGTTTTTATTGTGCAAATTGCAATAGGGGGGACCATACATATCATAGACCTTCCCATGTTCCATCCCCTATGTTCCTACGTTTGGATATTATTAAAGATATTACTTCATAGAAAGATTTGGATACTCACACACCCAAATTATATTTTATTTGGGCACACACTAATTCAAAAATTTAAATCAAAAGTAATATAATCACATAAATCAACATCATTTTATTTATTTTTTTTTTAATTTTTGCTTGTTATGTGAGTGTGTCTAACACTTCATATTTATATTTGTATTTATCAAAGAATTTTCCATTACTTCAATTCAAATAAAAGGATGAATTTTTAAAAAAAAAAAGCTGAAAACTTGGTATCTGATTTAAAGACCGACTAATTTGAGAGACACTGATTCTAATATCCACTAATGGAAACCTATTTAAAGTAAACTTTTGTTCTACATGAACTAATCAAACACAGAAAATAGCACCATAGACCTAAGAGGAGCAGGGACATGGGAGCTTAGATGAATTTTAGACTTTAACATTGCTAAACAGAATAGACATTGACTTTATTATACATTAATTGAATGGATGAAATTACCTTAACAAAGGGTGATATAGTCTTTTGCAATTAATGCTATTAATAACTGATTGAATTTTTGCTAGGAGAAATCAAATGTTGCTTACAAAAGTACCTAAGCATTTTCTATTGAAAAAAACGTGACAATACTGTCCAAAATATATCCAATCCAATAATAATAATTTTTATTTATCCAATTTTGCAGGGTTGGAATAAGACTCCCAACAGTAGAAGTGAGGTTTAAGAATTTGACTATTGAAGCTGATTCCGTTGTTGGAAGTAGAGCTTTGCCAACACTACCGAATGTTGCATTAACCATTTTAGAATCATTTCTTGGAGCATGTGGAATTAGTGCATCTAAGAAAACACAGATCACAATTCTTAAGAATGCTTCTGGCATTATTAAACCATCAAGGTAAATATGGTCAAAAGGGATATGCATTATCATCCATAGTAAAATTATTTTACGCTGACATCCAATCACAACTCTTTAATATGTTACGTTATAAGTTGTGTATATAATTGAATCAGTTGTGATTGATTGTCACAGTAAAATAATTTTATACGGATAATGCATGTAATTTATTCCCAAAATTTTTATAGGCTACTAAAAGGTTTTTTTTTATTATTATTTATAATAATTTTTTGGTTATGTATGTACAGGATGGCCCTTTTACTAGGTCCACCTTCATCAGGGAAAACGACCCTATTGTTGGCATTGGCTGGAAAATTGGACTCTGAATTGAGGGTATATACCAATTCCATCAATTTTAAATTAAATTACAAATTTGGCCTTTATATATTATATAGATGATTATAATTAATGCCATTTAAGGAATAATAGGTTATGATGATGTGAACATGAAAGTGAGTTGAATTTTGTATATATATGATTTATTTTTATTTTTATTTTTATGAAACAGGTGAGAGGTGAAATTACTTACAATGGACACAAACTTAATGAGTTTGTACCAAGAAAGACTTCAGCATATATTAGCCAAAATGATGTTCATGTTGGAGAAATGACTGTTAAAGAAACTTTGGATTTCTCAGCTAGATGCCAAGGAGTTGGAACTAGATATGGTAATTGAAAACATTCTCTATTTACATCTCTGCATATTATATGTAATGTCCTACCAACTGAGCTATACTTATAGGGACAATTTTTTTTTAAAATAATTTATTTATTACTTTAGCAAATTAATTTGATTTTGCATAATGTAATTATTTATAGATTTATTAAGTGAGCTTGCTAGAAGGGAAAAGGAAGCTGGTATATTTCCAGAGGCAGATCTTGACCTTTTCATGAAGGTATTTTCATTAATTTTTAGAAATATTATTATTACTATTATTAGTATGATACATTATTATTATAGAAAAATATTTATTAATTATGTCAAATATTTTATGCATTATATTTGTAGGCTACTGCAGTGAAAGGAACAGAAAGCAGTCTTATTACCGACTATACTCTAAAAGTAAGTTTGTTTTTTCTCCAAAATTTCTGTTTCACATTAAAATGAGTGGGAATAAAAAAAATTAAAATACACTATTTATGACTTTACATAAATTATACTTTTAAACTACTCCCAACAACCATTGTCAAAAAAAAAAAAAAACTACTCCCAACAACAACCAAGTCTTATAACTTTATTATAAAAAACTTAGTGACTAAGAGAAAAGTTTATTTACCTTTGCATAAAATTTCCACTCACCTACCCTACATTTGTGACTCCTTTCAAGATATTATGGTTAAAGTAGGTCCCAAAATGAGCATCAATTGTCCTATATGGATTTTTATAAACTAGTGTCATGATAATTTAATTCATTTACATGTAACATAATTATTGCTAATCATTGTACTTAACGGTTTGATTATGTTCGTTCTAACAAATCAATCAGCATTGTTAATTCTTTGTTATGTATGAAAACAGATATTGGGACTTGATATTTGTAAGGATACCATAGTTGGAGATGAGATGCATAGAGGTGTATCTGGAGGCCAAAAGAAACGTGTCACCACAGGTTAGATAGAAGGACTTAAAAGTCAAAATCAAATTTTCTAATATATACACAAATTATATATAACATTTTTATTTGGCAAAATAAATACTATATAGTAGTAAAACATTTCCACTGTACAATACTACTCCGGCCTCTTTTGTAAGAAAAAATCTTTTTTACACACTTATTAAGGAGTACATTTTTTATCTTAATTTTATGTGATATTTCTATTGAAATTTCTAAAATGACCTTGCAATATATTAAATATCCATCGGAACTTTACAATCATGTTAAAAAGTAGAATAATTAATAAGGGTGCTTTTGAAAGAATAGCATTAAATGAAGTTGATTTTGGTAACTTTTGCTTATATTTGAGGCCAAAATATTTTGTTGACTTTTGCTTATAAATAAGGCTGGAGTGAGTATATTCTTATTTTTCTGCTGTGATATGTTTGAATTTTTTATATTTTTTGAAATAGCCAAATATTATTAATAAACCAAATTGTGATATGTTTGAAATTAATTATTAAACATTCGAACGTGGCTTCAAGTTGTAGACAAAAGACACTCATTTACTCAATCGTGACATATACTATAATATGTTTACATTTTTCTAGAAATTTAGAAAATTTGGCCACATGGGCCCCATGTTTTTTTTTTGTTACAGCACATAGTCCACTAAATTCAATCATATTAGACTTAGTCATTCTCCTTCACCTGCCATCTTGTCCCTCCAATAAAATTGTAAAGGAGTTCTCCTTTTCTTATTTGCTTTTTGAAAAAATAACTTGCTTTAAGTAATTAATTTTATAACATTGCAAAGACAATATATAGAAATTTAAAATTAATCCTTTCAATAAAAGTAAAATTAATTTATAATCATATCATGAAGGTACGCGATTAGGTTTAGTCTAGTATTGCAAAATTTGATAGTATATATGAAGTTCTAAGTTCGACTCTAATTTGTAACATTGCAAATAAAATAAATATCATGAAGGAAATTTTTTGCAATGTTTTAAAAATAATATTATATAATTATGTTATTATAAAACTAACAAAAAAAATTATAAAAAAAACCTTAACGGTCCAATTTTTTTTCCTTAATAATAGCCTAATGATTAAAAATTCCACTAAAATCAAAATACGGTCTAAATAAATGACTTATTTCTGGGTACATATAAATTACTTTTCTTTATATTGCCCAATTTGTAGTCTCATAGTTAATCAATATGTCTAAACCTTGTGAGGATAAAAATACTATAAATTTTTTTTTTTAACCATGTAGTGTTTCTATACGTAACTATTTAGATTCATTTTTTGAGTCTTGTAAGACTCAATGAACAGCCAACTATATCTAATAGCTCTACAAACTCAAATTTGAGATCTAATTCGAGACTTTAATTAAAATAGGACAGATTCATGCTTATAAGCTAAGGAGTAGTTAGTCAAGGATCAAATGCTTAATTAAACTTAATTGTTAAAATTTGTTTTGTAAATAGGTGAAATGATTGTTGGGCCAACAAAAACACTATTCATGGATGAAATATCAACTGGTCTTGATAGTTCCACAACATTTCAAATTGTGAAATGTTTGCAACAAATTGTGCACCTTAGTGAAGGAACAATCTTAATGTCACTTCTTCAACCAGCTCCTGAGACGTTCGATCTATTTGATGACATCATTCTCATATCCGAGGGTCAAGTTGTGTATCAAGGTCCACGTGAACATATTGTGGAGTTCTTTGAATCCTGTGGGTTCCGTTGTCCTGAAAGAAAGGGAACCGCTGATTTCTTGCAAGAGGTATGATTAATTGATTATCATAATACTCACCTTATCTATTGTGCACCCTCCCACATAGAATTTAACATTGCATAACTAATGCCACCTTAGCTATTCAAAGTAACTTCTTAGTAGAATTAAATATTGGATTTTATTTAATTTTGATTAAAAGATTAAATAAATCTCCAAAACTTTTAAAAATAATTTTTCAAAAAAAGAGTTATAAGTATTATTATAAAATCATTATATTTTTTCCTAGCAACTACTAAACATGACATTTGCATTAAGGCACCCTACCAAACATGACATGACACATGCTAATTGAAAAATTAAAAACTAAGGCATGCATGATTTTAAAAATAATTTCTACTTTAATTTCTTATTTTCAAAAGAAAAACTCTAATGTTGCAATTAAAAGTGAAAAACAGATGCAAAAAAGTTTTTTTCTAAACTAATTCAGTTTTGTTCGGTCCAGCGGATTGAACTATAGTCTCCAACAATACGAAAAATCAATGTTCAAATCTTGATAAAGAGAAGTACTCATATTTAGTGTATAACACTGTTTCAAACAGGATTACATCTAGTGGAAACGTTAGACGAAATCTTTGGAAAACAATTAAAATAACATTTTATCAAACCAAATATGTCCTAAAATGATGTTCAAACTTTAAGATAATAACTTTGTATTGTAAGTTGATGATGTTAATTTGAAGGTAAAAAAGTACTTGGTGGAAACTCAATATTATTTGAATATTTTGAACAGGTTACATCAAGAAAAGACCAAGAACAATATTGGGCAGACAAAAATAGACCATACAGATATGTTTCTGTGACAGAGTTTACAAACAAATTCAAACAATTCCATGTCGGAGTGCGTCTGGAACAAGAGTTATCGGTTCCATTCGACAAATCAAGTGCACACAAAGCAGCTCTTGTTTACAGCAAAAACTCAGTTCCAACAAGGGACATTTTTAAAGCATGTTGGGACAAAGAAGTGTTACTTATCAAAAGAAACTCTTTTTTCTACATATTCAAGACAGCACAAATTGTCATCATTGCCTTCATAGCAGCAACTTTGTTTTTAAGGACTGAAATGAGTAGAAAAACTGAAGATGATGCTTCACTTTACATTGGTGCAATTTTGTTTGGTATGATCATGAATATGTTCAATGGTTTTGCTGAACTTGCACTTACAATTGGAAGACTTCCTGTGTTTTATAAACATAGAGATCATCTTTTCCATCCTGCTTGGACTTACACAGTCCCGAATTTCTTGTTGCGTATTCCGATTTCTATCTTTGAGTCTCTTGCTTGGATGGTTGTTACTTACTATACCATTGGATTCGCTCCTGAAGCCAGCAGGTATGCTTTTTGAACTTTTTTACATCGCTTATTTGGTGCGTTTTGGTAGTACTTGACATGGTGATTTTGAATACGGTCGAGTTTGAAGTAAAAACTGATTTATGTTTGAATGTTTTTACTAAAGTGTAAGTTTGATGTAAATGTTAAGAAGTTTCACATTGGTTGCGAGATGGTCTGAATATGTGTTTATAAAGTAGAGACAATCATCATCTTACAAGTCGATTTTGTAAGGATGAGTTAGGCCCAACTCTCAATTCTAAGATGGTATTAGAGGCTCTCCACGATCCACTGGGCCACCTGCTATCAAGTTAATGTTAATGATATGAGTAGGCTTAATGTTAATGATATGATGATTTACTAAGTGAGAATTTTTTGTGTTTGTTCAAACTTATAGGTTCTTTAAGCAATTTTTGTTGGTGTTCCTTATCCAACAAATGGCAGCTGGGATGTTTAGATTCATTGCTGGAATATGTAGAACCATGATTATTGCAAACACTGGTGGAGCACTCATGCTTCTTGTTGTTTTTCTACTCGGTGGTTTCCTCCTTCCTAAACGTGAGTATTGATCGATAATCCACACCTCTTAAGTAAAAAGCTTTTGGAAAAAAGTGATTCTAAAGTTACATTATGCTCACATTAGATGCTTAATGTTTGGTTTCAGGTGAAATTCCTAACTGGTGGGTTTGGGCTAATTGGGTTTCACCATTGTCATATGCTTTCCATGCAATGTCTGTGAATGAAATGTATGCTCCAAGGTGGATGCATAATGGGGTAAGTTAATCCTCGCAAAGGCGCAAATATATAATTTTTTGCTTTTGGTCTTGCTGATTTTTTTTAGTCCTGTAAAATTTGCTCGTGCTGAAATTAGTCCCTGTAATATTCACTTTTGTCCGTAATGGAATAAAATCAAATATTTTCTTAACGAGTTAGTTTTTTGACTTGAACTTTTTGTTCTCTATTGCAGACTTCTGCGGATAAAACTACTACATTGGGTCTGGCTGTTTTAAAGAACTTTGATGTTTATGCCAACGAAAATTGGTATTGGATAGGTGCCGGAGCTCTTGCGGTTTTCACAGTTTTCTACAATGTTCTCTTCACCCTTTCACTTATGTACCTAAGTCCTCTTGGAAATAAGCAAGCAATTATAACCGAGGAAGATGCAACTGAATTGGAGAATGAGGGAGACGTAAACGAACCAAGACTCGTGAGGCCGCCTTCCAATCGAGAGTCAATGCTTCGGTCTCTATCTAAAGCTGATGGAAACAATTCAAGTAAGTGTTACTAATGACCATTGTACAACAGTCTCTGAAGGGATTTGAACTTTGTCTTTGAGGTCAAACTCTTATCGCTGAGCTGACACCTCATCAAAGGAGACGAATTCATCTTTGATGGTTTAGATAAACGTCAAACGTGTATGTTCTTGTTGATTTATTAATGTGTTTGTCTTATGGCTGAATCACTTTAGGGGAAGTGGCAATGCAAAGAATGAGTAGTAGCCAAGCTAATCCAAATGGATTAAGAAATGCTGATGCAGACACTTCAAATGCACCAAGAAGAGGAATGGTTCTACCTTTTCAACCACTTGCAATGTCATTTGACAGTGTTAATTACTTTGTGGACATGCCTGCAGTAAGGATCTCATTCTCAACTTTAAAATTTACATTATCAATTATCTGTGAGGTAGGTACTTATGATGGTGATTCTAACATCGGTATAAATATTTGACAGGAAATGAAAGAGCAAGGAGTGACAGAAGATAGGTTACAATTGCTTAGGGAAGTAACCGGTTCATTTAGGCCTGGAGTTCTTACTGCACTAATGGGAGTTAGTGGCGCCGGGAAGACAACTTTAATGGATGTTTTAGCAGGAAGAAAAACCGGTGGCTACATCGAAGGAGATGTTAAAATCTCTGGATACCCTAAGAACCAAGAAACCTTTGCAAGAGTTTCTGGTTACTGTGAACAAACTGATATTCATTCACCTCAAGTTACTATCAGAGAATCATTGCTTTACTCGGCTTTCCTTCGGTTACCAAAAGAAGTTGGTGAAGAGGAAAAGATTGTAAGTGTTCGCAACTATATCTTTTAATTATATTTTTAATAAAAGAGAGTATGCATTGACAGTGTAAATAAACTAGTTTTACACTGACGTTTAATAAGAATCGAGCCTTTTGCATACATAGAAGAAGGGTGAGAAATTGAAACATTTTGAATTAATTGATGTTTTCAGCAATTTGTGGAACAAGTGATGGATTTGGTAGAGCTGCAAAGTCTCAAGGATGCTATTGTGGGGCTACCAGGAGTTACAGGGTTGTCAACTGAACAAAGAAAGAGGTTGACAATCGCGGTCGAGCTTGTTGCTAATCCTTCAATCATATTCATGGATGAACCAACTTCAGGTCTAGATGCAAGAGCTGCTGCTATTGTTATGAGAACTGTAAGAAACACTGTTGATACTGGAAGAACTGTTGTGTGCACAATTCATCAGCCTAGCATTGATATCTTTGAAGCCTTTGATGAGGTACATCAACTAGACCATAGTATTTAAACATAAGCTATAATATGTAAACCTTACACCTGAATAAAAAAAAGTACTGCAGCCGTCAGCAGTCAGAGACGTGGGCACAATTGGCAGAACTCATGTGCTCTTTGTTTTCATTTTTTGTTTCTTTTTTCTTTTGAACTGAGTTGTTTGTTCTAACAATTCTCTTTTGTGGCAGCTCATATTGATGAAAAGAGGAGGGCAACTGATCTATGGAGGACCTTTAGGTCGGAATTCACACAAGATTATCGAATACTTTGAGGTATTACAACCGACTCATTATTTTTTTTGCCATCATCTTCTTTAAAATGTGGTTCAATTTCAAGTACAATATCAAGTTTCATTGAAACTCTTTTCCTCAGGCAATTCAAGGTGTCCCAAAAATTAAGGACATGTACAATCCTGCAACATGGATGCTTGAAGTTAGCTCCGTAGCTGCTGAAGTCCGGCTTGGAATGGACTTTGCTGAATACTACAAGCAATCAGATTTGTTTCGGTAAGTAAACATACAGCTATTATTAATTAAAGTGGCACTGTTGACGATTTTACAACTCTCCCTGATCAGAATTAAACTTCATCTATGAGTTGTTTTAAGCTAACACATATATGCTTATTGAGCAGGAGAAGCAAAGCTCTTGTAACCGAGTTAAGTACACCGCCACCAGGAACTAGTGATTTGTTTTTCGCTACTAAGTACTCCCAATCAACAGTTGGACAATTCAAATCTTGTCTTTGGAAGCAGTGGCTAACATATTGGAGAAGTCCAGATTACAATCTAGTCAGATACTTTTTCACCTTGGCTTGTGCTCTCATGATAGGGACAGTATTTTGGAGAGTTGGCAAACACAAGTGAGGACTTCGTCGTTTGAATTGAAATCTAATTTCTTTCACGCCATGATAGTTCTTGATTTTAGCTAATTTCTTTCTTATTATCTTTGTTTAGGGACACTTCGACTGATCTGATACTGATTATAGGAGCGATGTATGCTGCTGTTATTTTTGTTGGAATTAACAATTGTCAAACAGTTCAACCAATTGTCGCTATTGAAAGAACAGTGTTTTATAGAGAAAGAGCCGCTGGAATGTATGCTCCTTTGCCATATGCCTTAGCACAGGTAAGAGTCTTATAACTTGTGGTGCAAGTTACTAGTTATGATTTTCATTCTCTTGTGAATTTTACCTTATGTTATGTTACTTCATTTTTAATTGCAGGTTTTGATAGAAGTACCATTTGTGCTATTTCAAACATTATATTACTCACTCATAGTGTATGCTATGGTGGGCTTTCCATGGAAAGTAGAAAAGTTCTTTTGGTTCGTCTTTGTCTGCTTCTTCTCCTTCCTATACTTCACATACTACGGAATGATGACTGTTTCCATCACGCCAAACCATCAAGTTGCATCAATCTTTGCAGCAGCATTCTACGGAGTCTTTAACCTCTTCTCTGGTTTCTTCATTCCAAAACCTGTAAGTACCTCGCAAAAAGATGTTTTAGTCTCTCTATAAAATCGCAATCATTCAACTTTCTTACATCAGCAGGTTTTTAATTGACGTGGCATAAGATATGTATATTGTAAATCCACTTAGATGATTCTACATCAGGAAATTTTATGTCGCACCAATTAACAACATGTCACATTCACCACTTTCGAGTTCAAAAACCGCGAGGGACAAATTATATGTGCGAGTGAGAATAAGGGGACCAACATGATATTAAATCCTATAATGTTTTACTAACATATTTTAATCAATTTTGGCATTTCAGAAAATTCCGGGATGGTGGATATGGTACTATTGGATTTGTCCAGTTGCATGGACAGTGTATGGATTAATTGTGTCACAATATAGAGACATAGATGATCCAATTACTGTTTTTGGAGCTACTCAAAACTTCACTGTGAAGGGATACATTGAACATCATTATGGATTCAAACCTGATTTCATGGGACCAGTTGCTGCAGTTTTGGTTGCTTTCACTTGCTTCTTTGCCTTTATATTTGCCTACTGCATAAGGACATTGAACTTCCAATCAAGATAAATGAATTACATTGTTGGAAAAATGAAGTTATGTTGCTGCAAAATGGTTACATTACAGTCTATGTGACTTGTGTATGTACATAACTTATGATTTATGCAGCGTATTTAATGTTGTTTCTTATAGATGACTAAGATAATTTTGTTAGTAGAGAATTGTGTTGATTAAGTGTAAATCTTGTTGATTATGCTACATTGTTAATTTGGTTTGCTACTTGGAACAAATTTGGTATTTCATTTCATCAGTTCTTGTATAAATGTTCATTGCCATAAATAAAAAAACTTATTTTTTTACCTTAATATATTTTTTTGCCTTAATAAATAATACTCCTAATTCAACATATTGCACTTTTGTATTTATGATAATCGTAAATACAACAATACATATTAAGGATAAATTGCATTTTTGGCCTCTAAATTTCACATACTCGCAATTTTGACCTCCTGACTAAGTCAACGTACATGTGGCAAGTGAATCACATGTCACATCAGCATGATTTGCCACATGGACAACGTCACACATGCCACATCATCATATGTGGCAACCCATGCTGGCGTGACATGTGAGTCATTGTCCACGTGGCAAAGCATGTTAATATGGCATGTAAGTCACTTGTCACATGTTCGTTGACTCGGTCAAAATTAGTGGAGAGTTATCCTTCTTTTTTTGGCTTTCACCACCAGTTGAATTTGATTCGGGGATCAGTTCTGGCATCAAGTGGTTCCAGCTCCCTCCCATCGCAGTTGGGGAGAGTTACTGTAACGACCCAAAATTTAATATTTGTCATTTAGTTATTTTACTAAGCGACGAATATTTAAGTAACGCAAACATAAGTTAGTGAGCGAGAAGTTATGTTGTTTGGGCTTTTGGGCGTGTGAGAAGCAATTGGGCTTAGTCTATTGGGCCAAGAGTTAGTAAACATTGGGGGAGCTATAAGTAGCATAAGTTTGGGTGAATAGTCTCATAAGTTACAAATCCATGAGAAGTTCAAGAGCCTAGCTAGGGCAAGGAGCTCATGAGGGAGAGGGAGAGCTCGTGGGAGAGAAAGAGAAGAGCAAGCTCGAGGAATCGTCGAACTAAGGTATGAGAATTAGATTACATATTCGTGAGTGATTTGAAAGAGGGGAGGATGTCGATTCCTCCACTCCCAAACTCTTTCCACTCTATTTTCTTGTGGGTTTTGTGGGTGATTTTCTTGATGGAAAAATGGATTCTTTTGATCCTAACATGTGTAGTGAACTCATGGTAGATGAGGTAAACAACTTTGGGGAGTTGAAAGTGGGTATATGTAGATGTTGATCAATGATTTGCATGTTTTGTTAAACTTGCTTAAAATGCAAGAAATTGGTATGAATTTGTAAGTGTGATGTATGTGGGTGTTTGTGAGTGTTAATTAATGTTCATAGATACCATATATGCTTGAATTAGCTGTTTATAAGAATTTATAACATGTCTAGATGGATTTTTGAGTGGATTCCATGTTAAACCGCCTTAGAAAACTCAAGAACAGATATTCTTTTCTGGTGTAGTTCGCTAAGCGACCAGGAGTTCGCTGTAGCGAACATGTTCGCTGAAGCTCGCCAATGCTCGCCATGAGCAGGTGACTTCCTGGTGAGGTTCTCCATGTCTCGCTGAGCCTTCGCTCAGCGAAGGCCTCTGTGACAGCAATTTTGTTGATGTTTGTAAGTGTAATTAGGCACTTGTAACATGGTTTAAGGGTATCCTTACATGATTGTTGATACATGTTGATACTGTTAATGCTTATTGTTAATCGTTATATGATTGATAAACGTGTACGCAATAAGTTGTAGCTTAAAGTGAGTATGTATATGTTTTAGCATTAATTTGCAATGATAAGAGAATGATGTATGTTTTATGACATAAGTGTAAATGAAACCTTGTGTGTATAAAAATGAGTATGCAGATAATTATCATGTGAATAATTATAAATTGAGTAATAGGATATTGTGTTATCCTAATGTGATAGATGTTGGAATTGTGTTTTCGTATCAATGAATAATTAGCTTCG
This sequence comes from Trifolium pratense, assembly GCF_020283565.1. Lineage (NCBI taxonomy): Eukaryota > Viridiplantae > Streptophyta > Magnoliopsida > Fabales > Fabaceae > Trifolium > Trifolium pratense. The sequence continues at coordinate 46,598,884 of NC_060063.1, read as the reverse complement.
AGCTAGAGAGCGTCATGTATTTGATGTGTTTATAAGTAATCATGCATTTATGAATAAATTGTGATATTGGAATCATGTGTATTCCAATAGAGTAAATGGACTATGTTTTCCAAAAGTGGCCGAAGATGGGATTATGTTATCCGAAATCTAGAGCCCATATCCAAACATGATATAAAACTGTGTGACTCCTCTTTATGAGTGAGATGGTTGATGATAACCGAGATCCGACATGATTTAAAACTGTATTGATGATGATCCTGCATGATCTAAAACTGACACCATCCAGCAACGATGTAAAACTGAATGAGATGGTCTAAGTTGGCCAGCATCCAACATGATGTAAAACTGTTAGTTCATCTTAAATGGGGTGACGAACATCCTGTATGATGTAAAACTGACAGCATCCTGCATGATGTAAAACTGATGTAGAGTCCGTGCATGACTATAATCTGAACAGTCCGTACATGACTATAATCTGAACAGTCCGTCATGACTGAAATCTGAACAACGTGGAAATGGTACCACATGCATTAGTTGTGTCTAGGGGACATGACATGAGTAAATGGCATTAGATTGCATTAGGGTAAATGTGCATATACTTGATAATTGTTATGTGACGTTATCTGATTGGATTGTAATGTGTTTTCCGTATGTGTTAAGCTTTGGTATTTACTAATTGTTTAATACTGTGATTGTTGCCATGACTTGGTATGTGAGTAGAGTCCGTCATGACTATAAAATGAACAAGTGTAGAGTCCGTCATGACTATAAAATGAACACTTTGGTAGTGTCCGAGAAGACGTGAAACTATATGATTGGTGTGTTTGTAAATGAATGATTAATTGGTAGTCGTATTTGACGATGTATGTGCGTGAGTTAGAAATGTATGATAGCGTGTGAAGTGTGTAGTATACTACTCACACTTATATTTATGTTTATGTTTTCTAACTCTCTGCTTTGTGTTATTTGCTGGACCTTTGGGGGTCCAGGTTGACAGGTTATGTGTTAGCCTCGTCCGAGTGAAATGGTGAAGCTCTGCTCTGATTGAGACACGAGAAAAAGGGGTTTTATATCTATATAGAGTCCTTTGAGAACACTCTGTTTGGTTTAGTTTCATTTTGAAAATGTATCCGTTTTGTATGACTAATGACGCATCGTGTCGATGCGAAGATTTGTGTTGTTTATTCAAACATTTTACTAATTAATTGTATTAGTATCATCTTTGAATGAAGCTTGTAGTATTCAAACCAGCGCTTTATAATCATATTTTCAATTTTCCGCTGCGTATTTTATAAAAAGATTTTATAAAGGCAGAGTTAATTAATTAACGGGTTTGGGTGTTACAGTTACCCTTTTGCAAAATGGGATAAAGTTAGATGCCCAAAATTATTCGTTTGTGAAAGGTAGAAGGTCAAAAGTGCAATTTATCTTATTTTCTAATAGAAAAATAAAATTGTGAAACATTTTATTTGATTAAGCAAACTATATAAGTTTATGATCAAACTTCCTAGTTCCTCTTCACCTTTTGTCAGATAGAGAAAAACAAGGAAATTGAATCTTCTCCTAAAGACTCTCTCTCTCTCAATCCCATTTCTTTCTCTCTCCCATTGGATTCAAACAACCGCAACTCCCTCTCCTTCAAACACTTGTCTCACAATCATGATCTCAAAAACTTCAACTTTCATGGTAATAACAACAATTACATACAATTCTAATTTTCTCTTTTCACATTCCATTTCCACAAAATCACACTTAACAATTTGGTAAATTTACAACAAGATTTGATTTTTTTCATCTGGGTATTAATCTTTTTAATACATTTTTCCATTTTTGTTGGTAACTTTGATCACAGTGCAACTCAAGCATTGTTGGGTTATCTTCTTGTAGTAAGCATAAAGGTTCTTTGAGGTGCATTGTTTAGGTCCTACCAAGAAATCAGTTGATCACAGTCCCATCAGTGTTGTCATGGCAACAAGTAACGGTTCAAGTTCCACGGTGTCTGACATTGATGATAACCCCACCATTGCTGGAGGTGTTAGGGATGTTTACGGCGAGGATAGGGCCACTGAGGATCAGTTTGTTACTCCTTGGAGTGTTTCTGTTTCCAGGTGTGTTTGGATACTCCTAAATTATAATTATAATTATAATCATAATCATCCTATTCGTAATCATAATCATCCATATCGAATAGATGTAGGTGTCGGACAATGACATGACACTGACACATGTGATAACATTCAATCGCTTCTATTTGCTTAAATTATTATCCGTGACTATGTGTCAGTGTTATGTATGCATCTTTATTGGTGTCTACGTGTCAATGTTATGTATTCGTTTTTGTTTCATTTAGTCATTGATTATAGGTCAAATGCATTTAGGGATCTTTATGTTTCGCGTTAGTCACGGATGAGTCTTTTAAGTTTTTTAGGTAACAAATAGGTCTTAAGTTTCTAATTTATTGCACCGTTACTCTTTCAACCTCGTTACAAAAGCGCTGACATAACCATTAACTTAGTGTGGTGGCACTGAACACTATGTCTTGTTATTTGGAAGCCAAAACGCAGTGTTCACTACCACCTAACTAAGCTACTTCAGCGGTTTTTATAAGGGAGAATATCTTGAAGGGTAACCGTGCAATAAATTAGAAACTTAAAAGATCTATTTGTTACCTAAAATGTTACAAACGCAAAACTTAAAGGACATTTGGATGCATTTGGCCTTATTATATTAGTCCTTTTGAGTTTGTTAATTAGTCTAAATGTGATTTTGATTTCAGAGATTATTTTGAAATTTTGTTAGTTTTATCAAACAAATTGGATGTTTTAAGACTAAAATGATGATGCACATTACTCTTAGATTGATTCTCTTATTTCTTTTTGTGATGAATTGTTTGGTTTTTTTAGTGGATATACTTTGTTGAGAGATCCACATTTTAATAAAGGACTAGCCTTCACTGAGACAGAGAGGGATGCACACTACTTGCGTGGTCTTCTTCCCCCAACTGTTATTTCACAAGAAACTCAGGTTTATCTCATCATATAATATTGGATTGTGTATGACTGAGTCCTCACCACAATATATCAAATTATAGTTCTTACTGCCGCTTCGTTTGTACAGGTGAAGAAAATGATCCAAAACATAAGACAGTACCAAGTTCCATTGCAGAAGTACATGGCAATGATGGATCTTCAGGTAGCCTTGTGAAATTTACTCTTCCTTGCACTGCACTTATTTACCATTTTGCCTTAATTTTGTTGAGTCTAGAATCTCTTCTTTACCATAAACTTATATATATTAAGGGATGTTGCGTCCCGATATGATTTACAAATTTTCGGGTTGGATTGTAATGCTTTTTGTTTGTTATGTGTTGCATTGCAGGAGAGAAATGAAAGGCTGTTTTACAGGCTTTTAATCGATCATGTTGAGGAGTTACTACCGTTTGTTTATACTCCAACTGTTGGTGAAGCTTGCCAGAAATATGGATCCATCTTCATGCATCCTCAGGGTCTTTACATAAGCTTGAAAGAGAAGTAAGCTTCACTCCAATTGCTCCTTTATCCTCCGAGAATTGTTGATTGTGCACTTAGAATTGAATTTTTATATAATTGTGTCTATTATCCATCTCAAAGTAATTGTTCCATTTTCTCTTGGTTGGGGTTTAAAGAGGAAGGATTCTTCAAGTGCTTAGGAATTGGCCTGAGAAGAACATTCAAGTCATTGTTGTAACTGACGGAGAGCGGATCTTGGGTCTTGGGGATCTTGGCTGTCAAGTAATTTCTATTATAGTTGATTGCATGTATTATTCATGATGATTATATTCATATGATCTAGTAGTGTAATATCTCCTTTGGTAACACATGTATTCTCAGGGGATGGGAATACCAGTAGGAAAACTTTCTTTATACACTGCACTTGGTGGAGTCCGCCCTTCTTCCGTAAGTATTTTTCGCTTACTTTGCCAGTCACAAACTTGAGTTGCAGATTTGTGTTTTCTTACTTTGTTTTAAAAAACTACTGAAATTTTAGTTGCTGATAACTCGTGAACTCATACAAGTCCACAATCCCAAGTTTGTATTTTTGGTTGTCATGTAGTTGGACACTTTTTAGCATTGAATCGCATTCATATTATTTTTAATGTGAGGTGAACTTGTAAGTTTATGATCCGACTTCCGAGGTAACATAGGCAAAACGAATTTTGCTGGAATCTCAAGTTTGACAACCTTGGTTCTAACTTCTAAGCTAGCTTCATTAGTAGCAAGTTATGGAAGTTAATTTAGACCTATCCTAAGTTCTTTCTATATGTCTTTCTGTATTCTTATTTGTTGTGGCTTTAATTTCTTATTACAACCCTAATATTATATTATAAAATTGTTTCAGTGCTTGCCTATTACCATTGATGTTGGTACAAACAATGAGAAGTTGTTGAATGACGAATTATACATAGGGCTCAAACATAAACGAGTAACTGGGAAGGTGCTTTCTTTGCCGGGCCTCGTTTTTATTTCTTGGCATCCAGCCTCATTTAATATTCAATAATAATTAATTTATTTCAATTTTTTGATTCAGGAATATGCTGAACTTATTGATGAATTCATGACAGCATGCAAGCAAAATTATGGAGAAAAACTCCTCATCCAGGTACTAAGCAGTGTGCAAAGACATAGTTCTTGGTTTATTAGCTCACAAAATGCTAGTTTTCTTGTTTGCCATCTTCTGAATTTTTTTTACCTTTTTTGTTTAGTTTGAAGACTTTGCAAACCACAATGCTTTTGATCTACTTGAAAAATATAGGACAACGCATCTTGTTTTTAATGATGATATTCAGGTAAGTAATTCATATCTTAAAATATGAATTTAGTTACTACTGTGACAAAAATTTATCCCTGCTATGGACTTCTTTTCAGGGAACTGCATCAGTGGTCCTTGCAGGACTTGTTTCGGCTCTGAAATTGGTTGGGGGAAGCTTGGACGAGCATCGTTTCTTATTCCTTGGTGCTGGAGAGGTAAGTTCATACAATTTGAGGATCATGCCCCCGGAAGCTTGGACGACCATCGGTTCTTATTGATGACTTGAATTGTTTTTGGTGGCAGGCAGGCACTGGAATCGCAGAACTCATAGCACTCGAAATATCAAAACGGGTACTTTTTTTTTTCTTCTTTCTGTTATGTCTTCTTTTTTGGTATTAATGATGTGAGCATTCCATGAATGGTATATATTTATCCGAAAACTACTATTGTCTATGCAGACAAATTCCCAGCTGGAGGAAGTGCGCAAGAATATTTGGTTGGTGGACTCGAAGGTTGTACAGAATCCAATTTAGCTCCTACATCTAGAAACTAAATTCTCATTTTCTGTCTAAATTAATCTTTTAATCCTTCTTTTTGTAGGGCTTGATTGTGAGTTCTCGCAAAGAATCACTCCAACATTTTAAGAAGCCCTGGGCTCATGACCACGAACCTGTTACGGAACTTGTAGATGCTGTAAATGTACGATCTTTGTCTCCTATTCTCTCACTCACTCACTCATGCACTCACGCAAATACACACTTAGAGCAGAAGTTTCAAATTTCTCACGTTTCAATGTTTTCTTTTCAGCAAATTAAGCCAACAGTGTTGATCGGAACATCAGGGCAAGGGAGAACTTTTACGCAAGATGTCATTAAAGCGATGGCCTCAATTAATGAGGTACATTGTCAACCTATTCATCAACCTAATATGCAATTTGATGCCTGCATAAGCTGAATCTATGTACTATATGTTGATGCTTGCAGAAACCAATTATTCTTTCACTATCCAACCCAACATCTCAGTCAGAATGTACTGCCGAAGAAGCTTATACATGGACCGAGGTAATGTGAAGACGCGGAGTGTTGAACATTTCAGCTTCCTTATCTTTTCCTGTGGATGATTAATAAGCAACGACTCTTCTCATTCTTTTGGTGTTTGTTGTCCATTTGTGTTTCTGTCAGGGACGAGCCATTTTTGCTAGCGGTAGCCCATTTGCCCCAGTTGAATATGATGGAAAAGTGTTTGTGCCTGGCCAGGTCTTAACTCAATGAAGTTTTTATAAATTTTGAAAAGTTTGTCATATCAAACGAATTGTAGTTTGAATTTTTTTTTTTTTTGTTAATCAGTCTAATAACGCGTACATCTTTCCTGGATTTGGTCTCGGTTTAATAATGTCTGGTACAATCCGAGTGCACGATGACCTGCTTCTGGCAGCTTGTAAGTGCATCAGAGATTCAAACATTCCTTCCAACATTAAGCTTGATTGAGATATTCTCTGACTAAATTACATTTCCATTCTTTGGAACAGCGGAGGCTTTGGCTTCACAGGTGACGCAGGAAGACTATGACAGGGGACTCATATATCCACCATTCACTAGCATCAGAAAGATTTCGGCACACATAGCTGCCAAAGTGGCTAGTAAGGCCTATGAGCTTGGTGAGCCTTAGTTTTTCGTTTGGTTTACAATTATTTTAATGTTAGACTAAATATGTCTTTAGTCTCTAAAATATGGTAACTTTTATGTTTGGTCCCCAATTATTGTTGACTCATTTTGTCCATTCATTTCAAAAAAGCGCCGACTTTGGTCTTTACAACTAATTTCGTCAGTCAGACAACCTCTGAGATAATGGATCTGGGTTTGATGCAGTCACAAAGTCATGCAGTCAGCATATCGGTGACTGCTGGATAAAGATCGGACAATACAAAAAGCAAGCAGATTTTTAAGTAAAATTAAACTCTAAAATGCGTGCTTGAAAGCTAGACTGTCTGATCTTGATCTAGTGGTTATTGATGTGTTGACTACGTGAATGCGTGAAATATGTGATTGTAGGAAATCTAAATCCATGACACAACCTATGTAGATTACATGCCTTGCTTGGATAGTTGCAAGCGAGATTCTCACTAGCTTTTTTGTCGACTCTCTGACTGATAGAGGTAGCTACAATGACTAAAGTTTACACATTTTCATAAATGAGGGACTAAAATGAGACGAAAAGTATCATATTATGGAGTACTAAAATCATATTTCAGCCTTAAATGGTTTTTCTTCTTGAAATATTAGGAATTATTTTAGGACAAAGAATAAATTGAGCTTACATATTGTTCAGGTTTGGCGACTCGCCTTCCTCGACCAAAAGATTTGTTGAGTTTTGCGGAGAGCTGTATGTATACCCCAACTTACAGAAGCTACCGGTGATGGGACAATAGTCCTTTTTTGTTCAATTTTTTTAGGTTTTATTTCATGAGAACTACATCTTTTTTTTATGTACCTTTTGTGCTTTAGTAAGTTTTTCTATTCTTATGGGTGAAATTAGGAAACTGGTAATAGTAGTGGTAGCAGAACTTTAGTATAGTTTGAGATATTTTCTTTTCTGCTATTATATTTAGGTTACAACAAAAAACTAGAAAATGAAAAGTAGTTGAAAGCATCTAAAAGCATAAATAATGCTTGCACATTTAAAAAAATGTAAAGGTATTGGTTGTTTCAACTTTCAAGTGAATACTAACAAATCAACAATTAACATACTAATATTGGTTGTTTGAAGTGAATATTTTGTTTTTAAATTTAAACCTTAATTCATTCAAGTAATAATTCGGAACTACTCCGGTAGTCACAAAAGTAAACACACTTTGTCGAACTACATGAACAAACTATAGTGCATTATTTTTTGCAATTTGTGTAATTTTTTGTTACTAGTTATTGCTAAAAAGAAAGAGAAAAAAACCAATCATTTGTCAGGTACAATTCTGACTTCTGATGATAGATGCTATGGTGGGGTTAGAATGAATCTCGAATTTTGCCTAGCATTGCATTTTAAGAAGAATAAAAACTTTATGACAACACAGCACACTGACATGTCAAATATATGAATATGAATCCATTCCATTCCATGGCTATGTCTCTCTGCAATGTATCGAACTCTTGTGCTTAAATGCTGACAACTGCATTTGTTAACTTATAGTGACAGTAGTAAAAGAGTACTTGATTTCTTGATACCAAATTTGAGGCACAATTTCCTTTTTACTTTTTCATGATTTGTTGGTATATGATATTATTTTCGTTCCTTCCTTTACCAATTTTTGTTTTTTTATTGGAAAATGATCTCGAGTGAGCAACCATTTTGAGCCGGATTGGCTAATGTAGGTTGGCTCAGTTGTTAAGGATTCGACTCAGCTTCTCGAATCTCATAAGGAACTATTTTTAAATTTTGTTGTCAATGTGAGCATCTTATAAAAAAAATATTATTAATAACAGTTACTTTAATAATTATTTTACAAATGTCTTATATGAAATTTAAACTTTATCGCTAAATTATAGTAATAGTAACACCTCATCCAAACATTCTTGCACCTTCCTTTTCCAACTTTATTAAAAGGGTGATGTTCATATGTTGTTCATCTTATCTTATGTGGATAAAACTTTGCCAAATAGATCAAAATTTCTCTTTAGTGTCTGCTTTCAATAATATCTTGCAAACAATTGATTCTATGCTCTTAAGAACACTAGCAAAATTGATGCTGACATAGATAGAATAATACATTCCTATAGTCACTTAGAAACTCCTATCTATGCCACGTGCATGGATTATTCGTCTCAATACTTACACATTTTTTATGAAAACTAGTGGGTCAGGCAGGCGCGTTCCGCTCCTGCCTGTAGTGGCGGATTCAGGACCCCGAGTCAGCGGGTGTAAAATTTTCAACTAAAAACATTAATAATTATTATATATAAATACATGAACTAACACAAAAATAAAAACACTTACTCATTGTGGCCTTAATTATAAGCATATATATATATATATATATATATATATATATATATATATATATATATATATATATATATATATATATATATATATATATATTCATAGATCGGAATATCGGATTGTCAATTATTCAATAAATCTAAAAAGTGAATATTAATTTACTTATAATTAAAGTCGAAGAATTATGAATTATGATACGTTAAACCTAGCGAGCTACACACACCTATAGCTTAGTGGCTACTTCCATTTACCCTGTGTTGGCCTCTTAGTTTTGTACTTTTGCCAGAGAGAAGTTTAGGATAATTCACCAAGTATTTAATAAGTTAATTACAAGAGTTATGATAAAACCTTATATAAAAAGTAAAAGCCTACAACCCTATTCATACTATACACGTATATGAAAAAACAAATAAAATGTAAGTATATAAAGTAAAATGTACAAAGCCTATAAGCATGATTTGGTTGTACCATTCGGTCAAAAACATGAAAAGGCTGATTAAAAGCTTGGAGTGAGAAAACGGTGGTGCAAATTCAATATTTGAGGGTGTGCAAAATAGTTCAAAAGCAGAATTTTGAGAGTTAATTATACAAAGCCAAGGGGTGCAAGTGCACACACTCACTTAGCTGTAGATCCGCCCCTGCCTGCATGTGTATAACTTATGTACAAAAAAAAATTGTAGTTATAAGAAGTTAAGTGCAATTATGGAATAATTAAAAAGTCATATAGGAAGTTAAGGACAATTATGGAATAATGAAAAATCTATCTCAAACTCAAGTATCCTTATTATATATATTGTTATAAATTTATTGTTAAGTGTTATTTCAAATGATAGTGAAGGGCAAAATGGACCCAAAAAAAGTCAGCCCAAACTCTCTTATCCCCTTTATATATTGTTATAGATAAAAGAAAATTGGAACGGTTCAGATTTTTTTATAAAAAAAAAAAAACACTTAAAAAAAACCTAAAACATTTGTTATTAGGAAACTAAGAATGAACTTAAATAACATTAACTATTTTGTTGCGCCATTTGAAATTACTTTTAAATCTTTTATTATTATTTTTTCTAAAATTTTGTTAAAAAGAATTAAAGAATGTATTTGGAAACCTACATATTTGTTTAAATAGTATTTAAAATGTTGTTTAACAACTCATCACATGGATTGGGCTCTGCCCCCTTTATGTAGAAAATTTCTCATCCCACCTACCCACTTTCTCACCACATCCCTGGAAATTACATTTTTGTCCTTGGTCAACAAATTCGGAACGCGTTTTCCGAATTTTTTTTGCCTTTAAAAACAACTTCGGAATGTGTTTTCCGAATTTTTTCCAAATTTGAACTAAAAAAATTCGGAAAATGCGTTCCGAATTTTTTTACCAAGGGCAAAAATGGAATTTCCAGGGGTGTGGTGAGAAAGTGGGTAGTGCGATGAGAAATTTTCCTTTATGTACCAAAAAAAACTCACATGACCCGGTGGTAGTGAAGGCTTGTGACTTTGAAGCGTACGTGCTTGTCTCAAAGTCTCAATTTGAATTCTATCGGTGTTATTTTTCTATGTTGGGTTAGTCTAAACAAATTGAAAACTTTGACTTTAGACGAGCCCCCACTAGTAGACGGTGGATTGATGGCTTTATGATTATTATGTCTTTTTAAAAAATTGTTAAAGACTTTTTTAAAATTTATGGTTACAATTCTACATAACTTTTCCCTGTGGCTGAAATCTGAGGTAAAGATCATGGCTTGGGGGGAATGTATCTGCGAAATCTCCGATGTCTAAATACGAGAGAAGTTGGAATAAAACATACCTTATAAAATTGTGGTGTACTAATATTTATATAGGGCAATCGTTGTGTTACTAGACCAATGAACATGATATTATGGATGGTAAAAAAACTCAAACCCGAGAGACCCACCCGAACTCAAACCCAAGTCAACGAGCGAAACTCAATTTGACTGCGTACAAGACATTGAACCTGATCTGCCTAAAAGTCCATCCAAAATATCAAAATTCAAAATAAAAGATACTATTGTGGGGTGGTTAGTTCAACGAGTTTGAACTAAGAGTTGAAGGAGTTAAGAATTAAAGATCCAAACTCAAATCTCGACAAAGGTAAACAATACTAGCAACTAATTTTTAACTTCAAAAGTTTCAAAAAAATATATTCATTCACGAATCACAAGTATAGGTAACACTGTTACCAAATACTTTCTCTGATCTTTAATATAAGAAAATATTCACTTTTTAGATACATCGAAAAATTGATGTATTTAGTGTATGATATAGTCTAGATACACCAATATTTTAATGTATCTAAAAAAAGAATATTTTGTTATATTAAGCAACTGATGGAGTAACTAGATATTTCTTTCAATCATGCGAAAATTACATTACATATGATTGAAGTAAGATCAGAATATACTCTCCCATTAATTATATAGTGCTTGCTTGATATAGGGAAAGTGGGCCTTTTTCCCTGACACAAATATTTCACTCCCAAATGTCGAAAAAAGAATGCATGCAGTGCAAAACATTCGAATTTTTGCAATTAGCCCCACACCCTCAATGATGATGAAAAATTAAAAAAAAAGGTGAAACTTCTCACTTGTTAGTTTCTTGACACGTGTAAGTTGTTACATCATTTTTGTGCTATAAAATCCCCTTCATTCCCACATTAATATATCATGCATTAATTCAAGTATAAGCCTCTAATTTCATTTTTCACTTAACATTTTTTCTTTCTAATATGGAGCAAAACCAATCTCGTATTCAACTTGTTGCAATGAAACAGTCCTTCTTTGATCAGGTTCTTCCCTCATCCTCCTATCAAATTTTTTTATATTCATATGATATATGTATGATGTTAATTTTCTTAATTAGATTAGGTTTTGATATATATATATATATATATATATATATATATATATATATATATATATATATATATATATTCAATTCAATCATATAAAACAAATTTACATTATGGTTTTTTTTAACTTTGACAAGGTCTATATATAGTACTTTTTAGCATTAACCAAAATGTGAGACTTGTATTAAAAAAAAAAAGAGAGACTTGTATTATTTTCGTGGTCAATGATCATCAAATGTACTCACAAATCACAATAGGCATAATTCACTAAAATTCATATAGTCAATTGTACTCCCTCTAGTTCACTAGAAACATTTCATTTTTTAGATCCATTGTAAAATTTATATATTATTGTCTAGATACATCAATTCCACAATTAATCTAAAAAGTAAAATATTTCGTATATATAGGACCGGAGGAAGTATGTATTTTGTGGCTGATATGACAACATTATATATCTTCGTATTATTATAAGTGTCTCATTTACTTCTTTGCAGGGATTGCTTGATGAACAATTTATCCAACTAGAAGAACTGCAGGATGATGTTAATCCTAACTTTGTTGAGGAAATTGTCATTCTTTACTACGGTGATTCGTTACGCCTTATTTCAAGCATAGAGCAGGCTCTGTAAGTTCATTCATTTTTACCATTGTTTATAGTCTCATGATTTTATTTTATTTTTTTATTTTATTATTTGATCATACTTGATTATTTTTTTATTATATTTAGCAAGGAGAGGAACCTACTAGATTTCAACAAGCTGGACACACTTATGCATCAATTCACTGGAAGTAGTTCAAGGTATATAATACAAAATAACCCAAACTAAATATTAACAAATATCATCACCATTGTTATTATTAAATTATTGTTTTTGTAATTAAAATAATAAGTTGTGAGCATCCATGTAAAACTTTTTTTAAAAATAAAAAAATATTTAACTATCTTATGGTATCATAGTACGTATCACTTTTAAAAGTTCTTTTTATTTACATGAAAATTACGTAAAAACTTGAAAAATATCACATACATAAGATACATATAGTGTTGGCTTTATGACAACAAAGAATCTCTAATTAATATTATTTATCTAATTATTTTATAATTGATTGCAGCATCGGAGCCAAAAAGGTGAAAGCAGAGTGCAACCTGTTTAGGGAATATTGCAGGGCAGGAAATATTGAAGGGTAATCTATTTTTCACATAACCTTCCAAAATTTCTATAACAATCTTATTATTATATTTAAATTAATATTTATACTAATACATGTATCGAATGACTTAAAATTATTAATAATATATTTAAATTAATACTCTATTCATAAAAATAAAAATTGGGGTGGGAGTAGGTTGTGGTCCAAGTAGAATTGAGTTTGACAGAATTGATTTTGATAGAATTGAGTTTGATAGAATTGATTTATGTTTGGATATATTCATACAAAAGTGAGTTGAACAAATAATTTGAGTGTAAAAATCAATTCTAGAATGAGAAGCTACAATTTCTAGCTTCAAGTAGAATCCATTCTGGAGGCAGAATCAATTCTAGTTTTGAGGAACCAAACAAGTCAGAATTCATTCTACAAGTCCAGAATCAATTCTGGCTGCTCCAGAATTGAAACCAAACATACACTAAAAAGGGTGGTAGATGCAATATTCCAACTATCAAGTTGGTAAGCACTAAATGTGAGAGGTATTAGAAATTATATATTGCATATCTTGTGTAGAGCACCAGTTAAACTTTTATAGATAGAAAATTAGTGTTTCGGGAACCTAAAACTCTCTTTTGGACACCTTGCCCCTGAGATAGGTGTAGGCGGAAGAGTAAGATACGATGGTACACATGTCCCAAAGGTGTGTGATCTGTTGCATGTCTAGGGTGTGCCCATGGAGTGATCCACACAACTTAACTTAGTTCGGGTGACCCATCCAATTCGCAAATGAGCCTTGGTTCGGTCAAAAACCATAACAATCATAACTAGTAGCATTTCAAAATTTTACCACCATGTGGAACAACTAACATTTTGTTGAAGGCTAGCTAAACACATTATGTGAAGAATATGGATCAATTTATTTATATATAAATTGAGATTTCAATCACCCAATTTGTAAATTTTGTAACAATAACTATTCTTGTTTGAATACGTAGATGTATGAAGAGTTTCCAACAATGTAAGAAAGAATATGCTTCACTAAGAAAGAAGCTTGAAGCTTATTTTCAGGTAACTATAGAGTAGTGTATATATATATATATATATATATATATATATATATATATATATATATATATATATATTGTAAATTTGTTGTATCTTAGGCATTTTGTTGAACTCCATTTAAAGTTTATTTTCAATTTTCAACTTGAATGAAGTTGGCTAGGCAAGTTGGGTCCTCGGAGGCAGCATGCCGCTCCAAGTGAAGAAAATAAAGGCAAATCCACAAGAGCAACAATAGGAACTTATGAATCTTTTATATTACTCAAGTAATTAAAGTATCTGACCATTAGTAGAGGCCTCTTCAATGTATTTTCACATCTTATGTCATTTGAGTTTAATAAGGAACTTATCAACTCTTTCAATATTGTATACACTTACCATTTGAATGCTTGAAAATAAATGCTCCATCTTTTAGTGATATGTGTTGTACAAGTGAATAATAGTTTGTATTTTTTTTTTATCTATAAATGATAAACACCACTAAAATTTACACACAACCGTAAAGTTCTGAGTTTGAATAAAGGTGTAGGCGTCCACTACAAACTATAGAGATACATGGGTCCAATCATCATATATTAAAACAGAAATGTTATCCCAACAAAAATACAACACAAAGGAGCATTTTTGACATTCCAACCTTTAAATTAAGGACATTTCAGTCAAAACAAATATCACTTCATCTTCTTCACCTACCTTCTCTCTCTCTCTCTCTCTCTCTCTCTATCTCTCTCTCTCTCTCTCTCTCTCTCTCTCTCTTCAATTAACCGTCATACGCACCACACAGTCCACCACCAGACAATCACTAATCTCGCAGCCACCACAACAACAAAGTCGCACATCACCTCCGGCAGCCGTTATCGCTGCACCTCCATCAAACAAAAAGCTTCCTCGTCACTATTGCAGATGAGTAGCTCTACTTCCTCCGACATGGCTCTACAACTCCGGATCCGCCTTCACTTCCATCTTAGTCGCTATTAGTCGTCGTGGTGGTACACGAGCACGACCACTGCCTTCACTTGTTTGAAATTTCCTTATATTGGATTCATTGGAATTTGCCGAGATGGAAGAAAACGAAAACATGGAAACAGAAGAAAGGTTCACACCATGAATACTACCCTCACCACCACCGGTTCCGATGAGAGCTATACCATGAGAGAGAGAACAGTGAGATGATCGGAGAAGAGAGAAAGAGTAGTGACATTAAAGAGAAAACAAACTGAGAAAGAAAAAAAAAGTATTTTTTTTTAAGGGAAAAAAAAGAAAGTATTTATGAACAGTCATCTGTGTTTTGTATTTTTGTTCAAAAAATTTGTTGAAATAACATTTCAGATATTAAAAAGGCTTTATTTACAACTTGTCTTTTAATAATTAATAAATATTAATTTAGGGTGTATATTTTATTAAACTCTGAGGAAAATTTTATTTTATTTTATAAGAAAAATGTAAATATAACTTGAGATTAAAGAATATAAGTAGACGTCCCCATGAGCTTAGCTCAATTGGTTGGGACATCAGCATTTTATATGCAGGAGCCAGGGTTCGAACCCTGGACACTCCACTTATCCATCTTTAATGGTGGAATTTCAAGCCACTAGGCTACCTGACCAAAAAAAAAAAAAAAAAAAGAATATAAGTAGACAGAGTAAAAAAATGTTACACAAACAACCAATAATATTTTATCTTTCTGTCACATAAGTTCATTCATGTATGGTTATTTTATTTTAAAACTACTTATATGACGTGGAAGAGTGGTGGTTGCAAAGTGTTTGCTAAATCAAGAAATATAATGTCATCCGAATGATATTGACAAACTATAATGTTAGCGAGTTTTGGTTTACTCACCTCACTGATCATGCCACATAATCATTTTTGTGAAATTTTAAGTCAACATTTTTCATGAAAGGGTAAACCAGATGATTTTCACATTACATGGAGTAATCCAAAAAAATAAATTGTAGTGGTAAACCAAAACTTGTCTACTTTACATGGTAAAAACCTATTTACCCTTAAATTATTTAGTATCAAAATCAGTTTTTTATAACACGTAACAAACAAACATTTAGGTACCGTTTGACCCAACTTTTTTTAGGTGTAGAAGCTCTTTTAACCATAAATCTAGAAATAATAGTTTTTTTTAACTAAAATAAAAATTGTTTGATAAATCTTACTTTTTTATAAAAAAAAGTTAAAAATTATTGTTTTTTTATTATAATAGGGTTAAAAAATATGTTTGATAGGAGTATAATTTTTCCTAAAGTATAGAAGTTTTTTTTTACTATAACGTTTAAAAATTATTGTTTGACCTAACTTCTTACGTTTAAGGATAAAAAAAGTTAGGTCAAACGCTACCTTAATTTTATATTTTTTAAATTAAATAAAAAAACATAATCTTTAGTCACTTGTAATATAAGCGCTTATTCACCCAAAAAAAAAAAAAAATAAAATAAAAATATAAGCGCTTAATTAAGTTTCCAAACATGCCCTTATTTGTTTGGCGACAATGATAATTACCGTGGAAGCTTTTTCCCTAAACGTTACCCTCTTCGGAATGAAATCATGAGCTAAAACCAACAAGCTCAAAATTTCACTCTCTCTTTCACCTCTACATACATTCTCATTCCACTACTCCTTTTTTTCCGATTTCAATCGATCTTCTTTCTTCACTTCTTCGTTTTCATAGATTCGCATTTTCGACCTTCAACACTTCAATTGTGAACGGTAACGCTGTATTGATTCGATTATTTTTAATTCTAGGGTTTATAAATTGTCAACAAGTTCAAAAAAATATAACCCTAGTTTCAGTGATTTTGTGATTATTATTTGATTTGAATTTGAATAAGGAATGGCCTCTTATAGGCCTTTCCCTCCTCCACCGGCGAGTCAAAACCCTATCGCACCACCACCACCTCCGCCGCAACAACGGGGGAATAATAATTGGGGTGGTTATGGTTACGGTGGCGGTGTTGGTGTTGGTGGAGATTCTTCTACTTCTTCATTCCCTCAAATACCTCCAAATTCAAATTATCAACATCATCAGCACCAGCATCAGCATCATCATGCTCCTCCTCCACCACCACCTTCAAATTACTATCCATATCCACCACCACCGCCTCCACCACCTGATAATTCATACCAGCCACCACCTCCGCCGCCACCTGGTCCTATGTATTATCCACCTAATAATCAATATAATCATCAACAACCACCGCCTCCGCCACCTCCTTTATCGCCGGGTGCTTCGATGCAGCCTCCACCGCCACCTCCTCCAGTGTCTCCGCCTCCTCCTCCGAACAACAATGAAGTGGAGAGGGGAGTCAATAAAGGGTCTTCTGGGAGACGTGATGTAGTTCCGCAGCATAAACAGCAGCATAAGCCTTCTCATGGGCATCCTCCAAGGAGGGTTGAGACGGAGGAAGAGAAGAGGTTGAGAAAGAAGAAGGAGTATGAGAAGCAAAGGCAAGAAGAAAAGCATAGGCAGCAACAGAAGAAGCTGAAGGAATCACAGAATAGTGTTTTGCAAAAGACTCAAATGGTGTCATCTGGGGGGACTGGAAAGGTGCATGGTTCTATTGCAGGGTCTCGAATGGGAGAGAGGAGAACTGCGCCCTTATTGGGCGGTGAGAGGGTTGAAAATAGGTTGAAAAAGCCCACCACTTTTTTGTGTAAACTCAGGTGAGTATGTTCATAATAATAGATTAGTATGTTGGAGTATGTTCATAATAATTGTTATGAACTTATCCCATTGAAAGGAACTGTTCTTATGCTATGTGGCAAAGATGACCTAATTATTTAGTGTTAACTTTCTTGCTTTTGAGATGCTTTAATCTGATCCAGTTCCTATCAGTTCAGATCAATTTTTTTGAGCTTTCATGTGTTCCTACTGGTTATTGTTTTTTTTTTTTGTGTGAATATTTCACTTGGTTATATTGCTTTTGGTGCCTCTGCAATACTTGTTCTTCTAAATTGGATATTCTGGTTTTGAATTGTGTTTTCTTTAACTTCATCTGCACTATTTTTTTACTCCCAAATAATTTTACATTTTAGTGGTACTTCTAATAGTATTGATTCACATAGCAGGAAAGTGATGTACTGTTATTAATTGATGATGTATTATTTCATCTTATGATTATTGTGGTGTCTACTTCCAGCACTGACAATTTTTTATGTGTATTCTTATTGAAGATTTCGAAATGAACTTCCGGATCCAACTGCTCAACCTAAGCTAATGGCGTTTAAGAAAGATAAAGATCAGTATGTTATCTCATTCATGTGTTTACCATTAGTATGTAGCTATCGAAATTTATCTATTTGGTTTACGGGGTTATTGATTTTGAATGTTACGATGTTTTCTTCCACCTTAATAACAAAAGGTTTCTCTTCATTGCAATGGTAACTGGGGAGTGATGATGTGTGTTTGGTTGAGACTAGATGGAGGGGAGGTGAGTTGATTTTTTTAATTATGTGTTTGGTTCAATTTTTAAAAGGGGAGGGAAGGGAGGGGAGGCGAGCGAATTCCCTCCTAGACCCACTTTTTGCTTCCCTCCAAATTGGGGGGATTTGGAGGGGAGGGGAGGGAAGGGGAGATGTGTTCTTTAAAATTTACTATATTCTCAATATTATCTCACTTTCATTTTCAATTCCAAATTTGTCATTACTTGTATGAGTTGTATGGTACAATATTTTGTTTGTATTCAATTTTAATTTGCTGTTTTTCTATTCTAATCTATTTTAGTTCATTTCTTTATATTGTAGTCATTACAATTTATTATATTTTTTGACACTATTAAATTACATTGCTTTTTTTACAATACTTTTTTACTTTTCGTTTTTTACACAGTATGATGTATTTATTTTTCTTTTACACAATACGTTGTTTTTGGACACTATGTTATTATTTTATGAGAAAAAGGAATATGCACCGACAATAATTGTTCAGGAGGGTGGGCGAGTCAAAGAGGATAACTGATACCTGAACAAGAAATCTGAAACATATAATGGTTGATTCTTGATGGGGAATTTGTAGCTGGGAAGTATAACTCTAGAATTTGGTGACATGCCCTGAAGAAAGTAGTTTGTGATTGTCTGATAGAAATGTCACACGAGTTGGATTATTCATATTGACCATCATGCTTGATATCAATGGTTGGCATTTCTCACTTATCATATCAGAGATCAGATACTTGTATCACTTGTTACATTTATTAAATAGGTGTTTTGTTTTGGTGGTGAGGGAGGGGGTGCATACACTATAGAGGAGTTAAAAGAGATTGTTTTTCAAATAGACATCCCATATAAGATGTTGAGAGTGTGTGTATGGAACTGATATTTGTGTATTTTGAAGCTTTACGGGTACATCACATATGATGCAATGATCACCGTTGTTTATTGGAAAACTTTATTTTGATGATGATTTTGAAATTAAGTTTCTTGACTTGTATTTGTATATGCTTATGAACAACTGTTTGATTGCTGTCCAGATATGCAAAATATACAATCACATCACTGGAGAAAATGTACAAACCCAAACTTTTTGTGGAGCCAGATCTAGGGATACCTCTGGACCTGCTTGATCTCAGTGTTTACAAGTATTATCCTTAGTTCCTTTAATAAATTTAAATACATACTCCCTCCGCTCCTAATTATAAGAGAAAATTCACTTTTTAGATACATTGAAAGTTTAATGTATCTAGTTTATATAATAGTCTAGATACATCAAACTTTGAATGTATCTAAAAAGTGGATTTTTGCTTATAATTAGGACTAGAGGGAGTATACTTCAATAAATAATGCTGAATTAGAAGGTCTGATGAACCCTTTTGTACAGTCCTCCCAGTGTCCGACCACCTCTTGCTCCAGAAGATGAAGATTTATTGCGAGATGATGAAGCTGTTACTCCTATGAAAAAAGATGGTATTAAAAGAAAAGAGAGGCCTACTGATAAAGGTGTCGCTTGGCTTGTTAAAACACAATATATATCTCCTTTAAGCATGGAATCGGCCAAACAGGTATTAGGCATATATGTTGATATAGGGATGCATTGCTATCTCGACATGCAACAACTCATAAACATATTATTGTAGTCGTTAACTGAAAAACAAGCTAAGGAGCTGAGAGACAGGAAGGGAGGCCGCAGTCTCTTGGAAAATCTTAACAATAGGTATGTATATGCCAATAGCTTGGCTATCCCAAGTCAATTTTAAGACAGATTACTTACTTTGCAAAAGTGATTAACCTTGTCTAATTATTATTGTATTCTCTCTTTTAGGGAAAGACAAATCAGGGAAATAGAAGCATCATTTGAAGCAGCTAAGTCCCAACCTGTTCATGCAACTAAAAAAGATTTGTACCCTATTGAGTTTATGCCATTGTTGCCTGATTTTGATAGGTATGGCTCCATATATACCTTTCATAAGTAATATTATTACTTACCCCGGTGTGTTGTACTTCTATTGATCAGCCTTTTATTTGTAGTATGGAAAGCCTGATCTTTTGATACTACAACAGGCAAACTGCTTCACAGCATTCATATATTTGTTCAAATTAATTAGTTGTCTTCTATTGTCCTACTTGGCAGGTATGATGATCAGTTTGTTGTTGCTGCATTTGATAATGCTCCAACTGTTGATTCAGAAATGTACAGTAAGATGGACAAATCTGTTCGTGATGTCTCTGAATCAAGGGTAAGCTATGTTGCAATGATACATGTAGTCTTCATCAATAACTCAATATTCTTTTTCCCTGTTTCGTAAAGTTTAAATCCAGGAAGTGCTGAGCAAGATATGAAAGTAATACAATAGACAGTCTAAAAATTAATTGCATTGTTAATATAACCACTTGTATTCATTACATGCCTTGTTAATTTGCTCTTGTAGTTTGACTTGCTATGTGGGGAGCTATCTACTTCTGAAATATTCTCTATACCATTGTTTATCTGGTAGGATAGTGATTGGCTCGATTTAACTATTACCGTTCTTTTGAAATAACAAAAAATCATGTATGATAAATCCCATGACTGGAATATAATTGTTGGTAGCTAATCTCTTGATTCGTGTTTTTCTGGTTCTGTGTGTGTTTTGCAAGCAACACCTTATGGAATATAATGTGGCTATTTTTCTGGTTACATTGTTGATCAATGGTACTTGCTGCTGAATGTTGTTAGGGTTACTCCTATTTTTTTGTGGCCTGCAGGCAGTTATGAAAAGTTATGTTGCAACAAGCTCAGATCCTGCAAATCCTGAGAAATTTTTGGCATACATGGTCCCAGCACCAGGGGAGGTATGAATTAAATGCAACTGTGGATTCTGATTTTGAAACACTAGTTATTGAAGAAAAAAAAAACTGTGACTAACATTTGGATTAATATGAACTTTGTTATGGCAGTTGTCAAAGGATATATATGATGAAGATGAAGAAGTCTCTTATTCTTGGGTTCGCGAGTATCATTGGGATGTATGTCAGAAGATTTTCAAAATTCCCATTGCTGAGTCATTAAATAAGAAATTCCCCATTTAACACTTTTCTGACATTTTCTTTTCACACCTTAACAGGTTCGAGGTGACGATGCACATGATCCCACAACATTCTTAGTTTCGTTTGATGAGTCAGAAGCTCGTTATTTGGTATTTCCTGTAACCAATTGCTATTTCTGTCGCAGCTTTCCAACTAGCATATAGTTTCTTAATATTTCAGCATCAATTTGTTAACTTCAGAGTAATTTGATGTGCAGCCTCTTCCAACTAAACTAGTTTTAAGAAAAAAGAGGGCTAAAGAGGGAAGATCGGGTGATGAGGTTGAACAATTTCCAGCTCCTGCTAGAGTGACTGTGAGGAGAAGATCAACCGTTGCTGCAATCGAGCGGAAGGATTCTGAGGTTTAGCAACAACTTCATCTATAAGCTTACCATTTTATTTGAATTCATCAAATACTGACTTATATGTGTTCCCTTCAAGGTTTATACACGTTTAAAGGGAAATTCGTCCAAGAGGCTAGAAATGGATGACGATCTTGACGACCAACATAGAGCTGCAGAGCACCATGATAATTTCCAATCTAGTGGAGGAGAAGATGAAATGTCCGATTGATTCTTTGGTGCAGATGCCGCTACCCTAAAGCAAAATTGTTCAATGAATATGATGGTTGGATTGGCCTCGCATAGCTGAATTTGTATGTGTTTCAATGAAGGTTAAATAATAACATATCTCATTTTTTTGTGTCCATTTTAACCTAATGCATATACTTTCAGATTGTAGGAAGCTGTTAAATTAACAGATTTTGTTTTCAATACGTTTATAATAGAAAATGTCGAGAAATAATGAATTTTAACGCATGTTATAAACTATATGGGTTCTTGTCATTGCTCTGAATGTTTTTAGTGAACATATTTTTCTCTCCAATGACTCAATATCAATGTCCTTGTCCCATCAATCTTTGCTCTTCAATGAATCTCCGAAAGAATGTTCATACTTTCAATTGATGGATGTCTGGTGGGTTGATCAAAATGTGGTTGTTGTTGGTGCTGACTAAATAGGAGACATAATTTGGCACTTGGATAGTTTGAGATGACGATTAGTATTGTAAACATTCTCACTCAATTGAATAACGTCTCAATGGCGCAGCGGGCAAATCTCAGTCTTAAAAAAGTTATGATTCTCGGTTGTAAATTTTTTTTATCTAAGTATGTCTACATGATTTGTCTATCGAGTGACTATCAAGTGATGGTGATAGAATATCTTTGTTGGCAATGGCAATAAAGTTACAGTTGTAGGTGTGGATTACATATAATATATGAGAAGTCATGACTTCTGAACGTTTTCAAGTCTTACAATGCCGAGATTGAACTTCATATCTATAAAGAAAATTAAAACTGTATTGTTTTTTGACATGGAAATAAATTTCATCAAGAAATTCCTGCCATCAAATCAAAAGCCAACACAGTAGAAACAAAATTAGGAGTTTTCTCAACTCAACAAATCAAAATTGAAAGTGGAATATTTTGCTAGACAATGTGTAACTTGATCTACAGCAATACACCTAACATGCAAGAATTGTAAACTAGGAAAACTTGAAAATAAACTCATGCAGTCATAAATTGAGGAGTCACAAAATAAACTACTTGTGTGCCCATATAAGTGGGAATAGTCTGAAAGTACAGCAGAGCTTTGATCTAATTTGAGGAGTCAGAAATTGCAGTTTCCATTTTCATGGCAATGGCTTCAGCTAGATCAGAATCAAGTGACAGCTACGTTTGACAGCAGGATGCTGAAACCACAACCCCCTTCAACGTCTCTAACCACCATGGCGTGGACAGCCCTCACGTCCCATCCTCAATTGGACCATTTAACTTATACCAACGCGAGGGTGGAAGAGTCCAGCACACATTGATAGCGGGAAATGGAATGGCTTGCACCTTAGTTTGCAAAATAAACGCATTAATAGTTGATAAACATTTCAATGGAATTCTGCGCACGTACCACAACTCTTATGCACTTGGAATATCAATACCTCAAAGCATCTCTTGTTTAGGTGTCTACAAAGTCCACAACACAAAGCTAGCACCAAATTCATCACATGCTCCGATTCATTCACAAATGGTATTTTCAGTCCAGGCACCGTAAGAGCAACGAGTAGATGATCAATAGTTTCGGTTGTTAGTCACAAAAAAGTACACAATGGAGTGCAATTAACAAACACCTTTGTTAAATAGAGATGATTTCAGCGAGTCTTTCATGGAATACTCGACACATTAAATGTAGTAGATTTGTTATTTTGGATTATTAGAGAACTGTTATGACAACTTGCCTTGCTGTATTAAGGTTTCTAGAAGTAGAGGAGAATCTTTTGCGTAAAAAAAAGTAGAGGAGAATCCTCAATACAAGAAATTTAAAGGTACTACTAGAAAGCAAATTGCATTTAGAGACAATTAAGCCTGTCACATTAAATCTGTCAAATATGCTCATATGATGAATGAATACAAAAAATGTACATTTTTAGCACGTATCAGTATCACAGTTGATCACATGAGTTCCTTTGTCCACAAAGTGGAACTAAGGATGCACCAGGCTTCTTTGCTACAAATCTTACAACAACAAAAACCAGCATGTACATGTCAAAACTTTCCAACGAGACATTATTTACTTGCTTAGATTTTAAGACATGGCTGGTCAAACAACAAAAATAGATCTTTGAGACATTTCCATATTTTTAGTTTAGTCATCACATGAAGCTTCTTCCAGTAGGTCAAGAAACCCTTTCTGAGAATTCTTACTAACTGTGTGACACTTCTGCTCAAAACCACAAGTGGATGCTTCTTCAAACTTAGCCCATAATTCCTTCTTCAAAGTATTTTCACCAGCACGTTTCCCTCTTTGTATTGTGTTCTCAGGCTTCAGCCACATGGGAGTGCTCTCTATATGTGATAAGTTGCCATCAAAATGATCTGCAAAGAAGAAAAAAACACAACAGCTATTATTAAGCACACAACCCATGTTAACTCAACAAGCTTATGTAACAGGTCAATCGTTACCTTGGTTACAAGATTTTTGTGTTTGATTGTGACCTTTGGAAATATCTTCTTTCAAATTCAATTTACTGATTTGTTGATTAAGAATGGATTCAGAGATAGGTATACACGATTCCTTATCAGCCTTTTCCAACTCCAATGATTTCTCATCAGGTGTTCCTAACAAAACACAAGTCTTTGGAGGTGAGGTAAGCCAAACAGGTGATTCTTCAACATTTTTCTTTACAATTCCTGATTTAGGAACACACTGTATCCCCATGAGTTCTGGATACTTCATCGCCAAACCCCGTGACACATCATTATTACCAGAAGATTCTGAATCATCTGAATCACTGTAATGAACCCCAACAGGAAAAGGGGTGGCCTTTCGAACCCTGTCATTTCCCAAGTGACGTATTTCGGATATGGGTTCAAGCAAAACACAAGACTTTGGAGGTGACATTTTCAAGCAAGGAGTCATCATATAAAGCATGGAGGTATCTCTTTTAGAAAAATCCGGCGAAGAAATCAACTCAAGCTCTTCATTAATTGTTGCCTCTTCAGTCACAAGAGAAAGGGGATGCTTTATCGGAGTTGGTTTTGTTACAACACCGCAAAGCATTGAAGTATTATTGGAGGAAGCCAATTCGCTGAAATCCAATTTGGTTTGTGGTTGTGGTTTGGATGATAAAAATGCTTTTGATAATGGAAGTGGTGTGAGCATAAACATTTGTCTACCTCTCTGAACAGTACAATTAGCACGCCATGAAACAAGGGGAGAAGGAGACACCAATGTAGTCTCTTTAGGACTTTCACAGTCACTCACATTACTATCATCACAAGTAACTTCTTCACTTTTACTTTCAGATTCCACTGAAGTTGATGAAAGTGCAATTTCCAATTTTGGTGCCCATGGCTGCATTTGATAATAACAACAACAAAAACACTCAACAGGGAAAACATTTAAAGGTAGAATATTGAAGAATCACAAGAGTAAACAACAATCTTGGTTGTTGAATATGTCAAGTGCTATCATTATAGTTTCTAAATGTATCAAAATTATAAAAGCATCTCCGAATATGTCTTTCATAACTATCAATAGTCAGTTCGGTCCATAATGAAACTACTAACAAAAGGCACAATCATAGATGTTTTTAGAGTAAATACCTATCTTCATCCCTGACTTTTGCTACCTGTTTCAAGACATCCCCCGTCTTTACCATAATCCCAAAATCGTTTGAGGCATTGCTCAAAATGTTAATCAAGTTGGTCTAACAAAAGGCACAATCATAGATGTTTTTATAGTAAATACCCATCTTCGTCCCTGACACTTGCTACCTGTTTCAAGACAGCCCCCATCTTTACCATAATCCCAAAATCGTTCGTGGCATGGCTCAAAATGTTAATCAAGTTGGTCTCTTTGCCACTTCCAGTTAAGTTGGAAGTGACAGAGGGACCAACTTGATTAACATTGCCCAATGTTGAGAAACTATTTTATTTTATTTTTTTGAAGAAAAGATATTTATTAAGAACAAACTAGGGAGGGTACAAAAGACCCATATCATTTTGGATATGGGGAGAAATACAAGTAGGAAAAGAATTGGGCCAATCCATATCTGGCTCATTCTCAGCCCATTTAGCCAATTCATGGGCGACCCGATTCCTTACTCTATTGACCCAAGAAATTGAAGAGCTAGGGTTTGCTTCGAGGAAAGAAATGCATCGCTCGACTATACGACCCCAATTCTTCCTAATGTTGAGAAACTATTTTGGTATTACGATAAAGTAAGGGTCTTTGGAACTAGCTTGAAACAAGCGATAAAGTAAGGGACCAAGTTGGGTATTAACTCGAAATTTTTATAATTTCGATACATTCAGAAACTATAACGACACAGATTCACACATTTAGTGACTAAAATAACAATTTACTCTATAAACAATAGTTGAAAACCAAATTTAGGGTTTTTCACCTTTAAACTTGACAGCATTTCAGACAACAAATTGGAGAATGATTCTATTTCTCTTTTTCCTTCTTTTCTCACGCTCTTGTTCACTT
Organism: Trifolium pratense; assembly: GCF_020283565.1. Classification (NCBI taxonomy): domain Eukaryota; kingdom Viridiplantae; phylum Streptophyta; class Magnoliopsida; order Fabales; family Fabaceae; genus Trifolium; species Trifolium pratense. The sequence continues at coordinate 46,572,469 of NC_060063.1, read as the reverse complement.
CAAGCGCTTTCACAACAAGCTCGTCAATCTAACATTCAAATTCAAAATGTGATTTTTCTCATTTTTCATTCAAAAACCTAATATCAATCAAAATATGAAATTTTTCACCAAAAAATGATTTTTTTTTCACCAAAAATGATGATGATAATAGAATAATTTAATAACATTGCATTCATCTCATCAAAATTGAAAACGAAAAAAAAAAAAAAAAAACAAAAGTGATGAAATTAAAAAGAGGAGATACCTGATAGAGAAGAGAAGAAAGATCGGAGTGAAGACGGGTGAGGGAGGAATGGTCATCGATTTCATTCATTGTTGTTGTCTTCTTCTTCGTCGTCATCATCATCTATGCAAAATTCATTCCCCAAATTCTGCTTCACTGTAATTTTGAATGTTTAGGTAAAAGGCGGGTTCTTAAACGCGAGACAAGCACGTCGTTTTGTATAACGGGATATTTTATATTTTTTATATATATAAAAGTTGATATGATTAACAGCATCATAAGCAAGAATTTATCTTCTAAATTATGAATAAATTTGTAAATTAATTGTGTCGTGTAGTTCAAATGGTAGCTACCAAGAATATTATTGGAGTGATCGGAGTACAAACAATTTTTTGTTAGACTTTACTTATCTCACAATCGAATTCTAAATTATCCGGACCCTTTAAAAAAAACATCTTGATTTTTTTGTTATAACAAAAATTTAGGGTGAGGGGATGATACCTTGTTTCAAGATAGAGTAGACTTTATGGCTCAAAGAGCCAAAAGCGACTAGACTGAACTGCTTGCTTATGTGAGGTTCTTTTCTCTTACTTGTTTTTGCAGTATTTTGATCCTTTAATTTGTCACATCCCTTCCAATTTTGCATTTAATATATGAAAAGTATTATTTCAACACAAATTTTCAAACACAAAATACGACAAACCTACGTATCCGTGCCATTTTTTAAATTTTTTTAATATTTTTTGCACACTTCAAAAACTATGTATAGAAAGAGGCAAAATACGGGTGTCGAATTTTTGTCCATAAAAGTGTGTTCATCATATATACAACATAGCTCTCTCTATATATTTTACTTTATTATTATTGTTTTATTATTTTTTTACATCCATTAATTTTGCATTAAATATAATTTTGGTAGGTTTTTTTTTTAACTCTTCACAAATTTATAAATATACTCATGTGTTTACTTATTTTTTGTTATTACAAAATAATATCAATATTGCATAAAATTAACTTGTGCAGTCAAGATTTTTTTTTTAAGGATGTGCACTCAAAGATATGTTAACAAACAACTATTTTAATGCTTTTAAACTTACTATTCTGCCTCAAGAAAAATTAGTCAAAAAATTTGATGTGGTTGATTAAAAAAATAAAGTTAATTTTAAGATCATGCTAATAATAAGTGATCTGATGATGTTGTTTAAAAAACTATTATTAACCAACACACAATCAAATTATCAAACATATTAAGTGGTCATGTATTTTATATATCCTTATTTTTTTTCTATATTAAGGATACTTTGAGTTTGATATATATCCACACCACCAACCGTAAACCTCTATGTCATCTACATTAATATATTATACCATTTAATTACTCCTATTTAATTTAATTAATAAATGTATAAGTTAATCAACTTTGGGTATCATACATTCTTAATAAGTGGTCCCTACAATGTCATGTAATATTTATGCAATTCATGGATATTTTGCTCAAATGGTGATACCTAGCGGTGGCAAAATGGGTCGGGCCCGCCAGGCCGACCCGTTTGACCCACCATTTTTGGCGGGCCGGGCTGAGATTTTCGGCTCGCTACCTTAAGGTGGCCCGCCCCCGCCTAACCCGCCTAAAAAATGGGGCGGGTGGGCGGGTTAGCCCGCGGGCTTTTTAATTTTTTTTACTTTTACTGAAAATTGGGCTTGTAATGAGGAGCCCAAATCTCAATCCAGTAATATTTTTCTCTCATATAAAACTTCACGTTTCTTTTTCTGCCAAAATTAGGGTTGTTTGTTGCATTCATTCATTTCATCTGCCGTCGTGCTCCCTTTATGCTAGTATTTATCCTTTTATCTTATATTGTAATGAATTACTTATTAACTTAGTTGATATTCTGTTAGTTTAATTAAGGGTAATTGTAAGTGTTAGTTTAATTTAAGGGTAATTGTAAGGAATTACTTATTAACTTAATTAATGTTTCCGTTAATTTAATTATCCCTATTCTCTGCTGCAATCTTCTCTCAACTCTTAATTATCCCTATTTTCTGTTAGTTTAAAAATAGGAGGTAAGAATTTTAAGGAATTGTGAAGTTATAATTCAACCTGCTTAACTTCACAATCTTCTCTCAATGCAATCTGCTAGTATTTTTTTAACATCAAATAGGAGGTAAGAATTGTGAAGTTATAATTCAAACTATTAAAAATAATATATATTATTTGGCGGGCCGGCCCGCCAACCCGCCAACTCGCCAATAAACGGGCGGGCTTGAGTTGTTGATCCTGAACACCTAAGTTGGCCCGCCCCGCCCCGCTTTTGGGAGGGCTTAAACGGAGCGGGCCTAAACGGGGCGGGCATGCCCACTTTGCCACCTCTAGACTAATATCACTTTGAATATCATACATTATTAACAAGTGGTACCTTTTATATTTATTATTTTAACTGAAATTAATGATATTAAATTGATGATACAATACCTTATTAAGGTATCGTATCATCAATTTTGATACCCTCTGGGTGCGTTTGATCTGCTAAAAAATAAGGGACAGGACATGACAACTCCTGCTGTACTTTGTTTGATTTTAAAACTGTTCCTGGTACTGGACAAACTGGGGGCCAAGAGACAGGACAAAACTTGAAATTCTTGTCCCCCACAGAACCACGGGACAACTTTTTGTCCTCAGCACAAGTTGTCTAAAATACCAAAATAACCTTTTGTCCACCAAACATCGTACAACACAAAGTTTGTTCAATACCTTAAACGTTTGTCTTGTGCTGTTCTGTCTTGTACTGTCCTGTACTGTTCTGTCCAGTATTTAGATTTTTTAGATCAAACGGACCCTCTGTGTCATGAATGATAAAAAAATTAAGATACGAATCTTTAATCTATGATACTCTCTTTGATACTCTTATTGAAGATGATCTAAAACTACAACCATAAACGGAAACCACACTTGGTAAATATTTAATGCTATATGGAATTCCCACACACTTTCAATTTTTTGAAAATAATTATCCTCACGCAAAACCAAATTTAATCAATTCCACTTGATTTAAGTAAAACATTAGTCCTATATATTGGGAGCACCTTTGAAGCCAATTCATTCATGCAATCAAAAGAAAAATATATAACAAAGTCTAAAAGAGTAAGTAATATTATTATTGATCATATAGTACTACGGCAAAAATGATGAGTATTTCATTTGTTTTATTTCTCATTGTTGTTTTGACAATTATGAATGGCTATAAGGTTGAGGCCCAGGTTGGAATTATAGGTGAGCAATGTACTCAAGCGAAATCAGATTGCGTGAATTATCATTATTTATGTTTTAATATTTTGTGTGTGAAATTATTATTATAATATAAATATTATATAGCTAAATAAACCTTGATAGGCCTTGGCCAGGAAATAGTCTAATATGGACACAAATACAAATAAACAATGTTTATGCACACTCACATGAATGAAAAAAGAGAGAAGTTTTATGTGTGTATACCTAAACACTATAAATTTGTATTTGTGTCTATGCAAGAATTACTCGCACTAGCTAGATAGCTAGCTTTAAGGATATGATATATATTTTTATATACATTTGTGACATGGATTTGTGATATTATGCCATGCATGTTATATGGTTATAAAGATGGAAATAAAATTCACATGTGTGTATATGTTTTATTTTAGAAGGCAACACATCATTACTTTAAATTACTATTAAATCAAAGAGAAAAATAAAAATGAAGCATTGCATGGAATCAAAGATTATATAGACATGCGATTATCAAAAAAAAAAAAAAAAGATTATATAGACATACATGCATATACTACTGTCAACATTACAACTCATATATCAATCAAATCCATCCTTAGCTCCATCATCACATGCTCTAAATTACTCCTAAAATTTTCTATATAACTAAAAATAAAATCAAGATATAGCTTTCAAGATAAAAAAGAAGATACTGATTGACCCTCTCATGTTCATCACAAGTCTATGCTCCTATTGATACATCACAATCAAGCAAAAAAATTAATAACTCTTTATATTTGATTCCTATCTTCCCTGAACAAGTCCACTGAATACTTGGCTATTCCCAGCTAGTGTTGCTTCCCACTCAATAGAAGACAAAAGAATCTGTGAGATGGAAATCACTATCTGTTTCATATCTGGTCGTAAGATCGGATCATCGTCCACACATTGCTTTGCCAGCAAAGCCATCTACGCACACAAAAATTACACCGAAACAAGAATGAGTCTCAAAATCTGAAACAAATTGTTAGAATAACAACTCTAGTTCAAAAGAAAACATGAAAAAATGCAAACAGAGAACACATATGATTTGATCACGGAGTTCAGCTAATTTTGCCTACGCTCCAACTACAAAGTGGCAGCTGTAGTGTCTTTCTATTATTCAAGTTTAGGTTTGCAGATTACAACTTATGTTTAAATACTACGGTCCAGTTTACAAGATTAGTCTTGAACCGCACCACAGGGTTGACTTGCCTACCTATCAGTAAACTATGAGCCACACATAACACAAATTGTCATCCCTCGAGACATCACTTAAGAACTAATGTGTGAAATTATGCAAATGTATGGATTCATGTAGGAAGTATGTGATAAATAAATTTTACATCCATTATGCTTTCAGCTGAACAATCTTCAACTTTCTTGGTTAACATATCAAAATACCACAAACCATAATGCATAAGAAAAATATGTGAAAATAGAGAAACTTGCCTTAAATACACAATCGTGAGGATACAGATTCATCATATTTGGATCAATGTAATCTTTCAAGCTTGACATGCTCAATGAATCAGGTGAGTTCCTAAGAACTGCCAACATCTGCAATTTTTAACAAACATTTAAGGCAATACCTCGGAAACAAACTTGCAACGGTAAAACACTAAGGAATGCCATCATGAATGGAATAATGAGCAATGTAGAGGTTTAAAAAAGTAAGGAACCAAAAAGTTGCAACTTTTTCTTATGAGACAAAAATTTCTGTTAAAATTAGTATAATTAGGACCAGAGGTAGTATTTAATAAACTTTCGTCACATTCGATCTGATATTTACAAGTTACTCGAGCCCTTTCAAATTTTTCTGCAAAGCAAGACAGAACTTCATGCATGTAGAACTTTTATTTACAATGATGTCTTATAAGCAAAACTTACTATTGATGCTAGTGATCGTCTTTCAGGATTTTTTGTCATCATGCCTTCTGTTCGAATAATGGCCTCCTTTCCGGTTATAGTCTCAAAAAGAACAACACCAAATGCATAAACATCGCTTTTGGTTGTTGCAAGGCCATCAGTCAAGTATCTGCAAAGTATCAGAAATAATTTGCGATATTATTCATTTTTACGAAGGAGAACAAACAACAGAAGAAAAAAAATCAGTGAACATTACTTACTCCGGAGCAAGATATCCATATGTACCAACAACTTTGGTAGTTGAAACATCCCCCTCATTTGTTATCCCGACAAGTTTCGCCAATCCAAAGTCTGAAATCTAGAGAAACAAAGAGTGATCTGTGACAAATGATAATCAACATATGTGAAACATATACAAAGTATGTAATACTGTAGAAATTACCTTTGCTTTAAAGGAAGCATCAAGTAAAATGTTGCTTGTCTTTATATCTCGGTGAACATAATGTGCTTTTGTGTGCTCGTGTATATATTCAAGTCCCCTAGCAGCATCAAGTGCAATTTGGACCCTCATGATCCATGATAGTGGTGAATGACCTATAAGCAAGATAAATAATGGTCGTGAACTATGGTCCTGTTTGATTAAACAACTTAATTTGGACCCTCGTGTATAAGCTATTTCTATATTAAAAGATAAAATAATGTGAAATTAGTTTCATATAATCTATAAGTTGTTTCCATAACATAAGTTATCCTAGAGAGCCTATGAAAATAACCTAAAACAACTTCTAGACATGTCATAAGTTGTTTGTCTGTTTCTACTTTCTATAATACCAAATCATTTCATTACCTTTTTAAAAAGTCAATATAGATAGTAAATTTATAGGTCCACACAAATAGCCGCAATTAATAATTCATAGACTAATACATAGATACATAAACTTACCCTTATTTTGAGGATCATGCAAATGGCTTCGGAGGGAACCCTTTTGAGCATATTCATAAACTAGGAAAAGCTCATCATGACTGGCTGCATAGCCAATCAATTCTACCTTGACAAATTAATAAAAAAAACAACTCAGACATTATATATGATGCCTCAAAATTGGCTCCAAAATCAAAGCATGTTATTATATATTATGATCGAAAACGAAAAATAAATTACCAGATTAGCATGATGAACCTTGCATAAAACTTTAATCTCTGATGTGAATTCTTTTGTTTTTGTAGCCGTCATTCTTTTGATAGCAACTTCCTAGAAGGATTCCAGTAAAAATCGTTGAGAAAAAGGAAACTATTAGTAGACATGTAATGATCCTATTACTAGCCGACGTTCTTATAAATACTATAACTGACTTTGAATATACAGTCACGAACCTGGTCGCAAAGGAGGGTATAGTAGACAGATCCATATGTTCCATGTCCAAGTAGATTTGAATCAGAGAAGCCTTCAGTTGACGAAAAAATCTCTTCATATGCAAAAACTACAGGTTTATCCATATCAAATACGTCCGGCCCTAGAGCTGCAATAATTAATGCATCCATATTATGCATACACTCCAATTTAAAATAACAAGTCATTAATATTGGCACAGAGGTAAATGTAAAACCAACATGTATAAATCCAAGTTCAAGGATTGCATATAGGAATGCAGTGCATGCGAAACATAACTACTTTGAGCTACAATCATACGATAAGAAGGTTACTTACTTGAAGCTTTTGGGACGGTAATTGTGCGAGTGCTGGAGTCACCATCTGTTTGCTTGTGGTCAACATGTTTGCCGCATATGTACCTTCCAGAACCACACAAAAAACTTGGATTCCGAAGAATATGGAATTTATGAGAGACCTTTCCCTCGCCATCTTTTTCATGACTTCTGGAATCAGAATAACAATTTGACGATCTCAGGCAAACACAAAGAACAATGCCTAACATTATCAGAATAAGACCAACTCCTAAACCACCAATGATCAATGCATAGGGTACATGATACTTATGATTGGCATCATCACCTGTAACAAAAATATAAAATAAATTAAATAACGACAACATTCTAATATAGCACAAAAAATAGTTTCCTTTTTTAAAAGCATATTTTGATGAATACCTGAAAAATTAACAACAGAAGGGGTAGGAACAGAAGCTGGTGGAGAAGCATTATTCAGAGGATAAGGGTCACCAGGAACTGCAATGAAGTAAAATAGTTCAAATTGAAGTTAGGTTTCAAGGGTGAGTAACATTATTACATGTCACAAATATAATTGGAATATTGGTTTAGCACAAAAAAATGATCACGGAAACGGTAATTAATCAGCCCTTAAATCTAGCTTATTGTCTAAGTAATACATGCACAAAAACAAAGTCAATTTTCTGTTTCAATTGTAGCAGTTGATATGAGGTATTTCCCATACAAGCATGTGTTTCTGAACACATTAAATACTTTTTTTTTTTTTTTTTTTTGAAAACTTGGTATCCGGTCTTAGGACCGACTAATCCAAGGGGACCAATCCCACCGCCCACTTGCGGGGGCCCCATTTAAAGCCAGAGTTTTTTTTTGCTCTGTATGGACTTAGCCCACCGAAATTGGCACCAGTGGGAATCGAACCTGAGACCTTGAGAGGAGCATACTCCAAGGGCCCAAGCCAACACCACTCGACCAACCCCAAGTGGGTTGAACACATTAAATACTACCATTGAAGAAAGACCAGAATTGACCCAATTCCTAACCACTTAAATAAAATCACTTTCAATTTATATTCAGCCTCTTACAGTTTACATGTACTGTACACATAATCTTCACATATCTCATCTTTTGCAACCTGTCATGAAATTCTCATTTATCATGGGGATGTTTATTTTATTAGCTTGGCCCGTGTTTGCATAAACAGTTTAATTAAGCGCTTGTAGGATAAACGCTTCATATAAGTGCTTATGTATAAGTTATTCTATAACAAAAGATAAAATAAAGTTAAACTATTTTTCATAAGCTATCCTCGAGAACTTATAAAAATAACTTGAAAACACATTATGGAGAATTATTTTCATAAGTTCTTCAGAACAATCTCACACTTATTTATATGCCAGTTAATAAGTTCAAATAAACAAATCCAAACAGATACCAATTACCAAGTCATCTAAGAAAACCTTCAAACCAGAATACTCAAATATCATAAACATACACACAATCAACCTACACATAAACCTTCCTCAACCAAAATATCCCTCTCAAACATATGAGAACAAATACATAAACCTACACATGAAGCACGGACACTCCTCAGATTAGGCGGGACACGTGTCAGTGACACCAACACTTATAATTGCATTGAATTGTGTCATTTTCTCAAATGATTATCAGTGTCGACATGTCAGTGTCGTATCCGGTGTCCGTGCTTCATACACACAATCAAATGCCAAGAAAATTTATTGAATTAGATTATAATGAAGGAAAAGACTAACCAGAATCAAGAGGAATGTAATATAGTGAACCGACAGTAACATTATCAGGACCATCAAGGCCATTCACATCCTCAATACTATCCATACTAACCCCAAATCTACTAGCCAAAGATTCAACACTGTCTCCATCTCTCAACACATAACTCAACAGATAGTTCCATAATCCACTAGAACAGCCACAAAACAACCTCAATGATATAACAGCACCATTCCTTGCTTTCCTTGAAGTGTTTGGAAGCAAAATAAGCCCATCATATGCATCCATAACCAAATCATCAACAAACCCTTCATTTGATTTCACAGTGTAAGTTGTATTAGACACATATTTCTTGAGACCAGATGCACAAGAACAATTCTTTCTTATGAATAAGTAATCCCAACCATTTCCTTCAACTGTGATGTCACTTGGTAACACATCAAACATACTCTGAATCACTCCCAAAGATTGGTTTTTTTGAGGCTTATAGGCCAAGAAAGAAGTACAAACACGTCTTGTGTCTGTACAGTTCATAGCTGCCATCTGATAAGAACTGATTCTATTGAAATTGAGGTAAAACAGAAATAGAAGAAACTGAAGGAACTTCAAATTGGGGTTTTTTCCTACATTAACCATTGCTTAGAAATAAACTAGTGATTAGAATTTTGAGGCAAAAGGGTCAAAGAAAATGGTGGAAAGGAAACAAATTTGAGCTCAAGGGATGTAAAAGAACAAGCTTTATCAAATAAGCTTAAGCTTTTTTTAATGGAGAAGAACAAAGGAAACAACTTGATCTAGATTTGAAGGAAAATTACACAACCCAATACAATTTCAGCTGTGAAAAATCAAAAAATGAAGCAAAAAATCCAGATTGAGAAGAAGCCAGCTTAAAAGAATTACCAGCTTTTTGATGAAAATGACAAAAAATAAAAAAAAAATAAAAAATTAGAAAGAAATAAAAAAAAAATGAGGAAAAATCCAAGGTGAGAGAATGCAAGTTGAGAAGAATAATTGGAGGAGAAGGAAGTGAGGAAAATGGGGTATGTTAAATTTAGGAAGCAAGTGAAGGAAAAAAAGTTGAAGTTAAAGAAGAAAAGAATGAAGAAAGTGAAAAAAACAGAACATTAATTAGTGTATTTTATGTTTATGTTTATGTTTTTGTTTATGTTTATGCTTTTGTCTTGTTTTGTAGTCACTCACTGAGGTAAACTCTGATTAGTGAAGAAAGGTAAAAGGTGAAAGCGACTTGTTAGTATAAATTTTTTGAGAACCACTCAGTCATCACCTGAAGTGAAAGTAGAGAGGTATAGGTGTTTTGTGTAGAGAGATTTTTATTCTTTTCTTTTGACTATTACACCCTTGCTTCTAACCAAAGAACAAGATGGAAAGAATATCTTGTGTAATGTGTAGGATCAAGATTAATGTAAAGATTGACTAAGCTAAAAAGGTAAGTTAATCACAATAAAACATTGTTTGTTTATGATGTTGATATCTAGGTCAAAACAGTATCAAGCTAAAAAGTTTCATTAACTTTTTCATTTGAGATAAAAATAATGTCATAGTATCTATTTATTTATTTTAAACTAAAGGCCAAATAATCCTCTTTTGATTATGGTGATTAAGAATTTTACAAGAGAGATTGATGAGTCTATTAATTAACATTTGCATGGACATTCTCAATTTAAGATTGTCCACAATGATTGAAAATGACCGGATTAAATTCAATTGTGATTGAACTTGTAAGGGTGAGATTTTAGGTAGTGAAGGTCTATTTCACGACTCTGATGGTCATTAGATTAAATGATACTTCAAGAAGATTGGTGTGTGTAATGCTCTGCATGCGGATATGGTATGGAGGGAGTAGATTTCTCATCTCATTGTATAGAGCAATTTCAAGATTCTTATAGATATAGTTTCATACAACTGCAAGTTTGGTGGGGTAATTCCTATAGTTTGGTTGTGACATCCAGATTCGTCACACTTGGCGAGAGAGGACAGTAAAAGTGTTGATTGACTTGTAAATTTTAATATTTTATATGATTCTTTGGCTTGTTATGTTTTCGAGTCTCCTCTTAGTGAATTTCATTGTAAATCCAAGAGGTATTGGTCGTGATGAATTGCCCCATATAGTTTCAACCATACCATCCCACACTCATCTTGCCTAGTTCATTGTGAATCCCGCATTCAACATTACACTTTGTCGTTCTCTTAACTTTCTTATATGTTAGGGTTGATTGCATGTCAATCCCACATTGTTAACGAAGGAAGAAAAAAAAAGTCAAAAAAATTATATTGGAAAAGTCACACATTATTTAGAGAAGTGAATTGTGAGGGAGCTCAATACCTCAAATTCCTTGTTTTAACATACCAGACCGTAGCACTCGAAAATACTTTAAATTTATATTTGCGTCTTTTTTCTCTTGCGCTCTTGTTTTAGAGTATTGAGATGTAGTTCTTTAGAGAGTGTGGATATAACGGGGTCATGATTCATGAAGTGGTTGAGAGTGACATTTATATATTGTAATAAGTTTTACATGATGTTTATTTCTTAGTTGTCGATTTAGACAACAACCATATAATTTTTTTATCTAAGTTTATAGTTTCCTCGTTATATTCTTATATTATGATTGTGTTCTTTTATTTTCCGTAAGGAAGCATTGTTATTTCCCAACACTATATTGTGCAAGTCATTAACTTCTGATTAAGATATGGTTATATGCAGGGGCGATTATGCCGCCATGCATGCCCAGCACGTGCCTGGGCTCCCAATTATATAATTTTTTTTTTAGGGTTCTTACTTTAATCTGAAAATTCGAATGTTTGAGTAAGAATTAATAAAATTTAAGTGCATATTCATAATCCTCATGAAATTCTGAGCAAAATGGTATATTTACTTGTCCAGTTTGGTGCAAAAATGAAAAATATCGTTTTTTTATTTTGGTCTAGAGGTTGAAGATGATGAACAGTAGTTTTTAAGGTTATTTTAATAAAAGCCTATATATATTAAGGAAGCTTGATTTTAAACAGAACGCGTCACCTGGCCCAGTGGCACTGTGATTTGTTTCTCACATGGGGGACTTGTGTTCAACTCTCACCTCACTCATTTATTTTCTTTCCTTTTTTGTTTTTATTTTCTTTATTTGTTTATGACTATCAAATATTTAGATTAATTCCTTAAAATTAATTATTTTTATTATAATTTCAGTATATAAATAATATATATTTTATTAGTTAGAAACGGTCCGATTCAGTTGAATTCCGATCGGAAAACTTTAAACCAATAAACATTCGTACATTTGTGGTTAAAATTGTGCCCAGGCTTAATATTATTCCTGGAGTCGCCACTGGTTATATGGGTTATTGGTTCACCCAATTGCATATTCATTGATATTGGATTAGATGATAAGAGGATAATTTGGGAAATGAGCATGCATGGTTACGGCAAAGGGAAGGAACAGAGAACGAACACGCTATAGCTGGCAATATATAATATAAGTAGAAGAAAATGACAGCTATGGTGATGGAGTGTGGGGTTCACACAAAAATATTATACAGTACATGGTCCCTAATCTAATACGTAATAATGTTACCAAACCAAATAGTTCTCAAATTGGTCATAGCATAGGGTAACAACAATTCAATGACCTTTCTTCTTGTTTGACTCATTGAAACCGACACCATTGGAGATACGGTACAGGAATTATCTCTTTCCTTTATTAGGTTATGTTTTATCAAAGGTTTCAAATGACTTGAAATTATTAATAAGTTGGCGTTGTTTTTTAATTTTAAAATTTGGTTTAGAAAATTATGCCAATAAAAAATTATCGGCGGATTAAGTCGCTCACATCTCCTGACATTGTTTAAAATTGTATTTGTGCAAGACCAACAATCAATCAAATCGTCTGCAAGATAAAATGGTTGAGTTCAAATTGATACCAAATAATTATTGCACCGTTATGTACAACAACAAAAAAAAAATTATTGCACCGTTAAAATCCACAAAAAATTACACCTCTCAAATATTGTGTTAATATCACTCGAATATGACAATGCAGCCACTTTAAAATAAATAAAAAGGAAATTTTAATTATGAAGTGAGAACAACCACTCTAAAATAAATAGAAAATAAATTTCAAAAATGAAGAAGTGAGAAGAGAGCCGAGAGAATTCAAAAATATGGAGTGAATGAAATGGGAGGCAAATCCTTTGAAGTGAGGCGATTTACGGGGGAAGTGGATGAGATCAGATTAGATCGAAACAAACACACGTGGAACTGATAATATCGAATGTGAATCGATCCGTTTAGAAATGGATAGCTATTGACTTGGTCTGCACACAAACAAAAAGTGTGCATGTATTAACGGATAGAGATCGCATTTATTATTGGAAAAAAAAATTTCAATTTCGATATTAAAAATCATTATGGTACCAAAAAAATCAATAAATCAACCAAAACCGAACCAAGCCAGTCGGACGGCTGCGTCGCGCGCATGTGATGGTCAACAGTTGTGCATTGTCCCCGTTTATAAAACTAGATACCCCCTTAAGACACACCCATGTGGTCACCCTCCATTATATAAACACGTGTGTTGTCCCTCCGATGCAGGATTTATTTAACTTTTTCAAATTCACACTTGAGTAATTCTACTTGTGTTTATTTCTTACAAAGTTACAACCAATTAAGTTCCCTCCAAAATTCAAACTTGTTCCAATGGTTTTCAATTTAACAATATTAATATTATTAGTTGAATTAAAAATTATAAACAAACATTATATAATTATGTTAGTGTAATCAAAAGATTAATACATAAATTCTTAATGTAAGGGGAACACGATTAATTTATTTTATGAATTGTGAATAAAACATAGAAATTAGAAAGAGGGAAGGGCTTGTCAAGAAAGAAAGAAAAAAAAAGAGAAAAGGGGTGTGGTTGATATTGCCATTATAAAGGGAACAAAAAGTGAATGCTTTAAAAAGCACCGTGGTACTATTACCTCCTCTTGAAGAAATAGTCACCTTTACTCAATGAAATCCCTACCATTTTTAAAGATATAGTAAACTCACGATTCTAAGCACAAGAAGATGATATTTAGTAGTCATATGATATGATTATGTAGAAGTATTCTTAACTTTTATTTATAAATTTCTTATGGAAAAAAACATAATTTTTTTTAAATAACCTTATTTGAAAGAAAAAATATCAATATTTCCCACTTTGAAAATTATTACCAATCTACCCTACATTTTTATTCCCTTCACATTTCCACCAAAGCATACACCATGTTAAAATAAATTTCTTTTTTTTTCGTTTTTTTAATTTAGAAAATTGTTTAAAAAAATTAAAAAAATAATTAATATTTATAAAACTAATAAAAAATACAACAAAGAAATACTAAAAAATCTAGATGCCATATGTTGAATGTATACAATTATGGGTCATGTTAACATGTGCCTAAAGGGCACATGATAAGATATCTAAATATAGAAATTTAGAATTTAATGATACAAAATATTAAATGTTAAAATAGTTGATTACACGATTTTCAAGAGCATATTTCCACATTTATCTCATATTCTCATTAAAATGTGCTTTAAGGGAACAAGTTAATATTTTCCTACCATTATAATGGGGTTGCCTATGTCTTTGTTCTTAATGGACTTCTTTTTCTTCTTCTTAATTACCTCAATTTTCAAATCCCTAACTCTATATCCCAAAAAGAATAATATGCCGCAAGAACCCATGCGCATGAGGTCTTACCATGCAACAAACACGCAGTTTCATTGAATGGTTCAACTTTTGTATTTGAAACATGATGAAGTTTGCCTAATTAGTAATTAATTAATAACAATAAAACAGAACAACTTCATATAAATCGGCATAAAAACATTCCAGAAATGGGTGTATCATTCTTAAAATATATACTTGGATGAAAAATGGATGAAACATGATGAAGTACATTCCTAAAATATACTTGTCGAGGATAAGAAAATTTAGTCATGTCTCATTAATTAATTAATAATATAATAACATAATACCTAATAATCAACCTAATCCAAAATAAAGTCGATGGTGATTAAAAGATAGATTAACAAAAATTTAGACACTTAAAGCAGGTCTAAGTTTTTAGTGAGACAAACTGCTCCTTCTCTCTAAGTTTTTTTCTTCTCCTTTCATCAAAAAGGGGATGATTTTGGGTTTATTTCACCCAAAATCACCTCTTTGCAGGACAAATACTTTTAGTCCCTATTTTCAAATATTTTTCCAAAATATTGATACTTTTAGTCCTCAAAATAATTGCTATAAAATATAAATATGGACTAAAAGTAAATTTTTTGAAGGACAAAACTTAAAAACTCTTAATTTTATAAAGATAAAAAATATATTTAACTCAAAATTATAAGATAAAATCACAATAATTTATTTAGAAACACCTAAAATAAGAGTGGGTAAATTAAGAGGTGTCATTAGCAACTCATATATGTTAAAAGTTATACATATTAAACATATATGCACGGAGGAGGAGGAGGAGGAGAGGGAGGGGGGGGTTGGAGCCCCTGCTTGCCCCCCCCTTGGGTCCGTCCCTGGACATACTACGTAAATCTCTCACCACCAGATCAAATTTAGTGGCTTAAAACTTAAAAGTTAAATTGACTATGTTTTATATATAATTGTTGTTAATTCGAACCGAAAACCACACCAATAATACTTAGTGTGTGAGACAAATGAATTGAAGCAACCAAATCTAAACTTATGGAATAAGCAATAAATCAACAAAGGCTAAAACTGCCAAAAGCGATAAAGAGCACGAATAATTGTTTACTCAGTTCGGTTAAAACCAACCTACTCTAGGGAGAGATAGCTCTCCGTTCCATTATGAATGATACAACTTGATTACAAAGATTCAACCATAAAGAGTTGCAATAATTTAGAGTTTTTCCTAAATTCTACCATTTTCCCGAATCTCTCCCTATGACCAAGAGATTCAATCAAGAAGTGTTTCCCGGTATTACAATGATTATCCCAACCCTAGAGTATACCCAAAAGAATCCCCTTTTGACCCAAGATTGATGTTGGTTGCAAAAACCCTTGAAAAACTCTTTCTTTCTCTCCCTGACGGCTGCACAACAACTTGACTACATATATATACTGCAACTGGCGCATGGGGCGCAGATGGCAGAGGCTGCCCCATTTCTGCGCCTCATACCCCTGTTTCCTTTCCTGTGCATGGAGCGGAAATGCCAACAACTTTCACAATTTTGAACATTGTTTTCAAGTCAAACATCAACAATAATAAATTTACTATTTTTCAACTCTAGATTTTTATATTTATTTTCTATCAATGTAGTAATATACTCTTAACCATTTTTTGGTTACAAATAAAATACTCTTTAGCATTTGCAAAATATTAAATATACATTTTTTTTACTATTAAATATACTTTTTTAGCATTTGCTAAAGAGTACCTTTTTTTTTCTAAAGAGTATAGAGAGAGTATATATATACTCTTTAGCATTTGCAAATATTAAAATGTTAAATAAAATTAGTTGGGGTCCATTATTTACGTCAGTTGCATGTGGAATTGTGGATTTTGGCTGGAAACTCTTTCCAAGCTAGAGCAGCATGTGCACGAGCCATCAGCATCATCATGTTGGAGTAAATTATCATTTTAGTACATATAGTCGGTCAATTTAAACTTTTAAAATTATAAAAAAGACAAACAATTTAGCCTCTTTAAATTAATTTAAATAATTTTTTTTACTATAAACAATATATAATTAATTATATGATCTTAATTCTGATCTACGAAAAAGAATTCTTGTTAAAAGAAATGATTTTGTTTTTATATAGATGTTGAGTATGAGAAACTTCTATTTTATATAACTCATGTCAAATTATTGAATATTCTATTGAGAAGTGTAAGTATATCAAACCCAAAATATGACATTTCGTTAATTCAATGATTACTATTTTAAAGACCAAAATTATCTTTTACTCTATCTTCATGGTCCTCCGTTTCAACTTTTTGTTTGTTTTAGAATAATAAAACAAATAATGTTAACTTTAAAATTTTAATTAGTAGTAAAAAGATAAATTTTAAACTCGGAGGTTCAGGTTTGTGCCCACTAAATTCTTTTAATATAAATAAATATAATTTTTTTTATGAGATGGAAAATAAACCAAACAATACAAGAACAAGAAACTAAGCTTGTGGATGACGACACCCACAACATCAGTCATCAACACGAGACTGAGTTGAGGGGGACAACTATTCCAAATCTTCAACGTGTCATCGCAGGAGGCTTCGGTCTTTGCAAGCTAATCAGCACATTCATTACTCTCTCTAAGAGTATGCTGAAAAGAGACATTTTAATCCCCTGGTGGAGATGACAAATTTGTTGGAAAAGTGATGCGTAAGGATGAAATTGAGAAGTTTCATGAGAAACAAAATTAACTGCTAGAATATGATTCAATGATAATATTTTTTAATCCTCCGGCTTGAGCAATCTTGAGAGCAATTAAAATTGCATGCAGCTCAGCACATAAGGAAGTAAATATTACAATAAAACCAGATAATTCAAGTAACCAATTGCGGTGAATGGAACAATATCTCAAATTGTCAAAAAAAAAAATAATAATAATAATATCTGAACAAATGAAATATAAGTATTTTTATAAATATTGTATATGCACATAACAAAAGCCAATAATTAAAGATATGCCATTGTTTATTTTTTGTAGTTAGTAAATAATCAATTCATCCTGATATCCAGACTAGATTTGTCGTACATAATAATCATGTTTACAATTCTAGAATTTAATATTGCCATAAGATTTGTTCTATGATTCTAATTTTAATTTGTTCTAACTCTTAGGTCCACAAGTCCCACCACATTTGGATCTTGTCTATTTTTTTAAGGAAATTGCTAAACAGTGCTCCGGGGCACTAGTTAAGGATGCAAAAATAGTAATTTGGCATTGGAATTTATGCAGTCAACTTTTCGAAAGTTTAAAAAGTGTTATTTTCTTTTCAAAACTTTCTAATTTTGGTTTCCTTAACCAGTGCCCCGGGGACACTGGTTAACATGACCCTTTTTTTAATAGCCATTACCATCAAGGAAAATTTTGCCTTCTAACATTCCTTCACTGCAATGAGAGTTTTATGGTATAAAGTTTAAATGATGAAATTAATGGGCATATCTATAAGCTTGGGATACATACAATGTGACAAGAAAAGAGAGTTGGTTAGATTAATTGATTCTAACAAGCTCATTTATGAATAACAATCTCTATTCCACATCCTCCAACAACAAAAAAAAACATATTCCACAAGATTTTCCTTTTTAGGCGACTATTCCATATGTTTTAGACCTAATAATAATAAATGTTTAGTTGAAGACTCAAGAATTGCTACTAGATTTAGTTTAGTTGTGAGCGATTTGAATAGTATGCTAATAAATTAATAAATTTAAAGAGTCTAAATCATGTGGATACCTTAGAACGTCTATCAAAAATAAAATAAAAACTATAATTATATCAGAGTTAAATTAACAATAAAATAGTTCTATTTTAAGGAAATTGGCGTGTTGAGAACCAAATTAACAATAATATTTAGGTAAATTACATTTATGATCCATATCTAATTTTACCAACTTGTGAATTTGGTTCTTGAAATTTCAATTGCTTAAATTAGGTATTCATTGTTTCAATCAAGCAAGTTTGGTCCATATAGATAAATTTCATTAAGCCATAATATTTTTTGTTTTTTATAAGCAAAAAATAAATTATAAGGAGTACAAGAGGTAGTCAACCCTTACAATTCAAATACAACCACTTTAAAGATATTGAATACAACCTAAATGATTGTTACACCAATAAAAAAAAACTAAATTGACATTATTTTCTAATCGGCCTAAGAACCAAAAGGTAAAAACCACTAAGAAAACTATATTAACACAAACTCCTCGAAACAAAATATTATTTCGCATACGCCACATACACCACATTGTCGCCAACCAAATAATGTGTCGAAATCGCTTGCTATTTTTGCCTTTTGCTATGTCTCCAAACAAAGTGAAGTATTGTAAAGCATTACGTGTAAAATGCATTTTTATTTTGCCTTTTTTTAATCTAATTACAGGCGACCATTTTCACCGTTTTAAAGGCATCAAATGGTTTACTTTTAATGTGGGCATATACCATTATAAGAAGAGATTACCTAGAAAATAAAAATAAAAATAAGAAGAGATCTAATTGCTATGTATACAAGATAAATTAAATTTAGGATGAGGTGATGAGTTTCAATTTTTAAGGCAAAGAAAATTTTAAAACTCAAAAGAATACATACTTACCTCCTTTAAGGAGACTAGCAGGGTTCAAATTCAAAACCTCCTAAATCTAAGACTTGTCTTTTTACCGCTCAATCAAATCCTTAAGTTGAAATTAAATTTTTAAACGTGCTTTTAATTTAATGACATTATCATGTCACTTTGTTATGTTAGTTAATAAAATATCCCTACAAAAATTTATTGGATGAGATGTAATTAGATTGGATGTATAAAAAATTAGACTTAAAAATATGTTTAAATATTAATTTCCAATGAAAATTATGGAATTGACATTTGACCTAATTTAGCAGTATAATATGGGTTTGTGCATAATCAAGATGAATCCGGCCCAATCCACTAGCACCAACTTCTCATTTCAAGAGGGCCGGCCAACAAGTGTGAAAACTTTATTTACACCCCCGACCCCCTCAAAAATATTAGTATAACTTCTAATATGGTTGTGATTTGCACCAAAAAAACATAATATTCAAATGCCATTGTGTACAATAATTGACATTCACGGTGTAAAATGCATTTTTATTCAGCCTTGTGTTGTGTATTAGCCAAAGTTAAACTCCTTTGGCCGAAGTTTTCATCGTAAACCAGTGATTAAATTTCTGACCGATTGTAGGTCTAAGTCTCTTACAACTTGAACTCATTCATTGTTAGTATGTTAATAGAACATTAACCAACTTAAATATTCATTAACAAAATGGTTACATTGATACACATTATTTGGAAGTTAAAATTAGTATTCCCTAATCTACTTCAACATAAAAAGGACCCAAAATGTCTACTCTTCCGGTTTGAATGAAAAAGACCTCAAACAGCCTCATCCTTCATTTGCATTTATGAGTCAAGTGGTGCATCAAATCTAGTCTTTCTTACTACCTGCTGAGAACAAGAACTTTTATTCAATCATTGATCACAACAAAAATAAATTAGGGTGAAAGATAGAGAACTAATTCTTCTCAATTAAAGTTGAGTTTGGATTAGCTTTTATAGCTTATAAACAACATAATTCCTCTAGTTTATAGTTTATGAACTAGCCATAAAAGCTTATGAAGATGTTAAATGAAAGTGCTTCCAAACAACATAAGCTAACAAAAAGACCATTTTAACTTACTCCCACCAGTCTCGTATATAACCAACTAAACAAAAAAATTGGAAGTTTCAAATATAAGCAAAAACTACTATAATCATTATATTTATCATCAATATTCCAATTGTACCCTTAGTTTTACTTTAAATTTAAAATAAAAAGTAAGGGTAAAATTGAAAATGACATACTTTATCTAATCATTTACTCCACTTTCTTAAAAAATGTGATTTTTTTGTTGTTGGTTACATTAAAGACTAGAGGAGTATGTGTTATAATAATTTTCCTAAGGGTCTTGCTAACGAGTGCCCCTGGGGCACTCTTTAAGCATTCAATTTAAAGAAACTTTTTATTCAAAAAGTTAAACACTATAATTTTCAATGCGTTGACTTTACGCATTCCGATAAAAATTCTATAAAAAGCTTACTATTTAAGAGCTTAAAGAGTGCCCCGGGGGCACTATTTAGCATTTGCCTTTTCCTAATTACTCTTCAGAACTCAGAAGTACTTATTGATAAGTTTTATCCAAACTAGCTCTAAGTTAAAAGACTAAAACTCACGGTTAAAAGCAGGAAGGTCAGAACTCTTGGACACTCGAACCCTCTTCACGGTTGATACAAACATGCTGCCAAACAAACACATTAAAAATTAAAAATAAATCATAGATACTAATTTATCACACTTCACTAGCAATAACTATAAACCATTAAAAAAAATAAATTAAAACTCACAATAACTTAGGGAAGATCCTATTGCAAAAGTTATATATAATTTTGCATTGGCATTAAAACTCACAAGAAATCATACTATAGTTTTAAAAAACAAAATGTTAATTAATTAATTTTGCATTGGCATTAAAACTCACACAAGAAATCATACTATAGTTTTAAAAAACAAAATGTTAATTAATTTTGCATTGGCATTGAAACTAGTCATGACCAATGTTTTGAAAACCGGACCGGACCGGCCGGTCCGACCGGTTCGACCACGAACCGGTGCCCTCGGCGGTCCGGTCGACTAGCAAGAACCGCTAGTCAGTGGAACCGGTCAAAAACCGGTGTGAACCGGTATGAACCGGTGTGAACCGGTGTGAACCGGTGAACCGGTGAACCGGAAAACCGGCCGGTTTTTCTCTCACTTAAAAAAAAAAAAAAAAAAAACTGATTTTTTAATTAAAAAAAACGATGGATTGAAATTGAAAGGTTAAAAAATCAAAAATCTTTCCTTTCCAACCATAGACTCAAACACGTGAAAAAATTATATGAACGGTTCAATATAAACGGTTCAATAACGGTTGAACCGATCCGACCGGTTGACCCTTGAACCAGTTGTCACAACGGTTCGACCTCCGGTCCGGTTCTTAAAACATTGGTCATGACTATGATATTGAATAGAATAAGATGAAAAATGCATCAGATTCACATTGATAAGATACTTACTGCCACGGCACGTCCCCTACAAGCATCTTGTCTCCTTCATTATCTTCATAAACAAGAGTATATTCTCCACTTCCAATCAATGAACCTTTCATCATGATGCCTTTATCTTCTTCTTGCTTGTTGTTATCAGATAAATTTATCTCTGCTTCAAGATTACATTATCACAATTTTTATGTGAGCTTAGAAAGATTAATTAAAACAAAATTGACTTCAAAGTTAAACATTCGCGAAGAAATCATGCTGTTAAAATATAAATTTAGTTGTGATACACTATCGGTATAAAATGTTTTTCGCTATCTATAAATTAGAACTAATTATATGTGTGATTTGAGAAATAGTTATAATTGAAGTCGAATATTTTTAATGATCTGACGATAATAATTGATTGACAATGTGAATATTTTTAACATTGACGATATATTTAAATTAAATATATGCTTAAAATAGATGTTTGGTGAAAATAGGTTGACATTTTATATCAGGAGGTTTGAATGTTGCTTGCTAGTTAGTCAAAGGATGTAGCTAACAAAAGGAGAAAACTTATCTAAAAGTGCAAGATTTCATTTATTTATTAAAGAAAAAAAAATTCTACACTAAATATATGTCAACAACAAATAAATGAACAAAGTTAGGTTAAATTGACCACTCAAGACATAATTATTGCACTAAAATGCTAGGATTGTCAAAATATGCAGCAAATACTAAGTCATATATCTCGACCATTGGATCATACTAAGATGATTCATATTAAAAATCACCAAATTAGATTTCAAATAAAACTTAATCAAATGGTCGAGATGTTTGACAATGGTGACTACTGGTGTTTTGACCGCAATTAATCCAAATCCACAAATATTACACAAACGGATTGCATGCAGTCAACATTTCCTGCGGTTGTAATCTAGTTGTATGTTTAAGATAGGATAAATCATGATTTTGAAGTTAAAACACAAACATTCTAACGATCGACGTTTATTGACCGTAGTGATTGTAGTCAATCTGCGTCCGAATATTACCTTCGAGGAGACCTCTAAATAGGTCATCAACAGCAGATGAAAGTTTTTCATAGCTATCATAAGCATTGATGTCTACTTTTCTCCCAATGGGAACTCCATCCATATTGATCTTCACAAACAAGTCTTTTCCAGAGTTGCTAATAGGTTTGTTACTAGTAGCAACCTTCTCTTGACCAACGTGCTGTGACTCGGTCAGCGGCTTAGAAGAACTTCCGCTTGCAATGTTCTTCCTGCAGGAACGAATCGGAGGCCAACCCACTACTGGACTAGTTGCATTTCTGTTTTAGATGGATCAAATTACATAAAGTTAGACATGAAAATAAACAGAAAAAAGTAATCATCAAATAGCCAAAATTTGCTTATTTGCAACCTCAATTACGGCCACAATGTTAAGGCTTCGAGATCTTTGTGACTGCAATTGTAGTCATGTCAATAATACATTAATCCACAATTTTATTGTAAAATCATGAATCGCGACATAATTGAAGACAAAAATATCCCAAAATCTTTACGTTGTGGCCGTAATTTTGATAGCAAAAGAAAACTATTACAAGGTTTCAAAGCTAAAATTCCACTTTGTTTGTGGATGAAATTTGCTATGAAAATCTACTATTTCTAATATATTGTAGAAACAAGAAAGTTAGCATGGACCACAACAATATCAACCATTGTGGTTACATTGCGATCCTTTATATTCCTATTATTATTCTCGAAAAAAATGTTGTAGCTACAATTGCGGTCATTTAGAGACAAAAAAAAACTTAATATTGTCATGATAGTTGCAATTGCAGACCGTAATTTAAAACCAGAAACATAGATAAGATATAAGAGAGAAAATCAAAGGAGTACCTTTTTTGAGACTTGTTGGTCAAATTTGTGCAAGAGGGTTGTGATTCATCTCTTTCTTTTTTGACATTTTTCATGCTTTTTTCATTGTATGAATCTTCTTCACCAGGTGGACCAAGTCTAAGCTCCAATTTCTTCTCCTCCTCTAAAGAACACTTGTGGCTTCTTTGCCACATCTTATTGCTCTCAAATAATTCTTCTAGATTGAAACAAGTTTAATTGAATTGAGCCTAATATCTTAAAAAAAGAACCACCTTCAACAAGAACTTATAATTATAAACCTTTCTTTAAGGCTTTTAAACCTTTAAGATGTGGAAATTACTTGAACAGTTATATGAGGCAGATATTGTTGCCTAACTTTGGTTTTCACATGCTTAAATGGTTTTTTTTCTTTCCTCTTTTTAGGCTAAGATATTATCAAAACTTGGTGAGATTCTCCTTTGCCTAACAAAACAAAAACAGAAAGGGAATTAGTGCATTGTGCACGCATCTTTGAAACAAATATTAGGTAGTTTAGCACATGAAGTAAAGTAAAGATAAATATCAAGCGCTGACCAAGTTATATAACCTTAATCAGTGTTTTAAAAACCGAACTAAACGGAACAATTCCATCGGTAGAATTGTGTGTTACTATTCGTTATAGAAGTCATGATAAGAGAAAAGTAAAGGAAAGTAGATTGAATAATGAGAGAATTGTTGATTACATGAAGTGATATTAAATAAGATTCATATAGCCGATGAGAAAAATTAACTAGTCTAACTTAACTAACCGGTGTAACTAACTATTGTAACTGTGAACCGACTCTATCTACGGTTCAATTGTTTGAATGGTTCAATCCTAGTTTTTTCCCGATTCAAATTGTTTAAAGCAGTTACATCATAACTTGAAGGTCTCGTCAATTTGATGTACGGTCCTATTTTTAAAACATCGAGGTTAATAATAATAACTCCAAACATGTACTATAAAGTCAAAACCTATGCTTTTTTTTTTTTTCCTTTTGGTTGGAGTCAAAAAGAAATCAACAGAATTCAAAGAATAAATAAAAAGAGGAACAGTAGCACACTCAAGTTCTTACCTTGCTGGCACAAACACAACCAAAGTTTTTCCTTTTTCTTAATTATAGTTAATGTAGAAAGCTGTTTTATTTAAGTGATTGTTAAGTTGGTTATATGAGACTTTAAATCCACACACGTGCAAAGTACTTAATTAAATACAAAATTCAAATTAAAATACATTACTTAACCTTTTTTATACGTCAAGAAATTGAATTGATGGATGGGATGGGATAGCTACTAACTATTGCTTTGATTTTTTTCTACCTTTACTTTTGTTTTAACTTTTATAAGTGGTAGACAGGATTTGCATGATTCATACTACTGTGCAACAAAAAACATGCAGTTCCTATGAGATAATGTAACAATGTTTTGTTCTACATTTTCCCAAACAATGTATCATGTATGAGAACACGTGTTACAACACTATTTTTTTTATAACTTATTTATAAAAAAAAATGTACAGAACTTCAAAAAAAAATCTCAATTGTTGGATTAATCTAAAACATGGCCCATCAATTTGACACAATAGTCTCATCTCAAATAATCCAATAATTTAGGAAAAAGGTATCCTGTCCTAACAACAATGTAGAAATTAGTACATTGCAGGATTCTCCAAAAAGAATCATAAATATGAATGTAAAGAAATTGTGAAGACAGATATTGCACAAAATTGGCCTAAAGTATATGTGTGCATGTCAATCTTTCCAAACTGAAGGGGTCAGAATTGGAAAATGACATCCAAAAAAATAATTGACACAAAATCCCAATAACATGATATTGCTAAGCATCAAGGTAATGAGAATGAGAAGCAGCAAGAAGTGCAGCACCAATTCCTGAACCATCATTAGAGTGTTCAACAGAAATACTTCCTGAAACATCTTCACCAACCAACTCTGTTAAGGTATTCTCTAAGCACTTACTGTATGCAGTGTAATGCTCATACAATCCACCATCCATGGCTACCACACTCTTCTGACCCTCACCGCCGCTGATGGTGTCTCTTCCTATCTTCTTCAGAATTCCTAAGATGCCAGCAGCAGAAAGACGAGCACCACGGGTAGCAACAATATTGCACAGCTCAACAACCACCTTTCTCACTTCCAGGGAGGTATCAGATACCTAATATTAAAAAAGGGAGAAGTTAAGTTGATGAAAGTTTGCCATAGCGACCTTTAAAATTTTGGAAGTCTCAAATTCAGTCACGAGTATAGGTAGAACTAAAATATTGAAGATGTTTAAAAACTGTGAAGTTAGGTCTTAGGACTCTAATTACAAGCACATAAGAACATCTATTCTATGTCATTATAAAGACATTATATAAAGCCTTTATGGGAAATATTGATCCAAACAAAATATACAATTTCATGTACCTCAAAAATGTCCTTCAGTTTGCTTTTGACCACATTGAGATCGGCAGATGAGTCATGATGCATTACAGACATGTCAGGTGTCCTGCACATCCAATTCTGATGGTCAAGATACAAGAATTTTTTACGACAATAGTCGCAATTATAAGAAGACAGTAAACTAGGAATTCAAGGTTCATATTGATCATGAATTGTGCAACAATATTAAAACACTTTATGTATCTCTGACAGACAAACCGGCGAATGCTCAAAGTTTTCATTATCTTCTGTTGGGGGACAAAATTGAACCTGGAGTGAAACATTGCTGACAAACCAAATTTTGGCAGAAAAAAATAGAGTGCAAAATTCTAGATCATATCATCTGTGTGTAACATGATACGGACAAATTCCTTCTCGAATTATATCAAACCCTTAATTTCATTTGATTTATCAATAAGTGGGGAGAACATATGGAATTGCACTAAATGTCTCCTAAGAAGGAAGTGGAAAAAGTTGCCCTGATTTTTATTTTTATTTATTGTTTCCAAGATGCCCTGATATGTCTCCAAAATTGAACTAGTTACAGACATAATACAAAATCATTCATGTGTCTTCATTTAATAGCTTAACCATTTAGAATAGTTGGTTCGTGACATTGTATTGGAGCTTCTATGACAAAGTGGTCTAGACTCTAGAGTTCAATCCCTGTTACCCCACTCTCCTAATAAAATATTTGTATTTCATCTCAAAAGGCTAGTGCATTGTCGATGCTGCAACTTGCAAGCACAAAAGACTCTAGCATATAGAGGCGTGCACACCTAGAGAATAGAGATACAATATAAAACCATTCATGTATTTTGGCTTGACAGTTTAAGCTTTTGCAATAGCCAGTTCATGATACATGTAATATTTAAAATCACTATTAATAGTAGACTACGAAACCATCAATGTGGCAAAATTTTGTACAAATTCAACTGCTAACATAAACACCAGGTTTGAGAGATATTAATAGGGGAGTAGTAGGGAAGGGGGAGAAGGATACGACAAATAGAAAAAATTAATAAACAGAGTGGCTATTAAAAAGCCTAAATTTGTACCTTAATGTGTATGGAACTTTCAATTTTGGAGGAACAGTTTCACCAAAAATCCAAGCTTCTTCAGCCATTTTGTATAGTACTCTGCGAACAATTTCTCCCAAGTACATTCCAGATATTATCTTCTCAAAAATCTGTGAGGATGGTTAAAAGTATCAGCAAATATATGAACAGTCTCATTTATTAAAACAAATAAGAACGAAATTGGAGGTAATGCGAC
The DNA here is from genome assembly GCF_020283565.1 of Trifolium pratense. Taxonomy (NCBI): domain Eukaryota; kingdom Viridiplantae; phylum Streptophyta; class Magnoliopsida; order Fabales; family Fabaceae; genus Trifolium; species Trifolium pratense. Next base: position 46,545,213 of record NC_060063.1, on the reverse strand, counting down.
ACAACACACCTGTTCACCAGGGTTTAAACTCTCAGCATCTAATGCATAATCATACTCAGTTAATGGAAGGTGGGATGACCGGAAGTTTCCCCACTCCATGTTGATAACCTATATCAATCTCATATATTTGTTGAAGCATCAAATATTTATTAAAATTTTCATTTCAAATAATCTGTATCCATTTTTTAAACAATGCACTCACCATTTCTCCGGACTTAGGCAAATCACCGTGCCATTTTGGTATTGCTTGAGCACTCTCCACATACGCTGCATTTGTTCCGGTACCTAAAATTACAGCAGCAATGACATCCTTGTTTGTATGTCGGCCTCCAGCTAATGTCCCCACTGTATCGTTGACCTAGTATAGATGATAAATATAAGTATATAGTCTACAAACAAAAATAATAATACTCCAGAAATTTTAATTAAAAATGCTAATATCGTTTAATGATGTAGAAGAGTTCAAAATTTTAATTACCAAAGCTGTTATGTGCATATCAAGACCTTGTCTCTCAATGGCACTTCTCAATTCAGCCACAACATCCTGACCAACCTATGTAAACAACAATAAAGCCAAGTATAAATCTAAAAGTGAAAGAATAGCGTGTATTTCTTAAAACTAGATAGTTCCAACAATAGGAACAAGTTAGTGCAGAACTGCTAAAAATGAATTTCTGTAACAAGTATATAAACTTTGACATAAACATGTTTCCAAAGTTCATCTGTCATGTTTGCAAAAATGGAAGCCGTATAGAAATTTAATAATGTAAAGGTGGTCGGTCATACTAACAAATTTTGAAACATGAACTAATAACAAATAAATGCAATGTTCTCACAAACATATGTTCCATAAGATGGTAAAATAATTGTTATTATTATAATAATTTGTGATGTAGTTGTAAATTCAAATGTAAGCTTTGTAATTGGATATTTAGGAGCTAATCATCAACATGCATCTTTGAAGTTCTACAATCCACATAGTAGGGGATGATCAAAAACTAAAAAGAATGTAAAAGCATTGAAGCAATAAGGATTTAGGATTTACTGCATCATCAATGTTGAATCCTTTTGTCCACCTGATAAGGTTCCCAGAAGAAATTGATGTTTGCATGACAGGAAAGGAGAAGGTAAAACCTAGCTCCCTCTTCCTACCTGGAGGAACCTTGAAATCTTCATTTTCTTCATTAACAAACTTTGCAAGTTCTGCTGCAATATAGTCAAAGAGTTCCTGCATCACATGTTTTTAGATTGGTTGTGTTTCTCATGATAGGATTAAACAAATGACAATTGTGAGGAAAAAGATTATACATAAATTGTATGGCATAGAAAATAAACTCAAACCGATAGAAGAAAAAATGCTTACATTTGATGTCCCAACCATTAAATTGGCAGGAATTGACACCTCGGTAAATTCTGTATTAATAACACCATCCTTGCCACCGAGTTGCACGCGTAATACACGAAAGTTAGTCCCTCCAAGGTCCAATGAATAATATAGTCCTTCCTCATTCCTAAATACGCACGGATGCAAAGAACAACAAAACAATATCATTTTGTCAAAAAACAAAACAATATCATATTTTTTCGTTAGATGAAATTTTAAACTGTTTAAAAACACAAGTGGAAAAAAATAAACTCTATAAATTCATAGCGCTGTATTGAAATGTAACTGACTGAATACTCTTGCACAACTATTTACAGAGATCATAGCAATAAACAGTGTAATGTAAAGTGATGGGAAATTGTATCGAAAATATGGCATTGGAAAAACAAATACACCTTGATCATTGTAATTTCATACCATTCTTGAATTGTGTTGCAATGAAAAGTGAAACAACCAAATATTATATATATGACACACATAAAAGATGATTTAATGTGCTTCTCCTTAGCCACCTATTTTCACAACCACGCGCCACTCTAACATGAGTAGCTAATGATCAATGCAAGCAATAACTTCCCTCCAGCACAAATTTAGTTTATTGACATTGCAATTGAACAATAAATGAGCAAGAATAGCTACATGATCATCCAAGCTTCAATTGAGAGGATAAAAAATCATTTTTAATAAACAGCTTAAATAAACACTTATCCAGCCGACGCTTATCATAAGCGTTAAAATGCAATAACACATTTGTGTTCAGATATGCACGTTACAATTCCATCTACGTCATCATCGTTTGTTTTCGACGTATAAATATAATTCAGAATCAACCAACACTTATCATAAGTCATTACATTTAGATTCAACAAGCTATTCGCCTACGAACGTTACAAATCCATCTAATCCATCAACATTAATTTTTGACATAAAATTAGAGTTTGCATTCAACCAGCATTTATCACAACATTCAAATTCAATAAGCTATTTGCGTTCAAATACGCATGTTACAAAGTTATTTACGTTAGCACGTTACAACTCCATCTACGTCATCATTATTTGTTTTCGACGTATAAATAGAATCCAGATTCAACCAACACTTACCATAATGTTTAAATCCAACAAGCTATTCGCGTTCAAATACACACATTACAAATCCATCCACTTCATCAACACTTATTTTCGACGTAAAATTAGAATTTGGATTCAACCAGCATTCATCACAACATTCAAATTCAATAACCTTTGTGCATTCAAATGCGAACGTTACAAAGCCGTTTACTTTATCAACGTTTGTTCTCTTTTTCGGGCTTCAACCCTCTTTTATTCCAAAAATAAATAAATAAAAAATTGTTTTCGACGTGTAAACAATTTTTTTATTCAATATCAACATATCATAAATAACTTATTAAACTAAACTCTTCTAAAAATTTACAATTTCTTATATCATAAGATAAACACCAATACCAATATACTCTAAATAAACTCTTTCATGAATCTAACACATCAAAAATATATAAACATAAATACAATACAAACACATATATATATATAAAAAGAATATAGATTGATCTAATGAAATTGTGACTATAATAACTAAAATAAAACTATAGATCAAAAGAATGAAAAAATCAAAGTGATTAAGATTGGATCAAAAAGTGGAATATACCCTGTAGGGAGATTATCAACGAAACTGATGAGCATTTTGAGCTTGCTGCCACCTTCAGAAGCAAGTCCGGCGTGCATCTCCACCGTCATTGCATCAGCAACCTGTTTCAGCTTCAACGTCGGCGTGGCGCATTTTTCTTCAAATTCCTTCAGAATCGCTTTTGCTTTTCCCCATCGCTTCGATTTCTTCACGTAACGATGTATTAATATTGTCGCCACCGCACATGCCGCCGTAGCTCCGATCACCGTCGCACAAACCACCACTTTTCCCATTATTATGGGTTTAGAATTTAGATGTAAGAAAGAAGAAAAGAAAAAATAGACAAACACCGAAAAAATACACTCTCACTCTCTCTATTTATTTATCACGTGTCTCAATTTTTATTTATTTATTTTTTCTTTTTGGTCAAGTCTCAATTTTTATTTAATTTAGGCTTTATTATTAATATATTGCGGAGTGAAGACAAATTTTGTTCTCACAATATTTTCTTACTGCTCAATTCATTCCTAATAAAAAAGGAAAATGTTATTCCAACATAATTTTCAAACAAATATATATTTTTTGTTTTTTTAATAATATTTGCATGCATCGATTTTCGTGCATGTGAGTGGTAAAAATGTGTGTCAATTTTGTGTCTCCAAATTTTGTGTTTAAATAACACTCCTCGAAAAAAATAAAATCATAATTGTTCGTGGGTTAAATTTAGTTGACAGAGATATTATATTACATTACATTATTACATTTTACATTATATATATATAATGAGTCGGGTTCCAACTACGATCACCACATTTATCCACTCTAAGCTTAGAATTTCTAGCCATTAACTACTTGACAAAAAAAGTAATAAATAAAATCATAATTTTATATTGAAAATAAAGTAATTCATGATTCTTAATGTAAGAAAAATTTATTTTTTAAATACATTAAACAAATAATGTACCTGACATAGACTAATTTATTCAATGTATGTTAAAAACAATTTTTCTCTTATATTTTGTTTTAAGAATTTTTCTCTTATATTAAAATAAAGTAATTTATTCAATTTATTTTTTAAATATGTTAAATATAAAGATTGGTTGATTTTGTACCAAAAAAAAATGGTTGATTTATTATTGATCAGCTTTTTTTTTTTTTTTGGGTGAATTGATCAGCTCATTTAGTTTAGGTAATTTTTTATTTTAATTGAAAATACATTGAATGTATTATGCTATTATGATGCATGTAAATTGAGAAATTTTCGTGATTGGATCAAATTAGGGTGATGGTGACGTGTGTTAGTAAGATAAGGGGGAAAAAGAGAGCAAAATAAACAAGATTAATAATTTGGTTTGGGTTTGGGACAAGACAATGACAGAAAATCAATAAACTTGCCCCAACTCACGAATAATAACATAACACCTAATCCTATGTCAAAAAAAAAAAAGTAACACCTAATCCTACGTGTTTTTCTAATAATCCTAATCATAAGTTAAAGATTGGTTAACAGCGTTGGGGTTTATTTTTGTTTCGTCTGTGTTGTGGATTTTTTTTAAGCAGTAGTTTGGTGGCTAGAATTGTTTTTTTTAGGGTTAGGTGGTTAGAAATTTTACCTTAAGATTGAATAAGTGAAGTGTTTTGGATTCGAATCTCGACTCCTGTATATATAATGCGATGTCTCTACCAACTAAATTTCCGAATACGTGTTGTGGACAATTTTATTTTAATTAACTAGAAAATGCCTCCATAAAAAAAAGAACTAACAAAGTATTTGGGCAAAGACGGAGTCGGTTGATTTATAATTTATGTGTAAAGGGAGGGAGGGAGATAGGGTGAAGGAGGGAGGGAGGAGAGGGTCTGCATGGTGGAGGGAGATTGTGAGAATTCGGGAGGGCGCTGATGGTGTAGGGTGGTTTCAGGAGAGTGTTTCGAAGAAGGTGGGGGACGGGTCTGATACCTTGTTTTGGACTGACCCTTGGCTAGGGGATAGTCCTTTGTGTGAGAGGTTTAGGCGTTTGTTTGACTTGGCGGAGAATAAATCAGCTTCGGTAGCGGAGATGTCTTTGTTAGGGTGGGGGGCTGGTGGTCAGGCGTGGGCTTGGAGGAGGCAGTTGTGGGCGTGAGAGGAGGAGAAACTAGGGGAGTGTCAGGCATTACTTCTTACTACTTCTTTGTAGGCACATATTTCAGATAGGTGGCAGTGGTTGCCAGATCTTGATCATGGTTATTCTGTTCGTGGCGCGTATCAGTTGTTGACATCTCAGGATATGGTCACTTTGGATGATGGTCATAGTCTTATATGGCATCGACAGGTTCCTTTGAAGGTTTCGATTCATGCATGGAGACTGTTGAGGGATAGGTTGCCAACGAAGACAAATTTGGTTACTCGAGGTATCATTCCAGCGGACGAGTGTTATTGCGTATCTGGATGCGGCGAGGTTGAATCGATACATCATTTATTTCTCTCTTGCTGTTTTTTTGGTTCTCTCTGGTCGATGGTTCGGGTTTGGATTGGTTCTATGGCGGTAGACGCTAACAGCTTATCTGATCACTTTGCTCAGTTCACTCAGCCAGTAGGTAGTCAGCGAGCACGACGATCCTTTATGCAGCTCATTTGGCTCGCTTGTGTCTGGATTATGTGGCACGAGCGCAATCACAGGTTGTTCAGGAATACGGCTTCTTCTTTGCATCAAATGCTAGATAAGGTCAAATTATTTTCTTATTGGTGGTTGAAGTCGACGAATGTAACTTTAGTATTAAATTTTCATTGTTGGTGGTCGACTCCATTACTTTGTATGGGTTTCCATTGATTGTATTTCTTTAATACTATTGTAAACTATTGTGGTCTCTATTGGCACACCTTGTGCTAAGGATATCACTGGCTTGTTTCTCTTTTCATTTATATATATATATATATATATATATATATATATATTCCATTTTGGCCTCTTCAAAAAAAATTGATGTGTAAAATTACAATTAGATAGACATATGTTTATTTTTTTTCTTTTTCATTTATAATGGAATAGAGGATTGAATCCACCTCTTAGAGTGAGTGTCGTTTCGACATTGAAATAAGCTTAGGATGCGTTTGATATGCTAAAAAATAAGGGACTGGACAAGTCAACTTATGTTGTAGTATATTTGATTTTAAAATTGTTCCTTGCACCGGACAAACTGAGAGTCAAGAGACATGATAAAAACTGAAATTCTTGTCCCCACAAAATCATAGGACAACTTTTTGTCCTCTACACAAGTTGTCTAAAATACCAAAATAACATTTTGTCCATCAATACTTTTTTTTAAAACTTGGTATCCGGCTCTAAGACCGACTAATCCAAGGGGACTAATCCCACCGCCCACTTGCAGGGGCCAGCTCTAAGACCGACTAATCTAAGAGAACCAATCCCACCACCCACTTGTGGGGACCCATTTAAAGCCAAAGTTTTTTGTTCTGTAGAGACTTAGCCCACCGAAATTGGCACCAGGAGGAATCGAACTTGAGACCTTCAAGCCAACACCACTAGATCAATCCCAATTGGATTTTGTCCATCAATCCCTTAAACATTTGTCATGTGTTATTCTATCTTGCACTGTTATATATTGTTCTGTCAAGTACTTATATTTTGCAAATCAAGCATACATTAAAAAACTCAAAAGTAGGTCTAAAAACTATGAGTTATGCACTTCAGCAGCTACCACTTTCATCATCATTCTTTTTTTATTAGCTCGTGTAATTACTGATTACGGCTCGTATATTTTCCTTGTAATATAATTTTTATGAATTAGTTGCACTATTTTCTTTTCTTTTTCATTGTATTCTTGATCCCAAATTAAGAACAAGAATCCACCACTTCCGACTTGCAGGGTGACTGTTAGATGTTGTAGGAGTTGGCTAAATGTATTGTTTTATTCTGTACTGTTGAGATTTATCATATTTTGTTCCAAATTTTGTTATATTTTCACATTTTTGCTTTGGAAACAACTAATAAAAGAATGGAAGAGCGCATGCAAAAATAAGAGAAGTTGTTTTCTTGTTTTTCTTTTTCAATTGTACCAAAAAAATAATAATCAACTAATACAAGTAAAAGTATCAACGCCTCCTGCTCTTAAATTAAGGTAGCACCCACCTTAAGGCAATGTTTTGTTTAATATTTGACGTATGTTAAAAGCAAAAATAATAAAAGATAAGAAAGGTGATATTATAATTGCAGAGTAACGAAGGAGAACAACACATGAACTACCAAAGTTTTGGAGTAACTTCAATAAATTTTCTTAGTTATGTCGACAATTACAATCCAATAACCTCGATGATTTACATACTTTAATTTGTTTCAAAAAGCTGCAACTGTTGTGCAATATTTGTTACCTAAAAATAAATTAGAGACATATTACTATTTTTTTAATTTAAGTTAGAGAACAATATTAGTAATAAGATGATGCTACACAAGAGAAGAAAAGACACAAAAGACTTGGGTTTAGATCATAGGTTAAATTGAAATGTAATCTCGGAAAATACAACAATGAACATAAGATCTTGCTAGAAAAGAAAACACATCATATCCCCTCCCACTTCTCCCTATCAAAATATCTAAAATGCAAAAGAAAGAAAAAGAATGGCAAAGTACATCAAAGAGCCTTTTAATGTATGCCCACTAAGTTCAGCAAGAATCCTAACATATCCCTAATGAAGTCAGCTTAGAATTGACACCACAACAAAAAACAATCACCAACTGTACAAAAGACCAGTGAAGGTCATGCCCCAGCTCTTCGGATTTATGCCAATCAGTCTCAACTTGTTGCAAGCTTGGATGGATGACCAAGCAAGCCTGAAAAACATTAGCAAAATGGAAGCCAGCGTTTAAATTATTACTTACCAAATTGCTGGCCTTCTCTGATTACCGTCCAAATGGATTAGAAAAAATTGAACTGCTGGATTTCTCTCACGCTGTCGATGTTAGACTCAGTCTCCTGTAACATACAGAAGCAGAAAAGATAGCATAAATATAAACAAATATGCTATACAGAATAGTAATTGTTGAACATTAACTTGCCTTATCACTGTCTTTTGCACGGCGTCTGAGTCAAAGCTTCCGTTAGAGTCAAGAAACATCGCCGACATTGCAATTGGCTTCACAGCAAAGCCCACCAAAAAAAGAGAAGCAGCAAACAAAGGTAAATTGGTAAGTACACAACATTGCCCATAGTAAGCCAATAAAAACATGGCACAATAAAAGAATAGAAAAGAGCAAATATTTTGTTGCGATATGCACTAGAGCGACTTTATCAATTGTCAAGTCGGTAAAAAAATGATAGAAATTAAATTGAAGTTAGGAAAGGAATCACCAAAACCTCCAACTGTGTATGTAGTGCGTCTTGCAATACTTCATTATTTCCACTAGCCCTGTAGGTGTTATCCTTGAATCTACCGTTGGTCATCACCTCAACAACATCCATGGTGCTATCCTCAACATAACCTGCCACTGATACAGATCCAACACCTTCAGGAGAGCCACCTTCAGGAGAGCCACCTTCACTTGAAACAGATGTAACCACACTCGAATTTGATGCCCATTCAGTCCCAGCTTCTGGAGACATTCTTCTATCCAATTCGTCTTGCTCACTACTAGACGAACTCAACCTCCCAACATTTTTTAACTCTTGACAATCGGATACAGCATCAACAGACATGTCACCAGCACCAAGGCACGAGACGCCTCCTGTCAAGCTCTTCACGGGAGGACTGGTAGAACGCCTTTTTGGTAAAACATCCAGCCTCACACTTTCATCATGCTTCCTCTTTAAGTTCCTCTCACGAAGTTCAGACCCAGAAACCTCATTTTCATGAACTGATTTTGAACTATTCTCCAGTTGTGCTGTTGACCTTGATGGTCGACATCGTTTATAACCATCAGGAAACGCATAGCTTGGGATTTGCCTTCTACGAATGTGTGAAACATGCATGTCCATTCCAGGTTTCCAGAAACTGTACATGTTAACACAATGCCGAAATGCTTCGACAGTCCCACGTATATCAAACTGCTGGCCTTCTTGAACAACCTCCCCCTGTTTCCTCTGCAAGCCCATGAAGAAAGCACTATGTGCACAGTTCCTTGAATTATCAATATACTCCTGAGGATCGGGATGGCACTGCAACTTCCCGAAAGTATCACGCTCAATCATTAAAGTCAGTGTCCGAAGGCGTGATTCCACCCAACCTTTCCAAGCACGTAAGTCATCAACATCAGCAGCAACTATGTCAATTTGCAAAAAGTTTTTGTAGCCTTCAAAGAAAATGTATGGTTCAAACAGAGCACTCCAGCCGACTTTATTCAGTTCTATATCCTCACAGATTTTGTTTCCATATTGGAACTGCTCCATCATAACACGAAGTGTGCTTGTTGAAACATTATAAGTTGAATTCATGCACGGATAGGCAGGAGTTATAATTGGCATAAGATGCGATCGATCACGAGGATTTTTTTGAGGATGCCACACAGGAAACCCAAGCTCGTTCTCCTCTATCGAGCATAACATGACTGGATTTGGCCACCGCCACTGTGTATATACCCTAAAGAATCGAGAGACAAGCATGCTTGGAACTGCATTTGGATACAACTGGCATACCCGAGCTACAAGAAGTGCACAGTTAACACCACCGAGAAAACCTGTCACCTGAAAATGTGCATAAAAGACGGGAACATTTTGAACTAGCCATCAAATCAAATATACAAAACAAACAAATAAGTTTAACATGGTTAGCAAGAGAGGAAAAATAATTCTCACGTTGGAATAAACACCGCGTCTTTTGGCCCAAAACTTTAAGCACCGGAGTGTTGTTCGAAAGTACTATAATACAAACAAGACAATGTTAAATAAGAAAGAACATGTATTGGGTGCAACAAATAATTGGAAATAGGTGACTTAACACGTTAAGACAAAACCACGGGAAGACATCACCTCAACATTTGGAACAAGCTTTAGAATTTGATCAGCAACCCTACAACCATTCAAACTTCGAACAGTAGGCTCATCAACATTGTGTAGAACAGAGACATCAGATATATCCAATTCCTGCTCACAAGATAGAAACAAAACAAAGTTCCACAATATAGCACAAGAACAAACAAAAATGCACAATAAAGGTCACCAGCACAAAATATTAAATTTATAACTACTGTGACCTCCTAATAATATAAAGACTAACTCAATATACTGAATTGAACATTTTAATAGTAGCATCAACGGGACAGCTTCCAATTATGTCCTCATTAAGATGGTATAGAAAATCTACAGATGCATTTTATCTGTAAAAGATTCATTTAAAAATCATTGAACACACTAATCTTATTTTAAGTAACATCGCCCATATTCAAAATCTAAGATGCAAAGAAAATGAAAAAGGTACATGCAGAAAATTATTATGGCATAGCATGGTTGCACCTTCCATCGAGGTGATTCATTTGATAAAGGTATAGTTAGAAAATGAAAAACATGTCACTTACTTCAGGTACAACCAAACAAGAAATACTTGCATAAAGAAGGTCGATTGATATTCCGTCAAACTTGAACTTCATAACTGGGACATGAGCATCTGGAATTGGTTGCAGTTCAGTAACTTCGTCTACGCAAGCTAGGATACCATGCAATGTGTAGAAAAAATCCTCCTGTAAAATATGAAAGACCAGATGTGAAAATTGAGAATGATTATGATGAAGTGGACATCCAAAATTTATGTGTGCTCGCAATCTACCTCCCGGTTAACATAGGATGGGCCAATACACAATGTATCTAGGTCAGCACCAGGACCATGAACCTGCATCATAAAAAATCAAAGAAAAAAGGCATAAGTGATCCATACACAAACAACAGATGCAGTGAATTACATGTCAAGCTTGACTGAAGACTATACACATTTATTCATATCAGAACTTCCATACTATAAAACTCCTTCCAAACAAGTAAGATTATCATAATCCATACAAAAGGTTAAAGGTCCGTGAGGTTTTTAATTCGCCAAAAATAAACCAAAGCATGAAGATGCGGATGTCAAGCATGAAGGCAATCAAACTCACGCCAAGACGATAAGAACCAAAAGTGACTATGACAGCATTTGCATCTTCCACCATTCGATCAGTATACCCTTTCAGACGAGTAAGCTGCTTTACCCAACTTTTTACTATCTGAAACACAAAAAACAAATTATATTAAGCAAAAAAAAATCAGAGGAAAAGAAGCCAATCAAACAAGCTGTAGGAAAAAAGATAAGGAAACACAATGTCTTCACTTCAATAAATGATAATCCACGAGAAAGTAACAAACATGACTTCAGTAAATAATAACTGATAATAAGCAAGTATCTAAGTTCCTAATCACTTCAATATAACCATCCCCAACAAGCAATAACAATTAACTTGATTTCCCATGTATGGAAAAAAAAAAACCACGATGATCAATTCAAACGTACAGTTCCATATTTACCCCTACATCCCTAATCATGATCATCAATTTCAAAATCTTAACAAAATTGCTATGTCAAATAATAATATTAGTCCACATATCATATAAACTATGAAGCACAAATATAATAATTTGAAAATATGACATAATTCAATGTAATTATATGTTCAGTGTCGGAAACCATCAGTCTCCGGGACACGCCTAATCCAAGAAGTGTCGGTAATTGTCAAACAAAAACTAAATCTCTATATTTCAACCTCTCCAAGTCGATGAAGCACGTCTTCTCTCTTGGAAGCCTCCTCCTTGCTCTCATATAGCCCGGAATCAGCGAGAAACTGCCACAACAAACAATTCATCAAATTAATCAACAAAAAATAAAGGGTCAATAAAAACAAAACAATGATTAAGAAATTTATGAAACCTTCTCCAACTTTTGAGTCCTTTTCAAATCAGCAACGGTTGGTCCAGCCATTGAAATAGGCTTGGTAACACCATATTGTTTCGAAGGAGGCACCTGCGAAGAAGAATTCGCAGGCTTTGACGATGCTCCAAACCCTTCAGAACTCCCCATGATCGATCTCAACACGCCAAAGAAAAAAACAACAAAGATTTATTCAAAAAAAAACCAAAATAGAATCTTTCGATGTTTTTGTTCTAATCAACGAAACAAGAAAACAAGTGATGAATCGAAAAGAAATCACATTGAACGAAGAAACGAAACCCTAAAAATTGAACGAAGCGTGATGAGTGAAAAGGGGAATTGAGATTGAAAAAATTGAAATTGAAAGGAAACCCTAGATCCCTAAAATAGTGAAAAGGGATCTGAGGATGGAAAAAAGGGAATGGGGAGAGGGAAAGAAAAAGGGAAAATTGGGAGAGAAAGAAAGGGTTGGCGGTGGGGTGTGAAATCGGCACGCGGAAACAAATTAACAAAAAGAAGAGAGAGAAAGACAGGTATATGTTAGTGAGATATTTAGAGAGAGAGAGAAAGATACAGAGAATGAGAGAGGTGAATTCAAAGAACGTGCGTTACAACTTACAACACTATACTAGGGTTGGTTGGTTACTCTTTGATTTTTTTGAGATATTTATTTATTTATAGAGATAGAATTGATGGATCATGGATATATATAAGGTTTACTTGCAACAATAATCCAATCACATCTTATCGTGAATATCGTTAAGATAAAATCTTTTTGGGTGAAAATTGGTTGGTGATATATTCTCCCGTCTTTAATATAATAGAAAATTTGTTTTAAATTTATTAAAAATGTAATGTGTGTAGTTTATATTATGAATCAGATGTATAGGGTTAGGAAACTTGGCCTATGATTTTTATTTAGGCCTGAGTTTGGCTTACGACCTATCAAATGTTATTTATTTTAACTTGGTCCGAGCTTTTTAAGGTTTGGTTTGGCTTGTAACCTATTTTAAAAGTCTGTGTTACATAAAGGTCTTTATATAATCTTTTTAAATAGGCTAAATAGACGTTAAAAACCTATTTCACATTTAAATTTTTATAATTTCTTCAACATTAAGAAAAAACTAATAAAATGATTAGCACGATAATTATAAGTTAATAAAATAACAAATATGATTAAATAATAATATATTTTTTCTTTGGAAAAAAAAAAATAAATAATAATATGATATAAATAATACGCTTTTTTAGAAGCATGAGTCTGACCTATTTATGTAAATAGGCTTTTTTCAAAGTCTAAGCCTAGCATTTTTAATAAACAGGTCAGGCCAGGGCGAAGGTGTCTGTAGGCCGCCTGACTTATTCTCAACCCTACAGATGCATAATGCATTAGACTTTTAATGAATTAAAAAATAAATTGTATCTTATATTAAGGACTACAGAGAGAATTATAAAAATATCTAAAATATTGTTTCGTTTATTTAAGAATATAATGCACAAATTTTAAGAAAATAATGTTTCATTTATATTAGGCAAAATTACACTAGAGGTCATTTATCTTATTTATTTGTAACACTTTGGTCATTTATCTTTTATTTGTAACATGTAGGTCCTTTATCTTCTATATTTGTAACACCTCGATCTTTTTCTCATTATTTTATTAAAAAAATACTGATGTGACTTGCCACATTAGATAATTTTATTTTTTAATATTTTTTTTATTAAAAAATAAGAAAATTCATATAAAAAATAAAAGAAAAGAAAGAAATTAAAAAAAAATGAAGATCATCATCTCTATCAAAAGAAAAATGAAGATCATCAATCCTAAAAAAAGAAATTCAAAAAAATCTACCAGAATAAAAATTCAAAAAAAAGATGAAATTTGAGGTAAACAAGTCAACAAGGTATATGTTAGGGAGATATTTTTGTGGAAAATTTAATACATATGTCACTTTTGTATAGGGCAAGAGCAAAAATAGCACATAAGTGACTGTGCCTAAGTTTTGTCCTTAAAAAAAAGGAGAATGTTAACATGTGCATATATGACACATGTTAAGGTAGTAAAAATAGAAATTATGTCTTAGAATTTGTGCATTTTAACTTTTCAAACATTAAATGTCTAGTATCATTAAATGTTAAATTTCTATATTAAGATACCTTATCATGTGCCCTATATGCACATGTTAACAAGACCCTTAAAAAAATAGTGATTTTGTAGAGAAATATAATTTACTTTGTATTTATATAATTAATAAAAAACACTATTTTTAATAAAATAATCTTTAGTTTGTTAGAAACAATCCAACATGTAAAAGTGATTTTTTTTAATCACAAAATAACATCCACTTTTAACATTTGTTTTCTCTCTCATCTAAAAAATCTATTATTCGATAATTTTTTTTTTTGGGTTAGTTTGTTTTCAACCGTGGCTCACAAAAAAGTGACATTTGTCTAGCAAGATATTCATATTAGTTCAGTTACTTAGAGCATTCACAATGAAGATACTCATTTTTTAGTACATAACTGGACCCCACGTGTACACATCACTCATTTATAATTTTTTAATTAATAGTACTTAATAAGTACTCAATCCTCCAACCCAAATCTCTTAAAAAGTTCTAAATGTATCCCACCAACAACACATTCCACCAATAACTATGCATCATTATAAATGGAACCCACAAAAATAAAATAGGTATCACTTCTTATTGTAGAATCAGTACCTATTAGGTACTTTTTGTGTTTTGCTCCAATGGGGTACCTATTAGGTACTAGTACTTAAAAAAATAAGTATCCACCATTGGAGATGGTCTTATTTCATCGGCTCGGTTTGTTAAGCATTTGGTTCAACTGAATAAATCTTACACATAATTATTTACCCTCATTTAAGACAATGACAACATATTAAGCAACAACTAGTCGTCGTCCCGTGCGTTGCCCGGGTTCAGCGGAACATCATTTATATGTTAATTATGGATGTTGTCAATCATGGATGTTGTTGATCATGGTGAATTAAACATAATTAAGTGGATGGCTCAGTCATATCGAATTTTATAGTAGAGCCTTCAAAGACCCGTCACTAGTGGAAAAAACACTTTTTAAATCGGTTCCTGGAGGCTATTTAAATCGGTTGAGCGACCGATTTAGAAGCCGTCGATTTAGAAAGTTTTTCGCTTTTAAATCGGATCTTGATCCGATTTAAAATCTTTTATTAAATCGGTTAGTCTGATTTAAAATAGTTTATTAAATCGGTTAGTCTGATTTTAAAAAAGTTCAAAAAGTACTTTAAGTTTCTAAATCTATATTGAACCGATTTAAAATCAACAATTTAAATCGGTTCACCCGATTTAAAATCTTTTTTTTTTTAAATTTTTTTCATTCTCTCCCCCAAATAATACATGATTTAGACATTAAAACAGATTCCCACACACATTCCTTTTAATATTTCAAATAAAATCATTAATAAAAAAATATCAAAGAATCAAATTTCATACCAAATTATAAATAAATTCAATTACAAAATATTCATGAAACAAGGTTACCAAAAGTATCATGGATTTAAATATATCTTAACAAAACTAAAGAATGCTACTACCAATACTGCAATACACTATCCTAACCTAAAGCAAAGAGACACAGGTCTGCAAACAGAAGCACAAAACCAAATAGCACCAGCGCCTCAACAAAGAGATCCCTGACACCGCACCTGCACACAGACACAACATAAGTTAAGTACAAAAATTGCAAAGAAGTGAAAATGAGCATATGGTTATAATACAAAGCACCACCAGGTAGAGAATCATTTTCACAGTATCATATTCGCATCATTGTCATTATCATTAAATCCTCATAAAAACACAAAAAACAAAGTTCAATCCATAAAAACAAGAACAAGATATAAGTCTAATATTTCAAATAAATATAATATCCAATATATAACTGAAGTCTTAATCTTTCATGATTAATGTCATACCTATTCATGGCATGAAAATGAGCATATGAAAAAATTGATACAGAACCTTATCACTTAGGTTTCATTCAAGAACACAAAAATGAAATGATCACAGTTTGCAGATTATATTATGAAAAAAAGAAGTATCTTCATTGTTTAATCAAAACATTAAAATGACTCCTTCATATATGATGTCCGGTCACTAAATCAAATTAGCAAACAGGAACACTGCACACTTCTTACATCCCTATCTAATAGCACAATTTGTCTGAATTGGAAATTGGTATGTATAAAAGACAATGTTCAATATTATTTTTGTTCATTGTCATTGTCAAACCTTAAGATATTGTGAAGTCTACATATGGAAAACAATAAACTAACTATCCCAGTGCACTTTAGTTTAGTTTTAGCATATATATTAAGATATCAAATTGCAGAAATTCCATTCCAAATACAATGACAGAGACGAGGGCATGAAGGTAAGGAGAACCTGAAGATCTGGTGGGAGATATCTATACACATCATAGATTTGATCTTTAAACCCTCTGCGCAACATTTCATCAGATTCATCCTGTAATCAAAAATAAAAACATAAGATAATCCTTGAACCATGACAAGGAACCTATGATGAGCATAAGACATGAGAATAATAAACATAAGAATTTTATTAATTAGACATAAGACATGCCACAACTATGTCATAGTACAGCTCATGCTCATACCATCTCAGTTACAAAGTTTTCTGCTATACACCAATTCCTCTACATATTCCTACAAGGAATAACTCATGTCAAGATACATGTAAATTCACCCACTACATACACCTTATTATAATACTAGTATCATTACAAGACATAACACCCAATCAATCCTTTCCTTTCCAATGAACTCATAACAGTGTAGTCTATTAGTTCAAGTGAAACTCAGCTTCTTTTGCATCTGCATAATAAAACCTTATACTGCTATGAACACATTGTTGTTGTTGCATATTAAGCTCTTCCTAGCAGAATTTGATATTTAACATACTTTTGAGACAACATAACGTGACCCAACCGGCAACTCAGGACCTCTACCAATGTTGCTAATACGCACCGGAATTTTGAAGGAACTGATACCAAAAGAGACAACAATCAAACTGAAAAACAATGTTTCAAACAGAAATAGTAATTTGAGTTGAGTTGAGTAAACCTTACCCGAGTATTGGCCGGGTTGGAAAATTGTTGCAGCATGTAAGCATTTGGCGTGGATTCCAAAAGGTCGTATGCCTTTTTTACTGTTCCTCCCATTCCTTTGGTTGGATCAGTGAGAATCAATTCAGCTGCAAATGCTCTCATACAAACCCTTCTTTCCAAGCTTGTGTAAGAGGGCATGGTCAAAACCATCTTATATCCCTTCATGGCAGCCATAAATGCAAGGAGCAAGTAAAGGAAGTAAAAATTATAAACGGAATAATAAACACAAACACACACCGACACATATGAAATTAGAAAGGGGAGAACGAATTATAACCACACACAAAAAGAAATTAGGCTCGTAATCTATCTATTGAAGAATGAGGAGAATTTGAACTAACCTTGAAAGCGGAGGACGAATTTCACCGTGGTAGCAGAACGAGTTCGTCGTAATCGATTTCATCATAGCAGATAGGGAGATAATTTGCGTTTCACCGAGGAAGAACGACTTAGGGTTTGAGAGGGAAAACGTGGTTCGATGTGAGGGAGAACGTTGTTCATTCGCTGTGAGGGAGAGAGACTAGGGTTTCGTTTCAGATCTGAGATACAAGAGGGAGAGGTAGTTGTGTTTTTGTGAAAGAGGCGAAATCATCTAATGGAATGAGTAAATAATATTGTCTCAATTTATTTTAATTATTATAAAACTTTTTAAATCAGTTTAACTGACTTAAATATTAAAACAAATATGAAAATTCCCTCCGTGTCCTAGTGTGACACTCTTTAAATCAGGTGGATAGAAACTGATTTAAATTCCCTGATTTAAAAACTGTTTTTTCCACTAGTGCGTGAAATGTATAAAATTTAATTTTTACTCTTTGTTTTGTGCGATTAATATGGTTCTAAACGATAAACATCAATGATCCAAAAGAGCAAACAAACTTAAAAACCAAATTATAATAAGTACGATACAAAAGTAAATTATATAAATGGCTTAGTTTAAATCACATCTTATACTCACAAATCAAACATGCTCTTGAAAGAGATCACACTACTATTCCAAACAAATCATCATTCAGTTTCACAATTCAAGCAAAATGCTCTTGAATGATCATTTACTATGCTACCACTCCAAATAAATCATCACCCAGTTTCATAATTCAAGCAAAAGTTCACTAATATGTCTTCTTTGATAACACGGGTCACATACATTCCATGTGTCTACAATTGATTCAAAATCACTATGATCACATATGATTTTGACAAAAAAGTGAGTCGATTTGCTTTTGAATAATAGAGCCATATATCCTATCAAAGAAGTATCATCAAGAATTCCAAAACCAATAAATTCGAAAGAATAAGGAAATCACTATTCAATTTCATCCAAATTTTCTTTCTACCTCACCTCTAAATCACTACTTCTAATGTCAGATGAAAACCCTCTTTAACTTCAACTATGCTTGAAGAATTTTCTAATTTTTACTTCACCTCATAGACATCAATGTGAGAAAGTTTCACAAATCCTTATGCAAGAGCCTTCTCAACAGTATCAATAGAGTTCGCAAGCAACTTTTTGGAGTAAGAAACTCAGATTCTGCATCTTATTGAGAATTATTTGTAATGTCAGTAAAATCATAATGCAGCAAACACAGTTAGTATCTCAATATCAGTTACAATGATCCATGCATGCTTCATTTTTAGTCAACAATTTCCGACACCTTTAGATTTACCTCTGTGACACATCCAAAATTGCTCAAAATAACACGAAAAATATGGAGACAACATAGTCTATTTTCAACTAAAAAAAAAAGTCTATTTTCATTTAGTTATATAGCAGTACACGTCCATCCTGCTGCAGTCCATACATATGCCCAATATAAAATATAATTATCTTAAAATATTATTAATCTAATTTGCATTAGAAGTTAAATCAATTAATTAAAATTGATACTAACTATAGAAACTATACCTTTAATCAAATAGTAAGAATGCATGAGAGAGAGATGAATAACAAAATTATCTAACACATGAATAACAACAATTCTGTGGAGGCCACAAAGGATGCTTCATTATTCATGTTTATTTCCAATTCCACCTTCCTCTAAGAAAAATATGGTAGTATATGTGAGTTTGATGCATAAGTGCAAAAATACTATTAATAATCATTGCAATCTTCAAAATAATAATAATAAAAAAAAAAAACAAAACATAAAACAATTTATGTTACGCACCACAAAATCTTCTGTGAGATCCAAATGTCTCCTAATGCCACACCTACATAAGAAAAAGTTTCCTAATAAGGATCCATAATTTCCTAATTAACAAAGAAAAGAACAATAAATTGAAATAAGATTAATATGAGAAGACTCTCACCTCCAAATTTGAGCTTCAATTTCTTGTCTCCAATAACATTAAGAGCTGACAATCCAAGAGTGACACTTACAATGAGATTAACAACAAACCTCACAATCTAGTAAGCAAATTTGTGATAAAATATATAAATATGAAGCTTTAAAAGAACTTTTTTTCGAGTCTTCTAAATTTAAATGAACAGAAAACAACAATTATATTGACAACTATAGTACATGAAAACTGATAAAAAGAAGTCACTTACAATCCAGATAGTACTTTTATAATGTCATAGAGAAACCACTGCAAAGTTATCACAATCATACAAATTCCTATACATACAAATGGTAAGACCAAAAAACATGAGCAAGACTAATAATAAAAAAGCAAGATATGTAGTTAAAAAAAATGCTAGTATGTATGTTCACCTGAGAGAGCCATTTTTTTGGCAAGATAAATGATGATTGTTGGTATTTATAGAGAAACATGGAATATTTGCATGTTGGACACATGAAATATTTGCATGTCTTTTGAGCAATTAATAAGGGAGAAGGAGAAGAAGATACAATTGTGAGATGTTAGGGAGAAAGATTAGAGTTTGGACACATGGAATATTTGCATGTCTTTGAGAAATTAATGAGGAAGAAGAAGGAGAAGAAAATACGGTTGTGAGAAATTAAGATAGAAATATTAGGATTGTGAAGATGATAGGTATATGAAGAAAGGAAGGAACATTAAATGAAGGAGTATTCAACCAATGAATTATTTGCAACTGGAAGAGGATTTGAAGGGTTAGTGAATTAATTTCATATTGATTTTTATAGCAAGGTGTATATTAGTGATTGGCTAGCAATTAGGGTTGAAGAAAGGGAGCTAGGGTTTTATGGGGATTGGGGGTTTGGAACGTCCATCTTTTTTAAAGATAGAGATAGAGATAATTTTTACTTTTCTAAGTAGTATGATTTTCTTATTTGTTTATATTTGTATTCAATGCTTTTCTTTCTCTAGTTGATGAAGTGGAAATGTAGATGGTAGGGTATTTTGGAAAGTAAAGGGGGGTGTGGGTAGTGATTCGCAGCAGTATGTATAGCAACAACACATATATTTATCAAAATTCTGAAGCCCACACTATATCCAAGGCCCGACTTCATTAATCAATTTGATTTGTTTGTGGGTCGAAAGAATTTCAAAAACGGTTTAATCTACACTATAGTTATGAAGCATTGATACGTTACACGATACCGATACGATACAACACTGATACAGGCGATGAGAAAATTTTCAAAATTCCCGATACGATACATCCGGGATACGTTATTTAAAAATTAAATTTAAAATTAAATATATAAACATAACTAAAATCGATAATGATAAAAATTAACATTCAAATTGCTCAAAATAAGAAAACAAGTGACAATTAAATATATAGAGTTAAGTACTACCCAAAAAGGTGCGTGACATGGATAGCTCAACTAGTTAAGCTAGTTGAGCTAAGCGTTAAAGAGTTGGAGGTCCAGAGTTAAAGTCATGACAATGAGAAAAACTAATAAAGACATAGTTGGTAACATCATACTCTAATATTCAATACTTAAGAGAAAATACGAATTGTATCAGTATCCTCTCCTACGTTTCCATAATCAAAGAGCATTAATTGTCTGATACTTTTTCGATCGATACGCGTATCGGAAAAGTATCCAACAAGTATTGGTTATATTTTATTTTAAAAAATAATATTAATTGCTGATACTTCTCTAATACGATACTTCTCCGATACGTGTATCATAAAGTATCGGATGAATATCGGTATCGAGTACGTATCGGACACAATACTTTGCCAATTTTGGAGTACCGGGTCTTCACATGTTATAGGAACTCAAAAACTAAAACACAGTTGAACATTTTTCTGTTATAAATTTGTTCTTAATAACATAATTTTTTTTCAAATATAAATTTAATATTAAAAATAAAAAATTAAATAAGTTTAAATAATATACATATATATACACACAAAAGAAAAAATGAATCTTACCAAAAAAAGAAAAAGATCAAAAAATGAATAACATAGATATGATACAAACAAATCAAGTTTAATACATATCATACTACAACAAAATATTCAAAATAGAAAGAAAAATGATACTATTTGTATAATTAATTTGAGACAATTTTGGACAATTTTCTAGCTCATACTCACACTATAATTATCTCGTTGAACTTGGTTCATGAACCAAATGACTCAATTCGATAATTAAACTCATTAAATAAATGAGTCGAGTTGAGCTTAAGCGAGTTCGACTCGACTCATTTCCAGCCTTAATTGATTATACAAATATCACGATCATTAGAAAAATGCGGATAGACATTTGTGTATGATGATTGCCCATATTCTATATATACTGAATTCTTTGTCAAAGTGATTCTACACTCAAGTTGTGGATAGCTTATAAATGGAAAACAAAAAACTCAAGTTGTGGATAGATTCCTCATGGTAAGTGGTAACAACTAAGTAATTAACTACACAAATTAAAAGGCTTTGCGATTTTGCGTAAAATAATTTTCTTGAAGCTATGTGGAAGAGTATTTTGCAGCTGCATGTACCAGGGCGAATTAGATGTTTCACTTGACTTTATGACTCATATGTGTGATTATTGTGGAGCAAATAGGATCATCTCGAAGCATGCTAAGGAGTTAACCATGGTGAGGTGGAGGCTGCCAAAGAGTGGTTGGGTGATGATGCTTCAAAGGAAAGGATGGGAGCAGGGTGTGGTGGAGTGATTCGAGGTAGTGATGGCAAGTGGATTTGAGGCTTTGCGACGTTTATAGGTGTAAGTAGTGTTTTTTGTGGCGAAATTGTGGGGACTTCTCGAAGACCTATCTTATGCTCGAATTTTGAGATTCAATATAATTGAGTTTCATGTGGATTCTATGGTTGTAGCTCAAGTGATTACCGGGTTGACTAATAATAATATCATTGGAGGGACTCTTGTTCAAAAATTTTGAAGCTTGTTAGAGCCAAAGTGGGAGGTTTGCCATTTTCACACCACAAAATAAATAATTGTAATATGAGATGTGATCTTACATTTATACGATCATGGGGATGAAAATTTTACAAGTATACGAATGAATATATGTTCAACATAAATTTTTAATTTGGATCTTACATTAAATTGAATAAAATTTTAAATAATAGAATAATTGAATGAAGAATTATATATTATATTGTCTAATTACAAAAAAAAATCTATTAGATATATTTATGATGGGTGGACCATCCAAATTTTTATACACGAGATGAAGGTTCTCTAGGTTATATTAGTGGCTATACTCAATGTAGAGAAATGGAGAATCTAGAGTTTGAATTTTGGTCCCCCAAATAATGTCAAAATTTACAAACTGAGTTATATTCATAGGACCACATGAATGACAATTTTACAAGTATATGAATGAATGTTTAATGTTTAATATAAATTATTTATAAGTTTTAAAATTTCAAAACTTTAATTGCAAACACAGAAAAATAAAATTTCAAGATTTGGTCCAAGATTTGATCATTGGCCAAGGGATATAGAAAATAATATACACTTTTAATTATTTGGTGGAACAATTATTTCTCATAGGAACCTGAAATTAACACACAAAAAAAAATTATATACACCTTTAAAAATAAAAATAGGATAACCAAATGTACACTTAATTTTTTTTATTAAAAAATATACATTTTAATCTAATTATTATTAAAATACTATAGAAAAATTGATATCATAATATAAAATAATTAATATTTTTATAAGTAAAAACTAAGATGTGCATTGCACTGGTAATTTATACTATAATAGATCTTATATTTTAGGACGGATGGAGTAATCGATGTGTATCACTATACACTTTGTTTTGTTGTCAAACAACCTAGTATATATATAATACAACTATGATCTTTAAACGTAAATTTTTTAAACGTAAATTTTTTAAAGAAAATTAATATGTCTTTTATTTAATTTTTTATTCTTTAAAAGACAATTTTTTTTTTTGGATAATAAAAGGCAATTATTTACTAAAGTTTAGCTACTTGTAAGCGGATAAAATTATCTATAAAAATTACAAATTTACATGATCATGAATAATTTGAAGTCTTACGTAATAAAAAGATAAAAAAAATTCATATTTTCATATTCATTTGTGTGCTCAAAGTGGTTAAAAATCAACAACTTTTAATCTATGACTAGTCTCACACTCGTGCGATGCACAGGTGTTATGTGGTATTTTATATTATAATGTTGAAAAATTATTTGTATAAATTGTAACAATAAGTATTATAAAATGAAAATTATAATAATAATAATAATAATAATAATAATAATAATAATATAAAAGTGATGTACTTATCACTTCCTCCAACCAATATATATACCTATATGTATAGAGAATGAGTACGGACCATCAAAATTGAATCAAATATATTTATTTTTTTGGTGGGGTGTGCCAGCCAATGCAATAGTGCAACGCATAGGCGACACACTAAAATTGAATGAAATATGATAATGATAATGGTTATTATATATTTCAATCTCATAACCTAACTTTTTGCATAACCTTCACTCTTCTCTAAAATTATAATGTAATTAAGTCAATAATGTATATCTTCGTATTTTTTTTGTGTGACTAAATTATAAACTCTTTGTTGTTTCTATGAAAACGGTTGACATTTAAATGGGATAAATGTTGAAAGAGAATCCAACCATGTTCATCTTCATTGTCACTAAGAAATGTTATAATAATGTAGAAAAATGTAACATCACAACAATAATTTTTGGATAATTTGAGAGGTATAATTCAATAATAATGTAGAAAATTGTAACATCTTGTGACATCAATTTTTGGATAATTAGAGAAGCATAATTCTTTATGATTTATTATGAGACTGATATAATATAAAAAAAAATAGAGATGAGAATGATATAATATTGATTATATTGAAAAAAAATATAAGGAAGTGATGTGGAAACAAAAAAAATAGAGATGAAAATGATATAATATAAGGAAGTGATGTGGCATTATTGTGTGATTTAATTGGATGTAAATGAGTGATGTGGATTAGGGTTAAGATGGATAGTAGGAGAACTATCTAGGAATTATATATATAGATTTGCACCCTTAATAAAGAAAAAAAGGTATTAGGCAACCCACAACCACATACATTATTTAACATCAATGAGACAACCACTAACCATAATAACTAACGAGAGGAGGGATCCGTTAATTCTATGAGTAAGTTTTTATTGACTTACTCCACTTAATAACTCGATATTGATATTATATTTCTTCAATCTAACCGTTGAATTCAAAGATCTCATTGAGTAGATCAACTTCACAAATTTTTATAAAAATCCAAAAAATGTAGTTATGTATTCAGACTATTGAAATTCAACGGTTTTTTTTTTAAGTTTGTCGTACGTTCAATTGAAATTGTCAGAAAAAAGTATCAAATGATTTTGAATTTTTCTTAACAAATGCTCTTTTAACATTTTCCTTTTTATAAATAGAATCATACAAGTAGACCATATGAAATACTCCCTCCGATCCTTATTATAAGAAGAAGTTTATTTTTTAAATTCATAGAATGTTGGAGATATCTAATCAATATAAGGACCGGAGGGAGTACTACTTTTCCAAGGGTGTGTTTGTTTCGGGGATTAAAATTATAATCCTAGGATTATTATTCCTTGGAATATTATTGCTGGGAACATTATTCCTATCAATATGTTTGGTAAATAAATAAAGTTCCTTGGAACATTTTTAAAATAAATTCAATTAATATTTTAAAATATTAAAATAAAAAAATAAATGAGTTAAAAATAATGAGAGAGTGGGGAGTTATGGGTGGTTACCTCTTATTCTCATGGGAATGTAAGATTCCCACCATTTAATATGGGAATAAAAAGTGGGAAAGTCATGTGTAATTTATATTCCAAGGAATAAAAAGTTCCTAGGCATAATTTTTTAAAACTTGAAACAAACATAGGAATTAAAGATTCCAAAAGTCACATTCCTGAGAATAAATTTATAATCCATGAAACAAACACCCCCAACAATTATTACTATCTATTACGGACTATTAGCCCATTCCCCTTCCATCTACTATATCCCTTGTCTTCTACATGAAAATTGCTTTTTTCCCCCCCATTGTTTCCTCCAAGGCCCCCCAAAGTGACCATTTTGACCCTATAAATGCGTTTGGACTCTAGAATCCGAAATTTGTTTGTTATGGTCCATACAATCCGAAATCAGTTTAAACAAGCAATTGGCTGGTTATGCCTGCCTTGTACGTGATGTTTTGCCCTGAAAAACCTGGGTTTGGACTGTACAATCCGAACATCCTTATTTTTAACAGTTTTGGAGTATGGAGGCCGAAACTTGTTTGATATGGACCATACAATCCGAAACCAGTTTAAACAAGTCATTGGCTGGCTATGCCTGACTTGTACATCGTTGATGATTTGCCCAGGAAAACTTGATTTTGGACTGTACAATCCGAAATGCTTTGATTTTTAAAATTTTGCATCATTTCGGATTCTACCAACTGGAAACGCTCATATTCGGTGTGTAGGATCCGAATAGAGTCTATATAGCCTATATTTCAGAAGTTGCACTTTCATAACCACTTGGACACTCAATTGGGAGCTTTGTAGCTAGGGCGATTTTTTTGGCGTATCAGAGACTTGAAAGCAACGTTTATTCACTCAAAGAGGGGCGCAATACTCAATCGGAGTCATACAAGAGGTAATAAGCACTTTAAACCGTTCATTTTTTCAATTTTCATGGTTTTATGATCGCAATCGCGTTTGGCTCATACAATCCGAACTCATTTCGGATCCCACATGCCAAACTGGACAGCTTTTAAAAATTTTGAAATTTATTGTGATAGGTAGGGTTTGTGATGGCCGAACCTCCGTTTGAAATGAAACCGAACATCGATGAACCCGATATTGCACAACCTAATGTAGTTGAACCCGCAAATATTTTGGTTAACACTGCCAATTATTTTTTT
Source organism: Trifolium pratense (assembly GCF_020283565.1). Taxonomy (NCBI): domain Eukaryota; kingdom Viridiplantae; phylum Streptophyta; class Magnoliopsida; order Fabales; family Fabaceae; genus Trifolium; species Trifolium pratense. The sequence continues at coordinate 46,518,788 of NC_060063.1, read as the reverse complement.
TAAGTGTGAAAAGTATAAGGTCCGAGATGAGATGATCGAATGGTGCAAAAAAGAGGCTATAATGAAGCCAAATGAAGACGAACTCATTTTGCTTGAATTGTTTTTAAGTTTGAAGTTGTAATTTACGTTTTAGAGTTTGAAGTTATGATTTATTTGATTACGTTTGAAGTTATCGTATGTAATGACAATGGTTATTTTTAACTTTTAATTTAGTGCAAAAGAGCAAATTCCGAACATGCATAATGTTGGCCTGTAAAACTGTAAAAAATTTCTGCAGAAAACTTGATTTTGGACTGTACACTCCAAAGCTGTAATTTTAGTGACCATTTCGGTTCGCAGGATCCAAACCTGTGATTTTCGTGACCATTTTGGTTCGCAGGATCCAAACCTGTGATTTTCGTGACCATTTCGGTTCGCAGGATCCAAACCTGTGATTTTCGTGACCATTTCGGTTCGCAGAATCCAAACATAATTGGTTTTGGATTGTAGACTCCAAACCAACGTATAAGCACAATTTTCGCCCCCCCCCCCCCCCCCCAAACGTGTTCCCATCTATAATTGGCTTGTTTCGGATCCCACGAACCAAACATAATATATTTCGGATCCTAAGATCCATAGCTTCCTAAACCCCCCAAATTCAAGGTTATTTTGGGATTTTTGGGGGGTTTAAGAGGAACATGGGGGCGAAAAAAGCAATTTTCCTTCTACATTCACATGAGCCCCCACTCTCTCCCTTATTTTCTCTCATTAGTTACATCGAAGTGCAAATTCAAATAAAATTTATTACGATCCAAAATATTCGGAGAAAATGTTCCTTAGAAGAGTCAATTTTCTTGTCATTTTATGATTTTTATTAATGAGTGGTTACGGACTTACAGTAGCGTTTCATTTTATTTTCTTGATAAAGTTACTTACGGCAACTGCGTTTTATTGAGTCTTTTAATTCCATTTAAGCTTACCTAACTTAATAAAGAGTACTAACTTTTTTTTGGTAGAATAAGTACTAACTTGTACAGTATATATCTGTCCTAAATAAAAACTAGTACTCCATCCGTTCTATAATAAGTGAGTCAGTTGACTGCGTCGTCACGCATGTCGATGCATAACTTTGACGACTAATAATTTTAATTGTATAATATTAAAAATTATAAAAATATGATATTTTGAAAATACTCATCGAGATGAATTCAACATCTTATGTAAAAAAAAAACTATTTTTTTTCTTCTTGATAATGTGTAACATTTGACAAGTTTTTTCTTCTTCAAAGGATTCATATATATGTTACACATTGAATGAGAGAGGTGGATATTATAAGTAGGATTTTTTTTTGATTAAGTATAGTAGCTAGTAGGCCTTTTAACACAAACATGAAACAACTAGAATTTTATTTTAACACAATGTACTAATATTGATTGATCAAACTGGTACAGATTCAAATATATAACTATTGCGTATCAAGAAAATTTAGTTGAAATTCACATTGTGTGTTTTATAGGTTTTTAGACGGAGATTAATCACGGTAAACAATTTGTATGTAATTTTTTATTTTATTTTTGAGTAGATCGGACAACTTGAAAATATTGAAGTACAATCATAGACACATGACCATACACAAACTATTCAAGCACAATGGGTGACTCGAAAAGTGAAATGTTGACACGAAGTGATGACAATAACATTATATATTTTTTTTGAAGAAGTTAAATCAATCACTTAAATTGGCACCAAAGAAAATCGAACACAATACTTTAAGGAAGAGCACACTCTTAGAAATCTTTTTGAGAGTTGTCTGAGTAACATTAGAAATATTTTTTCCACCGATATTTTGGGGCTCAACAGTCAACACCCCTCGTTTGATTCGGTTGTAATTTTTTTTTTGTTTGGGTTTAGACCCTCTATGATATAATTTTTTTTTGCATGCAACACTGTAATATTGTTATTTTTGAGAGTTGTCCGAATAAGATTAGAAATCATTTTTCTGCTGATATTTTGGAGCTCAACACTCCTCGTTTGATTCAGTTGTAATATTTTTTTTTTGTTTGGGTTTGCCCTCTCTGATATAAAAAAAGATTTTTGGTGTTATTTTTAAATTAAATAAATGGTTGAGATTAAAATTACGTGGACATATATTATTATACAAAATTTAAAATTACCAAACTGACCATCAACTCATCAATCATGTAATTAGCTTGAAATAAAAAATATAGTACTCCCAAAACTTTGATTTCCTTAGAGGAGGCCAAAGGCAAAGACCATAAAACAGAACAAGAAAAAGACAGTAGAATTCAAAATTTGAATCACAACCCAATAATTAACTTGAAAAATCATAGTATTAAGAGTATACTGCAAAGTTATTATAATAGCAAAATCACATGGTAGTATTAATTATTATCCTAAGGTAAGAAAAACAACCAAATTTGGAGTATCCCAAAGAGAGGCACTATTACTAGAAGTTCACCTCAGAATAGAATTTAATGCTATCATCAGTTATGCAAAATCCCATTGACTGCTCCTCCGTTTATTTCTCATCTGAGACTATTTGAAAACCCACTTTTTCACAAACCCACTGTTCCATATTTTCTACCATATAACAAAATATTTAATACTTTTTTATCATATCATTTTGCAGATAAAGATATAAAAATAAGGTAAGCATATCATATGGAATCAAATTCATCAGCATATGGTCAGAATTACTAACTCAGAATCAGAAAAAGAAATTTTAATTTTTTTACTTTATTCTGGAAAAAAACATCACTATTCTGTTGTTACAAGATACGGAGGAAAACAGAAAGATCTTTTTTTTTATTTCATTTTCAAAGACCCAATTTTGGATTATTAGTGGGGACAAAAAAGATTATATAAAGTAACCATTTTTGAGTTGGTATAATGCTTTTAATGTATAGTACAATTTCACAGCAAAATATGCAGTGTACTATTATTGTTTTTCAATGGTGTTATTATTAATTTGGTTGCAGAACATAACTAATAGTTATAAAGGAAGAAACTTTTTCATAGATTGAAGTCTATAAAGAAAATACTCAAATGGGTTTTTGAAATGAAACTATACTCAATGAGATTTTTGAACTAGAAAACTCTCACTCACGGGTTAATTTGTTTTTTAGTGGGTATCTTTTCATATACGTAGAAAAAACAGTACACATTGTTCCAGAAAGTTTTTGTGCAATTGTTGGAAGCATTTGACAGTGTTTTTTGTAAGTTTGGAGAGATTGTTATTGGTTGAGTTCAAAGAAAAAAAGTGCTTTTTGAATTTAAGATTAGTAGTAGAATCTGTTTTTATGGTCTTTAGGTTACTTTTTTCCTTTTCATTTTTCCTATGATTATTATTCTAATTATTGTTTTCACTTTTTTCATCAGTTTTTTACCTTTATGTTTTGTCTCTAATTCTTGTCTCTTTACCATGTTTTAGATTTTCATGTTTATTTGCAAGTTCTTTGTTTTTGAGGTTATTAATTATTATTATTATTTTTAAGATTAATTTTTTTTTTTGTGGTTAATTTGAATCTCTCTCTGAAAACTTCTGTGACATCTTTTTGTCATGTAATACAGTTTTTCACGAGGACTTGTCAGAAATTTTTATATTCTTTTTTCAAAAAAAGTTCCATCTTTATCCAAATTTTAATTATTTAGTAACTTAGTAATATATTGAATAATATTTTCCTTCATGTGTTGCTCACATCACTGATTATGCTAAGATTCTTTATATGTTCTTTATTTTAGCACTAAACACCACTTGTTTTGTTTCCTTCAACACATTTTTTTTTTAAATTTTCCTCAATTCCCTCGTATTGCGTTTATTCAACATTTTGCTCTCACTATTTGACATTGTTTTTCTCATCATTAACTCACTTCAGATTCTTGACTCAAAAAACTAGTTATGGGAAAAGCTAGTAGGTGGTTCAAGAATTTGTTAGTAGGAAACAAGAAAAAGGAAAAGGAGATGAAGGACCACAATGAAATTAATTCAGGTTTCATGACACCTGACAATACCAACAAAAAGGAGAAGAAAAGATGGAGTTTTGCAAAACAAGGGAAGAATGTGGAAGTTGAGGAACCAAATATTACTCCAAATTCATCTTCTGATACTTCTTGGCTTAGATCCTATATTGCTGATACTGATAATCAGCAGAACAAACATGCAATTGCTGTTGCAGCTGCTACGGCGGCCGCTGCGGATGCTGCTGTTGCCGCCGCTCAGGCTGCCGTGGCGGTTGTGAGACTGACTAGTCATGGAAGAGGTACATTGTTTAGTGGAAGTAGAGAGAAATGGGGTGCTGTAAAGATCCAAACTTTCTTCAGAGGCTATTTGGTATGTTTGTTTTTTCTTAGATTTTGTAGATGTTTTGTGATTTGATTTAAAATGGTTCAAATTTGGTTTTGTTCATTTGGGTATGTATGTTTTTTCTCTGTATTTGTAAATGTTTTTGATTTGGTAAAATTGGATTGTTTTATGATTTGTGACAAAGATGTTTTGGTTGGTATAAGTGCTTTTGCTTGATTTCTACTTCTTTGTCTGCTCTCAAAAGGTGAGAAAGTGTTATTTTAGATTCTTTTTATTTACTAGATTCTTAATAAAACAGTGTTCCTCTATTTCTGTTTGGATCCTTGAAACTAGTGGCATATACTTTCCCTTTTTTCCACAATCTTATTGACTTACCTTGTTTTTCAAAACCTCATTTTCTGTTAAACCATATAGAATATTTGACATAATGTTGACTTACCTTGTTTCATGCTTTCTAATGCTGTGATTTGTTATGGTTTAGGCTCTATAAACTTGATCTGTTTTGTGGTTTTGGCCTTGATTCAAAGTTTATGTTGTTTGATTAATTTTTCAGGCAAGGAAAGCTCTTAGAGCATTGAAAGGATTGGTTAAGATTCAAGCTCTTGTTAGAGGCTATCTAGTTAGAAAAAGAGCTGCTGCAACTCTTCACAGTATGCAAGCTCTATTCAGAGCTCAAACTTCTGTTAGAACACAAAGAGCTCGTCGTTCCATGAGCAAAGAAAATCGATTCCTACCTGAAAATCTTGCAAGAAAATCTTTGGTAAAAATACTGATATTTCTTATCCTTCATGCTGCATTGCATACCAAACATGTACATGTTTGGATCATCGGTGATTTTGTTGAAGCCTCGGTACATGTTTGAATTTGCAGTGAGATAGACAGAATCACTATGAACCACCACGATTTTGGAAAAAGCTACACTATGTAGTTTCAGCCAAATCAATCTGTCAATTTAGCCGAATTCACGGTCGATTCAAACATACACTTAAAATGTAGTTTTTGTCAAAATCACACTGGCACACAATGATTTAGTCAGACTCACTGTGCCGCCAATCGAATCATATACATATATGGCGTCTAATTTGTTTGCTTATGTTTTCTTTTGTTACTTGGTTAGGAACGATTTGATGAAACAAGGAGTGAGTTTCACAGCAAAAGGTTACCAACATCATTTGAAACATCAATGAATGGATATGATGATCAAAGTCCAAAGATTGTTGAAATTGACACATCATACAAGACAAGAACAAAATCTAGGAGATTTACCTCAACAATGTCTGAATGTGGAGAAGAATTACCACATTGTCACACAATTTCATCATCACCTCTTCCAGGTAGAATCTCAATTCCAGCTGATTGTAGAAATCATCATCATCAACAACAACAAGACTTTGATTGGTATTTCAACAATCTTGAAGACACTAGGTACCCTACGACACATAACACACCGCGTTTCAATCATTCGTCTATGCGTCCAAATATTGCTCCAAACACACCATCAAAAAGTGTTTGTGGTGACACTTTCTTTAAACCTTATTATTACTCAAATTTCCCTAATTACATGGCTAATACTCAGTCATTTAAGGCTAAATTAAGGTCTCATAGTGCTCCTAAACAAAGACCTGAAGTTAAGAAAAGGCTTTCACTCAATGAAATGATGGCTGCAAGAAACAGTATAAGTGGTGTTAGAATGCAAAAGCCACCATCTTCAAATTTTCAGACACAACATGAAGAAGAATCTTGGATTTCTTGATATTATAAGTTATACAGCTATGGTTTGTCACAGTTGAAGAAATTTGAGAGGAAACTACAACTTATAATGATGTTATAGTTGTTAGTTAGTGCTTTTGAATTTGATTTTTTTTTCTTCCTTTGATTTGTGTTTGTGTACATTCTTTTAAAGAGTTCTTTTTCTTTTCAATCATTCTCTTTCTTTTGTTATTACCAAGTGGTTTACATCTAGTAAAGAATTTGGCTTGGTTTTTTCTCTTTAAGAAACATAACTTTGTAGTTGTACTTATAGTGCTTATTGGCTTTTTCTTCTTTGGAATGTAGTAAGAAATTCAAAACCAATGAACCAACACTTGAAATGTTCTGTGCTCTACAAAAAGATAGCCAAAAAAGCATGGACACTCCTCGGATTAGGCGTGTTCTGCTGTCGGACATGGATCGTATTCGACACGATATGACACCGACACTTACAATTACATGGATCAAGTCATTTTCTCAAATTATTATCCTTACCTACGTGTTAGTGTCCCGTAACCGTGTCGTGTCCGTATTTGTGTATGTGTTTCATTGAGACAGCTTGTTTAGTGAAATTTCATGGTAAACTTGTAAACGGAATGATGGTGTCTCTTTGTCTCTTGCCAACTTGAAATAAATTCTAATAGTTGAAGTGTCTGTCACTGAAACAACAGTTTGTTTGTTTTACTCAGTAACTATTTTGATTTCTCATAATGTTCATAATGCAATCTCATACCTGCACGAGCTCGGGATCCATTTGTTACGGTGTAAATTCAGTTCAGTCATGCGTCTCTCTGCCTAGAAGCATATTAGGAGCAGCTCGTTGACACTCAGGGCCGGTCCCGACTATTTGGAGGCCCGGTTTGAATATTAAAAATGGACCTTAATAAAAAAAAAAATTAAACAATTAAAAGAATCATCCTCTATTTAAATTATAAGGAACATAAGAAACATCAACAAAGAATTCGTCAAGTGGTAAAAGTTTTGATCATCGTATGGATTCTATTTCATTGCACATGCGTATGGAGAAAATTTGTTTATGAGAGGAGAAAATTCCTAATAAAAATACGTGTAATTATTTTTTTTTTACTTGATTAGGATATTTTTACTAAACATATGATATTTTATGAACATTGATAATACTATATATAACTATTATTACAGGGCTTCAAAATTAATCTATTGAATACATCTGATATTTTATAAATACCGACAATATATAACTGTTATTATAGGATCTCAAAATTTTGAATTGAGACCTCCAAAATTTAGAGACCCGATGCCGTCGCTCACCTGCACCCCTATGGAGGCCGGGTCTGTTGACACTCTGCCCCCATCAGCCAGCTTTAGATGTCACACTTTGCGTGGTCTAAGCCCGACCTAATAAAATATATCAATATCTAGGTCTTTTTTTTGAAGCAATCAATATCTAGGTCTTGTATGTTATAAGCTTATTAGTAAGTTAAAATGAGCACATATTTTAAAAAATTAAATCAGAAAATATTCTTAGAAAGTAAATAGCCCCTAATAATTTCACTTCATGTGTTTGGCCATCAACAATGGGAGAACATTACTCAGTTGTTCAGAGAAGTTATATTTGTTTATGGCAAAAATTTGAACCTCAATCCTTTGCCACTAATTATATTGCCAGCTAACTGTGTGAAGGCTTTAGCAATAACTACTAGCTAGCTACTAGTGATGTTCAAGTTGGAAGAATCTCTTAAAATTATGTGTAATGCCACAGCATCAAGTTGCAATGACAGTGACACTATTAATATGTTCCTTTCCTTTGTCTTTTCTCATGTTAATAACCAATTTTATATCATCAATATCACTTGTGTTTCAAATGGGGTGACCCTAAAATCAGTACCAAAGATTCTTTTGCATATAAGATAAACTTTTGGTTCCCAAAAAGATGTAAGAATATTTTTCATTTTGCCATAATTTATTTAATAAAAATATCTTACAAGTTTCATAAATAATACTAGTAACATGAATACTAGTCCAGTAAAATTAATTTAGTTGATAAGAATATTGCATTATGCAAAGTCGGGATTGAAACCTTATGTTGAATTTAATAAAAAAATTGTTATTGCACTTGATTTAAATAAATATAGGTGAATATTGTATTGAGTTTTATTTAAGAATGAGCCGATATGAGTTGTGTCATTTGTTTGGTCAATTCGTTACGAGGTTCCTCCCTCTATTGGTGGATATACTTTATGACCATCTCAGTGAGTCTGAATACACTGCACGTGAATGTTGGTATCTATCAAATGTGACTCAAGTCCCACATTTTTGGAAGAGTTGAGGTTGGACATAAACATATTTGTCTTAAGATTTTAGGTGAAAGTGTGGTGTCAAAAATCACTTATAAGGTTGCTAAATGCCTAATGTGTCGATCCAATCCAGTAAGACTCGCTCCATTCGGCCCAACAATGAAACACATCAGGAGGAGGACAACAACTCTCATACTCTTCACCATCTCTACAATCCTAACCAATCTTAAAAGGTATCCCATCCTGTTGATAATATGCTATAATTTCTATCGATTGATTGATGACAAATTCCTTAAATTTCAACATCTTAGACTACTTATTTAGAGAAGAATAAATTTTTTAGTAACTAAACTACTTGTAAAAAAATAACATGAATACTAGATTTTTACCTTTTTGTACGGATTTATTGAAAGTGTATTTTGTTCACTACGCAATTATTTATATATATATATTCCAACCATCTTGACATATCATGTTTATTTCATTCATTCTGTTTTTTTCCCCACATTTTAAACCCCTTACATATTTTGCATAATCATATAGCACATATGATTATATTTCGTTCTAGGAGACATACATTATTTTTTCTTAACTCAAAAACAATCATATCTTATCGACACTGAAAACACACTAAAATTACTATTTACGCAAGCCTACATAATAATTACTAAGAGTTACAGGAAACAAAAATGTCATGAGCACAAATGCTTTCATAGCAAGAGTAAATAAAAATGATTAGCTAAGTCAAATTTAAATCAAGATTCAGATTTGAACATCTCCTGTATAAAATATATTTTGGTATGCACGGTCAACATAAAAAGTTTCACACTTACATATGTATTAGTATATACATAGTTGCATGTGTATTTATTTTATTATGAAAAATAAATAGAATTACAAAATAAAAAAGGGAAACAAATTTCTCTTACATCATCGTCAATAAGCAAATTAAGAAGAGGAAAATAAAAAAATAACTCCATTAAAGTCAATGCCCCTTACTATTTATTAGCCAACAAGTAAGCACACACATTTAGCTTCACTGCAAATGTGATGAATAGAAAACCTTCAACTTTGCGGTCAAGGATATGTGTATAGAAAAAATTCGGTTAGGATGAGGGAATCCACCTTATATGTTCTATAACTTTTTTGACGAAGATTAATTATCATTAACAGCGATGAAAACTTCGTACTAATATTATATATAAAAAAAAACTTCAACTTAAGTACGTATTAGAGAAGACCTTTTGAATATTTTTTTTAATAAAGCATTTAAAAAATGGTAAGATTTCACTGTATTATTCGCAACAACTTTAATTTTTTTTGGTAGATAAACAAATGAAAAATCAATGAAAACTCAACATACACATAAAGTGGTGTGATTGGAGTCCTAATCATAGCATTCAACCTAATATTTTTATATTTCTATCAGTTGACCTAAGATTTATAAATATAACTCTAAAATTTAATTCGAGCACGATGAAACATCATAATAATGAAACATGATTAAACACACACAACAATTTTTTTATACTCTGAATGTCAATTACTAAATCTTTACAGAAATGAATGAAGGAGAAGTATAATAAATAAATTTTGTAAAAAAAGAGCAGAAAAATAAATTAAAATGATGTAAAGTACAGTATCATGTTTTTGGCCGCGTGATCCCCACGCGTTGAGGAAGTGTGTGGGTGCTGCATTTTGAAGGAGCCAATCCGAAAGCACAGTTTGAATCTTAAATTTCATATCCAACAATGATTAGAGTTTCATTTGACTGTTGGGTTTTGAGAACATTTTTGTTATTGAATTTCGAGTCAACATTTCTTTTTTCATGAATCATGTGGCTCAGCTGAAAAAACATCATTCTTGACCGATTAAGGGGTAGTTTGGGCAATGCATATTTATTTGACAGAATAATTAACCTCATCCATATAGTACATCATCGTCACTATTTTCGTGCAGTGTGTCGATAATTTGAGATATACATACACCATCCGTATGTAATATAGATAAATTCTAATATGGACCACTTCATCAAGAGATTTATGGTGGACCAGTCACAAATAACATTATAATGAATACAAATTTTATAAAATCTATCGTTGGATTAAAAGTTTAGATCATATAGATAATCCATAGAAAAATTTAGAAAAATTGAAAACCATTTGATATGTTATTGAGACACATCAAGATTAACGATTTATTAAATAACGTAAATCTTGATGGGTCTCAATAACACCTCAAATGATTTTCAAAAAAATTTATGGATGACCTATACGATATAAATTTTCAATCCAATAGTAAATTTTGTAAAATTCATATTCGGTAAATCACTTGTCCATGGTGGACCACTTGTGAAGGTGGTCCACCGTAGCATTAGCCCCTTAATATAAGTCTTGTTGAAATTTTTCACACATTAAGAAATGTTGATACCGTAATACGGAAATGGATATGGATATGTTGCAGTTGAGTTTTAACTGCAGGGATATGCTGTAAAGTCTTTTAGCTATGTTTTATAATTTAATTAAATTATTTAAATAGTAATAGGACAATTTACTCCACTGTGTGGTCCTGCAGTAACTGCAGGCAATCTTGATCCGTGTAATACTCCATTCGGTCATATATATATAAAAGAAAATTTCTATTTTTTTAGATTTATTGTGAAATGAAAATATCTAGACTATACATTCATTTCATAATGAATCTAAAAAGTAGAAGTTTTTTAAATATAGGACCGGAGAGAGTAAATGTGTACTTTTTGAGTATTACAATTACTAAATTATCCTTTGTAAGAAGATGTATTTGTAGTTGAGTTTTCGTATTCCAAGTGAAGTATGATTATGTTTGGAAAAGTAATAATAAATGTATCTAGGGAATTGAAAATGGACTTATATTTAGGGAAAAATTTTATTTTTAAAATAGAGATTATAATTAGGGACGAAGGGAGTAAATGCAAATGCACATATTATAAGTAATTTAAAAATAGAATTATTAGTTTTTATAAAAAAAATTAGAATTATTACACTCCAAGGTTGCAAGTCAACATTACTACATTTTTTTTTTATATATATAAAGGCTAGTGTAGTGCAAAGACATCAGTTGTAGAAACTCATCATCCCAACTATGTTGACACCTTAAGCATCACCAATCATTTGCAGCACCACGCACAAAATTTTATTGATAAGAATGCAACTGAATATTGAGGGGACTAGACCAAAACCCAAGAAAAACAATCAAATGAATCTATAAGAATTGCGAAAAAAATTCTTAACAATAAAACTAGGAACTTTATCCCACCAATTATCTTCCCAAAAAGTTAAATTAAAGTGAGTTTTAATTTTACTTATTGTTGATTTTTAATTTCTACCGATGCTTAAACACTAGTATGCATTTAGTCTAGTGACCCTGAAAATGTAACAATAGCTCGCCAAATTCATGGTATTTGGACACATAAACACTAAGATGAGATCATTGAAATATAATAATAGTAATTTTTTACTCTAGTAAATTATAAAGATTATTATCCACACCTATGGCTATGTGAATTGCTTTGGTGAAAACACCATATGTACCATTTGTTCCCATGAACTTTTATTTATCTTGTTTTCATTATTTAATCACTTAATATTCCCCACCGTTTGAATCAGACAGAAAGAGACGTTGAGAAGAGGCCAAAATGGATTAATCTATTAAGTGCTTCCTTAAACAACCATTATAATAGTCATGGACTTGTGATTCAAACATTAACAAAGAGGGTTTAGTATTTTATACGATAATCTGCATCAACACTTAGTTCAAGAAAATGGAGTCCAATTTGTTTGGTCTAGTGGCTTAATTGTGCTGCTGCTTTCGTCACTTGCTACATTAATCCATTTCTTTATACGCACAAAGTTACATAAATCTACGATAATTAAGGAAGTAGAGTACTAGTAGTACTTACCAACTTACCACCATAGTACTACTAGTACTAATCTCTTATTCTCTTTGGATTTTGAGATAATTAAAATTTGTCTAATGGATTAAAGTATTTTATAAAAATATTCATTTATCATCAACTTTAAATTTTAAATTAAATTGGTTTTTTTTTTCTTCCTGGTATACAATAAATGGTTTGTTGAAGCCTCGATACATACATGTTTGAATTTGCAGTGAGATTGACAGAATCACAATGAATCAACATGGTTTTGGAAAAATCAATACTTTATAGTTTTCAAATTGCCAATTTTGTCAAATTCACCGTCAATTCAAACATTCACTTAAAATATACTTTTTGTCAAAATCACAATGGCAGATAATTTAGTCAAACTCACCATGCCGCCAATGCAATCATACCGATACTGTTGGAACAAATGTTGAAGCATAACTAGACACACACTCACACTTTGTGATTTGAGAGAGAAGAAGATAAGGGAGAAAAGAGGAATTTGTTTATTGAATTGAAGAATGAAAAAGATGGTTACAAGAGGTTCTAAGAGGTTAAAAACAAAATGTGAGATTACAACTGTATTTATAGACTATATAGTGTAACTACCCCTCTAGTAACTAACTAACTGCAATGCTTAACTGTCTAACCGACTAACTAACTGCTTAACTACTTTACAACTGTAACAACAAATAACAGATAAGATGCCTAAGTATCTAGTGGCACATTACAGTACTGAATAGGTTTGACAATTACAAACAACATGCTCCCTTAATTTCAAACCTATACATCAATTTCTAACTTGAAAAACTCCAAGTGAATTTCTTAAGCTCAAAAACCTATCTGTTTTCAAACTCTTTGTCAAAATATCTGCAACCTGAGAACCAGTTGCACAATGCTCCACTTCTAGGCTTCCTTGATTAACTTGCTCCCTTAGAAAGTGAAACCTTGCCTCGATGTGTTTGCTTCTACCATGAAGCACTGGATTTTTAGCTAAGTTTATGGCAGACTTGTTGTCAATCTGCAACTTGATTGGTCTTTCAACATCTACCTTTAGCTTCTTTAAAACTAATTCAATCCATAATGCTTGACAAGCAGCATATGAATCAGCAATATACTCTGCTTCACATGATGAAAGGGCAACTACTGGTTGCTTCCTTGAACACCAAGAAACTGAAACATCCATGAACTTGAAGAAATAACCAGTGGTACTCCTTCTATCAATCTTGTGACCACACCAGTCAGCATATGAATAGCAAATTATCTCTTGCCTTGCATTCCTTGTTGATGTTGGAAAGAGAATTCCAAACTCTAGTGTACCAGCTATGTACCTCGGTACTCTTATAGCTGCATTCATGTGTGACTTTCTGGGCTCTTCCATGAACCTACTTACCAAGCCCTTAACAAAGCATATATCTGGCCTACTCTTGCACATATATCTCAAGCATCTAATAACTTGCTTGAACATTGTAGAATCTTCACTATGATTCTTCACCTTGATTCTACAATCTGCTTCTTCACTTTGCTTTTTTTTCCTGCCTTGAGATTCACTTCCATTGTGGGCTTACTTTCAACCATATTGAATCTTCTCAATATTTCCCCAGCATACTTCTTTTGATGTAGCATTAACCCTCTTGTAGTTCTCAGAAATTCTTTTCTTAAGAAACAAGATATTATGCCTACACCTGTCACTTTAGACCCAGTTATTGGTTTATCAGCCAATAATGCACACTGCACTAATTCACATTCTTTATTGACTCCACTATCACCTGCAAACTCACATTCTTGCCATCCGGTTGGAACTTATCTTTTCCTTTTTGATCTGACTTTTGTTTCTACACTAGCCTTAACTTCTAATGCTTCAACCTCTGTCTGAGCATTACAGTCTCTTGTTCTTATTGATCTGGCTCTTGTTTCTACATTAGCCTCAATTATTGATTCTGTTTTTGATGCTTCAACAACTGCTTCAGCATCTGTCTCAACACTAGGGTCTCTAGCCCTTGTTGATCTGACTTTTGTTCCTACATTGACCTCAATTTCTGGTTCTGGTGCTTCGCCATCTGCTTCCACATCTGTCTCAGCAGTACAGTCACTATCACTGTCTTCATCTTTTGTTGTGCTTATCACCGGCCTACTACTGCTACTGCCAGAAATCCAATCCCAGGATTTTGCTTCATCAACTATGACATCTCTACTGAATGTCATTTTCTTTGACTTACGGTCATACAACTTGTATGCACCAGTTGCATGATAGCCAACTAGGATCATAAACTCACTTCTATCATCCAACTTTTTTCTCTTGACCTCTGTACATGTTTGCAACACAATGCACCAAAAACTCTAAAGTGACTGACACTTGGCTTCTTGCCACACTGACCTCTTCAGGAACCTTATCTTTGAGCTTTCTTGTTGGACATCTGTTCAACACATAAACTGCAGAGTTAACTGCTTCACCCCAAAATGACTTAGGCAGATTTCGATGCTTCACCATGCATCTAGCCATGTTAAGTATTGCTCTGTTACTTCTCTCAGCCAAACCATTATGTTGAGGTGTGTATGGAGCTGTGACTTCATGTTTAATACAATTTTCTTCACAAAATGACTCAAACCTCCTTGAAATATACTCACTAGTCACCACCTCCATCAGTTCTAAGAATCTTAATTCTCCTGCTGCTTTGATTCTCTACTAAAGCCTTGAATCTCTTGAATACATCAAATGTCTCACCTTTTGACTGTATCAAGTAAATCCACATCTTTCTACTATACTTATCCACAAATGTTATGAAGTACCTGTTTCCACCAAGTGATTCAACATCAAATGGCACACACACATCTGAGTGTACAACTTCCAAAATATTTGCTGATCTTAATGGCAAAGATTTTGTGAAAACATTCCTGGCTTGCTTGCCTACTAAGCAACCATCACAAATCTTATCTGGCATCTGAATTCTAGGCAATCCTGCTACCATCTCCTTACTTGTTAATTGATTCAAGTATTTAAAGTTCAAATGACCAAACCTTAAATGCCATAACCAATTTTTCTTATCTTCTGCAACTGCAGCTTTCATACATTCAACTTCAGTATTGTTGATCATAGTTTTGAATGTTCTATTCTTTGATAAAGGTGACCTCAATACTAACATGTTGGCAGAATCATAAAGCTCAAAATTTTCATTCTTTATACTGACTGAGAAGCCTTTCTCTATCAATTGACCAACACTAAGCAAGTTACAATCCATACCTGGTACAAACAAGATGTCTTCAACTATGGCTAAACTGCCATTCTTTCTCTTGATCACCATGTTACCAGTGCCTTCTTCTTGAATGGATCTGTCATCTGCCAATTTAACTTTGCTTTTTCTTGTGTCATCAAATTTGATTAGCCAGTTTTGATGCCTTGTCATATGGTTGGAACATCCTGTATCCAAAAACCATTCTCCATTTGCCATTTTTCCTTCAGAAACTACAGCCATGAATGTAACTGCTCCATTATCTGAACCTTCTTGCACAAGCTTTGCCTCATCATCTGAATCTGATACCTTTTCTTTCCCTTTCTTGTACCAGCAATCAAATGCATAATGACCCCTTTTTTCACAATTATATCACTGGATGTGACTCTTATCCTTTTTCTTCGTATTTGATGTTCCTCCTCCTTTCTTAAAGGATTCAAATTTTTCATCAAATTTACTGTGCTTTTGTGAAAATTTCGTTGATTTCTCATAATTCTTTCCTTTATTTCCACCATTATTCTTGAATGTGTGTGCTTGCATCGCTTGTACAGATTCTTGAGCATTCTTTCTTTTATTTATCACTAATTCATGTGCTTCTAAAGAGCCAACAAGATCTTCCAATTGCATAGTTGAAAAACTACCAGATTCTTGTATAGCAGCAATAATGTGATCATAGTTAGGGATTAATGTTCTCATTACCTTTTCTATGATCATGCGATATGTTATGGTTTCTCCACAATTCTTCATCGTATGAACCAATCCTTGCACCTTTGAGACATACTCTGCAATTGATTCATTCTTTTCCATCTCTAACACTTCATACTGCCTCCTCAGAGCTTGTAATTTCACAGTATTTACCTTTTCTCCACCTTCATAGCATTTGACCAAGATATATCATGCCTCCTTCGAAGTGAGTTCCACAACAAAAGATTACCAACATCAATGAATGGATATGATGATCAAAGTCCAAATATTGTTGAAATTTTACACAGCATACAAGCCAAAAACAAAATCTAGGAGATTTACCTCAACAATGTCTGAATGTGGAGAAGAATTACCACATTGTCACACAATTTCATCATCACCTCTTCCGGGTAGAATCTCAATTCCAGCTGATTGTAGAAATCATCATCACCATCATCAACAAGAAGACTTTGATTGGTATTTCAAATATCTTGAAGATTCTATTTCAAGTTACCCTACAACACATAACACACCGCGTTTCAATCATTCGTCTATGCGTCCAAATATTGCTCCAAATCATTCGTCTATGCGTCCAAGAAGACTTTGATTGGTATTTCAACAATCTTGAAGATTCTATTTCAATGTACCCTACAACACATAACACACCGCGTTTTTTTTAAACATAACACACCGCGTTTTAATCATTCGTATATGCGCCCAAATATTGCTCCAAATACACCATCAAAAAGTGTTTGTGGTGACACTTTCTTTAAACCTTATTATTACTCAAATTTCCCTAATTACATGGCTAATACTCAGTCATTTAAGGCAAAATTAAAGGCACATAGTGCTCCTAAACAAAGACCCGAAGTTAAGAAAAGGCTTTCACTCGGTGAAATGATGGCTGCAAGAAACAGTTAGAATGCAAAAGCCACAATCTTCAAATTTTCAGACACAACATGAAGAAGAATCTTGGTATTCTTGACATTATCTTCTTTTTTTTTTAAGGAAAAATTCATTATTTGTTTTGCTACGATTGACATCCATTATACTATGAGTTAGTGCCTTTTGAATTAGTCGTCCTTTTGATGTGTAGTTTTATCCCACTTTTTGTATTATTTTGGTGTTATTTTGAATAATATTGGGCCATTTTATAATATAAAAAAATAGATTTACTTTTGCCACCCTACTGATTTCTCGCGCGCCATACATATTTCCCGTCATTATAAGAATAAAACTTTTTTGAAAAATACCGTCCGCTACTTAAGTAGCTGATGTTACAAATATAGGATATTTTTTGAGGTGTCCGCCTCCTAAATAGTAAATGGTGGTATTTTGGTAAATTCTTAGAGTGCGTGAGAAAATGAGTAGGGTGACAAAAGTAAATCTCTAAAAAAAATTGAAAAGGGCTTTGAAACCACTTTTCTAGCCCATTTGTTGTAGTATTTTTGTTTCGGCCAAAAAAATTGAAAAGGGCTCACAGAGGAGTTCGAATAGTTTTTATCTATCCACTTTTTGTTTTTTTTGTTTTTTTGGTACATTATCTATCCACTTTTTATTCTGGCTTTGGTATTTTAAAGACTTTATTTATTATGTTAATATTCTGTAAATATTTAGAAACTAGAATTAGGAAATTTCTAGTATTCAATTTTGTTTAATTGTTTTCATCTTCTTTTCGACATTTTAATATTGAAAATATGAGCCGTTTTAGTTGGGCCTCTAGGCCTTCATTGTTCTCAAGTCCGATTTAGGTTTGAGATTCACTTTTACCATCTATTCATTTTCTCGCGCGTCCTATAAACTTACAAAAACATCTCTACCCGTTACTTAAGTAGCGGAACACCCTATCATTGTCTGATACTTAAGTAGCGGACTTTATAAAAATAAAAAATTTGTTAAAATTAGCGGAAGGATAAAACGGGAAAATCGTAGGGCGCGCGGGAAATCGGTAGGGTGGCAAAACTAAATTTCTTTATGTTTTGTTATACTTTTTGGGCTTAGCTCATGTTTTGTTCATTAATTTTCTATTATAGTTTTTGGAGAATTTCTTTTAGCACCGTCTAATTTTTCTCACTCGCCCTGTTAAATTACTAAAATAAACCTAATTGCTAATTAGGCAGCGAACGCAATCCGCTAGAGAAGTAGCGGGTGGCAAAAATATTCAAATTCAACAAAAGAGGAAAAAAATTTACACACCCCACAAGCCTTATGAGAAAAAATTGAATTATTTCACAGCAGCGAAGACTCTGATACATGTAAACAAAGAAAAAAAATTTATATTATAGCTTTAAATTTCAATAGGAAAATTTTTATTGATTTCATTACCACAAAAAACAAAATCATATTAGACAAAACGCGTACATCAAAAAATCCGTCTAGGGATAAAAGTAAGAGAAGAGATCCGTTGACTCCAGGAGTAAGTCTCCATTGACTTACTCCGCTTAATAACTCGATATCGGCATTATATTTCTTCAATCTAACCGTTGAATTCAAAGATCTCATTGAGTAGATCAACTCCACAAATTTTTATAAAAATTCAAAACCGTTTGATACTTTTTCTGATAACTTCAATTGAACGTACGACAAACTTTTAATAAAACCGTTGAATTTCAATAGTCTGAATACATAACTACATTTTTAAAATTTTTAATTACGGTGAATAAAAAAAATAAAATCATAACATACATTCCATTTTCTAAAAAGAATAAGGACACACATGCAATTTATAATTAAAACCACAAAATTAAGAGAAACCTATCTCTTATGTTACATGGTTAATTAATTTTATTTGAGAAAATAAAAATTAGGTAGCTTGAATTGGAATACATGATATAGGAACTTGATATAGCTAGAAAAGGTTAATTAGGCAATGTAGTAGATAGGATCAGGAAGCTTGAAAGTCCTATTGCCAATGTTTGTTCCAAGAATATCACTCCATTGATCTCCAATGTTTCCAATGATTTTGTATCCTTCTTCCTCTAGCTTCTTTCTTTCAGTTGATTTATATGTAACTGCTGTTTTACCATGATATATTGTTGTATCCCTGCACAAGTATATTTTTTAAAATTATATTACATATTAAATTAAAATTATATGAAATATCATAAAAATTTAGAGATTTCATCACACTCAATATAAATATTGTTAATTTGATTGTTGGAACTTGGAATGACAAAAAAACAACATCATTACCAAATATTCCAATTGATTTCATATATCCCATCACGTGAACAGTGTGTATTTTTTTTTTCTTTTTTCGTTTCGTTCGTTAAAGATAATCTTAGATCCTTTTGAGAAAAGAAAATCGAAGAATGCTCGAGTCAGTTCATAAGTGAACATTATTATGACTCTAGTGAACATTATTATGACTCGTAGTACAAAGAAAAGGAAAAAAAAACGACTCGAACCACACCAAAAATTCAAGGAAGTAGATTTCATATACAATTTCATATGTGTGTAACAAATATGAATATTTCTTATAATCAGAATTTAAATATTTGTTAGTTATAGGTTGTGGGCTAGACTTAATCCCTAGTGTGTATTAATCTTTATCATATTAGTTTAATTTGTTCATAATATTTTTTGATTAATTTAGTTATAGAATATGTCCCATGCAAGTCATGTGGTATGACAACAGTTTAGTTGATACAATATCAACAAAACCTATTTAACTTATACATCAGCAGATCAATAATTGAGTTAGTTTATTGTATTAGTTTAATTTATATTATAAACGTACTATTTTTGATTTGTTGAAAGAGTAAACAACTAGTAGGCCTACAAAGATGATTTGGTTGTTGAATAAGAGAGTTGAAAGATACTTATTGAGAGTAATATTTTATTTTTTATGTAGAGTAATGTTATTTGAACATTAAAAAATTTATAAACTATTTGATAATGTATATATTTATTTTAATCTCTCTTATTTTTTACTTTACATATACACATTTCAAAATACACAAATAAAAAAATTAACAACAAATTTGACGATATATAAATTTTTTATGTTCGTCCGTCATTTCTCTTTGATTCCGACCTTCAGAAAAAAAAACAATAATACTAATATCGATTATATTTTTTTATTAAAAAAAAAGAGAGTAAACAAAAGTCTCTAGCTATAACCAATCGTTAGTTGGTTCAGTGGTGATTGGCGCTGAACTTGGTAGGGAGGACCGCGGTTCGATCTCCCGCAACTGCGATCGGGAGGGGGCTGAAACCACTTAATGCCAGAACTGACCCCCGAACTAGATTAAAACTGGTGGTGAAAAAAAAGGCTCTAGCTATAAGAATAAGATGAAGAAAACTTACTTTAAAATGAGCTTTTCCCATGTGTGATAGCCAGCTTTTTTCAAGTTCTTAGCAGTAATGTCTCTTTGTTTAAGTGGTCTTCCTGTTAAGAAAGCAATCTTGATACCAAGATTCAATAATTTGTTGTACAATTTTTGAGTCTCTGGTAGTGCTGGTGCTGCTCCAAGATCAACCCATTCATTGAACAATGTCTCGTCGAATGGATTCACCCTACCAAGAAAAAATATATATATTGTCACAAATGTAATGAAAAAGTTAAAAAAAAAAAAATTAGAGTGAGAGAATGTTGCTATGTTCAAAACAAAAGTTCTTACCGTTCATAAAATTATTATTAATAATATATTTGTCGTTCAAAAGAAAATTCTTACCGTTCCTAAAATAGTTACAAAAGATCATGAGCATATACAATTCTATCCAAAAAAAAAAATAATTAAAGAAAAAAAGAAATTAATTAAAGATGATGAGCTAGCATACCCAAATCCATGTTTAGCATAATAAGGAAGATTAGATAGAGTAGTTTCATCAATGTCAAAAACCCATATATCTTTACCATCTCCACTTAGATTGAGACTCTTAACATAGAAATAAGCTTCACGGTTAACAACTTTAGAGTCAGCTCTATATTGATCACCTAACAAATAGTTTCCAACATATTTTTCACATTCTATTGGAACAGTTTTCCAATTTATAACGTTGTGTGCTTCAACACCAAGTCTCCAACTAGAACATGACACTTCTTGAATGTAGTGTCCACCTGAACCAATTTTCACTCTAAGTGGGAAAATTTGGTTGGTTGAACCATGCTCATTGAAAAGAATATTACCATGACATGTTGCTAAGAGTAGTGTAACAAAAATGGAAATCAAGAAAATCTTCATTCTTATGAAAATATGAATGCTTAATTTGTAACTTAGTTAATTGCTTATTTTGGTGTAGAGGGCATTGTTCTTGTTCTTATATAGACAAATATCTTGAAAGGAATATATGATTGGTGAATATAATAATAAGACAATGAAATTATTGAAAAAATAAATAATAGGATAATGAAAAAGATAAGTTGAATGATGTGTACAAATTATTTATTCTATTTCTTGGCTTTGTAAATTTAATATTTAAATAAATGTGCGTATTCCTACAAACGTCCTGAAAAATATATTTTTATTGAAAAAATAAATCGACCCGTTTAAAATGAAGGATTAAATATATATTTCAAGACTCCTTTTTTTGGCTACAATCAAGACTCCTTCTTCTAGTATGGATGGCATGTCCCTGTCGTAAAAGGGTCCAATGGTAAATTAAACCTCTTAATTTGATTGAGTCTTACCGATTTTTAGTGGTCAAAATATGGAACCCATACCATATTTTTTTTTTTGGCAAAAAACCCATACCATAAGTTATGCATGGATGATAGTGTATATTATTTGAAAATGAAATTGAGTATTTTAATCAAAAGAGTAAAATAAAATCGGCAATATATACTACTCCCTCCGTCTCAAAATATAAGCAAAAGGTGGTCAACAAAAGTGGATGTGTTTGGTCAAATTTTTAACCAAATACATCAAGTTTCTTTGATCTATTTTTGCTTATATGTTGGGACGGAGGGAGTATTTTTTTTCAAGTAGTTTAGTGGCTAAAATTTCACTTTTTAAAGTGAAAATAAATGGAAGTATTGAGATTCGAACTCTGATCCCTACATATTATATGTAATGTCCCTGACAATTGAATTATGTTCACGGGGAAGAAAATATATATATTATTTCTGATTAAATGAATAAAATAAAACCGGAAATTAATATATATTATTTCCCGACTCATGAGAGCACAAATTCAGAGAGAAACGATACATTCATAACAACAAACTATTCTACGATGGTCTAAGTCTCAGAGTGGTAGATACAAATGCAACATTGATGCATCTTTTTCTATACCTCAAAATAAAGTTGACATTGGAATGTGTATAAGAGATGATTGTTAGAAGTTCTACATTGACTAGAGATATGGTAAAGATAGTCTTTATAAGTGTAGTGCAAACTTCAACTCTCAAGCTACCTTTTGTGGTTGAGTATAGACCTCTAAAATTCTAATAATGAGCAATAAAGGTTTGTTCTTGCCAAAACATAATGGATCTCGTCAATCCCAAACATTGACATTGGTGAAGCTCTTGGTCTTCTTAATGTGTTAAACTAGATTCATGAGCTACAATTGGAAAATGTCGATTTTGAGCTTGATTCCAGAAACGTCGTAACGGGAGTCATAACGAGATTTCATATATAGTAAGAAAGATGATGTGTCTGAGTTTGATGATGTAATAAAAGATTGTTTATATGTTCATAGTTCTCATTTTAGAAACTCGCGTGTTGAGTGTATTAGAAGACAAACCAATAAAATTATTGGGTTGGAAATCATTCTAAACATTTTGGTGGTTTGAATTCATTGAATCTAGATATTGAAAAAATATTGAAATTATGGTTTATTGTTGAGACTTATTTCTTCTAACCCTAGTATCTCTTTGTAAGCAATGGATTGAAAAGTTATTTTTTCTTCCATAACGTATGTAATTATTGAACCGAACTAAATAAATAAATATTGGTGTGTTCGTCTTATTTTCCTTTACTCATTTTATTGTTTGTCATTGTTATTGAACTAGATAGATTGATTATTGATTGCTACTAATTTTTCTCTACAGATCATAATATTGGTGTGTTTTGACGAATTCACAACATTTATCATACTAGTTTAATTAAGTTGTTGAGATATTGTTTTTATTATTTTAGTTAATATAATATGTAATGTGATGAAACTCATGAGTCTTGACAATGAATAAAAAGTGAAAAAAAGTTTGCAATATGATATGATTTGTTAGTTTATTTGTATGAAATCAATACACAATCCAACATATAGTATTCACTCTCTCTGTACCAAAATATAAATGAAAATTGGTCAAATAAAATTGATGCATGTATTTAGTTCAAATTTTAAACTAAATACATTAATTTTCTTTGATCAATTTTCTCTTATATTTTAAGACGGAGATAATATAATAATAGGATAACTTAAGGTTTGATTAACTGGTAAAATAACATGTATTAGATTTTGTGGTTTTGGGTTTGAATGTAATAAGTGTCCTATGAAATCTTCTCTAACTTAAATTGTAGCATAATCTCCTAATCTTAAATTTTCGTTCTAAAAAAATATATAGTAATAGGATGACCAATAATAATTCTTTTTTTTGGTACATAATGAAATTCTAACATAATGAAATCCTTGAATTATTATTAGTTTTTTAATTAATTAAAAGTAAAAATAAACTACTACTAATTAATGAATCTCTAGATAACTCGTCTTATGTTTTTTTTATTGCGATGAAAATAAACACAAACAAAAAAGAAGAAAAACAATAGACTAAGTCATCAGTTGTCTATACTCCGAAGGTATCTGTAAGAAGAATGTTATCCAACTAAGGAGGAGGAGCAATCCAAATCTTGAAGGAGTCAACATTAGTAGCACCAAATTTGGCCAACCAATCAACACATTCGTTCCATTCTTTCAAAGTATGAGCAAATGAGATCATCCAAGGAAGAGAAGTGAGCTTAAGAAATCTTATGTTAATTCAATTTATTTATTTATTTTTAAAATAAAGCATAAAAAATCTTACTCGCAACAAAGTCTTATGTTCTATACCATGCTCATGGGTTTAGAAAATGACCATAACATTTCAATCCTCATATTCCCTAAGGAACAAAATGAGCTCAAGGAAAGCGGCCAGAGGAAACTCAAGGTTAGACGAAATGAAAATGAGTACCTAATTCGTAAGTCAATATCGGTCGACATCTTAACTTTAAATGAGACTATTAACGAAGAAGATGAAGCTTTTATGTGCAATCATTGTTTGAAATCACATAAAAACTTGAAGTGCTCAAAGAAGGTAAACAAATGGTAGCGTAATATTGTAAGAGAGAAAGCGTAAAAGATATGTAATCCATTATTACCCTTCTACAAAAGGGTTAAGGAATTGGATTTCCAGTTATAACATCGTAATGCATTATAGTTATAACTCCCAACCATTTGATCTTAAATTAACAACTCAGATTTTTTTTTTTTTTTGGTACATATTAACAACTCAGATTTATTATTGCGTGAAATTGCATGAACATCGCACAACAAACAATTCTGGTCCGACAAGTATTGTGCTAATGGTAAAGCTAATTTAACAAAAGTATATGCATCAATGTGGTATGTCACCTAGGCTATGTTTGGATTGGTGGTAAAGGATGGAATGGAATGGAATGGAGTGGTAACTAACTAAGTTCCATTGTTTGGATTTGCAAAAAATAAATGGAGTGGAATGGAACACAATGGAACCCATTCCATCCCATACCATCCAATCTTCTAATTTTCTTTCCCCTCCAAATTGGGGTGTATGCAATGGAATGAATATTTATAAAATATATCTAAACAATGGAATGGTATCTTTACTCCATTCCGCTCCATTCCACTCCATTCCATTATGTTTCATTCCGCTCCATTCCATTTTGTACCACCAATCCAAACATAGCCTAAAGAACCGTTACTTAATTTACTTCGTCTTTAATAGTTCTCGTATATGAGAGAATATTAGTCGCATGCTTAATTTTGAAACACACTCCTAAGCCGAGATCAAATTGAAGCTTTTTAGAATTTAAGCATCTTCTCCACAAATTTCAATCTTACAAGTCTTTTGATTCAGTCAACATTTCCAGTATGCCTTGAATTTTACTTTTACGTGTCAATTAATTTCAAGTATTTCTAGTAATTAAAAAATTTTCTTTATTTTTGTTGAGAATATTAAAAATTTATTCTTTAAGTTTGAATAAAGTGGAGAATCCTAAAAATGAACTTTAGTCATTATATAGTATATAATATAATGCAATGTTTTTATTAACTAAATTACATTATAACATTATACTTACAAAAAGACTAAATTCACACACTTTAATTAACTTATTCCACTTTAAGTATTTTTAATTTAATTATCATTTTAAATTCGAGTTATTTACTTCCAATCAATTTGCTATATACCCTTTTCAACTAATTTCAACCTCAAAACTCATACTAGTATTTGAGCTAGATATTTTCAAAATTGGCATCCATACACGTAAAACTATAGTACTTAATGAAATGCTTTGAATTTGTTATTGTAAAATATTAAGCTCATGTGGTTAATGATTTCCTTCTAAGGCGAATCGTTTTGGAGAATTCGAGTTTAATTTTTTATGGTAACAATTTTTTACCAAACTTTACTTATCTCTCGGTCGATTCTAAATTACTAAGACTCCTTTCATCTAAAAAAGGAATAATACTAAAGAAAAATAATTGCCTTAAACAGATCCATAACAAGCTCTCATAGCTTGTTAATTAGAGCATCCCGTTTATGAAAAACTCTAAAAACTTGATCTAGTGGTAAAAAGACAATTTAAATCTGAAAGGTCCTGAGTTCGAATCCTGTTAATGCCATTAAAAGGGGTAAACGTAAATACCACCATCCCTTCACCTTAATTTTTTTGTAACAAAAAAAAAATGCATGAAATTCTTCGGTAATAGTCACTAAAAAAAGGTTTTCTTTGTGAGTTGTGACCACCACCGAAGCTTATCAATTGACCTCAATCCTTAACTCACATCTATTCTTAAATAGACACAAGCCTAAACTAAACATATTAAGGTACACATACATGTTTAATCATTAATCTTTAAAATTTTCTTTTTAATGTGTGTGCTCCAATATTATTGATATTTCTCTATCACAATACGATGCCGAGCTACACTTACATGGACACAATTTTAAACTGATTACCCTTAAACACACATACATATTTTAAAAATAATTAAATATAAAAAAATTAATTAATTATAGTTGATATGAGTTTTCCTAAATAGTAATAATCTATGGTTGTGTCTATCGAAGAATTCCTCCGTAATGCCATACTTTTTAGGGCTTTGGCTAACATGGAAGACTTCATCAAGTTTTCCATGGTGCACAAGTTGTCCATATTATTATAACGAATACGAATTTTACAAAATCGACCATTGGATTGAAAGTTTATATCGTATAGATCATCCATAATTTTTTTTAAAAAAAAATCGAAAATCGTTTGATATGTTATTGAGACCAAACAAGATTAACGGTATACAATAAAAACTCATAAACCGTTAATTTTGATGGGTCTCAATAACATATCAAACAATTTTCGATTTTTTTTAAAATAAATTATAGATGATCTATACAATATAAATTTTCAATCCAACGATCGATTTTGTAAAATTCGTATTCGTTATAATAATATGAACAACTTGTACACCATGAAAGACTTGATGAAGTCTTTATGTTAGAATTGGCCACTTTTTAGTAGTACTATATAGTTTATGGAATTTTCTAATTAACACTAAAATATAATTAACACTAAATTAAAAATAGCACGTGATCCATGCATTATTATTTACATGGTACATACGATAGAGACACGTTTTTGTCCATTAGTCATTGTCTTGACGGACGTCGAATTTTAATTAGTTGTTTAGTACAATGATTAATTGTTCTTTGTCGGCACTCGGCAGGGGTACTCTTGGAATTTCACAAAACCATATAGTACTAAAATCCAATTCATAATTATAGGAACACTTTCGATCAGAGTAAACCGCCATTTTGATTCCTGAAAGTGTCAACCGCTGTCATACAAATCCCCAAATCTATTAAAATGATTTAGAAGTTCCCAATTGTTACTTCTGTTAGTCAATTTAGTCTAAAACGTTAACTTTCTGTTAAATGTGATGATGTGGCATATTGACATATTATATTTCTTTAGCTAATTGGTGGGAGTGTTGGAAGTAAAGAGTTGAACAGATAAGAAGGTGAGTGAGAAAGGTGAAAATATATTATTGATAGCAAGGTGTTCAAGCTTACAATGGTGTAGTGAGAGAGAAACAACCGATCATTTGAAGGATGCGACTATAATAGATTCAGGGACTTGTTTGACAACGCTTGACACTTTCAGGAACCAAAATGATTGTTTACTCCTTTCGATCATCAAGTTCACCCGATAAATGACCTCCATAAAAGACAAACTGTTTGAGAGAAAAATCCGAGTTTTATTTTTTGGTGAATGTTTTGAATAAATATAAGTCTTAGTGGATGTCCATCCTATCCTTTCCATTTCCTATAACTCTCACTATAATGAGTGAACCTTAATTGCATTTGGTCTTTTACTTCCTTCTTTGTATCTTATAAATAGAACTCTTGTTATGATGTAAACACACACATATGAAAAGAATAATACAAAACTTTTATCTTCTCTATCTCTACTCTCTAGCTATTTTAGTTTATTTCTAACGGTGAAACAATTTTTAGTAGAGTTTATTTATTTAAATTTCAAATTATCAAGTTCCCTTCTTCTGTGAATCGGAGATTAACAACAATTTTTTTATTTTTTTTTTATTTTTTATTTTGTTGTCTTTTAATGTGATTTGTAGAACACAAATAAGAAACCATAAAAGTGACCATTTTTTTGGTTTGTCTAGTAGTTAGAGTTTTACATTTTTAAATGTGAATAAATGGGAGTATCAGGGTCCAACCCGATCCATGTAATATTTTGCAATGTCCATGCTAATTGAATTATACTCGCAGGATAAAAGTGACCAATTTTATGAAGGGAACAAGAACACATATACGATTTATAATTAATAAAACCACAAAATTAAGAGAAAGATATCTCTAGTTTTATTTTAGGATTAATTAATACAGTACAAATTAGCTAGCTTGGAATGGATTTCATACATAGTAGAATAAAACATTGATCCATTTGAAAGCTGTAGCTAATTATTAATTAGGCAATGTAGTAGAGGGGATCAGGGAGCTTAAAAGTCCTACTGCCAGTGTTTGTTCCAAGAATATCACTCCATTGATCTCCAATGTTTCCAATTATTCTGTATCCTGCTTCCTCCAGCTTCTTTCTCTCTGATGATTTGTATGAAACTGCTGTTTTGCCATGATATAATGTTGTGTTCCTACAACCAAAAATTTGTAATTAGCTTTAGTATATTTCTGATGTACAATATTCTTTTTTTGTTGTATATAGAAATAGAAAAGTTTAATTATATATAATTAATATTTTTTTTATAGATAGATAAAATGACAAATGTATTATAAATCCACATATATAAATATGTAGATGTGGTTTGAATTCACTAGGGTTGGGAATAGGCCACGCGCCTTACAGGCGCCTTCGGTCTGGCCTTGTGTAAGTCTAGTCTGGTCTGTTTATTAAAAATGTCAGGCTTAGGCTTTTAAAAAAAGCCTGTTTACATAAATATGTCAGACTCATGCTTCTAAAAAAGCCTACAAAGCCTGATAGGCCGACCTGTTTATATTTAATTATTATTATTATTTATATAATATTATTATTTATATTTTTTTTTCAAAGAAAAAATATATTATTATTTAATCATATTTGTTATTTTATTAATTTTTAATTATTGTGCTAATCATTTTATTAGTTTTTTCTTAGTGTTGAAAAAATTATAAAAATTTAAATATTAAATAAGTTTTTAAGGCCTGTTTAGCCTATTTAAAAGACTATATAGAGATATTTATGTAACGCATGCTTTTAAATAGGCTACAAGGTCAGACCAAACTTTAAAAAAGCTCAGGTCATGTCAAAATAAATAACATTTGATAGGCCGTAGGCCAAACTCAGACCTAAAAGAAAATCATAGCATTCACCAACCATCGAATTCACCTATCATAACATTCGGTGTAACTAATGTATTATAAGTCAAATACAATAGTTACTCATTATATTAAAAAATAAATTGAGTTTGCGGAGTAAGGTAGCAAGCAACATCGCTTTCCAATTGATTTCATGAATCTTAACCAACTTATTTAATGTTTACACGTCAAAATATTATTAGTTTAATTTGTCCAAAATAAACTTTTAATTATTTAATTCATAGAACGTGTACCATATGGAAATATTGATCATGATATTGAATAAATTAACATCGATAAAACTTTAGCTGACATGGTATCAATTAGATTGTCAAAAAGAAAAAAAAAATCGACATGGATATCAATAAATCAAACATTTTTTTGTATGAAATTTTATCAACATAACCTATTTAATATAAGAAAAAAATTATAGGTTAGCAAAAATTAAGCTACTTTTTTTTAACACTAGTTTAAAATAGTAAAGTCCTTGAATTATTATTATATATTGTAATTACTATTTTAAAGTCGTGGCTCAACGATCCGTGAGTTTAGCTCAGTTGGTAGGGACATCGCATTATATATGCATGAGCTAGAGTTCAAAAACATTTCACTTATTCACCTATTAATTTAAAGTGAAATTTCTAACCACTAGACTACTTGACAAAAAAAAAGTCTTAGATCAACTGACAAAAAATGCAGAAGTTATTAGTTGGACATCTTGTCCGGGATTCAAAACTCGACTCCTCCACTTATATATGTGTGAGCTTATAATAACTTTGTCATTTTCGTCTATCTACCCAAAAAAATATACTCTCTTATAATGTTGATTCAATATTTTTAAAATAAAATTGATGCTTAATTATTTTCTTGAAGGGTTTAAAGGATAAACAAAGGACCAATATGAACAATTAATTATGTTTAGAAAACTTACTTTAAAATGAGCTTTTCCCATGTGTGATAGCCAACTTTTTTCAAGTTCTTAGCAGTAATGTCTCTTTGTTTGAGTGGTCTTCCTGTTAAGAAAACAATCTTGATACCAAGATTCAATAATTTGTTGTAAAATTTTTGAGTCTCTGGTAGTGCTGGTGCTGCTCCAAGATCAACCCATTCATTGAACAATGTGTCATTGTATGGATTCACCCTATCAATTCATTACAAAAATTGTCAAGAAAATACATTAACACCTTTTTTAACAAGAAAGAAATAACATGGATGCACCATAACATAATTTGGTCCTTAATGTTTATAAAACACAATTTTGTCTCCAATGACTTGAAATATACTACTAACTTTAAATATATTATTTTATTTTATTTTAGTCACAATAATACCAATTCTTTTTTTTTAAGTCCCATATACAAAGACTACTAATTGAATTCTAATTCTCTCACAAAATCTTGGATATGCCAAATTTTGTACCAATTCTAGTTTTTTTGTCGTTTTTCAATTATTGTGACTAAAATTGAACATGAGCATAAATTTGAAGATTAAAAATACAATCAATCCTAATAAAAATTGTTTTTTAATATGTCACTTTTGTTGTATTCAGACCGTTTGTATATCTGTTTGGGTTGAATATGTGGTTTGACTGGGTTAGATTGATGTCTCCCCAGTAATTTGTATTTATTTAGCTTTAATTATAATCTATTTAGGGTGTTGCAGAAGTTTACCGCAGAAACGGGTACCCTTCTGCACCCCATTTGCTTATAAAAAAATGTTTTATTTTAAATATCTAATTTTTTTTTTGTTGCTTTTTATAGGGTAAAATACTAAAAGTAAGTTAACCAAAAAAGTAAGTGAAATTTAATGTAAAGTTAGAGTGTAAATGAAAACAAAACATTAGCAAACAAAAAAAAAGAAGATTAATTAACATACCCAAATCCATGTTTAGCATAATAAGGAAGATTAGATAGAGTAGTTTCATCAATGTCAAACACCCAAATATCTTTACCATCTCCAGCTACATTAACAGTCTTAGCATAAAAATAACCTTCACGGTTAACAAATTTAGAGTCAGCTCTATATTGGTCACCCAAAACATAGTTCCCAACATAATTTTCACACTCAATAGGAACAGTTTTCCAATCAATGATGTTGTGTGCTTCAACACCAAGTCTCCAACTAGCACATGAAACTTCTGGAATGTAGTGTCCACCTGAACCAGTTTTCATTCTAAGTGGGAAAATTTTGAAGGTTGAACCATGTTCATGGACATGGTTTAGAACATCACCATGACATGTTGCTAAGAGTGTTGCAAAAATGAAAAGGAGTGTCTTCATTTTTTGTGAATGGTTAATTGATTTGGTTATTGTTGTTGAGTGGTTTTGTTCTTTATATAGACAATATCTTTAGTTAGTGGTGTACAATACAACAAAGATTGTGACCATATAATAATAGGATAATTAAAAAGATAAAGTTTGTGTACAAATTAATTATTCTATTTTTTGTCCTTGAATTTTTTTTTTTTTTACTTTTACCACCGGTTTAATCTGATTTGAGGATCAGTTCTGACATCAAGTGTGTACAATCCTCTTCCCACCAAGTTCAACGTCAATCACCCACTGATTCAACTAACAATTGGTTCTCCTTCAACATTTTAATAAATAGTTATATATACGTGGTGGGTGTAGGTGGTCCTAAATAATTCATGATACTATATCAAAAACAAAAACAAAAAAATCCTGGTAAATATATTTTGTTGAAAAAAATTCGACTCGTTTAACACGTGGGATTTAATGTTTCAAGCTTCCTTAGAGTATGATGGATATTTGATAGAAAGGCCAAATTATTAGGTTTTTGTCCCTAAAATAAAATCCTTACAAAGTTACAATTTGTCTCTATAATATCATATTTTTATTATTTTAGTCCCTTATATCAGCACATTACAAAAAAAAAAAAAAAACTGACGTATATTGGATCTGCCGACTAAACTACTGCCACGTAGGATTTTGACGTTGTCTTGATATTTTTTGTGACTTATTATTTTATATATTTTTTAATTATTTTTTAGAGGAACTGAAAAAACGTAAAAATATGTATTTTCTTGTGATTCATACAATCATTTTTATTCTGCAATTTTCTACTAGAAGTCGATCCGAGATAGTGAAAAAGTAGAGGCTCAAGACGTGGTGTTAGATGGAGATGGCGGTGGTTGCGTGACAAGAAGAGCATAGGTCTCGCGAGAGAGAAGAAAGAAGCTAAGATCACGTTGGGAGAGAGACAAAATAAAGGCAGATGAATGAAGGATGTATGTGGCAATGCAATTATTACTTTACAAATTTCTATATGCAATTATTAATCTTCTTCCAAATATATTACTTGTTAATATCACGAATTTGTATTGGAATATGTAAAAAAAACATTGAATACATCACATATAAAATGCAAATTAGTAATAGTTTCACATAAGTCGAACAAAATTATTACATTATAATGCCCGTGATTTTTGTTTTTTTTTTTTTGGTGAGTAATGCCCGTGATTTTTAAAAATGAATGAAAGGAATAATCTTTTCAATATCATGACAATATCATAGCAGAAAGAATATTTATCTTCTATCCTAAGATAGGTAGTTCTGGACCCAAAAAAAAAAAAGGAAATAAGATATGTATAGTATCAAACAATAATGCAGCAATCAAAAGCCAGCAACGCATGGAACATGCTTCCAATTAAATTAAAGGTTTTTATTTTTTTGACACAAAATAAGAGGTTTTAGTTGTACTTTTTGGAGATATCATGCTGTTCTTTTCCTTCTATTTAGGTAAATAATCATTGAAGTTGTTTTGGAATACTTACTTAAAAGAATTTATAAAAAAAAAAACTAATACTTAATTGAGTTATCATTTAATAAATAAGAAACTATGAGTGTGTTTGATCTGCTAAAAAATAAGGACTGGACAGGACAAATCCTGCTGTACTGTGTTTGATTTTAAAACTGTTCCTGGAACTGGACAAATTGGGGGCCGAGGGACATGACAAAACTTGAAATTCTTGTCCCCCACAGAACCACGGGACAACTTTTTATCCTCAGCACAAGTTGTCGAAAATACCAAAATAACCTTTTGTCCATCAAACATTGTACAACACAAAGTTTGTTCAATACCTTAAACGTTTGTCTTGTGTTGTTCTGTCTTGTACTGTCTTGTACTGTTCTGTCCAGTATTTATATTTTGCAGATCAAATAGACTCATATATGACATCATTTTATACATTGGAATAACTAGATATATAGAAAATTAATTATATATTTTTATTCTATTGTGATATAATCCCTCCGGTGGAACATTTTTAAAAAAAATTTGGTCCTATTTATAAGAAAGACTCTTTAAATTTATTCTTTATTAAATAGATAATCCCTTGTATGTCCTTATTAATTTGTATAAAACACAACTATTCAAATGTTATGCATTAATTACACAGACACATTGCCAATGTTAGTTTTAGAATAACACATACTCCCTCCGTACCATAATATATGTTGTTTTACAATACCAATAAAGCATTGAATGCTATTTTTCATATTATACCCTTAATTATTTATTACTCTCTCTTCTTTTCATTCTTCAATTTATCTTTCCCATACAATTAATGAAGGACAATTTTGTAAACTAACTCATAATTTATCTTTCTCATACAACATTAATTACATTTCTTAATATGCGTAAAAGTGTCAAAGTGACATATATTGGTCCGGAGGGAGTAACATTTTAGAATTTTTAATAAAAAAATAAGCCTCCTTGATATATCTGTTTTTCTCAATGTGTTCATTATATATAGGATCGGAGGGAGTATATGTATTTTGATTAAGAACAATGCTTATACCAAAAAACTTATCTCACAATCCACCAATGAGAATCCAATGATGGACACACTTACGCATTGTTTGGTTGAAGGGATAAAGGAAGGAAAGAAACACAAAGGAGGGAAAGACAAAAGAAAGTAGTACGTTCTTCTGTTTGGTTTCACCAAAACAGTATAGAGGAAAGAAAATTTTGGTGGGTCCCACCCCAAAATCTATTCCCCTCCCACATAGACGTAAAGTTCATAAGAGTGGCTAAAATATGATAAAAATACCATTTTACCCTCTATTTCTTTTTTGCAAAAGTTTCTCTCTCCTCCTTTGTATATGTTAGAATACTATACTTTGTTAATTATAATTAATTTATTATAGTAATAATTACCTATGTTATTTAAAAAATTATAGCATTATTTTTGCTTAAGGTTATTTATGTCATTTACTAAATAGTTACATCATTCTTTTCTTTCACTTTCCTTCCACTATCATTTAAACCAAACTACTTCAAAATCATCTTACTTTCTACTCACTTTCTTTCCTTCTATTTTCTTTCCTTACACTTTCTTTCGTCATCCAAACAAAGCAGTGATAGCTTCGAAATGATATACTCGCAACAAATAACAGTGCTCTTTGATTGATTCAAGCATTGAGATAAACAGAACACAATACTTTAACCAAATGTAATGGTTTAATTTTAGTGTAATTATTTTTACACACGCATAGTTAAATAATCATTCGAAAGCATTAACAAATTTCAAAAATTAAATCCCGAGCAATATACGGGATACTGATTAGTAAAAGAGATTGTCGAAAACAGATTCGTAAAAATAATAGTTAACTGCTTTTGTGCTCTCTTAAGCAACAAAATGAGAGAAAATTCACTCATAAACAACCAAAAAATTGGCATAACGCAAAATGCGATGAGACCATTCACCTAAGACAATCACAGAACCCTAACAATGGGTCTTCTTATCCGTACAAAAATTTATCTGGATTTATTTTCAGCATTTCTCTTGAAAATTTGAAGTATGCATATATGTGATCCAGAAAACAGTGTCATAATGTTCATTTCGCATGGAACATGCGGCTCACAGTTTCATAACTCGGCACATTAATAACTGCAAAAAAAAGATGATGTCACGTTAATCAACGATCAAGATTAAGCAATATTATTAGTATAACACTTATGAAAATTAATTACCATCTCCATATGATGCCATAGTCAAAGGTGAGGAAATAATCCTTTCAGAAATTTTAGTGATATCATTTATAGTGATTTCATCTACAGCCTTCAAGAACTGCTCCAAAGGTTTCCTGAAAACGGGTCACAAACTCATACATTAACAAAGGCTTATACTCGATCAAGACTACAAACAAAGTAATAAGCTTTGAAACAATTAATCACTTTTGAGCTGTGAATATATTTAGTTTTACCTTTCTCCATAAGTCAAAATCTGCCTTCCTATGTCTTCTGAGGCGATCATCTGAAAAGAATGAATATTGTTAGTTGTGTACAAGAAGTAAAGATGAAATGAGTTTTAAAATGATATACACAAATATTTTAAACAAAGTTTTACATAAACGCTTAACCATATTTTACCATGTGTCCGCATCATTATATTATATTAGGTTCAAAAAACTTGTTTATACTGTGTCAAGGTGGTAAAATACAATTGATCATAACAATAAAACCTATTTAATTTTACGGTGTCAAGACGGAAAACTTGTATGCAAGACTAATATTAAGATGAGTAAAGAAGTGAGCTTAAATGAAATAAAACTTCCGCAGTATTTCACAGTTTATATGTCATAAAGAAGGCGAGAGCTTACTCTAGATTCCAGATTCATGAGAACTGCAGTTTTTGTAGATTGCTTGGCACGTTCAAGCTGTGACTGTGAAACTGTCATTGAAAGAACTGTTAGTTTAACCTGGTGGAAATCAAAATTAATATACTACGGAAACAATATAGGGACACAAAATAAAACCTTGTCCTGGTGTTGCAAGTGATGTTAGTTCTCTGACAGCTAACTCTACAGCTTTTGGTACAAAATCAGGGCTCTACATCCACAGATTAGAAAATGTGTCAACCATATTATCCATGTAATTAAGAAAGCACATTAAATGCAAAACTGCAAAAAGGTTTACTTACAGTGCTCGCATAAATGCCAAATAGTCCTGTATTGTTGAAGATACTGTTGAATGCAGAAAAAGATTGAATCTGCTGATATTCATTCAACACGCGAAGAACTGGATTCAACGGTTCATGCAAAACAAGTCAAAATATTAGAGAAGATATATGAAAGATTTTTTACAAGAGCAGAAAAAGCATCGCAATAGAGGAAGTCGGGAAAAACTTACATAGCCTTGAGTGCATCCCTTTACCGGGGCCCCCAGCTGAGAATGAACCACCTCCTCCCATAAGCATCTACATGACTCAAAATTATTACTTCCATTCAATCATTCCTTTCTTCCTTAAGAAAGGATGCAAAAACCAAGGGCAAAGTATTACTTGAAATCAGAAAATCAGACAAACGATGAATACCTGTAGAACAGTCAAAACTATAGCATCTCTCTCCTTTTGCCAGCCACCGGGAACTTCAAAAGCAATAGCAACATGTGTAGCCTGTCTTGCAATATATGTTATCAGGTAAACAACAGCATTTTTTTGTAACGGAATAAATTAAAAGAATCAGATATAAAAAAAATATAAATGGCATTATGTAAAAATTGATACACACCCCTGCTTCACCGTGACGACGGAAATCACCTCCAACATAGGTAGATTTTGGTTCTTCGGGACGAGGAACACTTGGCAGGTCAGCGAGAAGTGGCTCGGCAACAGCTAGAAGCTCTTCATGCTCTACTCCAGATGCAGCAAGTACCATTCTAGGAGCTGTGTAATTTTCCTGATTTTTTCACACCTAGAAAATTAGATTCTCAAATAGATTGGAAGCAAACAAAAGCGCAAATAAGAAAGTGTAAGTTTGGCATAAAATGATACCAGTAGTATTCATGCAGTATCAGAAAGGATAACAGATCTTACAGCAACAAATTCCTCTAAACTGGGGCCATCCAATCTGTTCAGTGCTTCTTCAGGAGCCAAAAGAGGATATGCCAATGCACCAGAATAACCAGCAGAGTGAATTGCTTCCAATAGCATGCCCTGGGGATTGTTTGAGAGTTCTCCAAGCTCTGCTTTCACTCTTCGTAGCTGTAACAATAGATGGTTCAGCAGGTTCAGAAGGATTACATGACAGCTATCCACAAAGAGTACTATTACTGTACTGTAACTTGGGATGCTATAAGCGTATTACAAGCCTAACAGCAACATACAGGACTTGAATCTCACGCTGGAAAATATAGGATGCTTTCACGGGGTTACACTTTACATGAACATGGGCTATACCAGTACCACCACAACGGATAGCTTTCACAGTGTAGTTAAACGTTCACCATATCAATTGTTATCAACACTTTCCAACCCTGAGTGAGCTAGGTGGTATGTTACAATTCAATTACAAGTATGGGATTTGATGTGCAATTTGTATGCCCATGAGCTCTCGCAGAAGAATGGCTAGATTTTCTGTTAATTTGGTCCTTATGTATTATGTTTGTAATGGCTTCTCAATACACATATGGGAAATTTTAAATACACATAAGATTGTAAGTGTTGTCAATCATGAATTACATAAATTAGCGGTTAGTTTGCTACGCTACATACAGTAGCGCCGCTATAGCTGCTATAGCCGCTATTTGATAAACACTGTTAAAGCTTAAAGTCAGCGATGAGAAATATCTAATCTTGCACTGAGCATGAGCTGGTATGGCTGGAACATAGGTCACAATATTTAACTAAAGAAAAATAAGGAATAGCTTTGGTGTTTAATTTCCCATAAGTTTTCATAGCAAGAAAGCATTATCCAAGTAGATGTAGCCAACATTTTTTTTCTAGAAAAAAAAAAGCATAGAAAAGAAATGATCATTTTATGCAGAAAATTATGCATGAGCTTTAGAACCTAAGATTAAAGGTCCCGACCATGAAAAAAGAGAATAATAAAATATAAATACCTCTTCATTGACCTCCCATTCCAAGAAGGCTGGGTTCCTTACACAGTCAACAAGTAATTCAACCATTTGTGGAACATAGGTCTTCAAGGCATCAAAAGTGTAACCCATTTGTTCCCGAGAGGCCGAGGCTCCTATATTACCACCAATTGCTTCTGTTTCCCTTACAATACGAAAGTGACTACGGTTAATCGTGCTCTTGAAAGCCATTCTCTCTAGCAAATGCGAAGCCCCACTTAACAATGGTGTCTCATAGATTGAACCACAATCAACATATAACCCAATTGAGGCTGTAGGGTTCTAATAAATAATCAGAACGAAAGAAAAATCAATAATATGCTAACCAAGCAAGTCAAAAACAACATTAATCTTAATAGTAGTATTGTCACATAATACTATAAATATGCACATACCGGCGAGTTCTCTGAAGCAATTTTAAGTCCATTGGAAAGAGTTGTAATCTTAGTCTTGCTTGGTTCAACATAATCTGGTAGCGGATCAGGAAGAACAACAGAACTAAGTGGTGTATCAAGAGGTGGAAGTGAACTAGAAACCTCCCCGGTAAGCCAGCTAAACAAACCACCAGAAGCAACCTTTGCAGCTACAGCACTTGAAGTAGCAAACCTAGTTGCTCCCAAGTAGCCACCACGGCCCTAAATAACACACAATCGTTCATTCATTACACAACATCATACAAACAACACTAACACATACACAGACACAACACAAACACATCGACACTAATAATAATTTACTAAAGTGAAATATTTGAATGTAAACCGAGTGATTGAGCTCAAATGGTTAATGAGCCAGCCATAGGACAAATCGTTTAGGAGAACCCGAGTTCAATCTTTGGAGAAACAATCTTTGGCCAGACTTAGTTACCTCGCGGGGCCCAACTCAGGATTATCAAGGCCACATTATCATGGGAACCGGAGGGTTAACACACAAAAAAATAATATAATAAATAAAACAACATTCACATTCACCACAACATGAATAAAACAATAAAACAAGCCAATAGGAAAAATAAATAAAAAACAATATATCAGAATTAATAATAAATTGATGCAGAAATAACATGTCCAACATTCTAAGTCCTAACCAACCCACCAAACTGAATCTCTATAAAACCAATAAAGAAACAATTTTTCCATAAAAAAATTGAATTTTGTTATCTGGGTAGGTTCCAAAAAAATAAAACAACAATATTTACTGGTCCTAAACATGAATAAAGGTAACGAGAAGGAGAAGAATAATAGGGCATGGATGAAAAAAGGGACCTTGAGATGCCTTTTGAGTGATGAAGCTGTAGCTCTATACATGACGAGTGAGGAAGAAAATGAAACCCTAAATCAAAATGAAGAAGATGAATTTTTGTGTCTGCCGAGAAGGCTATGATTCTACGAAGCAGGGTAACACAACGGAGAGAGAAGCAACTTTTCTTTGGAAATGGTCAATTATATTTTACTTTTTATTTTAATAAAAAAAAATTAGAAACTTGGGCTGGGTGAATCCGAAGAGTGTATTTAAGTTGGGCCGAACACGGCCCATATTTTGAACAGAAAACATTCAGAATTGTTCTCTTTCCACCCCTCATGTTTCTTCCAAGCCCCTTGAAATTCCAATTTTGCCATCAGCAATAGTTTTCATGTTTTTCAAAATTCATATTTTTTTGGAATCTATTTTCTGAAATAGAGTTAAAGGTAGTTTTCATATTTATTTTTTTATTCGCATTCCAGTGTTTTAGATTCTATTTTCCAAAAATATAACTACTTCGAAAAACGTTTTCCGAAAATTCAAATATTCTGGAATGCAAAATCCAAAATTTCTTTGGAAAACATTTTTCAAAGTGATTTTGGAAAACGTTTTCCAAAATCCTGTGATCAAAACCAGAAATTTGCTGATCTAACATGATTTTTCATCAGTATTTTGTAATCAAACTCAAGTATTTATTTTTTCTTAAGAACCCAATTTTCCAAGACCATGTTGGTTTCATCATTTCAAAATTTTATAAATGAAAAGATTTGTTTGTTTCTCATGATTCTTCCATGCAGTTGTATCCTCTAATGCATCATAGAGAGAATATGCAGACAGGACAGAGAGATTAAGAAATATAGAGAAATTGGATAATACATCAATTTTAATGGTTCAAAGGGGGTGAAAAAATAGTTACATAATTTTTTTTTACAACATAGCCACATAAGAAAACCTTACTAGTATGCATCTTATACTAATCAAAGTGAATCACATTTTACATCACATTCAAAATTTTATACAGGGATCTGCACAGCAGAAACACAATGTTACAATTCTGACTTGCTTCTTTTCATGACATCGGGAAATATAGTGTTGATAACATCTTTCAGATTCCTGCAACCAACAACTTTGATATTTTCTAAGCCTTCAGTTCCCAAAACTTTTTCAGCTGCCTTTGGTACTACACACATTCTGTAACCCAATTTCGCCACCGTGTTTACCCTTTTTTCCATTCTAGTAACCTAAATAATAATTCAACATTAATAAGGAACAAAACAACAGTAAGTTAAATTATGACTTATGCAATGTGCAATTTTTGAGAAAAAACACAATAAAGATAAAGCAACCAAAATCTTGGCTAGTTTTTTCATTTTTTAGAACTATGACTAAATTAAATTTTAGGTTTAACTACACATTTGGTCTCTTACGTTTATTTTAGGTTTCAATTTGGTCCCTTACGTTTTAAAAGTATCAATTTGGTCCCTTACGTTTATTTTAAGTTTCAAGTTAGTCCTTTCCGTTAGTTTTGTCACTAACACCGTTTGAATAGTACACGTGTCAGCGTGTCCAAGTGCCACGTGTCAGTCCACGTATGCAAATTGACTGCCACATGTGACAAAATTGACGGAAAGGACCAACTTGAAACCTAAAATAAACGTAAGGGACCAAATTGATACTTTTTAAACGTAAGGGACCAAATTGAAACCTAAAATAAACGTAAGGGACCAAATGTATAGTTAAGCCTAAATTTTACAATAACATTATAGCAAGTAATTAGGAATATGAACATGACATGAAAGACATCAGGCATGAAATCTTTTTTTTGGTTGATAGACGAAATGGCAAAGCCATTGAAAACTCACACACACAAAGTGGAGTGACCGGGGTTCGAACCCTGGTCATGACGTCCTACACTAACAATTTCGACATTTCTGCCAATTGAGGTAGGATTTGTGGACCATTAGGCATGAAATCTAACAGGAAAATAAGTTATCTTAGTAGAAAGCTTTCATATCTAGCTACATCATCAAAACTTTTAACAATTAAGCCCTTCAATAATGTATTTTGAACTTGGTATACAGTTATGCTACTGGATACTCTAAATTGGCCTTCAAATAATAAATAGCATAGTAGCAATATTTACATTATAAATGACATGCTTACCATGCGAAGCTCGCCACCGAGACCAATTTCACCAATGAATGCAATGTCATTTGGAATAGGAAGCTCCAAGCAACTGGAAAAAAGGGAAAAGACAACAGGGTGATAAATAAATGTAACAAAGATTAAAATCTAGAATATTTTATTTGGAACATATAATAAAGATTAAAAGGCTAGTGCAATACTCATGGTTTACTTAGAATAGAGTGACTGTAAAATTTCTCTTTCCAAAAGTGGTGCACAAAATAATCAAAACAATACCCTCCCTACGGATGAAAATAGGTCATGCTGCTCAACAGGGGCCTATGGCCTATTGTACATGAAGCTCAAGTCATACTAGACTTTTATTTTAAGGAAAATGCTAGCGTCCTGGGGCACTAGTTAAGGAGCCTAATGTAGTAAATTGGTCTTGGAAATTGTGTAATTCATGTATTCAAAATATAGAAAATGTTTTTTTCAATACATAATTTTTTTATTATTATTATTATTTTTTTTGAAAACTTGGTATCCGGCCTTAGGACCGACTAATTTAAGGGGACCAATCCCACCGCCCACTTGTGGGGGCCCCATTTAAAGGCAAAGTTTTTTTTTTCTCTGTATGGACTTAGCCCACCGAAATTGGCACCAGTGGGAATCGAACCTGAGACCTTGAGAGGAGCATACTCCAAGGGCCCAAGCCAACACCACTCGACCAACCCCAAGTGGGTTTTTTCAATACATAATTGACCTCTTTTGGTTTCCTTAACTAGTGTCTCGGGGGCACTGGGACACTAGTTAGCACGACCCTTATTTTAAACAATTATGGTCTACAACTACAAGACTTTTCGAAAAACCTATTTAGCTAAAAAGGTCAGCCATAGGCCACATCTAAAAAGTTTCTTAGGCCTAATAGGCCGGCTTATTTAAATAAATATGAAATATGAATCATATAATAATATTGTTGTTAATATTACTGTAATAAGATTTTTGTGTTGTAATTATATACCAATTTACCTTTCTAAAGATTTGAGCATATTCACCAATCAAAAAAACTTGAGTCTATAAATTTGTGTAATGACAAACTTTCAAGATCTTAACATTGTCCTCTTTGAATCCTTTTAGTCCTTTAGCTTACTTTGATATAGGTCAAATGACGGGCCTTTAAACAGGGTAACAGACCATATCAGACTTTCAAAAAGCGTAGGTCAGGCCTAAAAAGAGTCTTTGACAAGTAACAAGATAAACTTAGGTCATAAGGATTTAGAACATGCTAGACCTATTTAACGAAAGCCTTATGAGGCCCATCCTACTTCCACCCCCTTCCCAATCCTCACAAGACATTAAAGTATTAAACAAGGTCAGCAATATTTGAAAAACATTTTTGTCACAAACCTGCTGCAAATTGCAGCTGCTATTGCAAGATCTCCAGCAGTCTCAGTCAGTGTCAATCCACTAACAACATTTAAAAACACCGCCTGTTGCATAAAGGCACAAGAAAGTAGAATATAATCAGTACAAATAACTATCAACAGGAAAAAAGTATCCGCTGGTTAAATTATAAGCACCAAACTGGCGATGGACTTTATGGCAAATTAAACAATAAAATGATGTGATAGAAAAGTGTTTCAAAATAACAAGTTAATTTAATCAATTTATAAAACGGCGTACATGTTCTTGGAGACGAAGTCCTGCTTGCTTGATAAGAACCTAAAGTTCAAGGGACAGAAAGACAATCAAGGAACAACTTCACACTTTTCATTTCAATGCGGTTAAGTATATTTTTAATAAAGTTTTACACCCTCTGAAGATCCTTTTTCATATCACCATTAAGAAAAAAGACTATTTTTTTTTTTTATATGAAGGGTCGGCTTGGCGAGCCAACACTATATGGTATGAAAGCAGGGACATGATAGACATGTTATTGAAATTTTTGACAATAACTCACAGATATGATCATATCAGCTCTATTTGCATGGATACCGTTAAACTGCCTTGATCCTGTCGAACTAGAAAGACAAAGTGCCTACAACATACAAGACTGTCAATATAGTAGGAATCCCATACTAGGCCTGACACTTTAAATTATTCATATACAATAGAAATACAAAAGAAGAATAACCTGAATTTCAATAAGAAATGTTCGAGACCCGTCCATTATTACAGCTACAGCTAGTCCAGCTAAAATATCTGAATCTACATCTTGCTCGCTAAGAAACATTTCACTGGCATTTGAAACAGCCTCAAGTCCTGAATGCAACATCTCAAAAACTCCAAGCTGACCACATAAATCAAAGATAACACAAATCAAACATCAAATTTCCCTAGATAACAACTGTAGTTCCATGGTATAACTATGGTGGCATACCTCATCAGTGGATCCAAATCGGTTTTTCACAGCTCGAAGCATACGATAGGAAGTGTACTTCTCACCCTGAGCATTAATGTGAACAATCAGCACAGTGAAAATGCGGTGATTTTCAAAAGGCAACTATAAGTGAACAATAAATGCAAGGTGTTAGAAAGAAGTAAGAAGGTACGAACTTCCATATACAACACAACATCAACGATATGCTCCAAGACACGAGGTCCTGCTATGTCTCCAGATTTTGTCACATGTCCAATCTGAATTAAAGAAAAAACAAATTATGGTCAAGAATGTGAAGGTCATTTTAACATAAATACACATAGATAATACATAAATTAAATGCATACAAATAACTCCAATCGTTTATTAAATAATACATACGAGCTTTGCCGTATTAAGCTCATATAGAGAGAGAATAGAAAAGTGTATCACCAACACTTACAATAACAGTAAATGTAAATAAGTGTATATTGTTTAGGAAGACTATCTCCAACCATGAGAAGGGAAAATGGAGATAGTTGCAGGGTTGTCTTCCTTAAAAATAGTACATACCATGAAAAATATGACATTACATATTCTGGAAGAAAAAATTCACCGCTCAAGTATAATTCATTAAATCTTATCGGAAAAAAAAGAAGGTATATTCACAAAATTACAGATGTTAGATATAGGTGTATGCTCACCAATAAAACCGGGATGTTTGTTGTCTTTGCAAATCGCAGTAAAGCTGAAGTACATTCCTTCACCTGTTTCACACCTATTCCATGTCATAAACCACAGAACCAACATTTTTTTTCACCATAAAAAATGTATCTTATGCATTTTTGACAGATTTGGAAAT
Organism: Trifolium pratense; assembly: GCF_020283565.1. Taxonomy (NCBI): domain Eukaryota; kingdom Viridiplantae; phylum Streptophyta; class Magnoliopsida; order Fabales; family Fabaceae; genus Trifolium; species Trifolium pratense. The sequence goes on along the minus strand of NC_060063.1, from coordinate 46,474,117 downwards.
GGAAACAACAAAACCTGTCTTATTCATGATTCCAAATATGAACAATAAGTTGTCACATACGATAGTAGACTAAATTAACAAATTATATAATATAAAGCAACAGAAGAGTACTAGACTGAAGACTTCATATCGCTATGATCATTACTAGGATGATGTCATGATTCAAGTCAATATGGAAATTGAGGGTGATGGATTCCATCTCACCTGTATAATCCCTCCAGGACTCCCCGTTATTCCTTTCAAATAAACCGTTTGTACAGAATCAACAACTAGAGCCCGAGGGGAGAGATGCTGAACTTTCCTCAATATGTCCTGACACCATAAAAAAAATATCGGTAAGATTTTCTACTCGAACCAATCAAGAATTTAAGTTAAACAAGCTTCTTGATAGTAATAACATGGGTATAAATCAACAAAATTCATCTAAAAGAAGTAATAATGTAGGAAAATGCAAGAACCTCAATATCAGTACTTGAATATAAATAAATATCCGATCCAATTGTTAGCCGGTCTGCTCTGTTACCAATTTGCTCCACACTCTATCACATGAAAGAGATAAAAAAATTGACATAAATGTAAGTAAGCTACATCAAAGTATATCAAATAAATTGCATATATTAAAACAATTAGATGACTCAATAAAAGCAAACCTCTTCACCAGAGACATACACAACTGGAGATGCTTCACCATCTTTGTCCCCTTCGGCAATTAGTGCAGCCATCTTCCAATTCATATGTTTACAATTAAAGCAGGTATTATCAGGGGTTGACCAAGTCCACAAGAGAAAGTTAACCACCATCTAACTTTTAGGTCGAGTTTTACAATCCAAAATAATTCATACCTGCAACAAAAGAGTACTCTTCCCAACACCAGGATCCCCGCCAACTAAAGTCAACGAGCCTTCAAACCCAAAATTATAAAAGAAGTTGCCATTAGCATACTCAATACACATTTAGGAAGTCATTTACAGTTACCACAAAGTATCAAGCATTTGTTACAAGGCTACTATGTAACTCAAATCAAGAGACTATGTTGTTAGACTTAGATACCCACAGTGCATCATGCATTCGATAATTTTGAGTTGCAAAGTCAATCATACACAGAAACATAAAGCAAAACACAACCTCAATGTAAATGTAAATGGTTTCTGGCATATTAATATAGATAAGAAGAAACTGGATTAAACCTGGTACAAGACCACCACCAAGCACTCTGGAAACTTCATTTCCAAAAGGACCGGACCTAAAACAAAGCAAAGTACACAACATAAAAAGAAAGAACCATATTTACCTTCTGACTAGAAATTTGGAAGATGCTCTTACACACCAATGCATAGAATATGTCCTTTAGATCTTAATCCAGATGGTAATATTCTATTTCATGTGCTATTAGAAGGCACGTTTTCATTGAAACGGTCTAATTTTTATGAATTTGTATGTAGGCTCAGCATGAAAAAACTATCACATTTACAACACAGATGAAGGAAAAATTCATTAAAAAAAGGGATGAACCCAAAAGAAGGGAACATTAGAATGACTAAGAGAAGTTCTGAAATAGATAAATGGAGATAGATATCCATGTCACAGATGTAATCAAGGTTGTGAAACTCGAGAGCCTGCATAGACTAATGGAATCTCAATAGACCCAACTTGTAAAGTTGTAAGAGTTTACTTAATACAAAAACCATGTTTAAAACATCTACCATAATATCTAACCCAACCCACAATTTAATGTTACCTACCTGCATAGTAATAGTAAGTATTCAACATTCTAATTTAGTACTAAAGCAAATCCCTGTAACAAAATTGCATGGACATCAAATCCGACTCTAAAAAAATAAACGATAAACACACACAAAAATACAACAATTGATCACAAAGTTCGACAAATTGTGCTTACATCTCTTGCAGGAGAATGGCTGTTGTAGTTTTCTATTATAGAATACTTACATAGTACCAAACTACGATTAAATACTTCGGTCCATATTACAAATTTACAAAATCCTAAATCATACTGCAGGAGCTTCACCCTCGCACTCCGCACCCTAAATCCTTTTTTATAAGACTTAGCATATGATCCAATGACCGACTAATCCGAAGGAACCGATCCCACTGTCCACTAGCAGGGGGGCCAGTTGAATTCAGAGTATGGACTGGCCCAACACAGGAAGTGGCAGCCGAGGGATTTGAACCTGAGACCTTGAACCCTAAATCCTCTTTGCCACAGGACTCTTAATCTAACAAATGAATGAGCCAAGGTCAAAGGCCAAACCACCCTCGAGCAACCGTCCACTTATCAAATATAAGTCATACCCAACAAAAAATTCAATATTCTGTAAGCAATCATTCTGTAGCCAAATGGCTAGAACTTCACGCTTAAGGTGTATAAGTAAAGTGTCCGGGATTCTAACCCCGGCTCATGCATATAAAATGTGATGTACCTACCAACTGAGCAACGGGATATAAACAAATACTATAAGAAAGAAAACTTACAAAGGAATTCTCCAATGCAGATGATCAACACCCCTATTAACCTCAGACAATCTAATAGGATGCAACTCACCACTCTTCTCAGGAAGCCAAGACCTCAAACCATCCTCCATAACAGAAAAGCCACTAACTTTACCAAAACTCTCACTACCTTTGACTTCATGAAACTCTTTCATAGTACCAGAAACATTACATGATCTACACACACCCCACCATTGTCCAGCAGTATACCCACAATTGCTACAAACCCAGGAAACTTTTTCCTTACCCATTTTCTTCTTTCTTCCAAATAGAACCCCATCATTAACAGCGTCAACTGGGTTCACTCTATTACTAGCGTTTTCTCTGAGAAAGTCTTCAGCTTTGTTGTTGTCGCTAGAAGAAGAAGCGGTTTGTTGGAAATTGAACTTGTGAGGCTTGTTGGGGTTAATGGGAAAAGTTGCGTTTGTTAGTAATGATTGTGTTGAAGGGAAACGAGAAACCGTATAAGAAAGCATTTGAGGTTATGTTATGGTTAGTGTTTTGTGGGAATTTAGAGGTTTTACTGTTTTAGTCACAGGAACGATGGAACTAAAGGCGCATGTTTCAAAAATGTTTTTGTGGGGAATAAGTTTTTTTCTTTCTTTTCAAAGAATTTTAAGGTTATGTTTAGATTGATGGAATGAAATGAGAAGTGATGAAATAGATTAATGTTCCATCATTTTGATTACAAAAGTAATAGAGTAATAGGATGGAGTGAATTCCATCTTATATATACGAGGTAAATGATGAAATGTAATTTTTTTGCCGCTTCATCATAAATTATTCAAACAATGGAATAGATTCCCCAGAGATATAAAATCCCAATGAGAATAGAAGTGATTTGCTTCCGTTGTAGTTGTCATAGTCTTTTAGCGGCCTTCCTACACGGACGCGCCCGCCAGAATGCCTCCATGGTTTTGGACGAAGCCATAATATTTATTTCATTCCGCTTCATTCCATTTCATTCCGCTCCATTCCATTCCACTTCATTCTACTTCGCTCCACTACATTCCATTATATCTCGCCAATCCAAACAAAGTATAGGGATCACGATGCACTGCAGTTGGTAAATCATAAAGTTACACACAGTTTTAGATCCCAGACGTCCATTTCAAATCAATCTTAATAAAATTTGTACAAATCAATCTCAACCATTAATATTAGATCGGATGGTCCTTATTAAAAACAGCGTGAAATATTTACTTTTAGAGGAATATGACTTTGGTAATTTAGAGTTTAGCTGAACAATATTTTCTTTTGATTAAATTTATTAATCACTTACATTTAATCATTTGGTTACGAGGAATATGTTGTAAAGTTACTTTAACACCAATGAAATTTGTTAGGTGTGTATTAGAAGATATGTACGTAAATTTGTACTCGTGAGTTTAACTTAGTTGATGAGAACATCACATTATATATATGTAGGAGTTGGTTTCGAATTCCGGAATTCTACTTATTCACCTTAGAAGATATATAAATCTCTATATTTAGCATGTATATTATTATGAATGATTACACTTTTGTTGTATATATTCGAATGAGGAAATCAATAGAAGACACGGCCACTATTTCTATTAGTAAGCTATTGAAACCGATCTTTCTTGTTTCTCTCACATTGACGATGCATCCCTCCCCCTTAACCCTAACCGGGCGCCACGCCTACGCACCAATGAGCCTGCTGAGGTTTTCGCCCTAGAAGTCCTGATTGTCTTTGTAAGTTACCCGTTGCAGGACATGGGCATGGTGGTGTTGTCCATGGCTGCCATGTTCCATTCCATTGTTACTGGTTTGAGTACTGTGGGAAAGTCCATTGCTGATGTTCGAGTACTGTGGCCAATGTTGTTGAATGAGAAAATATGGGTTATAACATGAATGCGGTGTATTTATACGACAATATGATTCAACTTCATCACACCAAATACATTGAGATGAATATACATTTTGTATGAGAGAAGGTTGCTTGCTGACATGTGCGAGTCTTACATTTTCCTTCACTTTATCAAATTGTTGACACCTTCACAAAAGGACTTTGGTTGCAACTCTTATGATTTTAGAAATAGGCTCAACATAAGTCAACCTCTAACTGCGAGGTGTATTAAAAGATATGTAAATCTCTATGTTTAACATGTATATATTATTATGAATTGTTAAATATGTTTTTCATCCCTATAAAATTAACGGTTTTTTATTTTTGTCCCTATAAAAAATCACATGTATTCATCTCCAAATTTATTTATTTTGGAAATTAGGTCAACCTTACTTGATAATTGACAACCCAAAGAATAAGACATATTTCTTTCTTGAACAAATAGGAGCACATGGGAGAAGATAGTTGTCTCATCCTTGCTAGACGCCTCTTGTTCCTATCCAATCGTCAGTCAGCGCTTTCACCATACTTTCACTTTATTACTTTTAAACTAACAATTTTGAGTAGTAATAAAGTGAAGTTGAAAGTAGAAGTATGTGTTAGGTGTAATCTACCCTTCTAAGTAACTAATTTGATATATAGGCATTGTGCGCACCTATGGGCCTAAGATTTGTGCTAGCTGGCTTGCTTGACCCATAAGCTAAGTGTTGTAACTCCTATACAAGGTGTATGTCTCACATTGAATGAATATAATGCACACTTTGTGATTGCGGTCATTGTGGCTGTTGCAACGCGCAATGCGGCGTAGAATTATTTTGAAATTTCACAAATTATATAAAATAACACCACTATGCCACTACACTATTTACCCCAGAATATTAGTTTATTAGTGTGCTTAAAATACAAGGTTGAAATTTTAAACAGATTAGATTTGACGCAAATTAGGATTTGAGGTTTATAACTTTTATTTTTTGGTGGAAAAATTTAAACGAACAAGGCCAACATCGTCTGATGCGGCTTCTGATGCAGCCGTACACGTGAATTAAAATCACACTGCAATTGCACTGCGATGCGGTTGCGAAGGCTACCTCATCAGCAATAATACGGTGTCTGTAGTTGACATATGTTTTCCTGAATCATTTCTGCTGAAGAAATGAGGATGCAGAGCAGAGAGGCAAACTTCCTAGCTACCTACAAGAACATGCACACAACAACCTTAACAAATTCCTATATCTATATCTTTATCTTGTATAGGACGAGAAATGGTATATGAGACAAAGGACATTATTAATTATATACTTACAACCATGCATGTCATGATTTTAATTTAATAAACCAACTAATTAACCAAGCTAAGTCAATCAAATACAATACAATGTGGGAAGGACGTACCAAAGCCGTATATGCTTATATATTAGTGTTCGATTCTCTCTTGTGCCAATTTGGGTGGACTAATTTAGCTTCTTCAAAAAAAAAAAGAAGCTTATATATTAGCAATATCAGCAGCCATATTTTTCATACCGAAGAGTTGCAGCTTCAAACATAAACCCAATATGGCCAATCTTGATACACTTAGACTTGTAGCTAAAGTAGGAGATATAAACCTTCTCTATGATGTACTTCAAGATGTCCTATCTATTTTAGCGGATATAGATTCAGAGGAATTTGTTGAAACTCCTCTGCATATCGCCGCATTTATGGAGCATCTCCCTTTTGCCGTTGAGGTTATGAATTTAAAACCTTCATTTGCTTTGAAGCTAAATAAGCAAGGATACAGCCCTATTCACATTGCTCTAAGTAAGCAATAAGTGTAGAGCAAATGTCGACACTGACAGTATGGTGTTGTGTTTTGTTAACATGAACAAGGACCTTGTCAGAGTTAAAGGGAGGGGAGGCATGACTCCTCTTCATTTGGCAAGTGAATTGGGAGAGGTTGAACTTTTAGCTAAATTTCTCACTGCTTGTCCAGATTCTATTAATGACGTGACAGTGAGGGGCGAGACTGCATTACATATTGCTGTGAAACATAACAATTACGAGGCATTAGACATGGCCATAGAAGCCAATATAGAAAAGAATAGTAGTATATTGTTGAGTGCAGGAGGAATACTTGGCCTACAAGTCATCGATGCTCCCACAATTATGGATAAAGTGATAGTTTATGTATATCGCTTTAGAAGTGATATATTAGATGAGCAACGTAACACTTGGTTGATAATTGCGACTCTTGTTGCAACTGCTACCTATGAATCAGTACTAATTAAGTCCCCCCCCGGTGGATTTTATCAAGCTAATGCTACCGATCATAATGCGAACATCACTTCCTCCTCGAATTCTACCTTAAAAAATGCTGGGAAATCGGTCATGTCAAGAGGTGATTTCCTTGTGTTTTCACATTTGAATGTATTTTCCTTTATCATATCAACTTTGGCAATACTTATCATGACTCCATGGGGGGAAGCAGGCACTCTAGTGTTCAGTCCGACGGTATGGTTTGCCGTTAGTTATCTATATTCTATGTGGGTGATATCCCCTACACCTTTCAATACCAGAATTGATAAGATATTCTTATCTATAATTGGGTTAGGCTTGGTGATTTTGTTCATTATGATAGTGTACTCTATTACTTCAGCGACATCGCAATGCAATGATAAGAAACTGAATATCAAGCATTGATAAGATGATGGTATGAATTATGATCACCAATGAGATTTGTAACTTGAAGCACTGTCTACCGAAGTCACAAAATAACAATATCAATCGATTTTCAACTTTCTTGTCATTGTTTTTGTTCTATCTTAACAAATTTGGGAGTCATTGTATTAAATTTGTTTAATCATATCTTTTGTGTTTTTATTGAATGTATGTCTACTAATTGTTGTTTGGATGGAATTTATTACTCAACATGATGTGTGACGGTCTTTTGCAACTATTTAATTCTAGCTCCAGACCTGTTAATAATATTAGTTGGTGATGCTATCTTGCAAATAAGGGAGGTGTAGGTGAATTTGGTTCTATTGTTTCTAATATTAGAAGTATGATTGTTAGTAATTTTAACTTCTTGTTAAGTTTGTTCGGCGTCAAGTGAAATATGATTGCTCATACTCTTTTTAGGACGGTCATTTCTTATGCTAGTCATCATATACTTTTGATTCAACCAACTTGTAATTGTTCCGGATTGGCTAAAGTCCAATATTAATTTAAAAGGCCCAATATAATAAAGATCCAATACCTCATTTTTACAAATGGCATTAGACGACCACATATGCATGCACGACGACAGATACAAGGTGCATAGCCGGTAGCCACATTACATGTTAGCAAACATAGGCTAATTAAATGACACTCACAAGAGATATTTGTGACTTATTCCTTGCACATGGAGAACCCTACCATACCATTATTCCTCAAATCATGGGTGGAGCCAAGGCAAGCCTGTGCAATTGTCCATTTTTGGTATTTTTAGGGGTTAGTTTAGGACACAACTGAAATTTTTAATAGTGCAAAATCGAGTTTTTTTTTTCAAAACTAAAATTTTGCTCGGTCTCTATAATTTTTCTGACTCATCTACTACCTCAAATCCCACTATATATGCATATGCATGCACTCACTCTCAATGTACACACATTCTACCTCAATTTAACACTTTCTCTCACCTTAAATTAATATTGACTTTAGTGTTAGAGTGTTGACATTGTTGCAGATTCCTTTTCCCCTTTTGGTACTTGAAGATCATATCATATCCATCCAATCACCTATCTGACCATCGATTCGTACTTGAGCAACATTCTCATATGAGGACTCGGTCCAGTATTGAGCATCTTTTAATTAATGAAATGAATTAATTGCTACATATTACAACGTCTAACTTCAATTACTGTACATACTATGTGATATCCCTATCAATTGAACTATTTTCCCGAAAACATGTAAATTCAATTCAATCCGGTGCACATATTATTGTTCAATTTAAATAAGAGTTTCACTCAAAACCAAACCCTCCACTATCCTATATATCTGATCAATGTCTCAACAAAATCAAATGTAAAAATCGTATTAACTAAGATAATAGACATGCATCAATCCTCATCAATCACATCAATAACCTTTGTGTCCACTTCACACTATATTTAGCTTAAACAAGTGGAGCAACGAAAGCTTCATCATCTTTACAAATTACACTAGTAGTAAAGAGGAAAGCTACTTAAATGCTACATTTAATACGTTCATATAATTTAATTCATTGGCATTATATCTGCTATCGTGTCTTTCACATATTCATATATTGACATTAGGCCCGGTGCCCCCGGCCTAACTTAACCTAAGTTGATTATTTTTAATTTTTTTTTTTATGCAAATTAAATTTTAGGGATACCCCCATGCCCCATCTAAGTTGAAATTTAAGTAGAGACGACTTAATTCCCGGCCTAGCTTTTAATTTTAAATGAAATTTATTATTAGATTAATTAGAAACGTTAAATCTGATGAAATTTGACAATTAAAAAAAAAAACGGTGGGAGTAGTTTTTATAGACAGGATATTCCCAAAAAGTATACAATTGATGAATCCAAACAAGAAAAGAATTTAGAAGACACCAAACATAATCAGTCAAAAAAAAAAAAAAGAAGACACATAAACATAATTAGTTATTTACTATATTTGATCTGTTAACACAACTTAGCTCCATAATTTTTTTAAGAGAACAACTTAGTTCCATAATTAAACACCTAACATCAGTCAAACAAATAAAAATTAAACACGTAACATGGATATATAAGAATTTACAGTTTTTATTTTTACCAAAGATAAGAGTTTACAGTTAATACTTAATATACAATTTTACAAATTATTTGGATTACAGTAAAAATTATCTTTTTATTCATTGGTCATTCATTGACTAAACTGGAGCCAGAATCATCTTTCTCGTCACTTCCTCTAACTTACCCTTATAATAGATTTTTTCTTTCTTTTCATAATTAATTTCACATTTGTTATATTTCTCCTTTAACATGATCCATTTTCAATATCCTAATTTTACCATTTATGTAACACAAAATATCATTAGGCGGTGTTAATTTGTTGGTAAACACATATTTATGTTTTTTTTATTCTCATATTAAGGTTGCGTTCATAGTTCATACCATGCATATTGTTCTTTTGTTTTTATGTAAACGACAATCATCCACGTAATTGAAACCGTTACCAAAAGACAATATCATAACACAATGGTACTTTTCAGTCTATTAAATTAAGGTACAAGAAAAATTTGATCATGTCCCTATAAATGTATGGTTTCATATTATTATAATTTTTTCCTATCTTCAACATCATGAAATAGAGAGGTTTCTTAATTTGCTTCAATTTATTTTCTTCCATTTTGTTGGGTTTTAACTTTTGATAAGGTATTTTAGTTATTATATTTTTAATTCATCATAATTTGATATTTTTTTCTTATTTTCATGTTGATTTCATTTGTTTCATCCATAATTTTTCTAGTGATGGATCATGAGTTTTCAATTTGTTTGTTTGTTCTATACTATTTTCCTTATGTGTAGAATAAATCTTCTGTGCAATTACGTGCAGATGATACCTGATTTACACACAAAATAAATACTAATATGTTATGTCTTGTATGATTTGATCCAACATGGTGCATGCATGTAATTTTAATGGTTTTGTTGGAATTTTTCTGATGAATTTGTGGGATTTGTTGTGTTGTGTATATAGGTATGGACCAGAAATTGATTTTGTGTTTTCTTCATGAGAATGAAATAGAAGAAGATGACAAGAATTTGATCTGTGATATATCTCATAATATTAATGGAAAAAATATATAGAAGATTTTTTAATGTGATAGTTAGAGAGGATAAAGGTATGAGGCCTATTGTACTCAAATGTGGTTTGGCTTTGGCCCTAACTTTTGCTGGTTTTCTCTACTCAAACCTTAGAACAAGAAGGATCAAACCTTCCCCTAAAGGGAACCTTCCAGGTTTGTTTCTTTTCTTCATCATATCAAAGATTTAACCTAGTTTTAGTTTTTGGAATTAAGCACTTATAGAATAAGTGCTTATCACATAAGTGTTTATGTATAAGCTATTTTTGTAACAAAAGGTAAACAAAGTGAAACTGGTTTTATATAAGTTTTACGTTGTTTTCATAAGCTATCTTAGAGAGATTATGGAAATAAGCTGAAAACAGCTTATGGACTTGTTATAAGTTGTTTCTATAAGCTCTTTCAAACAGTCTTATAAGTGTTTATGCTAGTAGATAGTTGAACTGATTTTGAATGATAAATCTTGTGTGTTATTTTGTATGTATGATGTCTTTTGCAGGTCATGGGAGTGAAGCTAATTTACGAGGTATTAGAGCATCATCAAGTTCTTCCAACATCCGTTCAGAAGGAAATAATTTTGATACCGTAAGTTACACGAGAGAAAAGTTTTTTTCTGAGTGTTTTTTTAAATGTCTTTTTATTGTTGATAGGTTGAGTGTAATTTTCTGTTCATTTTCCTGTCTAGAATTCTAAATACTAGATACTATTAGTTTCATTATTATCTTGTAGTACCGTTGAGAAAATATAATCATAAGTTTTCCCTTTCGTTAATCATGAGTACAAGATTTCTCCGTTCTTTAGCTGGTTTCCCCTCAAGGCCATGTTTGGATAAACAACTTAATTAAGCGTTTATCATATAAATACTTATGTGTATGTTATTTCTATGACAAATGATAAAATAAAGTTAAACTGTTTTCATAAACTATCCTAAGAGCTACTGGAAATAAGCTGAAAACAGCTTATGTACATGTCATAAGTTGTTTCTGTAAGTTCTTTCAAACAGTCTTTTCATTGATGTTTATGTGCTATATAAAAATCTCAAGCGAACTTTTAATATTTTTTTGTATACCAGGAAGAAACATGCATCAACAAGGTGGTATGTAGAAGTTCTCCAATTGGTGTCTCACCAAGAATTAAACAAAATGAAGAAAAAGACGACGAACTCAATGATCCTCCTGTAGCATATGTAAGTCTTGAGAAAGACGATTATGAGCAAGAGATCAGAAAATTGAGGAACATGGTCATGATGCTTCAAGAGAGGGAAAGAAGTCTCGAAGTTCAACTTCTTGAATACTGTGGTCTAAGAGAGCAAGAAACCGTTGTAATGGAGCTTCAAAACCGGTTAAAGATAAGTAATATGGAGACGAAGATGTTCAATCTAAAAGTTGAGACATTACAGTCTGAGAATAGGAGATTAGAGGCACAAATTTCTGATCACGCGAAAGTGGTTTCTGAACTTGAGTCTTCAAAAACAAAAGTGAAATTTTTGAAGAAGAAAATTAGGTATGAAGCGGAACAGAATAAGGAGCATATCATAATTCTTAAACAGAAAGTTTCCAAGTTGCAGGATCTTGAATCTAAAGCTGTTGCTAATGATCAAGAAATTCAAATGAAGTTGAAAAGGCTAAAGGATCTTGAAGATGAGGTGGAACAGTGGAAGAAATCTAATTTGCGATTGGAGAAGGACAATTCGGAGTTAGCTAGAAGATTGGATTCTACTCAGATCCTTGCAAATTCTGTTCTAGAAGATCCAGAAGTAAGTTTGTGTTTGGTTTTACAGTGACAAAAATTGATTTTGTAAAACTAGTTTTAGTAAAAAAGTGTGCCTTCGTTCACAAGGAACAATAAATTTTAGTGTAAAAATCACGTTTGAAGTCAAAAGCTACAGGTCCTAACTCAAAGTTAGAATCAAATCTAGAGGCAAAGTCAATTATAATCAATAATTTTCAGATATACAAAAATCAACTTTAAGTCTTGAGAATCACTTTTGAGTCTCCCAAAAGTGAATACAAACTTGCAGTAAATAGATTATAATGATCAATCTATTCTCTTAAATCACCATTTGTCAAACTTAATTTCATCGTTTTTGTTTTGGATGCAGGCGGATGCTCTAAGGGAAGAAAGTGACCGTCTCAAGAGAGAGAACGAGAGAATGACGAAAGAAATTGAACAACTACAAGCTGATAAATGCACAGATCTTGAAGAACTAGTGTATTTAAGGTGGATAAATGCTTGTTTGAGACATGAATCAAGAAATTATCAACCTCCGACTGGTAAAACAGTTGCAAGGGACTTGAGTAAAAGTTTAAGTCCAGATTCTGAGAAGAAAGCTAAACAGCTTATACTTGAATATGCAAATAATGAAGGAAGAACTAGTAGCATTTCTGATGTTGATTCTGATCAATGGTCCTCCTCACAAGCTTCTTTTATAGATACTGATGAGTGTTCTCCTCTTGAAAACTCGTCCGATGCACGAGTCAACCACAACAGCGGCACAAACAAGTCGAAGATCTTTGGTAAACTTATGAAGCTGATGAGAGGCAAAGATAATAGTAGTAATCTCAGTAGTAGAGTTACATCTTTAGAAAAATCTAGATCTCGAGAATATAGTACTTACACTTCTCCACATGATACTGGAGCTTATAGGAGTGAGTATGGAACTCCTACCGAAACGTCTCGAAATTCTCTCGATCTCAACCGTTCCATGAAGGAATATAATAGGAGAAATTCAGATGTTGGAATCCCAAAGAATTTCAGTCCAAGCATAAGTGGTGCAGGAGATTTGAAAATTAGTTCTCATTCATTCTCCGAATCCTATAGCTCAGAGAAATCTAATTTGATCAAATATGCTGAAGCTCTAAAAAATTCTAGTTCTAGTGAAGAAACTTCAAAACATGCTATACGTAGAAGATCATCATCATATAGTTCATTTTAACTTAATATAGGTACATAGACATTATACTACTTTTCTCCACTGTGAATATTGCATGTTATGTATGCTATAGCCAATTCTGATATACCATATAGCAGGTTATATAAGCATTCATCAATAATAATTTCAGTTCAATGTTTTGGAATACTCGCTTCTCTACTGTTAGTAGTCTTTTAAGATTAATTATATTGTACGATACTAGTATTGTCAACCGGTGCAATACAAGGGGAGAAATTCGTCGAAAGAATCTATGTTAGTTATGACTTACAATTTGTTGTGTATCAACTCAGAAGTATCTCTTTTATAAAGGTAAACATAACATCGAAACACATTAAAACAAAAAGAAGAACATACACATGGATTTAAATTCTCCATGATTTGATTTCATTTTTGGTAGTTCAAAACAAGCTACCAAAAATACAACAATGAATTTATAAATAACAAGTAGAAACTTATCTATTATAACGTGTTTTACAAACAAGTTTATCTGAAACATCGCACGATATAAAGTACATAGAATAAATATTCTTGTAGCATCATCCTGAAAAATAGGAAACTTTTGAATGACTTCAATAGTAATATTGTGCAGTTGTACTTGTGCACAACAAGATTTAGCAGAGATGAATATTTATGAGTCCTTAATTATGTGATAAGAGCTATGCCTTGTAGAAGTAAAGCATCAGCTATAACTTGATTAGCAGCTTCTGAAGGATGAACACTGTCCCAAAAAACATACTGTGTTGCATTAGAGCAAGTTCCTGGTGATTTTTGATTGCACAACAAGAATGTTGTTTCTACAGTTCCTGTACCACAGCAACCTCTTCCTGCCTCAGCAAAACCTACATAGAACATCATCATAAGACATGTTAGAAAAAAGTTTAAAGAACATCATTATATCGCAAGATATTATCGTGTCTTGATGGATCCAAATTCCTTGCCATGGGAAAAACACGCATTTACATGCTATTTTCGATCTCAGCCGTTCAGATTACACAATAACAAAATCAGTTTATAATGATTTTGGCCGTTAATCTAAGATCGGACAGTTATTTATCAAAATCCTTTGTGTTGAATGTATTTTAGTGAAAAGTGTTGCGTACCGAAATCTGAAGGTTTTTGAACAAGGTCATAGAGAGGCTTGTAAATATCAAAAATAACAATCTTAAGACCAGAAAGTTGCTTTTGAAGATTTGATGCAGCTGAGTTGACCTTCTTGTTAAATCCTTGAATATCAGTGTTGATTCTTGAGACACAACCACTTTCATGGGCACCGAATAAAGTCCTTGCAGCAGGTAGACAACCCAATGGCGGAAGTGAAGTCACTCCAATTTTCCTAGCTCCTAATCCATACAAGTCCTGTGTGCCAACAAAGAACCAATGTTAGAGTATGTTTGGATTGACTTATTTGAACTTATTTAGTGCTATAATTTCATATGAGATTGTTTGAAAGAGTTTATGGAAATTATTTATTACATGTCATAAGCTGTTTTCAACTTATTTCCATAAGTTTTGTTAGAACATCAACCCGGTTTAGATGTAAAATGATTTGAGATAAACAAACAGGAACACGCGATATTTGATAACAGAATACCTTAACAAAGCTATTGAATGATTCTAGTAGGTAAGCTGAATACTGATCAACAGTGACTAATTTGTTGACCCAAGGATTGACATAATAATTTTGTAGAAAGTCACTGCTGCCAGCACTCAATAGATACAAAGAATCCTTGATAATTGATGCAGCTTTTTTACTGCCAGCAACCTGAGCCAACTTGCCTTGATATTCCTTGAAATAACTTAACTGTTGGGGCAATGTAATTGCATGCTGCCAATAGAAAGAAAAGAAAAATAAGTTCAAAACAAATCATCTTCAATATTCCAAACAGAACTAAGTTCAAATATTTCTAAGTAAACATCGACTGTTAGATTACAGAGTTACAAATTTCGGATTTATATGATAGTGCTCGAGCTCGATCATTAACATAATATGACGATAATCAGCTAGTAACATGATCTCACAAACTTACATTCAATGTAGCAGCCTTTTCATCAAAACCAGATGCAGCTGAAGCAAAGTTTGCTCCGATAAGGAGGTTCTTCCCTGATGCCTGTGGACTAAGATATGCCGGTGGAAATGTCGTAAAACCAAGTGTTTCAGCTGCAAAAGAAAACACTCCAACATGAATGAAACTAAAATGCATTATATATATGTGCAACATCTACTCCAACCTAAGGTTGAAGTTGGATCCTGAAATTAGATCCTCTACTTCTGCAATACGGTATTGAAGTATATTAGGGACCGTTAGATTTAGCAAGAAAAAGTTTATCTTTCTAAATCTAGCCATCCTATAGCTGCAACATCATACTGCAGTTGTAAAGGATTGGATCCTTTCCATCCCCTCCAGCCAAATCTCAGTCGTTAGTTTAATCTACAACTAAGAGTATGTTAGCTTAATCCAATCAAATCTAAGGTACATTCCTGCATGATTGGACTCCATCCGTTTCAAATAAATCTCAATCGTCGGTTTAATCTAACAGTCGAGAACATTGATCTATTGACTGTTAGTTTAATCCAACATTGAGATTTCCTCAGAGAGGCGGGACGAACCATAAAGTATACAACTAAACTACCTACACACTTAATCTAAGTTTGATATGCATTTACCTGTAATATCAGTAGCTAATTTGCCATTGCAAAACCTCCCAGTAGGTTGTTTATTAACAAAATCTCTACCATAAGGAGGGTAATTAGCCTTAAAAAGAGTAGGAAGGTAGTCATTATTCCCTACATCTACTGCAGAGTCACCAAATGTTATGATAGCTGGTACAAGTGTATCTTGTGCATAGCTACAAAAGAATAAGAAAGACACTAAAAGTACAACAAGTGTTTCTTTGCTATTCATGTTCATCTTTTCTGCTTTTTGAAGACTTGAGTATTTCTTCAGTGTAGTATGAATATATATATGACAAGAGAAAGTGACACGTATTGAAGGAGGATGGTGGAAGTTACTCAAGTTAGGCATAGCTATTAAATGTGAACGTGTTGAGTGGTTCTATATGATTATAAGTTATAATACTCCATTGATAATTTTGGTAGTTGTCTTTTTTTTTTAAGTGACATTAACGATCATTTTACAACTGTCTCTGAGACTGAGATTTGAACTTTTTCGTTTGAGATTATAATAATACTAGACTTTTGTCACTGAACTAACATCTGATAGACATATGCACCAATATAATCTAACAAGTTGTTCATAATGCAAACTAGAAACTACTTTGGCGGTTTGGCCTTAAACCAATTATGATGAATTGAAATTTGTATTATAATAGTATGTTTTAGTTATGAATCAATAATAATTGTGATAATAACAGTATAGATTATGACTTTTTCTTGCATTAACTATAGTGGAGCTAGGTAGCTGAAATTGTGTGAATGATCTGTTAGCAATTACTAGCTTGCTACTAGTACTATAGATGAGTGATGATGGAGGAACATGTGCATGAGTTATTGCGGTTGTTGTTGCATAAAAAAGTCCTAGTACGTATACTAACTCATGTTGGGGTGTCTTTTTATTTTGGTATAAGTCAAGGTGGAAAGTGTGTTAGTAATAAATAGTTGTACTCTTTCAGTGTCTACTCTTTACTTATGCATGTAAGGATACAAAATACGTAAAAATATCATTAACTGTGTTTTAGTTTATTAAAAACCACAATTTGGATTTATAATAAAAAAAAAAACCACAATTTGGAGGAAACTTAAAAGACCAAATATTAGAGTAAAAAAAGAATTATAACTAAATTTGGATTGGGTGATTAATGAACTTCACCAAAGGATGAATCGTTCTGAGAATCGTGAGTTTGATTTCTGGGTGGATAATTTCTCGGCCAGATTTTACCCACCTCACGACCGATCTCCAGATTTCAAGTGTTGAATTTAAAGTGAAATAGTGGGAGCAGCAGGGTTCGAACTCTAATTCCTGTATTTTACATACAATGTCTCTACTTACATCTCAGCTAATTGAGCTATGTTCTTGGGTGCGAGGGTCCATGCAAAAGTTAATTAAATGAAAAAGCTATAATTTCAAAATTCAAAACCTAGAATACTCTTTTTTTTCTTACACACACACATATCCCTAATTAAATGCTATCAGTACCTTTGAAAAAGAAAGAAATTAGCGGGAAGGCTGATACGATCAGGATCGAACTGTAACTCCGCTGCTACTGCCTCCGCTTCGCGTCTTGGTCAGCTCTCACACTGAACTCTAATGATCATTGATCTTAATCAATTTCATTTCTCCTCTATCATGCTCTTAGATATTATACATTTTACATAGGGTATGTAGGTTTTATTCATCATCATATGAAGTGAATACAGTAATAAACCTTCAATTTAGTCCTAAACTATCATACTGACTTCAATTTAGTACCTACTATTAAGATGTGAAGGACTAAATTGATGGATTTTTGCATATTTTGGGACTAAATTGACGAATTTCATATAGTCTAGGTATTTACTTACTGTATTTAGATAGTTTAGGGATAAAATTGGAGAAATTTTTGCATATTAAAGTGATGTTTTATTGAAATAGTGGAATTAAATATCGGCTCAGTTGGGCAAAATATAGCTGATAAACTATCTTATAGCTTATGGCGGATGAACTTATAGCAAATGCGAATAGCTTATTTGCCAACTTATAGCGATAAGTCGACTAATTGAATCTGTAGTGTTTGGTAAAATGAGTGGTTGAAGTAACTTATATAAATATGAAATGACATATAAAAGGATATGTTTAATTTTCTTTTTCAGAATGATAGGGGTAAAATTAAGGAAAAACAATAATTTATATAAGCTATAAGCTAATTGAATTAACTTAATTAGCTTATCAAAATAGGCTATAAGCTTGTGTCAAAAAAGTGTTTACGAATTACCATATTAATATACTATGCTAGTTTGTTGATACTCATTCATGTTTTGTGGCCTCTTCTTAGTTAGCTTCCGTTCACATACTTGCTATAATGTCATTCTAATTACTTTTCGCTAGAGGGATGCAAGATTCATGATTTTTATTTCCTTTCTGAGTTAGGTCCCTGGCGCATGAAAAGTGAATTCTTGCTTGAGAATGTCATAAGTGAATGCAGTTGTTAGCTGGGTAATGTTATTGCTAATTGAAAGAAATTGCCAGTTGATACGTGATATTCCTGAGGAAATCAAGACATTGGCTGTTTATGGTGATCAATTGAGAATTCAACAAGTGTTGGCTGGTTTCTTAATGAATGTGGTGCGCTATGCACCATCTCCAGATTGTTGGGTAGAGATTCATGTAAATGGTTGGGTAGAGATTCATGTATTTCCATGAATAAAACAAATTTCAGGAGGGCTCATTAGTCATTCCCGAGTAAGTGGCTTTTAAAATATCTCTGCATATTCCCTTAGGGGGGTTTGTGTCAATGTAGGTACTTGGCAGAGGTTTTAACTAATGGTTGTGTGATGATTTTGATGTCTTAGGTATCAAGCTCAGCTTCAGAAGAATTTGATGTATTTAGCTGCAATGCCTGATGAGCAGCCACAAACACCAGCCTTGCCTCCACAGGTAAAAATAGAGCCTAACTTTTCACTTGTAACTTGTAAGTTGTAAGAAATTTCTGTAACATCGGTTTAATTGCATTGTAATGGATTGAACTCATGCAGATGTCCCCTCACCCTTCGATGCAACAAGGATTCTATATGCGAGATCCTCAGACTGCAGCAATGGCTCAACAACAAGGAGAAGGTAATTCTAATTCGACACACATTTTTTCTTTTGCGTTCCTTGTTTGTGCTCTACTTATTTCCATGTTGGCTTGGTGATAATAGAAATAGTTGAGTAATCTTTTATATAGTCCTGTCGTTTAATATTATTAAACTACTAATTCATCTTTTCATCAGCGACTTAGTTACATTTTGTTTAGTATGAACCCATTTTAGCGATGTTGCATATTCAACCGTTGGGTCCTTATAGCTTGCACCCGCGGAAGTATTTGTCCATGATGGACCATGGATTTTAACCTTTGGACCCATCACATTCTCACCATCATTACATGCTGCACTCTTCACACGCAATCTTTCCCTCAAATGTGACCTCTCTTCACATCGGTTGGTGTACAATATAAAACGACTAATTTTCTGCCCATGTCACATATTAACAGGTTTTATCTCTTTCAACCTGCAAAATTACAAGTGTCAGACCCAGATTTAAAAACAACCAAATTCATTTCCCTGATTTTGCAGGATTTGTTTGTTTCTCAGTATCTTTTCTTTGTACCTGAACAACCTGAAAGATGATACTCTATTCGATTCCATTTGAAGTATTGTAACATCTTGGATTGTTTTTTAGCATCGCCTACTATTCCCATACAATTTTCTAGAAAACTTTCTAGAAAGTCACTTATCTCACAAGTGCCCTAAATCGATTCTTATAATTCTTCATTCAACCATATTATTCCATATCTGCAACCCTTAGGATCCCACTTATTCTAATATGAATTCAGTTAATTCACGTATCTTTTTACTTAGAAGCATGTCAATCTTGTTCATTGAATATGCTTTATGCACTTTTGATCACTCTCTGCCCCTTAGGAATTACCAAATCATGAAGAAGTAGAGTCACATTGTAGCTAGACTAATGCGGAAGGGCATTCAATTTATATTAAGCTGCAACAACATAACAAGTAGTGTGTAGCTCGAAGAGTAAATTCTAACTATCTCCTTGGTAGTATGGGCCCTTCTAGATTGTTCCTCGTATGTAGAGTCTAAACTGAATCTATGAATTGGGAAGGGCTACCATGCCCTTTATCTTTTCTTGTACTGATTCAAAAATATCTTATTACACATTTAGACACTGATATGATTTTCCCGTACAATTCCATTCTTATTAATAACACATTAGTTGGAGAAGCTATAGTAACTATCAAATAAATCTTTTCAACAATTAATATATATGCTAGTCATCGTGACATTGTGACGTGAGTGAGTCAACACATAACTAGTAGACTAAATGCATCCATCAAATTGGCTTTTAGCTAACAACTTATTTATATTTCATGCACATTATTCTTCCTAATAGTTTAGGAGGGAAATAGTGCTTTTAATTCAACATCACTCATACTACAGTAGTTGGCGCACAACTCTTTTCAGTTGGGAAAAAAGTGGGTAGAGGTGATTCTACATCTTTTTGGAACGAATTGTGGATTGGGGATCAATCTTTACGGCAGCGATTTCCTCGTTTGTTTGGTATTTCTAATAAAAAACAGGAGATGATTCATAATATGGGTATTTTGATTGATGGACAGTGGCAGTGGCAGTTGATGTGGCGCCGTAATCGATTTCAATGGGAAGAGGATCAATTCCGTGAGTTTGTTGAGATTATTGCTCCGTTTGCTCCCGTGGATAATCCTGACAGGTGGTTGTGGCTTGGCGATGGAATTCAAGGATTCACGGTTAAATCGGCATATGTGTTGCTGGAAAATTTGGTGCCGGTTAATCGGAATTTGCAACCTGTAGAGGTTTTCGTGTTCAACAGACTCTGGAAGTGCGCGACTCCTTCGAAGGTACGAGCATTTTCTTGGCAATTGCTGTTAAACCGTGTTCAGACAAAAGACAATCTTTTTAAGCGCAGGATGCTTCTTATTGATCAGCAGAACTGTGTGTTTTGTGGCCATATGACTGAAACAGCGGCACATTTATTTCTTCACTGTAACTTTACAGCAAAGGTTTGGTATGGTCTTACTAGTTGGTTGGGTTTAACGCTGATTATTCCTCCTAATATAGCCACTTCTTTTGCTATGTGGGCAACATGTGTTAATTCGAAAAAACAGAAGGCGGGAATGCGTTTGATATGGAGCGCGTTTATGTGGATCTTATGGAAAAGGAGAAACGATTGTGTGTTTAATAATACTGCTACTGCTGTTGAAGAGGTGTTGGAACAAGTTAAGGTACTGTCATGGCAATGGTTCATTGGGAGGATGGCAATGGGGCCGTGTATACTGTACGAATGGAAGTGGAATCCGATGGATTGCATGCATCGATGATGGGTGGGCTTGCGGGCTTGTTTTTTTTGCTGCAACTGTGTTTTGTGAATTGCTGTATTATGCTTTAGTGTTGCTGCGTTGCCTAGCTCTTTTGTGGCTATTTTGTTCTTTTGTTCTGCTGTAGCCTTTATGTATTCCTTTTCTTCTGCTTTATGCTCTTATAACATATCTTATGTTATATGAGTTTTGTTAATAAAAGTGTTCTTTGTTGCTCAAAAAAAAAAAAAAATTATTAATTCATACCATACAATCGATGACCACTATACTAGGACATTTAGTGTGACACTCAATACAGGATGAAGAAATCACCATATGGTGGTTACCTAGCTAAAGGACTAGTATTTGATCCAATAGATAAAGAAGTCAATTCATATATGGCCGCGCTTCCACTATTTCTCTGAACTATCTCCAAAGATACACAGTCCTTTAGCTCTGCCAATATTTGGCTCGTGTCTGGTCTTTCAACTGCAATTGCTGAAGTGCATGACATGGCTATCTCTACAACTTTCCATGCTGAATTGATGTTGAATTCACCCTGCAACCTCGCATCAACAATGTTTTGAATATCTCCACTTTTAACTATGGGAGTAACCCATTGAAGTATGTGAATGGTTTCTCCTGATGCTCTTCCTAGTGCTTTCTGGCCAGTGATCAATTCAAATAGAATTATCCCAAAGCTATAGATATCATTATTCTTATTCGTGTTTCCCGTTCTCTGAATCTATTATGAAAACAGACAAATAAACTACATAAGTGATCCTTAAGCTTATGTATTGCTTCTTTCTTTCTCATTTTAGAAAATATTGACCAAAATAAACAAATCTTTTGTCTAGCTAGTATCAATAACTTATCAAGAGTATCCCAAAAATTTTATTTAGAAAGATTAAGAAGCATATTGATAAATTTATCAAACATGTTTGCATTATATTACATTTAATCTATATGGTAAACTAGTATATGTAAAAATCTACACTAAAATGAAACAAATATACTAATCTAACTTTATGCACACTAGATGTCATATAATTACTTGGCCACTGAAATATTTGCACAATCATTTATTTTGCTACTATACAAAGCTAATTAAAATTGTATTAAACTAAAGACTTGTTAATTAAAACATTGTATAAAAAAGTCATAAATCCACTGCTTGAAATTTGGTTAATCTAATTTGAATTTTTATATTACGACTTACTCTGGATCAATGTAACCAAATGTACCAGCAGGGCGTGTAGATATATGAGAATCAACATCGTTACCAAAAGCTCTACTTAGACCGAAATCTGCTATCTTGGCATGCATCTTATCATCTAGTAATATGTTGGATGGTTTCAAATCTCTATGCACAATAGGTGGTTTACATCCATTATGTAGATAATCCAGTCCTGAAAATCCACACTAATTAAAAGCAATGTAAAGGTACACAATATAAGAAAGATGTTTCCATAAATAGTACATGCATTACCGTGTGCTGCATCAACTGCAATGTTTAGTCTCTCATTCCATGTTAAGATATTTGAATTTTCCACTGCATACAAATAGATGATAAGATGGTCAATAGTATACCCTTGGTCAATAATATTTAAAACAAAGGCATAAGAAAAAAAAATCATTTTTCTTGCACTTCTCCCTGCCTTATTCATAATCCTTATTGTCCATACGGATAGTTCAGTGGTAAGGATTTGACTTTGTAACTTCAAGCGACGGAGTTTAAATTTTATATAAGACAGTTGTAAAATGGTCAATAGTATACCCTTGGTAATACTAATTTCTCCTTTCCCAATATTTTTCAAAAATAATCTATGTTATTACAATAATAAAAACTATTCTGCACTAATTTTTTTAACTGGTATTGTATTCTACCCATGCTAATGTTATGTCAATTTAGTTGATAAAAAAAGATTCTTCACATGTTAACCTTTAAAATGTAGATAAACTGGAAGTAGTAAATCTATAATATAATAAATTACCGAATAAGAGTTGTTGGAGATTTCCATTGGCCATATATTCATAAACCAATGCTTTGATTTCACCTTCATCACAATATCCAAGGTGGGAGACCAAATTTCTATGATGAACAATCGTTAAAAGTTGTGCCTGCATTTTAAATTTTATCTCTAACGTTAACTTTGAAAATAATGCAGGATTCTCCTTTTGAATATTACTTAACTAAAATAAATATTGATTATTTTGTTTTTCTAACTTGAATACAATTTCTAACCTCTGATTGAAACTCCTTATAACCTTGCATTGATGATGGTGAAAGCCTCTTAACAGCGACTTGAGTTTGATCTTGTAGAGTGCCAAAGTAAACTTTTCCAAATCCTCCTTCTCCAATTATAGTTTTGAAGTTATCAGTAATATTGAGAATTTCAGTATAACTGAATGCTTGATGTTTTGATTTCATTGAACCCTTTTTCTTAGAATTTGAAGACGTAACTACAACAGTGATAAAGAAAATTCAATAAAAATATGCAAGGATGTGGAAAAATATTGTGGCAGAAAAGCTATAAAAGTTTCAGACGAGATAAAACATTACTCAACACATGATTGTGGTAGTTTTACATGTGTTTCTGGGTTTACAGGGGAAGAGGGATATTTTTTTGACACAAGAGGAATTGAGTTGGAGAGGAGGGCTGAGTATGAAATAAGATTCTCCACAGTAAATTTTTTTCTGCATGCATGCATTAGATATATCCATGGTGATTGAATCTAGAACAGACGGTGTAAGTTTTAATGAAAATTTTAATTTGTTTTAAATTTAAAATACCGAGCTTGAAATTTGAACCAATGGATTACTACACTATTTTCATAGTATAAACAAGGCCTACTCGTCCCTATTTATAGTCTTATTTGATAATATGAACCTGTTCCTTTGTCCTCCAAGAATTACCTTTTTGTCTTCTGAATCTCCAAACCCCAAGAGAAATCAAGAGGATTACAATTAATGCTGAAAATGATGCAATAAGTGGTACAGACAAATGCTTCTTTTTGCATGATTCCGTCGTACAAAGACCAGGGTTATCATCCACACTGAAAGAAGTCGAAGGTGCTTAGACATTATTTATAGTATCATTGTTGAATGGTGATTTTTGCATTACATTGCTTTGAGTGAAACTAAGATTCACATATTTTAAGTAAGGTGTTGAGTTCGAGTCTTTTGGATAAAAAAAATTGAGGTTAACAAGGGAGACTAAAATGATTAGTCATCCAAAAATAGCATAGTTATCCAAAAGTAGAAGGTCTAGTTTATAACTCTGAACTGAAACCATGCTGATATTAGGAAGTAGAAAAACTCAATTATCATTGCTGAATTCAATGTTATAATGATTATAGGAAAAATAAGCTTTATTGCAAATCTGTCTTTTTGGTAAATATAATGTGCCAGTGTTAACAAGACATGGTTGTATATAATCCTGTGATGGAGTGTAAATGATCTCACTGGTTTGGATAAATGATAAATTGGTGAACTTCACTGTATCCCACACATTAGCTCCAAGATGAAGATCAAATTGTGGTGGCTTATTTAGATTATCATAATTTCCATAGTAGAATGAAGTTCTGATTAAATATTTAGTACCACTTGTTACCTTTATTTTGTAACAATTTCTCACCCCACTAGGAAAGCTCCTCACATATTCTAGTAACTCTTGACTAAGCTTTTCAGAATTTCCTAACCTCTTACTTACACCAGTATTTATGAATTTGGCATCTGAAATGTAATTTATGCCTGTGCTCCTATCAGAATAGGTCACATCTTCAGGTAGACCACAATCTAAGCTAATGAATCCTGATATATATAAATAGATGAACACATTGACATAACTTCAGCTACAATAATAATAACATCTATGTGATATAAAATAGATGTTGAAAATTAAATTCATAAACAAAATGAACCTGATTGATCTTGAGCAATACTGGAAACCAAAATACTAGTAAGGACACCCAGCAATACTGAAAGAAAATGCAGTAACATTCTCATCGTTATTGTTTGCTTCATTAGGAATACAATTTAATGATGACGAATGATAATGCTATTACAAGGAAGATTTTATATATAATTTTAAATTATATTATAAATTCATTTATTTTCTAGTTGATCAATAACAAATTATTTTTTATCTTCTTTCAAATGCAACTGTTATATATAAAAGACGTTGCTTGATACATTGAAGTACTCAACCTGTCACACACTGACACATAGATGATATAAAAAATAAGGAACTGTCATATTCATGCTTTTTCATATCCCTCTTGCACATTTCTAATTTGTAAGACATTCCTTAAAAAACCTAAAAAAATTGTACAGGAATGGTGAGAATAAGACAGTACGTTGAATATAACTCTCTTAAAAAAAAGTAGGGAAATTATTAAGGGTTAGACGAATGGTGCAAAGCTAAGTAATGTTGATCACACAAATATCAATTTTTATAAAATATATAGTTGAACCAAATCACTTGCATAAAAACAATTGTATCTTGTTAATATAAATCACCTCTTTTTAAAAAGTTTTGATTTGATTAGAGGGAGACATAAAACTTTTTTTTATAAGCAGGGGAAGCATAGACTTTTTCAGTAGTAGTTGACTAAGTCAACTCTCTTTCCCTCCCTTAGTTTACACACACTTACACATACTCCTCATTTTTAGTATCGTGACTTCAACAGTTAGGATATTAGCTGCCTTGTGACATAGTATATCAGCACACAATTAGTAAAATACGTGCATCAATCAAATTTTGGTTTAGTGTAACAACAAACAAAATTTGAGGACAATAGTGGTGGCTTTTAAGTGTGTGATAGTGTTGGTTTTTTATTATTCTCCTTATAACTATTGGTTGTTGTATTTTATATTAGTTGATGTACAAACAGTTTACTTGTGCAACAAGTAAGCAATAGGTAATTAGTTGTTTAAACCTGTTGCCCCTAATGCAAGTTACTAGGAGTTAGTTATTATGTTAGTTAGGAGGTTATAACCGGTTAACTTTGTGAAGTTTGTATAATTCTCTCTTACTTTTTAAGTCCCAAAATCCTTTTCAAAGAGCAAGTGCACTAAGCAATTTATTTATTTTTTCATGCAAATTATTCTTTCTGATAGCTTAGGAAAAAAATAGAGATTCCATAAGCATCACTCATACAATAGTAGTTGACACACTAATTCTTTTATTCCTATACAGGATAAACATATCATTATAAATGGTGGTTATCTGGCTAATAAAGCGGTTTCAGATACAGTAGCAAAAGAAACCAATTCATCTATAGCTCTTGTGTTTCCATAGTTTCTCTGAACCATATCCAAAGATAGACATTCTTTTAACTCTGCTAATATTAGGCTCATGTCTGGTCTTTCAACTGCATTTGGCGAAATGCATGACATAGCAATCTCTACAACTTTCCATGCTGAATTGATGCTAAATTCACCCTCCAACTTTGGATCAACAACATTTTGAATATCTCCTCTTTCAATTATGGGAATAACCCATTCAAGTATGTTAATGTTTTCTCCACCTGCTCTTACTATTGCTTGACGACCGGTGATCAACACAAATAGAACTATTCCAAAGCTGTACACATCATTCTTTTTATTTGTGTTTCCTGTTCTCTGAACTCTATTATGAAAAGAAATAAATAAGATGCATATTGGTTAATTTATCTCAACTATTTAACATCAATATAGTGCAAACTGCAAACAAGATTGGCCTGTGAAATGCTATTAAAATATTGAAGTACGGTTAATCTAATTTGATTTTTTAGATTAGCACTTACTCAGGATCAACGTAACCAAATGTACCGGCAGGGCAGGTGGATATATGAGAATCAATATCATTAACAAAAGTTCTACTTATACCAAAATCAGCAATCTTGGCATGCATGTTTTCATCTAGTAATATGTTTGAAGGTTTCAAGTCTCTATGAATAATAGGTGGTTTACATCCATTGTGCAGATAATCCAATCCTGAAAATTCACACTGAGTGCAATGTAAGGGTGCACAATGCAAGAAACTTGAAAGATTTTGCCATAAACAATACATTACCGTTTGCGGCATCAACTGCAATGTTAAGTCTCTCATTCCATTTTAAGATATTTGTATTTTCCACTGCATGCAAATTATATGCATTAGTCTTGATACTTCAAATATTGCCCTGCCCTTACCTTATTCATACTCCTTCTGTACTAAAACATTAAAAACCTAAGGACAAAACATAAATTACCTAACAAGTGTTGGTGGAGATTTCCATTGGCCATGTATTCATAAAGCAATGCTTTGATTTCATCTTCATCACAATATCCAATGAGAGGGACCAAATTTCTATGATGAACAATCATTAGAAGTTGTGCCTGCATTTTAAATTTTATATCTTACAAAATTAACTATGAAAATAATGCAGAATTCTCAATGTGAATATTGTTGGATACGCAACACATGTAAATCTAATTAAAATGCTAATATGTGAGGCACACTCCACTTAAATATCTAACCTCTGATTGAAATTCCTTGTAACCTTGCACTGATGATGGTGAAAGCCTCTTAACAGCGACTTGAGTTTGATTTTGTAGCGTGCCAAAGTAAACTTCTCCAAATCCTCCTTCTCCAATAATAGTTTTGAAGTTATCAGTAATATTGAGAATTTCAGTGTAACTGAATGCATGCTGTTTTGGTATCAGTGAACCTCTTTTCATAGAATTTGTAGACGTAACTGCAGTAGTGATAAAAGATATGCAAGAATGTGAATAAGAACATGGACAAGGAAGAAAAAAAGTAAAAATTGATATCATAATTAAAATACCTTTATGTCTTCTGAATATCCAAAATCCAAGAGAAATCAAGAGGATTGCAACAATTATTGCTGAAATCGAAGCAATCAGTGGTACATGCGAACTCTTCTTTCTGCAGGATTTCGTCGTACAAAGACCAGAGTTATCATCCATGCTGAAAAGAAGTCAAAGGTTCTTACACATTAGTTTCCATAATATTGGTGATATTTGCATTTTCTTGAACAAATTTGATGATATTCGCATTAATGAGTATACCTAAGTGACAGTGATTTAGTTTTTGATCTCTCAAGCAGTCCACTTGGAACTAACCCGGTAAGTTTGTTCTTCCCTACATTTCTGATAGCATAGGACAAATATGAAACTTTATTTTCTTATCATAGTAATCAAGGATTTTACATTTCATGGCACTTACAAGACTTTTAGTGAATGCAGTTGTATCAGAAAATCAGGTAAGGGACCATTTAAGCTATTGTTTGATAAATCCCTGAAAATAACAATAGAGTTACAATTTGAATCTCCAACAAATTAAGATAATAATTTTCAAATTTAATGGATTAGGAACTCACAAGTACTGTAACATAGTGAGCTTTGATATGGAAGATTCTATTTGCCCTATCAATCCACTTGAAGACAAATTCCTGGTTGCATTTTCAAATATAATTTTAGAGGATAATACTGAAAATTTTGAATTTATGCATATGCATGGTTTATTATATAGACTTACAAAGATGTGATTCTAGGGGGATCATAGCCATCAATACTACAGTTTAGGCCTTCCCACATATACTTCAAAGGACCACATGGATCTCCTTGCCAATTTCTAGCCACCCCATAAGCATTCTTGATATTTTTTATAGCATCAACTAGTATTTGGCAGCCAAAAAAACAGTTCAAAAGGATTTCAAGCCAATTTACACACAGTTGACACTAAAAATTCAAATACAACCAATGTCCCTTTCTGTTAAAAAAATCACGAAAATTAAGAAAAATTGGTAATACGTAGTATTAAATTGAATTAAATATGTTTTTAGTCTCTACATTTATGTGTCTTTTTTAGATGAGTCCCTATTTAAAATTTATGGTTCTTGCTAATGTGTGCCTTAAGGGCACATGCCAAGGTTAAATTGCACTTTTGGCCATCTAACTTTCACAAACTTGCGATTTTGGCCCTCTGATTTTCATAATAGCACTTTTGACCCCTAAGTTTAGCCCATTTTGCAAAAGGATGACGCCGCTGATTTTGACCAAGTCAACCACACATGGCAAGTGACTCACATGCCATGTTAGCATGTCTGGCCACATATGCTGACGTGACATGTGAGTCATTGTTCATGAGGCAAGAAAAAGACGAGTGCTCATTGCACAACTTTATTATAGATTACAGAAAAAAGATGTAAAATAAGGAAATGTATGTTGGTAAAGAAGTCTTTCTTCATAGTATGGTTTTTCTAATAAAATAAAGGGCTAACTAACTTACCATCATCCTGTTGAGTTTCTGATTGTGAGAAGTCTTTTACTTTATAAACCTCAATAGCATTGAGGATGGGTGGAAGTGTTGAATTCTTTGTCTTAGAAAGGGAAACTTGATACCTTGCTGCTCCGGTTAAAGGTGTTGTAGTTAATATGGTATCTGCTGACCGGTATCTAGGTG
Organism: Trifolium pratense; assembly: GCF_020283565.1. NCBI lineage: Eukaryota > Viridiplantae > Streptophyta > Magnoliopsida > Fabales > Fabaceae > Trifolium > Trifolium pratense. Next base: position 46,444,475 of record NC_060063.1, on the reverse strand, counting down.
TCATAGGTCCATACAAAAACTCTCCATTTATTGTGATATTGAAAGCTCTAGTTTCATTTGCTGCTAACTCTTCTACCTCATTAAAGTGCAGGTAGAGGTAGTATTGGTCATTTACATTATCTGCTTCCCATTCTAATTCTAAAGGGGCACTGACATTTACTGGTGTAGCAGCAGTGCTCATCACAATTGCTGGTGGTTTATAATTATTTTCAAGTAATAGACCATCATTGTTAAGTGACGCGCTTAATTGTTTCATAGCATGTGGTTGAAAAGTAAACCAGAGGCGATCGTAAACATCATCTTTGTACCTGTTGTTTGTTCATGACCAAAACATTTATCAGTAATTGACTTTGATGTTATTTATTTATAGGTTACATTGACTTTTGGTCCACCTATTTTGACAAAAATTAACATTTAGTCCCTTGATTTTAAAAATCAGATTTTGGTCTCCTATTTTACAATCTCAAAGTGGAACTATATATGCTGCCTTCGAGTTATCGTGTTTCTCAGGCTCGAAAGTCTCAACAACCATGATATAATTAGCTTATTTTAGAGACGAAGATCAATGACGGGATGTTGGAGGAGCTCAGTGGAGAGCAGCGGAGGTTTAAGAAAGTTTGTAAAGAAAGGGATACCTGCAAAAACCTGATTTTAAAGTTTCTAATAATTGTTTCGTATATAAAAGATCGGAGGTAGTATTATTTACCTGTATTCTAAGTTTGTGATGGAATTGGGACTTAAACCCAATCGTAAGAATTCTAATAATACTGATTCAGCTGAGCGCGTGACATAAGTATCATTGTTTAAAGTTCTCAATTCTATAGCTGAAATGAATGGTGTCCCTTTGCCAGTGTTAACAAGACATAGTTGTATGTAATCTAGTGATGGAGTGTAAATCATCTCACTGGTTTTAATGACTGATAAATTTGTGAACTTCACTGTATCCCACACATTAGCTCCAAGATGAAGATCAAATTGTGGTGGCTGATTTAGATTATCATAGTTTCCATAATAGAAAGTAGCTCTGATTAAATATTTAGTACCACTTGTTACATTTATTCTGTAACAATTTCTCACCCCACTAGGAAAGCTCCTCACATATTCTAGTAGCTTTTCACTAAGCTTTTCAGAATTGCCTAACCTTTTACTTACACCAGTATCTATAAATTTGGAATCTGAAATGTAATTTATGCCTGTCTTCAATGCAGAATAGCTCACATCTTCAGGTAGACCACAATCCAAGCTAATGAATCCTGATATATATAAATAGCTAAATGAACACATTAAGATAACTCCAGCAACAATAAAAAATTTCTAGTAAAAATTCATAAGCTACTCCGGTTCTATATATATAAGAGAAAACTTACTTCTTAGATTCATTAAGAATCTAATGTATCTAGACCATATTATGGATTAGATACATTAGATTTTTTTTTTTTTGACAAACATATACATTAGATTCTTAATAAATCTAAAAAGTAATATTTCTCTTATATATATATATATATATATATATATATATATATATATATATATATATATATATATATAGGACCGGAGGGAGTATTATGTTAATTCATAAGTTCTCGCTAATACATAAAAGCTTATTTATTTGTATGATTTTTCTATAGTAAGTTTAATTTGTATTGAAACTTGTGCATTTTATATTAAATGTATAACTTTAATAAATAAATTGTTTTTCAATAAAAAAAGTACTACTTGGTTGCTTTAACATGTGCAATATTGCTTCTGCCGAAAAACAAAATGTGTAATATTGCACATGTTAGACAAACCCTTACTTGTATAAGTTTTTTGCATAAACTCAAAAATAACTCAATCCAAACGAGCCGACAAACCTGATTGATCCTGAGCTTGTATCAAAACCAGAATAGTAAGGACACCAAGCAATGCTGAAAGAAAATGCAATGACATTCTAATCATTATTGTTTGCATCATTAGGGACACAATTAATGAATGATGAGTACTAATGCTATACAAGGAAGATTTATATATAGTAAAAGACATTGCTTGATATTAAAGAATTCAACCTGTCACACACTCACATAGAGATGATGTAAAAATAAGGAACTTTCACATGTTCATGATTTTTCATATCTCTTTTTCACATTTTTAAACTCCATAAGAAACCTTAAAGGAAATTGTGGTAAGGAATGGTGAGAAAAAGACAGTGTTGACTAAGTCCACAACTCTTTGATTGCGGCGCAAGCAAAGAGGACTGAAGGGGTTAAGTTGACTCAAGCAACCAAGTCAATTAACTTTGAATCTTTCTTTGAGTTAGAATCCTTTAAAGCGTAAAGTGATAAAACTGTAGCAAATCATCATTAAAAATTGTAGATGGAGATATCATACAGTATAATTTATTTATTTCTTTGTTTGAATTAAATCAGTTTGTCATTTGATTTTTATTAAAAAATGGGGATATCATATCATGTATTTTTTTTTTTTTGAGTCAAGTAGTCTGGTAGCTAGTATATTATGTATAGTTAAGATAATAAAAGACTTAATTAGTAAAATGGTCCATTAAAGATATTTTTAGTTTCACATTTATCCCTTAAAAAAAAAGTCTGAATAGGTCCCTTAAAGAAAAAAATGTCTGAATAGGTCCCTTAAAGCATATCCGTTAATCAGTTTGGTCCTATTCTGACTTTTTTTTATGGACCAAACTGATTAACGGATATGTCTTTAAGGGACCTATTCAGATCTTTTTTTTTTTAAGGGACCTATTCAAACCTTTTTTTCTTTAAGGGACCAATCTGAAACAAAAAATATCTTTAAGGGATCATTTTACTAATTAAGCCATAATAAAATAAGGTACAAAACTGTCATTTTCGTTAACTTATTTTCTTTATTAATTTTTTTTGTCAAGTAGCCTAGTGGCTAGACTCTCACAAATTTAAATGTGAAGAAATATGGAATCCGGAGATCGAACTCCCAGGCCACTACAATAATATCCCTAGTAACTATCATTTGAGCTATACTTATGAGACTCCTTTATTAATTTTTATTCAGCCTAACAAGCACTGTCTAGTGTTTGTCAAAATTTATGTTTTCTAAAAACATTTATGTAATAGAAAGTAGCTCTTATTAAATATTTAGTACGGTCAGTGGGCGAGGAGGGTGACGGCCCTAGGCCCCCAAGTAAAAGGGCCCCAAATTTTTTTTTAGGGATATATATTATATATGTCAATAATATAAAATAAATAAATATCAAAATTCTTGTGAAAATTTAAAATAATATGTTTAAATATCTTGTGAAGATTTTAAATTTAAATATATGTTATAATTATATTTACGATAATAAATTGTTAGAAAGTTATTGTTTATATTTTTGTTTTGAATGTGTCAAAAAAATATTTTTGTTTAGGATTTTTTAAGATCTGTTTCTTTTATAAATATATATGATTTGCTTCTTTTATAAATAGAAATAAAACATAAAACAACTTTTTACACTTTCAATGCATTGAATGCACAAGTTTCAAGACAAAATTTCCTTTTTGGTATGCTTAACACCGGGTGCACTATTTAACATTTTCCTTATAAATAATATATAAGATTTGCTTATTTTTGTTATCCAAATGTTGCAATTGCTTATAGAATTCTCTTAACTATGTCTGTGACTGTTGCATCTGCAGAAAGAAATTTTTCAAAGTTAAAATTATTGAAAAATTACTTGAGATCGTCAATGTCACAAGAAAGGTTGAATAGTCTAGCCATTTTATGTATTGAGAAAGATATGATAGAACACATTGATATAGAAATAATTATTAGGGAATTTGCATCTAAAAATGCTCTTATGAATTGTTTTGTATGAGTATTTTGATATTAAATAAAAAATTCAATCTTTATTAGCAATTCAATTTTTTTATACTATTTAATAGTTAGACCCAAATTTTAAGGTCACCCATAAGCCACCAAAACCTTAGAAACAGGGCTGAGTACGGTTTCCGTGAGCATAACTCAGTTGGTAGAAACATTACATGTTATATGCAGGAGTTTGAACCCCGATACTCCCACTTATTCACCTTAAAAATGTGGAACTTTAACGGTCTAACCACTAGGCTATTTGACGAAAAAAAAATTGTACCACTTGTTACATTTGAATTAAGTACCTTTCTTTTCTTTATTTTTTTTATATGAGAATGAGTTAATGTGTTTTTAGAGTATTTATTTATTACTGATTGTAGAAAAATATGCACTATAATTAGGGATATGTTTGGGAGAAAAAAAATTAATGCATTGGAAATTTGAAGGGAGTCTTATAAAAAATATAAAAATAAAAAATAAAAATTTGAAGGGAGTAATATATTTAGACTCTGTTTGGAATGAAATGGAGTGGAATGGAATAAATCTCCATTCCATCGTTTGGTTATATTTTAAAAAGGAGAGTAACGAAATTGAAGGTGTAAGTGATAGTATGAGATCAAATTCATTTCATCCTATTTCATTATTATTTTTCAAATCCAAACAATGAAACATTATTTTATTTCATCTCTTTCCATTCCATTCCATTTCATTCCATCAATCCAAATATAGCCCATGGACAGACGTACTCTATGTTTGGATTGATGGAATGAGATGGAATGAAATGGAAAAGAATAATGTTTCATTGTTTAGATTTGTAAAATAATAATGGAATGAAATGAAATGAAATAGGATTGAATGAATTTCATCACATACCACCACTTACCTTTAATTTTGTTCCTCTCCTTTCTAAAATATCCAAACAATGGAATGAAATATTGATTTCATTCCGCTCCATTCCATTCCACTCCACTTTATTCCACTCCGCTCCATTCCATTATATTCCGTTAATTCAAACATAGTCTAAAGGCTATGTTTGGATTGGTGGTAAAGAATGGAATGGAATGAAATGAAGTGGTAACTAACGAAGTTCTATTGTTTGGATTTGCAAAAAATGAATGGAGTGGAATGGAACACAATGGAACCCATTCCATCCCATACCATTCAATCTTCTAATTTTCTTTCCCCTCCAAATTGGGGTGTATGCAATGGAATGAATATTTATAAAATATATCCAAACAATGGAATGATATCTTTACTCAATTTCGCTCCGTTCCCCTCCATTCCATTATTTTTCATTCTGCTTCATTCCATTTTATACTACCAATCCAAACATAGCCTAAAGGTATACATGAAGAATTAATATAGCAAGCATTGATCTATAAGGTATACATGCAAATTAACCAATGAATTACTACATCATTGATAGTATAAACAAGGTCTTAAATATACTTACAACCTCCAACAAATAACTAAAATCAAATCAAAGAGCTCATCCCTATTTATTGGCCTATAATTGAGAACATGAACATGTTCCTATGCACTCTCAGAAGTACCTTTCTGGCTTCTTAATATCCAAAGTCCAATTGAAATCAAGAGGATTACAACTTAATGCTTAAAATCAAGTGGTAACTTCCTTCATGACTTTGTCTTACAAAAACCAAGGTTATCATCATCAACACTGAAAGAAGTCAAATAAAGGTGCTTAGACCAGATACAGTATTCACTTAATGAATTTAGAAAGTAAATTTAGTTAAAGCCTTTTAGATGTTTTATTTTTAGATAGCTATGATATATGGGTGAAATATCCACAGGTATGACATTAAACTTGTAAGGAAAAACCAATCATTAGGCAATCCAATGGACCGGATACTGGCTGTGAAAAAAAAAAAAAAAAAACTTAAATGGATGATGTGATTCTTGGGCAACTATTTTTATTGAAATGAGAGTTCAAGTACAAGAAGTACAAAGAAGTCAATAATACAAAAACACTTTACACCAGGTCCTAAAACAATACCAAAGGCACAAAACTAACAACTAAACAATTACAAGAGACCACCCAAAATCAATCAACTACTTCCAAACCCAAAGACAGATAGCACAAGACAAGGGAACCTCTCCACACCAATTTTAGTAATCTTCCACCACTGCTGTTGATCCCTTCCATATGACAAGGACAAGCAGAATCACAAACATATATACAAACTGACACAGAAAACATAATAGCAGAGGAACCACCTTCAAACAGCTACAACAACAGAAAATCAATGACAGAAGTTAGAACTTAGAACCAAAACAAGCACCATCAGATTAAATTATTTTGCACAAAACATATATTCATTCATTGTTTCTATGTAATTATATTTTACCACATAGATTAAATTACATGTTCTATATCTACATGTTCAAGCGACAACAACTCAGTTGCTAGGAAAATTGCAATTTTCAGAGGTCGGGGTTCGAATATGTTATTTTCCACTTATTCATCTTAAAAGGTGAAATTATAACCACTAGACTACTTAAAAAAATATCTATATATACATGCAATTAATCAAATACAAATCCAAAACTATTTTTTTTTTTTGAATAAGCAAAAATGAATTATATTAACATCAAAAGAAAGTCTTGCCTAGCACAAGTTGTGCCAGACAAAACCACAAAGTTTTACAGTCCGCAGTAGTACATTGAATCAAAAGCTTAGTCGATGCCCAAAACTCAAAAATTAGCACCAATAATATCCAACTAGGTAAAACTACTACTCTTCTAGATATGAAAAAAAGAATCATTTGACCACATCAAAATAGATTTAAGCACAAATCTATATAGAGATGTCAATTTTCCTCTAAAAGCGAAAAAAGTAGTATACATGTTTAGATAAACTAAACGGCTAGCTTACCATTATCCTATGCAGTTTCTGATTCTGAGAAGTCTTTTATTTTATAAATCTCAACAGCATTGAGAATGGGTGGAAGGCTTGAATTCTCTGTCTTAGAAAGGCTAACTTGATACCTTGCGGCTCCGGTCAAAGGTGTTGCACTATTACTATATACGGTATATGCTGCCCGGTATGTAGGTATCACAGGACCATACCAAAATTTTTCATTCACTGTGATATTGAACGCTCTAGTTTCACTTGCGGCGAGCTCTTCAACCTCATTAAAGTATAGGTAAAGGTAGTATTGATCATTTACATCATCTGCATCCCAATAAAATTGTAAAGGGGCACTGGCATTTACTGATGTAACAGCAGTGCTCATCACAATTGATGGTGGTTTATGATTATTTTGAAGTAATAGATCATTATTGGTGCTTAAATTTTTCTTCCCATCCCACTGAAAAGGTGCCCAAATGCGGTCATACACATCATCTTTGTACCTGTTGTTCGAACATGACCAAAAAATAAATTAGTATTTGAAGTTAGCTAATAAATGTGCTGCTAGCCGACGACTACGTGCAATATGTATTCATGTTACCTGTACTGTAAGTTTGTGATGGAACCTATATCCAATCGTAAGAAGCGCGATAATACTGATTTAGGTGAGTCTGTGACATATATTGTATTGTTCAAAGGCCTCAATTCGATAGTTGAAATGAACGGAGTTCCATTTCCTGTATTAACAAGACATGGTTGTATGTAATCTTGTGATGGAGTGTAAATGATCTCCCTTGTTCTGTAGAGTGATGCATTTATTGTATCCCACACATTAGCTCCAAAATGAAGATCAAATTGTGGGGGTTCATTTAGATTATCATAGTTACCATAAAAGAAAGATGCTCTGATTAAATATTTAGTACCATTTGTTACATTTATTTTGTAACAATTTTTCACTCCATTAGGAAAACTCCTCACATATTCTAGTTGCTGTAGAACAGTGATATTATTGCCTATAGGTTGAATCCTGTTACTTACACCTGTATCTATGAAATTGGCATCTGAAATGTAATTTATAGTTGTACTGTTGCTAGAAAAGTTCAAATGTTCAGGTAGACCACAAGCTATGCTGATAAATCCTGAAACATGTATAAACAAAGAAAACTTCAGCTATAAATAATTAGTAACTACTATATACTATGTGACATGAAACAACTATTGTATACAAATTTATAACCAAACCTGATTGATCCTGAGCTTGTACTAAAACCAAAATAGAAAGGACGCCAAGCAATACCGAAAGAAAATGCAGTAGCGTTCCCATCATTGTTTTCTTCATTAGTATCAAAACAATTAATGATAAGTGATTATCCTATATAAGGAAGATTTCAATTTATAGAGAGTAGCATTTCTTTTTTTTGTCAGGAAGTGGCTAGAAAATTCCACCCATAAGGTGGATAAGTGGATGACCGGAGTTCCAACCCCGGCCCCTCCATATATAATGCAATGTCTCTGCCAATTTATAATTGCATTTCACTTTAATTTATAAGTGACATATCTATCAATTTTATAGATGGTGAGGAGTTCGATTTTTAGTTTTGTGTATGGAAAAAATTCAGTTAGAAGAAGAGAACTCACATTATGTGCTTCGCAAGTTCACCGATACAAATTAGTCATCGCTGATGGCGCTGAAAACTTCTAGTATGACTGGATAGTCGTTTTAATAAATGTACCTATTGCATTTTTTTTTATGTTGATGTGGTACTTGTTGTACTTATTCTCTTAGTATATTTCGATACAATACCACTTGTACTTTTATTTCATCATCAATGTATTGTGCCATACAAAATTTTCAAATTTTAGAATTGAAAGTTGGGTTTAATTCAACTTTACAAAATAGGCTTGTAAGATGATGATTATCTTTTGAATATAAATTTATGTTCAGACCAACTTACATCTGGTGTGAGACTTCTTAACACACATTCTGACACCAAGAACTATTGAGCTTGGTGCGTAGATATAAATAGTGGGTTGTCTGATAGCAGAAACCAGATAGTAGGTGACTCCAGGGGCGGAGCCCTTCATGGGCTGGACAGAGCCATGGCCCGCCCCAGAATTTTTAATTTTTTTTTCATAGGTATACTATTTAGCGGCGGTTATAAACCCCCGCTACATAGTCTGTGTAGTTTGTTAAATTTTGTTTCGTGGGGGTTTCAAACCATACAATCCAGTATTCTTTAACATGTTTTCAGTTTACGGGGGTTTAAAACAAACCCCCGCTAATATTAGGTCCCAGAATTCAAATATACTTTTTAATTTATTTTTTTAAGCATCCCTTCTAATGTTTTATTGTTTAATAATTTATAGATGTCTTAAAATGTGTAATTTATTTTTTCGAAGTATTCAAGTATATTTTTTTGGAGAAAAAAGTACTCAAATTTTTATTTAAAATAGAGTTTGTGCATAAAAATTCATGTTTGATCAATCTTTTGTTAAAAAAATTTAAATTTTTGTTAGAGAGATGCATATAATATTATAAACATAAATACAAAAACTAATTAAAAAGTATGAAATTTACACATTTGACATAAAATATATTTCATAATATATTTTTAAAATTTATTTAATAAACATGTTAATGGTCTACCTTTTGACTACTTTTGAGATATGCATACTAGACAAACTTTCGATATGATATATCTTTTTTTTAGTAATTTCTTTTGCATGTTCGATTTATATTTGTAGCGGCCCGCCCCAATTTTTCGGGCTAGCTCCGCCACTGGGTGACTCAATAGATTTTGGAGAGGCTCTGATACCATTTTAGAATTGAGAATTGAACCTAATTCAATTCTACAAAACCGGAGTATAAAATAAAAATTGTCTCTTACTTATAAACATGTCCAGACCAACACACATCCGAGGTATATTTTACTAGTTCAATGGTGTAATTTTCATTCCTGCGTATATTACCAATTCAATTGTAATAAATTATTTTGTAGTTGATTATAAACAACCAATTCTTTCTGATGTAACTTTTATATATAATAAAAGACGTTGCTAATTACTAAATCTCCATTTGACATGGGCTGAAGTTTGAATTGGCCGAATATCTATTCATTTTTTTTAGTCAAATTTCACCAATCTAGTATGGTATATTTTTAGGCGGTTGAATTTGAGTCGGTGCTTTACCTGGTATTCTTGGACTTTTATAGAGTTTCTTGGCATGAATATGTGTAGAAAAATAGATTGGTTGGTTGTTAATGACATGTTATTGTGTGGATTATTTAGAACTTTCAAAATGATATGATCTTTTCAGAGGAAATCTCTTATGATGAATATTTGCTAAACAGGGTAAAACTGTCAATTTGAAAACAGTTTATAGGTAAAAATCCTAACATCCCTTGTAACCTTGTTCCTTCTATGAGTGGGGGATGTACCACATTTGTACTGAAATTGTTAGAGTTTGTTGGGGTGTGTAGTTAGGTCTATGATTTATTTTTTTTGTTTGAAAGGGTAATATATATATATATATATATGGGGGCTGCTAACTTAGACCCAGTTGGCTCTAAGTTAGCAAGGTGCACCTTTTCAGTTGGACCAAAATACCCATTCTTTCTAATTAATTAACCAAATTACCATCAATGGACGCGGATCCAGTGTCGCGCGCGTACCGCAGTACCATGGTTACAGGCTGTTGATTTCCATCAGACAGCCAAGATCTGATCTCATCAAGACTGTCTGATCAATCAGACAGCCCAGATCATCCGAATCCATCAGATTCCAGCGCGTGCACCACACTGGATTACACCCTGGAGAGAGAAGAATCTACTTTTAAAAGCAGGACCCGTGTCGCTGTCTGATTGGCTGGGCGTGATTTTTTTCCATTTAATACTTTGAACTCAATTATTTCGTTGTAAAGTAATTTTTTATTTATTTTTTTTATACCAAAATTCATAATTTTTTTTCTCTACAAATAGAGACTTGGTTTGTTTGATTTGGACACAGAAAAAAAAACCCAATTTTTCACTACCTTAATCTCATTTTTCACTACCTTACATCAACTCACTGAAACCATTCTACCAGCAAAATGGTTTCAGATTACAACTCTCTGAAACCATTGTACCAGATAAATGGTTTCAGAAGCAAACACAATTAATAAATTACTCACTGAAACCATTCTACCAGTAAAATGGTTTCAGAATACAACTATGTGCAACCATTCTACAAGCTAAATGGTTTCAGAAGCAAATAACTAATAATCAACTTACTGAAACCATTCTACCAGCAAAATGGTTTCAGATTACAACTCTCTGAAACCATTGTACCAGATAAATGGTTTCAGAAGCAAACACAATTAATAAATTACTCATTGAAACCATTCTACCAGTAAAATGGTTTCAGAATATAACTATGTGCAACCATTCTACCAGTAAAATGGTTTCAGAAGCAAACATTAGTTTTTAATTACCGTTTTATCTCATTTAATTAACTAAAAATAGTTTCAGGTCTCCAAAAATTTCATAAAATATACCAAAAGTTCCAGAATATTATCTACTATTTTCCTGGTATAATGGTTTCAGTGAGTTGGTTGAGTGGTGCGTGTTAAATTACAACACACAAGTAACGTATTTAGTAGACAAAAAATGAGATTAAGGTAGTGAAAAATTGCGTTTTTTTTTCGGTGTCCAAATCAAACGAACCAAGTCTCTATTTGTAGACAAAAAAAAATTATGAATTTTGGTATAAAAATAAAAAAATAAAAAATTAATTTACAACGAAATAATTGAGTTCAAAGTATTAAATGAACAAAAATCACGCCCAGCCAACCATTGTGTGACACGTGTTCTACTTTTAAAAAGCAAATTTTTCTCTCTCCAGGTTGTAATCCAGTGTGGCGCAGGCGCTGGAATCTTATGGATCAGGATGATCTGGGCTGTCTGATTGATCAGACAGTCTGGATGAGATCAGATCTTGGCTGTCTGATGGAAATCAACGGTCTGTAACCATGGTCCTTCGGTACGCGCGCGACACTGGATCTGCGTCTATTAATGGGTATTTTGGTTAATTAATTAAAAAGAATGGGTATTTTGGTCCAATTGAAAAGGTGCACCTTGCTAACTTAGACCTAACTAGGGTCTAAGTTAGAAAACCCCTATATATATATATATATATATATATATATATATATATATATATATATATATATATATATATATATATATATATATATAAGCGAAAGAGGAACATGAATTTAGTACAAGAGATATTCTACCCACCTTGGCGGTGGAGGATCCTTACTGAAGGTAGGCCTCTAGCCAGATATACTTTTGGCTAGGTATGGATCCTTATTCCCAGCTCTACATCTCGCAGGTCGTCCCAATGTTTTAAGAGGGGTGTCTTTATGAATAGGGTGAAACTCTCCTTTTGGAAATAGTTCCTAGGTAAAAACCCTGATAGCCCATGTTCCCTATACGAGTGGGAGGCGCAACCTCTGCTGTGCTTGTCTAGCAAAGCGAGGTGAGGAGTCTTGCCTGGCTACTTCTGGTATAGGTTGAGTGATATCTCTTGGGGTGCTATCTTTTTATTGGTTTTTTCTCTCATTCTCTTTGATGGTCGTCCTGGGTGGTCTTTAGCATTTGAGAGCCCTTTTATGCAGCTTTTATTTTGTATGTTTTCTTTTTATTTAGTTGTTGAGTACTACTGGTACTCTTGATTTGTACTCCGACAACTGCTTTTCTTTTATATCTATATTTGTCATTAAAAAAAATATTCTACCCACCTTCATAGAAAAAGTACATATGGAGTACTCAACCCAAAGGTCAAATAAGAGGCAAAAACTAGAGTGACTCATTTTAACCGGTTGTCACGGATTAACCATAATCAAATTCATATCCAATTTTAAAAACTGGTTAATTATGTTCGAGTTTTATAACCAAACCAATTCTTTTTTTTATTTATTTATTTGGATATCCATATCCAATTGGTGGATAACCACAACCAAATTTTATATCTAAATTTCTCAAAGTTCAAATTCAAATCAATTTTTCCTGAAAAAATTGAGAACTGTTTCTCTGAAATCGAAACTTTATTCCCAGAAATAATTGGGAACTGTTTCTCTGAAAAGAATCAAAAAACATTTCCAAAAAAAAAATCAAAAACTTTTTTCGGGAAAAAACGAAAACTTTTTTTTCGTATAAAATATCAGAACTTTTTTCCCAAAAAATGATCGAATACTTTTTTTCTTGAAAAAACTTGAGAATTGAAAACTGAATTTTTTAAAAATCATTTTTGAAAACTGAATTTTTTACTCAAAAACCAGTTTTGAAAAAAAAAAAAAAAAAAACCAGTTATTAAACCAAAAACCAGTTTTTTAAAGCAAAAACCAGTTATGGATATAACCGATTTTATAGCCGGTTTTGTGAAAATCAAACCGATTATGATATTTAATTTTAATATTTGATTATGATATCTGGTTATGGACGATTATTATGATTTTTCCATGATGCTCATCCCTAGCAAAAAATCCGGCCAAAATCACTTGATTTTGATGCTTCGAAATTGACAACATGCAAGATAATCAAATCAAATGAAGACATTCTTTCTGAGGGGTATTAGAGGTCCTCTCTACGCAAATAGAGAAATATATTAATGGAACTATCTTTTCCTAAGTAACTTTAAACAAAAGAAACTCTACAACAACGTTAAAACTTGTAAAAAAAAAAAAAACTTTAAAATTTGAAATATTCCCTTTGATCTTTTTATAAGGAACAATTTGAAAAAAAATTTAGTCTTTTTATAAGAAATAATCACTAAATTTATTCTTACAATTTCATTACTACCCTTATCACATTGTATCAAATTAATCTATTCCAAAGATATGCATTAATTAGAGTTGAAGGTGTGAAAACACAAGAAGGGGGGGTTGAATTGTGTTTTAGCTAAGTTAAAACTTTTTCAAGTTCTTAACTCAACTACGTTAGCAGCGGATAAATAACACAAATAATAACAAGATAGAGAGAGAGAGAGAGAGATCACACAAGCAATTTATACTGGTTCCTCTCACAAAACGAGAGTAGTCCAGTCCCCTTGCACTTCCAAGGGATTTCACTATAATCACACAAGATTACACCTGCTCAAGCACACAAGCAAGAGACTTCTCAACAATGCTCAAGCACACAAGCAAGAGACTTCTCAACAATGCTCAAGCACACAAGCAAGAGACTTCACACTTAAGCACACAAGCTTAAGTTTCCTCAAGTAATAGTAAAGTATATAAAAATATACAAGTGCTCTTAGATGAACCTAAAGAGAGCAAATACAAATAGTACAGAGTATTTGACTAAAGTGCAAAAACACTTGACAGAGGTTCAGAGCTTGTATATCACAGAGTTCAGAGTTTGTTCAGCACGAGTTCAATTCTTGATAATTGTATTATTTTTGTTGTAGCTGAATCTTCTAGTATATATACCACTAGAAAAGAGTCGTTGCAAAAAGAACCGTTGGAGTTGATAATCTTTTGTCTTCAAGCAGTCTGTCTTGATGCAGTTTGGTTGTATCCAAAACTAAGAAAGAGTTTCAGTTACTTTGACTACTGCAGAGTGGACTTTCCTTATTCAGCTAACAAAACTGAAGACCCACGTTCTCAAGTTAGGACAGACAAAACAGAGGTAGCTGAACTGATCAGGCTTGAAAGGTCCTTTTCTTCATTGGTAGAAGAGTTGACTGGTAAAGAGAATCTTCACAGCTTTCAAAGAGATCTTCAGAGGTTGATGAAGCTTGTAGACAGACAAGAAGTTCTGAAGTCTTCATCCTCTGAAGGTTGTAACTTCTGAAGTCCAACATCTTCTGAGCGCTTTGTGAACTTCTGAATTCACATCCTCTGAACTTCACTCAGAGCTTATATGATGCTTATATCTGCGCACTTAAAATAAATTTTTAGTCCTTCCAATTGTTAATTAATACTTTGTTATCATCAAAACCTTTATATATTTAGGGGCAAACATTTTTAAATCAATTTTGTTCCAACAATCTCCCCCTTTTTGATGATGACAAACATAAGTATTAATTGACAATTGTTGTTAAATTAACTTATCATGTTTCTCTTAGGTTTATGAGGTTTGCAAGCTCCCCCTAAGATTGATATTTCATAAAGTCTGAACTTTATGTTTTATCCATGATATTTTAATTTAGTATAAGATTAAGATGGTTTGGAATAAAACAAATTTCATGTCTTTCTTCAGAGTGAGAGGTTTGCAAGCTCTCCCCCTAAGTCTCATAAGGCTAAGTTAAAATTGCACTCTTAACTTATCCTTACTTATGAAATTTATTTTAGTTTCAACTAACTTAGTCTCCGCATTAAAATACGTAAAACAACTTAAAAGTAACAACTTTTAACATAACGGATAAAAGCGAGATAAAAGAGTGGTTTCAGTTTTGAACTTATCACTTATCAATTAATGCGTAACTACTCCCCCTTTTGTCATTATCAAAAAGTAAAAAAAAATTATAAAACCAAGACAGTCAAAGAAAGAAGAGTGGTTGTTACAAAGGTGAATTAAATTCAAAAACGAAAACCAACGCGCTCAAAGGTGTATAAAAAGGTGAACGAGTTAACATGCCTGCTTCACGTAAAAACAAGAATAAACAAGTGAAGCAAGAGAGATTGGGAATAATGAAAAGATTTAGTTTACGCATCGCAGAGTTTAAGAGAAAGAAAGACGAAGAGAAACGCGAAAACGATGAAAAAGATAAAGAAGACAACAAGATACCACAAGATGCTGAGATTATAAACATCTCATCAGAATCTGAAGCTGAAGAGAAGGAAGATGATGCTGACTATGTTGAGTTTCTGGCTAGCTATGTTCCAGAAGAGGAACAAGAAGAAGAAGAACAAGAGCAAAACCCAGATCCCATAGAAATTTCATCAGATGATGCTGAGGAGAAATCAGAGATTTCTTCTGAGTTTTATCCATCTGATTAGGATTAGGTTGTCTTTTTCTTTTTCTTTTTACCAATGTACTCAACATTGTCAAAGCATTAATAAAAATTTTCGTTTTAAAAAGCATCTTGTGTTCTTATGGTCTAATTTAACAAAGAAAATAAGCGCAAGCAAAACAAACAAAACATATAACAAACCACATAATCAAGAAAAACAAACATAGCTTAAAAGAAAATTGTTCAGAGGATAAACAAAGAATAAAAAGAAAGCTTAAAAAAAATGTGCATAGAATCCTAGGGTTTCTTAAGAAAGGCTAAGAGTTGGTCGAATTTGTCATTCAAGGATCCCACATTGGAAACTAAACCATCCACCTTGGTTTCCAATGTCTCTTGAGCAGCTCTTTGACGTTCTAAACCTTCTTGCTGTTCCCTCAGGGCTTCTTGAAATATCTGCAACTGATTAGCCAGCACAGGAGCTTGATCTTCAATCACAGGTGCTTGTTCTTCAACCAAAGGTGCCTTGCCTTTATCAGAGGGTTCACCTTCCTCTGGATAGTCAATCATCAGGACATCATCTTGATTCTGAGAAGCAAGCACATCATCTGTAGCATCCTCTTGGTTTATCTCAGAAAGTTCTTCAGCAAGCCTTGCAGCAGCTTCAGCTAGACGTTCATTCTCAATCCGTTGATCCTCAAGATTTTGCAAAAGAGTAGAATCAACCCAGCAATCCTTGAATGCAGACATACGCCTCACAGCAGCAGCTATAGCGGCAAGCTTAGCACGCTCATGCTCTTCATGATTGAACGGTGTTAATCTTTTCAACTCAGCCCTAGCCAAACTGTTCCTCATGAAGCTTATCACATCCAGATCCCGTCTACCAACCACAGCCTTGATTTCCTCAGCAACACCATCCAAAGCATTGCAAATCCTTGCCTTAATGCTTGAAACTTCCAAATCCACATCAGAAGGACATACTAAAAACCTGTCCTTTAACAGAGATAATCTAACCAAGTCATCATGAAACTGAGTGGATAGATTACAAACAGGGTGGGATGATGAGGGTGAAGGATTGGGAAAGGTAGAGAGATTAGGTGTTTCAGTAGCAGAGTTGTCAATAATCACAACTTCTGCATCTGAAGGCTTGGGAGCACAAGTGTGAATACGCTCAGGAGAAGCATGTTCAGCACTTGGGTTAGGATGGGGTTCAGGGGTTGGTTCAGATGATGAGATGTCAGAAGTTGATTCAGGGTAAATATGTTCAGGAGATGGTTCAGGAGATTTAGGTTCAGGGGTTGGTTCAGGAGCAATTTGTTCAGGGGTTGGGTTAGGAGATTTATATGGAGAAGGTTGTTTGATAGGAGAGGTTGGTTCAGCATTTGGAATATCTGGTTGAGGTTCAGATGGTGGAATGTCAGGTTGAGGTTGAGGTTGAGGTGATTTAGGTTTAGGAGGTGAGCTAGATTTGTGTTGAGTTTCATGAGAAGGAGGTTGATTATTGAGAGGGTCAGGGCTCAGATGTTTTTCCAATTCAGAAAGAGGATTATCAGAGGTTGGAATATCAGAGGTTGGTAAAATAGTTCTGAGAGGTTTGGTGTAACCTATTCCAATCTCATTTTCATTAAAGATGTACTTAGAAGACTTACCTTTATCTTTAGAAACAGGAACAGGTCTTCTACGAAGTCTTTCAGCTAGTGTCTCTTCATCAGACTCAGTCTCATCTTCAGATTCAGATTCCTCAGATGAACTGTCAACTTCAACAACTGTAGACTTTTTGGAAGCTCCTTCAGCAGCTTTGTTTGCAGTTTCTTCATGCTTCCTCTTAGTCCTTTGCTCAGCCATAGATTGTTCAACTTTAACTTTCTTTTGAGCCAAAAGATCTGGCTTGGGTAGATCCTCTTGAGTTCCAGCCTTTCTCTTTTGCTTCCTAGAAGGATTATACAGATTTGCAGGAGCAGGAGGAACCATACTCCTGTCAACAACAAAACCTTCTTGTCTGAGCACTTCTAAGTAGTCCTGAATCACATGCTCAGCATCAGCTTCAGATATAACTGGGTAGCCTTCTACATACAGACGATCTTCAAGCCTAACAGAGAACTCTTGTGGGGGAGCAACAGGCTTAGATGCAATCAAACGCATCTTGGACAGAAAACTAGCGTTCAGAATCTCTGGATAAAACTTCTTCTGAACCAATTCTGGGTGGAATTTCTTTAAGTTCTGAACAACATGACCTTGATGCAGAAGGTCTGACAACAACCTAGGATAAACTATAGTAGTTTTCCTCTGAGATTTACTTGCAAAAACGGCTTCACAAATCCTTTCAAAGAAGTAATCTCCAAGATTTACCTTCTTTCCTGTCAGAAGGAAATACAGCAGATGACGATGAGTCCAGGAGATTGTATCAGTCCCTCCAACTCTTGGACTGATAGATGCTAAGATGATTTTGAAGAGAACTCTACATTCATCAGTCAAACCCTTTACTTTCCCTTTTAAGGAGAAGTCTGTGCATATGAGATGCAAAAGATCATCTCTGTATCTTGTATCCTTTTCAAACACATCTAACTCTATCCCAGAGTTAGGCAGACCAAGAAGAGCATTGAAATGAATGGGCGAGAGACTCATATTCATTCCACAGATGTTAGACCTAATCTGTACACCTGTATAATCCAGCAAACCCATTTCCTTCCTAGTTTTACCCTTCAGACTAGGATTCCTTTCTATTGCAGCAAGCTCTTCCTTCTTAGCTTCATGCTTATCAAACACCTTTGCTTTCATCCAGAATTTCTTCAACAAATCTGGGTAGATAGGACCGTTAAGCATATCGAAGTACTTATCCCAACCTTGAGTGATAAAGTACGGCTTAACGTCGAAACCATTAGCTTTCAAACCGTCGAAATCAACTATCTTCTCTGACAGAAACGTGAGTTCAGATTCTGGGAATTCCATCTCGTTCCCAACAATCTGAAGGTTCTTGAACAAAAATGGTGGAATCCTTGTTGACGACGAAGACGAAGGTCCAGCCATTGTTGGAGATAGGGTAGGGTTGGAAACTAACGAGAGAGAGAAAGAAAGTTTGTTGGAGGTTTAGAGAGAATATGAAAGTGTAGGTTGTGAAAGTGAGAAGTGTGCAAGTGTATTGTGTAAGTTTTATTTAAAAGCACACAGTTAACACGAAAATAGCAAATTTGGGAAGTTACGCTAATTGACAGAAAGTTGAATACCAAAAATCATCATTAACCACCCACTACCTGACACACGTAGACCACGTGCAGAAATTTACTCGGTAACCGCTATTTTTATGGACAACTGTTCAGCAGTGAATACTAAACGTTTCCCACTTAAATAGTTCAGAGCCTCTGAGTTATTTAAAATTCTCTATCAGAGTTAAGTATTTCAGAGCTTGTGTTTCAGATGTTCTGAACCATAAGTTCTGATATACATAACCTCTTACACTTTAATTGCCAAAAAAAATTTTCATTCAGAGATTGAAAACATGTTCAGATGTTTCTTTATAAAATCAAATCTTTCAACAGATAAAGCTTTAGTAAATATGTCAGCCCATTGATTTTCAGTATCAACAAACTTAATATCTATAATGCCTCTCTGAACATAATCTCTGATAAAATGGTGTTTAATTTCAATATGTTTGGCTCTAGAGTGTAGGATAGGATTTTTAGATAAATGAATGGCTGCAGTATTATCACAATATAAAGGAATATTGTTACTGCTTACCTGGTAATCTTCTAACTGATATTTTAGCCAGAGTAGTTGTGTGCAACACTTAGCTGCTGAAATGTATTCTGCTTCTGCTGTAGACAAAGCTATAGTAGTTTGTCTCTTACTAGCCCAGGAGATAAGGTTTTCACCAACAAATTGACAATTGCCACTTGTGGATTTTCTTTCAATTTTATCTCCAGCATAGTCAGCATCACAGAATCCATTTAGCACATAATCATTGGATTTCTTATAAAGAAGTCCAAGATTAGTTGTTCCTTTCAGATACCTAAAGATTCTCTTTACAGCCGTAAGATGAGATTCTCTGGGATCTGACTGGAATCTTGCACATAAGCAAACACTGAATAAAATATCTGGTCTAGAGGCTGTCAGATAGAGTAAGGAACCAATCATACCTCTGTAGATCTTTTGATCTACCTTTCCTTCATCATCTGACTTGCCCATGTTGGTAGTTGGATGCATAGGAGTATTCATTATCTTGCAGTCATCTAGATTGAATTTCTTCAGAAGTTCTTTAGTGTATTTTGATTGATGAACATAAGTTCCTTCCTTCTTCTGATTGATTTGAATTCCAAGAAAGAACTTCAACTCTCCCATCATGCTCATTTCAAATTCATCCTGCATTATCTTAGAAAAATTCTTGCACAAAGCAGCATTAGTTGAACCAAAAATAATATCATCAACATAAATTTGAATAATTAAAATGTCTTCTTTGGTTGTTTTTCTAAAGAGTGTGCAGTCAACCTTTCCTTTCTCAAAGCCCTTTTCAAGAAGAAAATTACTGAGTCTATCATACCAAGCTCTTGGAGCTTGTTTCAGACCATACAGTGATTTCTTCAATTTAAAAACATGTTCTGGGTTTGAGACATCTTCAAAACCAGGAGGTTGCTTAACGTACACTTCTTCAGAAATAAAACCATTTAAGAAGGCACTTTTAACATCCATCTGATACAAGGTTATTCCATGATTAACAGCATAAGATAGAAGTAACCTGATTGCTTCAAGTCTAGCAACTGGTGCAAAGGTTTCAGTATAGTCAATCCCCTCTTGTTGACTATAACCTTGTGCAACCAATCTAGCCTTGTTCCTTACCACTTCACCTTGTTCATTCAGCTTGTTTCTGAATACCCATTTTGTTCCAATAATGTTCTTGTGTGAAGGTTTAGGCACTAGAGTCCATACATCATTCCTTTGGAATTGATTCAGCTCTTCTTGCATTGCTACAATCCAAGCATCATCCTTCAGAGCTTCATCAATCTTTGAAGGTTCCATCATTGAGATAAGACCAACTAATGATTCCTCATTTCTTAGTTGAGATCTTGTCTTTCTTGGACTATCTTTGTTGCCTAAGATCAGTTCCTCTGGATGTGATGATTTGTATTTGAAGGTGTTTCTTGGGGGCTCATCATCTTCAGACTCATCAACATCAGGTTCAGCAGTTGCTTTAGTTCTTTGTTGTTCAGAGTCTGTAGGAACTGTTGTATTCAGAGGTTCTTCAGAGAATGGATGTTCTGAGTAGTTTGGAATATCTGAATATTGATCCTCTGATACCTGAAATCTAGACAAACCTTCCACAAGCTCTGACACTTGGTCAGGCTCTTTGTCATCAAATTTGACATGCATACTTTCTTCCACAGTGTGTGTTTCAGAAATATACAGTCTGTATGCTTTTGAGCGTTCAGAGTATCCTATAAAGATACCCTTATATCCTCTAGCATCAAATTTCTTTAGATGGACTTTGTTGTTTAAGATATAACATGTACATCCAAACTGATGAAAATAAGAAATGTCAGGTTTTCTTCCTTTGAACAATTCATAAGCAGTTTTGTTCAACTTAGATCTGATATAGATTCTATTTTGAACATAACATGCTGTGTTTACAGCTTCTGCCCATAAAAACTTTGCTACATTAGTTTCATGCATCATGGTTCTGGCCATTTCTTGCAGAGTTCTATTCTTCCTTTCTACAACCCCATTTTGTTGAGGAGTTCTAGGAGAAGAGAATTCATGCAGAATGCCATATTTTTCACAAAAGTTTTCAAAAGGTTCATTTTCAAATTCTCCACCATGATCACTTCTAACTTTTAAAATAGTGTAGCCTTTTTCATTTTGAATTTGTTTGCAGAAGATGCTAAACTCATCATAAGCTTCATCTCTTGTTCTTAGGAATTTTACCCAAGTCCATCTACTGTAATCATCAACAATTACTAATCCATACTTCTTTCCATTGATAGAGGCAGTGTGAACTGGCCCAAAGAGATCAATGTGAAGAAGTTCCAATGGTCTTGAGGTAGAGACAATGTTCTTAGGTTTAAAAGAAGATTTTGTAATCTTTCCTTTTTGACATGAACCACAAAGTGTGTTTGAGTGATATTTGATTTTAGGTAAACCTCTGACAAGGTCAAGCTTACTAAGCTTAGAGATTAACCTCCAGTTAGCATGGCCTAACCTCTTATGCCAGATCCATTTTTCCTCACTCAAGGTCAAAAGACACATCACTTTTTGTTCATTCAAATCAGAAAGATTAATTTTATAAACATTGTTCTTTCTCAGACCTTTGAATATAATGGAGTTATCAGATTGTTTAGTTACAGTACATGATTCCTTATTAAAAATGACTACATAACCATTGTCGCAAAATTGACTTATGCTCAATAGATTATGCTTAAGTCCATCAACTAACCAAACATCATTAATAGATAGGGAAGAATTACTTACTGTACCTGTACCTATTATCTTTCCTTTTTGATTGCCTCCAAAGCCAACAGATCCTCCTTCTTTCATAGTCAGCTTAGAAAATAGTTGTTTGTCACCAGTCATATGCCTTGAACATCCACTATCCAGATACCATGAGTGTTTCATGATATTTCTTTGAGTGGCAGGCTGTATGAGAAACAACTTTAATCACTAAGGTGGAACTCTTTATCACAGTTAATGATAAAGTCATCCCAATATTCTTCCTCTTCATTTATCAAGTTCTGATTGTTAACTTGAGAACTTGTCAGCCATTGGTCTAGGACATAAGCCCTTCTTCCTTTGCATAGGACTTGTTTCCATACTCTAGGTAGGACATATCCTTTCCTAGTTGGTAAATCTGAATGATACATAATTTCAGCTTTTGGTACCCATCTTCTGGGTCCACGCTTGTTAGTCCACAAATGTTTACTGTGTTGTTGAGTGTGAGAGAAAGATTTTGGTTTGGAATAATAACTCTTTTGAAAATATTTCTTAGTATGAGTTTTGTTATTATTCCAGGACTTGAATTGTTTATGATTCCAGAAGTTGTGTTTATCACCAGTCCATTGATTTGACTGGTTATATTTACTGACTCTAGAATCATAAATAACCTTAGTCCTATGTTGTCTCTGAGGTTTGAGGTTTGACTTTCTTTTAAAAACTTCTGAGCCTTTAGGTTGACTTTTCTCATGAACTAGAATTCCTCTGGTTCCAGAAGTTGAAGCCTCAGATTTTGAAACTTTCAGAACATCTGAACTAATATTGTCAAGTTCTGAATAGCTTTTATCTTCTGAGCTTTTCTTCCCAGATCCTGAGGGACTTGGTTCCTCTGAGTTGTCATTTCCCAAATCTCTCAGATTATTATCCTCATCTTCCAGAGTACCAAATTTCTTTCCTTCTTCACTCTGAGGTACAACATAGTAAACCCAAGATTTTCCAACCTTTTTGGGATAGGTCTTTAGCTTTGAATATGTTCTACCATATTCATAGCCAAGTCCCTCTCCTCTATGTCTCATGACATTATAAACAAGATTAGCAGCTTTGCTCTTACCAAGGTTGAGATGCACAAACTGTTGAAGAGCCATTTCTTGCTCATCAGTAGGTTTGTGACACACAGCACAACCTTTTTCAAGATCATTTACTCTATTCAGATTTTCTTGATATAGACCTTGAAAATGTTCTGCTTGTTCAGTCAGAGTGTTAAGGTTTTCTTGTAAAACTTTTTGTTTACTTAACACTCTGAGATGTTTCTCAATGACCTTGTTAAGTGCAGTTATGAGTTGAGATTTAGAGCAGTCAGAAAATACCTCATCAGTTACTTCTGAATCTGATTCTGATTCATCGTCTGAGTCTACATCTGAGTCAGTTGAAGCCATCAGGGCTAGATTTGCTTCTTCTTCTTCCTCAACTTCTTCCTCAGATGATAGCTCTTCAAAGGTAGCCATCAGACTCTTCCTCAATTTACTCTTGAATTGTTGCTTCTTTGAGCTGTATCTTTTGCTTTTGTCTTTAGCAGACATTTCTGGACAATCAGCAATAAAGTGTCCTGGCTTCTTACAGTTGAAGCAGTTTTTCTGATCATCCTTTTTGCTGACAAAATTTCTGGAGCTGTTACCTCTGAAATTTCTTCTGTTAAATCTGTTCCATTGCTGAAACTTGGTGAATAAAGCAAACTCATCCTCATTCATCTCATCCTCTTGACCATCAGCAGAAGATTCTTCTTCAATATCAAGAAGCTGAGTCTTAAGAGCCTTAGAAGTAGTCTTAGTTGACTGTAAAGCCACTGACTTAGACTTCTTCTTAGTTTCTGAGTCAGCATCCAGAACCATCTCATGGCTTCTGAGATTGCTTATCAGAGCTTCAAGACTCAGAGTCTTGAGATTTTGAGCTTCTTCTATTGCAGTGACCTTAGGTCTCCAAGCAATAGGAAGACTTCTCAGAATCTTCTGAACATGGTCATAGGTTGAATAACTTCTCTTAAGAGCTTTAAGACCAGATACAAGGATTTGAAACCTTGTAAACATAGTCTCAATGTTTTCATCTTGTTGCATAGTGAAAAGTTCATATTGCCTTATCAAAAGACTAGCTTTAGCCTCTTGAACCTTTTCATTACCATCATAGGTAGCACACATAGAATCAAAGATAGATTTAGCAGTAGACTTGTCCTCTATTCTGACATAATCTTCATGTCTAATAGCACCAACAACAATGTCCTTTACTCTATGATGCTTAGTGTAGGTTTTTAAGTTAGCTGGTGTGAGTAACTTTCTATGCTCAATGGACAACCTTCCATGTTCATTTAAGTTTTCAAAAGTTACTCCCAACTCAACCAAATCCCACAACTCATGATCAATAGCAGTAATATTGCTATACAGTCTCTCTTTCCACCACTCAAATAATGAAGCATCACCATTGAATATAGGGGCTTTTCTGTTGCCACTATGTTCATGTGATTCATTACTTAAGTAGTCATAACCAAAAGCATTTCTAGGACCACCACCAGCACCACTGGCCTCACCGGTTCTAGTACTACTATCGTCTCCTCCAGACATAGTGTTCTCACAAGATCTTTACTGTCTCACTGTTAAGTGAAAGTAACAGACCAGGTGCTCTGATGCCAATTGAAGGTGTGAAAACACAAGAAGGGGGGGGTTGAATTGTGTTTTAGCTAATTTAAAACTTTTTCAAGTTCTTAACTCAACTACGTTAGCAGCGGATAAATAACACAAATAATAACAAGATAGAGAGAGAGAGAGATCACACAAGCAATTTATACTGGTTCCTCTCACAAAACGAGAGTAGTCCAGTCCCCTTGCACTTCCAAGGGATTTCACTATAATCACACAAGATTACACCTGCTCAAGCACACAAGCAAGAGACTTCTCAACAATGCTCAAGCACACAAGCAAGAGACTTCTCAACAATGCTCAAACACACAAGCAAGAGACTTCACACTTAAGCACACAAGCTTAAGTTTCCTCAAGTAATAGTAAAGTATATAAAAATATACAAGTGCTCTTAGATGAACCTAAAGAGAGCAAATACAAATAGTACAGAGTATTTGACTAAAGTGCAAAAACACTTGACAGAGGTTCAGAGCTTGTATATCACAGAGTTCAGAGTTTGTTCAGCACGAGTTCAATTCTTGATAATTGTATTATTTTTGTTGTAGCTGAATCTTCTAGTATATATACCACTAGAAAAGAGTCGTTGCAAAAAGAACCGTTGGAGTTGATAATCTTTTGTCTTCAAGCAGTCTGTCTTGATGCAGTTTGGTTGTATCCAAAACTAAGAAAGAGTTTCAGTTACTTTGACTACTGCAGAGTGGACTTTCCTTATTCAGCTAACAAAACTGAAGACCCACGTTCTCAAGTTAGGACAGACAAAACAGAGGTAGCTGAACTGATCAGGCTTGAAAGGTCCTTTTCTTCATTGGTAGAAGAATTGACTGGTAAAGAGAATCTTCACAGCTTTCAAAGAGATCTTCAGAGGTTGATGAAGCTTGTAGACAGACAAGAAGTTCTGAAGTCTTCATCCTCTGAAGGTTGTAACTTCTGAAGTCCAACATCTTCTGAGCGCTTTGTGAACTTCTGAATTCACATCCTCTGAACTTCACTCAGAGCTTATATGATGCTTATATCTGCGCACTTAAAATAAATTTTTAGTCCTTCCAATTGTTAATTAATACTTTGTTATCATCAAAACCTTTATATATTTAGGGGCAAACATTTTTAAATCAATTTTGTTCCAACAAGAGTGGCATATTCCCTATATTACAATTAACAAGGATAAACTAATACACCAAAGTTAATTTTGGAATAGATTGTAAAATTTTAGAATTTTTAATAAGAAAGATAAAGTTCCTTAATCTTTGTGTTTTTTTTTTCAAATTGTTCGTTATAAAAAGGACCAGAGGGAGTCCAATGTTCTTAGAAGTTAATCAATATTATTCTCAATATGTGTGTGTATCTATGTGGTGCTGAATAATATTATTTCTTGTAACAAAAAAAAAAGAATAATATTATTTCTAGTAAATACAAATGTTATCTCAATATAATAAAAAAGAATAACAAAACAACCATCAATTAAATATAAGCTAATTATCTATAACAATATATAAAAAAGATAGGTAAGTTTGGGATGGACTTTTCAATATACCTATTTTACCATTGACTTAGTTTCACAACTTCCATTAACTAATCAATTTAAAAAAATAAAAAATAAATTCAAATCATAAAAATGTGAATAAGTGGCAAATGAGTTGCCTATACATGAATGATTACCAACTTAATACTACATCTATACTATATAAAAAGATAAGGGTCATGCTAACCGGTGCCCCCGGGGCACTGGTTAAGGAAACCAAAAATAGAAAGTTTTGAAAAGAAAAGAGCACTTTTTAAACTTTCGATGAGTTGACTGCACAAACTTCAATGCAAAATTACTATTTTTGCATCCTTAACCAGTGCCCCGGGGGCACTGGTTAGCATTTTCCAAAAGATAATACAAATATTTTTGGTGTCGATTTTTCATAATACCAACAATATCGTTATTTTTTTATCAATAAAAATCTTTTATTAACAAATTCATCATAACATAAAACATTTTTTTGGATATAAGTTAGACATAGGCAGGTGCGGAATGCGCCTGTCTAGCCCGCTAGTATATATAAATGGTGCAAATCTTAGTAATGTTGCATGCAAAGCAAGCAAGCATAGAGGAATGACGGGATGAAATTGACTCAGGCAACCAAGTCAATTAGCATATCATTTTCACACAAAAACAAGAATATCTTTGTTTGTGTCAATTAGCATATCATTATCACACAAAAACAAGAATATCTTTGTTTTTTATTTTATATCAACCGGGTAAATAATCCCTAATAACTTTAGTTCGAAAGTCAAATTCATACAAAGACATTTTTTTTTCTCGATGCAATTCTTATTACATGTAACAAAAGTTAACAGGATGAAACTTTTGTTTGGAAGTGGTTTCTAAGAAAAAATTATATCCCTCGACACTTTGTCTTACATGTGGTTGATCGTAGTCTCTTTTTATTTTAAGGCTATTCTTCTTCTCGTGGTGGTGTCTTTGATAGGTTCTAATTTGTTAGTGTTTTTATTTTTTTGCCTCTTGTTGGGTTTTGATGGAATGTACTTCTTATACCTCTTTATTTTTCTGAACTTTCTCTTGTATTTTTATAAAAACTTGTGGAGTTGATTTACTCAATGAGATCTTTGAATTCAACGGTTGGATTGAAGAAATATAATGTCGATATCGAGTTACTAAGAGGAGTAAGTCAATGGAGACTTACTCTTGGAGTCAACGGATCCCTCCTCATATTAATTAGTAATATATATCAACATTTATCTTAAGTTCCTATTGGCTTAAATTCCGCTTTTAAAGTGAATAAATGAAGTATTTTGCTCCTTAAATAAAAAGAAGTAAAAAGTTAGGAGTTCAAACTCTGTTGCGATGTCGTTACCAGTTAAGCTAAGCTCACAGTGACATTTTTTATTTTAAATTTTAATTCCTACTTTTAAAAAAAAAAGTTCAACTAGCATGTTTTAACCGACTTTTTTATGAGATGTTAGACCATCTCCAATGGTGTAGTACCTATTAGGTACTCATGGTACTTATTAGGTACTACCATTGGAGCACAACATATTTTAGTACCTAATAGGTACCACTTCTAATATAAGAACTCTCTCTCTCTTCTTTTTATGGGACCCACTTTATTTAATATATTCAAAAAATTTTAATTTGACAATATTATTTTAAATTAAATTTCAAATTTTAATGATGTGGAGTTATTGATGGGACCCATTTTTGAACTTTTTAAAAAATGCTCCATTGGAGGGGTTGAGTACCTATTAGGTACTATTATTAAAAAAATAATAAATTGATGATGTGTCTATGTGGGACCATTTAAGTACTCAAAAATGGAGTGCTCCATTGTGGATGCTCTTAAAACACAAAAATTAATATAAAACACAAGATTAATGTATTTTATTTTAACAATATAAAACACAAGATTAATATAAAATAATAAGCAACAGATTTATACTCTAAAATAATCATTTGTCTTTGTGTGGTATGGTGTATGCTGTGTCAATCTGTGGTCTTGGGTTCAAATCCCTCAATGGACCAATTCTTACTTTACTTTTTATTTTGTTGAATAATCTATCATTTTTCTTTTCTTTTTTATTTGATTTAAGTTGTTACTTATACCTAAAAAAAAAACTTGTTACTTAAGAATCCCTATGGACCAAATCATATTTTGCTTTGATTTTTTAGCTTATAAAAAAATATTTTATACAAATAAATTAAATTTTATATTAATTTATAAGTTTTACCTACCGAATGTTATATTTTCATAAATTATTTTTTCATAAATAGTTATCTCAACTAATTTTAACAGCCGTGATTTGTCAAAAAAAATTAATTCCACCACCAAATATCAACTAAGACAATAATTTATTGACCTAGTGACTAAGAAAATCAAATTTTCTCTCAAACAATTTAATACCGCCTAATTGGAATGACACACACAAGATTCAAATTTTTTGCAGTATAACAGCTCAATATCAACTAGTTTGATCAATTATTTCAAAAAACCTAATTACCAAGAACATACTATTAAGTTTCTACCAATTCTATTGATAAGAACCAAAGAAATAAATTGACCAAATCGGAATAGGAAAACACTTAAGAAATTAAATGTCGACAATCTTATAGTTCAATATTAACTAGTTAGATTAACTATGACTCTAGAAACCTAGTTCATGTGAAATGACCGTTAAGTCTCAAATAATTTTCTCAATTGTGACTAAGGAAATCAAATCATTTCAGTAAATTTGTTCATCAACTTGACCTAATTGGAATAATAAACACTTAAGAAGTTGAATTTCAACAATCTAACGATTCAATCTCATATATTGTTGGACTAATTATTACTCAAAAAACCTAGTTATCACGAGATGATTGTTTTTTTGAACAAGTTACGAAAGGAATGTTAAGTCACAGTCAACTAGACTGAAAGGGACTAAGGAGATCCAATATTGTCAATCTGACTGTTCAATTTTACTAAATTGGAATGAGAAACACTTAAGAATTCAAATTTCGACAATCAAACCTCAACTAGTTAGATTTCGATAATCAAGTATGTTTAGAATATAACAATATTAAAAAGTTCATTTACAAAACTTTTGTATTTTTCAAAATGAGATGAATTAAATATGAATTTTCTAAATCAAAATATATTAAGATAAAAGTAATGAATATTTTAACCAAAAAATTAAATTTTGAGTTCCTTATTTTTGGACAAACTTTTAATAATGCTTAATACATATTTGCAAAATAATCATAAATACACATCAACTTAAATAACATGACTAAAATTGCATACATGAAAACTTAGTAGGGATGAGAACATGACATTATTTTATGAAGATAAAAAATTAAATTTAGTAATTTTGCCCAAAAACCTTATTTAACCTTAAAAAATATTGTGAATCACTAAAAATTAACAATAATACAATAAAATATATAAACATATTAAAAATTATAAGTTTTTTTTTTGCAAAAAAATAAATGTATTTTAAAAATTAGGGTAAATAGTGTCATACCCCCCTGCAAAATAGGCGAGTTTTGCGTTACCCCCCTGCAAAATATTTTTTTGAGATTACCCCCTGCAATGTCAAGATTCCTTGCGTTACCCCCCTGGTTCAACAAGTGGGCATATGACATGGACGAATCTTGACGTGGCATGACACGTGGAAATTAATTAATTTTTATTTATTTTTAATTGCCAACTCAGTAATTATTTATTTTTTAATTAAAAAAAAATTAAAAAAACTTTTTTTTTTAAAGAAATTTTTTTTTACGGTAACTTTTTTTTAAAGAAATCTTTTTTTTTAAAGAAACTTTTTTTTAAAAAAAAACTTTTTTTTAAAGAAACTTTTTTTTTTAAAGAAATTTTTTTATTTAAAGAAACTTTTTTTTTTGTTTCGTTCATATGCAGCGATTGTTCTTCGTTTTCAATTTCAATTTGGGGGTTAGGGCAAAGCGATTGTTCTTGTGTTACTATGTGATTGCAGTTTTTTTTTTGTTACTCTATTATTATTATTAGTTTTTTTTTCATCTTCATTTTTTTTTTGTTACTCTATTATTAGTTATTATATATATAAGAATTTTTTTTATATATATAATAACAACTTTTAGTCAAAAAAAAAACTTTCTTTTAAGTAAGTTCATAAAAATATAACAACTTTTAAGTTTTTTTTTTTGTTTTTTTAATTAAAAACCCACATTAATTAATGAGTTGGCAATTAAAAATAAATAAAAAATAAATTAATTTCCACGTGTCATGCCACGTCAAGATTCTTCCATGTCATATGCCCACTTGTTGAGCCAGGGGGGTAACGCAAAGAATCTTGACATTACAGGGGGGTAATCTCAAAAAAATATTTTGCAGGGGGGTAACGCAAAACTCTGTTATTTTGCAGGGGGGTATAACACTATTTACCCTAAAAATTATATGTATTAATGGTTAAAAAATAAATCGATATTAAACTTTATAAACTAAAATTAATAAAAAATTGAAGGATACATAAGGATACACAATTTAATAGTTTATGCATTAAAATATTTGAATGATACATATGGATACATATTTTTATATCACGGTAAAAAAAATTGAAGGATACACATTTTAATAATTTATGAATTAAAATATTTAAATCTCGTTAGCAAAAAAAAGTGAAAATATAGGTTGAAAGATTTGATGCATGCTTTGATTTATTGTATACAAAAATTGATGATTATATAAGGATATATTTGCAAATATTAAAAAGTAACGTTTAAAATAGAAAACTTAATAAAGAAACAAAATCTGCATTAAATGCTCGTCATTTGTTAACCACATCAGCGGTGTATCGGTACACGTCCACATAATATGTGTACCGAAGAATTCACCATGGATTAATTCCTTACTACTCCTTTGTTTCCTTCAGAAAAATATTAATTAAAGAAAACGAAAAAAAAATTGAAATTATTTTTTTTTTTTTTAATTTTCAAAAGATTCCGAACCGGCCGGTTTTTTCAAACCGCCCCCGGTTCACCGGTTCGAACGGTTCCGGACGGTTCGTACCGGTTTCAAGCGGTTTTTTTTCCGGTTCTGCAGACTACCGGTTCTCAGCACTAGCCCGGACCGTTGCTGTGTCCGGTTCCCGGTTGAACCGGCCGGTCCGGTCCGGTTCTTAAAACATTGATATAAAGACAAATACAGGATTGACAAAGATACAAAAAAAAAAAACACACTAATAACAAGACCAAAACTAATAAAAACGGAGTATCGGCCGGAAGTACTCACTAAAAAGAGACTCAAAGGAAAAAACAAAGACAACAACACACACTAGACACAAACTGACACAACTCCGGGCACATGACGTCTCAAAGAACCAAGACCGGATGACAACAAGGAAAACGAAAGGACGAAAGGGAAAAAGTGGAGGGAGCTAGCCACCTCACCAATACAGACATTTGGACCCATCACCCAGGCCTCACTCTCAACTCTATCGGCTCCAATACATGATAGGTTGCACCTCCCACTCATAAAAGGAGCAGGGGTTCCCAGGATTCTTAGACATATATCACTGCCAAGATGAAAATTTTACCTTTTCGACCAAAGTGTTGATAGAAACAGTTCCCCTTAGGAAGACTAAACACTTACGTGCCATATAAGCAACCACTCTTAGGAAGACTTCCTACCCACTCCTAGCCCTAAGGGGAAGCAAACTAGAATCCCAACCACTTAACAAGGCTATACTGGGAAACTTGCGGGTATAGCAATGGTTGTTGGAAGTAAGTGGAGGTTGGTGTCAAGAATTAGGATTAAGTCTTGTAATCCAATTGAGAATTTCTTGTAAGGTGACTCTTTGATTATAGTGGAATGGAGGGGCTGCTCTATCTCCCAGAGTAGGTCATTGTTGGACCGAACTGAGTAAACATTAATTTGTTCTTGTTTATCGGTTATTATTATTGCTTATTTCTCTTGATATTGGCTGTCGTTCTATTGCTGCACACATCAAATTTTTATTGGTGTTATTTTTTTAGACGAATTCACATCATAAACAATCACAAGTGATCATAACCCAAAATCAAAAGCACTTAAATCAACTATTTCCAAACCCAAAGACAAGGGAACTTCTCCACACCAATTCTAGTAATTATCCACCACAGTTGTTGATCCCTTCATATGACAAGGACCAGAAAAATCACAAACATACAAACTGACCAAGAAAACTTAATAACAGAGGAACCACCTTCAAACAGCTACAATAACAGAAAATCAATGACAGAAATTAGAATTTAAACAAGCTCCATCAGAGTAAATTACATGTCTATATCTACATGTCCACATGAGGTGAACTTAACTTAGTTGACAGAGACATTACAATTTTTAGAAATTAGGGTCGAATCCAGAATTCCCCGTCAACGCAGATATGAATATGCGTTCAGATAAACTTTAGGGGTAACTAATAACCATCATCCTATACAGTTTCTGATTGTGAGAAGTCTTTTAGTTTAAAAATCTCAACAGCATTGAGGATGGGTGGAAGGGTTGAATTCTCTGTCTTAGAAAGGGAAATTAGATATCTTGCGGCTCCGGTCAAAGGTGCTGAACTAATTACGGTATCTGTGACCTGGTATCCAGGTATCATAGGTCCATAGAAAAACTCTCCATTCACTGTGATATTGAACGCTCGAGTTTCATTTTGTGTCAGCTCTTCAACCTCATTAAAGTGCAGGTAGAGGTAGTATTGATCAGTTACATTATCTGCATTCCAATGAAATAGTAAAGGAGCACTAGCATTTACTGGTGTAGCAGCAGTCCTCATTACAATTGCTGGTGGTGTATAATCATTCTGAAGTAATAGATAATCACTCGCGTTTAATTTTTTCGTATCAATCCACTGAAAAGGTAACCAAAGGCGGTCATAAACATCATTTTCGTACCTGTTGTTTGTACATAACCAAAAAAAAAAAATTAAAGTTAGCTAACTAATGTGCTGCAAGCTGATGACTCCAGGCAATGTATTGATTTTTACCTGTATTGTAAGTTTGTCACCGAACCTAAATCCAATCGGCCGTGTAGTGATAGTACTGAATTAGCCGAGTCTGTGACATAAGTTTTATTGTTCAAAGGCCTCAATTCTATAGCTGAAATGAATGGAGTCCCTTTGCCAGTGTTAACAAGACATGGTTGTATGTAATCTAGTGATGGAGTGTAAATGATTTCCCTGATTGTGTAGCGTGATACATTGAGGTGCAACTTCACCGTATCCCACACATTAGCTCCAAAATGAAGATCAAATATTGGTGGATCATTTAGATTATCATAGTTACCATAATAGAAAGAAGCTCTGATTAAATATTTAGTACCATTTGATACATTTATTCTGTAACAATTTTTCACTCCATTAGGAAAACTCCTCACATATTCTAGTTGCTGCAGAACAGTAATATTGACTTGTACCCTCTTACTTACACCTGTATTTATGAAATTGGCATCTGAAATGTAATTTATGGTTGTACTCTTGTCAGAATAGTTCAAATGTTCAGGTAGACCACAATCTATGCTGATGAATCCTGAGACATATTAACAAGGAAAATTTTAGCTAGTACTATATATGTGACATAAAGCAACTACTATATATAATATAATATAGAAATTCATAATAACCAAATTAACCTGATTGATCCTGAGCTTGTATTAAAACCAAAAGAGTAAGGATACCAAGCAATACTGAAAGAAAATGTAGTAACATTCCTATCATTGTTTTCTTCATTAGTAATACAATTAATTATGAATGATAATCCTATCCTATCCTATACAAGGAACAATTCAATTTATACTGCTAGAGAGTAGCATTTATCTTTAATATATAAATGACATGTCAATTTTATCAGTGTCATGTGTTATTACTATTTTTTAATAGAAAACACTAACAAATATGTACTTCTCTTACTGATAAAAAAAAAGTATGAATATGTACAAGAGGGAAACAAGACGATTAAAAGAAGGCAAAATGCATCCGATGTTTGTAACATATAGGTTTTTTAAGAAATTAATTCATATGGGTTGGTCTGATGGTATTAACTTGGGACCTGGGTGTTCGGTGTTAGTGTGAGTGGTTAAGTCTCACATCGACTATGTGTGGAAAGAATGTTGGATTTATAAGAGAGATAACCCATTAACCTAACACCTTAAGGTTTTGGGTTGGGATGTGGCGTCTCCCTCTCTTGTGTGGTCCTGGAGCATTGACTCATTGTTTCTCCCGAGCTCCCCGGACTCCCCAACACTGGGAGTGTGCATCTCTCTAAGATTTCAGGTTCGATTATTTCTGGTGTCAATTTGAATAAGCTAATTTAGCTCGTACGATATAGCTCAACATTTTTTTTTTATGTTAACCCTTTGATTTTTAGAGAAAATGTTCTACTACTTATATTCCGGCCCTAAGTTAAGATTTTTTAGGAGTAACTTATAGAATTGGTGTTAAGAAGTCTTACGGTTGCGAGATGATTTGAATGTGTGTTTATAAGCGAGGACAATCCTCACCTTATAATTCGGTTTTGTAGGGTTGAGGGCCACCCACTATTTATATCCACACACCAAACCCAATAGTGTTGGATGTGAGGGGATGTGTTAAGAAGTCTCACATTGATTGCGATGATCTGAATGTGTGTTTATAAGTGAGAGCAATCCCCACCTTATAAGTCGGTATTGTAGGGTTGAGTTAGACCCAATAGTCGATTCTTAGAAGTTAATTGGATTAGTTTCTCTTTTATATTCATTTTGATGAGGGATATACTCTCACATGGATTGAGCTGCGCTAGGCGCAATGAAAAATCCTAGAATGGCTGGTTTGAGTTGTGGGCTGCGCCCTGCGTGGCTGGTGTGTTGCGCCAGGCGTGCAGCCATATATATATTGTTTTCTGCACATTTTAAGGTGTTTTTCTAGGGTTTTGAACTATCATAAAGGGAGTTATTCCGCTTAATAACTCATTATAAACGTTAAATTTTATCTATCCAACCGTTCAATTAAAGTTGTTACCGAGCAGATTAATTTTACAAATTATGTTAAAAATTCATCAATCCTATAGTTAGTTTTTTTTTTTTTTTTTTTTAATAGTAAAATTCATCGATCGTAGTTATGTAATGAAATAGATAATAGTATTTCAAAAACATATATTATACTTCAATTGATGAAATACCAAATAACGTTAAAAATTGGTATGGTTGATCCATTTGATAACAACTTTTAATCGATCAATCAAATTGGTAAAATTTAATTGGACATCTCATAAATTTAATATTTATATAAGAGTTATTATATTATTAGTGGATTAATTCTACGCAGAATTACTCATAGAGTAATATTTTTTTGTCGGTAATTAAAGGTCCGTTTGGCCTAACTTTTTTTAGCTTATACAAATAGCTTATGCAATATAAATTAAGTTTTATGTTATTTTATAAGTTCACACTAGTAAAAATTATAATTTTATAAGCTATTTTATCATAAACTACCTTGACAAACTTATAATAATATATAACAATTGCATAAGTTGTTTGCATAAACTCTAAATAAGAGGAAAAAAAGTCAGGCCAAATGGAACCTAAGACTCCTAGAGTAATTAAGTTGATTATTCCTTTATTATTTTTTAATGAGTTAAATATGTTTTTGGACCCTACAAAATAGTGACCTAGGACTGAAAATTTAATAAAACTTAAGCACTTAGAAAATTACATTTTATAAAGAAACTCTTTTAATTTATCCTCTTAGTAAGGGTTGAGGAGAGTAGATTTTAAGAACATCTCCATTGACAAATTCATAAACAACCAACTATTGATGATTAATATAGTCAAGAAACTATTAGATGATTAATATAATCAGCAACCATTGAATGACTTTACAGTAATATATTACATCTTATCTTATTATAATTCATGCGTGTTTTACTAATTCAAAATTCAATGGTGTAAATTTAAGTCATGTAGCTCATAATTTTTTTCTACGTCATATATATTTATATATACAAAATAATGTATACCTTTAATAAATTAATATGTTTTTTTTGTTCCGTGAACTTAATTTAGTTGGCAGAGACATTGCATTATATATGCGAAAATTTCTAGTAACTAGACTACTTGACAAAAAAAATTAATATATTTAGACAAATGAAAATAATGTATTTTTATTTGCAAGTTTCAAAAACAATATTTTTGGTTAAACTCAAATTTATTTTAAATTAAAATTTTAAATGCAACTGTTAAGAATTAAGATAATAATGATGCTTAATGATATTGTCCAACTCAATTTAGTTCTTTGCTGATTTATTAAAGATTTCCAACCTAAGATAATAATGATGTAACTGTTTTTTTTTTTGTCTAGTGGATTGATAACAAATTCTTTTTCTTCTTTCATATATGCAACTATATATGTTTTTTTCCTTTTGACAAATTCTTTGATATGCTTCTTCAAAAAAAATTTCTTTAATATGCAATTTTTTCTTTTGACACATTCTTTCTTCTTTTTTATTTTTGGTAACAATGAGGGCTAAGCCCGTTCTTTCGTATGCAACTGTTATATATAGAAAACGTTGTTTAATATTATAGAACTCAACCAGTCACACACTTACACGTAGATGATCTAAAAATATAAATTATGGTCATATATTCATTTTTTTGGTTTGGAAGTATATATGACCATTTTGGGTTCTATTCCGCTAAGTTGGCCTATTTGTTCATCTTTTGTAGGACCTTGTCCAATGGGAGACCTAATGGAGAGTTCAATATATTGGCTTGTATGTGAAAGTTTTGGCTCCTTATAAAATTATTGTCTTCTCCTAGTAGCTTCTTTAAAATAAAATTCTTATCGGTCAAAATTTCTTCAGGAGAAGGGTGATCGTTGACTGTGGAGTTATTGTTTCAACTAGTCCCACACCCGTGCGATGCACAGGTGTTATGTGGTATTTTATATTATAATGTTGAAAAATTATTCGTATAAATTGTAACAATAAGTATTATAAAATGAAAATAATAATAATAATAATAATAATAATAATAATAATATAAAAGTGATGTACTTATCACTTCCTCCAACCAATATATATACCTATATGTATAGAGAATGAGTACGGACCATCAAAATTGAATGAATTTTTTTTTGTGGGGTGCGCCAGCCAATGCAATAGTGCAACGCATAGGCGACACACTAAAATTGAATGAAATATGATAATGATAATGGTTATTATATATTTCAATCCCATAACCTAACTTTTTGCATAACCTTCCCTCTTCTCTAAAATTATAATGTAATTAAGTCAATAATGTATACACTCTTCGTATTTTTTTGTGTGACTAAATTATAAACTCTTTGTTGTTTCTATGAAAACGGTTGACATTTAAATGGGATAAATGTTGAAAGAGAATCCAACTATGTTCATCTTCATTGTCACTAAGAAATGTTATAATAATGTAGAAAAGTGTAACATCTTGTGACATCAATTTTTGGATAATTGGAGAGGTATAATTCAATAATAACGTAGAAAATTGTAACATCTTGTGACATCAATTTTTGGATAATTGGAGAAACATAATTCTTTATTATTTATTATGAGATTGATATAATATAAAAAAAAAAATAGAGATGAGAATGATATAATATAAGGAAGTGATGTGGAAACAAAAAAAAATAGAGATGAAAATGATATAATATAAGGAAGTGATGTGGCATTATTGTGTGATTTAATTGGATGTAAGTGAGTGATGTGGATTAGGGTTAAGATGGATAGTAGGAGAACTATCTAGGAATTATATATATAGATTGTTTGTTACATGTGGAAGTTTATCTTATTCCCTAACATTTTGGGGGTTCGAGGTTTTGAGAGTCTAAGGGTTGGGCGGAAAGTTAGGTTAGGTTTGACTTTTAGTTTGACATGTTTCAATTGAATGAAAGTTAGGTTAGGGTGTGGATTACTTGGAAGTCCCACAATGATATTATCTTTGCTATGAGGAGAACCTCTGAAAGAGCTCCTTGTAGATTGGGTTAAGTTCTCCTCATAGAAATAGTTTTTATGTAATTAACCACATTGACCTCCATGTTCCTTCTATGAGTGGGAGATGAAACTTGTCATGCATTAGAAAATATAGTGCTTCGTGGAACAACATCTTTGCTTCTAGACTACTTTGAAGGAGTAATGTCAACTATTCCCACAAACTAAAACGGGTCTTTACGGTGTGTTTTGTCTTTACTCACATTTTTTGGGAACTGAAGAGTACCCATCCAAAAGAGTGCTCCAGGTCAAGCACGTTTAACTCGGGTATACGTGGTGCAAATAAATTCTTACAACCATGTAGTCCCATACTTGCACAGCCTTAGGATCCCACTCATTCTGATATGAATTCAACTCATTTGTTTGCCATCTTTTTTGACGGGAAGTTGTTAGGAGCTGTTTGTTGTCTCTACATGCCCTGAGCTCTCCGCCCTCTCGTCAGTTGCAGGTGTCATATTTGTTGCAGTGTTGGTGTTGCATCTCTCTTCTCCTGCTTTGGAAGTTGAAGATGAGTTGATGGAGGTCTCAAGATTTGGTAGTGTCCACCGTTCGTCTGAGTCGAACTTATTATTGGAAGGTGATATATAGTTGGAAGTTTGGGTAAAGTGGAAGATTTGTCGCCTAAAAGATGGAAGAGTTAGGGGTGAAGGATTTGAAAATATTCAACAAGTCTCTTTTAGTATTTAGAGCAAACAACCAACAATTTATTTTTGTTTCTAGCACATTAATCTTCCTAATAGATTAGGAGGGAAATATGCTTTTAATATAGCATCACTCATACTATAGTGTTTGTCATACAACTCTTTTTGTTCCTAGCTATAAAACTTTCAAAATACAAATTATCATATTACATTTCATACAAACTAGGACTACTATATACACTAGGACATTCAATTTGTGGCATTGAACATATGATGAAGAGATCATCATATAATGGTTACCTAGGAAAAGGAACAGTTTGTGATAGATCATTTAAAAATGTCGATTCATCTGTAGCTTTTTCTCTTCCATTATTTCTCTGAACCATCTCCAAAGATAGACATTCATTTAGCTCTGCCAATATTTTCCTAATGTCTGGCCTTTCATCAACATTTCTTGAAGTGCATAACATTGCTATCTCAACAATTTTCCATGCAGAACTGATGTTGAATTCACCCTTCAACTTTGGATCAACAAGATTTTCAATATCTCCTGCTCTGATTAGAGAGGTAACCCATTCAAGTATGTGAATGCTTTGTTCCGCCGTTCTTACTATTGCTTGACGACCGGTGATCAACACAAATAGAATTATTCCAAAGCTATAGATATCATTTGTTTTATTTGTGCTTCCTGTTCTCTGACATCTATTAAACAAAACAAGTAAATAAATTGTATAAGTAATCCTTAAATGCTTTAGATATCATTTATTTAGCTTTTATATAAACACTTACTCAGGATCAATGTAACCAAATGTACCAGCAAGGCGCGTTGATATATGAGTGTCATTATCGTTAAAAGTTCTACTTAGACCAAAATCGGCAATCTTGGCATGCATGTTTTCATCTAGTAATATGTTGGAAGGCTTCAAATCTCTATGCATAATAGGTGGTTTACATCCATTATGCAGATAATCCAATCCTAAAAAACCACACTAATTAAAAGCGAAGTAAAGGTACACTACAATGCAATAAAGATGTTTCGATATATAAATAGAACATTACCGTGTGATGCATCAACTGCAATGTTAATTCTCTCATTCCATTTTAAGATATTTGAATTTTCCACTGCATAAAAATATACATTAGTCTTGAAATTTTGTACAAGAATTTAAAATGAAGGCATAGGATAGCACAGTGGAAAAAGTTTGATTTTATAACTTCAAGAGACAGAGATCAAATACTGACATTATTGACAAAATATAAATTACCTAATAAGAGTTGCTGGAGATTTCCATTGGCCATATACTCATAAATCAATGCTTTGGTTTCATCTTCATCACAATATCCAATGAGGGAGACCAAATTTCTATGATGAACAACCGTTAGAAGTTGTGCCTGCATTTTAAATTTTATCCCTATCATTAACTATGAATATAAAAATCGATTATGTTGTTTTTAACTTGAATACAATGTCTAACCTCTGATTGAAATTCCTTATAACCTTGCACTGATGATGGTGAAAGCATCTTAACAGCGACTCGAGTTTGATCTTGTAGTGTACCTAAGTAAACTTTTCCAAATCCTCCTTCTCCGATAATAGTTTTGAAGTTATCAGTAATATTGAGAAGTTCAGTGTAATTGAATGCTTGATGGTTTGATTTCATGGTACCCTTTTTCTTAGAATTTGAAGACGTGGGCATAGCTACAATAATGATAAAGAAAATTGAATGAAAGTATGCAATGACATGAAAAAATAAGTATAAAACACATTTGATGCAAAAAATACCTATTGTCCTCCATGAATTAGCTATTTGTCTTCTGAATCTCCAAAAGCCAAAAGAAATCAAGAGGATTACTATTAATGCAGAAAATGATGCAATAAGTGGTGCAGACAAATTCTTCTTCTTCTTCTTCTTTTTGTTGCATGTTTCAGTCGTACAAAGACCAGGGTTATCTTCGACACTGAAAGAAGTAAAAAATGCTTAGGTATTAGTTATCATATCACTGGTGAATGATGATTTTGCATTATCTTGCTTTAAGTTAAACTAAGATTACATCTTTTTAAGATATTGAGTTCAAGCTTTTTGGAAGCGTCGATCAGGAAAAATTTCAGGAATAGGCTGATTTAGGAGCATACCTTAGTGATAGTGAACCTGCTCTTGATCTCTTTAGGAGTTCACTTGAAACTACCCCTGTGAGGTTGTTCTTCCTCAAGTTTCTGCTAACACAAGACAAATCAATATCAAACATTATCTTTTATACTAATTATAATCACTGAAAGTATATGTGATGCATCCAAACTGGACTTACAAGACTTTTAGTGAATGCAGTTGGGTCAGAAAATCTGGTAAAGGACCTTCTAAGCTATTATTTGATAAATCTCTGAAAGGAAAACATTTAAATGAGGAGTTACAATTTTAAATCCCCAATAAAGTGAGAATAATTTCCAAATTGAATGGGATTAATTAGAAACTCACAAGTATTGTAACATAGTGAGGTTTGATATGGAAGATGCTATCTCCCCTGTCAATCCATTTGAAGACAAATTCCTGGTTGCATTTATAAATATAATTTTAGAGGATATTGAAGTTTTTGAATTTATGCACAAGGTTTTTTTTTTTAATGGCAAGGTTAGTGGAGGTTGTTGGCTTCTTGTGATTAAGGAGTTCGTCGTTCAAAGATGGTTCAAGGGGTGTGGTGCTTGCGACGGATCTAAGACAGGGGTTTGATGGCGGCTGCGATGGATTTGAGTTAGAGGCGATGCGGGGTGTGGTGGTGAGGTGCATGACGTGGAAGTGTTGGATTTGGTGCCACTGGGTGTGTGGTTGATGCCGTGTGTGGTGGGCTTTCTTCGATACTCGATAATAAACTGACCGCTTTCAAATCTGTTAAGATTTGGAGGTTTCATTTTTGAATCTCTAATGATTTCCAAATCTGCTGAGATTTACAGGTTTCTTCTTATCTGGATGACCTTTTTCGCGTCAGTGTTGACTGTTTGGAGGCGGAATGCGAGCTGAGACTTATCTGCATATGTTTTCACTCTACCGTTTCCCCATCAATTTTGGCTCAAGGAGTTGCTTTTTAGATTCT
This sequence comes from Trifolium pratense, assembly GCF_020283565.1. NCBI lineage: Eukaryota > Viridiplantae > Streptophyta > Magnoliopsida > Fabales > Fabaceae > Trifolium > Trifolium pratense. Next base: position 46,402,529 of record NC_060063.1, on the reverse strand, counting down.
GATGTGCCGAGCACTTTTGATTCGAGTTCGGGAGTTGAGTCTAGTTGCATCTTTTTGGCTTAGGCTGATGGTCTTCAGTGGTTTGGAGGCCGAGGATTTTCCTTCTTAGAATGAGATTAGAAGGGTTCCTCTATTAGGTGGCGTATGGTTTTGGCTTTATTCACCGGTGTTCCGCTTATATACGGCGTATTTATTTTGTAGTTCTGTTTTTCCCGACCATTCTTCGTCTTATATAGAGAAGAAAAAAAAGATAAGAAAACAACGTTGCAGAGAAGTACGGATAAATGAAAGTACAATATATAAACAATTTCTAGATAGAGTACTCTTATAGCGGCTCCAAATTAAACTGGAGCCACTCAACAAAGAAATCATCGGAATAGAAGGCGAGGAATAGACTCACACCTCACCAAGACCACCAAGAACCACGGTCACCACCTCACAAGACGCTAACAGTTTCAGTACAAAATCGATTGCAACTCTCATTCATAGTAGAAACAAGGGTTAGGAGAGTTTTTAACCTTCAACCAAATATACGACAAATGGATTTCCTCCAATTAAGTCATTTTGAGATTTCCAAAAAGATCAAGTGAATTTATGCATATGGTTTATTGAAGGGAATGTAAACTTACAATGATGTGATTCTTGGAGGGTTATTGCCATCATCAATACTGCAGTTTAAGCCTTCCCACATATATTTCACTGGACCACATGGATCTCCTTGCCAATTTCTAGCCACCCCATATGCATTCTTGATGTTTGTGATAGTATCAACTAATATTTGGTATTAAGACAAATAGTTCAAAAGGATTTTTTTGGGATGTCAAACATATTATAACAAAGAAAATATGGAAAAAAGTAAAAGAGTCAAAGATAATCAGAAGTACTCAAAATCAAAAAAATAAAGCAACTAGTAAAGGAAGAAAATAGAAGTAGTATTATTAAATTTGTTGATTATTAATATTATTTACAAGTCTATCCTTCAAAAGAAAGAATTATAGTATCTCCTACAAGAATTTTATCAATGCATTTCAAACACAACTGTTTTCCATAACTTTTGCTTCCTTGAAGCACTACGTAACATTATGATTTCTATAAAAAATTGTAACCATTCTATAAATATGCTTGAAATCAACCAACTAATCATGTGAAGGCTATAAATATTATGAGTTGAAAATTTTTAAGAACCAATTTGCAATATTTGAACAAATTTAGGGGTCAATTTGCAATTAAAAAAATATAGGGGTCAATTTAAAAATTTCGAAACATATTGTAGGAAGGAAGTTCAAATTCCTCACTTTTTGGTGTCGTTTGAAATTCCTTAAATTTAACTTGGACAAAATACTTCATAAATTTCTACTATTATTTTAAAAATTTTCCAAATTAATCATCCAAAGGGAATTTTGACCGAAAAATTTAAATTATCTCAAAACATTTTTTTTTTTGACAAAGTCAAAACATTGCTTATAATTCTTAATTCTCTAAAATTTCTAATTCCCTCATTCAATCACATAATTTCATGATAGTATTTATTACGGATTGTTGAAAAAGATGAAAAATAGTTATAATCATGTTGATAAAGAAATATCTAAGAGGTGTATAGTATTCTTTTTTGGAAAATGCTAAACAGTGCCCCCGGGGCACTGGTTAAGCATGTTAAAATAGAAATTTTGTCTCGAAATGCGTACATTCAATGCCTCAAAAGTACAAAAAGTTGTCTTTTTAATATAAATTTTATTTTTTATTTCCTTTTTAGGTATACTTAACAAGTGCCCCAGGGACACTGTTTAGCATGACCCTTCTTTTTTTCAAATAAATCAAAGAGCTAGCTTACTGTGAGTACTTCCGGCTTTCATTTTTACTTTGGATTTATCACTGTATTGTGTATCCCCTTTTTTATATTTATAAATATATATATATATATATATATATATATATATATATATCTTTGCCATTCAAAAAAAAAAAAAGAGGTAGCTTACTATCAACTTGTTGAGTTTCTGATTGTGAGAAGTCTTTAACTATATAAATCTCAAAGGCATTGAGGATGGGTGGAAGAGTTGAATTCTCTGTCTTAGTAAGGGAAAATATATATCTTGAGGCTCCAGTCATAGGTGTTTGACTAAATATGGTATCTGGTGACCGGTATACAGGTACCTCAAATTCATACAAAGACACTCCATTCACTGTGATGTTGAATATTCTAGTTTCATTTTCTGCAAGCTTCTCAACCTCGTTAAAGTGCAAATATGCGTAGTATTGCTCATTTACATTTTCTGCATCAAAAAATATTTGTACAGGGGCACTGACATTTACTGGTGTAGCAGCAGTTCTCATAACAATTGCTGGTGCGTTATATATACTCTTTGTTAATAGACCTTCATCGGTGCTTAATTGTTTCATGCCATTCCACTCAAAAGGTAACCAGACGCGGTCATAAACATCATCTTTGTACCTGTACATGACCAAAAATATTATCAATAATCGATTTATATAAATATCAAAGTTAGCGCTAGCTATTTAATTAATGATGCGTTGATAGTTCCGTAGCACTGACAGTCTGACACTTCCAATTGAAGACGTGTCTGGTGTCTGATATGTGCTAGTGTCGTGTCTATATCTTACCTGTATTCTAAGTTTGTGATGGAACCTATATCAAATCGAAAGAAGAGTGATAATATTGATTTTGCTGAGTAAGAAACATAAGCTTCTTTGTTCAAAGGCCTCAATTCTATAGCTGAAATGAACGGAGTCCCTGTGCCGGTGTTGACAAGACATGGTTGTATGTAATCTAGTAAAGGAGTATATATGATCTCACTGGTTGTGATTCCTGATAAATTGGTGAATTTCACTGTATCCCAAACATTAGCTCCAAAAGTAAGATCAAATTGTGGTGGATCATTTAGATTATCATAGTTACCATAATAGAAAGAAGCTCTGATTAAATATTTAGTACCATTTGTTACATCTATTCTGTAACAATTTTTCACTCCAATTGGAAAACTCCTCACATATTGTAGTTGCTGTTTAACAGGAATATTGCCATTTACCCTCTTACTTTCACCAGTATCTATGAATTTGGCATCTGAAATGTAATTTATCTTTGTCTCCAATGAAGAATAGTCTGAATTTTCAGGTAGACCACAATCTAAGCTAATGAATCCTGACACATAAAACAAAGAAAAAATTCAGCTATATACGTGAGATAAATCAGCTATATTCATATTCATAAACAAACTGAACCTGGTTCTTGAGCTTGTATCAAAACCAATATAGTAAGGACACCAAGCCATACTGAAAAAAATTGCAGTAACATTGCCACTTTTCTTTGCTTCATTAGGAATATAATACACAAAATAGTGATGATGAGTGATAATCTTATACACAAGTAAATTAAGTAATCTTATAAAGTCGCATTATGCTTCAATATACAATGCTGTCAATTTTATTAGTGTCATTTTTTTTTTAATATGCAAATATAAGTCTAAACAAGTACATATAAATTGGAGTACAAGAAGTACGATAAATCCAAAATAAAGAAAGCAAGTGTCATGTTTTAGTATTATTTTTTTAAATACTGTACAAAATATATATATTATTTTCTAGACAGAATTAGTCTCTTAGCAGATACAGAAAGTCTCATAAAAAATTCAATGTGTATCTGTTGTACTGTTGCTGCGGATTTGAGAATTAGTCTCTTAACAGATATAAAAAGTCTAAGTCATGAGAATTAAGAAGACCTTACTTCTGTGAAATGTTTAGGAGAATTTTTTTTCTTCTGTTTTTTTTGGGATTGCCTTTCCTGGTGTGGTGTGACTCTGTTCTGGCCCCTGTTGGACTTGATCTGTTTTACTGTTCTGTTCTATTGTTAGCTTGTCCATATGCTTCTTGTGTACTTTGGTTCAAGTGTGTGATTAATAAACTTTTGTTAATCCGACGAGGGGTTCATGTAGTATGCAAGAGGAATGTGAACCGAATTACATTTGGTCCGATTCATATAAATTTGTGATAAAAGTAGTTTTAAAAGTTTACGTGAGTTTAACTCAATTGATAAAGATATCGCATTATATGCATAACAGTTTGAGTTCTAGATATTCTATTTTTTTATACATCAGTTCTAGATATTCAATTTATTCACTTTAAGAAGGTGAAATCTTAAAACGATAGAATTCTAATCAAGAGAAAAAAAAATAGTTTTATAAAATATTAAATATGTATTAATAGATTAGTGATAGGCTCTAATGTTTGCTACTGCAAGTAGGGGTGATCGCGGTGCGGTTTGGTTCGGTTTTGAGCATAAAAGTCATCCTAACCGCGAGATAAAAATGCATGCGGTTCGGTTTAGTTCGGTTGATTTTTAAAAAGTCATCCAAACCAAACCAAACCAAACCAATGCGGTTTGGATCGGTTCGGTTGGTGCGGTTTAAAACATAACGATTGTACTGAACAATTTTAAGCATAAAAAAAAATAAAAAATTGAAGTTCCAAAATAACATTGTAGTACCAACAAAAATTATTTATCCAAAATAACATTATAGTAACTTACAATTTTAAATATATAAAAAAATTGAATTTTCAAAATAACATCACGGTACCGATAAAATTTGTTTATTTAAAATAACATTACAACACCAAAATAAAATTTCAGTACAAAAAATAAAAACAACTTGAAGTTCGATTAATTTGGTCGACTGACTTGGTAATTGGGCATGTATATTGAAATATAAATATATTTTCTTTTACGATATTGGAATATAAATATATAATAGTAACTTAATGCGGTTTTTGCGGTTATCCGCGGTTTTTGCGGTTTTTGCGGTTTGCGGTTTTGCGGTTTGCGGTTCAGTAAGAAAGCCATCCAAATACATCCAAACCAAATGCGGTTTTTGCGGTTTTCGGTTTGGTTTGGTTCGATTTGCGGTTTTACTTTTGGATTGGTTCGGATACGATCACCCCTAACTGCAAGGTCCTTGGTTAAAATCTGTTTATTTTTTTTTATTTTTTTTTTATGTTATTTATAATTTAAATAGACAACGACTTTATTTATTTTTTGCATTTTTTAGGGGTCATTTAATTTTTGAAGATAGATTCTACTATTTATGCTATATTTTAATAGAATGGTATTTTAATTTGTTCTCTAATTTTTATTATTATAAAATTTATTTTATATTAAAATTGGTAAATGTTTATTAATTTTAATAGTTTACTAGAGAGAGTAGTTTTTAGAAACAACTCAAATAAGAACTTCTTCTCTTTTTGTTTTGACTCAATCTCCAATGACAAATTCTTAAACAACCAACAATTGGATTATTAATAATCAGCAATTATCAAGTGCTTTGACAATGGTGTGATTTTCCTAATATAATAAGCAATTATCGAGTAATACTTTGACAATGGATGATTAAACAACCAACTATATCATACCTAAAAAATTCATTCATATTTCTTACTAATTCAATGGTGTGATTTTTAAGTAAGTCATACCTAAAAATTCATTCATAATTTACTAATTCAATGGTTTAATTTTAATTATTATTTATTTTCTAGTTGAATACAACAAATTCATTTTTCTTTCGGATGTAACTTTTAAATATAAAAGACGTTGCTTCCAAAATATAAAAGCAGTTGATTAATATTTAATACTTCATCCTTCTCAAAATATAAGAACTCAATTATCACTGCATGTATGTCAATACATGATTTTAATTGCAAATATCTTTAATTGTCAATGAGTAAAAATTATAAAAATTTGATATTTTGAAAATATTCATCGAAACAAATCAAACAAGATCTTATATGATAATATTTACATTTATATCCTCTTAGAAAAATACGGTCAAAACAAGACATATGAATAGTGCATTTAGTCAAAGTAAGTCTTATAAAAAGGGCAGGGCCGGTCCCGACTATTTGGAGGCCCGGCTTAAAAATTAAAATTGGACCCTATATAAGAAAATGTTAAAAAATTAAAAAGAATTATCCTTTATTTAAATTATAAGTAACATAAGAAACATTCAACAATGAATTGGTTTAAGTAGTAAGAATGTTCGTCCCCTTAAACACGTGGTCATGAATTCGATTCCATGGCTCATGCTTATGAAGAAAATTCGGTTGCGAGGTGAGAAAATTCCTAATCAAGAATCTTTGTAATTATTGTAGGGTCTTAAAATTAACATTGATAATATATAACTATTATTATAGGCTCTTAAAATTAATCTATTGATTATATTTGCTTGTATTTTATAAATACTAACAATATATGACTATTATTATACAACCTCAAAATTTTGGGTTGAGGTCTTCAAAATTTAGAGACCCGATGCAGTCGCTCACTTTGCACCCGGAGGGACGGAGGGAGTATTAAAGAACTCAACCTGTCACACACTCACACGTAGCTGATGTCCAATATATAATAACAAAAATAAGAGTCAAAATATATAATACCTAAACATGCATATTTTACTATTACAAATGGTTTAATTTTAATTATTTATATTCTAGTTGATTTTAGATGCAGCTATCCACTACTCAAAATTAGGAAAAGTACTCAACCTCTCACACACTCAAACATAGATAGACAATGAAGCACAAACACATGTATGTGATCCGATAATATTTCAGTTATTGAAAATATAGGATATAATGCATTTAGGGCATGTTTGGTGTGCATAGTGACAGCTTAAAATATAAAACAGGATAAAGATAGGATATGATAACAGTAGGATAACAGTTATACTCAGTTATCATATCCCGTGTTTGGTGCACACAGGATAACAACCATGATAACTATTATATTTTGTTTTTAATACGTACTTGCTCATAATAATATGATAAGATATATTACATATTTAAATGACAAAATTACTCTTGTAAAACAATTGATATTTTTTTAAAACTTTGAATTTTATAAATAAAAAATTTAAATAACTAATCAAATAACTTTATATAATTTCAAATAAAAATCATGAGAAAATAATCAAGTTTAATTTTTGATATAAATCGTGATCAAATAAATAACTCAATAATATATACATGTTAGATAAGCCAAATAAATATATGATATATCTTATACGTAAATAATAAAACTACTATTACAAAAGAATTATATTTAATTTTTTATAAAATTTAAATTAATATCCTTTTTTTCAATTTTTCAAAAAATTAATATCCCTCCAATTTGAAGCTTAAGATCCATCCTATTGCCTCAATTCTTAATCAATCACTTCTCATTCATCATCACACACACACAATCCTTTTCCCTTTTACAAAATTAATTTTAGAGTATGTTTTCAATGTCAATTTTGTTATTTTTTTTCTTGTTTATGAATTTTGGTTTTTAATATTGTGCGGTGACGATACTTATGTGGACTAGAGTTTCTGATCTGGACAACTTCACCCAGAATCTGATTATCAACCCCTTGGCTGTCTGAGCACACACAATCTGATTATATTTAATTTTTTTTTAGTCTACCGACTAGACTCACACACTATAAATGTAGAAAAGTGAAAATTTTAAAGTTCGAATCTTAACCCTTTCAATAATGTCGTTATAGTAACTACCATATGAGCTACCTTTAACGACCACTTAAAAGTTTTATTAATGGAGGAAAAAACAATATTAAAAAATACAGAAACAGTACAAGAACAAAATAGAAAATAAGAGGAATCAGAAGAACATTCAACATACAACTATCTAGAAAACACACACATGCAAAGCCAAATGCACACATAATTGAACTTGTACGGTCGTTGCTGTGCTCAATGGGATCCGCCGTCTGACCACCTTTGTTAGAAAAACTTTCGATACAAGGAGCCGGTCGAACCCTTTGTCGAACCATCGACTCTAATACCACTGTTGGATCACGAGAGGGCAACCGATGGATCATGCACATTGAGTTTGTGAGTTGGATACCACACTCTAACCAAAAACCTTAAGACATTAGATTTATGGGTCCTCTCACTTATAAAGTGTGCAATCTCTCCCTCGGAGAGGTTGACAAGGATCAACTACAAAGAAATACAACACACACAAGACGCCGCCAACCAACCAAACCTCAGAAGAACTAGCTCCACGCCCCACCAAACTCTATCAGTACCGACAACAAATAGGTTGCATACCCCACTCATAAAAGGAATAAGGGGTGCCAGGTTTTTTACTTAAAACTCATTTTCAAGATAAAAGTTTCACCAAATCAACGAGACAATCGGCGGAAAATGTGCACATAAATAATCCTAATTGCTTAGGAGTGAAAACGTGCTTTTAATTAAGCATCACTCATATTATAGTAGTTGGCACACAACTCTCTTTTAGTTCCTAGAACCAGAAAACTTTCGAAATACAAAATAATATATACTATATTACATTTCATTCAAACCAGGACTACTATACTAAGACTATAAGACATTCAAAATGACATTGATCATATAACGAAGAGATCATCCTATTATGGTTACCTAGCAAAGGGAGCTGTTTGTGTTAGATCATTTAAAGAAATAGATTCAACTATAACTCTTTCTCTTCCATTATTTCTCTGACCTATCTCCAAAGATAGACATTCATTTAGCTCTGCCAATATTTTTCTAATGTCTGGCCTTTCAGCAACATTTCTTGAAGTGCATAACATTGCTATCTCAACAATTTTCCATGCAGAATTGATGTTGAATTCACCCTTCAACTTTGGATCAATAAAATTTTGAATATCACCTGTTCTGATTAGAGTAGTAACCCATTCAAGTATGTGAATGCTTTGTTCGCCCTTTCTTACTATTGCTTGACGACCGGTAATCAACACAAATAGAATTATTCCAAAGCTAAAGATATCGTTTGTTTTATTTGTGCTTCCTGTTCTTTGACATCTATTGACAAAACAAATAAATAAATTGTATAAGTAATTAATCCTTAAAGTTATTATGTTAAAAAGAACTTGTGTACAAAGGCATGGAATCAAATGCTTGAAATGATTATTAATGTAAAGTAAATGCTATTTGACGTTTATATCGAACACTTACTCAGGATCAATGTAACCAAATGTACCAGCAAGACGCGTTGATATATGAGAGTCAATATCACTACCAAAAGCTCTACTTAGACCAAAATCGGCAATCTTGGCATGCATGTTTTCATCCAGTAATATGTTGGAAGGCTTCAAATCTCTATGCATAATAGGTGGTTTACATCCATTATGCAGATAATCCAGTCCTATAAATCCACACTAATTAAAAGGAAAGTAAAGGTACACTACAATGCAATAAAGACGTTTCCATATATAACACATTACCGTGTGATGCATCAACTGCAATGTTAAGTCTCTCATTCCATTTTAAGATTTTTGAATTTTTCACTGCAAAAAAATAGACATTAGTCTTGAAATTCTGGACAAGCATTTAAAAAGAAGGCATAGGAGAAAAAATCATTTCTTTTGCCCTTATTCCTGCCTTATTCTTAATCTTTGTCGTCCATTGAAGAGTTTGATTTTATAACCATAAGAAACGGAGTTCAAATTCCATAACAGACAGTTGTAAAATATTCATTAGTATATCCTTAGTAATAATATAAACTATTGTGCACTTAAAATTTTTATCTGGGTTTTGTTGATGAAAAAAATTCTTCACATATGTTAACCTTTAAAATTCATATTAACCAGATCATAGTAAATCTATTATTGATAATAACTGATATTGTTGATAAAATATAAATTACCTAATAAGAGTTGTTGGAGATTTCCATTGGCCATGTATTCATAAACCAATGCTTTGATGTTACCTCCATCACAATATCCAATGAGGGATACCAAATTTCTATGATGAACAATCGTTAGAAGTTGTGCCTACATTTTAAATTTTATCTCTATCATTAACTTTGAATATAATGTAGGACTCTCCTTTTAATTATATCACTTCACTAAAATAAAAATTGAGAATATGTTGTTTTTAAACTTGAATACAATATCTAACCTCTGATTGAAATTCTTTATAACCTTGCACTGATGTTGGTGAAAGCCTCTTAACAGCGACTCGAGTTTGATCTTGTAGAGTGCCAAAGTAAACTTTTCCAAATCCTCCTTCACCAATAATAGTTTTGAAGTTATCAGTAATATTGAGAATTTCAGTGTAACTGAATGCTTGATGTTTTGATTTCATGGAACCCTGTTTCTTAAAATTTGAAGATGTACCTACAATAATGTTAAAGAAAATCGAATGAAAGTATGCAAGAACATGGAAAAATATTTTGTGGCAGAAAAGCAATAAAAGATGACATAAATTTAAAACACTATTTTGCACATGAATGCAGGTAATTTTACAGAGAGTGGAATTGAATAGGAAACGTCATGTTTTCTATAGTGAAAAGCATTCAAGCATCAGATACATTCGTGGTCGTTGGATCAAGATCAAATGGTCTAAGGTTAAATGCTAGTTTTAATTGAGTTACTAAAACCAAATCAATATGAACATGTATATATGTATTCCAAGAATTACCAATTTGTCTTCTGAATCTCCAAACTACAAGTGAAATCAAGAGGATTACAATTAATGCTGAAAATGATGCAATAAGTGGTCCAGATAAATTCTTCTTCTTCTTTTTGCATGATTCTGGTGTACAAAGACCAGGGTTATCTTCCACACTGAAAGAAATCAAAAGTGCTTAAATATTAGTTATCTTTTTTTATTTTTCTTAATATATTGATAGGACATATCCGGACACAAGATGTACTCGAATAGGTACAGATAAAATAAACACCACTGCACTGGCAGGACGAGAAAAACAACTGTGCGACAAAAAATCAGCACAGAGGGTTTTAAATTGCGGACCGCACCACCTGATGTGGCCGCAATATTGCGGATGCGGACGGCAGTGCAACCACATCAGACCGCAATTACGGTGTGAACTTAAATCACACACGATGCCGCAACGAAACTGCAATGCAACAACATTTTTCCGCAATGCAACAATGTTTTTACCGCAACGAACCGCAACAGGTATAAAATTAGAATCTAGATGAACATTTGAAGAAAAGAAGAAGATGAAACACACTGAACAACTGAATTTTCACTAATGTTGTTCTGGCCTAGGTTTCTAGGTTGTGTATGGAAGTTTGGTTTCTGCACTGGGTTTGGTAAATTTGTCACTCATAGAGAGAATTATAAATAAAAGATATATAAGAAATTACAATAATTATAGTTTTTATTCTGTGTTTGTGCGGGTAGAAAATTATTTCACACTGCAACGGCCACAACCGCAATGGCCACAGTCGCAACCGCGACCCCAACCACAATTTAAAAGCTTCTACAGAGGCTCACGTTTCTTGAATATAATGTGAATTAATGTAGCTTTGATTATGAGATATACCTTAGTGATAGTAAACCTGTTTTTGATCTCTCAAGGAGTTCATTTGAAACCAACCCTGTAAGTTTGTTCTTCCCCACGTTTCTGCTAACACAAGACAAATAAATATCAATATATCATACATTATCTTTTATACTAATAATCACTGAAGTTACATTTGATGCATCCACATTGGCCTTACAAGACTTTTAGTGATTGCAGTTGCGTCAGAAAAACTGGTAAAGGACCTTCTAATCTATTATTTGATAAATCCCTGAAATGAAAACATTTAAATGAAAAGTTACAATTTTAAATCCCCAATAAAGTGAGAATAATTTCCAAATTGAACGGGATTAATTAGAAACTCACAAGTATTGTAACATAGTGAGGTTTGATATGGAAGATGCTATCTCCCCTGTCAATCCACTTGAAGACAAATTCCTGGTTGCATTTACAAATATAATTTTAGAGGATAATTGAAGTTTTTGAATTTATGCATGACTTAATTAAGGGTTTGTAAACTTACAAAGATGTGATTCTTGGAGGGTTATTGCCATCATCAATACTACAGTTTAGGCCTTCCCATATAAACTTGACAGGACCACATGGATCTCCTTGCCAATTTCTAGCCACCCCATAAGCATTCTTGATGTTTGTGATTGTATCAACTAGTATTTGAGTAAATCATTAAAATCAAGCAATTTGGTAATAGATTTTTATTTTAAATGTCAAATTAATATATTAAAACAGAGAATGGAAGAAAAGTACAAAGAGTTAAAGAGAACCATAAGAGTAATAGGTGAACCAGAAGAAATTACGCACTATTGAAAATACTCGGTGTGTTTCGATGGAAGAATGTTTTGAAATTACTCTTTCAATAATTTGTTGACTATTACTATTAAGAATTGAAGGGTAATATTTGAAAAAGAATGTATATTATTGACAAGTTTAACGTAAAAACTACTTTTCATAATTCTTGTGCATTTGTAAAAGAGGTCATATATATTGGGACGGAGGTAGTAATTAAAGCAGATGAAAAATATTCCCCGTCGTGAGGATAACTTAGTTGGTTGGGACTTGGGAGATTGCATGTTATATGCATGACCGGGGTTTAAACCCTGAAACTCCCACTTATTCATCTTAAAAGTGAATATCTAGCCGATAAACTGCTTGACCAAACAAAAAAAAAAAAACAAATGAAAATACATCAAGAGAGTGTTATATTTAGGTAGGAAGTATGTTTTTCAAAAACTAAAAGGCTAGCTCACCATCATCCTGTTGAGTTTCAGATTGTGAGAAATTTGTTACTTTATAAACCTCGACGCCATTGAGGATAGGTGGAAGGGTTGAACTCTCAGTCTTAGACAGGGTAAATATATATTTTGTGGCTCCAGTCAAAGGTGTTGGAGTATATCTGGTATCTGCTGACTGGTATATAGGTACTTCAAGTTCAGCCAAAAGCTCTCCATTCACTGTGATGTTGAATGCTCTAGTTTCATTTTCTGCTAGCTTCTCAACCTCATTAAAGTGCAAATATGTGTAGAATTGCTCATTTACATTTTCTGCATCAAAACTAAATTTTACAGGGGCACTGTCGTTTACTGGTGTAACTGCGGTGCTCATAACAATTGTTGGTGGGTTATAAATGTTCTGAAATAATAGATCATCGTCGGTGCTTAATTGTTTCATCTCGTTCCACGGAAAAGGTCGCCAAATGCGGTCATAAACATCATCTTTGTACCTGTTATTTATATTTTGTACATGACCAAAAAAATTATCAATAATTTATTTATATAAATATTAAAGTTAGCTAATTAATTAATTTGTTGCTATTTCTGTAGCTTTGACATTTTTTATCGAAGACGTATCCGGTGTCTGATACGTGTTAGTGTTTATTACTAACACGAGTGAGGATGAGGAGTGTCATTCAATTAGTTGATATCCACAAATTGTTACGAGTTTCGAAATGTCACTATCGTATCTGTGTCTATGACTATGCTAATTGACTCCATCTTACCTGTATTCTAAGTTTGTGACGGAGCCTACATCAAATCGAAAGAAGACCGATAATACTGATTTATCTGAGTATGAAACATAAGCTTGCTTGTTCAAAGGCCTCAATTCTATAGCTGAAATGAATGGAGTCCCTTTGCCAGTGTTAACAAGACATGTTTGTATGTAATCTTTTGATGGAGTGTAAATGATCTCCCTTACTGTGGTGAGTGATATATTGGTGAACTTCACCGTATCCCAAACATTAGCTCCAAAAGTAAGATCAAATTGTGGTGGATCATTTAAATCATCATAGTTACCATAATAGAAAGAAGCTCTGATTAAATATTTAGTACCATTTGTTACATTTATTCTGTAACAATTTTTCACTCCGTTAGGAAAGCTTCTCACATAATCTAGTTGCTGTTTACCGGTTATATTGCCTTGTACCCTCTTACTTACACCAGTATCTATGAATTTGGAATCAGATATGTAATTTATGCCTGTAAGCTTCTCAGAATAGGTTGAATTTTCTGGTAGACCACAATCTAAGCTAATAAATCCTGAGACATATGAACAAAGAAAAATTAGTATCTACTATGTGACATAAATTAGCTATATACGAATTCATAAACAAACTGAACCTGATTGATCTTGAGCTTGTATCAAAACCAAAATAGTAAGGACACCAAGCAATACCGAAAGAAAATGCAGTAACATTGGCACCATTGTTTGCTTCATTAAGAAGATAATTAGCAATACACAAGTCACAAGTAATAATATATACTGTTATAGAGTCGCATTTCGGTTCAAATTACATATCCAATGACCAATGCTGTCAATTTTATTAGGGTCATGTTTTTTTTTCTATTTTTTTTTTTAATTGCAAATATAAGTACAAGAAGTACAAGAAGTACGGTAAATCCAAAGTAAAGAAAACAAGTGTCATGTTTTAGTATTATTTGTTTTTTTTTTTTTTTTCAAAATACTCTACAAAATGTTTAAGAGACTTTTTTTTCTTCTCCTTTTTGTTTTGACTCAATCTCCAATGATAAAATCTTAAACAACCAACTATTGGATGATTAATAGAATCAGAAATAATCTAGGACTTTGACAATGGTGTGATTTTACTAATATAATAAGCAATTATCGAGTTATACTTTGACAATGGATTATTAAAAAACCAACTATATAATATCTAAGCAATCAATTCATATTTATTTCCAATACTAATTCAATGGTGTGATTTTTAAGTATGTCGTACCTAAAAATCCAACCATAATTCACTAATTCAATGGTGTAATTTTAATTATTTATTTTCTTTCAGATGTAACTCTTAAATAAAAAAACACGTTGCTTAATATTAAAGAACTCAACCTGTCACACACTCACATGTAGCTGATTTCCAATATAACCATAAAAATAAGAGTCCAAATATATAATACTTATTACTCAAAAAAGTATATAATACCTAAACATGCATATTTTACTAATTCAATTATTTATATTCTAGTTGATTTTAGATGGAGCCATCGAATGCTGAAAAATAAAAAAGTACTCAATCTCTCACACACTCAAACGTAGATATGCAATTTTATACTTGAATTTGTGATCATCGGTTAATTTAATCCTCTTATTCTCTCTCTCTCTCTCTCTCTCTCTCTCTCTCTCTCTCTCTCTTATATATGTCATCTAAAAAAAAAATCCCTCCAATTTTTTGAAATAGCAAAAATGTCGCTCACTTCCATATAAATAGTTGTAATGGTCTTTCATTTACTAATGAGAAACTCATATTATAACAATCATCTATTTTTTCGTTTAGATGTTAGAACATTCTTCAACGATTGCTTGTATTGCAAGAAACTCATAAACTGCGCTAATAAAGGTTACTTCATATGCGATCTTACACAGAAAAGTAATATAATAACCCTGTATATCATATTAAATGATAAAGCACCACACATCACAAACATGATTTGGTCAAAAAAATTAGCACATAATCTTAGTTCATACAGTTCTGTTTTAAAAATCATCAAACATATCTCTTGCATAAAAGGGCAGAGTAAGAATATATTAGATAACATCAGTTCATTGTTATGAATAAGTTGCTGCCACAAAAGAAAGCAATAAGCTGCCAGTGAAAAAGAAGAAGAACAAAGAAGCCAAAAAAAAGCTCCAATAATGGCAGAGGCTCAAAACATTGAATAACCATGTAATCGAAAACTGGGAAACTAAAACACAGTCTCAAAACCAGCAGGCTACAAGAAACATCAGCAGGTCTGATACCCAACTCTTGTATATCAACCGTCAATAATAATCATGCGTCTGTGTACTGCCTATTATTGTCCACCAGAGTCATGGCATGATTCTTCTAAAAAGTTACACAGTCAGGATACTAAGCTACCTTTTCTTTCCTACAACTCAGAGTTTGGGTTCAGATTTCAGCTTGAGGGGAAGCTAGGCTTTTCTTGTTCTCACAAGCTTTTTTATTTTATACGCAGGGACATTACTTAAATTCATTTTAGTTATGCTTTAGGCGCTACTTGTAAGACCCAGCAGTTTTGAGGACGAAACTATTTTAGAGGGTAGAATGTAAGACCCCGATATTTTACAATGTTGACGTGCAATGTTAATCAAACATTTATTTGATAGATCGGAAGTAAATTGAAAGACAATTTTGCATTTTCAAATAAATCAAGAACAAAGTTTGGATTAATTCATTGTTGGTCTAATAGCTTTATTGATAACAAATTTTGGACAACAAACATTTTTCTTTAGAGTTTAGGACATTATATATGATACAACAAATATATGTGCACATTATTCTTTAGAGTGACAATAATATTGAACAAAAATATCATTATAAATAGTGGTTATTTATCTAGCTAAAAGAGTGGTTTCTGATATAGTAGCCACTGAAACCAATTCTTCAATTGCATTTGTGTTTTCATCACGGTTTGTTTGAACTATGTCCAAAGATAAACATTCTTTTAAATCTGCTAAAATTAGGCTCATGTCTGGCCTTTCAACTGCATTTGTTGAAGTGCATGACATGGCAATCTCTATAGCTTTCCATGCTGAGTTGATGCTGAATTCTCCCTGCAACTTTTGATCAACAATATTTTGAATATCTCCTCCCTCAATAATGGGAATAACCCATTGAAGTATGTGAATGTATTCATTAGATACTTTTACTAGTGCTTTTCTGCCAGTGATCAACTCAAATAGAATTATTCCAAAACTGTAGATATCAGTTTTCTTAGTTGCCTTTCCAAATCTCTGAAATCTTTTGACAAAACATAAAAATAAGTAATCCTTAAGCTTATGTATTGCAACTTTAAATAAGGTAATTAAAATTGTTTTAAAATATAGACTTGTTAATTTAAAAAAAATCATTTGATCGAAGTCATGGAAATGCTAAACAAAATATTGAAATTTGGTTAATCTTATTTAATATTTAATATTAACACTTACTTTGGATCAACATAACCAAATGTACCGGCAGGACGTGTGGATACATGAGAATCATCATCATTAGTAAAAGTTCTACTTAGACCAAAATCAGCAATTTTGGCATGCATGTTATCATCTAGCAATATGTTGGAAGGCTTCAAATCTCTATGCATAATAGGTGGTTTACATCCATTATGCAGATAATCCAATCCTGAAAATCCATATTAATTAAAATGTAAGGGTACACAATGAAATAAATTTGTTTCGTTCTACCCTCAAGTGCACCACATCACGTTCTAAAGTATTGTGAGCTTCGGGCCATGTGTGATCCCTCACAAGTGTCCTTTATAAAAAGCACCTTGGTAGGTTAAGGTGTGTGGGTGTTGTATATACCCTTAGTCTCGATTCTCAAGCGATGTGAGAAGAGGAGGATTAAGGTGTGTGGATTTTGTATAGAAACTACCTTTAGCCTCGAGGTTTACTGGAACAGTTGCCCCTAGTCGAGGCTAAGGGGCTAGAAGGCATATGTCGTCTGCCCCCACCTTCTAACGCTAATGTTCCGAGTGCACCACACCACGTTCCGATGTATTGTCCACTTTGGGCCGTGTTTGATCCCTCACAATTTTGTCCTTTTGTAAAAGGCGTTTCGGTGGGTTAAGATGTGCGAGTGTTGTATATAAACTACCCTTAACCTCGACTTCCAATTTGTTGGTGTTTTGATTGGCTACATTTTGCAAAAGCCAACCAGCCAGATGCTGAACTGAGATGCTGTAGCATTATAGTACAGCATACTGAAGCTCTGTTTTCGTGCAGAATTTTTTATTTCAAATCTGAGTCAAGATTTGCTTCAATTATATATTCAGGCACGTGCGTCTAGGCAAGACGAGACTTACTCAGCAAGTTTTATTGAAGTCGGTCAAAGGAAAGTGATTTAAAACAAAAATATAATTATATTATATTTTTGGCGTTTTTTTTTGTTTGGTACAACATGAAACAAACAAATTATATTTTTGAAATTAATTTAGGGTTGGGCCGCAATTCTCACAGCTGTACAAGTCTGAAGACCTAACTTGCCCATCAAGACAATTGAAGACTATAAATATGTGAAGCCTCAAGCTATTCTACTCATGTATTCTAAACCGTGTTTTTTACAAAGTGTGAGTTTTTAAGGTTTAGAGTGTGTGTCTTTTGTCAGCCTTTCTTGTATCGTTTTGATGCAAGTTTAGGACTGTGTTTGTATTGTTTATTGTAAGCTGCTCCTAAGCTTTTAAGCACGGAGTTAGTTTGTGTGATTCACTCATAAGCTTTTAAGCAAGAGTGTTGTCTAGTTTCTAGGAGAGTGTCTCCATCTTGATTATTATTATTGACAGCAACATGGTACGTGTTGTTAGAGGGAATTTGGGACGGGGTCTCATTATCTAAGAGGTTCTTAGGTAGGATTGCACGGATAGTGTCTAGGTGATAAGTCAAGTACCGGGTGTTGGTCGAGGGCTTTGAACTAGAGCTATTATAGTGGATTCATTCCTGGATTGGTATCCCCCAGAGTAGGTGACGTTGCACTGAACTGGGTTAACAATTTCCTGTCTTATTTATTGTTCTGCAATTTATTTATTTATTTACTGTGTTCTGCGACTGTCTTGCTGCAACGTGTGCTATAGCATCTTGTGCAGCATTGTGTTCACTGCGTGCCAGATTTCAATTGGCATCAGAGCAGGCACCCTTTCTGGTTATAGGGTGAGCTCCAGGGAAAATGTCTGGCAACATTGAAAAGGAAGGAGGGCTTGTAAGCAGACCACCGCTTCTAGTTGGTGTCTCCAACTATGATTATTGGAAATCGCGCATGATTGCTTTCCTAAAATCTATGGATAGCAAAACTTGGAAGGCTGTTCTGAAAGGATGGGACCCCCCCGTGGTCATTGACAAGGATGGAAAGCCAACACTTAAACTAAAAGCTGAGGAGGACTGGTCTAAAGAAGAGGATGAGCTTGCTTTGGGAAACTCAAAAGCATTATATGCATTATACAATGGGGTAGATAAACACATCTTCAAACTAATCAAAAAATGTGTCTCAGCAAAGGAAGCTTGGAAGATTCTTGAAACTGTTCATGAAGGTACTCCTCAGGTAAAAATGTCTAAATTACAGATTCTTACTACTCAGTTTGAAAATTTACGTATGAAGGAGGAGGAAACAATTCAAGATTTTCATATGACTATTCTAGACTATGATAATCAATTTGATGCTTTGGGGGAGAAAATTCCCGAAGAAAAGTTAGTAAGAAAAATGCTTAGATCACTTCCAAAGAAATTTGATATGAAAGTCACAGCTATGGAAGAAGCCAAAAACATATCTGAGATGAAGCTGGATGAACTGGTTGGATCACTCCAAACTTATGAAAGTGTTGCAAATGGAAGAAGTGAAAAGAAAAATAAGAGCATTGCCTTCTCATCTAAAAATAATGAAGAAGAACTGGAGGATGAAGAAGAATCTAATGAGAGTATCTCTGAGGCCATGGTGTTATTGGGAAAACAATTCAACAAAGTTCTGAAACGAATGGATAAGAGACCCAGATCAAATTTCAAAAACAATGCTCCAAGCACTATGCGCAGCAATGAGAGTCAAGGAAAACCAAAGGGTGATGAAAAATCAAACTTAAACAGAAACATTCGATGTCACGAATGTGAAGGATATGGTCACATCAGACCTGAGTGCCCAACATATCAGAAGAGAGCAAAGAAAGGACTAACTGTCAGTTGGTCTGAGGATGATGACTCAGAAGATGATACAGCATCTGTAACTGCTAAACATATCTCAGTCTTAACAGGTATTGTTACATCTGATACAGAATCTGATGATGGAGAGGTAACCTATGAAGAGCTTGCTGCATCCTACAAGGAACTTTGTCTTAAAAGTGAAGAAATCTGCAGGGTTATTGAGAAACAAAAGGTAACCATCAATGAGTTAAAAGCAGAAAAATCTGAGAATATCTCAAAAATAGAGGAACTTCAAAAGAAGGTAAATTTTCTATCCTCTGATCTTGAGATCTGCAGGGTTATTGAGAAACAAAAGGTAACCATCAATGAGTTAAAAGCAGAAAAGTTTGAGAATACCTCAAAGATGGAGGAACTTCAAAAGAAGGTAAACTATCTATCCTCTGATCTTGAAGAAGCTAAAGAAGTCATTGAAAAATTAAATACTGACATTTGGCGGCTGAGAAAATTCTCTGACATGTTGTATAAAGATGATGAGCATCTTGACAAACTTCATAAGGCTGATGGACAACTGGAGGAAATCTTAGAGAAAAATGTTCGAAAGCCTAGAAATATTGGGCTTAGCTATGAAAATGTCAACAAATTCAAAAATTACAGTCCTAACCTCATGTACATGGAGCCTAAAGAAACTCAAAAGCAAAAGATGCCTTATCAGAAGCCGCAGCATCATCAGCAGCATCCCATGTCAAGAAATAGAAGAAAGCACCATGCTTGGAGATGTCATTACTGTGGTAGAAAAGGGCACATAAGGCCTTACTGCTACAAGCTATATGGGTACCCTAACAGACGTCCTCAGCACAAACCTGTTTCCACAACTGCTCCTACTCAACAAGAATGGAAACCTAAAGGAGAAAATGAGAAGAAAAGTGATACAACTCAACCTGAAGAAGAGATTACTGCTCTGATTGCTCACACATCACTTAAAGCTTCATCAAGGGAAGACTGGTACTTCGATAGTGGCTGTTCAAGACACATGACCGGGATAAGTAAATTTCTTGTTGAAATAAAGTCTTATTCAACTAGCTTTGTTACTTTTGGTGATGGTGCAAAAGGAGAAATTGTTGGGATAGGGGAGCTCAGAAGTAATAGCTTGCCTAAACTAAACAATGTGTTGTTAGTAAGAGGATTGACTGCAAATTTGATAAGTATTAGTCAACTATGTGACCAAGGAATGAAAGTAAACTTCACCAAGTCTAAATGTTTGGTTACAAATAACGAAGGTGAGATTTTGATGAAAGGTGTCAGATCAAAAGACAACTGCTATCTATGGGTTCCTCAAGAAGAAGCAAATATGTCAACATGCTTAATCACTAAAGAAGATGAAGTAAAACTGTGGCACCAAAAGCTTGGCCATCTTAATCTAAGAAGCATGAAGAAAGCAATATCTAAAGAAGCCATCAGAGGACTACCAAACCTCAAAATTGAAGAAGGTAGCATATGTGGAGACTGTCAAATTGGAAAACAAACCAAGATGCCTCATCCAAAGCTGCAGCATCTTACCACCACCAGAGTTCTTGAACTTCTACACATGGACTTGATGGGTCCTATGCAAACTGAAAGCTTAGGAGGAAAAAGGTACGCATATGTTGTTGTTGATGACTTTTCTAGATACACCTGGATAAATTTTATTAGAAAGAAATCAGAAACCTTTGATGTGTTCAAAGATCTATGTATTCAACTTCAAAGGGAGAAAAACAATGTGGTGTTAAGGATCAGAAGTGATCATGGTAAGGAGTTTGAGAACTCCAGTTTCTCTGACTTCTGTGCCTCTGAAGGCATCATACATGAATTCTCATCTCCCATTACACCACAACAAAATGGTGTAGTAGAAAGGAAAAATAGAACTATACAAGAGTCTGCAAGGGTAATGTTACATGCAAAGAAGCTTTCACATGGTTTTTGGGCAGAAGCTATGAATACTGCCTGCTATATTCATAATCGTGTCACCCTGAGATCTGGAACAACAACTACTCTATACGAATTATGGAAGGAGAGGAAACCTACTGTTAAGCACTTCCATGTGTTTGGTAGTAAATGCTACATCTTGTCTGATAGAGAACCAAGAACCAAAATGGATCCTAAAAGTGATGAGGGCATATTCTTGGGATACTCAACAAATAGTAGAGCCTACAGAGTATATAATAATAGAACCAAAACCATGATGGAGTCTATAAATGTGGTAATAGATGACACCTCAAGTGAAACTGCTGAAGATGATGCAGAAGATGCTACAGCATCTATACCAGGTGATGTAGATTGTGAAACTACTAATGAATCAAAGAATGATACAGAGGTTACTGCATCTGACCAAATCTCTGCTACTCCAAAGAAAGGACCGTCTACTCGTACTCAAAAGAATCATCCTACAGACCTGATTATTGGTAATCCCAATCAAGGAATTACTACTAGAAGGACACTTGACATAGTTTCTAATGCTTGTTTTGTGTCTAAATTTGAGCCAAAAAATGTGAAGGAAGCTCTGACTGATGAGTTCTGGATAAATGCTATGCAAGAAGAGCTAAATCAGTTCAAGAGGAATGAAGTTTGGGACTTGGTTCCTAGACCTGAAAATGCAAATGTAATTGGTACCAAATGGGTCTACAAGAACAAGTCTGATGAAAGTGGAACTGTGACCAGAAACAAGGCAAGGCTGGTGGCACAAGGATATTCACAGATTGAAGGGATAGATTTTGATGAGACTTTTGCTCCGGTTGCTCGTCTTGAATCCATTAGATTACTTCTAGGAGTGGCATGCATTCTAAAATTCAAGTTATTCCAAATGGATGTGAAAAGTGCCTTCCTCAATGGGTACTTAAATGAAGAAGTATATGTGGAACAACCAAAGGGGTTTGTTGATCCAAGCTTTCCAAATCATGTTTACAAATTAAAGAAAGCTCTTTATGGATTAAAACAAGCACCTCGAACATGGTATGAAAGATTGACTGATTTCCTTACTAGTCAAGGCTACAGGAAAGGAGGAAATGACAAGACTCTATTTGTGAAAGAAGATCAAGGCAAATTTCTAATAGCACAAATCTATGTTGATGACATTGTCTTTGGAGGAATGTCTAGTGAGATGGTACAGCATTTCGTGCAGCAAATGCAGTCTGAGTTTGAGATGAGTCTTGTAGGTGAACTAACCTACTTTCTTGGGCTCCAAGTAAAGCAGATGGAAGATACTATTTTTATCTCCCAAAGCAAGTATGCAAGAAATATAGTGAAAAAGTTTGGTATGGAAAGTGCTACTCATAAAAGAACACCTGCAGCAACCCATTTAAAGCTTACCAAAGATGAAAAGGGAGTTGATGTAGATCAAAGTCTTTATAGAAGCATGATAGGAAGCTTATTATACCTTACAGCCAGCAGGCCTGATATTACTTTTACTGTAGGAGTATGTGCTAGGTACCAAGCTGAGCCAAAGATGAGTCATCTTGCTCAAGTGAAAAGAATTTTGAAGTATGTGAATGGTACATGTGATTATGGGATCTTGTATACTCATGGTGAGAACTCTATGCTAGTAGGATATTGTGATGCTGATTGGGCAGGTTGTGCAGATGATAGAAAAAGCACCTCAGGAGCTTGTTTCTTTTTGGGCAACAACCTTATATCTTGGTTCAACAAGAAACAAAATTGTGTATCTTTATCTACAGCTGAAGCAGAGTACATAGCTGCCGGTAGCAGCTGCTCCCAGCTATTATGGATGAAACAAATGTTGCTGGAGTACAATGTGGTACAAGATGCTATGGCATTGTACTGTGACAATCTTAGTGCCATCAATATTTCAAAGAATCCTATCCAACATAGCAGGACGAAGCATATTGATATTAGGCACCATTTTATTAGAGATCTAGTTGAAGAAGGTATTGTAACTCTTGAGCATATTGCCACTGAAGAACAGCTGGCTGATATTTTTACTAAGGCTCTAGATGCGGTTCAATTTGAAAAATTGCGAGGCAAACTTGGTGTTTGCCTATCTGAAGAGTTATAGCAATTATTGCAAGTGTGGCGTGCAGTTTTCTCTTCAATTTATTTAGTAATGCACGCTGTTATGGGTAATGTTGAAACATCTGAAGATTTGGTAAGAACTGTGTGTTTGTTAATGATAAGGATGTTTCTTGTGGTGAGAAAGTATTTGTCAGAGAAAGTTATGTGGTGTTCTCCCCTACTGTGTTTAACATTTGTTGGTAATGATATTAGCGCTCCAATTGAAGTCAAAGATGACTCTGTGTTGGAACATGTCAAGAAGAGTGTTCCTGAGAAAGATGCTGCACATGATGCTACAACTACTGCAGCACGGGAAAATTTGGATAACATCTTGATACCCGAGTCTCCAGATGATGTTATTGTTCCTGACAAAGAAAAGGGTTCTGAAGCAACTACTACTGATAATGTTTTTGTTCATGATATCTATGTGATCCCTTATGTTGATGATAGTGGTAAAACTATGTCTGTTCCTTTGAATGTTGATGAATCTGCTGAGAAAGATTCAAATGTTATTTATGTGGACAATCTCAACCTTACTGAGAGGACTCCTACTTCTAGTACTAGGAGGTTAAAGAAGGCTTGATGTGGAAAGGAATTTAAGTGAAGATTTTTTACAATGCCAAAAGCTTGTTGATTTGATTAATGCAGCCGGATTGATGAAAACTACAACTGGGCTCTAACTACTCATTCCAATACTCTGGCCACAGGTTTGGCTCGGTTTATATATGTTGTAGGGACCAGATCACCTTTTGCCTTTGGTTCTTATATTCTTGATGAAACTGTTCTGCATGGTAAGTCATGTACTGTGATGTCTATAGTCTTTCCTACACTGATGTGTGACATTATTCTAGCTCAACATCCTGACATTTGTACTAAGGCTGGTGTTTCTAGTAAGAGAGGTTGTGATTTGTCTTTTGATTTTAGACTGTTTGAGTAACACATGCTGCAGACTGTGCTGCATCCTCTGTCAATCAGTCAACTGATGTTTTGCCTAGGAAGCAAATGATTGTTGACCTCAAGGTGTTTTTTTCAATGTCAATCCTGGTGTTCTTAATGATATTTCAGGTGGTGATACTGAGGTAGAGGAGGAGGACTCTGACGCAAGTCCTTCTATGTGACCTGCTTATGCTTTATTTGCATGTCCTTTTGGATTTTAATTTGTAGGGCTACGCCCTGATGACTCTCTGGGTTGTAACACGTACAATCCATGTCTTTTGGCTCCGATACTCCAGGTTTTCTATGCCCTGATGGTCTGTCATATGCACTTTATGAGTTCCTATGCTCTGATTCTCTCTGCACTCTATGTTTCTCTATGATCTGATAACTCTGTGGAAGTTCTGCTCCTACTGTGTGGTACTGACTTTATTTGTCAGAATTTATGGCTAAAAAGGGGGAGTAAAAGTGTTTGTGTGCATGATGTGATGAAAAATGCTATAGCATCTAGTATAGCATGTTTTATGTGATATGCATGTTTTGAGGGGGAGTGAATGTTTATGCATAAATTGAGGGGGAGTAGGTAGAATTTATTTTTCTACTACTTTTAATATGCATGCTTATATAGGAATTTATTTTTCCTATTCTCTGTGGCATTGCTTAAATTTTAAGGAGTTTATTTCTCCGATCTTGAATCCACTATGTGAGAGTTTATTTCTCTCTGTCTGTACTTTGAGGCTAAGATGTGTTATGTTCCGCTGTTGCATGCCTCTGATGCTTACGTGCTAGCTATCTTTTCATCTGATGAATTTCTTACTTTCTTTCTTAGTTGTGTGCTCATGTTGACTCGAAGGAAAGTTTAAATAGCTTAGCATCGTTCTACTTTCTTTCCTAGTTGTGTGCTTATGTTGACTCGAAGGAAAGTTTAGACTGTATCTCTCTATGCACTGGCCTAAGGTTGTTTTAGCCAAAATTTGCCAAAGGGGGAGATTGTTGGTGTTTTGATTGGCTACATTTTGCAAAAGCCAACCAGCCAGATGTTGAACTGAGATGCTGTAGCATTATAGTACAGCATACTGAAGCTCTGTTTTCGTGCAGAATTTTTTATTTCAAATCTGAGTCAAGATTTGCTTCAATTATATATTCAGGCACGTGCGTCTAGGCAAGACGAGACTTACTCAGCAAGTTTTATTGAAGTCGGTCAAAGGAAAGTGATTTAAAACAAAAATATAATTATATTATATTTTTGGCGTTTTTTTTTGTTTGGTACAACATGAAACAAACAAATTATATTTTTGAAATTAATTTAGGGTTGGGCCGCAATTCTCACAGCTGTACAAGTCTGAAGACCTAACTTGCCCATCAAGACAATTGAAGACTATAAATATGTGAAGCCTCAAGCTATTCTACTCATGTATTCTAAACCGTGTTTTTTACAAAGTGTGAGTTTTTAAGGTTTAGAGTGTGTGTCTTTTGTCAGCCTTTCTTGTATCGTTTTGATGCAAGTTTAGGACTGTGTTTGTATTGTTTATTGTAAGCTGCTCCTAAGCTTTTAAGCACGGAGTTAGTTTGTGTGATTCACTCATAAGCTTTTAAGCAAGAGTGTTGTCTAGTTTCTAGGAGAGTGTCTCCATCTTGATTATTATTATTGACAGCAACATGGTACGTGTTGTTAGAGGGAATTTGGGACGGGGTCTCATTATCTAAGAGGTTCTTAGGTAGGATTGCACGGATAGTGTCTAGGTGATAAGTCAAGTACCGGGTGTTGGTCGAGGGCTTTGAACTAGAGCTATTATAGTGGATTCATTCCTGGATTGGTATCCCCCAGAGTAGGTGACGTTGCACTGAACTGGGTTAACAATTTCCTGTCTTATTTATTGTTCTGCAATTTATTTATTTATTTACTGTGTTCTGCGACTGTCTTGCTGCAACGTGTGCTATAGCATCTTGTGCAGCATTGTGTTCACTGCGTGCCAGATTTCACAATTGATGTGTGACTAGGTGTACTGGAACAAAATTAAAGATACTTCATACTTCCTTAAATATAATGCATTACCGTGTGCTGCATCAACTGCAATGTTAAGTCTCTCATTCCATGTTAAGATATTTGAATTTTCCACTGCATGCAAATAGGCATTAGTCTTGAAAGTCCAAATCTATTATGCATGCTGCTGACACTATAAAATATAAATTACCAAATAAATGTTGATGGAGATTTCCATTGGCCATGTATTCATAAATCAATGCTTTGATTTCACCTTCATTGCAATAACCAATAAGAGAGACCAAATTCCTATGATGAACAACTGATAGAAGTTGTACCTGCATTTTAAATTTTTTCTCTAGCTATCAAATTTTTTCAATATGGCGCAGAATTATCCTTTTAATATATTACTTAAATTAAAATTGAATTTTTTTTTAAACTTGAATATATATATGTACCAGTACAATCTCTAACCTCTGTTTTATATTCTTTAAAACCTTGCATTGACGACAGTGAAAGCATCTTAACCGCGACTTGGGTGTGATTTTGTAGAACACCAAGATAAACTTTTCCAAATCCTCCTTCTCCGATAATAGTTTTGAAGTTATCAGTAATATTGAGAATTTCAGTGTAACTGAATGCTAAATGTTTTGATACAAATGAACCTCTCTTCTTAGGGTTAGAATGTGCAACTGAGTGAAGAAAAAAAATTCATTAAAAAAATACTCCATATCATATAATAAATATTCAATGTCAATTCGGTTACTCGAAAAAATTGAATTATAAAGTACCTTTTAGTCTTTTGAATGTCCAAAATCCAAGAGAGATTAAGAGGATTATAATAATTAATGATGAAATTGATGCAATAAGTGGTACAACAAACTTCTTCTTCTTGCATGAACCGGATGTACAAATATCAGGATTATCGGACACGCTGAAAAAATTAATAATATTAGTAGTTATTGTGGAACATTTTCCATCGCTCTAACTGTTGTATTTCAATCGCATAAGAACATTTTTGCGAAACACAGCAGTATCGCATAAGAACATTTTTGCGAAACACAGCAGTTAGAGCGATAAGAATGTCATAGTTTCAAATTCGCTAACAAAATAATAGCAACCAACATTTTCCACTAAAACAACATTAACATAACCACTTGATATACCTTAATTGCAAAGTTCCATCTGCCTTTTGCTTGAGAGCATTTGGAATTCGACCGGAAAGCTTGTTTCCCGTTAGATCGCTACAATCAATTGTATGTTTGAGTTTGAGTTATTGATATATAAAAGAGAATGCAAAAATATATCAAGTGAAGTCTCAAAACTTGTGTATTCTATTTTCTAAATACAGTAAAACATGAGCTCTTAATTAGTTAGGACGAGAAAATTTGAAGTTTTTTTTTTTTGAGCAGAAAAAAAAGATATTATTAAGCACACCAAAACATGAGAAAATTTGAAGTTAAAAATTAAAATGGAGAAATTTCAAACTTACAGAACTTTTAACTTTGGCAACTGTGCCAAAAAATCTGGCAGAGGTCCTTCCAAATTGTTATGTGACAAATCCCTGGAACATACATATATATATATTAAGTATATATTTATGATATTTGAACATACAAAAATAATTCAGCAATAATAATACTTACAACAATTCTAATTCTGTAAGATATGAGAAAGATATATTTATCTCCCCTGTCAGTTTGCTTGAGCTCAAGTTCCTGTTCATCATTTAATATTAATTTAAGCTGAAAATTGCAATTTAATCTGACCTTTTCTCATTAGTTTAGCTCAAATTCCTTTTCATAAAAAACATAAGGAAAAAATATATTTTTGGTTCTATATCTTTAATTTTAAATTTTTTATTTTACTTTATTCATTTATCTTTTCTATTGGTTAAGTTGGCTTTTTATATCTGTAAATGTTTACACCTTTGGACATAATACAAGTTTAAAAAATCCCGCCAAATTGAAACACAAATTATCCAAATTTGATCCAGAAATTGTGTAATTATTAATTTTTGTGTGTATTAAATATCTGATTCTCAGAAGAAAGTGAACTGTATTAATTCAGAGTTCGTCCATAAAAAAAAATTATAAAAAAAATTTCACCTGAAGTTAAACTTGGGCTGTAATAAGTGAAAGAATTTGATTGCAATGATCATAAGAAAAATAATCCATCAATCAATTTTTAGAGACAATTAAAGTGATATATATCTTTTGCTTATTAAAAAAAAAAAGTGATATATATCTTAGAGTGTTTGAAATTAAAGACAAAAGTATCTTAATTTAGTTCCCAATAAGTAGCAAAAGTACACATAACGAAAAATCCAAAATAATATTCACTCAGGGTGTGTTTGATTTGCTAAAAAATAAGGGATTGTTCTGTCCAATTCTATATTTTGCAGATCAAACAGACCCTCGGTGTACAAAAAAGAAAAGAAAAAAAGAAGACGAGTACTCACAAAGATGTGATCCTCGGGATGATGTCACCTTCGCAAACTAGACCTTCCCAAGCATATTGCTTAGGAAGACAAGGGTCTCCTTGCCAGCTCAATCTATCGATCTTGTAGGAGCTTTTGATATCCATGATTGCATCAACTTAACATAATAAGTTATTACAAAATTCAACATTAAATTTCATACACATTGAATCCAACTTTGAGTTTCGTAGAATGTGTATGTAATCGAATGTTATTGAAAAGTGTCATATATTCAAATATTACACCGGATATATAATGTGGTCTCATATATAGTAAAAATTTTACTTACCATCTTGAGCGTGTGTCAGCGAATTAAGTTCGGTTATGATTCGATAGATTTCAAAAGCATTGAGTATAGGAGGAGCATCTGAATCCGAGGTTGCGCTAATGTTAAACAAAACACCATTTTGAGTTTTGAAGTTGAGAGTAACTGGCCTCAAGTAATCAAGAACTAATGGCTGAGATAGTACATTTTGTGAGTTGAGGGTGATATTTATTTTTCTTTTTCTTCCATTTGAAAGTTTCTCTATTTCAATAAAGTGAAAATAGACATAATACTCATAATTTGTGACTTGGGGTTGAATAAATAAATTTTCGTATGTAAATGTCATGGGGGATGAAACATTATTTGTTTGGGTTCCAGTCCGCATTACTTGGGCTGGTAATTTGTATGAATTATTAGAGGACATATTTTTTGATGCGCCCAAACTCAACGGATACCAATTACCATCCGTTTGATTGTAGGCGGAAAAATCACAGTCGTACGACCACATCCGATCATACACATCGTCTTTATACCTGGAGAATCTTTTGTACACGAAGAAACAAAATTATCAATATTATTATAAATGAAATGAGATAAACCTTTTACCGTAAAAAAAATATTATTGAGATTTTTTTATTACTTCTTTTTTAATGCCAAATAAAAAGAAAAGTATTCGTACATAGAGAAAAATAAAAAATAAAGACCAAATAAGGAAGTCTAAATGTAACTAATAAGATATAATTTTTTAGACAAAAGAAAAAGATATTTAGTACCCAAAAAAAGATATATTTAATTTATATGCAATTTCAATGTAATATGTTTACTTATGCATTCAACGAAAATATAGAACCTCTTAATTGTATAATATATTTTTTGCAATATATGGCCCGTTGTTTCCATCGCCTCATCTTAGAGGGAGGCTTGAGGGTCTTAGGAATACCTCGGGCTAGTGGAGGAATGTGTTCTTACTAGACGGTTTCGTGGATACAATTTCAAATTGGTTTTTAAAGGGGTTCACTAAAAAGGTTGGTAATGGGCACACAACTTCCTTCTGGTTCGATCCTTGGGTGGGGGCATTTTCAAAGTGCTTGTAAGGTGGGGGAGATGGGTATAGTTGGGTTGAATATAAATGGGTTTGAGATTTAAGGTGGAGAAGAGATCTTTTTGTCTGGGAGCTTAATCTATTGGGCATTTTTCTCGAAATTCTAATAGACTCACCAATCTCTATAGCAGTTGATTCTTGGTGTTGGAAGCATGACCCGTGTGGTTTCTTCTCAGTAAAGTCGGCTTACATACATGGTCCTTCGCCAGTCCACTGTTGATGAGGTGTTTTTCTCTAAAGAGGAAAAACAGTTGCTCCCAAAAGTATGGAAAACTTGGGTCCCCTCAAAAGTGGCAGTATTCTCTTGGAAACTTCTTTAGGATAGGCTACCGCGACTCGTTATAATCTTTGAAAACGCGGTTGTTGAGTGGGATATGCACCCTATTTTTTGCTGGAACCGATAAAGTCCGTCGGGTTGTTGAGTTGGGGACTGTAGCCTCTACTGATCCCCCTACTAGCTTTGTCCCTGTCGTCAGATCTAGTTGACTGGAGGCCTCTTGTATTTGTCTTTCTTGGTGGTTGATCATTGCCCCTTTCTCTTTCGGAGGGTCCTTGAATCTTCTTGTGGTGGTCTGGTAGAAGTGTTTAACTTTTGGTGTGCCTTTTGAGTTTTTTTATCTGGCATTCATATTTCAATAAACTACATATGCACATCTTATTTGATTCTATCTACCAAATATTTTGCGACGTTGAAAATATTTAAGGATTTTGGGCCGTAACAAATTCCGTCATTAAATAGCTTTGTGACGGAATCTGGGTGCATTTGTGTGACGGAATAGTAGCCTCGCTAAATATCATTTGTTTTTTATTTTTTATTAACTAGTCCCACACCCGTGCGATGCACGGGTGTTATGCGGTATTTTATATTATAATGTTGAAAAATCATTCATATAAATTGAAACAATAAGTATTATGAAAATTATAATAATAACATCAATAAAAACAAAATAATAATAATAATAATAATAAAGTGATGTTCATTAAAAAAAAATATAATAAAGTGATGTAAATATAAGATAGATATTAAATATGTGTTTATACATTTCGAAAAGATTACAATGGATCCTATTACAGCTACCAAAATAAGTTGGTAATCCATAAATTATCATGTCACTATGAAAACGATTTATGGTCATACTCATACACTGTAGTTAGATTAGTGGTTGCACAACTATCTAGGAATTATATATATCGATGTTTATACATTTAAAAAACTTATTTATACAACAGATTTGAAGTTACTTTGGTATCTTCTTCATTAACATTGATTAGCAATATCTTTAACTCATTCTTCAAAATAACTATGGAAATATAATTGACCATGGAAAACAATCGATGTTGAAACATAAGTTTTTATTTATATTATAAATCTCATTGGAGGATTCTGAGTTGGATAAACTACTTTATTATCTCTTACAAAAAAACTACTGTATTATCGAATTTGACATTTATATTAATTTGAAACTTATTTGAGCAAAAATAAACCAACTTAACTCATACTCAAATATCGAATATGATAAAAATCATACAGGACATAACAACCATTAGTAAACTTTATTTTATCTATTTTTTTTACTAACATTAGAAAGTAGTCCTGACAATCGACCAACTCCTTATATTTACAAAGATTGGACAAAAATTATTAGCAAAAACATTAACCTTTTTGAAAAAAAAACAATAAAATACAAAAAATAATAAAATGAACAAAAAAATGTAAATGAATAATAACCCAAAATAATAATAATAATAATAATAATAATAATAATAATAATTACAATTAGTACCCCACATTAAATGAATGTAAGTGGATGATATGGCTAAATGAAAAGTTTTCATTGGTTTGTGAATTAGGGTTTAGATAGACAATTCCACAACTATCTA
This sequence comes from Trifolium pratense, assembly GCF_020283565.1. Classification (NCBI taxonomy): domain Eukaryota; kingdom Viridiplantae; phylum Streptophyta; class Magnoliopsida; order Fabales; family Fabaceae; genus Trifolium; species Trifolium pratense. The sequence continues at coordinate 46,370,367 of NC_060063.1, read as the reverse complement.
GGATTTATATATATATTTCTAATTTAATTTAGCATGATTTTGGTCCAAACTTTTACTTATATTTAAGACATGACAAAGTATTTCATTAGGTTGATATATAGGATTCATGACATATCTATGCGCATAAGCATGAATAAAATTGTTAAGAAAGCAGATTAAAAAGCATCGTAATTAAAGGTATGGATGTTTACTTGGACGAAGAAGAAGTGCATGGCGAGAATCCAACATCAACCCTAACATCAAGTTGCAAAAGAGGTAGTGGAGCATTGTCATTTGTGGAAACTATGTCATCATTTTGATAAATTGAATTGTTCAAAAGTCTCAATTCCAATGAAGAAATGCAAGGGATTGTTGGACCAGTCTTTACAAGGCACACATTTATAGTGTCAGTTGAAGAAGTGTGAATGATCTCCACAACATGGTAATCATCGTCAGTTGTATAATTAATTTTTCTCCAAAGATTGACTCCAAGATGCAGTTCAAAAGATTGGGTTTCATTTTTGCCATCATAATTACCATAAGAAAATAAAGCCCTAATGAGATATTTATTATTTTTTCCCTCTTTTGGTTTCAACGTATAGCAATTTCTATCTCCATCTGGAAAGCATCTCAATGTGGTCAATTGTTTCCCAATGTAATCAAAGTTTAAGTTAACATGAATATTCTCTCCTGTTTCCACAAATTCATTGTCTGTTTTATACCAAATTCCAGTATCCTCTTGCAAGTAATCGGTTGTTGATCCACAATCAATGCTTATAAAACCTATATTTTAATAAGCCACAGTCATTTCTTTTTTGAATGGCAAATATATTATATCTAAATATAGAAATGAAAAAAAATATAACTGAAAGTTCAGAAAAATAAGAAAATACCAGACGTACACTCTATCGAAAATTATCAATCTCTAAGGTATAAGATATAAACAAACCGACAAATAAAACTACAAAGGAGGCACGCCACAACCACGGTAGAGCCCTTCAAAGGCACCACCACGAGAAGAAAGATTTCCCTCAAGAAGAGAGAGAGAGAGACAAAGATCAATCACAAGTAGAGCAAAACAACAAGAGGACCTCCAATATTCCTAATCTGTCGAGACCCAACATGACACCCCAACAAACTTTATCGATTCCAGCATAAAATAGAGTGTACTCATAAAAGGAACAAGGGAAGTCCACACAATAATATGCCAAATTAATAGCCATTCAAAAGGTCTCCTCTTCTACTTTATTAATTTTTTATATTAATATATAATATATTTTTCATTCAAAAAAAATATACGCCCTCCAGTCTTAGATATAAGAAAAAATTTACTTTTTAAATTCATTAAGAATATGTATTTGGTACATAATATGAGCCAGATACATTATATTCTCAATGAATCTAAAATATAAACTTTCTATTAGAGGGGGTATATAAATTTTTTAATATATAAAAAGTAGATAATAAATATAATATTTTAATAAAATTTATCAAAAGTAGTAAGATTCATCTTTAGACCGAGTAGATATTCTCTCCTTGTATGTACCAAAAAAAAAAAAAAAAAAATTCTCTCCTTGTACGTACCTGGATTTTCATTTTCATTAATTTCAACAGTTTCTCTTGAAACAAGTGTGTTTTCCGAATTGGCATGTTTAATGCAAATAATTGGCAACAAGGTAAGTAATACGCACGCGTTTAACATTAAAGTCATCATCCTTGGTGGTTCTCTTTCCATGTAATCTGCCATCAATATGTAATGTATAATAATATACAGCCAAAAATGTCTTAAGTTGTGCATCATGTATAAGTCACCAAAAACACTATAATGAATACGAATTTTATAAAATTCATCGTTGGATAGAAAGTTTATATTATATAGATCATCAATAAATTTTAAAAAAAAAATTGAAAATCATTTGATATGTTATTTAGACCTGTCAAAATTAACGGTTTATGGATTTTTATTCAATATCATTAATCTTGATGAGTTTCAATAAGATATTAAATGATTTTCAAAAAAATTTAAAAACTATCAAACGGTGCATGTTAGACAAAGCCTAATATCAATTAATGAACAAGAAGAAGAAAGAAAAAACTATAACAAATAACCGTTCGTTAAGTGGTAATTGATGTTGAATATGATAGAAAGAACTATAGTTTGAACAAGATTAAATTGGTGGTAAAAAGTTTTAAAAAAAAAAAAAACTATAACAGATATGAACTCACCAAAAACTTGATATATACTATCCTTAGTTCCTTCTATATAAATGGATACAAAATATGAACAACTTTTTATAGATATACCTTTTTAAGACACGCCGTTATTGCTATATATACACAACAGTGTTGCTATTTGAACACGGAATCATGTTCATGAACATCTTACATCAGCATATAGTCCCTATACAACAACAACCACATTATTTTGCCATTCAGAAAAAATAAAATAAATGAAACAACCACACCATCAGCTGAAGTTTTCACCTCAATATTGAGAAAAAAAAAATAAAACTTCAAAAAGTCTGACCAATGGTGTAGATTTTCATTTTCTATGTTCACATATCATAATTATATACACAAGTAGTATGGAATATATATTCCATACTATATATTTCACCGTCTCAAAATTTTAGTCATTTTAGAATTTTCATGCAAATTAAAAAATAATAAAGATTGATATATTAAGTTATTTTTACGTACTTTATTAAAAAAGAGAAATTTTATTTAATTAATAATTTAGTTTTAGTAAAAGTACAAATGGTAAAGTATCATTAATTGTGAATTGGTTTCTTAAAAGAACCAAAGATTTGAGACCCCCGGTTTCTTAAAACTATCATCGCGTTAGTTGGTTTAGTAGTGATTGAGGTTGAACTTGGTAGGGAGGACCTCGGTTCGATCCCCCGCAACTGCGATCGGGAGGGAGCTAAAATCACTTGATGTCAAAACTGACCCCCGAACCAGATTAAACTGGTGGTGAAAGTACAAATAAAAAAAATAAAAAAAAAAGATTTGAGACAAAACTAAAATTAAATCTAAAAGGATCAAAGATTCGAGACGAAGGGAGTACGAAATTAAAGAATACATGCATGTAGGTACTGGGTTCGATCCTCAGCTCATTGTAAACCAATATATATATATATATATATATATATATATATATATATATATATATATATATATATATATATATATATATATAATAGAGTTAAATAGGTATTGGTTTCCCTTTATCAACTTTCAATCTTGTGATTGTAGTTTACTTGGTAGGAATATTTTGTTAATTTATCTATAACTTCAACTTAAAGATTAAATTGTTAAAATAAAGAATAATTAGTTAATTTGTTGAGAATTTGCCTTAAAATTGATGCAGAAAATGCAGGAAACTGGTTTTGCCACCGCCTGTGGAGCATGAGACGCAAGATTGCAGGGTATGAGTCGCAGAAGCAGGATTGCTTGCTGCCACTGGCGCACCATGCGCCAGTTCCTGCGCCCCATGCGTAGTTCGCAGTATATATGTTGCTGTGTTCATTTTGCATATATGAGGAGAGAGTGGATGAGAGAGAAAATGAGGGTTTGATTTTAACCGAACTGGGTAAACAATTTCATCGTGTTCTTTATCGCTTTCATAGTTTTAGCTTTTGAGTTTAATTGCTTATTCTATTGTTGGTTTGGTTGCTTATTCGTTTGCTCCACACACTAAAGAATTTATATTGGTGTGATTTCTCCGGATTCATAACATATAGTTAAATAACTAAACAAATGATATTTTAAGGTTTGAACAATATATGACATCAAAATAAGTCATTTTAAACATGTTACATGAACTTTTGTAAAAGAGACTAAAATTGAAAATTAATCCATATTTAGAGGAACAAAGTTTGAAGAAATTTTTTAGAGAGATTAAAAATAAAATTCAGTATATTTAGAGGAACTAATTGTTTATTTATTTTTATATATTTTTTAATTTGAAATATTTATGTTTGAATTTATATCTTATCTTTGAATTTTTTTTCCTTCATTAAAGTTTTATCTTTTTTTTTTTTTTTAAACTTTTTTAATGAGTTAGAAAAATTTGCAAACCTCAAATTTTAATCTATATTCTCCAAAATTCTTTTGTATTTTTATTTATTTAATACAGTATATTTTATTATAATACTTTTTAGATGACTTATTTAAAGTGTCAATATATATAGTTGAGATATCTTAATTTTTGCTTTAAAAATAAATTGAAATGGTGGGTTATATTATATGTTTCTCTTCAGACTTCAATTACTTGTTATCAATCACCTATTTTGCTTTTAAGTTTTATTTTGACGAATACTTTTCTCGTTTTTCCATCTAGAGGTGACGGAGTCGTCTTTTTTATTTATTTTTTATTTTTCTGGTACAATGTTTATAAGGAGGAGACATTGACTTAATTATTCAATCAATCAACTATTATAAATTTATTCTGTTATGAACAACCAATGTTGTATTATCCTAATGATAATTAATTTTGTTCAAAGCACGTGCTACATGGTAATTGCAATAAAATAGCGATACTTTAAAAAAGTACTCTTTGGTGTTCCATTCGGGTCAATTGTACAATTCATACATAGAAAAAACAACAGGAAAGTAAAAAAATAAAAAGATTTGCGGTATATACAATTTTTTTTTACTAAGATATCTATACATATAATAAAGATGATACTTTTTTTGGTGTGAACTTTTTTTTTATTTTTAACTTTGGTTGATTCTAGGAATTGATAACTGCATGCATAATCATTTTTTAGTTTGGATTTTTATTTGTCAATTTTGTCCTTCAATAATATTGGAACTAACTCATAACATAATCACTACCATACCTTGAAACCGCTTGCATCATTTTGTTTACTGAAAATTCTTACACACTGTGTTTTGCGCCACATGATTCTATAATTCATGGGATATTTGATATTGTTGAAGAATTAGAATAGTATCAAAGGTATTTTCTTTTTTTAAGTTTTTGTTGATCACCTATCTTCTTTGAAAACCTCATTCAAATCTTTTGTGTAACCAACAAAGACACTAGGGAAATTATAAAATTGAAAATGGAAAGCTAATCTTTTCCAATTTGAGCTTTCATTCACATTCATTTGGTTTTTTTTCTCTAACTTATTCCCTCTTCTATTTTTCTTGATTGGTCCACATTTAGTTCTTCATTTTTATAAGGAAAAAAATGTGGTGAAGTTTAGCCAAGTTGTTTTTAATTATATTTATCACATTTTAACTAAGTTCATGTCACATGCTTTCATTTTTGCATTTTTGTTGCATTTTTTGATAAGCATATATATATGCCCGTAATATATGCTTATTTTAAGATATGTTTAAATTTGAAATTTTGATGTTTATTTTAAGATTGCCTTTAGATATGCTTGTAATATATGCTCTATTGGTTGTTCGATTGAATTTAGATATGTTTAAATTTTTGTTATTGTTAAGTCGTATTTCATCACATTTCATTAATAAAGGAATTTTTATATTGGATTCAACATCTCTATGTAACTATGTTTTGAATAACACAATATAACTAAAATGCTTCTTTTGGTACCGTAAAAAAAAAATTCATTCTTTTAGTTTTACTTCTATCGGTAAACTTACATAATTCATGTTACTATGTTTTTTTTTTTCAAAGTTGGTACTTTATCTATGGTGTCGACCAATACACGTAAAGTACAATTTTTATTTTGAGCAAACCTGAAAATATACAAATTAATTTAAATAAAAATCAAACTTATGATAAAGTACTGTTTACAATTTATTTACGTTAGCAGAATATAAAACGTGGATCACACAAACGTGCTTGTTTGGCCGCTAGTATACATAGCTTCCAAAGCATAAGAGTCGAAATCATATATAATACCTAAACATGTTTTACTAATTCAAATGGTTTAATTTTAATTATTTATATTCTAGTTGATTTCAGATGCAGCTATCGAGTACTCAAGAATGAAAAAGTACTCAACCTCTCACACACTCAAACGTAGATGATCTAGGCTCTGTTTGGATTGATGGAATATAATGAAATACAGCGGAGCGGAATAGGGTGTGGTGGAATGGGATGGAGCGGAATGAAATAAATCTTCCGTTCCATTGTTTAGATATTTTAAAAAGAATATGATCAAAATTAAAGGTAAGTGGTGGTATTTGATGGAATTCATTCCATCCTATTCCATTCCATTCAATTATTATTTTACAAATCCAAATAATAAAACATTATTATACTCCATTCCATTCCATCGCATTCCATCAATCCAAACAAGAGTTAATAGGCAGTTTGCACTTATTAGTCCTTCAGTTAACTTATTAGTCCTTCAATTTTCTTTTTAAATAACAAAAATGGATGAAATCGTCTTATGCAGCTTCTGATGCGGTTACGTTGCGGCCGTATATGTGAATTAAAATTACACCGCAATTGCAGTGTGATGCAGTTATGGATGCTACCGCATCAGCAATACTGCGGACCGCAATCTAAAACCTTTATATTTTCTTGTATCGATTACCTTTTTCATAAAAAATTTGTAATTACAAACTTAGACACTTATAGGATATCAGTAACCCATTGTGACACTGTGATTCAGAGTATAATTAGTAAAATAAATGCATCAATAAAATTTTGGTCTTTAGAGTAACAACTAACAATTTATTTGTGTTTCATGCGACCTTCCTAATAGTTTAGGAGGAATTATATAGTACTTTTAATTAAACATCACTCGTACTGTTGTTGTTGGCACACAACTCTTTTTGTTCCTAGAGAACTTCAAAGATACAAATTATTATACTACATATCATACAAAATATGGCTACTATATATACTAGGACATTCAGATTTCAGAGTGACACTGAATATAAGATGAAGAGATCATCATAAGATGGTTACCTAGCTAATGGAGCAGTGTCTACTTCAGCAGTTAAAGAACTCATTTCATTTATATCTCTTGCTCTTTCACCATTGCTCCAAACTCTATCCAAAGATAGACATTCACTTAGCTCTACCAATATTTGGCTAATGTCCGGCCTTTCATCCGCATTTTGTGAAATGCAGGACATGGCTATCTCGACAACTTTCCATGCTGAATTGATGCTGAATTCACCCTGCAGCCTCGTATCAACAATGTTTCGAATATCTCCACTTTTAACTATGGGAATAACCCATTGAAGTATGTGAATGTTTTGACCAGGTACTTTTACTACGGCTTTCTTTCCGGTGATCAACACAAATAGAATTATCCCGAAGCTGTAGATATCATTCTTCTTATTTGTGTTTCCTGTTCTTTGACATCTATTATGAAAACAGACAAATAAACTGCATAAGTTATCCTTAAGCTTATGTATTTCTTGTTTTCTTTTTATTATACAAATTACAAACCAAATGAAACTAAGTGCAATGTGCAAATATATGTAATAAAAAAACTACACTAAAATGAAATGAATATAGGAATCTAACTCTTTTGCACACTAGCTATCATGTAATATTACCACTGAAATATTTGTACAACCATTTCTTTTGCAACTACTGTTAGACTTATTAATTAAAAGGATTTGGGTTGAAGTCATGAAATTAAATGCTTGAAATGAATATTTATGCGACATAAATGCTACAAAAATTATTTAAATTTGGTTGATCGAATTCAATTTGAAATGTTACACTTACTCTGGATCAAGGTAACCAAATGTACCAGCAGGACATGTGGATATATGAGAATCATTATCGTTACCAAAAGCTCTACTTAGACCAAAATCAGCAATCTTTGCTTGCAAGTTCTCATCTAGTAGTATGTTGGAAGGCTTCAAATCTCTATGCATAATAGGTGGTTTACATCCATTATGCAGATATTCCAATCCTGGAAATCCACAAAGTGTAAATATAAGGGTACACAATGCAAGCAAGATGGTGCAATAATTAATGGAAAATGATTATTGTTATCATAGAAGATTGACTAGAAAGACAATGTCTCTTCAAGTAATAACCGCTCACTCTCCATGCATAATCAGGCCGAACTTGATTCGTCAAATCTCCTTTTTTTATGTATTCTTCTCTTTCTTGTATAAATCATTCATAACAAATAGCATTGCTCATAAATAGTACATTACCATGTGCAGCGTCGACTGCAATTTTAAGTCTCGCATTCCAACTTAAGATATCTTGATTTTCTTCTGCATGCATATAGGCATTAGTTGAAACATGCTGTCTTTAAAACAAACGCATGTCAAAATTAAAATCCCTAGGTTATAATATAAATCTTGATAGAAATTGTTATGACATACATTATTTTGTACTAAAAAGTTTTATTATGACAATGACTCTAGGTTAAAATCCCTAGGTTATAATATAAATCTTGAATTCCACTTCCACCACTGTTAATGTTATGTTAGTTTTCGCTTATGACAATGACTCTTATTGAGGTTAACCTTTAAAATGTAGATAATCTTGAAGTACTAAATCTATTATATATGCATGATAACACTGTTAACCGATGGCTCAGAGAAAATATAAATTACCTGATAGAAGTTGTTGGAGATTTCCATTGGCCATGTACTCATAAATTAATGCTTTGATTTCACCTTGATCACAATATCCAACGAGAGAGACCAAATTTCTATGGTGAACAACTGTTAGAAGTTGTACCTGCATTTTAAATTTTATTTCTACCAAAGTTAACTGTGAAAATAATGCAGGATCCCCATGTTATGTTACTTGACCAATATAAAAATTGAATATGTTGCATTGATTGAAATTCAATGTCTAACCTCTGATTGAAATTCCTTATAACCTTGCCTTGACGATGGTGAAAGCAACTTAACAGCAACTTTCGTGTGATCTTGTAGAATGCCAACATAAACCTTTCCAAATCCTCCTTCTCCAATAATAGTTTTGAAGTTATCAGTGATATTAAGAATTTCTGTGTAGCTAAATACTTGATGTTTTGATTTCAATGAACCATACTTCTTAGGATTTGAAAGCACCGCTACATGAAAAAATTTATTCAAACAGTAAAGATTCACTTTAATTTGACCATGACTTCACAGTAATGCCAATTCATTTACTAGGTAAAATGTTACTACAAAGTACCTTTTTGTCTTTTGAATAGCCAAAATCCAAGAGAGGCCAAAATGGTTACAATTAATGCTGAAAGTGATGCAACAAGTGGTACAACAATTTTCTTCTTTTTGCATGAACCCGTTATACAAATAGTATGTCTTTTGAATAGCCAAAATCCAAGAGAAGCCAAAGTTTTCACGATATTAGTTATCACATCATTCTTGATCTTTGCATTATATACTATTTGGTTCAGAAACCACTATACATACTATTTGATTAAGATGATAAACCTATATATTATAGTGATTAAACCTCATTTAAGGAAAATGTATTGATAAAAAAAGTGTGAAACAACATAACCCACAACATATGAAATAGTCTAATGTATACCTTAATTGCAAAGTTGCATCTGCCCTTTGCTTGAGAGCATCCGGAATTGGACCCGAAAGCTTGTTTCCGGTTAGATTACTACAATGAAAATGAATTATATATAGCTTGAATTATTGATCAAAGAGAATGCAAAGATCCTTCCAACTTATTGTAGTTAATATTAAATGAGAAACTTCAAACTTACAGAACTTTTAACTTTGGCAGATTTCCTAGAAATTCCGGCAAAGGTCCTTCCAACTCGTTGTGTGACAAATCCCTTGAATATACATATAAATAGTCAAAATATTGATATTGATCTGATCAATAGAAATTAGGAGCAAGCCATTTTTACACAATGCAAGCAACCAAACAAGCCTCAAGACACAGTTGCAGATGACAGTTCGACTTAATTTCAGCTAGTCAATTATGTTTCTAAACAGTTAGTAGTTTTAATTCCCTGCAATAGGATCTATCGTCCTTCTGTGAACTTACGCTCATTATATATATATTTGTAATCCCCAGTTTAAACAACCATTTTTCTCTTTTAAAAACACAAGTTCTCTTGATGAATCCTCTTCCATCAATCAACAAGATTTATTCTTTAGTTGTTCAAGAAGAGAGCAACACTCAAACCCTAGAACTTCCTGATGAATCTAGCACATTGATTAATGCTTCTGATGCTAGAAAATTGAAGGTCATCGTGGAGGATCCGGTACCAATTTTTCCACAAAATTATTTCAAGAATCACAATGCTGCAAATGTCTCAGGTGGTGATGAGACCAAATCCAACACACAAACTTGAATCAGCAAATACCCTCACCTAGATCCAATCAAGTAAGCATGACATCTCTCCCTCATCATTGTTTTTTACAGGATTTGAAATTCAAGAGGACAATTGGTTTGGGTGATCAAATCGAGGTATTGTACTACAGACTTGTGATTGATGCCAAAGTTGATGATGCTCCTGTCACCAAGTCTGCTGCTTCAAATATTTCTGCTAATTCTACTTCTATCTTTCAGAATGCCTTGTGGCATTTTAGGTTATGGCATTTATCAAATGATAGACTTTCCTAAATGCCTCACTTGTATTCACCTATAAATGTAGATCAGCATTTTGCTTGTGACATATGTGACTATGCTAGATAAAGAAAATTACCATATGTAATTAGTACCTCCAGAGCATCTAATAAACTTGATCTCTTACATTTTGATATTTGGGGTCCCTTATCTACTAGTTCTAATCATGGTCACAAGTATTTTTTAACTGTTTTAGATTATTGTACTAAATATGTATGGATCATACTATTGAAATCAAAATCTGAGATCCAGAGTCATGTTCAAAATTTTATAAACTTGGTTGAAAATCAACACAATAATGTACCTAAAATCATCAGAACTGACAACGGCCCTTAATTCATGCTTTCAAGTTAGACGAAATATCAACACATTCTTAATGTTGGAAGAGCTTTACTTTTTCAATCAAAATTACCGAAGTCTTTTTGGTCCTATGCACTTTACATGCTGTATTTCCTTATTAACAGAATCAGCACCCCGTTCTAAACAATAAATCTACTTTTAAACTGTTAAATAATTCTTTATTTGCCTTAGATGAATTTAAATTTTTTGGATCACTGTCTTATGCATCTTCTATGCATGTAAATAGCACAAAACTTGACCCTAGAGTTAGGAAATCTTTGTTTGTAGGTTATTCTTTAGGAGTTAATTAAGAGTTATGCTCTATTTGATTTACATTGCATATACTCCCATATCACACAAAATCCAATACCTATCCTACCTACAATTTGCAATATCACTCTAATATTCCTCCCTGCTATGATCCTGTCCCTGTAAGCACATAACCCTGTTTCTGCAGCACCTCAACATACTGCATCTGATGCATCACAACAGACTATTAACCTGTCACCAGACAGTCATCATTCAAGACAGGCATCCTACATCATATCTTCAAGATTACATATGCAGCTCATTTTCTGATCAACCTCCCCAATCTTCATCGGGTATTTTGTATCCTCTTTCTAATTTTGTGTCTTATTCTAAACTCTCACCTTCACACTATTGTTTCTCTTTATTCATTATCACTCACATTGAACCAAAGAGTTATGTTGAGGAAAGTAAGTATAAATGTTGGATTCAAACTATGCAAGCTGAGATTAGTGCTTTAGAGAAAACCGGCAAATGGAAACTTCCTCCTAATATTCAACCTATTGGATGCAAGTGGATATACAAGATCAAATATCAAGTCTATTGATCCATAGAAAGGTTCAAAACAAGTTTGGTTGCAAAGGGTTATAACCAAATTGAGGGCCTTGATTACTGTGATATTTTTTCTCATGTGGCAAAGCCTACAACAGTGCACATGGTACTTGCATAGGCATCTATTCACAAATGGCATCTACATCAACTTGATGTAAATAATGCTTTTCTCATGGTGATCTTCAAGAAGATGTCTATATGGTTTTACCTCAAGGTATCACCCCATCTAAACCAAACCAAGTGTGTAAGCTTCTCATGTTACTTTATGGACTCAAACAAGCTAGTAGGAAATGGTATGAAAAACTAGCTTCCCTCCTAATCCAACATGGTTATTCTCAAGCCCCTTCATATCACTTTGTCAAATAACCGATTATCCCAAAAGCTTAAGCTGTTAGGATAGAGCCACATCAATGGTTTTATATTATTTCTAACACACTCTCTTTTTGTTAAGAAAACACATTCAACATTTACTATCCTAGTAGTCTATGTTGATGATGTTATATTGGCAAGAGACTCTCTTCATGAATTCCAATTAATCAAGACAACCCTTGACACTTCCTTCAAAATCAAGGATCTTGGAACTTTGAAGTACATCCTTGGTTTCGACGTAGCTCATTCTACACTTGGAATCTCACTGAGTCAACGGAAATATTGTTTAGATCTGCTTGCCGATTCAGGATCTTTAGCATTTAAACCACTCACCACCCCATCTGATCCATCCATAAAGCTGCATAATGACAATCGTAAACAATATGATGACATTCCCTTTCACAGAAGACTTGTAGGACACTAGGACGCTTGCTCTACTTAGCTACTACTCGTCAAGACTGTTAAAATGTGATGCACATTTCTAGAATTTTCTAGAATATATTAGTAACTTGTAGAATTTATAACTATTAGTTAATAAGTGATGATGTAAACTTGTAGAACTTTCTAGATTAGTTGAGTAGTTAGTGGAATAAGTAAGTACTAGGACATATCATGAAAGATCCAGAATCAAGGACCTAGAATGTGCCATCCACACCTATAACTATGTAACCATGGATCATTTGTAATTGAATCCAAGTGGAGAGCAATACAATATATCCTTGCTCTAAGTGATCCTCACACTACTTGCTACTACTATTGAACTATCAACTAAGCATTCTACTCTATCTAACTATTTTCTAAACTATCACTAATGCCTCAACTACTAACAAAGACATTACCTTCTTTAATCTACAGCTCAGCCAGTTTTTTGCTAAACCCACCATTGCTCATCACATGTAATGCAGGCTGTTGTGTTCTACGATACCTCAAAGTTTGCTCTGGTTGTGGCCTGTTCTTCCCTCGGAATTCATCAATTCAAATTGGGCAGGGTGTCTTGGTTCACGTAAATCAATTTCAGGAATGTGCTTCTTTCTTGGTTCATCCATGAACTTGTGGTGCACCAACAAACAACAGACTGTCACGTTCGTCTTCGAGGTTGAATATCGAGTATTCGCAGCAGCCAGAAGCTATTTGTGAATTACAATGGTTACTTTGCCTATTGCGTGATTTACAAGTTATTAGTTCTTGTGCTCCAGTTCTATATTGTGACAACCAAAGCGCACTACATATTACAACAAACCCAATTTTTCACGAGCGAACTAAACATGTGGAGATAGATTACCACCTTGTTCGCAACAAATTGCAAGAGGGAGTTATGTGTTTGCTTCCTATCTCATCCCAAGGTCAACTGGAAGATTTCTTTACGAAGTTTCTTCTGCCTAAACCATTTTTCTACTTTTGCTTCCAAGTTAGGCATGGATATCTACCAAGCTCCAACTTGTTGGGACTATTAAGTCAGTTACAGTTTCAAATAACAGTTAGACTTAGTTTCAGCTAGTTAATTCTGTTTTTCTAAACAGTTAGTAGTTTTAATTCCCTGCAATATGATCTATTCTCTTTCTGTGAACTCACCCTCATTTTATATGTATACTTGTAATCCCCATTTTAATCATTAAGGATAAAGAGATGGGTTCACAATTAAGCTTCTCAGTACTGGTCCATAAAAGTGCATGTGATGCTTGTTGTTAATTTGTCAACGAAACAAAACAATGGTTAAATATTTACTATAATAATTTGTACATAGAAAGAAATTAATAAGCAATAATAATCACTCACAGATACTCCAGTTCTGTAAGATATGAGAACGAAATATTTATCTCCCCTGCTAGTTGGCTTGAACTCAGGTTCCTGTTCATCATTTACCATTAACATAAGGCAAAATTGCATTTTTGTATTTCATTTTAATTTAGCTCAAGTTTTATCTTTTTTATGAGTCAGGATTAATCTTTGTAAATGTTTACGCCATTGGACATAACTTTACATTCAAAAATTTCCGCCAAATTGAAATACAAATTATCCGAATTTTATCATGAAAACATATTATTGAGAGATTTTGATCCATATGATCATAAGAAGAGAAACCCTAAATCATTTGTCCCTCTGGTTCCTTTGTCTTTTTTATAAAGTAGAGGCAATCCTCACCTTACAAGCTGGTTTTGTAAGGTTGAGTTAGGTCCAACTCTCAATTCTTAGGTGGTATCAATTGAAATTAGATTAATTTTAACAGTGTAAACACTTGAAGAAAATAAATATTATTAGTAAGACAATATAACTCACAAAGATGTGATCCTTGGAATGGTGTCGCTGTCGCCTTTGCAAACAAGACCTTCCCATGCATATTGCTTAGGAAGACACGGGTCTCCTTGCCAACTCAATTTATAGATTTGGTATGAACTTTTGATATCCATGATTGCACCAACTTAACATAATTCAAGTTATTAAATATATTATTGTAAGGAATTCATTCTAGTCTCATGTATTATAAGTAAAAAAAAATTAAGTACGGAGTTTAAGTAATGTACCATCTCGAGCATCTGTTGGTGAATCAACCTGAGTTATGAACTTATAGATCTCAAACGCATTTAGTATAGGAGGAGCATCAGAATGTGGGGCTGCGCTGATGTTAAACCAAACATTACTTTGACTTTTGTAATTGAGTGTAACAGGTTTTAAGTAATCCAGAACTAAAGGCTGAGACACAGGTTGGTAGTTGAGGGTGATATTGATGATTCTTTTTTTTCCATCTGAAAGTTTTTCTATTTCAGAAAAGTGAAAGTAGACATAATAATCATAAGCTTTGTCTAGGGGTGGTGTATACGTATAAGTATAGACAAATCCCAAGGGGCGTGAAACATTCTCTGGTTGGACTGTACTTCTCCATACTTGAGCTGGTATTTTATAAGCATCATTATTGGTTTCAGGATCAATATTTATTGATTCATCCAAACCCGACGGATACCAATCGTTTGTTCCGTACAAATTTTTGTCGCAAGTCCATATTCGATCATACTCGTCATCTTTGTACCTAGAGTGTCTTTTGTGCAGGCAAGAAGAAATCAAATGGTTCAGTGAAAAAGTTACCATTACACCAATTTACATGCTATTAAAAATTGGGCATAAGTTAATCACATGTGCTATTGAAAGAATCTAAATTTTGCTTATAATATATAACGGAGAGAGTTACACATAATATAACAAGTTATTCCTATTGCCTTAAATTTTATGACCAACCAGAGTTAGCTCTTTTTTATTATCACACACATTCACATGCATATATATAACTAACAACATTTCAAAGATAAGAAGGCAAATAAAATAAAAAAGTACTATTGTAATTAAGGTGTTGATGATTACTTGGTTGAACAGGACGAGGGACCAACATCGAATCTAGCTTCCATTTTCAACAGAGGCTGTGGATCACTGGTGGAGATTATTTGATGACTCTGATAAATTGAATTGTTCAAAAGTCTCAATTCCAATGAAGAAATGCAAGGGATTGTTGGACCAGTCTTTACAAGGCACACATTTATAGTGTCACTTGAAGGAGTGTGAATGATCTCAGTAAAATGGTAATTATAAGTGAAATTAATATTGTCCCAAAGGTTGACTCCAAGATACAAATCAAATGACTGTGTTTGATTTTTTCCATCATAGTTTCCATATGAAAAGAAAGCCCTTATGAGATACCTATTATTTTTTCCCTCTCTTGGTTTCAAGGTGTAACAGTTTCTATCTCCTTCTGGAAAACATCTCAATGTTGTCAACTGTTTCCCAAAGTAGAGATAGTTTAAGTTAATAGTGGATGAAGTCACGTGATTCTCTCCTGTTTCAACAAATCCTTTGTCTGCGTTATACCAAGTTCCAGTCTCATTATGCAAGTAACCAACTGTTGATCCACAATCAATGCTTATAAAACCTACAAACAAGTTAGTTATATATTATACTCAGATGCAAATTGTAATCTTTAAGTTCTTAGTAGCTAGAAAAACTCATCATAGTACAAACGCTTGTAATATTAATTCTTGCATTTGTGAATTATAGTTTGTGTAAATTTTTGTCTTACCATTTCAATTCGGTTCCCAAGGGAAAGAACTTGGTAACACGGGTTTTGTAAAGGATGTTAGAAGTTTATGAAAAGGGTTCCAGTCGCGATGTTGATGATAACAACAACACAAAATCTTTTCTTACTCTTCTTTCTCACAGCAGCCAAACATTCTCTTAACCTAATTTTTTTTTCCTCTTCTTCGTCAGACGGGTGGTTTAAAGTAATTTTTACCTAAAAATATGCTCGGATCTCATCCAAAAGCTAGCTCATAGGTGAGTTTGTCCTCACATATTTATACGTACTCCATAGCCCGAGAACCAAACCCCAATGTGGGACTTCAAACAAACTCCAACAACATACATATTCAACACCCACTCTCACGCCTAGTGTGGTCCTGGGTCAAATGGCCACATTGCATTTCTTAACCCGGCTATGATACCATTTGTTGGGGAGACCGCGAGAAACCATGGGGTCAATGCTCTAGCACTACAAGAGAGAGACGCCACATCTCCACCAAAAATCTTAAAGCATTAGGTTAATAGCTCACCTCTCTTATAAATCCAACATTTTTCCACTCCCGCTCCCCCACCAAGCCGAACCACGGCTCTGATATCATGTTAAATATGCTCGGATCTCATCCACAAAAGCTAGCTTATCGGGCAAGGTTGCCCTCACTTATTTATACACTCCACAGTCCGGGAACCTAAGCAATGTGGGACTTCAAACAAACTCTATAAATGCTTATAAAACCACCCTATGAACTAGCTTTTGGAATTGAGATCCAAGTGCGACGTTCGTTGTCTTGGTGCGGCGTTGTTTTAATTTCCCGTCGTGTGCGATGTTTATTTGATTCAAATTGTCAGATTAGATTCAATTCAATGCAAATTCAACCAATGACTTTGGCGTTATCAAGTTGCATATTTGGAAACTTAGTATTTCAGACTCTTTAATTTCATCATATTTGTAAGCATTTTGTTGTTGTATGCTATCAACTTAGATGTTGTGAGTCTGTTTGCAAATTCATCCTTTAAAAAATGAAACAGGGACTTTTATAAAAAACACTACTTTGATTGTAATTAGAAGTTGGTATATTTAAAAGGACCACGGTTTAAAGAAAGTTTTTAGAAGGAATAAAAATGAAAATTTGTATATTTAAACGGACCAAAAATATATTTATCCTTGATGGTAATGATGATGATTATTTCTTAAAAGAAAATCTAATTTTTATGGTAATAATCATGTTTTTAATTTAAGAAATAATCAAATTTAATTTAAATAATAAATTAAATATGAAGTTGCCACAAACACATATCATGTGTCATGTCATTAAAAAATGTGTAAAGTCATCAAATTGAAGGTTAAATAAAGAGAATGATAAAATATCTATTTTTTTACGATAAATGGACAAAAATTGGGCAAAAAAATATATGACCAAATTTGTCAAAAAATAATAAATATGACCAAAATTTCACATTTTATAAAATAGGAGGACTAAAAGTATATTTAAACCAACAAATAAATTTAATAGTTAAATTATTCGAAAGAAGCGTTATACCGTGCTTGGCATGAGGTCCAAACTAGTTTCTATAATTTCAACGGGGTCATATTTATACTCATGTTAATATGCGTGTTTATTTTTTCTATAATTTCAATGGGGATCTATATTCTAATCATATGATAATGCGCATGCCTATTTTTTTATCGGGGACCAATATTTCTATGAGGACATATATTTCTACTTATACATTAATACATGTGCTACTTGTTTATAATTTCTGCGTAGATCTATATTTATACCCATATATTAATACGTGTGCCTAGTTTTTATCTCATGGATATGATATGATAGATGTTTGACATTGATACATAAAATATACTTATTTTAAAAAAGGATGAATTAAATATGAATTTATATATTTTTACGCTTAAAAATTTTGAATTTTTTCCACAGTCAATGCATCCTAAATACATTAGAAATCTCTTTTGCAAAAGTTAATTTTTTTATTAAGGATGAATTAAATATGATTTTTTATTAATAACTAATATATTATACGTGTGTGACAAGTTGTCATCAATAATTTTTTTAAAATAATTATTATACACATGATAAAATGTTGTTGATAAAAATTTAAATTAACCATTATACATGAAAAAACAAGTCACTACTAATGAAAAATTTAAGTAACTAAAATATCAATTTTTAATTATAGACAAAAATATCATAAAAGAAATCGCGACAACGCCACGACCTGTGCGTACGCATAGGTATTATGCTAGTTTCAATTAAAGTCAAATTCCTATGAATACACCGCCAACTCCTTTCACGAAATCCAAATATGTTCGAGACCACTCCACCGACATTGTTAGTTGTCACCATATAATAACAACTGGCTGGTCGTAGATGTGGGTTAGTAGTCGACGAAGTTTACAGTGGACTTGCGGAGGTTTTTGTTGTGGAGGAGGACCGGAAGGGACACAATCAATAGGAATACTTTTTTTTTTAATGTAATAGGAATACTTGTATGGTCACCAATATTTAGACACTTAATTTAGTCACTCACATAATTGAGAAAAAGTAGAAAGAGAAAAAAATTAAATAATATGTATTTTAAAAATAATTAAATAATATGTATTGTTAGGATTTTGATTCTCTAAAGCGAGTAAAGTGTAAAGTGAGAAACTCAAAGATTGAGATTATAACAACCTATTATTTGTTGTGATGTACCAATAATATATTCCTTTGATTTGTAACAATGACCTTGTTTAGTTGAGATTTATAATTAGTAAAAAAAACATGTTAAGATTATAATTCATTCTTTCAAGATATTAAGTTTAAATGGTTAATAAATTTTTCTTTGATATATACCTGGATTTTCATTGATAGCAATTTCTCTTGAAACAGGTTTGTCTAGTTGTTCTGAATTGGCTTGACTGATGCAAATAAATGGCACAAAGGCAAGCCATATGCACGCCTTTAACATTATCCGTCGTGGTGATTCTCTTTCCATGCTATCTGTAAAAACAAATTATAAGAAAATGTAGAATTCAAAGCCGATTCTGCATGGAATCATATGTTACTAAACAAGAAGAAGAAAGAAAGAAAGAAAAAATCATAATAAATGAACTCACCAAAAATTAACTTGATATTTATGATTCAAAGATGACCAGCTTTTTCACAGACATACTTTGGTATATATATAGTTATACACACACTACAAAACTCCTCTTTATTTAAAAAACAATAATAAAATAGAAAATTCAAGGGTACATTAGTCATTAAAATAATGGATAAATTAATAAATACTTTTTTTTTTAAAGAAATCATTTTTTCTATCATTAAAAATTTTATAATAACCTTCACAAAGGGAAAGAAGATATAATACAACCTTTTCGGTCATGATAGTCAATGTTATTTATCAAAATTATAAAAAATATATAGTTTGATATTTTTTTGAATTTTTATTTCTCATAATAGTCAATATTAAAAAAAATTTATGAAAAAATGTAAAAAATTAATATAATACTTTTTTTTGACACAAATTAATTAATATAATACTTAAAACAATAAAATTGTGTTTTTATTTCGTTAGACGACAGTAAAATTGTGTTTATACTTATGAAATTTTTATCTCTAAAATATATTATAATCAATAATATTTTTATTCATAAAATTAATCATTAATTTAATAGCTTAATATACAATATATAGAAGATTCCATTTTGAAAGAGATAAATTGCGTAGAGACAGACTTTGATGACCCCTTGGCTAGGAAAAATATTCCACAGAAAACTATTGTGTGAGTGTGTGGTGCTTAGTAGAACGCAGGCATGACATTGAGTCAGTCAACCCAAGTCAATTAACATAAGCTATGTAGTGACAACATTGTCACACAAGAATTTTTGTCTGTGTGTGCTAAAAAAAAGAACCTTTGTCTGTTTATTCAGAATACACATAGATAATTCCACGTAACTAATCGTTTTCATGAAATGTGATGTGCAACATTATCACTCAAAAATATTCATTGCTATTTTACACGCCACAATTTTTTTCAAGTAATATCAAAGCATAAAAGAGACTTAAGTGATCCCAAGTTATTACACAATCTTCTTCAAATTTCTTTTGTAGGATTTTTTAAGGACCAACCACTCCTCTTCATTTTTTAATCTCTCCATTTTTATAATTATTAAAGTTTTGAAAATACGTAGAGATCTGATTATTAATAATATTAATATATTTATCGTTTAAAAAAAAATTAAAAATATAAATGTAATAATATGACACTTTATGGATCCTGTATTATTTTTCAAAATTACAGTAATAGAGAGAATAAATAAAGAGATAAAATGGAGAGAAACTTGACTCAACTAGACTAGGATTGTTTCCTCTTTCACGAAAAATATATAATTAAAAAAAATATTTAAGTTTTAATATTTATTATAGTATTATATTATGGTAATAACTAGGGTAAAGACTCATATGCATTCGCATGGGTCCATTGTACTTTTATTCGATATTTAAGTTTGTTATATAATATGTTAGAAATTGTTATATAATATTGTTAAAATATAAGTGGAATTATTGTGTTTTTTCTCCCAAACTTAGTAAGTTTATACTACTAATTAACGTTATTATATTATTATTAGTGGTTAGTAGTAAACTTGATAGTAATATTGTTTATGTTTCTTTTCTTGTTTAAGTTTGTTCGTATTAATATGTTTTGTTGCTATTTTTATACGTATAGATTGTTCTATTTTATTCCTATCTATAATATTGTTATAATATAAATGTAATTATTGTGTTTTTTCTTTTAAACATATTTATTCAATTTTTTATATTTTAGTGACAAATAATGGTCCCGTGTATAGTTTTTAATCAAAAATTAGAAATTTTATTAGGAATATTTAGGGTAATCAAAACTCAAAAATTCTTATCTATAATCTGTTTTGTTCATATTTTTAAGTATATCATCTTTTTATTGTATTTATCTTATATTCTTTCTATATTTTTCTTTTTGCCCCCTATATTTTAAAATTAAAATAATTACACACATGGCGTCTTAGTCAGCTAATTCAGTTGCCACCTATGTATTGGCTTAGTCAAAATTGAGGTTTTGCAAAATGGACTAAAGTTAAGGGGCCAAAACTGTTATTTTTAAAGTTAAGGGGCTAAAATTGCAACTTTGTGAAATTTATGGGGCCAAAAGTGCATTTTAGTTTTTTTTTTTGTGAAAGTACAATGAATGATATAAAAGTTACAATATGGTTAATACTAATAAGGATAAATAAGTAAATTTAGTGATAATCGATTTTAATATATTAGAAGTAGATACTAACGAGTACTAAAAAAGTGACAAAGGAATGAAAATTAAATACTGAAAGAAACTTTACTTAATCAAAAAAAAAAAAAAACACTAATATCATTCTATTATGGATGTTTAGTATTGAACATGACCATTTTTAGTAAAAAAAAAATATAATAATTAAAATTTGAAAACAAAAATATCTTTTTATTAAAATTTACTAAAAATAGTAGAATTCACCATGAACCAAATTCATATTAGACGACCTCATAATAAGAATAATGTAGATCATCAAAAATGTAAACTACGTATCTTAAAATAATGTTCTATATATACTCTTCTAGTTAACGTAGAATTCACACATATGATATATAAATTTAAATATGAATTGAAAAAAGTACAAACATATGATATATGAATTGAAAAAAGTACAAAAAAAAAGTTTAGGAAAGCAAGAAAGTATCGGAAGTATACTCCTATTACTCCATCAGACATAAGGATAGGGGACGACGATCAGTATTAGCAAAATCAAGCAACATCAAGGATATAACAACTATCAGTATACTTTTGATCTTTTGAGTTGTGTTTTGATGCCCAGGTTTATGTTTTTCATCTTTCTTTCGTCTACACTCTAGCGATCAGAGCTATCTTTTTATATCCACAACTATGGGACGCAATAGCGAGCAAGATTGGAATGAAGTCACTACAAGAAAAACACAATTTATTGAGGGCCAAAAACCCTCTGTAAGTGGGTAAAACCGCCACTTTATTCAAATTTATTGGCGGCCAGCTGGCGGCCAAAATTCACCAATAAAACGCTCGTTGGTAAACTTATTGGCAGCCTAGACCGCCAAAAAGTGTTATACAGCTGTTCTCTAACTTTTCTGGCGGCATACACCGCCCATATATTATATATGTATATTATGTTTTGCAAGCAAATCAGAATGTGTCAGTTATGTATGTCAGTAATCACATGTCCCTTTAATTTTTTTATTTTATTTTTTTGTTCTGCCCCTTTATTTATTTAACTGTAAAATACTAAATAAAAAAAATGAAAAACTTTGTTTTAAATCGGTAGCTGAGGGAGATGAAGATGCAGATCGGATGAGAAATGATACTGGTTTGGCCGGTGAAAACGCTTTGTTCCGCCGCAAGAATGGCTAAAAGAAGAACAAGAAAGACCAGATCTGATGACAGTGGTTTTGATCTCATATCACCGATGAGAATGGCAAGAAGAAGCTCAAGATCGATGTCTCGTTCGGAAAACCTCCGCCGTCGTCGATACTGCCCTCTGTCACGTCGTGAATCTCATCAGAGGTGTCACCAAGGAATTCCACTACAAGATGAGGTTTGTTTGATGATGATGAAAAGGCAAAGAAATTGATGGTGGAGAAGAGAAATTGATGAAGGAAAAACCCATTTTTGGTTTTGCTCTTGTTTCTTCTTCTTGTTTTGCAGACTTGCAGTAGAGTAACTTTGGCATGGAGAGAGTGTCTTTGTGAGAGGTGGTGGGTACTTGATGAATCTAAAACGTGTATAAAAAAATAATAACTCCCCTCATTTTTTCCCCCTCCTAGTATCTCTCAATTTTTAGAATAAAAAAATTTATAAGTTTTTGACGGCTAAGGCCGCCAGAAGTTTAAAGAAAAAATTTGATAAGTTTTTGACGGCTAAGGCCGCCAGTAAGTTAAAGAAAGTTTTTTAAATATTATTTTTTTAAGTTTTTGGCGGTTTGTTTCATTTACTGGGGGTTTAGGCCGCCAGAAACTTACAGAGGGCCTAAACCGCCAATAAATTTTGTCGGTAAATTGATGTTTTCTTGTAGTGAGTGATCGGCAGGAACAGAGACGAAGAAATAACGGCCACAACAGAATCGATATTGCAACAACCACAAGACAACATAGGGAAAAGGAGATACCTTATGTCACTTATTTTTTCAATGATTTTCCGGATAGTTTCGGAGCGAAGGCAATGTCAAACATTTTTCACAAGTACGGAGATATCGTAGAAGTTGTTATCCCAGATCGGAGGGACAAGAGAGGTAGGCGCTTTGAGTTTGCACGTTTTGAAAATGTTAGTAACTCAAGGAGCTTTGAGTATGAACTCGACGGGGTCATAATTGGCAGGGACAAAATCTCTGTTAACATTTCACGTTTTCAGAGAGAGGATAGGCAGCGAGATTGTGTGACTGGAGGTAAGGGCCACAATGACACAGGGGCTAGGAGGGAAGAAAGGCATCATGGCAGAGAAGCTGTTCATATTCACGTTGAAGATCATAACAATTCTTATGCGCATGCTGTCAAGAAAGGGGCGAAGAACATTGGTGCTTCATACCAGATCAATCAAGGATTACGTAGGGTGAGTTTTGGTGCAAACGAAGAAGAACTACAACGTCTAAAGCGAGCTTTTGTGGGAAAAGTTATCCAACCTGGAATGTCGTATAATATTCAAGAAGGTTTTCATAGTCAAGGTTATTATGGAGTAAAGATCACACCTCTAGGTGCGAACCTGGTCTTGATGGAAGAACAAGAGGAGGGCGAGCTCCAGGCACTTCAGGCAGACGCAAAGGACTGGCTGGAACAATGGTTCAGCTTTATAAAACCATGGGAAACTAGCGCAGTGGATAATGAAAGAGTGTCGTGGGTTCGTGTGTACGGTATTCCAGCACATGCTTGGAATGTTGATTTTTTCGACCTCATTTGCAAGGCTTATGGTATGTTTATTAACGCGGATGATGGCACCATGAAGAAAAACACCATGGATGTTGCACGTTTGATGTTGCGGACCAAAAGTCACAAGGTTATTGATGATGTTTTTGAGGCAATTATTAATGGAGAAATTTTTTCGATGAGAATTATTGAGGATTCTTATGGGCCTATGCGTATTCTTAGTCCTGCAAAGCCCAATTATGACGGTCGTGATGATTCGTTTGATAGTTCTAACGAGGAAGAAGAGTTGGGATCTATGGAGGACGTTGTTTCAGCAAGTGATAACCTTGATCACGTTGAGCAAGATAGAGTATTGGATGAGGAGACAATGCATTCTTTGGCTTTGGTTGCTCTTCCAAATTCAAATGTTAACAGAGTTGAGGTTGTAGAAATCGTAGAGGAAAGTTTGCCTAAAGAAGTTATTCCTAATCAACCCAATAATAATGTTTTTTCGTTACATTCAGATTCTCACGATGACCAGGGTGAGTTGGGCGTATATGATAATGGTTCTTTTAATAATAGTCAATTTATTTCTAGCCCGGCGGTCAATAGTGTGGAGAAAGGTACAGTTAGCAGTGAACCCAAGGCTAACAGTCCAGTGTTGTCCAGCAACTTGAATTTATCTCAAGAAAGGGGAATGGGTTGCAAGCCAGTATCTAAGGGAGTCATGGGATGCGCTAATTCCGTAGCTAATTCTAAGCTGAATCATATTCTGGAGCCTATTGTCTGTGTTGCGCAAGGAGGGGTTAAAAACAACCCGAAGAAAAAAAGCATTGGTTTGATTAAGGAGAATAACAAAATTCATCATCGCCCCCCTTTGTGTGACACTAGTAGAAATAAAACTTCTACTGGTTTATCTGCTAAAGGTCTCGAGGTAAAGAACGACAAGTGCACGCGTAATCCTGTTGGAAAAATTAAGAAACCAAATATTGCATCCAACTCTGTTTCTTCAGCAGGCACGGTACTTTGTTGTAGCTCCTTGCAATCGTCAGATATTAGAAATTGTAACAAGGTGTTTTTAAAGAATAGAGAAAATGAAGTTACGTCAAAAATTTGGAAGGGGGCCAGAGACTTAGGTGTAGGAGGAGAGGAAGATGAAGATGTCTGTATTCACCACATTCAAAATAATGAAAGACGAGATGAGGATGGTAGAATTCTAAGGGCGCAACAGAAAAAGAGTGCCAAATGAAGATAGTTTCCTTGAATATGAGAGGGTGGGGGGGGAGTGCTAAGAGGGGGAGATTGAGTCAGTTTCTCAAAAAAGGTATGTTTGATTTATGTATGTTACAAGAAACAAAGAGAGCACATTTTGATGATTCTATGATTCATAATTTGTGGGGGCATCAAGATGTTCACTGGGCGGCAAAGGAGGCAGTAGGACCATCTGGAGGTATTTTAACAATCTGGAACTCTAACTTATTCAAATTGCTAAATATCTTTTATGGTGATGGCTTTGTGGGGCTTTGTGTTGATTGGGAGGGTATGAGGGTGAACATTGTTAATGTGTACTCTCCTTGTAATCTAGCGGGCAAAAGAAAATTATGGGAAGACTTATTGAATCTTAGAAGAGGGGAGAGTGGTGAATGGTGTATTGGTGGTGATTTTAACGCTATTCTTCATTTATCCGAAAGAAAAGGAAGTAGTGTTGCTACTAGGAGGAGTGAGGTTAACTTTTTCAGAGAGTTTGTGGATGACATGGAGCTTATTGATATACCTGTGCTGGGGAAGAAGTTTTCTTGGTTTAGCCCAGACGGTATAGCTATGAGCCGCTTAGACAGGTTCTTGTTATCAGAGGGCTTCTTGAAGAAGAATGATGTTAAGGGGTAATGGGTCGGAGACCGTGATATATCTGATCATTGTCCGGTTTGGCTCCTCAGCTCGTCATGTAATTCGGGCCCTAAACCTTTTAGGGTGATAAACGGTTGGTTAGAACATCCAGAGTTTAAGGGTTTTGTGGAATCAGCTTGGAAAAGTTACGATATTAAGGGTAAAAAAGCTTTTGTCTTGAAAGAAAAACTAAAACTTCTTAGAGAGAGTCTAAAGAAGTGGAACAAGGAGGTGTTTGGTTATTTGGATCTAAACATAGAGAAGACAGTCTCCGATATTAATGAGTTTGAAGGCCTTCTTTCAAGTACTAATGGGGATGTTGATTACCTTTTGTTA
This sequence comes from Trifolium pratense, assembly GCF_020283565.1. Classification (NCBI taxonomy): domain Eukaryota; kingdom Viridiplantae; phylum Streptophyta; class Magnoliopsida; order Fabales; family Fabaceae; genus Trifolium; species Trifolium pratense. The sequence goes on along the minus strand of NC_060063.1, from coordinate 46,344,099 downwards.
GAGGGTCTAAATAAGGAGTTTTGGAAGCAACTTCATTTTAAGGATAGCTTACTCAAACAGAAGTCTAGATCAAAGTGGGTTAAAGAAGGGGATTCTAATACCAAATTTTTTCATCAGACTTTAAAGGGTAGAAGGAGGAATAACCAACTAGTGGCGTTGAGAGATGGTGACAAATGGGTTCAAGGGGTCGATGAGATCAAGTATTTTGTAAAAAATTATATTGCTAATAACTTCACCGAAGAATGGCGTAACCGTCCTACTCTAGATGGGCTTTCGTTTAACTCCTTGTCGGAAGCAGATAATTCTTCTTTATTATCTCCCTTTTCGGTTGAGGAAGTTAGAGAGGTTGTGTGGAATAGTGATGGCAATAAGTGTCCGGGTCCTGATGGGTTTAACTTTAACTTTTTGAAAACTTGCTGGGACATCTTAAAAACAGATGTTATGGAGTTTCTGAACGAATTTCACAGTAGTGCTTCCCTTCCAAAGGCGATCACTGCATCTTTCTTGACACTAGTACCAAAAAAGGATCATCCTCAGGTTTTATCAGATTATAGACCCATTTGCCTTGTTGGTTGTTTGTATAAAATCCTTTCAAAGGTGTTGGCGGCTCGTCTAAAAAAAGTTATCGGTAAATTGATCTCAGATTGTCAAACGGCCTTTGTTCCTAATCGTCAAATTCTGGATGGAGTTTTGGTAGTGAATGAACTGATTGATTTTGCCAAGAGAAGAAAAGACAACTGTTTATTATTGAAGGTAGATTTTGAGAGGGCGTACGATACGGTTAATTGGAATTTTTTGGAGTATATGATGCGGAGAATGGGATTTGCGCAGAGGTGGATGAAGTGGATGAGAGCCTGTATTTTTACTAGTTCATTGTCTGTGCTTGTAAATGGTAGTCCTACAGCGGATTTTGTTGTTGGTAAAGGGCTGAGACAAGGGGATCCGTTATCTCCCTTTCTTTTCTTGATATATAGTTGCAGAAGGTCTCACTCGCTTAATGCAGAAGGCTGTTGACAATGGCAATTATCATGGTTTTAAAGTTCATGATGACTTACAATTTCACACTCTTCAATTTGCAGATGACACCGTTCTAGTAGGTGAAGGGAAGTGGGAGAATTTGTGGTCGCTTAAAACTGTGTTGAGAAGTTTCGAATTAGTATCGGGACTGAAGGTTAATTTTTACAAAAGTAAACTCTGTGGCATTAATCTTGATGATAATTTTTTGTCCGCAGCGTCCTCCTTTTTACACTGTGAAGTAGAATCAATTCCTTTTCGTTTTCTAGGAATTCCAGTTGGAGCTAACCCAAGGAGAAAGGTCACTTGAAATCCTATAAAGGAAGCTATGAAGAAAAGACTTAATACTTGGAGTGGTCGAAATTTATCATTCGGCGGAAGAGTTACACTCATTAATTCGGTACTCTCTAGTCTCCCATTATATTTTTTCTCTTTTTTCAAGGTACCGGTGTGTGTGTTACAAGAATTGATTACTATCCAAAGGAGATTTCTTTGGGGAGGATGTTCTGATATTAAGAAGATTTGTTGGGTTAGTTGGGACACAATTTGCCTTCCAAAAGATAAAGGTGGTTTGGGTATAAAGAATCTAAATTATTTCAACCAAGCTGTACTTTGTAAATGGAAGTGGAGAGGTTTGTGTGATCATAATACCTTATGGACCAAACTATTAGAGCATAGATATGGGAGCTTGGCTGATAATTTTTTGCACTCTAATCTTAGCAATGTCAAAGGTCAATCTTTGTGGTGGCGTGATATTATGAAGATTGGGGGTATTGAGAATGATGCGTGGTTCAGGACTAATGTGAGCAATGACGCAGATAACAGACGATGGAGGCTTACTCAATCAGGTATTTTTCGGTGAATTCGACTTACGAGTTCCTTCACTCTCGCGAAGTTGTTGTGGCTATTGATGAAAATGTAGTGAAAGCTTTACAACAATTATGGTTAAATGATGTTCCATCCAAAGTAAGCATTTTTGGATGGAGGTTATTATTATCAAGACTTCCAACTCGAATGGCCTTGGCAAGAAAATCTATCCATGTTAATCCGCATGAGCTATGTTGCATTTTTTGTTTTGAAGAACAAGAGGAATTATCTCATGTGCTCTTTAATTGCTCTTTTTCTCAAAAGTTGTGGAAGCAGATTTTTAAATGGATGAATGTGGATTTCATCTCTTTTGATGACGGGTGGAAACATTTTTCCTCTTTTGGAGCTTTATTGAAAAATAAGAAATATGTAAAAGCTCGTCACGTTATTTGGTTGGCCACCACTTGGTGTATATGGCGTGCGCGTAACAATGTGGTTTTTAGAGGAGAAGCTATTAATTGGAAAGCCTTAGAAGACAAGATTATTTATATTTCATGGTTTTGGTTTATAGGTAAAATAGCTAGTAAGTCTTCTTGTGTTTTTTCAGATTGGTGTAAGGATCCTTTAAATTGCATTATTAGCATGTAATGGTTGCTATAAGAATTGTAAGGGTTGGGTACCCCTTGTACTCCTTATAATTCAATCTTTGCTTATAAAAAAAAAAACTCCATCAGACATAACAATCTATAAGGTGAGACAGAAAAATAAACATTGAAATAAAACTTCAAGAAGACACACCAGCAACAAACAATAACCCCTCAAAGGCACCATCATGTGTGAAAAAGAAAACTCCTCAAAAAGAAAGAGACAAGGATCAAGTGATCAACCATGAATAGGACAAAGAGGGTCTCCACCTATATATATCGTTCAACATTAACTCTTCTAATAAGTGAGATTTATAATTAACTCACACTCAACACAGTTTATGATCATTAATTGATTTATTTTAAAAATTTAATATATCCACTTTATAAAATATGAAAATGTTTGTAATTTTATCAAAATAGATTAACAAAAAATACAATAAGAAATGTGTCTAGAAGAATTTATTAGACATGCTTGTCAAATACATCAGATAGAGATATATTATATGGCTTGGTTACGAGAATTTTCCATGGAAGAGTACCGTGCGGTGCAAATTTGGTCAAGTATGTATAATGTTGTGGAAACTCAGAAAAGAAAAGTGGTGGCGAAGTAGAGTCGGTCAATTAACGGAAGCTAACGACCGAAGTTAAGAGCAAACTAATCAAACAACAAGAATATTCTTTGTTTGATTCAGAAGACCCATAGATAACGCCAAGTAACAAAGTCATGTAATAAGACACTTTGACTAAATAAATAGAATAAAGGAGATACTAAAAGACAGACTAAAAGACAGACATGCTTGCTTGGAGGCACTACTACAATTTTGACATATAATAGCGCCAATTTAATAGCGCTTTTATGTAAAACGCTATTAAAAATTACACCCAGCGACTTATAACAGCGTTTTAGGGTCGGGCGCTATTATAGATATGGCTTATAATAGCGCTTATTAAACAAATGCTATTATAGGGTGCTAACTGGAAAATAACGGAGGCATTTAATAGCGCTTTGTGGATAAACGCTATTAAAGAGGTGGTCCTTTGTTAGCGCTTTTTGTTAAGCGTTATTATAGGATTCTTTATTAAATAAAAATAAATATGTAACAAAAAATATCACGCAAAATTCACACATTCATCACGCGTTTCATCAAAGTCTAGTCACCTTCTTCTCTGTATCGAACTCATCTTTCTTCTTCTCTCCCTCAGCAGTTCGATCACTTAAACCCTAGAAACCTTTGTCCTCTCCGTCGAACTCATAAACTGTCTTTTCTCAGTTAAACTCACCTGAACCCTATAAACCTCCTTCTCTCCATCGTTTCCCTCCTTGAACCCTAAAAGAAAAATCAATTGAACCCAGAACTCATAAATTCTAAAAATAGCAACACAGTACTCGAATTTTCATCCACTCTGTTTTTATTATCAACGACTACGCCTCCCTTCTCCCTCGCTGCGAACAATTATATGAAACAGGTCATTCCTTTGATCAATTTCTTTCTGCTTTTGTTTACGTTCATCCTTGTTTTCACTTTTCAATTTTACCTGAGTTGCAGAAATTTGATGTTGAGCCCTATGTTCAATTGCAGATTTCTTTCAATTTTTTAGCTCTGACTACTGCAGGTTGCCTCTTCTTCCTTCACTTTTGCTTGCTTTGTGGTATGTTACTACAATTGATTTAGGGTTTTAGGTGTTTGGTTTGTGTTTGTGGTTTGTTAGTACAATTAATTTAGGGTTTAAAGCAATTGTTTTGTATTTGTGGTTTGTTACTTGGTTATTTTTGATATTTGGATTAGTGGACCTATTATGCATATCCCAATTTGAATGTACTGAACTTTATATTAACAAAGAATATATTTCATATATGTTAGAATTAGAACTCTAGAAAAAGATACTTTGAAATCAAATTGAATGGAGGATAAGACTATGCCTACCATGTTTGATTTCTTATCATGCTTTACAAGTTGTGAATTTGCCTAAACCTTGCTGTGTGGTCGCGAAACAGTCCGACACAAGCAGCCGAGACATTCGTTCCATCTGTATTTTCCTTCATCCATCCTAAGATTGGAGACCGCCAAAACACCAATTTATTCGATGATGCAGCTGCTGGCCTGGGCGCAAGCTGGAACTTCTGCAGAATCGCATTGTCTGCTGCGTTTGACAGCCCGGGAGCCAATGTCGCGCTCAGATTGCTTGCCGTTAGAATTTTCGATTGTGCAGCGTACATAGTTATCTTTGTGTTTCTGAAGAGAATGTCATTTCTTGCCAACCAAATGGAATGGAAAACATGAAGAACTGCGACTGTAGCAGTGTTGGTAACTGTAACACCCCGAACTAACTACCCTTAAAAACGTGATCTTAAAAACTTTTTAAAGATAAGTAGCCGGAGCGCCACGGAAAAACATTTTTCAAAACGATCGTGCACATGACACGAAACGTCGCAGCGGAAAACATAACATAAAGGATTTTCAAAGCAATGAACCAAATAGTTCAAAAGATAATTCATCTACATAAAACATAAGTTAAGATGTTCGCATCGATATACGACGGAATACAAACGATCCCCGACTCGATGTTACAAATACCAGAGCACTAATATACATCACAACCAATCTAAACTTAACAAAGCTATACAAAGGTAGCCTACACTAGCTCCTCACAAAAGTGCTCCACACCAAAACGATCTGCAGCTAAAGCTCAACGAGACCTCGACCTAAATACCTGAACCCCTAAAGGTCCAGCACATAACAAATAGGTAGAGAGTTAGTAAACATAATCACATACATACGAATATAGAAACGCACCTATATTCAACCTATCACGCATTACTAACTCACACACATGCCTCAATAAGCAATACACCAGATAACACATACTCACAAATACACAACCAGATAGTTTCACGTCGTTTCGGACAACACAAAGAACTCACATAACACATAACACATAATTGCACATTTACTCAAATGCGACTAATGCCAAACATTCAATGTCATGCCAACCTAGACACGACTAATGCATGTGGTACCATCTTCTTTATCAAGGAACTTACCATTGATATTCTTCTTTATTGGACAAGTCCAATATCCTTCTTTATCAGACAAGTCTGATATCCCTAAATAATGCATGAATTTATGAATGTCATGCATTTACCAAACATATGATAATCACTTAGCACGAAGCTACTGCTCACTACATGGATAACATAATCCATTAAACTTCTTTATCAGACAAACTGATATTCTTCTTTATCGGACAACCCGATATACAAAATACATATACTTCTTTGACATTTTATATAAATGCCATTACACAACACAATTATTAAACATATAATAATTCCAAACCAAAACGAAACCAAATACATGGATACACACACTTTACAAACATTAACAAAAATTGCTGTCACAGAGGCCTTCGCTAAGCGAAGCCTCAGCGAGACATGGCGAACCTCACCAGGAAGTCACCTGCTCATGGCGAGCATTGGCGAGCTTCAGCGAACATGTTCGCTACAGCGAACTCCTGGTCGCTTAGCGAACTACACCAGAAAAATATCTGTTCTTGAGTTTCAATAAGGCGGTTTAACATTGAATCCAACCAAAAATTCATTCAAACATGTTATAAATTCTCTTAAACAACAATTCCAAGCATATATGATATCAAGGAACATTAATCATCTCTTCCAAACATCCAAATACATCAAACAATCAAAATCATGTCAATTTCTTGCAAAATAAGCAAAGTTGCATAAACATGCAAAACCATCATCAAACATATACATATTCCCTCCTAGATGTTCATTAAGCATACTAAGATGAAAAGACATGTTTATGATAAAGAAACTTCACCCAAACCCCAAAGAAATTGGATGAGAGAGTTTAGGAATGGAGGCTAGACACCTCCCCTCTCTTGGATCACCCAAGCTTATGCTTAACCACTCTCACCTTGGATTGAATGATGATTCTTGACCTCTAAATCTCTTCTCCTTGCTCGTGTTCTTCTTCTTGCTCTCCTAGGGTTTGCTCTTGCTTCTAAGCTCACAAACTCTAACTTCTCATGAAAAATGAATTGTGATACTATTCATTGGTTTGACTTGGTTACTTATACCACTCTCTATGGACCTTGAACCAAGCCCAATGGCTTAGGCCCATTAAGCTTCTATCACACGCCCCAAGCCCACTAACATGGCAAAGGTTTCGCTCACAAACTTATGTTCGCGATAAATAATTATGCGTCGCGTAAATAAATATTTAACACTAACCCAAAATATATGCAAATATATAAAATATCGATTTACTAAAAATCGGGTCGTTACAGTAACGAAAACACTCCAATTTTCGTCCAAACTTTCAAATATCGAATGAAAACTACTGCAATTAAACTGGATCTGCAGAATCGATCCCAGCAAATTCCATAAATTATTCGCGAAGCTGCACGTGAGAAACAAATGAGGCGTTGTTTCTGATTGAGATAGGCAGAGGTCACAGGCAGAGACCACAACACATCCCCGCTTCATAAGATTTTCATTCGTAGGCATTCGATTTTGAAAGCAGCACCAAACTACAAAAGATGATGAAGGTGGTACAAAGTTATGCCAAATCCAACCCGTCCAATCAAGATTTTCATCCGTAGGCATTCGATTTTGAAAACAGTTGTGTTGACATCGCTTATCAATAAATTCTGTAACATAATTCTAGTAAGTTTTCTCACGCATTCGCTTACTGTTTTCTGAATTTCTTTTCTTTTGTTTCCGATTCTTCTTTTTATTTCAGTTTTTATTCTTCTTTTTATGTTTAGATGTGGTTTTTATACATTTAGAACTTAAATTTTAATGTAGAAATAGTACTCACTTTTGGGGTTATATTATCATGATGTATGGTTTAAACATTTGTGTTGGTAGAAGAATGTCATATGGAATATGATCAATGTTTTTATTATGGAAAATTGACTCGTGGATTATGAATGTATCATCTTAGGAGCTTGTTATAAAACCTGTAATAAAATGATTGATGAGGGTTTAAAATTCATCTTTTGTCCCATTGGATTTTTGCTTTATTGATTTGTGGTTTGTTCATATATTAATTTGCTCACAGGAACAAATCAATGAAGAAGCTTATATCACAAAGGTTCAGCTGTTGTTAATACAGACTGTAATTAATGCATTCAAGGAGAAAGTTTCACAAATTGATGTCTTGAAGGAGCAATTTGAATTTCTAATGCAAATGCAAAATGCTAGGTAAAATTTCATTCTTGTTCATCATAAGCTTAAGTTCTGGTTTATGTTCAGTTATAGAGCACATTTCAATTGTAAAGCATGATTTGCAAAAGATTTAGTTCAATTTGTTAATCATTTTTGTTTCTATCTAATTTGAGTACACTACATGATGTGAACATAAAGGAAAAGAATAGTGTGAAACTCTATCATTTGGAAGTTTTGCCTTGGTGATTTTGATATTAGAATTTGAGAATAACCCAGGTAAATGCAATACTCTGGTTGTGTTCATCACAAGTACTCTACCAATTATCCAATAATAAGTGTTGTCTCACATTTCTAATATAATTTTTTATAGTTGTGAATTTGTATGTGTGTGGAATAAGGAATACCTGTTAGTGCAAGTCTCTGCTTGAATCAATTGAAATGTTTATCTTTTGAGATATTTTTGTGATGCTTTCAGGAATGATGCATTCATATGGGCAAGAAAAAGAACCGGTACACCTGTTATTTAGACAAGAACATAGAGGTCCTATATATGATGAATTTGAGTGCTGCAAAGTTCGTACCATATAGTTCAATCAATTTTTCCTTTTATGTTTTTCTTTGTGTTGTTATCTGCTTAATTTTAGCAGATGTTGTTGTGATTGGTGGCATGCTAGTTAACTTGTGTCATTATACAAGTGTTTGTAATATATATATATATATATATATATATATATATATATATATATATATATATATATATATATATATATATATATATATATATATATATATATATATATATATATGATTAATTTATATTGTTTGAGATTCTTAACCAAAATTTTGTATGGTAATGTCTTATGTAGTGTTTTGATTTTATGATTAATGAAATCTGTGTAGCTCTTTTAAGTTTATTTTTTAGAGAAGACCTTTAATAGCGTTTTTTAGAAAAGCGCTATTAAAAGTAGACCTATAATAGCGTTTGGGGGGCACGGTGTTGGCGTAAGCCCTAAAAGCCAATCTATTTTGATAGAATCGTCTTTTGTATGATGACTTTGATTTATATATTTAATATATATAATAAGGCATTTCTTTATTATGTTTGTTTCAAACTAATAAAGTCCCTAGAATAGCTAGTCTAATTAATGGAACATTAAGTGTGACTTAATAGTGAGACTCCATTAAACATAATGACACTATTCTTAAAGTATCCATAGTCAAGTTTTACTATGATGTGGGATAACAGTAAAACATAGAGACTATTATGTGAGTAGACCGATGACTTCATCTCACGAGTCATGGATATGAGATATCAAGTCTTCACATAGATATAAATATTAGGAGTAATATTTATATTGGATTGACCCGCCATGAGAATGCTACATTGTATGTTATGAAAAGTGTCATAAGTTATTCTCATAGTGATAATGGTGTATACCACCCTTCGACCTGAAACCACTATGGACCCTAGATGTGGAGTAGAATACTTAGTTGCCGTTCAAACATTGTCCGTAACAGGATGACTATAAAGTCGGTTGATGGGTACTCTACAAATCATGCTGAGGGACATGAGTGACCTAGATGGAATTTGCCCCTCTTACATAACAGGAGCAATATCTGTAGGCCTCTTGATTGAATATAACTGATAAAATGCGTGGCCACGCCGAACTAAGTCAATATGAGATATTGAGCTTATTCGTTGTTTAGTATATTCTGGGATCAAGAAATAAGATATTGAACCATACAAGGGTGACACGATCTATGTCTTGTGTTCAATATAGATATAAGGGCAAAGGGGTAATTATACACAAGATCGTTATCACGGAAAGGTTTCGTCAGATCACATGACATTCTCGTCACTTGGGTAGCAGTGATGTGTTGCTAGATACCGCTCACTGTTTATAATATTAAATATGTGATTTAATATTATTGTCAACGTTACGAGAACCTATAGGGTCACACACAAAGAACAGATAGATGAGAGAAATAAATAAGTAAGACTTATTTATAAAATAATAAGTAGGACTTATTAGTAATTAAATAATTAAGTATGACTTATTATTTAATTTATGAAAATAGAGAAATGCGGTCCACCGTAAGGTACGGTGCAGTGCTTGGTTTGATGACCACACAAGTGGTTCTATAAATAGAACCCTTGTGATGAAGTTTTGTTAGCTTAACCTAATTCACAAAGTAAAACCTAGCCGCCGCTCTCTAAACTCTATTCTCTCTGAATTTCTGGTGGAATTGGCTAGCACCGGTCATCGGAGAAGTTCTGTTCGTGTGGACTGAGTAGATGCATCGCTTCTTTGCTTTGCTAGTGATCGAAACTATTTCCATACTTTGTGAGGTAACAATTCTATCACTGATTCATTCTAAGTTCGTAATGATCCAAGGAAAGGAAATCGTTTTTTTTTTTTAAATTCCGCTGCCTCTGATATATCGATTTCCCTTCAGTGGTATCAGAGCCAATTACGAAACCTTGAATCGGATTGTTTTGTTTACTGTTTAATTCGTTTAAACATGTTTATGATTAAATTGCGATTCTGTTTAAACTGTTTAAATCGCGATTCTGTTTAAAATTGTTTAAAACGCGATTTGTTTAAATTGTTTAAAACGCGATTATGTTTAAATTGTTTAATCGCAATTGCAATTCTGTTTAAATCGTTTAAACATAATACTGTTTAAATCGCTATTCTGTTTAAATTGTTTAAAACGCGATTTGTTTATATTGTTTAATTGCAATTCTGTTTAAACATGTCTCTGTTTAGAACTGCTTCTGTTTAAACAATTTGTTTAAATTTGTTTAAACATTTTTGAATCAATTAAATAATAAAGGGAATTAAAATCGACATCGCAACAACTTTAAACCTTAAGCAATAATAGTATATGTGATATACTGGTTTTTATCATAAAATAATTAAGTCAGATGATATTTGTTTATTTGATAATTGATATTTGAAACTTCGGAACCGTATCTGGTGAAGTACTTCGGAACCGTATCTGGTGAAGTGCTTCGGAACCGAATCTGGTGAAGTTTTAAAATATTCGATCATCATATAGAATAAAAATCAGAGTACTTGATTTGGTATGATCATGTTATTGCAATTAGGATTCATAAACGGCGCATGTGTTGTGCCATTATAATTAGGGTTTGCAAAACGTATCAAATGTTGATGCATAAATTAGATGGTAACTCAAAGTGATTTTGACAAATATATTTAATTTTGAAATTGTTTCAAAATTTTAGAAATATCTTTTGAAATTGTTTTAAAAGATAATATTATCAATTTTTGCAAATATATTATTCAAAAGGGTTTTGAATAAATAAATTACCATATTTGATAATTAGAGAATTGTCAAAGATTTGATTTAAAATATTTGATTTAGAATTACAAGATTTGAATCAAATTTAATTAATTGGGTTTTTCAAAGCGATTATGAATCAAAATGTTTGATTCTGTTTTTAAAATTAATTATTTGAATTATTTAAAGTTTATTCAAAAGGAGTTTTGATTAATTAAATTACCATATTTGATGATTATAGAATCATTAAAGATTTGATTCAAAATATTTAATTTAGAATTAAAAGATTTGAATCAAATAAAATTGATTTGGTACTTTTAAAGCGATGATGAATCAAAAGGTTTGATTCTGATTTAAATTAATTCAAAAGTATTTTGATTAATTGTTAAAGATTTGATTTAAAAGTTTAGCATAAATTTAGCATAATTTTATTTTTTATGAATCAAAAGATTTGATTGTAGATTAAAAGATTTGAATCAGTTTTACTTTTATTTGATATATATCCATGTGATGCGATATTATTTTGAAATAATATTAGTTTGTTATGCCAATAAAACAGAAAGAATAATTTTTTTTTTTTTGCGCTAGTTTGTTAAGATACGTTGTTATTGGCATAACAATGTAATATTAATTTAATAATAATAGTAATAATAAGATGTTATTATTACTTATTTATTTATTCATTAAATATATGGTATATGGTTATGACCTTAGATATTTGGTGCGTTAATTTATACGGCCTGCGTGTCGTGGTTTATTTTAAAATACGGCCTGCGTGTCGTGCATTTTATTTATTTATTTATTTAGTTACTTAAATAATGTAATTGCTCGAGTTCAAAAGAGACAACGCCAAATGATGATACCGATGGAGAAGCTTGAGAAGTTTGCTCGAGGGTCAAAGAATTGTAATAAAGTAGTTTATTTAATTCTTGTGCGTTAGGAGGTCATAACCATACTACCTAGTCTATTTTATTTTATGTATGTGATGCATGAGATGTATGTTTTAATTATATTTGCCATGTATGTTTTATATAATTATTAAACGCATATTTACATGAATGTCATGTAAAGTGAAACGCGTGTATAAGATACACATGTCGGTGAGATCAAATTTAATTAAAAATCCTTCAAGTACTCATAAAGACTAATATTGAAGATGTAGGTTTTGCCAACGCAAGGTGCATTTTCTATACTAGTAAGATGTGTCTATATTAAGTTTTATGTTTTCCAAACAATAGCACCCTTCAAGATCAATATCGATTAATGTAGGTTTTGCCAACGTAAAGTGCATTGTCAATATTGATAAGTTGCGGTGAGATAACCAGTTTATCCGATTGCTATTTATTGGGTTTAACTTAACTAAAGAAAAATATAATATGATTATATGACTTTAGAAGCAAATGTTGGGTTATTTCATATGATGGATTAAAATAAGTGTTATTCACCCAACGGAAAGGATATGAGAGTTGTATGAGATACAATTGGAAACAGTTTCCTACCTAAATAACTACGTTTTGTGTAATCAGCCCAACGCTGACTTAAAACAAAGTGAAATATGGATCTCATTCTCACTAGAAAATTTTCAACGGGATTTTCCGAATCAAATGTCGAGGGTCATTTGTTTTGAGTAAAATAGTGGGAGCATATTTAATTAAAGACCTAGTTAAATATGTTTTAATCATGATACAAATATTCTTATCTTCATAATTAGATATATTTGGCATATAGTTTATATTTTACTAAAGGTCCTTACGAAGGACATAAGGTTCGGAAAAGAGTTTCTGAATTGGTACATATATTGAGAATTGTTCTCAAATACGAGAAAAACTACTAATAGTTTTGAAAGAGTCAAAATGGAAGAAAGAAGTAAGACTTCTTCATACATCTTGTTATAGAAAGTTAAATTATTTACTTTACATCTAAGGTATATGATACTAGATGCAAATTTCATATTTGTTGAAATATGAAATTGTTTTAAAGAAGTAAAAATTTGACTATAGATAAAGTCAACTTACGTTTAGAATGAAATAGTTTCATTGATCGTATAAGTTGAGTTTGACATGGAACCAAATAATTGTTATTAAGTTTCATTTAATAATAGAAGCATTGAGCCTAAACCTTGTATTGACAAGAAAAGGACTACTTGTTTCATTTCTCTTACTTCATTTACAATGCTAATAAGTTTAATAGATGTGAATATGTGTATTTGACACAAACTATGATTCTTTGAATTTGTTCAAAGAATTCATGAATGAATGAAGTAAAGGAAATTTTGAAAAGTATTTAGACCATACGAACATGTCGTGATGGTAAATGCTTAAATAAGAAGTATAATAATAACTATTTATATTACATCATGTTTGACATGTTTACATATAAGATAGTTCATTTATATCTCTTACGACTCTTTTTGAAAAATTATTTTAATTACAGTTATTCTTTACCCACAACAAGTTCCAATAAATCAAATCATAAAGACACCATATTCGATATGGAGGTAAGAGTACCTTATTTGACTTTATGATAGTTTGAGATTGTAAGGTTTATTAGATAAACTTAATCCCAAATTGAATGAATGTGTATTTGTGGAAGTACCTAAGGGATACTAATTTTACGACACTCTCTAGGATAAAAGTTGTTTTATTACATGAACTGAAATATTTCTTTAGAAGAAATATGTTTCTAAAAGAGACAGTGGGAGTGACGTAAAACTTGAGTAAATTCAAGTAACACAAAACACATATCCTTTCAAAATTGGAACACGAATCAATTCCACAAGGTTGTTGTTGGACTGCCGGTTCGAGTAGCACAAGAACAAGATGAGTCTAATATGTCCTATCAAAAGTTGAAGGACATGGCCTCACCATAACACTTCTGGCGGATAGATAACGAGGTTCTATTCCTTAATTGGAATGACATTACATATGTATTTGACATATGGATAGGGTTTTGTTAATCTAAAGGATGCTAGAAAAGTATATAAATTACAAAATTCATTTGTGAATTTGTTCAAATTTCTCAAAGTTGAATTATCAATTTTATTGATCAAGTTTTATGAAAACAAAGATTAATAAAGGAAATCTTGTGCACACAAGAAAGTCAGTGGGAGTATTTAAATTAATCTGGTATTGTATGTGGATGACGTACTGATCATCAAGACAATTTTCATACACTACACATGTAAGACATGATTAGGTAATTGTTTCTTGATGAAATACTTAGGTGAGACTTCCTAAAAGTTAGGAATCAAGATCTATAGAGATAGATTGTTGACATATATCAACCTTAGCCTATGTACAAATTTGATGAAGTGTACAGACACCTCATGTGCTTAATTTTATTGAAATTATTGCATACACCACATGATGTATTTTTGTCTCAAAGACAATATCCAACCTCATTGGATGAGAAAGGGATGCATGAGAAGTATCCAAATGCTTTGGCAATTGGATTGATCATGTATATCATGATATGTACTAGACCAGATGTACTATATGCTATTAGTATAAACAATATGTACCAATTATTTCTAGTGATTGTCATTAGATCACCATCAAGAATATCCATGGATATCTTAAAATCACTAAGGATGACTTCTTGATCGGATCTGGAAATGATCATTGTAAATGAGTTACAATGATATTGATTATCCAAAACCGAAGAACAGTATACCCAGATTGTAGTCTGGAATAAACTTTATGCTCGAATGTCAAATCTATAAGCTTACAAGCTTCAGAAGATTGATATATCTATTACAAAGGTCAAATATATGATTTGAATCGTTTGTCTCATAAGATGAGGCAGAAAATTGTTTTCCTTACATTGCAGATTCCCTTGACCTCATTAAAGATGGTAATGGTTTAATCTTGCAAGCAACGGAAAACCAGATCTCACCAACGATTAAAATACAAGTTTTGACACTTGATTTCTTTTTATAGAAGATCAAAAGTGTAAATTGGAAGATGTATCGGGTACCAACATAGGAAAGAGTTTCTTATCCACTAATAGAAAATCTTGCATAGAAGATGCTTGATGATGACGCTAGTCCAATAGATGTTGAGTTAATATCTGATTGGCTTTAGTGCTAGTGGGAGATTGTTGGAGTAAGCCCTAAAAGCCAATCTATTTTGATAGAATCGTCTTTTGTATGATGACTTTGATTTATATATTTAATATATATAATAAGGCATTTCTTTATTATGTTTGTTTCAAACTAATAAAGTCCCTAGAATAGCTAGTCTAATTAATGGAACATTAAGTGTGACTTAATAGTGAGACTCCATTAAACATAATGACACTATTCTTAAAGTATCCATAGTCAAGTTTTACTATGATGTGGGATAACAGTAAAACATAGAGACTATTATGTGAGTAGACCGATGACTTCATCTCACGAGTCATGGATATGAGATATCAAGTCTTCACATAGATATAAATATTAGGAGTAATATTTATATTGGATTGACCCGCCATGAGAATGCTACATTGTATGTTATGAAAAGTGTCATAAGTTATTCTCATAGTGATAATGGTGTATACCACCCTTCGACCTGAAACCACTATGGACCCTAGATGTGGAGTAGAATACTTAGTTGCCGTTCAAACATTGTCCGTAACAGGATGACTATAAAGTCGGTTGATGGGTACTCTACAAATCATGCTGAGGGACATGAGTGACCTAGATGGAATTTGCCCCTCTTACATAACAGGAGCAATATCTGTAGGCCTCTTGATTGAATATAACTGATAAAATGCGTGGCCACGCCGAACTAAGTCAATATGAGATATTGAGCTTATTCGTTGTTTAGTATATTCTGGGATCAAGAAATAAGATATTGAACCATACAAGGGTGACACGATCTATGTCTTGTGTTCAATATAGATATAAGGGCAAAGGGGTAATTATACACAAGATCGTTATCACGGAAAGGTTTCGTCAGATCACATGACATTCTCGTCACTTGGGTAGCAGTGATGTGTTGCTAGATACCGCTCACTGTTTATAATATTAAATATGTGATTTAATATTATTGTCAACGTTACGAGAACCTATAGGGTCACACACAAAGAACAGATAGATGAGAGAAATAAATAAGTAAGACTTATTTATAAAATAATAAGTAGGACTTATTAGTAATTAAATTAATTAAGTATGACTTATTATTTAATTTATGAAAATAGAGAAATGCGGTCCACCGTAAGGTACGGTGCAGTGCTTGGTTTGATGACCACACAAGTGGTTCTATAAATAGAACCCTTGTGATGAAGTTTTGTTAGCTTAACCTAATTCACAAAGTAAAACCTAGCCGCCGCTCTCTAAACTCTATTCTCTCTGAATTTCTGGTGGAATTGGCTAGCACCGGTCATCGGAGAAGTTCTGTTCGTGTGGACTGAGTAGATGCATCGCTTCTTTGCTTTGCTAGTGATCGAAACTATTTCCATACTTTGTGAGGTAACAATTCTATCACTGATTCATTCTAAGTTCGTAATGATCCAAGGAAAGGAAATCGTTTTTTTTTTTTTAAATTCCGCTGCCTCTGATATATCGATTTCCCTTCACACGGGCGCTATGAAAGGTGTTTATTTGACAGGTAACAATAGCGTTTCTTGTGTGCACGCTATTAAAGATGTGACTTATGATACCGCTTTTCTCGGAAAACGCTCTTAAAAGTGCACATTGATAGCGCTTTAAAATGCTATTATAGGCACCCATGACTTATAATAGCGGTACCAGTAATAACGTTTTTAAGCGCTGTTAAAAGTTAAAAAAAATGCTATTAAAGACCCATTTTTGTTGTAGTGAGGAATTAAACTAGTACTAGGAATCTATCTAGATATGTCCAAAATATCTAGGAATGCAATCTAGGAGTTATTAATAGAATTATTGTTAATCACCGGTCAACCTGTTTTGATTGATTAATTAACTCCAAAACCAAAATCAATAATGAAGCAAACATCTAACACTACAAGAAAATTTATAAAGCTGCTAATTGCTTCATACACGAAGCATGCGCAGGAATATAAATCAACTTTCATACTGGGCACCGCATATGATTAAGTCCAAAACCAACATCTAAAGCTCCTTATAAATAACCGGTTAAGTAGTTGAACTAAAAGGTTAAAGATTTTTTTTGTTCAACAAGCCAAAATGAGATATATAATAATAAAACAGTCCCCTCATCACAAGCGTATTAAGGTAGACTACAAATATTTACAAAGAGTCAAAGATAGAAAATCATAAAACAAATCATACAAGACCCAAACAAAGCAGATGATCAGACCACCAGCTATGGTAGTTTGAAACTAAAGTCACAGTCGTCTTCAACCACCTAAAGGTAAACAACTTGATCTTATCCAACATTTGATGAGAAGTGCTTGTTGAGCCTCTAAATAATCTATGATTTCTTTCCGTCCACACAACTCAAACGAAAGCAAGCCAAATGAGCTGCAGAAGAGAACGACGTGCTCGAAATCTGCTACTTAATTAAGTAGAAAATTGGTTGAAATCTTGATAGGGTATTTTTTTCCTCGAAATTTCTCATTTTTTTATAACTTCCGCTACTTAAGTAGCAGAAGGATAAAATGAAAAACATGTAGACGCGTGAATAACCAGTAGAATGACAAAAATAATTCTCTAAAATAACCTCGTCAATCCCAAAAGATATAGCACTGAGGCCCGTTCACATATACTGTTGATGAGAAAAGAATACGAAGGAAAGAAAATTAAAATGTTGGTGATTCTGACTTCTCACAACAATTATTTTGGTGTAGTACTCGGGAGTTTTAATATTTGTTCCTTTTTCATACAAGTGTTAGATAATAATATTATTAGGGCTTTAAGTATTGGGCTTTATATGTTAGTAGTTTAGTAGTCCATTAGGAATTAATATAAATTATTTTGTAATCCTTATTTTGTTAAGTAATGCTATTATAATATTATTGAAACCCTAGCCGTCACTTTGTGTTTCTCTCTGAAATTTAACATGGTATCGAGAGCATGGTACGATCCGCCTTGAATTATTTGTCGCTTCCGCTATCAAATCCCTAAAAGTTTGGGGATATGTTTATTGTGTTCGTTTGATGCTCGGTTGTATTGAAAGAAGAAAAAAAGTGAAGGTTAGAGTATTGTTGTTGTGTTACTGTTATCGCCGTGATAATTGTTTCTTTCTAGTTGGATTTTGTTTTGTTTGTTTTCATCAAGTAGCGCCGCTGTGACTTATTAGTGGCCGGAATGCTTTGCTTTGTTCTGGATTTAGTGCTTGGAATTCTAGTCGTTTTTATCTATGCGTGTACTTTGGTATTTATAGTTTTGTTGATCTGTTTGGTTCAACCTGATTAGTTTGATTTAGAAACAAGGGTGATGCTGATGTAATACTGTGTGGTGGTTGAGTTGATTTTATTTTGGTCTTTTGTCCATGTCTTGGTTCTGTTTTTCTGGATTGATTTTGGATCTTTTGTTTTTGTGGTTCAGTTCCGTTTGATTTGATTTGGTTCTGACTGAGTTGGTTTTGTTTTGTTATGGTTGGTTTTGTTTGGTTCTGTCTGGTGAGTTAAGATAGTACTCACAATCTGTCTGTCCGGTGAGCGAAAGCTCGCAATCTGTTTGTCTGGTGAGCGAAAGCTCGCAATCTGTTTGTCTGGTGAGCGAAAGCTCACAATCTGTCTGGTGAGCGAAAGCTCACAATCTGAATCCGGTGAGGGAATACTCACAATCTGAATCCGGTGAGGGAATACTCACAATCTGAATCCGGTGAGGGAATACTCACATTGAATCCGGTGAGGGAATACTCACAATTTGAAATTTGAATCCGGTGAGGGAATACTCACATTGAATCCGGTGAGGGAATACTCACATTGAATCCGGTGAGGGAATACTCACAATTCGAAGTCTGAAATCTGAAGAAATTGAATTTGAAGCTATTAGTTAATTTAGTTTATTTTCGGGTTGATTTGTAACAAGCTCAAAGCTTAGTACGCTTTAGCTTGAGGGGTAGTATTAGAAATAAAATATTTAGTTAGAGTAGTTTGATTTTCGTTTTTTGTTTGACAAACTCTCGATGATTATCTGATAATGCATCGTGAGTTTGAGGGGAAGTGTTAGATAATAATATTATTAGGGCTTTAAGTATTGGGCTTTATATGTTAGTAGTTTAGTAGTCCATTAGGAATTAATATAAATTATTTTGTAATCCTTATTTTGTTAAGTAATGCTATTATAATATTATTGAAACCCTAGCCGTCACTTTGTGTTTCTCTCTGAACTTTAACAACAAGAACCAAAAAATAAAGATAAAATGATTTTATTTTTAAAATATTTAGAAATTTTTTAAGAAATCTCAAAAGCCCCTTTCTGTTAGTTACTAAACTAGTTTAAAGACCCGTGTATTCGCACGGGTCCATTGATTTTATTTAATATTTAAGTTTGTCATTATATTAAGGTAGAAAATTTATTTAGAATTAAATATTTTTTAAAAAATTATATAATATTATAATTAAATATTTAAAAAATTATTATATAATATTGTTAAAATATAAGTGGAATTATTGTGTTTTTTATTTTAAATTTATTTATTCAATTTTTTTATGTTTCAGTGATAAATAATGGTCCCATGTATATTTTTAATAAAAAAGTATAAATTTTATTAAGAATATTTAGGATAATTTAGTAAGTTTATACTAATTAACTTTATTATTCAAATTACTTCGTGGAAATGGTTGGTTGCTAAGAAGATTAATGCCTTGTGTTTATTCTATGAATGGTGTATAAAACCCCTTGATTGTATTGCTAGTTAGTTTTTTGTAAGTATGTATAGGCCATAATTTTGAAGTTGTCCGATAGTTTTGTGACGAGTACTACCTATCCTTTTCCTACTGAGGTGGGTTTAGTACCTCTTGTACTAATTCCATTTTTCTTATATAATGTATGGACCGGACGTGGATACAAAGATTTTACCAACGCCCAACAAGAAGTGGCACAATATGATCCAATCCACAATTTCAAATAATGCAAGGCGGGACAAACTAGGATGGCACCAATATTAGGAAATTACGGCGTTAAGCAGAGGAAAATATCTCCCCCCCCCCCCCCCCCCCCCCCCCCCCCCCCCCATGATCTCCCACTCTGACAATTCTTGAGGAAGAAGATAGCAACCACCCACCATGATCCACCGGAACAGAGGATAAGGAGGAAAATAACCACCCCTAAGAGCGCCATTCACGGTCAAGGATATACATACTTTTTTATTTCTCAAGCATATGGACCTTTCTATGGTCTAGGCTTGTGTAACAATATTTAATCCAATATCAATAATACAACCCCCTTCGAGTGTTCACCAGAACATTTTGGCGCCCATCATGGGGCCCGGTAAAACGATTCCTAGGCCTCAAGTTCACAAAATTTTAAACCTCATAGTAGAAAAAGCATTGGCACATGGCTGGAGAAAACGTCAACAATCATGCTACAACCTTGCAAGCCGCCATTCAAGAGATTCAACGCCTCCAAAGGCAAATGGCATCTTTTGAGGCAGACAAGACGCAAGAGCATGAGAGGGTGAGACTAGCCGCTCAGGAGGAAGAAGGTATAGCCGTAGTAGATTCCTAACCCCTGGCTCAAGTCCTTTGGGAAACACAAGTGCTAGATGGCTTCAAAGCGTCACACCTTCCTTCTTTCGACGGAAAAACAGATCCAGTAGAGCATTTAATGGCTGTCGGAACGCAAACCGCCATCGTAAACGCCCCGGAACACTTGAAATGCTAGTTACTATCAGGAACTTTCAAAGATGCTGCGCTGCGTTGGTACATGAACCTTCCCAAGAACTCCATTGAGAGTTACGCTGATTTCCATAAGAAGTTCATCCACCAATTCGCAGGATCTAGACATGTCAAGGTGACATCCACCGGTCTTTTCTCAACACGTCAGGCTTACACGGAGTCACTCCGAGAATACTTGACACGTTTTAGTGAAGCCACTATTAAGATTTCAAATCCCAACCAGGAGATGTTTGTAGCGACATTTCACAATGGCCTAAGAGCAGGACATTTCAACGAGTCATTGGCGCAAAAGCCCGCCATCTCTATGCAGGAGATAAACAAAAGGGCAGAGTGTTACATTAAGGGAGAAGAAAGTAATGCTGAAAAGAGAATGAGAGACGCCAATGAGAAGGAGTTTTTGGCGCAACGAGTTTTTGTGTCGCAAGAGAATTTGCGACAATTTTGAAAACCGTCATTACAACTGTCGCAATTGATGCTGCGACAGTTTCACACCGTCCCTATGTTTTTTCCATATTTAATAGCAAAGGTTGCAACAGTTACAAAACCGTCGCAAAGTTGTTTTTTTTTAAATATTAATTCAAAACATTTGTAATTCATTTTAATGGCTTATTAAATATCAATTACAACATCCACACAAGAATAAGAAAATTAAAATCCACAAATATATAAATATGAATAACTTAATCTCATTCATATAATTCATTCAATAGTGACAACATCCCTACATAAAAAAGTTAATTAAATTACTTGAAACTCCAAAAGAAAAAAAAAAATCTAATGTAGTTCAAACATTCAAAATAAGTTCACAAAATATCTAAATATTCCCTAGTTCGTGATGTTGCTTCATGATCCTTAATTAATGCTAGCTAGACTTAGAACGCCTACTATCTCTTGACTCTTCTAATTCAGTTACCTTGAAAAAACATGAGTATTGAAATTCCTGGCACACAGTGGACAGGTGTTGATCAAGGTGTATCAACACTTGTCTGTTGTAGACAGATGTTGTTACCGGTGCGCCAACACTTGTCTATAAACAGAGCACTTAACATAAAACAATAAAAACAGTAAAGTAAATAACACACAAGAGTTGTTAACCCAGTTCAGCCTAAAGCCTACTCTGGGGGATACCAATCCAGGAATGAAGTCCACTATCAGCAGTATTACTTCGAAGCTAAACTCACCCGTTTACAACTTCTCACTTAATCACTACCCAATGACACTTTTACCTAGGAACTCCTAGATATGAGACCCCGTCCCAATTCCCACCTTAACAACACAGACATCGTTGTTATAGAACTCAACGATTACAAAAGGTGGAGACACACTCCTAAGAAACTAGGATTCACTCTTGCTTAAAAGCTTGCGAGCAAACCACACAACACACTAGAACAATCTCCGTACTTCAAAGCTTAGGAGAAGTTCACACTTACAACTCAATAACACTCAGGTCCTAAGCTTGCATCAATGAGACACAAGAAAGGCTCACAATTAACACTCTAAAATCCCTAAAACTCACGCTTTGTAATAACACGATTTTAGATGCTTGAAACCATATGCTTGCCTTCGTATTTATAGTAGTAGAACGACTTGGGCTTCAAGACAAAATTAGGGCTTCTAGAATTGCGGCAGCAGTGATATATTTCTTAAAATAATAGTTCTATTTTTGAAACGCAAAAATATATTTTCCAAAAATATAATTCCTTTGGAAAATATAACTAGGGTTTGGCTGCCTCCTGAAACACATTAAACACGTGCGCCTTCCTCTGTAAGAATCCTTGAAACAATTCTTCAATCAAATCTTCAAAAGATTGAGTAGAAAATAATAACCGCTAGCTGGCGCGCACAGATATACAGACAGGTGTTGTTCCAAAGTGTACCAACATTTGTCACAACACTTGGGGTCAGCACATATGTCTCAACACTTGGCTAAAATATGTTTTTGCAAAATGTAGCCAACATACAAAAACTCAACAATCTCCCCCTTTGGCAAATTTTGGCTAAAACAATATTAGACCAGTATATAGAGAGATACAGTATTACCTTTCCTTCGAGTCAACATGATCACACAACTAGGAAAGAAGGTAACACATAATAAAACTACTTCCAAGAGAGGTAAGTAGCATCAAAGGCAATGCAACAGCGGAATAAAAACACAACTAGCCTCATGGAACAACACAAGGGAGAAATAAACTCCCATAGCAGATGATAAGAAGTAGGAGAAATAAACTCCTAATAGTTTAAGCTCATCCATTCATCATAAGAACCACAGGGAAAAATAAATTCCCATAATCATCTGAGAAAAATAAATTCTCAGTCATAGTGGATAGTGGACTCGTTAGTCAGGTGCCATAACACTTGGCACAACACTTGTCATCAAACATATTCAGGCGATCAAGAGATACTATCACTCACACTCCCCCTGAATTCATCAGATAGAGAAAGAATATTCAATACTCCCCCTCAACACATGCATATTACTCACACTCCCCCTCAATACGAGCATACGAACATTAGCACAGAAACAGTCACCAGATGTGAGAACATCTGTCCACACACTTGTCACACGCACACTACTCCCCCTTTTTAGCCATAATTTAGACAAACATCATGCATAGGAAAACATAGAGTAGCAGATAATAGAAGTATTAGGGTGCAGTTATTACAGACCATAATGCACACACAGGTGCTAGAAATCCAGGGCCTTGCCCATAAAAGGAACAAAAAGGAAATACCAAAAGTACATAAAAAAATAAGAGAACATCAGAAATCATATAGAGGAATTTTCATCAGAGTCCTCTTCCAAATCCTCAATGTCATCCTCTTCCTTAGCCTTGAGGGCCTCAATCACACGATCTATTTTCAGTTTTCTGGCCTCAAGAGCTCTGCTAGTCTCAGTCAGATCTGCAATCATCTGCTTCCTAGTGAGTACCCCAGCTTGGACAGATGTGCCAACACCTGCTGCAACATTTGTCCCTTCAAGCAGCCTCTGCTCAATAACCAAAACCCCTTTCCTTTTACAAGGAATATCAGTGCTTCTCAGAATGTCTGGGTGTTGCTCAAGGATGATGTTACATAACAGAGTGGGAAGAGCTAATGGTTTCTCAACAGCATAGGTTAAAGCATGGCTTAAAGTTTCTTGAAATAAATAAGACCCATAATCAAATTTTGCCTTTGTACCCACAGCATAAATGAACTTTCCCAATCCTCTGGCTACATCACCTGAATGGGTTGTAGGGACCCAATTGTGTGCAGCTATCCTATTCAAAACAGCATAAAATGGAGAGAGAGAGAGGTTGCAGCCAATTTTGCCTTGCTTGGCCATACCTTAATCCTGCCACCTGTGAGGACCTTGCAGACCTCATTGTCTGTGACTTTTAGAGCAGCCACTTCGTCAGAATTTCTTTGCAAATATTGGTTGATCACAGTTGGTGAGAACTTTACACATTTCCCACGAACAAATACTTGCCTATATTCAGGACTTGCTGGATCATTACAGTTGTCAGCCACATTAATCAAAAATTCTTTAACAAGCCTATCATAGCACTTGTCCAAACCAACCACAGTTTTCATCAAACCTGCATACTCAAGAGCTTCAACAACACTTTGACAATCAAGAATATCATCTTTTAAATTCCTTTCCAGAGCCAGCCTCCTGTGATATACAAATTTCCATCTAGTAGACCCATTTTCCAGATGTTATGAAACATTGTCCAAGGGAGCATAGGGAACAGATTGAGAAACTTTCTTTCTTCCTATACTCTTTCTAGATGTGCTGCCAGATGCAGCAACATCAGTCTCTGGTTCAAACTCAGAGTCACTAGTTGGTGGTGCTTTCCTTTTCTTAGCCTCTGTTCTAGGGATCACCTTACTCACAGGTTTTGGAGGTCCATATAGGGGCTTCTTACCAGTACCTTTTCCAGCCCTAGATGGTTTGGGTGTTTGGACAGGTGTGTTAGCAGTCTCTACACCTTTACCAGCCCTACTTCTAGTCCTCCTAGCCACACTAGCTTCAGAATTTGCAGGAATAGACTTGTCACTCACAGTTGTTTCATTTACTATTACAACTTCAGGATTCTCATTGACAACCTTATCAGGAACAGTCTCTTTATCAGCACCCTTAGGTTGGGGACTCTCATCAGACTCAGAATAGTCCACCAGATTTTCCTGTGCCAAAGATGTGATAACATCTGGCACCACATTTGGCGCAGCGCCATGTGTTGCAACACTTGGCGTAACATGAGTCTCAGCACCAGTTTTTGTGGGAAACTCATCAGCAACATCAGCATTGGTCTCAGTAGAAGCACCAATATTAGTATCAACAGCAATAGGGGAGTTAGGAATACTTTTCCCCAAATTTCCAGATATAGCAGGGGTCTCTACACCTAGGGTTTTAATAGATTTTGGTATATTAAAACCTAAATTAACAGAAGTCTTACCAGATGTATCAACATTCTCAACTGTAGGATTAGTGACAGGCGTTGCAGCACCACTTGAAGGGAGTGGATCAGTATGAAGCTCAGACATTGTAAACGACTTACTCGATTCACCTTTCGCTTTCTTGCTTTTACGCTT
This sequence comes from Trifolium pratense, assembly GCF_020283565.1. Classification (NCBI taxonomy): domain Eukaryota; kingdom Viridiplantae; phylum Streptophyta; class Magnoliopsida; order Fabales; family Fabaceae; genus Trifolium; species Trifolium pratense. Next base: position 46,318,791 of record NC_060063.1, on the reverse strand, counting down.
TGAACCTTTAATTGTAGCAGGAGATGAAGGATTTGTACTTGTTCGTGATGATTTATCCTTCTTTGTAGTTGATTTTCTCCTCATCGTTGGGCTTGTGGAAGGTATGGTGTTGAGAGGAATAGCATCGATCACCACTTGTTGTAGCGATGGAACATCATTGGTCTCGGTTGGTGAAGACTTTGCAGAGTCAGACATGATTTGGAAGTAGAATTTTCTGAGAAAAAGAGAGATTAGAACAATGTTGATGAGGAAGTTGGAGAGATTTTGAGCGAGAGATGTTGAAGATGAAGTTTTGTTGGTGTTTGGAACGAGTACAGGAAGTTGAGCAGTTGGATGCGTGTTTTGAAAAAAAGAAAATAAATTTTGTAATGATTTCCCTATGTAAACGTGCAGAGAGTGTAGGAGGGAGGATAAAGTAACTACTGTACACTCTCCTTGCAAATAACTGCTATTGATTTTCAAATAGGCAAATTCCTAATTTGCCCCTTAATTTTTCAAATTGACTTGCGTCCAAAGCCTTTGTAAAAATGTCTGCTAATTGTTCTTATGATGCAATGTGCTCAAGTGTAACAATTTTTTCTTCCACAAGCTCTCTTATAAAATGATGGCGTATATCAATGTGCTTTGTCCTACTATGCTGGATAGGATTTTTAGAAATATTTATAGCACTCAGATTATCACAGTAAAGTGTCATGACATCTTGCTCAACACTATACTCCTTCAACATTTGTCTCATCCATAACAATTGAGAGCAGCTACTACCAGCTGCTATATATTCTGCCTCAGCTGTGGATAGAGACACACTATTCTGCTTCTTACTAAACCAAGATACTAGATTGCTTCCCAAGAAGAAACATGCACCAGAGGTGCTCTTTCTATCATCCGCACTTCCTGCCCAATCTGCATCACAATAGCCAACTAAGGTAGAATTATTACCATGAGAGTATAGTATTCCATAGCCACATGTCCCATTGATATATTTGAAGATTCTCTTCACTTGAGTCAGATGACTCATCTTGGGTTCAGATTGATATCTAGCACAAACACCTACTGCAAACATGATATCAGGTCTGCTAGCTGTGAGATATAGCAAGCTTTCAATCATACTTCTGTAGAGACTTTGATCCACATCAATCCCTTTCTCATCTTTGGTAAGCTTCAAATGTGTAGGTGCAGGTGTCCTTTTGTGACTACCACCTTCCATTCCAAACTTCTTCACAATGTTTCTTGCATACTTTTCCTGAGAGATGAATATGGTGTCTTCCATTTGTTTGACTTGAAGACCTAAAAAGTAAGTTAGTTCACCAACAAGACTCATTTCAAATTCAGATTGCATTTGATGCACAAAATGTTCCACCATTTGTCGCGACATTCCACCAAAAACAATATCATCCACATATATTTGAGCTATCATTAGCTTCCCTTTCTCCTTTCTTACAAACAGGGTTTTATCATTGCCACCTTTCTTGTATCCATGGCTGATAAGGAATTCAGTCAATCTTTCATACCATGCTCTAGGGGCTTGTTTCAATCCATAGAGAGCTTTCTTTAGTTTGTAGACATGGTTAGGAAAGCTTGGATCTACAAACCCTTTTGGTTGTTCAACATATACCTCTTCATTTAGATATCCATTTAGGAATGCACTCTTTACATCCATTTGATATAACTTGAATTTTAAGATGCATGCCACGGCCAAGAATAATCTTATGGACTCCAAACGAGCAACTGGAGCGAAAGTCTCATCAAAATCCACTCCTTCTATCTGGGTGTATCCTTGTGCTACAAGTCTGGCTTTATTTCTAGTAATATCACCATTTTCATCAGTTTTGTTCTTGTAGACCCACTTTGTACCAATAACATTTATACTGGTCTAGGTGCTAGATCCCATACCTCACTTCTTTTGAACTGAGTTAGTTCCTCCTGCATAGCATTGATCCAGTATTCATCAGTCAAAGCTTCTTTTACATTCTTTGGTTCAATCTTGGATATGAAACATGAGTTGGAGATTGCTTCTTTTGATCTTCTTGTTGAAATTCCTTGATTTGGATTTCCAATGACAAGTTCCAGAGGATGATTCTTCTGTGTTCTAGTAGATGGTCCTTTGTTTGGTCTAGGAGTCTCTGTAGTTGATTCAGAATGTTGATCAGGTTCAGGTTCAGTTTGATCATCATCTAGTGCAGGGACAGGTGTGATGACATCTGTCTCTACAACTGGATCTGCACTTGTTGTATCACTATCATCAACAACAACATTTACTGATTCCATCATAGTTCTCGTTCTAGAGTTAAAGACTCTGTAAGCTCTGCTATTGGTTGAGTAGCCCAAAAATATCCCCTTGTCACTTTTGGGATCCAATTTTCTCCTAGGTTCTCTATCTGCCAAAATATAACATTTTGACCCAAACACATGGAAATATTTCACAGTAGGCTTCCTATTCTTCCATAGTTCATACAGTGTTGTAGCAGTACCTTTTCTTAATGTTACTCTATTGTGAATGTAACATGCTGTATTCATGGCTTCAGCCCAGAACTTGTAAGGGACATTTTTGGCATGCAACATCACTCTAGCAGATTCTTGTAAGGTTCTGTTCTTTCTTTCAACCACACCATTTTGTTGAGGTGTAATTGGTGAAGAGAATTCATGAGCTATCCCTTCAGCAGCACAAAAATCAGCAAATTTAGAGTTTTCAAACTCCTTACCATGGTCACTTCTGATTCTTACAATGCCACACTCTTTCTCTTTTTGAAGTTGTAGGCAGAGATTTTTGAATTCTTCAAAAGTCTCAGATTTTTCCCTAATGAAATTGACCCAAGTATATCTAGAGAAGTCATCAACAACAACAAGAACATATTTCTTACCTCCAAGACTCTCAACTTGTATGGGCCCCATCAGATCCATATGTAGTAACTCAAGAACTCTAGAAGTGGACAAGTGTTGCAACTTCTGGTGCGACACTTTGGTTTGCTTCCCAATCTGACATTCACCACAGATATTGCTTTCCTGTATCTGTAAACTTGGTAGTCCTCTGATAGCTTCTTCAGATATGACCCTCTTCATGCTCTTCAGGTTAAGGTGTCCTAATTTTTGATGCCACAGCTTCACCTCTTCATTTTTAGTTAAGAGACATGTAGATACATTAGCTTCTTCAAGAGGGATCCACAAGTAGCAGTTGTCCTTTGATCTAACACCCCTCATAAGGATGTCTCCTCCATTATTGCTGACAAGACATTCATTTTTTGTAAAGTTGACTTTCATGCCTTGATCACATAGTTGGCTTATACTGATTAGATTGGCAGTTAGCCCTTTTACAAGGAGAACATTTTCAAGTTTTGGCAGACCATGGTCAATCAGTCTTCCAATACCTTTAATTTCCCCCTTTGCTCCATCTCCAAATGTCACAAAACATGTGGCATAGGATTTCACCTCCTTTAAATATTTTTCAACACCAGTCATGTGTCTGGAACAACCACTATCAAAGTACCAATCTTCTTTTGATGAGGCTCTGAGAGACGTATGGGCAATCAAACTTTTCCCACTGCTTTCAGCTGTATACTCCTTGATATTGGTTGTATCATCCTTTTGCTTCCATTCCATCCTTGTTTTAGTAATGGATGGATCAGACTCTTGAGGAATTTCACTTGGATACCCATACAATTTGTAGCAGTAGGGCCTTATGTGCCCCTTTCTTCCACAGTGATGACATCTCCATGAGTGGTACCTGCTTCTGTGTCTAGGTATAAATCTAGGTCTCTGCCATCTTTGCTGATGTGGTGCCATATGTGGTAACACTTGTCTCTGCTGTCTAGGAGTCAGTTGTGGCGACATTCTGTCATGCATTTTTGGAGAAGGTTGTTTACTTATCTCAGGCATGTATTTCCCTTCTTTGTTGTAATCCATAATCCTATTAACATTTTTATATTCATACCCAATGCCTGTTTTGGCTCTGCTAGGAGTAGGCAATGTTTCTAGGATTTCATCTAGATCACTTCCTTTGAATAGCCTAAGAACATGCTTCTTTAAATTCTCAAGATGAGAGTTTAATTCAGTTACCTCTTCATTCAGATGGGCTATCTCAGTTAGTTGTTTGACCTTGTCAGCTTCTAAGTTGATGATAATTGCCTTCTGTTCTTCAATGATCTTTAAGCTTTCTTCACATTTAGTACTAAATTCAGAGATTCTTGACAGATTGGCAGTTCTCTCAGTTTGCAACTTAGTAATTGTTTCTTTTTGCTCTTCAGAGACTCTGCAGACTTCTTCACTCTTCAGACACAGTTTTTTATATGATTCAGCAAGTTCATCAAAGGTCAGTTCTTCCTCACATGATTCAGTGTCAGATGTACATACACTTGTCAACGCATGTATAGCCTTTGCAGTATCAGCTTCTCCTTCAGAATCTTCATCTGACCAAGTTACAGTTAACCCCTTCTTCTGTTTCTTCAGGAAGGTTCCACATTCACTTCTAATGTGACCATACCCCTCACATTCATGACATTGAACACCTTTATTTGGAGCTGATTTCTCATCTGTTACAGGTTTTCTGAAATTCCTGTAAGTGTTGCGACCAGTGTCAGCTGCACCTGTCTTTGAGCGTTTGTCCATTCTCTTTAGCACCTTATTAAATTGTTTTCCCAAAAGAACCATTGCATCAGAGATGCTATTTTCAGACTCTGTGTCACTCTGTTGATCTTCTTCCTCAGCATTTGAGACAAAGCCAATGCTTTTGTTTTTCTTATCCGTCTTTTCATTTGTAGCTACCTCATAGGTTTGTAATGAACCAACCAGTTCATCCAGCTTCATATATGTGATATCCTTTGCTTCTTCTATGGCTGTGACTTTCATGTCAAACTTCTTAGGTAAAGACCTAAGCATTTTCCTTACCAGCTTTTCTTCAGGTATCTTTTCACCCAAGGCATCAAATTGATTATCATAATCAAGTAAGGTCATGTGAAAATCCTGAATAGTTTCATCATCATTCATTCTTAGATTCTCAAACTTAGTGGTTAGGAGTTGTAGCTTTGACAGCTTCACTTTAGAGGTACCTTCATGAACAGTCTCAAGAATTGTCCAAGCTTCCTTAGCAGAGACACACTTTTTGATGAGTCTGAATATGTGCTTGTCAACACCATTATATAGTGCATATAATGCTTTTGAGTTTGCAAGAGCAAGCTCATCTTCTTCTTTGGACCATTCTTCAGCAGATTTCAACTCAAGAGTTGGTTTACCATCTTTGTCCATCTTCACAGGTGGAGTCCACCCTCTCAGAACTGCCTTCCATGTCTTGCTATCAATTTGTTTTAGGAAGGCCATCATGCGGGACTTCCAATAGTCATAGTTTGAAGCACCAACCAGAAGAGGTGGTCTGGTAACAAACCCTCCTTCTTTGTCCATCCTTGCCAGAAAAAGTTTCCCTGGAGCTCACCCTAAAATTCAGAACAGGGTGCCTGCTCTGATGCCAATTGAAATTCCTGGCACACAATGGACAGGTGTTGATCAAGGTGTATCAACACTTGTCTGTTGTAGACAGATGTTGTTACCGGTGCGCCAACACTTGTCTATAAACAGAGTACTTAACATAAAACAATAAAAATAGTAAAGTAAATAACACACAAGAGTTGTTAACCCAGTTCAGCCTAAAGCCTACTCTGGGGGATACCAATCCAGGAATGAAGTCCACTATCAGCAGTATTACTTCGAAGCTAAACTCACCCGTTTACAACTTCTCACTTAATCACTACCCAATGACACTTCTACCTAGGAACTCCTAGATATGAGACCCCGTCCCAATTCTCACCTTAACAACACAGACAGCGTTGTTATAGAACTCAACGATTACAAAAGGTGGAGACACACTTCTAAGAAACTAGGATTCACTCTTGCTTAAAAGCTTGCGAGCAAACCACACAACACACTAGAACAATCTCCGTACTTCAAAGCTTAGGAGAAGTTCACACTTACAATTCAATAACACTCAGGTCCTAAGCTTGCATCAATGAGACACAAGAAAAGCTCACAATTAACACTCTAAAATCCCTAAAACTCACGCTTTGTAATAACACGATTTTAGATGCTTGAAACCATATGCTTGTCTTCGTATTTATAGTAGTAGAACGACTTGGGCTTCAAGACAAAATTAGGGCTTCTAGAATTGCGGCAGTAGTGATATATTTCTGAAAATAATAGTTCTATTTTTGAAACGCAAAAATATATTTTCCAAAAATATAATTCCTTTGGAAAATATAACTAGGGTTTGGCTGCCTCTTGAAACACATTAAACACGTGCGCCTTCCTCTGTAAGAAACCTTGAAACAATTCTTCAATCAAATCTTCAAAAGATTGAGTAGAAAATAATAACCGCTAGCTGGCGCGCACAGATATACAGACAAGTGTTGTTCCAAAGTGTACCAACATTTGTCACAACACTTGGGGTCAGCACATATGTCTCAACACTTGGCTAAAATATGTTTTTGCAAAATGTAGCCAACATACAAAAACTCAACAAGTATATATTAGGATACTTAAACAAACAAATAATGACAGCTTAACAAATCAAATAAACTTCAAGATCATCAAAGAGTTGAATGACTACAATAAAATGGAGCACCGTCAAATTGTTTGTGAGCTATACAACAAAATATCCAAAAAGGCCACCAAAATTTAAATCAGTTCAAAATACTAGAAGAAAATGTTATTTCCCCTTATGTTCAAACACTCCAGCTTCTCTATCCTTCAATCATCCACTACTTCAGCTTAACATTGTTCGGCTCCCTGGTAACCAACCACTTAATTTTACCTCTGTTGATTTTCTATAGAGAATCACAATTTAAATCAAAGATCAAATCTAAAAACACGCGCGCGCGCACACACACCAATATAGTTTCAGATAAAACTAAAAGATCTATACTTCTACATCTAATTAGAAGAGCTTATTCTCGATTTAGCAGAGCGCAACATCACAGATCCTCATTACCTGGTGGGATTACAACCCATTTACCAAATTTCAAAGAAAACTAGATAATCAAATTATCATGTTACAAACTCTTGAACAACTAAAATAAATAAGCTAACAATAACGACGTTTGAAAAACAAGATAAACCAGATCTCCCACAAGCTTTTTAAGCAAACAAAAAACAGCCACAACAACATGTACATTGTGCCTCAAAGAAGAAGCACTGCAAGGCTAACAAAATGCACACAGTTAGAACCACCAGACACCGGAAGAAACAGATACAGAGACAAAAAAACACCCAAAAAGAAAGTAATAGCAGGCTCTTCGATGAACAAAAAAAAATAAAAAAACTGACACAACTGCTAGTTACCATTCCTACTCAAACAATCATCTGGATCCCATTTTTAATCTACTCAATCCCATGATACTAAAACAGCAACAAATGTCAAACAAATTCTAGATTAAACAGAACAAAATGAATAATGAATAAGAGAAGGTCCGGTATGGTGGCAGTCAGGTTCAGCCGTCTAGGATAGAATTTAGCTTTGAACAATTTAGTGACAAGAGATTATGGATTTCTCAGAAGTTTCCATGCTTGTTTACCGAGCATAGAATAATTTATAAATGCATTATTATGAATGAATTTATATTTATATTTAGTTTATCTTGTTCATTATTAGTGTTAACATAGTTTTCCATAGATTAACTTGGTTGGATTAGAGCCTATCATGCTGCACCATTTAGGAGGAATTGTTGAAATATGATGCACATTTCTAGATATTTCTAGAGTACATTAGTAGTTTATAGAATAACTTAGCATTGATGCACATGCTAGAATTTTCTAGAACTATAACACTTTAGAAGTTGATCATGGAATAAATCAATACCATATATGTATTAGGAAAATGTCATGAAAATTCTAGAATGTAGTATCTAGAATATACACTCATACCTATAAATAGGTAAACTATGTACAATTGTACTCAAGCTTGTGGAATGCAATATCAATAACATTAAGGCTTCAATATACTACTCTCCTCCTACAATAAGTTGACTACTAATGTGTTACATCTTGTTCCAATATTAGCTTTCACACTACTTGCTACTATCTATTCAACTATCAACTAAGCATTCTACTCTATCAAACTATTTCCTAACTATCACTACTACCTCAACTACTAACAGGAATATATAGTTCTTTTAATTAAGCATCACTTATATTATAGTAGTAAGTACACCCTGTAATAATATTTTTTACTGATAAAAAACAATAGTAGTAAAAACAGTTTATTTATCTTCCCATATGTGCACATTATTCTTCTTCATTATAGTTTAGGAGAAAAACCGTGCTTCTAATTAAGCATCACTTATACACTATAGTAGTTAACAGTTAACACATTAATTAATGTTTTGATTCCTAGAAACTATATTACAAATTATGTATACTATTATTATAAATGGTGGTTATCTAGCTAAAATAGTGGTTTCTGATATATTAGCTAAAGAAACAAATTCATCTTTAGCTCTTGTGTTTTCATAGTTTCTCTGAACCATTCTAAAGATAGACACTCCTTTAACTCTGCTAATGTTAGGCTCATGTCTGGCCTTTCCACTGCATTTGGCGAAGTGCATGACATGGCAATCACTACAAGAAAATCTGCGTTTAGCTACGAAGCCACTTGTAGCTAATTCGTAGCTAATCGCTAGTAAAACAGTGTTTGCTACGCATTTGTTGTGAATTAGCTGCCGTATAGGTCCTAGCATGGATTGGGCGGCAAATCATCTAGAAAAATATTTCCTAGCTAATTTGCAACTAATATATAGGAAATCATAGCTAATTCCCAATTAATACATAGTTAAATATTGTTGAAAAGGTTATGTTTCCTAGCGATTTCGCAGCCAAATTCAAGCATTTTAGAAAAAATTTATAATTATAAAAGGCTAATTACTATGAATCCATTCCTAAAACCAAGCTAATTGTTAATTAATTATCATCCATCAAAAAAGCTAAGTTAAATGTGCATCATATACTCTCATTACATCTTATTACTGGCAAATGAAACAAATATGCATGTTATACTTAAAGATATTGATGATACTTTAAATCCAATATAAACTATACATTTTAATATTAAAACCATAAATATGTAGAAGTGAAATTGATTAGTGTTAATAAACATATGAACAGAACTAATGTAATGCATAATTTGAACATGAAATTGATTAGCAAAGTAAATATATTGATCTATTTAATGCCTCGAGTTATCAAGAATTCAGAACTCAGTAAAAAGAAAAGTTCAATTTACCCAAAACAAATTCATGTGCTTCAAGGGAAAGCCGAGACTGATCACTCTTCATCAACTACAAAATAAATTCAGAGAAAATTTTTTAATGTGCTCCTGATAACACTATAAATGAATACTGAAAATTCCCATGAGCAACAGATTAGTAGATTCCCATGAGCTAAGTTAGTGAAATTATTGATCCAGACAACACTATATAGAATAATGATGAATAAGACACATTCAATCAATATTTTTTTTTCCACGTGCAATACTAAGTTTGTGGCTTAGTTTTTTTTCCAACTTTAATTCATCAGAATTAAAGAATAATGATGAGTTAAGAAGCCTTTCTAATCAAATATAATTATGGTAGTTTGTAAAGAACTATTCACATAAAACACATTCAAGTTGACTAAGACAAACACATAAATGATGATGGACCAAACAGAAATAATATTGGAAAGATAACTACACCAATATCCTAATGGTCCATCAAACGATTTGGATGTTCTTAAAGGTCATTCAATACAGTTTTGCAAGATGTTAAAAGCATTACCAGAACATGTCACTAGTCAATAAGTTAGCACGAGTAATTTGACAACCACCATAATTAGTACCTTTTCTTGCATTAGGGCTAATCTGCATGCACAAAATAGCACAAACAATACTTATGATGGGTGGTAAAGAAATATTTACAGAGACTTATTAACTAAATCTGATTGGTTTTAAAAACTTATTAACTTCAACTTATAAACCTTTCCCCAGCAACCTTGAATCATTTAATGAACATCACTACTAAAACTGACTAATTTTTACAGAGATTATGTGAATCAGAGAACAAATGAACCTATAAGGCTAATAGGTATGCCTGTAGCTTATATAGTGTTTTATTTCATGAAACTATATATTAAAATGAAACCATACCCACCAAAACTGCAACCTTATGAAAAACAGTACGCTATACCAGAGAAAACCAAAACATCAGACAAGATAAGGATTCACTTTCATACCTGGTCTGAATTGGAATAAAAAAATGAAAGCAGTCATCTAGCAAGGCATGTAGCAACACAGTGCAGGCATGTTGTGTGATACTGTGGACTTCACACTTTCACAACACCGTGCATGTAGCAATGTACCTGTGAGCAGGTAGATTGACACCCCATGTCAGAGTTATTGTGCAGACAAGTACCTAAAAACACCATAATGGATACTTAATGAAACAAGAGGCAAATTCTGAAAGTCTAGATTGAAAACTAGTGAGATAAGCTCTACCTTCAAAAGTCCATCAGAGAATACTTAAGCATTGATTATTATTTGTAGTTAATATATATTTGGTATTGCTATGAGCATTTAACTCAATACGATATAGAGAACATACTTTTCATTTTACATACTTAATATCAACACATTTAACCAAGTGTCATAATATGATTCAGTAACTTGACCAAGTTTTGCACAAGATAAAGTGGAAACATTCTTCTTGATAAGAAGATATATAAGTAAACAACAAAATCATCATTTGAAATTTATAATTAAAAGATATGCTTCACTATAAAATGGGACATTAAAATCTCTATCAAGAAACTTCATAGATAATTATCATAGCATGCAGAACAATATTGTGAATGTCAGCGAGACCAATGACCAAAAGCAACACTCTCTTCTTACCCGAAAATCCACCTCTGGCCAAGCTTTATGAAGATCCCAGGCTGACATCATAGGACAGCAAACATCGTATCTTCCCTATAAAGTAAAGAATGAAGATCATACGACATTGAATTGTGAAGGAATATGATGCAGCAAAAAGTGATTTACCTGCACGATTGTGGTGTTGATATGCCATGCCTTATTCTTTAAGTTCTGCTTCCAGTTCGTCCTGAAAACGAGAATAAATTCAGAATGCCGCATGGACAAGTATTAGCAACTATTTAGCACCAACATGCAACAAGATACAGACAGAAGTGGTTATTTCAATCACTTCGATTTTCTTAAACTATTATCGGTGTTTACATGTATGTTAGTAAGTGTCAATGCTTCATAGATTAGTACTCTACAACACTACACAATCAAAAAGTAACATATTCCCCACCCAATTCCTCAAACATAACCAACAAATTCCCTGTTGGTTTCAGCCAGGAATGAGGAACATGATACCTGAAATTATTAGCCTACAAATTCCTTGTTGGTTTCAGTCCAAGTGTGAAACAAAGAAGAGTGTTTTATTTTAGTAATGAACTCATTCTTAGAAGGCACACTAAACTTAATTTGGTTAATGATAGTGGACACACAAACATGAAATGAAAGAAACATCTACTATATGTCAATCATCCCTACATTTATTCTTCAATGAAAATATATTCTCACATAAATGATCATTCTTATAATTTATCATAACTGGTTAAGTCTATATCAATTGTGGTAGCAGCAACAGTGAATAACCAAAAGCAATAACTTACAAAGGAAATCATAGGACATATGCAAATAAAAATCAATAAGGAAATAGATTTAAATTTTCAACCAAATACCAAAACATTACTAATACTACTATGAGGTTAACAATATTATTCAATCTACACCTACGCACATACAAGCATCTTTGATCATCATCAATGACATTATTACTACTCAATATACATCTATGCACATACAAGCATCAGATCACAATGTATCATTCTAAACTTTTTATCTCATAATATATATCACATTACATTTACTTACACACACAAGCATCAAATCAAAATCAAAATCAAAATTCAAAACACGAAATTTAGTTGATAAATCACAAAAGAGAAAAAAGTAGAAGAAATCGATTACCAGAACAGAGAAAATAGGAGTGAGAAGTAACTTAATAGTCTCTAGGTTTTGAGGAAGCGATTCAGATAAAGCAAGTGATTCTGAGTGAATTAGAATGTGATTTTGAGATGATGTGAGGAAGCGATTCTGACGAAGCAAGGATGATGTGAGATCGAGGAAACGATTCCGACGAAGTGATTTTGACGAAGTGACAAAGCGATTCCGACGAAGTGATTCTGGTGTGAGATCGAGTTGCAATTATGGATCAAGAAGCGATTCTGAAATTCTGCGATTCTGAATCGAGAAGCAATTATGGAGAGATCGAAGCCGATTCTGGAGAAAAGCGATTTTGGAGATGAGCGATTTTGGAGAGAACGTGATTTTGAGAGATGAAGGAGAGTGCGATTTTGAGTTATTAAAAATAAAATTTTAATTTGTTAAATGTAGTTATTATAATTTATAAGTTATAAGTAATGGAGTAAGAAAAATAAAATAATCAATAATAGAAAAATACAGTAATAAGTGATGGAATCATGGAACAATAAAAGAAATAAAGAAAAAATGAGTTAATAGAAGTCTTTTAGGTGAATAGGTTAAACAGAGGTATTTTTAATTGGGATTAACTAGAAATCCAGTTTGTAGCAAAATTCTGGTAGCAAATCCTGTATTTTCTTGTAGTGAATCTCTACAATTTTCCATGCTGAATTGATGCTAAATTCACCCTCCAACCTTGGATCAACAACATTTTGAATATCTCCTTCTTCAATTATAGGAATAGCCCATTCAAGTATGTGAATATTTTCTCCACCTTCTCTGACTATTGCTTGACGACCAGTGATCAACACAAATAGAACTATCCCAAAGCTGTACACATCATTTTTTTTGTTTGTATTTCCTGTTCTCTGAAATCTATTAACAAATAAATAACATACATAAGTGATCCTTACGCTTATGTTTTTCATCGTTTCAATCTATTCTTCTATTAGACATATTATTGATTATTGACTAAGATCTTGTGGAGAGTGTTGAGATTAATCCATATTAGTTAAAGCATGATTGCTTGTGTATTAAGGAAGATAGAAATACTAGTTTTTGTTTATTTTTCTAGTTGTGCTGCTTTGGCTAAGCGAAACCAACTGCTTCTGTTTTGACAGTTATGTCAATTGCTTGTTTTTAGGGAGGTAGTTAGGAGTTTGTTACTAGTCTGTTAGTAACCTAACGTACAAGCAACACATTATAAATAAGTGATGTAAAGTGATATTGTGTTAAGTGTGATCAATAAAAGATTCTCTCTACTTCCTTATCTTCTTCTTCATTGTTTGAAAACCAGTGTGTGTGTGTTGAGCTCAATCTGAGCATTAGAGATTCATTGTTCATAGTTGCGCATGTGTTGAAACTATCTTGTGTGAAAATAGTTCTTGTGTTCTAACAGAGAGTGTCCCAAAAGTTTAACAACATGAAGCATATTGATAAATTTATCTCAACTATTTATCACGAATATAGTGCATACAAATCCATTATATAAGTCACTTTTTAGATTTATTGTATATCTGATGTATAATATAGATCAAATATGACTTATCTCTTATAACCAAATGTACCAGCAGGACGTGTGGATATATGGGAATCAATATCATTACCAAAAGCTCTACTCAGACCAAAATCAGCAATCTTGGCATTCATGTTTTCGTCCAGCAATATGTTAGAAGGTTTCAAATCTCTATGCATGATAGGCGGATTACATCCATTATGCAGATAATCCAATCCTAAAAATCAACACTAAGTTCAATGTTGGTGTACACAATGCAAGAAACTAGAAAGATGTAGCCATAAACAGGACATTACCGTGTGCTGCATCAATTGCAATGTTAAGTCTCTCATTCCATTTTAAGTTATTTGTATTTTTCACTGTATGCAAATTATAATAGGCATTAGTCTTGAAAATCTGAATATTGTCCTATCCCTACCTTATCCATAATCCTCGTTATCATATAAACTATTGTGTACTAAAATGTTTACCTAGGTTAGGTTTGCAACTCTATTATGGATGTTAACCAAAAGTTTACTTAAGGACAAAATATAATAAATTACCTGATAAGTGTTGTTGGAGATTTCCATTGGCCATGTATTCATAAACCAATGCTTTGATTTCACTTTCATCACAATATCCAATGAGCGAAACCAAATTTTTATGATGAACAATCATTAGAAGTTGTGCCTGCATTTTAAATTTTAAGCAAGTTGTCTTATTTGAATTGTGAGGCACACCCCACAAATATTACATAACTAAAATAAAAAAAATGAACAAGTTGTCATAACATTATAATATCAATGTCTACCTCTGATTGAAACTCCTTATAACCTTGCACGGAGGATGATGAAAGTATCTTAACCGCAACATTAGTGTGATTTGGTCGAACACCAAAATAAACTTTTCCAAACCCCCCTTCTCCAATAATACTTTTGAAGTTATCAGTAATATTGATAATTTCAGTATAACTGAATGCTCGATGTTTTGATTCTAGTGAATCCCTTTTCTTAGAATTTGTAGACGTAACTGCAACAGTGATAAAAAATATGCAAGAATGTTGAAAAAACATGAATGGGATAGAAAACAAGTAAAAACTAAAAACTGATGTCATAACTAAAGTACCTTTTTGTCTTTTGAATATCCAAAATACAAGACAAATCAAGAAGATTACAACAACTAATGCTGAAAATGATGCAATTAGTGGTAAGGGCAGCACGATTTCGTCATACAAAGACCAGGATTATCATCAACTCTGAAAGAAGTCAAGATGGTGATGTTAATTATTATGTCATTAGTGACATTTGCAATTTATTTGGGCAAAATTGATGATATTGGCCAAACAATTATGGCATTATCATCATTAAAACCCTTATATACCTCCAGTCCTCCACCAAACTTAACTTATTGAGAGGAAGAATACTCGAATATCATTTTTTTTAATGATAAATAAAATATAATTTTATAAATGAGAAGGACAAGACAGAATTCACAATATATAACAATTCAAATATCATTGTTGAATTGATTTTTATAAAGTGTGCAAGAAAAAAAAGAGTGAAATTAACTTTACATTGAAAACCTATTCTTGAAAATCTGTCATTATTCTAAATATTTCATCCGTCCCAAAATATATTTAAAAATGGATCAACAAAAGTGAATATGCATTTGGTCTAAATTTTTAAACAAATACATCACGTTTCTGTGACTTATTTTTGCTTATATTTTGGGACGGAAGAGTATATTGTGAATAATATAGCCTTGAGTATGAGGTATACCTCAGTGATAGTGAACCTGTTTTTGATTTCTCAAGGAGTTCATTTGGAATTAACCCTTTAAGGTTGTTCTTCCCCACGTTTCTGCTAGCATGGAAAAATGACACCTTATTATCTTCTTATATATAGTAATCAAAGAAATTATATTTCATGGCACTTACAAGACTTTTAGTGAACGCAATTGTATCAGAAAATCAGGTAAGGGACCATTTAAACTATTGTTTGACAAATCCCTGAAAAGAACAATTTATACATATGCAGAATTACAATTTTGAATCTCCAATAAAAAAAGAATAATTTCCAAATTTAATAGAGACATACTCACCTTATAGGTAATGCTCAGTCTATAATTTGATACTTACGAAAATTGAAGTAATAACCACTACAACATTTATTGTCTCTAACAACATTTGAAAATTGTTGCCAGAAGTACATTAGGGAACAATTGTTAGGCGTTGCAAATACTGTTTTGGCAACAATTATAAAGTATCACCTGATCCATTTTTAGGCAACAATTTACACATGTTGCATATGCCAAAGACCAAAAATGTTGTAGTGACATGATAGATAATCATTCCTAATTTGAAACAATAAATGTTGGATAACCTAGCATTCCTTGTACTTGGATAACCTTGTTTCAATAAATCTTTGCTGATTTCAAAAAAAATATAATCAAGAGAATTTTATATTTAAAAACGGAGGTTTTACTTTTAGAAACACTTATTTAAAATTGGATCATGTGAATAACTTAAATTTTATTACAAACCGGTTATAAATTGGTTCGATCCGGTTAATAACCAAATCCAAATTAGTTTTAAAAAATAACCGGTTTGTTATTGAAATGGTTTTGGTTTAGAACCAAAACCATCAATTAGGTGTGGTGTGGTGTGGTTTCCAAACCATGCACACCCCTACTTATAACTTTATTAATTTAGAAAATGCAAATGAAACTAAGGAACTCACAAGTGTTGTAACATAGTGAGCTTTGAGATAGAAGATGTTATCTTCCCTGTCAATCCACTTGAAGACAAATCCCTGGTTGGTTCCATTTCCAAATATGATTTCAGTCAGAGGATAATTGAATTTATGCATGGCTTAATTATTTAAGATATTGTGAACTTACAAGGAAGTGATTCTTGGGATGTTATTGTCATCAACACTGCAGTTTAGGCCTTCCCACATGTAATTCACTGGGGCACATGGATCTCCTTGCCAATTTCTACCCACCCCATAATATTTCTTGATGTTTGTGATAGTATCAACTATAGTATTTTTTGTTAAAAAACAGGATAAATATGTATAGTTTATACAAAACATCTCAGAATTACTGTACTAATTAGTACAACCTCCGTTTTTAAATATAAAATTCTCTTGAAATTTTTTGGTCCCTTTTTAAAAGACCTCTTTCAATTTATTTTTTTGGTGAAATTGCTTAATGGCTAGAAATTCCACTTTAAAGATGAATAAATAGAGCGTTTGGGGTTCGAACCCTAACTCCTACATATAAAACATTCACATATTCTCTTTCTTGACAATTATCAACAAATTTAATACCACAAATAAACTTTCTTAATCTCTGTGATTTTCTCACACGGAACTTATATTTAATGACAGAGCTAGTACTTGAAAATATATCAAGATTTTCGTATATTTAAAGACAGAGCAACGTGTTGTTCAAATAAAGCAAAGGGCTAGCTAGCTTACCATCATCATGTTGAGTTTCCAATTGTGAGAAGTCTTTTACTTTATAAATCTCAATGGCATTGAAGATAGGTGGAAAGGTTGAATTCTCTGTCTTAGAAAGGGAAAATAGATACCTTTTGGCTCCGGTCACAGGTGCTGTACTATATATGGTATCTAATTCCAGGTATCCAGGTATATCTGGTCCATCGGAAGGTTCTCCATTCAATGTGATATTGAATGTTCTGGTTTCATTTCCAGCCAGCTTCTCAACCTCATTAAAGTGCAAATAATAGTAGTATTGGTCATTTACATTATCTGCATCCCAATAAAATTTTAAAGGGGCACTTTCATTTACTGGTGTAACAGCAGTGCTCATCACAATTGCTGGTAGTTTATATTCATTCTGGTGTAGATCATCATTGTTAATTGAGGTGCTTAATCGTCTCCAATCACTGGATAATTCATAAGGCTCCCAATAGCGGTCATAAACATCGTCTTTGTACCTGTTGTTTATACATGATACAAAAACAATTATTAATAATTTACTTTGATGTTATTTATATATACAAATATTAAAGTGATAATAAATTAATTTAGCTTGTACGTCTCTATGCAATATATTCTTGTTACCTGTATTCTAAGTCTGTGTTGGAACCTAAGTAATATCTCATGAGGAGTGTTAATACTGATTTAGCTGAGTACGTATGTGACATAAGCTGTATTGTTCAAAGGCCTCAATTCTATAGCTGAAATGAATGGAGTCCCTTTGCCAATGTTAACAAGACATGGTTGTATGTAATCTTGTGATGGAGTGTAAATCATCTCACTAGTTGTTTCGGATAATGATTCTACGGGGAGCGGCTTCACTGTATCCCACACATTAGCTCCAAGAAGAAGATCAAACTGTGGTGGCTCATTTTGATCGTCATAGTTTCCATAATAGAAATAAGCTCTGATTAAATATTTAGTACCACTTGTTACATTTATTCTGTAACAATTTCTCACTCCACTAGGAAAGCTCCTCAGATATTCCAGTTGTTGTAGAAGAGCAATTCCTTTAACTTTTTTTGTTATTGTTTTCTTACTTATACCACTATTTATGAATTTGGCATCTGGAATGTAATTTATGCCTGTCTCATATGCAGAATAGCTCACATCTTCAGGTAGACCACAATCCAAGCTAATGAATCCTGATATATATAAAAGTACAGCAACAAATTATGATAACTCCAACTATATAGTAATAATAATCATACATGAGTTTTGGTGTGGACTTTTCATAATACCAACAATACCCTTTATTTTTTTTAGTGGCAACAATAATCTTTTATTAACAAACTCATCATAACATAAGAAATCTTTTTTTTAGCGGCAAAAATCTTTTATTAACAAACTCACCATAACATAAGACATTTTCTTTGGACATAAGTTAGACACAGGCAGGTGCGGAACGCGCCTGCCTGGCCTGCTAGTAAAAATAAATTTTGTTTAGACTCAGTATTTAACCCAAGGACCGACTAATCCGAGGGGCAACAATTTCACCGCCCACTTGCGGGGGTGTCATTTAAAGTTGAAGACCTTGAGAGATGGAAACTCCAAAATCCCAAGGCTTACCACCATGTCAATCCATGTGAGTCCTCTAGCTACAATCTACAGTAATTACTAGTAACAACTATGTGATCTAAAACTGATATAGAAAAATTCACAAACAAAACCTGATTGATCTTGAGCTTGCATAAAACCTAAAATAGAAACAACAGCAAGCAAAACTGAAAGAAAATGCAGTAATAACATTCTTCTCATCATTATGGTTTGCTTCATATTAGGGAGACAATTAATGAATGATGACTTCTAGCTATTTAATGCTATACAAGGATCTGAGATTATTATATAGCGCCCACATGCCTTAAGTAGTACGTCCAAAATTATACAGTAACAAATCTCTTTTTTGTCTCATCTTATGAGCAAAAAATATAATTTTTTTTTCAATTTTAAGATAGAAAAATTAAAAAAAAGAAAAAGAAAATTGTTATTAAATAAAAATAACTTCCACCATGTAAGAACTGTATATATGGAACTGTACATAAATTTTGTAGTACAAGAACAAAACTTACATGCATTTCTTTAGATGCAGTTTTCCTGATCCTGTCACAAAAATGTATAGTTATTTATATTTTTTAATTAAAAAAGAAAAAGAAAATTGTTTTTAAATAAAAATAATTTTCCCCTATGTATATAGCACAGTAAGAACTGTGTATATGGAACTGTACATAAGTTTGGTCTTTTTACTTATCCTCATGAAATTAAATTCAAAATTACATTTAATTTACTCTCTCTTCTTTTTCCCAAATTATACTTCCAATTATTATATTTTACTTTTATTTTTTTACCAAGTATTTTACATTTCTTAATAAGTGTAAAATTTTATTTGCATATAATATGAAATGAAGGGAGTAACTATTTTTTAAAACACCGTAGACAAGGGCGGGCTCACATGGTGGCTTGGTGTGGTTACAGCCACACCAAACTTTCCAATTTTTCTTTACATACATACTAAAAAAGTCAAATTTCATTTTCTTTCTCGTCTTATTCTTAATCATATGTTTGTTTTTCCCACTCCCATATTCACCAAATTTCATTTACTTTTTTCAAATTCTTCCCTAAATAATCTTCTAGAAATCACGATGCGTGGTCAGTTGCGGAGCTAGCCCAAAAAATTGGGGGAGGGGGCCGCTATAAATATAAATCGAATGCCCTAAAAAAATTACTAAAAAAATAGCATATCATATATAGGGTGTGTCTAATATAAATATCTAAAAATAGTCAAAAGATGGACCATTACCAATTTTAATAAATAAATTTTTAAAATATATTTTATGTCAATTCATGTTTAAACTTGATACTTTTTAATTAGTTCTTGTATTTATATTTTATAATATTATATGAATCTCTCTAACAAAAAATTAAAATTATTTAACAAACGATTGATCAAACATGAAGTTTTATACACTAAAACTCTATTTTCAATAAAAATTTGAGTACTTTTTTCTCAAAAAAAAAAAATTCAATCCTTTGACAAAATAAACTGTACATTTTAAAACATCTATAAATTATTAAACAACAAAACATTTGAAAGGAACCTTAAAAAGTAAATTAGAAAGGATATTTGACTTATTAATAATAGAGAAAAAAAATTCAGAACAATTTATATAAGATTAAAAGCTCTCTAAATAAGAATGAACACTTCCAGAATAGGGGGTTTGAAACCCCCACAAACTGAAAAGATGTTACAGAATTGTGGGTCGTCCTAATAGCAGAGGTTAGAAACCCCCGCAAAACAGAATGCTGACAAACTACACAGACTATTTAGCGGGGGTTTGTAACCGCCGCTTATTAGTATACCTATGGAAAAAAAAATTAAAAAAATCTGGGACGGGCCATGAGGGGCTCCGCCACTGTGCATGGTGATTGGAAATCTAAGGTAAAGTGATTATTTTAATTTTCCCTTATTCTTTTCTCCTTTTTCAGCAGAACTCTAAAATCCCGATTTGTTAATTAAAACTTCAATTTTCTCAATTTCTCATAAATGAATTTTGATTTATATTTCTCAATTTGTCAAATCCTCCCTTATTTTGTTTGCCACGTATTGAGAACTTAATGGCCAAACAATGTCAACAGTGGTTGATTCTTGGTCTTGGAATGACGACACAAGTGGTTGCTTTTCAGTAAAATTGGCTTACTTTGTTCTTCGGCATCTTACCGTTGATGAAGTGATCTTTTCACCGGAGGAAGCAAGGTTGTTGCCAAATGTATGGAAAACTTGGACTCCTACAAAAGTGGCATTCTTTTCTAATCGGCAAATATTTCAGGATAGGTTGCCGATTCCCCAAAATCCCTATCATCGGGGAATGATCGAGGATGATGGTGATTCCATGTGTGTATTATGTAGTTTTGCGTTTGAATCGATTGAACATCGATTTAATTATTGCAGTCCAACTTCACTGGCCTCGTACGGTATTTGTAGGTGGTTGGATTTTGAGTTGGTGCCTTCTCGTGGTATTCCCGCACTACAAGGCGGCCAAAAACCGCCAGAAATAGCCAAAAACCGCCAGAAACGGCCAAATTAGTGGCGGATTACTGGCGGCCACGATACGCCAGTAATTAAGGCGACGGTAACACTACTGGCGGCCAAAGCCGTCGAAAACTGAATTGACGAGACTTACTGGCGGCCCAGACCGCCACAGACTTGCAGGTTGCGACAGAGCTACTGGCGGCCAGGACCGCCACTAATTTTGCCCAGATTTTGACCATTTAGCGACGGTTTGGACCGCCACTACAGCCTTTTCGAATTTTTTTTAAAAAAATATTTTTAATTAATTATTTTGTTTTAAAAAAACCTTTTTTTTAAATATTAATTGCTTTAAAAAAACATTTTAATTTATTTAAATATAAAATTTAATAATTAATTATTTTGTTTTAAAAAAACATTTTTTTTAAATATTAAACACAATTTATCATATCAATATAAACATCAAATATTAAACTTGCATGAATATTAGAGAAATACTTACCAAAATGAAGAAAAACAAGAGTGAAATGATAAAAAGTTGGAGAATTTTTAGAGAGTGAAATGATAAAAGTTGAAATGATAAAGAGTTAAGAATTTTTAGAGAGATGTTGGAGAAATTTTAGATAGAGAAAGGAATGTAGGAAATGAGAGTTGTGAAGTGAAGGAAGATATATATAGAGGGGGATGTAATTCGTAAAAATCTGGACTTGGAGCTTATTGGCGGTCAAAGCCGCCACTAAGCCCCAACGGTCATTTTTTTTTTCAAATTCCAACAACTTTGCGGCGGCCCAGGCCGCCATTAATGGCTGGGCAAGTTTCAAGAACATTACCGGCGGTCAAAACCGCCACTAAGTCCTCCAACGGCTACTTTTTTATATTCCCAAGATTTTGTGGCGGCCTAGGCCGCCAGTAAGGTCTGAAGGCGTCAGTTTTTTTTTTTTTTATATTCTTGCTTAAGTAGTGGCGGCCTGGACCGCCGGTAATTAAAAAGAGAATTACTGACGGCCAGGACCGCCAATAAATTCAAATTTTTTTATTTAAATATTATTTGATTAGTTTGTGGCGGTTTTGTTTAATTATTAGGGGCTTAGGCCGCCAGTAAGCTACTGAGGGCCAAAACCGCCAGTAATTTTCGCCAGTAAATGAATATTTTCTTGTAGTGCCGGGTCTTTGGAGAGTTTTCAGGGTATGGCTGTGAGTAGGAAAAGTAACTTGGGGTGGTTGTTAGTTTGACATGTTATTGTATGGACTAATGGTACTCTCGAAATAATGTAATTTTTTCGAAGGTAACCTCTTATGTTTAGTATTTGGTAGATATGTTAGTGATGGGAATAGGCCAAGTCAGGCAGACCTACAGGGTCCTGCGGCCTAGCCTACATAGTCTCAAGTCAAGTGATGAATCCTCGTCACACTACTTTATTCCAAGGCAATTGAGAGATATTAGACCTCTTTTGGTATCTTTTAGCTAATAAACAAGAGGAAAATGATCATGTATGGAAGTTACTTGGATTTGAAGAAAGAGATGAAGAATTAAGGAGCAGCAGGGTTGCATTGCGCCGGGGGCGTGAGAGGATCACGCGCGGCGCAATAGCTGTGAAGATGAGATAGTTTTTCCCTGCTTATCACGCGGCGTGATAGGATACCACGCGCGGCGTAATTGATGAACACAAAGAAGAGATTTTGTCTGGTTATCACGTTGGGGGCGTGAATGGACCACGTGACGCATAATTAAGGAAAGTGGAAGATCTTGTTTTAGCTGTTGATCACGCGCGGCGTGGACAGCTACCACGCGACGCGTGGTGTGTTCTGAAGGGACCATGCGCGGCGTGGTCATGATTTGTATATAAGAAAAACTCATTTTCTGGAATGGGGTTCGAACTTTTGAAGAAGAAATAGAGTTTTAGAGCTTAGATCTCAGTTCCTCAGCGATTTTCGTCCAGATTGACGCAATTCTTGATGGCAATGGACCTCTCTTCATCTCTTCAAGTAGATTTCTCAGGTGAAATGTGTAGCTAAACCACTTAGGATTGGAATTCTTAGGTGAAATTGCTTATTCTTCATGATGTAACTGAGTTGTATGTGAATGAATTGATCCAGTTTCCTCAATCAACTTTTCCTTATGTGTAATGCTTTTCATTTACTGGTCATTAATGTGATGAATTCAATAATTGATTTGCTATGAGAATAGAAGTTTATTGTAGACCTAGGAATTGTTGAACAATTGACAATGCTTTGGAGATAATATTCTCAGTTGTGATTTTGAAGATTACGTGTTAAAACCTCAATTACTCACAAATCCTCCTAAGAGATTAGGGATTTGTGATTAATTGAGAGGATTGTGATCCAAGAAATTGGCCCAAATCATTTTGTTAATCTTATCTTGAGAAACTTGATCGATTTATTTGCGTATGAATGTTTCATTGTGATGCGTAAGCGACGGATCCGCAAGAATTCCGATCTATTTTCCTTAAAACCTTTGAACGAATTCTTGAAGTGTTTCGAGTAAAACACCGTTGAATCAATTTTGATAGAATTTTCCCCCAATTATGTTTTCTAGTTTTCAAATTTGTGTAGATATAGTTGCGTTGATCAAATTATAAACAATTCTCGTGGATCGATATTTTAATACTACTTGACAACAATTGTGCAC
The DNA here is from genome assembly GCF_020283565.1 of Trifolium pratense. NCBI lineage: Eukaryota > Viridiplantae > Streptophyta > Magnoliopsida > Fabales > Fabaceae > Trifolium > Trifolium pratense. Next base: position 46,295,064 of record NC_060063.1, on the reverse strand, counting down.
ACTTGCAATTTGGCGATCAAGTTTTTAGCTAGGTTATTTCTTTAAATAAAGCAAGTCAAGGCTTTTTATAAGCCTATGTAGCTAAAAAGATCAGACTACTGACTATTAAAAAAGTCTTCCAGGCCTACTAGTCAGCAACCTATTTAAGTAAATATGAATAATATTTTTGTTACTATTATAATTATATATTAAAATTTGTACTTTAATCAAATTGTAAATGGATTAACTTTTTCAGTAGTTTAAGTTTATTAATCTACTTTAATTTTCACATGTTTAAATGTATTATTATAAACTAGAACTGAAATATAATGATATATATATATATATATATATATATATATATATATATATATATATATATATATATATATATATTGTTAAATTCTCTAAAATATCATGTTAAATATCAAAAGAAAGTTTAATATTATTTGTTTATTAGTTCATTAGTACATTTAAAAAAGAAATATAATTATTTAAATATGTTTACGTGAAATATACTTTTAAACAGTCTAACATGTCATATCAAGCTTTCAAAAGGTCAGACTCACGTCTAAAAAATAAGTCTATGACAGACCACATGTCAGACTCAGACCTTCAATTTTTTGATAAGTCAGATTTAGGCTTGGCAAAGCTAGCTCGACCTAGCCTATTTCCAACTGCGATCATGACAGGACTCGAGGAAGAAGCTCCGGCTAACTTCGTGCCAAATATATGGTGAAACTTTTATCTTGAATATATATATATTCTAAGTAAAAATCTTGGCACCCCCTTTCCTTAACTAGTGTCTCTGGGCCCTAGTTAGAATGACCTTAAAAGAATAATGAAATGTTAAACAGTGCCCTCCGGACAATGGTTAGGGGGTTTAAAATGGTAATATAATATTTTTTTTTAACTAAAAAAAATGGTAATATAATCTTTTAAGGTCATTGTAAGAAAAACTAAAAAAATGGTAATATAATTTAAAAGTAGTGTATTTAATGTTTTGAAATTCTTAAAAAAATATTTTCTACTATTTTTGCTTTTATTTTCATTTTTTTAAGCTATTACTCCATCTGTACCATAATATATGTCACTTTGACACTTTTATACATATTAAGAAAGGTAATTAATGTTGTATCAATTATGAGTTGATTTACAAAATTGTCCTTTATTTTTGGTATAAAAAAATAAATTGAAGAATTGAAAGAAGAGATAGTACTAACTAACTAAGGGTATAATAGGAAAAATAGCATTAAATGCTTCATTGGTAATATAAAGCGACATATATTCTGATACAAATTTTTTTCCCAAAGTAACATATATTGTGGTATGGAGGGTGTATCTCAAAAGCAAGGTTTACTATTTCCCAAAAGAATAATAATTATTCTCTACCATTGGTTAACCTTTTTTTTATCAAGTATCTTAATGGTTAGATTTTTATTTAGAAGAATATTAACATTTGCAAGATCATTTAGTGTTAAGAAAGCATGTGATAACATTTGCTTTTTTACCTGACCCATTATTTAACTCCTAAGTGGAATCTTAATGGTTAGATTTTTATTTAGAAGAATATTAACATTTGCAAGATCATTTGGTGTTAAGAAAGCATGTGATAACATTTGCTTTTTTACCTGACCCATTAATTATTTAACTCCTAAAGCATTCGGAAAACACGAGGCAGGACATAAATCAACTTTCCTTTCATAAGGCAAAGCTCTTTTTTGATTAAATCCAAAAGCAAGATCATTATTCATGACATTTAGAGCTCTTTCCAAATAAAATAACCTCGTCAATCCCAAAAGATAAAATACTTTGGCCCATCCGCATTAATGTTTTGAAAGGAAAGAAAATGCTTATCCAGAAAAAAAAAAAAAAATGAAAATGTTGGTGACTTGACTTTTCACATCAAATAGTTGTTCTATTTTTTAGTCAAAAAATAAATATTCCCTCCATCCCAAATCAAAAAATAAAAAAATCACACTTATTAAAAAAAGTAAAACATGATAATTTGAATTTTGAAATATGTTTTTGTAGATTTTTCTTGAAATAAGTTGAATAGAAAGATTAAAAACAATTTTATAAATGTAATTTGCATTTAATTTTACGAGAATAAGAAAAAAACATTTTTAAAAATGATATTTTCCCTTATAATTTGAGAAAAAAATAAGGTTTTTTTCTTTATAATTTGGGACGGAACTAGTAGTTTTTCTATTTTTTTAACTAAAAAACAAAACTACAAATATTGTTCTCATGTTTCTTTCCAAAACCGCGTGGAAAAATATTTTGCCGTGGGACAAGAGTTTTAATTTTTCCTCTCTTTGCATAAAATAATCAAACGATGAACACAACTTTCAAAAGAACTTTCCACCATAAGTTAATTTTATTGTACACAAGCTTTTTTTACCTATATACAGATCCATCCTTCCTTCTGGTTTCTAGGACTTTTCTAATGCCGAACTTTTTACTTCTTACCTCTCATATTATACATCTACTCACATTAGTTAATGTATTAATTGATCATCGGTTAAATATACAAAGTTAAAATCAAATTAATAAATGTAATTAGTGATATAACTATGTTTGTGTTTGGTTGTACGGCGAAAAAAATTAATTTTAGCAGAATTGAGTTTGATAGAATTGATTTTGGTAAAAAGTAAGTTAAACAAAATTGATTTATGTTTGGATACATTAACGTAAAACTAAAGGGTAATTAGAAAAAAAATCAATACCTTTTTCAATTTTAAAAAACTACAATATAATAAACTACATAATAAATAATTTAAAAAGTAATATAAGCAAGCATGGTTTCTTTTGATGAAATCAATTCCAGTCTCTAGAATGTTAGAATATTTTCTGATATTTTGTGGGCTGCAATCAATTGTGGCTTTTGATTTTAATAAAAACGGGTTGATGTTGTTGTGATCCATTTGATGATGCTTAAGCCCGATAATTGTGATCAGTAATAATGGGCTTGAACACTAATTCTGATTTGTGTAGAAACAAAGTGTAGGCCCAACTCTAGAGTCCATGATGGGTGGTACTAGGGTTGTGATCTTATATAAGATTGGCTAGGTCCCCTTTGCCGTCACGTACAAACGCAATAAGCTCATTTGTGGTTTTACCCATCAAAGACCTCAAAGACCGGAGCATGTGATAGGCAGAGGAAGACCTTGTCTAGTATATCGATGTTTTCGATATTGGTGCGCTTCCGGTAACAATGATTTGTGATTATGATTATCAAGTAAGTGTGTTCTAATTTCATATAATATATCGATCTCTAAATTATTAATTATTACATGTGGTATCAGAGCCTAATATTATATGATTAGAACCCTAATTTTGATGAATCGAAAAAAAGCTCACGTAATACTTATTTTGAAACTGCTGTTCTTGAAATTCATCATCGCAATTTGAAAGTTTTATTCTTTCACTGATTATTATAACAAATTCTTCTATGTGAATTGAAATTCATTTGAATTTTCACACATAACATATACACGTGATTGCACTCGGTTCTTCATTTGAATATGGATTGAGATATATTGGAATTTTGCATATCTCTTTCACCTAACATGTTTACCTTTGCCTAAGACCAAATAGTCTGTTGCACTAAATAGTTTTGATGTGCAATTGTTAAACTGAGAGCTTTAATTTATTTGTTTTTACAAATAAATTGGAATCCTTATATTGAATTTTGTGGTTATTAGTTAATTTTACGATCCATATAAACCACATATACTGTTTTCTATTGATATATGATCCACGTATGTTGTTTATTTGCTGTTTTGATAACAATGAAATCCAGTATGCTATGGACTTGCGATGACATATATAATTTTGTATTACAGATTTTGGCCTATTCACATAGTTCGGCTTCATGAGTATTTATCTACCCTTTGATTCTCTCTTGTCGTTCTTAATCTCCTTTAGATAAGAATAAAAGCACAATCGCTGTTTCACGTTGGATTTTATTTTGTGAACTTTAAATCGTGATTTCTAGAATGTGATTTCATTTTGAACTTTAATTAATCCACCCTTTAATATGCTTGCTTTTCGAGAACATTCTATTGTGCCTGGAGAGGTGAATTTGATTTTCCAAAATCTATTTGCTTAACACCATAGTATGTGTGTTCAGTATTGACATGTTGCAATTTACCAGTATTGAGGTCAATTTGATAAATACAGTTTCATCTATAATATTTTAAACTGTATCTATGCATGGATATTTTATTTGGGTTTTGGCCACTAGCAGGGAATTACTTTTGTTCAGCTTTTGGTTAATTTATTTTTCATATGGAATAAAGTCCATTGGCATCCCACTTGTTTTGTCTGACAATTTCTTATGGAATAAATTTTGAGCTTTTGAATTAATTTCCAATTCATAAGAACATCATATATATGTTTTGATGATACTTTATAGATTTTATTAATGGTTTTTATTGAATTGGTGGGTTTATTCTTGATAAATATCATAAATTAACCATATAATTGGATGAATCTTGGAGAATTTGTGTTTGTGCTATAGTGACCAATTATTTTACCACTGTCAATCCTAATACTGTGGGTTCCTTTTCTCATCAATTCAAAGTTTGTTTTCTTTTAAAAATTAATTCCCTGAAAATAGAACAATGAGAATTGGGGATATTACAAATTTTGACATAATTGACTTAACTTTATAAGGGCATAATTAGTTACGAGTGTAAAATTTAATTTTGCAATTTTGCAAAAGGATTGACCGTAAAATTGAATTTGTGCGAGTGTGCAGTGTCTCCAAGTTCAGCTGTTATATGCTCTAGGCTATTCTTTATCTAGAAAAGCTAATAATGGAGTTTATTTAGAAATGCTTTATTGACGTTATGCAACTCACCATTGATATACTCCACTCTCTTTTGTTCAATTTATAAATGTTGTGCTGTCATTGATCATAAGGCACAGATATGATGTGATTTATCATAGTTCCACTATTCAATTGTCATTAAATAATTAAATAAGTAAAACAAATCTTACTAGTATTTGTTTTGCATATTATGTTTCAGTTTCAACAAATTTTAAGTGATATCCAATGGCAATGTTTAGTCTATATGTTTCTTGTTGATAGCCTTTTGGCTTGATTTTATTTTATATATATATGCCATTCAATATCAATTAGATATGATTGAATTCAGAATTGTCTATGCAAATATTAATTTGCATCAAGTTGAAACATGTGTGGACTGATACGTAATTTTCCACCTTGTTGAAAATTATTAATATTAATTTATCTGAGAATATATTTTAATTATCAACAAGAACTCAAAATTTTGTGTCCAGTATTTTGTGGAGATTACTTACTCTTATTGTGACACTTTGATATATCCCACTCTACATGATCCCACTCAATTTTTTGTGACACCAAATATTTTAAGTTGCCTTATGTTTTGTATACATGCTCACTTTTAAAATATTACTCATAATATTGTGAACGATTATTAAGGCAATTGAAAATTGAATTATCCTTGTATTGATTTATTATTAGAGTCTTTTTATTATTATAACGTTTTGTTGTTGATTTATGAACTGTCTGAGATGACACCGTCAAAGAGTGGTGCAAGGATGAAAGACATCAATGGTCATCGACTCTATTTGCAAGGATGTAAGTCACACTCTTGATGCAAGGATGTAAGTCACACTCTTGAAGGTTAGTTGTGCAATTATTTTTCATGTTGTGACTTATTATATAATTGCATATAAGGAGAAATTTGTTTTCAATATTATCTACTAGCTCCTTTTTTAAAATGATAAATGTGCAATTATATATGAAAGTTTTATTGTTTTTCCGGAATATTCTTTTTTTTTTTTTTTGACGGAATATTCTAAATTATAAACTCTCTATATATAATCATTAATTGATTTTTTGTTATATACTCCGATTTTTAAATTTTACTCTATTGAGTGGGAGTATTTCAAGTTTAATATTTTGAGAGTTATATTCTGGATAAAATGTAATCCATTATTCATTTTAAAACCTTTTAAAATGGATTGCAATTCTCCCAGTTATTATAGTATTCTATTACTTGACATGTTCATTGTGTGATAGAGAAAATAGTTAAATATTTATTTAAATATTTTAACACTTTTAGATTGGTAATTCAACTATAATTCTCTATCAAGTGAGAGAGTTCTACATGTCAACTATTTATAAATGTTTATAGAGACTTATATTGAGGAGTCCTATGTTATTTATTAAAGTTCGGGACTATTTGCTTTATATCCTCAATAATATTTCAAATGAAGTCTCATATTATTCCGCTGCATAAATCATTTATTTATTATATTGAGTTGACTGTTTCACAGTAATGATCTCTCATGAGTTGACTGTTTCATGTATGTGATTTCTCTCCCCAACTAAAGACATATAATTATATGTGAAAACTTTTAATTATTGATTCCTATGCAAGAGATTTCATGCGTTGGTATAGGCCGTTACCATCAAAGTGGGACCGCTTATATCAATTGATGGAATTTTCTTTGTAGTTTGAGGAATGTTTTTAATTGTGACATGTGATTTTCTGCCTAAAGGTGATAATTATATGTTGTAGTTAAAAATTAATTTGAGATGAAGTTATTGGAGGATGTATTGATCGGAGGAATTTGCCTGCCTAAAGGTGACAACTTTCAAAGTTCAATGTATACTTATTGATTAACTCATCTGAGGTTTTGACTAAGGTTTTGACCTTAGTTGGTGCATTCTGCCCAAAGGTGATTGTACTATTATATTGGCCTCTTTTGATAATACTAATACAATTTGGTTTTGATTCAAATGAATTTCTCCAGTCATGTTTCCATTGAAATGTTGAACATCATAGATCACTTGATTAATGGGAGATAACTTATATTCTTTTGATATGCTTTATCAGTGGGAGTTTAAAATTGTATATTAACTCCTTTATAATATTGAAATTATTTGAAATATAAAAATATTTAAGCTCAGTGTTGTCGGGATCACTTAGCCGGTGATCAACACTATTTTGGAGCTGAGGCATTATGTGTAAACATAAATAAATTTAAGCTCAGTGTTGTCGGGATCACTTAGCCGGTGATCAACACTATTTTGGAGCTGGGGCATTATGGTATCTTAAGGACCATGTAATTTCTTTGGCTTTGATGCATTTGAGAGAAATTATGTCTAAAATATTGGAGCTCGATGTTGATTAGATCATTATACTGCAGTAGTCAACATCATTTTGGAGCTTTGACTTGTGGTATCTTATGGACCATAGAATTTCTCTGGCTTTAAGGCATTTGAGAGAAATTGAGGACTGACGAAGAAAATGATAGTATGGTTGAGATCACAAACATATCATTTTCTCGCTACACTCTACATAAATGACTAGTCGACGGAGTTTGGTGGTATTTGTAACCATGGAAGGTGTTGTATCGATAATGATATAATTACCGCTATGATTCGATATCATTTAACTTTTGTTGGACGGAGTCTTAATTAGATGTTGCATCTTGGGATCAATGTGGCCACGTTAAAATATGTTATCAACCCGAGAGTCATTTTTCAAAGTGTTTTCTTTAAATTAAATATACACAATTGATTTTGCCCAAGTGGGAGAATGTTAGAATATTTTCTGATATTTTGTGGGCTGCAATCAATTGTGGCTTTTGATTTTAATAAAAACGGGTTGATGTTGTTGTGATCCATTTGATGATGCTTAAGCCCGATAATTGTGATCAGTAATAATGGGCTTGAACACTAATTCTGATTTGTGTAGAAACAAAGTGTAGGCCCAACTCTAGAGTCCATGATGGGTGGTACTAGGGTTGTGATCTTATATAAGATTGGCTAGGTCCCCTTTGCCGTCACGTACAAACGCAATAAGCTCATTTGTGGTTTTACCCATCAAAGACCTCAAAGACCGGAGCATGTGATAGGCAGAGGAAGACCTTGTCTAGTATATCGATGTTTTCGATATTGGTGCGCTTCCGGTAACAATGATTTGTGATTATGATTATCAAGTAAGTGTGTTCTAATTTCATATAATATATCGATCTCTAAATTGTTAATTATTACATAGAATCCATTCACCTTTTTGAAACCAAACGTGGTTTCTTTTGATGAAATCACGTTTCCGTGGCTATAGACGTCAGTTTTGTGCATTAGATAATAAAATATAATAATTTCTTGTACCTCTATTTTATTAAATAATGTTATTCTATTTTTATGTAACCCTAGTAGTCTCCCTTTGTTCATTCTCTACTTTGTTTGTCTGAATTTAACATGGTATTTAGAGCTTGTTTCGATCCTCCTTTGATTGTATGTTGTTATTCCGCTGTCGAGTTCCCAAAAGTTTGGGAACATGTGTTTGATTTAGCTTTTGAAGTTCGGTTCTATGAAAGAAAAAAAAAATTGTTAGGCTGAATCGTTGATATAGGTACATGAGGAAATCGATTGTTGTTCCATTTGGTTTGGTTCCAGTTTGATTGGCTTGGTTTTGTTTGTTTGGTTTTGTGAGTCTAGTGCTCACAATTTGATTGTTTGGTGAGCGAATGCTCACAATTTGGTTTCTTCTGATTGATTGTCTTTCTATTGGTCTCTTTCTGATTGATTTCTTCTCCCCCCTTTTTATTCTTCTTAGTTTGATTGGTATTCTCCCTCATTGGCTTCCCTCATTGACTTCTTCTGTTTATTTGGTTCTCTATCTATTTGGTTCTTATCTTTTATTGTCTCTCTCTATTGTTTATTCTAATTGATTGTATTGCACTTCTCTCTGTCGATTCTTCTGTTTGATTGCTTCTCTCTGATGTTTTCTTATGTCTGATTGCTTCTCTCTCTAATGATTTCTCTTCTGTTGGATTGCTCCTCTCTATTTGTTCTTCTATTTTGGTTGCTTCTCTTTCTATTTACTGATTCTTCTGTTTGGTGGTTTGGTTCTTCTTTATGTGGGTTTGGATTAGTTTGTACTTTGTATGATTTGATTCAGTTTGGATTGGAACAATTGGTTTGGTAAAGTTTAGATTTGTTGGATTGGTTTAGATTTGGTTAGCTTGGATTGTATTGGATGATAAATTGGTTTGATTTGGTTTGTCTCTCTCTGATGATCTATTTATCTGATGGTTTCTCTCTTTGGATGCTACTTCTCTCTCGGATGATTACTCACTTTGGTTGCTTCTCTCAATTGGTTAGTTATTAGTTGGGTTGGTTTATTTTCTGGGTTAATTTGTAACAAGCTTTTAAAGCTTAGTAAGCTTTAGCTTGAGGGGTAGTGTTATAAGTTTATTTTATTTGTTAGATGTTTTTAGTATTTTGTTTGACAAACACAATGCTTCTTGTTGATGCATCATGAGTTTGAGGGTGAGTGTTAGATAACAAAATATTAGGCTTATGTTATTGGGCTCATTAGGTTTATAGTCCACTAGATTTTGCTATATAATAATCTCTTATAACTCTATTTTATTAAGTAATGTTATTCTATTTTTATGGAACCCTAGTAGCCTCCCTTTGTTCATTCTCTACTTTGTTTGTCTAAATTTAACATGGTGCACTCAACGTGCAACCAAACAACCACAATGTAGGGAAAAAACAACATTATAAAAAATAATAATATATAGAAACGCGTGAAAATATTTTATACTTTAAGTATCAAGCCAGCGTATCTGTTTGTGCAAAATGTCATCAATTAAAAGATGTCAAGTGCTTTTCCAAATTGTTTCCGGCCTGGTTAGCTAATCTGACACCAATAATATTGAAAACATTATCCTTAAAAAAGTCCCTGAACCCTAGTGACTTGTCTCTTTTATTGCCGCCATATACTCTTTGTCATTATCCAGCAAGCCCCTTGCAAAACATGCTTCCTTGAAACTATTATATTTGAAATTATCCACCGTTTTTAATTCATCAAAAGAATTAGGACCTTTGAATTGTTTGTAAATTGATTGATATTTAATTGTCCTATGAAATCTTTCCTATTAGATTGATGATAATTGATATCTCAATATGGATGTAAATTAATTCCCCAAGAAATATAATTGATTCATAACATGGGTCAGATTTAACACTTTGTGAACATAATTTTAATCACAATTGGTCTACATGCTGTAGTGGATGAAATGTTGTATTGTAATAAAGGGATGCGGGTTTGAATCTTGGTCAAAACAAAGTTATATTTTTTTAAAAAATAAAAAACTTCAATATAAAAATGGAGGAAAATCAAATTAAATTTAGGGTTTGCTCGTGTATTCAAGCTTATATTATAAGAGATAAGAAAAAAATTTGTTTTTTAAATTCATTTAATGATTGATATATCTATATAATTGATCAGATACATTAATCATTTAATGAATCTAAATATAAATGGATGTGATGGAAAGTGTCAAGCTAACACAGGTCACAATAGAGATGGATGTGATGGAGATTGTGGGGGCAGTGCCCGACAAAAAAGTTCCTTGCCAAAGTTGGGAAAGGATAGTACGTGAAGAGATGTATTAATTTCCTTGATCAAAATCATAAGACGACGATTTGTTGGGTTAGACGACTGAAAATGCGGTAGCCCTCGAGTTTTCAAAGGGGCCGATTTTGAGCCAAGTGAAGATATTTTCTCTTTAGGCCCCCCATATGGTTTTTTTTCACCCTCTGGATTTTACTTTTTTGCCCTTCAATAAAAACTTCGATTTCTGTTAACCGAAATTTTCCTGAATTTCAACTAGAAAAAACTTCGGTTTCTGCGAACCGAAATTTTTATCAAGGGCAAAATTAGAATATTGGGGGGTATAAAAAATACAGGGGGGCCCGAAGAGAAAATATCCCAAGTGAAAACCGGTCAAATAAGATTCTTGTACCCATTTTGGTTCATGTCCAACAAGATAGGACCTCTATTTGTATTTTTTTTTTTTAAACAGGACCTCTATTTGTATTAGTTAATTAGTATGTTCGATCAAATTTTTTGAATAAAAAAAAAATCATGGTGTTTGTTATAACTTATTTTAGAAAAAAAATCATTTTTTTTATAAAAATAATCATTTTTAAATTTTTTGGTTTTCTCAGTTCTGGCATCAAATGGTTTCAGCCCCTCCCGACCAAGTTTAGTGCCAATTACCACTAAACCAATTAACGATTGGTAAATAATCACTTTTAAATGTTTTGCATATGTTTGTTACAGATTTTTAAAATAATCAGAAACAGCTAATATGAGAAACTACTCCCATTTAATGAATTGGAGGTTCACCGGAAAGTATAAACCATTTAAACATTATTGTCAAGACTTCGAAATAGAATTGTCCAGGGTTAAAAATAGAATTGACAAGACTCCGTTTAATGAATTGAAGGTTCACTAGAAAGTATAAACCATTTAAACATAATTGTCAAGACTTCAAAATAGAATTGTCAAGGGTTAAAAATAAAATTGACATAGTAGTTTCTCATTTTTAGCTGTTTTCTGTAACAAACATATGCAAAACATTTAAAAGTGATTATTTTTTGTAAAAAAAGTGATTTTTTTTTTCTAAAATAAGCTATAACAAACAACATTTAAAAGTAGCTATTAAAAAAAGTGATTTTTTTTTTCTAAAATAAGCTATATTTTTTCAGTGGCAATTCTCCATATGAGGGAATGAATCACACTGACATGCACACCCCCACTATCAAGTTGATCCGTCTTGGGCTAAAGAAGTTGATTTATGATAATAGAGATGCACATTACAACATTTTGAAATTTAGGCGGCGGTCGTGAAAGCCACTATACCTCTTTTACAAGGACATTGATGAAACTGAATATATATCCAAATTTGAAACTAAGTACTCGGTAAGCCATTTATCTTTTCTTGCATGCACTGATTACTTTTTCTTCAAAAACTCTTGACAAAAATTACACTCTAATAGAACTTCCTCCCCATCATGATTTTACTAGGATAACACATTGGTTGGGGCAGCTTTTGTATGTATCAAAGAAATCTTTTCAACAAATAGGATAAAGTCAGCTACTACTCAGCCTTGTGACATAGTATGTTAACAGACAATTAGTAAAATATGTGCCTCGATCAAATTTCGATTCTTAATGTAAACATGCAACAATTTATTTATCTTTCCATATATGCACATTATTCTTCCTGATGATATTGGAGAAAATTAGTGTTTCTAATTAAGCATCACTAACACTATAGTACTTAACATACTAATGTTGATACGTACTTGGACGAAATATCGAGCGACAATGAATATAGGACATAACTATCATTATAAAAAGTGGTTATCTAGCTGAAATGGTGGTATCTGATACAGTAGCCAACGAAACCAATTCATCTATAGCTCCTGTGTTTTCAAAGTTTCTTCGAACCATGTCCAAAGATTGACATTCCTTTAACTCTGCTAATATAAAGCTCATGTCTGGCCTTTCAACAACTGCATTTGCTAATGTGCATGACATGGCAATCTCCACAAATTTCCATGCTGAATTGATGCTAAATTCACCCTCCAACCTTGGATCGATAACATTTTGAATATCTCCTTCTTCGATTATAGGAATAGCCCATTCAAGTATGTGAATGGTTTCTCCACCTTCTCTTACTATTGCTGGACGACCAGTGATCAATACAAATAGAACTATTCCAAAGCTGTACACATCATTTTTTTTATTTGCCTTTCCTGTTCTCTGAAATCTATTAACAAAACAGATAAAATGCATAAGTGAATGCAAATCCAGTATACTACTAGTATGTCCAAATGTAAACTAAAATAAAATGAATAAAGCAAGGTATCTTACTCAGGATCAACGTAACCACGTGTACCGGCAGGGTTTGTGGATATATGAGAATCAATGTCATTACCAAAAGCTCTACTTAGACCAAAATCAGCAATCTTGGCATGCATGTTTTCATCGAGCAATATGTTGGAAGGTTTTAAATCTCTGTGCATAATAGGTGGTTTACATCCATTATGAAGATAATCTAATCCTGAAAATTAAAACAAAGTGGAATGTTAGGGTGCACAAGGCAAGCAACTAGAAAGATGTAGCCATAAAAAATACATTACCTTGTGCTGCATCCACTGCAATGTTAAGTCTCTCATTCCATTTTAAAATATTTGTATTTTTCACTGCATAAAAATTAGAGTCATTAGTCTTGAACCTAATTCATAATTATATCATATCATATTTTATAATATGAACTATTATGCAGTAAAAAAGTTACATATGGTTAGGTTTTTATTCCCCCTCTATTATGGATGCTGACAAAATATTTAGTTAAAGGACAAAACATAAACTACCTGATAATTGTTGGTGGAGATTTCCATTGGCCATGTATTCATAAACCAATGCTTTGATTTCAACTTCATCACAATATCCAATGAGAGAGACTAAATTTCTATGATGAACAATCATTAGAAGTTGTGCCTGCATTTTAAATTTTATATCTTACAAAGTTAATTAGGAAAATAATGCAGAATTCAAAAATTTAAATTGTTGGTTCAAAACCGAATAAAAACCCCTCAATAATGAAACTTGAACACAATTTTTTCTAAAACTGAATTATGCAGAAACTAATTATCTTTGAATAGTACCAATGATGTCATTTAATCATCGGTAGGAACATTGCATGTAATATGCAGGACCAAGACTATGCAATTTATTATTGATTAATCTTTTGTAGCAAGTTTATGCAATTTATTATCGGAACTTTAGCCTCCTCCTTCTTCCCCCTAGTTTGTATTTCTATTGTTAACAAATATTATATAGCTCAAATCAAATCTCAATAAGTTGTTTTCTAACATTAATATATAATAATAACAATGTCTACCTCTGATTGAAATTCCTTATAACCTTGCATTGAGGATAGTGAAAGTATCTTAACCGCAACTTGTGCGTGATTTTGTAGAACACCAAGATAAACTTTTCCAAATCCTCCTTGTCCAATAATAGTTTTGAAGTTATCAGTAATATTTAGAATTTCAGTATAACTGAATGCTTGATGTTTCGATTCCAACGAGCCCCTTTTCTTAGAATTTGTAGACATAACTGCAACAGTGATAAAAGATATTCAAGAATGCGGAGAAAAACATCAATGAGGTAGAAAAATAGTAAAAACTAACATCAGAATGAAAGTACCTTTTTGTCTTCTGAATATCCAAAATCCAAGAGAAATCAAGAGGATTACAACAATTATTGCTGAAATCGAAGCAATCAGTGGTACATGTGATTGTGAACTTTTCTTTCCACATGATTCCGTCATACAAAGACCAGGATTATCGTCCGTGCTGAAAGAAGTCAAACTTTTTAGCTAACAAACTAAATTTAACTAACATATTAACTTTACATTGAAAACCTTTTGTTGGAAATCTGTCTTTTCTCTTGATAGAACTTTGAGTTTGAGGCATACCTCAATGATAATGAACCTTTTTTTGATCTCTCAAGGAGTTCATCTGGAACTAATCCTGTAAGTTTGTTCTTCCCCACCTTTCTGCTAGCACAAAGAAAATATGAAACCTTATTATCTTCTTAGAGCTAGTAATCAAAGAAATTACATTTCGTAAGACTTACAAGACTTTTAGTGAACGCAGTTGTATCAGAAAATCAGGTAAGGGACCGGTTAAGCTATTGTTTGATAAATCCCTGAAAAGAATAATTTATATGCAGAGTTACAAGTTTTAATCTCAAATAAAGAGAGAATGATTTGCAAATTTGAAGGATTTGGTTTCACATGAGATTAGGAACTCACAAGTATTCTAACATAGTGAGCTTTGAGAAGGAAGAATCTATTTTCCCTGTTAAATCACTTGAGGACAAATTCCTGATCGGTTCCATTTCCAAAGATACTATCAGTCAGAGGATAATTGAAGTTGTTGAAATTATACATATATGGCTTATTTAAGGGATTGTAAACTTACAAGGATGTGATTCTTGGTATGTTATTGCCATCAGGAATACAGTTTAGGCCTTCCCACATGTAATTCACTGGGGCACATGGATCTCCTTGCCAATTTTTATCCACCCTATAAGCCTTCTTGATGTTTGTGATACTATCAACTGGTATTTAGAAAAACAGTTTAAAAGGATTTCAAGCCAATTATCAGTCACATAGTTTACTTTTACATCACAAAATAACACTAAAAATTATATACTGCCTCTACTCCTAAATATAGGATCTCATTGATTAAATCATACAAATTAAGAAAGTTTGGAATTAAACTTGTTGACTATTATAATTGTTTTACAAGTTTATCGTTTACGGGAGAACCAGAGAAAATTTTGTTTATATTTTCATCATAGTATTCAGAGTAAATTTGATTGTGACTTTATAGGACACTCTCAAATAGATTATTATGAATATTTTAAAAAGGTCTCTGACTATATCAAATTTTACTCATATTATTCCATCTGAGGGTTGAGGACCAAATTCCATAGTAATATTTGGGACTAACTGATAGTAGGTGGTTAAATATATTAACCAAATTAATAGTTGTAAGTAGTTAAAATATAAGGATTTAATTAATGATAATAAGTTTTTAAATACATAACCAATTTGACGGTTTAATAAAGTCAATGACCTGTTGAAAAACTTCATCTAATTCTGATGACTTATTTGAGAACATCATACAAAGTCAAATAATTAGAATTATGCTGGTAAGAAATAATCGGCACAGTTAAAAGTATATCATGCGTAGGATAGAGCTGATATTATGTGTCCATATAAACTAAACCAAAGGGCTAACTTACTATCATCTTGTTTAGTTTCTGATTGTGAGAAGTCTTTTACTTGATAAACCTCAACAGCATTAAGGATGGGTGGAAGGGTTGAATCATGTGTCTTAAAAAGGGAAAATCGATACGTTTTCTTTCCTGTCAAATGCCTGTCAGGCTGTACGGTTCCTGGTTGCGTCAGAGGCGTCAGAGGTCCAAACCATAACTTGTCATTATGTGTGATATTGAATTTTCTAGTTTCATTGGCTGCCAACTCTTCAACTTCATAGAAGTATAAGTAGAAGTAGTATTGGTCATTTACATTATCTACTTCCCATTCTAATTCTAAAGGAGCACTGGCATTTACTGGTGTAACAGCACTGCTCATCACAATAGCTGGTGGTTTATAAGGATGCAGAAGTGATTGATCTACGTTTTTAACATTGGTGCTTATTCTCAAAAAATCACTGGATAATTCATAAGGCGACCAGAAGCGGTCATAAACATCATCTTTGTACCTGTTATTTGTACATGACACAAAAACAATTATTAGTATAATTAACTTTTTTTTTTGAACGGCTAAATTTTATTAATAACGCAACTGAGCGCAAGACGAGCACAGTTAGTAAAACAAACATAAACGATCACATCACAAGACAGAAAATAAATTAAAACAACACCTAAAAAAAAAGTATAATTACTTTGATATTATTTACTTATATCTTAAAGTTAGCTAATTACTGTGCTGTTACGTACCTGTATACAACTGAGTCTGTGGTGATTATGGAACCTAAATCGTATCGGTACTTTGTTAGTAATGCGGAATTAGGTGAGTACTGGGGATAAATAGAACTGTTCAAAGGCCTCAATTCTATAACTGAAATGAATGGAATTCCATTTCCTGTGTTAACAAGACATAGTTGTATGTAATCCAGTGATGGAGTGTAAATCATTCCAGTGGATGTGGCGAATGATTTTTTTAACAACTGCTTATACATTGTTCTCCACAGGTTAACTCCAAGATAAAGATCAAATTGTGGTGCCTGATTGCGATTATCATAGTTACCATAAGCGAAAGTAGCTCTGATAAAATATTTAGTACCACTTGTTACATTTATTCTGTAACAATTTCTCACTCCACTAGGAAAGCTTCTCACATATTGTAGTTCCTGTTTAACAGCACTTTTGGGTATTTTTACTTGTACCCTCTTACTTTCACCAGTATCTATGAAATTGGCATCTGATCTATAATTTATGCCTGTCCTGCTCGCAGAATATCTCACATCTTCACGTTGACCACAATCTAAGCTAATAAATCCTTATGTATATATAAATAGAAGAACAAGTTAACATAACTTCAGCTACAATAATAATTACTAGTAACAAGTTGGAACAAAGAAAATTTCAGCCTTAATATTAAGTAGTAACAAATAACTATGTGACATAAAAAGCAATAGATAAATTCATAAATTACAAACCTGATTGATCATCCTGCTGAGCTTGTATCAAAACCAAAATAGTAAGCAATACCAAAAGAAAATGCATAAACATTCCCATCATTTTTTGCTTTATTATGTATACAATTAATGAATATGATGAGTGCTAATACTATACAAGGAACCATTTATATACTGACTGCTACAGAGTCGCATTCCTCTTCAATTTAACCTGTCAATTTTATTTGTCATGTTTTACTATTATTTTCAAAAATGTTTGTTATTTTCAAAAATTATATTAAGAAAATAATATGGCTTGGTTAGGATAATTTTCCATGGAAAATTAGTATGTGGTGCAAATTTGAGCGCGTAGGAAAAGCAAGTGGTGAAGTCTAACTCAACTCAACTCTACAAAATCAGCTTATATGGTGAAGACTACCTCTTCTTAACCGTACATGATGCAAACAATCTTTTATAAAACTTAGCATTTTGAGTTTAATAAATGAATTTCAATTAAATTTAAAATGCTTGTGGATGTAATAATAAATTTGATTTAGGTCATTTTTAATGTTTATGATTAATTGATTTATGTTTTAAATTTAAAATATTCATTTTATAAGTAAATAAAAAATGTGACCCCCTTGTGTAAAAAAAATAACCTCCATGAGCATAATTCAATTGGTAGACATATTGCATTTAATATATAAGACTGGAGTTCGATTCCGACATTTTTAGTTAAGAGGTGAATTTCTAACATTAGACTATTTGAAAAAGCAATAAGAAAAACATGTCTGTTATATTTTCAAAAATTAACTAATCACAAAAAATATGTTTTTTGGAAAAGCAAAGGATAATCACAAAAAATATAATAAAGAATATGTCTAGAAGAATTTATTTGACATATGCTAGTGAAATAGTACATCAGATAGAGATATATATGGCTTGATTAGGAGAATTTTCCATGAAAAGTTAGTGTGTGGTGCAAATTTGGCTAAGTACTGCTAAGGAAAGGAGTGGCGAAGAAGAGTCCGTTAATTTTGTACATCATCTTGAATCTTTGTTTGATTCAGAAGTAACTAAGTCGTTGCATCACACACTGAGTATCAAGTTTTCTACAATTTTTTTTTATTGAATATTAGTCTCGACCAGACCTCCAAAGTCGTTCCATTCATGACTTTATTCTTTCATTTTATTTTATATTATATAAAAGTCTCAATCTCCAAAGAGGATAGTATATATTTATGATAATTAAACATGAATGGAAGGTACACGGACAATAAATTATGTCGTTAGACCTTTTTGTATGAAAAAAACCTAATACTTCAAAAAACTACATTCATGCACTTGGGGGATACTGCATTGCTATTATGCTATGCATGATCTTTTGATTTTTTTCAGAAAATTCATAAGTGTCAGAACACGTTTTCTCCTGTTTAGCCACCATGCTTGAAGATCCAAAGATTCGATTTTAAAAAAGGAAAACTATTTTTGTGATCAATAATTGGGCATGGTAAAATAATGAATAAAAAGTGGAATTAAGTCTATTGTATGTGTAAGAGAAATTAAACCTAATACCATCTCCAATGGTGATACTACTTTGGGTATCATATATTACTAACAAGTGGTCCGAAATACAAAGAATTCTTGAAGTGAAAAGTTTCTAATATAACAAATATTGATGTTAACAAATATTACTTAGTTGTTGTCATGATATTGTTCTTTATAAATTGGATTCGACCACCGAATCCAGATCTTCCTCCGTCTCTTGAGAAACATCTTCCTCTACCACAAAATCCTCTGAAATTGGTTACATATGCCGATTTAAGAATTGTAGAAACCTCTACTACCTTGTCCTCTTTCACCTTTTGATTGAATGTTTTGCAACATGTTGACTCGAAGACCATTGACATTAGGAGAGTTCTATATCTAAAACAGTATAGAGACTTGTTCATAATAGAACATATGCAGCAACAGAATCATATTCATCTGGTAGACCATACAGAATCACTTGGACATTGTTCATGATCATCAATTGGGGAACCAATAGCAACAAAAGAGTATTAACTATCAAGAATTTTCTGAATTATTTCAAGATATTAATTGATCATAGAACAAAAAGAGTACTAGGATGACATTTGGAGTGAAACTGGATATAGAACAAAAATATTATTTATAAATAAATACTGGTTATCTAGCTGAAACAGTGGTATCTGATATAGTAGCCAAAGAAACCAATTCATCATCTATAGCTCTTGTGTTTCCATAGTTTCTCTGAACCATATCTAGAGATAGACATTCCTTTAACTCTGCTAATATTATGCTCATGTCTGGCCTTTCAACAACTGCATTTGGTAATAATGTGCATGACATGGCAATCTCTACAATTTTCCATGCTGAATTGATGCTAAATTCACCCTGCAACTTTGGATCAATCACATTTTGAATATCTCCTCCTTCGATTATAGGAATAACCCAATCAAGTATGTGAATGTTTTTTTCACCTTCTCTTACTATTGCTTGACGACCGGTGATCAACACAAATAGAACTATGCCAAAACTGTACACATCATTTCTTTTATTTGCGTTTCCTGTTCTCTGATATCTGTCAAAAAAACCAATTAAATAAAATTTAAATTCTTCTTTTTTACACATTATAATTTACTAATTAAAAGATATTGAAATATGGTTAATCTGTTTTGATTTTACACATTAGAACTTACTCAGGATCAGCGTAACCAAGTGTACCGGCAGGGCGCGTAGATATATGAGAATCAATATCATTATCAAAAGCTCTACATAGACCAAAATCAGCAATCTTGGCATGCATGTTTTCATCAAGCAATATGTTGGAAGGTTTCAAATCTCTATGCATAATAGGTGGTTTACATCCATTATGCAGATAATCCAATCCTGAAAATCCACACTATTTGCTATGTAAAGGGTACAAAATGCAAGAAACTAGAAAGGTGTTGCAATAAACAATACATTACCATGTGCTGCATCAACTGCAATGATAAGTCTCTCATTCCATTTTAAGATATTTGTATTTTCCACTGCATTCAAATTATATGCATTAGTCTTCAAAACTCTTGTGATGAATATCTTTGAAACTTTCTGAACTAGTTAGTTTAGTCGATCGATGAACTCAACTTAACCTTTAATATGTAGAAAGAATGAAAATACTAAATCAATTATATATACATAAATTACCTGATAATCAATTATATATACATAAATTACCTGATAAGTGTTGATGGAGATTTCCATTGACCATGTATTCATAAATTAATGCTTTGACTTCATCTTCATCACAATATCCAACAAGAGAAACTAAATTTCTATGATGAACAATCATTAGAAGTTGTGCCTGCATTTTAAATTTTATATCTAACAAAGTTAACTGTCAAAATCATGCAGAATATGATAGAAACTCCTTATGACAATGTCTAACCTCTGATTGAAATTCCTTGTAACCTTGCATTGATGATAGTGAAAGCCTCTTAACAGCGACTTGAGTTTGATTCTGTAGAGTGCCTAAGTAAACTTTTCCAAATCCTCCTTCTCCAATAATAGTTTTGAAGTTATCAGTAATATTGATAATTGAAGTGTAACTGAATGCCTGCTGTTTTGATATCAGTGAACCCCTTTGCTTAGAATTTGTAGATGTAACTGCAGCTGTGATAAAAGATATGAAAGAATGTGAATAAAAACATGGATGAGATAGAATAAAAAGTAAAAATTTATATCATATTAAAATACCTTTATGTCTTCTGAATATCCGAAATCCAAGAGAAATAAAGAGGATTACAATAATTAATGCTGAAAACGATGCAATCAATGGTACAAACAAACTCTTCTTTCCACAAGATTTCGTCGTACAAAGACCAGGATTATCATCCACGCTGAAAGGAAGTCAAATGTGCTTAGACATACAATCAGAAATTAACTAACACGTTAACTGTATACGGAAAATCATTATTGAAAATCTTTCTTTCTCGTTGAATATATATAATATGAATTAATATAGCTTTGAGTATTAGGCATACCTCAGTGATAGTGAACCAGTTTTAGATCTCTCAATGAGTTCCCTTGGAACTGATCCTGTAAGTTTGTTCTTCCTCACATTTCTGTTAGCACAAAGACAAATATGAAACCTTGCTATTTTCAAATAATAAATAAAGGAAATTACATTTCACAGGACTTACAAGACTTTTAGTGAATGAAGTTGTATCAGAAAATCAGGTAAGGAACCATTTAAGCCATTGTTTGATAAATCCCTGAAAAGAATAATTTATACAAAGTTATAATTTTGAATCTCAAATAAAGAGACAATAATTTCCAAATTCAATAGGATTTGGTATATAGGATATCCTAGAAACAAATTTAACTCTCAACTTGCAGGATTTGGTATATATTATATCTTATAAAAGTTGAAGTAATATGGACCCGGATCACGTCCACTCACCGACTGAGTGTAGTTGTGCAGTCACCCATTTCTTACCCTTCAACCTTGATCGAACGGTCTATGATAAATGTATATTTTGATTTTGTAAAAATAAAGGATCATTCTTTAAATTTAAAACCGTTTGATCGAGATCAAGCAGTTAGAAATACGTGACTGCACGAGTAGTACATGCAGTCATTGACAAGATCAAGATTGGAAGTAATACTACTAATCTACTATGATAGATGAATATATAATATTTTAATAGCACTTATTTTACTTTTAGAAACATTTTGTAACTTCATTAATTTAGAAAATTTAGAAAACTAAAATAAGATCTTCCTTCATTAACCAAATGAAATTAGGGAACTTACAAGTACTGTAACATAGTGAGCTTTGAAATGGAAGATGCTATCTGCCCTATCAATCCACTTGAAGACAAATCCCTGAGAAGTTCCATTTCCAAATATACTTTCAAACAGAGGATAATTGAAGTTGTTGAATTTATGTATGACTTAATTAAGGGATTGTAAACTTACAAAGATGTAATTCTTGAGATATTATTGCCATCAACACTACAGTTTAAGCCTTCCCATACGTAATTCACAGGGGCACATGGATCTCCTTGCCAATTTCTAGTCACCCCATAAACATTCTTGATGTTTATGATAGAATCCACTAGCATTTGGTATTCAATAAAAATAGTTAAAAAAGATTTCAAGTCAATTTGCAAATAGTTTACTTTACACCACAAATGACACTAAAAATCATATACTACTTTGTCCTAAATGTAGGATTTTGTTCAGGGTTACAAAGATGTGATTCTTGGAGGGTTATTGCCATCATCAATACTACAGTTTAGGTCTTCCCACATATACTTCAAAGAACCACATGGATCTCCTTGCCAATTTCTAGCCACCCCATATGCATTCTTGAAGTTTGTGATAATGTCAATTTGTATTTGGTATTTCAAAAAACAGTTCAAGAGGATTTCAAGCCAATTTGTACATAGTTTACTTTACACCACAAATGACTAGCCTTAACTGGTCATGACCAAGAAACTACCGGTTTTGCTTGGTGGGCCGAGAATGCCCGACTTATCAATTTATCCGGTAAATTACTGGGGGGGCCCATGTAGTCCGTGCCGGATTAATAATATTTTGGGCCGGAGCAATGAACCTATTTGAAGTAGCTCATTTCGTGCCCGAGAAGCCCATGTATGAACAAGGTTTAATTTTACTTCCCCATCTAGCTACTCTAGGTTGGGGGGGTAGGTCCACTATATAAAGAAACAATTAACACAATTGAAAATATATAAAGGGGTCCTATATTTATAAACGAAGATAGTATATTTTTCAAATAAACTAAAGGGGTTGTTTACCATCATCTTGTTGAGTTTCTGATTGTGAGAAGTCTTTTAGTTTATAAATCTCAATGGCATTGAGGATGGGTGGAAGGGTTGAATTCTTTGTCTTAGAAAGGGAAACTTGATAAACTGTGGCTCCGGTCAAAGGTCTGTTGCTAAATATGGTCATTGCTTTCCGGTATAGAGGTATCACAGGTGCATAGAAAAGACCTCCATTCACATTGATATTGAACGCTCTAGTTTCATTTGCGGCCAGTTTCTCGACCTCACCAAAGTGTGTGTAGAGGTAGTATTGATTATTTACATCATCTGCACTCCAAGAAAATTGTATAGCGGCACTGCCATTTACAGGTGTAACAGCAGTGCTCATAACAATTGCTGGTAGTTTATAATGATTCTGTTGTAGATCATCATTGTTAACTGAGGTGTTTAATCGTCTCCAATCACTGCGAATTGAAGAAAACCACATGCGGTCATAAACATCATCTTTGTACCTGTTGTTTTGTGCATGACCAAAAAATTTATCAGTAATTGATTTTGATGTTATTTATTTATCTTATGAATACTAAAGTTAGCTAATTATTAATTTGCTGCTAGCTAACTTCATGCCATATTTTCTTACCTGTATGATCCTGAATTGGAGCCGGAACCCAATTCCCATCGCTCCACGAGTGATAAAACTGATTTAGGTGACTTTGTGTCATAAGCTATATCATTCAAAGGCCTCAATTCTATAGCTGAAATGAATGGAGTCCCTTGACCTGTGTTAACAAGACATGGTTGTATATAATCATGCGATGGAGTGTAAATGATCTCAATGAATTGGAAGAATGATACATTATTGCTGCACTTCACCGTATCCCACAAATTAGCTCCAAAATGAAGATCAAATATTGGTGGATCATTTAGATTATCATAGTTACCATAATAGAAAGAAGCTCTGATTAAATATTTAGTACCATTTGATACATTTATTCTGTAACAATTTTTCACTCCATTAGGAAAACTCCTCACATATTCTAGTTGTTGTTCAATATAGCTCATTTCCTTTGTATGTCTTATACTTTTACTTGTATCTGTATCTGTGTCTATGAATTTGGCATCTGAAATATAATTTATGCCTGTCTTCACCTCAGAATAGCTCAAATGTTCAGGTAGACCACAATCTAAGCTAATGAATCCTGTGATATATATAAATAGATAAACAAATACAAATTATAAGATAACTATGTAACATAAAAGCAAACTATATACAATTTAATAACCAAACCTGATTGATCTTGAGCTTGTACCAAAACCAAAATAGTAAGGACACCAAGCGACACCGAAAGAAAATGCAGTAACATTCTCATCAATATTATTGTTTACTTCGTTAGGGAAACAAAAAATGAATGATGAGCTCTACTGCTAAGGCTATGCAAGGATACATTTATGCTGTCAAACTAATGTACAAGTCAAAGTTCAACCTATGCTCTTAATAAATTTTGGGACCACGGAGACACCATAACTTTAAGACATTAATTAAGAAAGTGAGTCTAGTAATTCAGACTGCTGTCAATTTCCATTGTTTAAAGGAAATGAATCTTAGTAATTCATATTTTGACCGGGAGACATGTAAAGTCTTGTAAAACTCGAGATCTCTCGAATAATTCATTCTTAAGAAAAATTTATTAATCATTTGAACTCAATCTTTAATTATGATATATAATTAAATATTCATCTAAAAATCTTTTATATATAACTTAGCATTTTAAGTTTAATAAATTAATTTCAATTAAATTTAAAATGTTTTTGCATGTGCTATATCTTCTCTCATTATTTTTAAAATGTTTGTAAAAATAATATTAAACAAATACGAGAGTAGACTATGTCTTCATCATACACTTTCCTAGCAATAAACTTTAATTAGATATTTTTTAAAATTAAATATTCCTTTTATAAGTAAATAAAAACTATGAAAAATGCTTGTTATTTTCAAAAATAACAAACATCAGATAGAGAGATATATGGTTTCTTTAGAAGAATTTTCCATGGAAAATTAGCGTGTGGTGCAAATTTAAGCGTGTAGAGATAGCAAAGATCACCGGTGTGTACGGTGAAGCAGAGTTAGTCAATTAAGGCTGGTGAATGAGATTCAGAAGACCCATAGCATAGATGACTCCAACTTGGACACCCCGGCCCTAACTCCAAGTTAAGGTATCGTTAACCTTATTATTTGCACGGGATGAGAAACTTTCTCTTCATTCTTTTTTTATTATTTATTAATTATTTATTATTAAATTACAGTTTTGGTCTCATATCTCCTTATTTTAAAAGGCTTAATTGCTATATTAGTCCTTTAAAAATATTTTAGGTTTCATAATAATCTCTTAGGGTCTGTTTGGTTCAAATAGAGGAGAGGGGAGGGGAGGGGAGGGTTTTTAATAGAGGGGAGGGGAGGGGAGGGGAAGGGAGGTAATGAATTTTATTTATTATGTGTTTGGTTCAAAAGGGGGAAGGAGAGGGGAGGAAAGACATTGTAACTAAATTTGTGTTTGGTTCATGAGGGGAGGGGAGAGATTTTATAATTAATTTACAAATATATCCTTATAATAAATTGTACTGTTAAAAAATATAGGTACATTATTGTGTGTATTAATGTGTGCATTATTAAAAAAATAATAAGAATTATATGTAACAAAAGTTTCACTGTAAAAAATAATGATAACTTGTAAAGAAAAAAAAATAATTGTATTGTATTGTATTGTAAAAGAATAAAGTTAAAACACAATAACAAAATACATAACTTGTTCTAAAATAATAACAAATTGAAATACAAAATAGCAACGTATTAAATTTAAAATTAAGATTTGGAAAAGAAAAAAAAATAAGGATAATTAGGATTGGCGAAGAGATTATAAAAAATAAAAAAATTGGCAAATTGATATTGTGATTAATAATGATCATGAGGATAATTTTGGAATTAAAATAAATAAATAAGGATAATTATGACATTTTAATTAAGTATTAAATAGCTTACCTCCCCTCCCCTCCAAATCCCTCCAATTTGGGGGGAAGCAAAAAGTGGGTTTAGGAGGGATTTTGCTCACCTCCCCTCCCCTCCTCTCCCCTCATAAATATTGAACCAAACACATAAAATTTAAAATATTACCTCACCTCTCATCCCGTCCCCTCCAAAACCCCTGAACCAAACACACCCTTAAAGAAAAAAGATTCGGATCGGTCCCTTAAAGATATATTGTTAGTCATTATGGTCCTTTCCGTTATCTTTTAACTCTAAATGTCTCAGGTGGACCAATATTATAGATGGTCCACCATAGACCTCATTATTTTTTTTAATTTTAACTATTTGATTTTTGAAAACAAAAAATCACCATTGGATCTTTGAGATGCACTGTATATTAATGTGAACTACCAACACTTTATACTATTTAACTTTTCTTCATCTTCATCTTCATCATCTTCATCAAACAACTCATATCTCTTCCAGAAAAAACAAACCCAGAAAGAACAAAACAATAAAAAATTCCCAAAACTCTCCCAAATATTATCTACAGTCTACACCCTTCCTTCCTTCTCTCATGTATGAATCAAGCCATATATGCTTACGCAACCATCAATAATTTAATTTTGCATCTTCTATTTAATTACTAATTAGTATGTTAATCAGATCCAACCATAATTTAATTTTGCATCTTCTATACTTCCAGCTCCAACCATAAATACTTTGTCGCCGCCCCAATCAAGCCACTCCGCTGAACAAGCCTTCAACTCACCGGTTCATATTCTGGTCAATTCAACCGGCGTCATTGCCGGAGAATTTGGGGTTGGCTATGGTGGTTTGACTAATCCAGAGTGAAACGGTGCGGGTGAGATCTAATAAAATTATGTGTGTTTGGATCTAATAAAACTGCATAATCCAACCATAAATAAAATTATGTGTGTATGGATTTGAATTTTTTGGGTTGATGTTTATATTTTGAGTTTGTCCGAAGAAGATGAAGGAAGGAAAAAAATTGTATGTTGATGGTACACCATTAGTAATAGTGGACTTAACGTTTTTTTCAAAAAATTGACGGAAAGGACCATTATGACTAACGGATGTATCTTTAAGGGACCAATATGGATCTTTTTTTCTTTGAGGGACCATTGTGAAACATAAAATGTCTTTAAGGACCAATATAACAATTAAGCCATTTTAAAATGAGATATTATTTTGCCACCTATTAGTTTCTCGTGCACTCTACGTCTTTCCCATTTTTTTTATTACTCTGCTACTTAAGTAGTGAACATTACAAAGGTATGATGTTTTAGGATATCCGCTACCTAAATAGCGGACATAAAAATTTTGATAAATCATAAGACGCGCGAGAAAATGAGTATAACTCTTTTAAAATTACTCACTTTTGACCCCTGTCAATTTTTTTTTACTTAAAAATGATAATTTAATATATTTTAAATGATATAAATTCATCTCGGTGAATTAATTATTTATATTTCATTAATTAAATTATAAATATGAATAATTTTTTAAATTAAAACCGAAATTTTTAATGAATTTTCTTGTAATTTCATGAATTTTAATCATTCAATATTAGAGGTTGTATGTACGTCATTTAAAATATATTGAATGATCATTTTTAAATAACGAATTTAACGAAAGGACCAAAATTTAGTGATGGTAAAGCGGACCAATTCTAAATGTGAATAAAAATAGGCAGACTAAAATTGTAATTACAAATATTTTTCGACAAAAGAAATTAAACCGTCAAAACTCAAAGTAAATAGCTTTTCTTTTTTTACTTAAACAAAGTAAATAGTTATTAAGGGTCCGTTTGGCCTAACTTTATCTTAGATGTAGAAGCTCTTTTAATCATAAAGTTAGAAATAATAGTTTTTTAACTAAAGTTAAAATTATTTGGTAAATCTTAAAAAAAAATTATAAAAAAAAAAAAAAGTTAAAAGTTGTTGTTTTTTATTATAATAGGGTTAAAAGATATATTTGATAATATATTATTATTTTTTCTAAAATATAGAAACTGTTTCTTTTTTACTATAGCTTTTAGAAATTATTGTTTGGTCTAGCTTCTTACTTTTAAGTAAAAAGAAGGGAAAAAAAGTTAGGTCAAACGGACCCTAGAGAATAAATAACATTTGCATTGTTAAAAAACTCAATAGAATTAAATTTTGGTAAAGTTTGAACGAGGGAGTAAAATAAATAAAGTTAGATTTTGTCACGACTCAATACCTGGTCATGACCGGCGCACAGACCACCACTAACTAACATTGTGTTTAGTTTAGCATGGCAAGCCTAATACACTATAACAAATATATTTAGTTAAAATATAGAGTTGCTGGAATTATAGCTCGACAGAGAGGATCTCTGATCCTACGTATCCCTAAACGATTAGGGAATCAGAGTCACGTAGTTATCTGAATGTTGGTTAACTATCAACAAAGTATATAAAAACTATCTCATTTCATTATACGCATCATGTTTAAAACATCATATAAAGTTCATTTACTAAAATTTAGAAAGTTTTAACATGAAATGAATTAAATATGAATTTATTAAATAGTAAAAGTTCAAAACAAAATAACGAAAATTGATCATTACATATGAATCAAATTTTGAGCTCGTTTTTCTGGATGAACTTTTTATGATGTTTTAAACATACTTGCAAAAAATCATTCAAAATCTACATTGACTTAACATTATATGGATCAAAATTGAGTGCAGAATAATTTTCTAGGATCTAAACCTTTAATAAAAATTAAGTAAGGACTAAAATTATAAGGTCACCATTTTATAGGACCTAAAACATATTTCACCAT
This sequence comes from Trifolium pratense, assembly GCF_020283565.1. Lineage (NCBI taxonomy): Eukaryota > Viridiplantae > Streptophyta > Magnoliopsida > Fabales > Fabaceae > Trifolium > Trifolium pratense. The sequence continues at coordinate 46,266,348 of NC_060063.1, read as the reverse complement.
TTTTTTAATAGATCGATTTATGCTAAGTAGAATTGCGCGGATAATAGGTGCGTGTATGAGTATTGAAATATCTAAAAGATAAAGTACAAAGGTTGGTATCCACACAGATATGAATACCGAACATAAGTACAAATACGAAAATGAATATTATAATACCCTACTTATTGTCATCCCTAACTTGAACCTTGAAGAAATGAAACATTGTCAAAAATGGTAATTAGGAAGGTCTAGTAAATCAGAAACATTGTGAAGTGAAATAATTCTAACAAACAACACCATTATTCTCTTCCCACCCTTGTGTTTATTTTCTAACCCCGGATTTTCATTTTTGTCATTGAATAAATATTTTGAAACGTGTTTTCCCAATTTTTTTGCCTTGGAAAAAAACTTCATAATGTGTTTTCCGAATTTGAACTAAAAAAATGAATTCAAAATTGTTATAGAAGGGCAAAAATGGAAAAATAGAGGGTAGAAAAGAAACAGGGAGAGGGGAAGAGAAAAATTCAAAAATAACAAAGAATCGGTAGCGAATCAATAGTGATTTTGACCAATGATTTGAGATTAGACTATTTCAATTACTCCCTTAGTCTGTTTTATAAGAAACACTCACTTTTTAAATTCATTAAATAACTGATGTATCTAGTCTATTATATATATTAGATATATCAATTATTGAATAAAAATAAAAAATCAATTGTTTCTTATAAAATGAACCGGAGGTAATACACCAACAATTGTTGTTCTTTGGTGTATTTGGGTATTGAGAAGCAGAGCAAAATCACATGACCTGGTAACACTCATAATTTTTTTAGGCAAAATTACATTACAGGTCCTTTATCTTATTTTTTTGTAACATTTTGGTCCTTTATCTTTTTTTTGTAACAATTTGGTCCTTTATCTTTTTTTTTTGTAACACTTTGGTCCTTATCTTATTTATTTATAAAAAATAAAGGACCAAAGTGTTATAAATAAAAAAACATAAAGGATTAAACTGTTACAAAAAAAAACTAAAATGTTACAAATAAAAAAAATAAAGGACTAAAGTGTTACAAATAAAAGGTAAAGGACCAAAATGTTACAAAAAAAAGATAAAGGACCAAAATGTTACAAATAAATAAGATAAAGGACCTGTAGTATAATTTTACCATTTTTTTATTATTTATGAAATGAAATAGTTAAAAAAATAAATAAAAAATTCAAAATTTGTGAGAGTGACAAAAACAATTATATTTGGTGACCATAAGAATAATTCTGAGAAGCAACCCTTTAGACATGGTACATTTGCAAAATGGATCTTTTTCCAATCCAATATTGGGTCAACACCCAAAACCATGATAGCTTCATTCAACATGTTGGCGAGTCTTGCATGTAACTGCAATGGATTATAACACTCGCGGAATCTCAATGGTTGGTATTGGTGATTCCGACGATGGAATAGTAGTTTGCTATTGAGAAGACTCAGAGTCCATCAATGATACCACCACCAGTACACGTGCCGTCTAGTATGATTTTTGCATTGTTCAAGTATTATTCATACATCTTATAGTCATACATAATTGCTGCTTATTGTAGACATTCTTAGACTCATACACCGTAGTAAGAGATTAATTAGTTCACTCTCATATTCTTCTTAATCAATTTTACAAGGATTTTAGTTACACGTTCTTAATTATATGTTACTTCCTCCATTCCAAAATAACACTTATTTAAGGTTGTTTCACCAGAAAACTTAAATTGATGCGATTATTAGGGGTGGGATGGGTAGCTCAACTGGTTAAGCGAGTTGAAGGTCCAGGGTTCAAGTGGTGGCAAAGAGACAAAACTAACATAAAATTGTAATATACTAACAATTTGTCATTCAAAAAATGAAATAAAAATTGATGCGATTATAATCCTTACATTGTTCCTAAAACACTTATAAAATACAAATTATATCATGAAATAGTGAAAACTTAAACTTAATTTGTTCACATTTTGGAGTACTGACAGTGACAGTGGAGAATAGGAAGAGATCACCATAGACATATGGTAGTTACCTAGGAAAGGGAGCGGTTACTGATTGAAATAGCGATGAAGTCGATTCAGTTACATCGTGTTCTCCTCCGTGTCTCTGAACCATATCCAAAGATAGACTCTCCTTCAGTTCTGTCAATATTTGGCTAATGTCCGGCCTTTTAGCGAAATTTGGTAAAATGCATGACATGGCTATCTCAACAACTTTTCGTGCTGAATCGATGCTGAATTCACCGCCCAACTTTGAGTCAAGGACATTTTGAATATCTTCTCCTCTGATTATAGGAATAACCCATTCAAGTATGTGAATATTTTCTCTACCTGCTCTTACTATTGCTTGACGACCAGTGATCAACACAAATAGAACTATCCCAAAGCTGTACACATCATTTTTTTTATTTGTGTTTCCTGTTCTCTGAAATCTATTAACAAAACAAATAAATTAACTGCATAAGTCATCCTTAAACAAATAAAATGAATATAGCAGTATAATTTTTTCTACATGTAACTTGGCCAATGAAATCTTTGTACAATCATCTCTTTTGCAACTTCAACTTCAAGAAGGGTAAAATTGTATTAAACTTGTTTTTTACACATTATAATTTATGGATAATCCAATGATCGAAACGAATATTTATTCAACAAACAGAAATGCCATAAATAAAAAATTTGCAATATGGTTAATTAATTGATCTTTAGTACTTACTCAGGATCTGCGTAACCAAGTGTACCAGCAGGACGCGTAGATATATGAGAATCAATATCACTACCAAAAGCTCTACTTAGACCAAAATCAGAAATCTTAGCATCCATGTTTTCATCTAGTAATATGTTGGAAGGCTTCAAATCTCTATGCATAATAGGTGGTTTACATCCATTATGCAGATAATCCAATCCTGAAAATTCACACTAAGTGCAATGTAAGGGTACACAATGCAGGAAACTAGAAAGATGTAGCCATCTCAACAGTACATTACCGCGTGCTGTATCAATTGCAATGTTAAGTCTTTCTCTCCATTTTAAGATATTCGTATTTTCCACTGCATGCAAATTATAGGCATTAGTCTTGAAACTCTGAATATTGCCCTGCTCTTACCGTATTCATAATCCTTGGTATAATACTCGTGATAATTATTGTGTGGCGAAATGCATTCATGAGTTCTTTAAGTTTTTTAAGTACCAAATTGATTTTTTTACTTTTTTTTACGTACCAATTATTACTTAAGTTCTATTATGGATGCTGCTGACAAATTATTATTTAAGGACAAAACATAAATTACCTAGTAACTGTTGTTGGAGATTTCCATTGGCCATGTATTCATAAACCAATGCTTTGATTTCACCTTCGTCACAAAATCCAATGAGAGAGACCAAATTTCTATGATGAACAATCAATAGAAGTTGTGCCTGCGTTTTAAGTTTTATATCTTAAAAAATAATGCAGAATTCACAATGGAAACTGTTGGTTCAAAAGCATTTCATTGATACATTTAAAGTCGGACTGTCCATTTCCTCAAATCAGTCGGTTGTGGACAAAACACCTTTTGAAAAGTATTGAAGATTGGCCAACTAGATATGTTCTTCGGATGGCTAACTACAACTGTCTATAATGTGCTCATGGTGGTATTGCAATTGGAGATTTTAACATTTCAACATGAGAAGAAGGTTATAGACATTGAGACAAATAGATAGGGTGCATAAGTTGAAGATGATAGTTTTGTGGAATAAATAGTGGATCTAACTAATGATTAGATTAGTTAAAAAAGTGTATATCATTAGGCCAGCGACTTTAAACACTTTAATTTTTTTTTTATGTAAAATGGTTAAATTCCAAAATATACATGACTAATCAGATTATATATACAAATGGTATTTTTTATATTATCTTTTTAATTATTTTATTTTATTTTAATATTTTTTATCCCTGTGCTAAAGATTCAGTTTTTAGTGCAGTTCGTTGGTTACCTAGCAAACCAGATCGGGGGTTTTGATGGCTAACTAGCAAACATGTCAAATTGAATATGGATATGAATATTTTGGCTTTAATACAGTTTTGATCCCCCTATTTTGAAAAACCTGAACTTTTGATCCCCCTATTTTAAAACTCAGCACTTTTGATCCCCCTATTTTAGTTTTTTGTTAGTTTTAGTCCCCCACCTCAATTTGGTCAAACTTTTGCTAATGTGTCATGCTCACTGATGACGTGGCATTGTACATGTGGACAACTTGCTATGATGATGTCAGAAAAATTGGTGACACACAATATTTGACCTATAGAGATGCATGTTTTGCAATGGGATTCCTTAAAGATGGTCGTGTTTACATCAATGCAATCAAAGAAGCAAAAGATTGGGGCTCGGGACACTATCTAAGGAAATTGTTTGTCCACATGTACAATGCCACGTCATTAGTGAGCATGACATATTAGCAAAAGTTTGACCAAATTGAGGTGGGGGACTAAAACTAACAAAAAACTAAAATAGGGGGATCAAAAATGCTGAGTTTTAAAATAGAGGGATCAAAAGTTCAGGTTTTTCAAAATAGGGGGATCAAAACTGCATTAAAGGCGAATATTTTTTATTGATTTTATTACAACTGAAACCAAAATTACATTGAACAATATTTATTACAACGTAAAACAAACTAAAAAATTATATTAAATAGAAAAAGTACATCAAAATTAATAAAATAAAAAAATTAAATTTCGAATCCGCCATCTACATCTCCTTCTAGGAGTGCAAGACGATGGAGGCCACGTTGTCATTTTTTATGGGACATTCAATAAATTAACCCCCCATCAAATCTAGTGTAGACTAATCCGCCATTAACCTCTACCACTGCCTCTTGGGATAAAGGTATAGTAGGGAGAATTCCTTTCAATTAGTGATAACGATCCTAATAAGTCCTAAAAACTTTCGTCAATTAGCATAACAATCTCAATCGCCGTCATGTTAGTTTAGTTTTTATTTCGCTTCACTTGGATTCAACCAAAGTAATCGATTTGAGGGAGCAAAGAGAAATGGTTACTTCCAGCTCATACTTAAAATAGAGAAGTAGCTGGTTGTCCTCACTCAATACTTAAGTCTTTCTCTAACTTTAACTATTCAGATTATAAAAAGATAAGAACCTCTAACATGACTCTAAAGAGCAAATTTCTATTTGTTTTTTCTTGCGTTAAGTTTGGACTAATTAAGGATTCTCTCCTGGTCCATATTTGTGTTTTTTTTTTTTTTATAAAGAAGTTATGGATCGAACTCAGAACCTCTATATTACCTAAATTTCTTATCAATAGACCAAACTCAATGACTTTCATATCCTACTATATAATTCTCTAGCTCTTTATTAGATATTATTTATTATGATATTATTTTATTTTTAAAAATAGATTAATAATAAACTTAGCCTTTTTATTAGATAAATAATAAACCAAATGGAGAATATTTTTCCAACAAAAACCCTACTTATAATGTGAAAAATCAAAGCTTAATGTTGTCATTCAAATGAACTTTACCAAATAACCTACTATTCTATCCAGGAACATTAAAAGAAAAACTGAAAATAATTGATGAGGCATCTTGACTAAAAATATTAATAATTCATTTCATACAAGAATCCTAAACTTCCAAAGCATATAAATTCAAGGTACTTGCAGCTTAATAGCTTATTCCCTCTAGTACATATTCTAAACTAATTATCATGCTAAATATTTTTCAACTTCAAGGCTCCTCCAATATTTCACCACTTCAGCTTTGCAGGGAAGTACTGTAGCAAAAAAAAAGATGCATTATTTGTACAAAACTTTAAACCATAAAAAAACATTCTTTTTATTTCAATTGGAAGAAAATGAAATAAAATATTTCTAGAGGTGCTGACCTTTTCAATGAGGGAGATATAGTATGGTTTCACCTTTTCAACATCAATTCGAACTTTGCTCTTGCTGTAGAGATCATATTTGCTACAAGTAATTGAATGTAGAAGAAGTTAGAGAAAATATTAACCAATATCTTGTATTTTCAGACTTAATACAAAACAAAAAATAAATAAAAAATGTTTAATTTTGATACACCGTAAGTGTAAAAAGTTTCACACTGACAATAAACCACGATCAATCATTTGCCTGAAGGTGTAATTATGATTTAAATAAAATATTTTTATGATTTGACGATTATGATTAATTGACGATGTAAAAATAATTATACTGACTTTGTATATGAATTAAATCTAATAAAAAAAATCATGTAATTTTACTTGAAAATGTGGAGCCATTTCAGATTCTCAACATCCTCATCATTCATCAAGTGTTTGTAGGCTCCCTCCCTATGTAAAGCTGCAAAACAAATTATTGTATTAAATAAGATTTTGTACTAAATAAGATTCAAAATAGATTATTTGATTAGTTATGAACTTTTAGTGTTAATTTTTAGACAAGGGAATTTTTTTCTTCTAAGTTGAACTTACCATAAAATGAATGGTATCTTATAATGAACATAGCAGCTGAGGGCAGAGTAGTTTTGTTCTCCTTTGCCACCTGAAAACAACATACAAATTTTAGACATTTTCTTCATTGATTATAAAATAATATAATTAAAAATAAATATCCTACTTTAGAAAGAAAAAAAAAAATCATTTGGATTTTCAAAGGACTTACAAGATACATGTAATCATCATGTCCCCATGACATCATGACATTGTTAAGTCCACATTTCTCAGAGTAAATCCCACATCTAGTGTTGTATGCAGAGTTGTTATAGTCTGGATTTTCCTTAAAATACTGAAATTGGAAATGTAACATATGTTAGGTTTTTAATTTCCATAAAATAAAATCAAAAAAAAAAAAAAAACTTCACCCAAAAAGAAAAATAAGTTGAAAGGTTACCTTGTGATGAACAATTGATTCATCAAATCTGCAACCAACAGGGTATGTGTCACCTATATGAATATAGAAAATATTAGAGACCATAGTTTCAAGTAGAAATTGACAAAGAAAAGTATTACTATAACCAAGTAATGTAACCAAAAAAGTCAAATTAAGTATCAATTTTATTATGTATAAATGAAACATCACACTTACCTACAACAGCCCATTGAGGAAGTCCTCCAAAACTGGGAAGGAGAAGCACTTTGCCAAGATCTGGATTAAATCATATTGGTTAAATATTATAAGAGTTTTTGGTTAATATCCTATCTCCCATTTCAAAATTTTAATGTTAAACCAATAAGAAGAAAAAAGTAGCATAGTAAACTTCTAGCACATAAAAAATAGTTTGGTGGCCGGTGTTAAAGAGGTTAGTGGTTCGATTTTCACCCTCCATATAAAGTATCTTTTAAGATAATGTACATATCGGTAGAAAATAATTATGGAAAAGGCCGCAATATAGTATCTTTTAAGTATACTATATTTTCTACATAACGATGCGAAAAAATGTTACGACTAAAATAAGGATAACATTGCATACAAAAAAGTACTACCTTCAGCCAACAAAAGTTAAAGTATTTGATCTAAATTTTGAACCGAATATATTTATTTTTGTTGAATCAATTGTCTCTTATATATAGGAGAGAAGAGAGTAATCAATTTTTTTTTTTTGGGTACACAGTAATCAATACTTTATTAGTATTCTAAAATGACAAATAATGTAAGAAATTAATATATTTCAGAAGTGATAATACTTAATACTATATGAGACTGAGATAGTACCATGGATAAGGCCAGTTAAGTGGAGCCAATCTTCATTTGGGTAGTCCTTTCTTATAGCTTCAGCTGTTTGTAGCAAATGCTCAATTTGTGGTTCATCCAAATCAGGATCACTCTCATCCACCACTTCATTAAGAAGTTCACAACATTCCCATATGCTCATTTCTACCCTGTTCAATTTTCCATATTCCTCTCTCATTTTCTTCACCTGAATATATGTTATAATGTTCATATTAATAACCATTATTTATACCTTCATAATTTTATGGCTTATAAAAAATAAAAAAAAATAAAAAAAACCTTCATAATTTTTTGTGTATACTAATTGCTAGCACAAATTGTGACAAATGTGTTGTTATGTACATTTTTTTCATAAGGAAACATAAATGAGATTAATGCTTACAAAATCAAAGGATTGGTAAATGTGATTTTTTCTGTAGAAATTCTCCACTCCTTCTTGTCTCTCACTTTCAGCATCATAATTCCTGATTAACAATGACTTATCAATGTAAGATAATTATAAAAGTGTTTTAACATGTGAACATGGAAAATTAGAGGATATATTAAAGTTTTCATTTCATGGTTTGTGATCCATAGTACAAGTAAGCAAGTGAAATAACATGTAGTATCAAGTATCAACATATACCAAAATAAAATGTACCAATTTAAAAGTTTTTGCAACTTTATTTTTCATAATAGTGGTAATGTATATTAAAATAATGTATATTGAAGTCCAAATTATGTATGTTTGGATAACACTGTTGAAGTCCAAATTGAATATTAAAAAATGCCAAAATTATATTTCATCATTATTATGTATGTTTTTTTTGACAAACATTATTATGTATGTATTGTTAATAGATATTTTCTACAAAAATAGGAGGCAAGGTTTGATGGGCCTAGCCTAAAGAACAATGGCAAAAAAAAAAGAAAACTTGGATCGAATTGGCACAAAAGGGCCATGTTTAAGAAAAAATCTCTTCCCCCCTCCTCTCCTTTCCTCCCCTCCCCCACTCCCTGTTTCTTTTATCCCTCCTGAAATTCTAATTTTGCTGATGCGAAAATAGTTTGAAACGGGCCTAAACAAAAATAAAAGGATGTAACTTTAGGAACTCATTTTCCGGTGATTTTTAAAAACCGATTTCGATCTAAACAGAAAAAAAAAACTTTTTAGAAAGATTAACTCATTGGAATCGGTAAAAAAAACGGTGTTTTTTCCGTCTAGGTAGATAAAATTTGAGATGTGATTTTCAAGAAATCCACTTAAGATAAAAATAGCTCTCAGAAATTTTTGGAAATACACATAGGAATAGAATTAATTTTTTTTTTAATGTGTAATTTCCGATAACTTTGGATAAAAAATTGTGAGTTATATATCTTTGTCAAAAAAAAAATTGTGAGTTATCTTTTTCTAGATAGTAAAGGTATACCAATACCTAAAATGAAAATATTTGACCATGCAAAAGAAAAAAGTTCACAGATTTTTTTAGAAAAAAAACAAAGAATAAGGTTAAAAAAACAATAGTGTGTGACAAGCATAGCACAAACAGGGTGAATGAATAAATTATGAAGAAAATAGAATTGAACCTAAAAGTGTGGCCAAATGAGTTGGCCTGTGGCATAACAAATCCACCATCCAACATCAACTCCCTTTCATTAGCTGCCACCGTCTTATCCTCTCCATCAGATCCTGTAATAATTTTACAATAATAAACCAATTAATTAATAGAAGAAAAAAAAACACACAATTTCATGCACATTTTACACTTCCAAATCACAAAAATAACTGGATTTGGTCGAGCAAATCAGACTTTAATCAAGAAATTTAGAGTACAAAATCAAAAATTAAATCGTCTGATCTTGATCCAACAACTTAGATTTTTTCACCAAATAAATACATGATCACAAAGAAATACAAATCCAAGACAAAAAAGAAAGATGAAAAATCTGTCCATGCAAAAAAAACATTTTTTTATTAAAAATTATACAATAAAACTATATTTTTTGTTTTGATTTTGCAATTGGATCCAAGAAAAAAAATTAAAATTGAAAAAAAAAATCTGGGAGAGAAAAATAAATAAATTTTGCTACAAAATTTATATATAAAAAAAAAATAAAAAAAAAACTAAAAATGAAAGTTTTTGTGTGAGAGGAAAAAACATAAAATTTTACTAAAAATAAAGAAAGGTTAAAAAATTACCAAAATAATCATGTTGGTCAATGAGGATAGTCATGGTGATGATGAGAGAGTATTGAGGAAAAATGAAAGAGAATAAGCAAGTTATGAGATTTGTACAAAAAAGAGAAATTTAAGGTATGATAGGGTGGCTATTGGAGTGATGCTATTTATAACTTGCCGGAGAGTCCTTCCCTGAGAATTGGGACTTCCTAAGTCCTTCTCTGAAAATCCTAACATTACATTTTCTTTCTTTCTTCCCATTTTTAGTACAAACATGTTTATAAACACATTAAATTTTTCTATTCTTATAATAAATAACTTATATATATATATATATATTACTATTTTTCATCAAGGAAAATGCCAATTTCTTCCATCTTTTTAATAAATTCTATTCAAAGATAAAGTGCCAAGCAAGTTGGTAATCTTACACTGGACAAGAGTCCCATATGAACGAAAGTGATTAATTTTTTAGATTATTAAATTATTATTAATCTATTCATGTCCAAATTTGAGTATATTTTAGCATATCCTTTACACCTAACATCATGTGATAATTACTTTATTAAATTAACATCTGATTGATGAGGATAAATTAAGCAAAATTAATTAATAATCTTATACATATGTAGGAGTAGGAGTATATGTTGCCAAAACAAACAACTTAATTAGTATCATCACACATAATATTGACTAATTTCAGATTATAGGTTGATTTTCTCTTTTGACCATGGATTATAGAATGATCAATCCACAAATCATAATACATTTTTAGGATTGGAATTTGATGTATCAAAGGTTAAGTCAAAAACATGTCGGTAAAAGCCTCATTCTAATTACTTTTGGTCTACAATTATACTCCTTCCATTCTGAATTATAAACAAAACTTATTTTTTAGATTCATTCAATAACTGATTAATCTGATCTATAATACAGTCCAGATTCATTAGTTATTGAATGAATCTAAACAGTAAATTTTGCTTATAATTAAGAATGAAATAGGTAGAAAGTTTATTTTTTAAAATTTTTTAAATAAAAATTATATTTCCTTACCTAAAAAAAAACTAATATATTTATTTTATATATTAGTTATTTAATGAATTTAAATTATTTTTTTTGTTATAGTTGTGGTCGAAGTATATATTATGAATTTAACTTCTTCTTTTTTTTATGAAAATTAGGTTTTTAGTTTAAAATTCAATTCAAAATTTCTTTATTACAAAAAATATCTAAAGTTTCTTTTTTATTTTGAATTTATTGATTTATTATTTTTGTCTTAACATTTTGGTTCCAATTTATTGATTAATATACTTGAGTAAAAAAAAAAAAATTAATATGCATAACTTTTTTTTTGACTAAATGAATGGCTTTTGAATTTTTTTTTTTTTTGACTAATGACTTTGAAATATTTGTTTTTCTTATAATTAAGTAAAAAAATACAGGTAAAGTAGTACCCAAAGAAATTATGTAAATTTGATTTGAGGACTTTTTTTTAAGGACTCAATTTAGTTATATTGAATTTCAAAACTTATAGATAATGATATATTTCCTACGGTCCCAAATATAGTGAAAATCTACTTTTTAGATACATTGATAATTTAATGTATCTGATCTATAATATAAGCCAAATTAAATTCACAATGAATTAAAAAATAAATATTCTCTTATATTTAGAATCGCAAGGAGTAATATGTATATTGTATTTATCAATAAAAATCTCATATTAATGGAAGAAATTATGAAACTCAATACATTGTACATCCTCCGTGACAATATATAAGCAAAAGTTATCATTCTAGATTCATTGATTAATTAATATATATAATCTATAATATAAACTAAATATATAGAATAAACTTAAAAAAGATAATTTTTAAGTTACTGTAGGGTGTGATTTGGCTTGTTCTATGAAAACAAAATGACAGAGGTTTCGATTTGTTTGTGCGTGATTATTTATGATAAGTGAGTCAGCAATGAGTTGGATATGATAATATCTGTAGAATGTGGGACCCAGTGACGTGGCACCAAGTCAAAGTTGTACTGCACGTGTTGTTATCATATCATAAGCTGTTAGTTTCTTCGGTGCTGGTTTTCTTCCACCGCCGTTCGTTCTTGTGACCCTCAAAGACATGACACGTGTTGCTTGATTAGCTCAACACGTCCTATTGAATGCATTTGTGGCCTTACACGTCCTAGGTTTAAGACTGGTCCGGCTCAGCCCGTCTCTGCATGATGAGCCAAACTAAATAAAGAAATTTTCTTTTGTCATCAAATTTATTTTTTCGTGCGTATTATAAATTTACAAAAATATTTTTGACCTTATCAAATTTGTTATTTATAATGTTTGTGTTTACGTGGAAATTTGGTAAACAATCGCTAGTTTAAGTATTTAAACTCGCGAGACCAACTAGTAAATCTCAGAACAATTTTGTGTTTTGTTTACTTAGGAAAAATGTTTGAAATGCTCGTTTAAAATGAAAACAAACATTTAAGAATAAAATCTTTTGCAAACAATTATAGAAATGGCTAGTTCGAATCGCCTCGAAACAGCAATTTCAGGAACAAACGTTAAATGAAACTAAAGAACATTGCTGGAAAGTAAATTGCATTGAATGAAAAGCAATTACAAATAAAGATGGTTCACAAAACATATATTTCTCCTCGAAATTCCTTTCGTTCGATCGCTGAGTACTTAGAATTTTTAGAGAGAATTTTGTATAAAACTTTTGCGACCCCTGTTCTGAATGAAAAACTGCTATAAATACTAAGGCGAAATGGTAACTGTTTCTTGATCATCTGGACGCCCTTCGATTCGCCACGTCGACCCACGTTCTCCACTTTCGACTTTCATTTCTTCAGTGCGCGCCAATGCTCTATTGGGCCGTTGTTGTTTCCTTTGGGCCTGGACCAACCAGCCCTTTGAATTGTTTCACTGTTTCGACGCGCTTTTAGTGAACTAGTCCTCAAGCATAACCTTCGAGGCGTTCGACATTTCTTTGCTGCTTCGACATGGTTGAAGCTTCGACATCATATTTGAAAGTCTTATTTTAGCAATATAACCTTCAAATAAATATTGGACCCACCAATTATATTTAATTGATAAATACCAAATTTATATCCAACAGTTTGTCATTTAATTAATGGACAATATCTTTTAAAAAAATTCATTTTTATAATTTTTGCTACTTGATTGGTGGAAAGGTAAAATTGAAAACGTGTAGCGCCATAAAAGAAGATCTCGTAAATAAACGAGTTAATCCGGACCTACTCATTGGTTAGTGGGCTAGACATTAACAAACTTGGTCTGATTTGTAAGGATAAGGACCTTGTGGGTATGATTGAATAATAGTGTAAATTTTTACGTAAATATTGAGAATTTTGTACCACAAAGATTTAAAGAAAACACATCCAAAAAATAAGTGATTTGAATTTTCATCATCGCCACATTCTCCTTCACAGGTTTGATCAACAAAGGTAGAGTTTTTGTCAATAGAGCTAGTGTGATCTGGTTTGCCGGCATCTGGTGTATTTGGAAAGCAAGGAATGACAAGGTATTCAAGAATAAGGAAGTGAATGTGGACAAAATATTAGAATCTGTGAAGATTATATCTTGGAATTGGTTGAAGTTTAAATCTAGCGAGATGGATTATAATGTGAGTAACTGGTTTTTGAATCCCAAAGCGTGTCTAGGTTGCTTAGATCAATAGCGGACTTTCAATGGACAATTCTGGATGATGCCCTGTGTTGTGAGCGGGCTACTGCTATAACCAAATATATGGTGTAGCAGGTGGCTACTGGTTCCTAAGGCCTCTGGTGAAAATCAATTTAAAGGCTCTGGTATATTTTTCCCTAAGGGAATTAAGTTTGTGATATGGGAAGTTCTTGGTAGTATCCCAAACTCCTTGTCCGGTTAGTGTCGGATTGAGGTTGTAGCTATTCGGCCATCCTCTTTGGTCCGACGAGCGTTAGTGGCAAGGCCCGGGATCCCGAGTTTCCCGTATCCAAATTGTTCCCTTGGCAGGTTGCTTGGTAGCTCATAATTGAATTTATACTGCTGATCGCAATGACAGTTTAGAGGCTTGGTAATCTCGGTACAATTTTGATCGCACAGGTGATATTTACAAATCAACCAGGAAGTCAAGAAATGCAGCTTGGTTTCTTTTATGATATTTGATCTGCCGTGTAGCCTTGAAATTATTGTAGTGGGAGTCTAATTACATTACAATGTTTTGGTGTCATATATGTGCCTGAGGTGTAGCCTTGGAAGTAATTTGGGCTTTGTATTAATTTGTAATGTAACTATTACAAGATGACACTAAATTGTTTGGTTTGTATTTGGCATAGCTTATGCCGTATATCATTAATAAATTCCTTTTGGCTTTTCCAAAATAAAAAAAAATAACAAATCCAAATAAACCATTCTACGGTGAAAAAATTATCTTTTGATGAAAACATATTATATAATAACATCCAAGCAAATAAAGATACCTTCAAATGAGCTATTTTGTTCCAAATAACGTCGTTATGAGCTACCACTGCTAATGAAAATGTGTGAGTGAGTGTAAATGATAAGCTCCACCGACTAAATACCTTAAATCTAAAGGATACAATTTCCAACAATCTTGAACACCAACTAACAAAAAGAAGTATTTCAACGCAACACAACACTCCAAATACAACTCTTCCTACCACTTAAAAATCGTCGTCGTCAACTCCACCTTTCACCTCTTACACGCCACACCATCCTATACATATCCGCCATCGATGTATTTTTGGTAACAGATAACTCAATCAATCTATTAAAACTTATATTAAGAGGCTACTCACCTAGCTACTTATGTTTTCAAATAAAGTGTGTTCCCAATTACCTACATTCCTACTAATATTAATTTCAAACCACCGTACAATACTCAACCCTTCTCTAAAAGAACACACATCCTTCCACCAACTTAATCCTTCCTCCCTCGGACCTCACTCAGTCATCCTCCAACAACTAAAATTTTAAACCGCAACCCCTCTTAATCCACCAATAACCTTCAACTCCATTTTTTAAAAGATAAATTAAAGTCTCTAACTCTTCAAACCCTCAATCTGCCAATCTCGCTATTAAGGCAATATATCTTCCAATTCACCCTAATAGACTACTTCATTCTTGAATTTGTAATTATCATTCAAGCTCCATAACCTATAGTGCTAACAAGTTTAAGTATCAAACGGAAATGGTACTCGGTTAAAAAAAAAAAATCAAACGATGGTACAAAAATATATTGATTGTCAGACCACATTTTCTTTTTTTTTTTTTTTGACTAAAAAGATAACGATATTCATTCATTCCAATAATTGATATAGTACATCAGATCCAAATACACATTCAACATCGCTAAAAATAAAAAGGATGAATCTGCGAACAAACTCACAGCATCCGTGTTAATAGCATACAACGGCAAAATGCCTACAAATAATAATATGATAAAACTAAAGTCACCGAAATATTCATGCTTCCGGATCTGCAACGTTGATGCCCAAATCATTGATTGAATCTGCAATTGATTGAAGATGATCTTTCAATATGAACTAAACGAACACCGTAACAAGACGGAGAATTCAACAACGTCGTACCAAGACGACGATCAACACAAACGCCGCACTCAGACGACGATATCACACAAATAAAAAAGAAAAACAACTAAAAAACTTAATCTATGTGAAAAATCACTTATTTAGATTGAAAACAACAAGAAAAAAGGTGAAGAGGGGTGATTTTAGGCCAAATATGACCTAAAATCACCCCTAACTAGTAGAGGAAGAAGAAACTCAGAGAAAAAGAAAATAGGGCCGGCTAGAGAAAGAGGAGGTTTTTAGACCACATTTTCTTTTATTTTGCCACTTTTCTTGAAGGGGCTTTCAAAGTTGTGTCCACCACATAAAAGTCTCAAATACACATTCATGTTTTTAACCTCACCAGAATATCTAGTGACCTAAGTGTTAATATATTCTCTCATAAATTTACGAATGTCTCTTTCTTTAGGAATACTCATGTCTATCTAAAAAAATATAAAAAGTCACAATACTAACAAAGTCATGTATGTAATATCTTCCGTTTATTTTTAATTGTGGCAATTTTTTTTTGTTTTTAAAGTTTATACAACACTAAATAATTAAAACTGTTATTGAAAAAGGCAGATAAACACAAGCAATTTTGTGTGTCTATCTTATCTCAACATAAGGAGAAAAGTAGAGAAGAAAAACAAATAATTCAGAGAAAACATAAAATAGGATTCATATTAGTATATATCTTATCTTGTGCATTATTACAATACTATCATTCAAATCACTAATAATGTGGGGCGGGTACAGTGCAAGTACAGCACATTACGGAAGTACAGAAGTGTGCAGTCATTTTCTGTGCAAGGTGTGAGTCATGTTTTATTTGAAGTCTGCGCAGTTTGGTTACAAAACAAACTAGATATCGGCAACATTTTCGTTTTCTTGCCATCGAAGACAGAGACCACAAAAAATCGTATTATAATTTGCTGCTCTGCTTCTTCTATAAGACTGGCCATACATTTGAATTTAGCTGTCTCTTGGGGTGATACCAAATTAGCGATATTTGAAAATTTGAGGTCATGAATATGATATACTCCCAAAAAATCATATCATATTAGACTATTAGTCTCAAGGCAAGACACAAAACCTTAAAAAGATTGCTTCAAAAATGATTAAATCATCAAATTAATCAAATTAGTCTCTGACTTTGTAGGACATTCTCAAATAGGTTCAGAAAATCATAGGTCTATTTGAGTCTCCACAAAGTCATGGACCAATTTTATGGTTTACTCCTTCAAAAATACATTAAGAGATAATATCACATGTTCAGTTAAACTTCCAGTCTCCACTACACAGTGGATGGGTAGATTACAAAAGAAACAAAACAACATCGATCCTTTTTTATAGTAGATTCAACGCATATACATGACTTACATTGGTTGATAGATTACGATTTTATGATTTACACTTCACTATTTTCAACCAATAACCTCTCCAACACAAAATCAACATTGAACCAAAGGTTGTGATCTGCAACTGGAAGACTGTTTTCAGAGGCAAATTCAAGTTCCTGCCCAATTTGAGGCCTAAGCCTCCTCTTCAACTGCACATAAAGGATAAACGATTAAAAAAATAAACACTTAATTTAACTATAGAAAAAAGTTAGCTGAACAAAATTTTAACGCCCTTATTCTATTGCTTCCATTCCACCTTGCCATTTTGGAACCCATATAAGCTTAAGTTGTTGATTATGCAATTCAAACAGGAAAGACGCCGGACCTCCCAAGGTTATACATCAAGAATCACATACAATTCCATTTATGCCCTTGTGGATCCATATCAATACACTACTAAATTGAACAGGAAAGCATTTTCCTGAGGTTTTCAGAGAAACTAGGATGACAGCAAGTCTATGTAGGGAAACTCGGTAAATAGAAAATTTCCAATGAAAATTGATATTGTTTCGCTTACACCAAGTCCATACAGTGACTAGAACGAAAAATCAAAATTTGATACCATCTAACACTGAGGCCAACAGAGAATATGTACATTCAGTGTGAAGACAAGACAAGAACAACATATTATTGACCAAAGAATGACATAAGTTAACCATCTTTCGGCTAGGCCTTCCGTAACAGAATAACATTAATCAACTTCTGACCTGAATATTGATAGCTATTGCTGTTTGTCTTTTATGTCAAAACTTCATTCTTTTTGAAGGTCCCTGATCAATTATGGGATCAACAGTAGGTTCTTGTGTCTCAGTTGCTTCCTGAGTTTCAGAGCCTTTATCAGTTTCTGCTGTTGAAGGCGGAACATACCCTTCTGGAAATGGTGGTGGAGGAGGAGCTGGTGGAAGCTGCAGCAGCATGTAAACACTCACTTAGTATCAGCTATTTGTTTAGTCTTAAATACTTAAATGTGGTAAAATTCTAAGAATATTTTAGGTTTAACCTTGGTTTTACATTTATCAACAAACTCAAATCACAGCTACTTGTTTAAATTCCTATATTTAGTACTTGTCATGTAGGGCAAAACCTCTCATTTGTTGTTACAAAAAAAAAAAAAGACAGCAAAAGGATCGCCATCTTTTAAGCATGTTTTCTACCCAGCAAATAAATTTGACAACACAGAGCAAAGAGGAAATAGTAATTCTATATGCTCCTAATGAATTATCAAAGTAATTTTTTTATAAGCTAAGAATTCTATTCTTCTTATGGCTAGATTTGACCTCTGGCCCCCATGGAAAGGAGAATGTTTTTAAACTATATTGTACACAGGAAGGTATCATGACTGTAACCAACAAGGATTCAGAATACCCAAAGAAGCCTGAGGTTAGAAATAGAATAGTTGGTCTTAACAACATAAAAGGATAGATCAGCACATGAAGAACAGAGGATGTAAAGTCAGAAACGGAAAACAAAGCATGTGAAGAATAGGGTGTGGGTGCAGGTGCAGCAGGTTATGCCAGTAAACCACAAGGCTTGGGAAGAATAATGCAGGAGATCCGCGTGCTTTGGAAGAAAAAGGCTCTGAAGTGTGAACATGAGAGGCTGACTAAGGGTTTCGGTTTGTTTCTGAAAAAAGAAGCGCAAAATCCCATGGTTCTACCCACTACTAATCAGTAACATTATGATAAGGGAAGAAGGAGACTTTTTTATTGCCATCAAAATTACGCCTGTGTAAAGCGTGATTTAACGCCTATTCCCGGCACTAGAGCAGAGCAGCCACGACTAGAAAACTCGAAGTAAGGCAAGGAAGGAAATGGTAGCAGCTATTCATGGTGTTCTGCCCCACGCAATAGCATGCAATTGCAGGATGACAATCATGTTTGATATTTGATCATTTCAGTAATTAGAAGGATTCGGTAGAAGGATATCAAATTACTCGAATGATTTTTATTTTTCTAGAATGTAGAAGATGATCTGCATATAAATATTGAGTGGTGCTATTCGATGCGAACAACAAACCTCACAAAATACAGAAATTTTTTTTTATTTTAATTGGTGTTCTTTAAAAAAAAAAAATAGTAATTAAAAATAGAAAAATGTAAATTCAGGTTTGTGGAAATCACCAAGTCTTTCATCGGTGTTAAGAATCTGTGACATAAAGCATTTTCCATAAATAGTTCATATTATTTCATAAAATACTCAGAGACAAAGTTTTAATTCAATCTTACCAATGCCCCTTTCGTTTTTATTAAAAGTTTTAGAAACTTCTAATAATAATGTATGTGCTTGTTATCAACTCACCTTGCGTTGCAAGGATGCAAGAATATGATCCACTCGCTTAATTTCTTTTAAGTCAATTGTCTCCTTAGCCGCCTTTGGTTCCGGTATTGTAGTCTCGTTTTCAGAATCAACTGGCCCAGAAGAAACACAATTCAGTTAGGGTCTGTTTGGTAAAAATAAGCTATAAGCTAGCTGATAGCTGATAAGCTAGCTGATAGCTGAAAAGCTAGCTTATAGCTGATAGCTGAAAAGCTAGCTTATTGAAATTAAAGTGTTTGGTAAAATTAGCTTTTAAAGTGGTTATTAAATATAAAATTACATAATTGATAGTGGGTAGTTTATTTTTTAGAGTGGGTAGTTATTAAATTAAAGGGTAAAAATGGAATAAAGTGTAAAAAGCTATAAGCTATAAGCTCAAATGCTACTTGAAATAGCATCTGAAAAAAAGCTATAAGCTAGTACAAAAAGCTTGTTACCAAACACCTCTAATTTTTTAAAACAAGCTTATAAGCTCATATAATAAGCTATAAGCTAGCTTATTTTTGTTACCAAACAGAGCCTTAATGCCCACAGAATCAACAAGAAAATCCTTGGTTAAAAATTTCAACAAGAACAAGAATCACAGGAAGGAAGAACATAAGATATAAGGAAATTCATGTGAAAAATCAGATGGGAAAGTAACACCAGTGTTGTCGAATGTCGGCCCTGGCAGCACCATCGTGGATATTGGTGGCTGAATTTCAACAGGGCTCCCTAGAAAGACAGTGGCTTGGCAGATTTCGCATGGTTGGCCATGGAGGCCGCCACAAGGGTTACGGCCATGGTGCTGCTACGGAAAAAAGCAGAAAAGCCGGGATTTTTTTCTCAAAAATGAAAACAAAAAAAACATGGGTTACTGTACTGGTAGCATTTGCCTCTAAAGTTTGTAAACAGCAACCTTACACGTGGCTTAAATGAAACATCAAAAACGTCAACTAAGTTTTCGAGCAACTAAAGAACAAAATTTAATCGCCTATCCAGCTATCCCTTTTCAACGGGCAAAGGGAGGAAAGCTACAAACACTATTAACTATAAATGTATAACGGTTCACCATAAACAGAATTGATTACTATAGTTGGATAGCTTTAGTAACAAAACAATTTTTCAAACCCTGCCAAGTTGCTATCAAATTTGTGTACAGGTACAGGGTTTATAAAAGGTTTACAGCCACAGTATTGGTCGTGACGTCAAAGTATTTGACAGTCTCCACAATTGCAATACAACCACAATTAAAACAACATTTGACCGAGATTCTCCATCATATCAAAAATAATGACGCAATTGCAATTTATTACGTTGTTTTCATGAGCAACAAACAACATTTTATTTTTCCAAACCGAAAGAAGAAAAATAAAATCGAGCTTACCATATCCTATCTTCTCCAACTTTGACGCAGCTGTAGTAAATGCTTTTTCAATATAATAGAGTGCCCTTCCCTACAAGATCAATGTCACAAACATTACTTAAAAAATCACTCCAAAAATTAGAAATAAAAATTTACTAATAGAAAAAGCTGCAATATTAGATAACTCTACAAAGTCTCTATACAGCAACCACGTTTCATATTGCAGGTGTGTCTAGGGTTCAACACGTGTGACGTGTCATATCTTACACCAACCAACACGACACTGACACATGATAACAGTCAATTACTTTCATTTTCTTAAATTATTGCTAGTGTCTAAGTGTAAGTGTAAGTGTAAGTGTAAGTATATGTCAATGTCATCCAATGTTCGACATGTGATTATATTAAAAAACTTTATTTTCTTAAATAACTACCGATATCTATGCGTCGGTATTAATGAGGTGTCTCGTGTCCATACTTCATAGCAAGGTTTATTGAATAAAACCTTTTGAGTACAAAATGATAAAAATTTAAAAAACTAATAACAATAGAGAAATTGAACATACAATTCTAGCAGCAAAAACATTGGATAATTGTGGAGCTTGATAAATTGAACCATCCAAAATGTAATAAGCAAGCATTGCAGTAATTTTATCAGGGCCATCTCTCTTCTGTTTCCTCATAATGAAAAGATGAGGCTCCATTACTTCACTCAACACATACTCTATACCCGTCATTTTCCTAAACCAAATCAACACAATCAAAACCCTAATAATAACCGTTACAGTGAAAAATTGAAATTGAAATTGAGAGTGGATAATAGGTTAGGTTAGGTTAGGGTTTACGTGAGTTGAGAGAGATCGAGTGGATGCTGAGATCGCATTCGGAGTTGTTCGTTGTTTGAAGTCCAATCGTAGAAAGGTGATAAAGCGAAGTAATCGAAGACGAGATTACGATCGAGAGGGTAAGTGTTGAGCCATAATTGATCACGGAAGCAAATTCCGGTCATGTCTGTTCCTGGTGGTTGCGCCGTCTGTACTCCGTCTAACATTCCGCCTCCCGGTGCTGCCATCTCCGGCGATGCTCGTTTTTCTGTTGGTACTCCTCCGTCTAACGGGTAAAGAAGAGCAAGACGAAAGGAACAAGTGCTTACAAAAAAAAAATTAACGCCTTGTTTTTATTTTTTTAACGTTTTTATTTTGTTAGTTGTGTTTTATATGTCAACCACTTGATTCATCTGATGGTCAATAATGGTGCTGCAGGGAAGTAGTAAAGGAATTTGGTTACTCAGGATTCAATTTAAACAAAATTGAAAAATACAATTTTGTATTGTAAAAAAAATCATAGGTTTAATAATATTATTATTTTTAATACTTTGCATCTAGGAGCTCTGATAAATTCAATCATTTTTTATTATTAGTTTTTTGTCAAAAAATGTTAAATAGAAGAAATATTCTCATTTAATTTTCACAATTGTCTTGAAATAAAATCCATAATCAAATTATAAATGAAATTTAGTTTTAATAATAATAAGAATAACTTTTTATATATGTTAAGAATAATAATAAGAATAATTGTCTTGGTAATTTACACATTTAAAAACATTTTTGACTCAAATTACCCAAACAATGATAGTTCTTATCTTCAAGAAAGAAAGTATAACAAGGTAAGTAAATGATGATAAAACAACTGTTATTTTTGTGTAGGAAAAAACAAAATCGGAAGAGAAGAGGGGAGATGTTGCTCTTTTCCAAATACAAATATATATGTTTCTTGAGTCAGGGGTTTAACACTAAATCTCAATCATCCATACTTTTTAATCAAAGGCTAATATAATTTCTAAATTAACCCCACGGTAGTATCTATTTAACGAGTATGCATAGTATCTTACTTTCTTCTTTACAATAACATAAAGCGGTTTACTTTCTATTTTTTTTTCTCCGGTTAATAAAACTAAATTTGAAAGAATCATCACGTCTCATCACATCGTTGTTGGTTTCTCCATGTGAATTGCAACCGCAGGCAATATATCTAAAATTTATGAATACCCTAATTTGCAACCATCCAATTAGGAGAAGGAATACCCTAATTAGATGGGTTTGCTTCGATCCATAATTTTAAGTGTGAAAATTAATTGAGATTGGTGAAAAGAAATATGATTTCAAACCATTGAATTTCAGAGAAAATTTTGTGTGGCTGTGTTGCTGAGAATTTGAGATTGGCACGAAACATTATTTCATTGTTGATCTTCCAAACTTTGTTGGTTGATGCGATGGGGATGATGCAAAAAATTGAGATTTAGTGTTGAACTAAAATTTGACACATGTGTCAACGGATCTCTTGGTTGTCAAACTCGCGAGTAGACTCTCAAACTCGTGCGAGTTTGAGTATCTAGGATGCAAAATCGAATTGAATCGCTTATAGAATCGATTTTTGATAAACTCGATTAGATTCGAATAGACTCGCATAAACTCGTATAAACTCGCAAGTTTTTGGCGAGTTTACGAGTCTATAAATTTTTCTAAAGATTTTTTTTTTACAAAAAATCCCCATAAAAAGCCCAAAACACAATTATTTTTTTTTTAAAAATAAAACAATTGATACCCCGTAACTTTTTTTCCTCCTATATATACGTAATAGTACATTAGTACCCAATGTTTGGAATTAGAAACCATGAAACTAGTTGTCGTCGACGAAGAAGATGTTTTATCTGGGCAAAGTTTGATGATGCTGATGGTGAAGAGATGATGGTGATTATTATATTGGTGGTGATGAATTCACCGGAGTTTTTGATGTTTGAAGCCATTATCATATATATATATATATATATATATATATATATATATATATATATATATATATATATATATATATAATCGGAGCTTTGCTATTTTGTTTGTTTTATCATGGAGGTTTTTTGCTATGAGTTTTGTGTGTGTGCGAGCGCGCGTGCGCGCGTGCGTGCGTGCGTGCGTGATAAACTCATACGAGTTTACGAATCGAGTCTGCGACCCTTTGCGAGTCTGAGTAGACTCTCGAGTCTGACAACCTTGACGGATCCTAACTCATATTTCTTTGTAGGCTTAAATGCAGTTTTACCCCCCCTATTTTGAAAAATGCGGAATTTTACCCCCCCTATTTTAAAATGTGGAATTTTACCCCCCCTATTTTATAATTTGTTGGATTTTGCCCCCCACCAAAATTTTGCACAAAATCTGCTTCTGAACCTCAAGTTCAAAGCTTCGCACATAACTCAATTTGGATCAATAATTTACCAAACTGGTATCGAAACGACCGCAATCGAGTTAGTTTTCCACAAAATCAAACTCCACTAAATTTGGAGTTACAGAGAGAGATTAATTACCGTTTTAGTGAATGTCTGTTCAAATTAAATATTATATGAAACTACTACTGGTATTTTCGTCATTCCTCTCACCCTGTAGCTCATTTTTTAATACTATTTACATGTATGGAAATCTAACGAAATTACCCTTGTTGGCATTTCGATTTCGTCGAATTTGGAGTTACGATGTGTTCGGTAGACGATGTTGAATTTGAAGATCACAAGTAGATTTCTGCAGAATTAGTAATTGGACAGACCTTCACTAAAACGGTAATTAATCTCTCTCTGTAACTCCAAATTTAGTGGGGTTTGATTCTGTGGAAAGCTAACTCGATCACGGTCATTTCGGTAACCGTTTGGTGAATTATGGATCCAAATTGAGTTGTATGCGAAGCTTTGAAGTTGTGACTCGAAAGCAGATTTTTTGCAGAATTTTGGGGGACATACCTTCACTAAAACGGTAATTAATCTCTCTTTGTAACTCCAAATTCAGTGGGGTTTGATTATGTGGAAAGATAACTCGATTACGGTCATTTCGGTATCCTTTTGGTGAATTATTAATCAAAATTGAGTTGTGTGTGAAGCTTTAAAGTTGTAACTCGAAAGCAGAATTTTAGGGGGGGCAAAATCCAAAAAATTATAAAACAGGGGGGGTAAAAGTCCGCGTTTTAAAACAGGGGGGGTAAAATTCCGATTTAATCAAAACAGGGGGGGCAAAACTGCATTTAAGCCATCTTTGTATTATCTTACTTTTTTTTTTTGGTAGAGTATTAGATCTTTCTTTATTTTAGACTTTTTATTACATTTTAGTATGTATTATCATAAAATTATCGTGGGACTCCATACATTGCACGGGTTTTTATAACTAGTATAGATACACCCGGACCAATATTCTCTAATTTAATGCTCATTTTCATATTTCCAAATTTATTTCATTTACATCTCTCACTTTACTTTAATATTTGTTTTTTCCAATCCCCTTTTATCGGTATTTTTATTTTACTGATGAATGAATGTTTTTTTTACATGATAGTTCTTTTTCTTTTTTTTTAGAAAACGATAGTTCTTATCTTGAAGAAAGAAAGTATAACAAGATAAGTAAATTGTTGGGTTTTTGTATGATTGGCTACATTTTGCAAAAAACATATTTTAGCCAAGTGTTGAGACAAGTGTGCTGACCCCAAGTGTTGTGACAAATGTTGTGACACTTTGGAACAACACCTGACTCTGTTCCTGCGCGCGCCAGCTAAGATGTTTTTATTTTCTACTCAATCTTTTGAAGATCTGTTTGAAGAATTTGTTCAAGGTATCTTGCAGAAGAAGGCGCACGTGTTTAATGTGTTTCATGAGGCAGCTAAACCCTAGTTTTATTTTCCAAAAGAATTATATTTTTGGAAAATATATTTTTGCGGTTTCAAAAATATAACTATTGTTTTCAAAAATATATCACTGCTGCCGTAATTCTAGAAGCCCTAATTTTGTCTTGAAGCCCAAGTCATTCTACTACTATAAATACGAAGGCAAGCATATGGTTTCAAGCATCTAAAATCGAGTCTTACAAAGCGTGTGTTTTTAGGATTTTAGAGTGTTAATTGTGAGCCTATCTTGTGTCTCATTGATGCAAGCTTAGGACCTGAGTGTTATTGAGTTGTAAGTGTGAACTTCTCCTAAGCTTTGAAGTACGGAGTTTGTTCTATTGTGTTGTGTGGTTTACTCGCAAGCTTTTAAGCAAGAGTGAATCCTAGTTTTTAGGAGTGTGTCTCCAATCGTTGTAATCGTCTGAGTTGAATAGCAGCGCTGTCTGTGTTGCTAAGGTGGGAATTGGGACGGGGTCTCATATCTAGGAGTTCCTAGGTAGAAGGGTCATTGGGTAGTGATTAAGTGAGAAGTTGTAAACGGGTGAGTTTAGCTTCGAAGTAATACTGCTGATAGTGGACTTCATTCCTGGATTGGTATCCCCCAGAGTAGGCTTTAGGCTGAACTGGGTTAACAACTCTCGTGTGTTATTTACTTTACTGTTTGTATCGTTTTATGTTATTTACTCTGTTTATAGACAAGTGTTGGCGCACCTGTGACAACATCTGTCTACAACAGACAAGTGTTGCTACATCTTGAGCAACACCTGTCCACTGTGTGCCAGGAATTTCAATTGGCATCAGAGCAGGCACCCTGTTCTGAATTTTAGGGTGAGCTCCAGGGAAAATCGTTTCTGGCAAGGATGGACAAAGAAGGAGGTTTTGTTACCAGACCACCTCTCTTGGTTGGCGCTTCAAACTATGACTATTGGAAGTCCCGCATGATGGCCTTCCTAAAACAAATTGATAGCAAGACATGGAAGGCAATTCTGAGAGGATGGACTCCACCTGTGAAGATGGACAAAGACGGTAAACCAACTCTTGAGTTGAAATCTGCTGAAGAATGGTCCAAAGAAGAAGATGAGCTTGCTCTTGCAAACTCAAAAGCATTGTATGCACTATATAATGGTGTTGACAAGCACATATTCAGACTCATCAAAAAGTGTGTCTGTGCTAAGGAAGCTTGGACAATTCTTGAGACTGTTCATGAAGGTACCTCTAAAGTGAAGCTGTCTAAGCTACAACTCCTAACAACTAAGTTTGAGAATCTTAGAATGAATGATGATGAAACCATTCAGGATTTTCACATGACCATACTTGACTTTGACAATCAATTTGATGCCTTGGGTGAAAAGATACCTGAAGAAAAGCTGGTAAGAAAAATGCTCAGGTCTCTACCTAAGAAGTTTGACATGAAAGTCACAGCTATAGAAGAAGCAAAGGATATCACAGATATGAAGCTAGATGAATTGGTTGGTTCACTACAAACTTATGAGGTAGCTGCAAATGAAAAGATGGATAAGAAAAACAAAAGTATTGCCTTTGTTTCAAATGCTGAGGAAGAAGATCAACTGAGTGACACAGAGTCTGAACAAAGCATCTCTGATGCAATGGTTCTTTTGGGAAAACAATTTAATAAAGTACTGAAGAGAATGGACAAACGCCCTAAGACAGGTGCAGCTGACATTGGGCGCAACACTTACAGGAACTTCAGAAAACCTGTGACAGATGAAAAATCAGCTCCAAATAAAGGTGTTCAATGCCATGAATGTGAGGGGTTTGGTCACATTAGAAGTGAATGTGGTACCTTTCTGAAGAAACAAAAGAAGGGGTTAACTGTAACTTGGTCAGATGAAGATTCTGAAGGAGAAACTGATACTGCAAAGGCTATACATGTATTGACAAGTGTCTGCACATCTGACACTGAGTCATGTGAAGAAGAACTGACCTTTGATGAACTGGCTGATTCATATAAAAAGCTGTGTCTGAAGAGTGCAGAAGTCTGCAGAGTCTCTGAAGAACAAAAAGAAACAATCACTAAGTTGGAAACTGAGAGAGCTGCTAATATGTCAAGAATCTCTGAATTTAGTACTAAATGGGAAGACAGTTTAAAGATCATTGAGGAACAGAAGGCAACTATCATCAACTTAGAAGCTGACAAGATCAAACAACTGACTGAAATAGCCCATCTAAATGAAGAGGTAACTGAATTAAACTCTCATCTTGAGAATTTAAAGAAGCATGTTCTTAGGCTATTCAAAGGAAGTGATCTAGATGAAATCCTGGAAACTCTGCCAGTTCCTAGCAAATCCAAAACTGGTATTGGGTATGAATACAAAAATGTTAATAGGATTATGGATTACAACAAAGAGGGGAAATATATGCCTGAGATAAGGAAACAACCACCTCCAAAAATGCATGACAGGATGTCGCCACACCTGTCTCCTAGACAGCAGAGACAAGTGTTGCCACATATGGCACCACATCAGCAAAGATGGCAGAGACCTAGGTTTATACCTAGACCAAGAAGCAGGTACCATTCATGGAGATGTCATTACTGTGGAAGAAAGGGGCACATAAGGCCTTATTGCTACAAACTGTATGGTTATCCAAGTGAAATTCCACAAGAACCTGATCAATCCATCACTAAAACAAAGATGGAATGGAAGCAAAAAGATGATGCAACCAATACCAAGGAGTATACAGCTGAAAGCAGTGGGAAAGGTTTGATTGCCCATACGTCTCTCAGAGCCTCATCAAAAGAAGATTGGTACTTTGATAGTGGTTGTTCTAGACACATGACTGGTGTTGAAAAATATTTAAAAGAAGTAAAATCCTATGCCACAAGTTTTGTGACATTTGGAGATGGAGCAAAGGGGGAAATCAGAGGTATTGGAAGACTGATTGACCATGGTCTACCAAAACTTGAAAATGTTCTCCTTGTAAAAGGACTAACTGCCAATCTAATCAGTATAAGCCAACTATGTGATCAAGGCATGAAAGTCAACTTTACAAAAAATGAATGTCTGGTCAGCAATGATGAAGGAGACATCCTTATGAGGGGTGTTAGATCAAAAGACAACTGCTACTTGTGGATCCCTCTTGAAGAAGGTAATGTATCTACATGTCTCTTAACTAAAAATGAAGAGGTTAAGCTATGGCATCAAAAATTAGGACACCTTAACCTGAAGAGCATGAAGAGAGTCATATCAGAGGAAGCTGTCAGAGGACTACCAATCTTACAGATACAGGAAGGCAATATCTGTGGTGAATGTCAGATTGGGAAGCAAACCAAAGTGTCGCACCAAAAGTTGCAACACTTGTCCACCTCTAGAGTTCTTGAGTTACTACATATGGATCTGATGGGGCCCATACAAGTTGAGAGTCTTGGAGGTAAGAAATATGTTCTTGTTATAGTTGATGACTTCTCTAGGTATACTTGGGTGAATTTCATTAGGGAAAAATCTGAGACTTTTGAAGAATTCAAAAATCTTTGTATACAACTTCAAAAAGAGAAAGACTGTGGTATTGTAAGAATCAGAAGTGACCATGGTAAGGAATTTGAAAACTCTAAATTTGCTGATTTTTGTGCTGCTGAAGGAATAATTCATGAATTCTCTTCACCAATTACACCTCAACAAAATGGTGTGGTTGAAAGAAAGAATAGAACCTTACAAGAATCTGCTAGAGTAATGTTGCATGCCAAAAATGTTCCTTACAAGTTCTGGGCTGAAGCCATGAATACAGCATGTTACATTCACAATAGAGTAACATTAAGGAAAGGTACTGCTACAACATTGTATGAACTATGGAAGAATAGGAAGCCAACTGTGAAGTACTTCCATGTGTTTGGGTCAAAATGTTATATTTTGGCAGATAGAGAACCTAGGAGAAAATTGGATCCCAAAAGTGATGAGGGGATATTTTTAGGTTACTCAACCAATAGCAGAGCGTATAGGGTTTTTAACTCCAGAACAAGAACTATGATGGAATCAATTAATGTTGTTGTTGATGACAGTGATACAACAAGTGCAGATCCAGCTGAAGAGACAGATGTCATAACACCTGTCCCAACACCTGATGATGATCAAACTGAACCTGAACCTGATCAACATTCTGAGTCTACTACAGAGGTTCCTAGACCAAACAAGGGACCATCTACTAGAACACAGAAGAATCATCCTCTGGAACTTGTCATTGGAAATCCAAATCAAGGAATTGCAACAAGAAGATCAAAAGAAGCAATCTCCAATTCATGTTTCATATCAAAGATTGAACCAAAGAATGTTAAAGAAGCTTTGACTGATGAATACTGGATCAATGCTATGCAGGAGGAACTAACTCAGTTCAAAAGAAGTGAGGTATGGGATCTAGTACCTAGACCAGATGGTATAAATGTTATTGGTACAAAATGGGTGTACAAGAACAAAACTGATGAAAATGGTGATATTACTAGAAATAAAGCCAGACTTGTAGCACAAGGATACACCCAGATAGAAGGAGTAGATTTTGATGAGACTTTTGCTCCAGTTGCTCGCTTGGAGTCCATAAGATTACTCTTGGCTGTGGCATGCATTTTGAAATTCAAGCTATATCAAATGGATGTAAAAAGTGCATTCCTAAATGGCTATCTAAATGAAGAGGTATATGTTGAGCAACCAAAAGGGTTTGTAGATCCAAGCTTTCCTAACCATGTTTACAAACTAAAGAAAGCACTTTATGGATTGAAACAAGCCCCTAGAGCATGGTATGAAAGGTTGACTGAATTTCTTGTCAGCCATGGATACAAGAAGGGTGGTAATGATAAAACCCTGTTTGTAAGAGAAGAAAAAGGGAAGCTAATGATAGCTCAGATATATGTGGATGATATTGTATTTGGTGGAATGTCGCGACAAATGGTGGAACACTTTGTGCATCAAATGCAATCTGAATTTGAAATGAGTCTTGTAGGTGAGCTAACTTATTTTTTAGGTCTTCAGGTCAAACAAATGGAAGACACCATATTTATCTCTCAAGAAAAATATGCAAGAAACATTGTGAAGAAATTTGGTATGGAAGGTGGTAGTCACAAAAGGACACCTGCACCTACACACTTGAAGCTCACCAAAGATGAGAAAGGGGTTGATGTGGATCAAAGTCTCTATAGAAGTATGATTGGGAGCTTACTATATCTCACAGCTAGCAGGCCTGATATCATGTTTGCAGTTGGTGTTTGTGCTAGATACCAATCTGAACCCAAGATGAGTCATCTGACTCAAGTAAAGAGGATCTTCAAATATGTCAATGGCACATGTGGCTATGGAATTCTATACACTCATGGCAATGATTCTACCTTAATTGGATTTTGTGATGCAGATTGGGCTGGAAGTGCTGATGATAGAAAGAGCACCTCTGGTGCATGTTTCTTCTTGGGAAACAATCTAGTATCTTGGTTTAGTAAGAAGCAAAATAGCGTGTCTCTATCAACAGCTGAGGCAGAATATATAGCAGCTGGGAGTAGCTGCTCTCAATTGTTATGGATGAGACAAATGTTGAAAGAGTATAGTGTGGAGCAAGATGTCATGACACTTTACTGCGACAATTTGAGTGCTATAAACATCTCTAAAAATCCTATTCAACATAGTAGGACCAAGCACATTGACATACGTCATCATTTTATAAGAGAGCTTGTAGAAGAAAAAATTGTTAAACTTGAGCACATTGCATCTGAAGAACAATTAGCAGATATTTTTACTAAAGCTTTGGACGCAAGTCAATTTGAAAAATTGAGGGGCAAATTGGGAATTTGCCTTTTTGAAAATCAATAGCAGTTATTGCAAGGAGAGTGTACAACAGTTACTTTATCTTCCCTCCTACACTCTCTGCACGTTTACAAAGGGAAATCATTACAACTTTTATTCTATTCCCAAAACACGCAACCAACTGCTCAACTTCTTGTGTTCGTTCCAAACACAAACAGAACTGCATCTTCTCTCGATCAAAATCTCTCCAACTTCTTCACCAATTTTGTTCTAATCTTTAGATTTCTCAGAAAATCTTACTCAATAATCATGACTGATTCTGGAAAATCCTCACCAACGAAAAATGAAGATGTTCCGTCACCACAAGTGGCGATAAATGCGATTCCTCTCAACACCATACCTGCCACAAGTCCAAAGATAAGGAGAAAATCCGTGGCAAAGAAGGATAAATCATCGCGAACGAATACAAATCCTTCCTCTCCTGCTGCAATTAAAAGTTCAAAGCGTAAGAGCAAGAAATCGAAGTCTGAATCAAGGAGAAGTTTTACAATGTCTGAACTGCATGTTGATCCACTTCCGTCTAGTGATGCTCCCACTCCTGTCGTTGATACTACAGAGGACGATGTTGACACATCTGGTAAGAACTCACTTAATCAAAACTCTGATGTTCCAAATTCTGTTGAAAACCTAGGTTTAGAGAAACCTACTGTGTCTGAAAATTTGGGGAAAAGTGTTCCTAACTCCCCTGTTGCTGTTGATGATAATATTGGTGCTTCTACTGAGACCAATAATGATGTTGCTGATGAGTCTCTCAAGAAAACTGCTCCTGAGACTCATGTTGCGCCGAATGTTGCAACACATGGCGCTGCGCCAAATGTGGTGCCAGATGTTACCACATCTTTGGCACAGGAAAATTTGGTTGACTATTCTGAGTCTGATGAGAGTCCCCCACCTAAGGATACTGATAAAGAAGCTGGTTCTGATAAAGTTGTGAATGAAACTCCTGAGGTGATAATTGTTAATGAAAATGAAACTACTGTTAGTGATAAGGCTATTCCTGCACATTCTGAAGCTAGTGTGGCTAGGAGGACTAGAAGTAGGGCTGGTAAAGCTGTAGAGGCTACTAACACACCTGTCCAAACTCCCAAACCCTCTAAGGCTGGCAAGGCTACTGGTAAAAAGCCTGTGTATGGACCTCCAAAACCTGTCAGTAAAGTGATCCCTAGGTCAGAGACCAAGAAAAGAAAAGCTCCTCCAACAAGTGATTCTGATTTTGAACCTGAGACAGATGTTGCTGCATCTGGCAGCACATCTAGAAAGAGTATAGGAAGGAAGAAGGTTCCTCAAACTGTTCCCTATGCTCCTTTAGATAATGTCTCATTCCATCTGGAGAATGGATCTGCAAGATGGAAGTTTGTATATCATAGAAGGTTAGCTCTGGAAAGAAATTTGAAAGCTGATATTCTTGAATGTTCTAGTGTTGTAGAAGCTCTTGAGTATGCAGGTCTGATGAAAACTGTGGTTGGTTTGGACAAGTGCTTTGACAGGCTTGTTAAGGAATTTTTGATTAATGTGGCTGCAGACTGCAATGATCCAAAAAGCCCTGAATATAGGCAAGTTTTTGTACGAGGAAAGTGTGTTCAATTCTCTCCAACTGTGATCAACCAATATTTGCAAAGGGATTCTGAAGAAGTGGCTCCTCTGAAAGTCACAGATAATGAAATCTGCAAGGTCCTCACTGGTGGAAAAATTAAGGTGTGGCCAAGCAAGGCAAAGTTGTCTGCAACTTCCCTCTCACCATTCTATGCTGTTTTAAATAGGATTGCTGCCCATAATTGGGTACCAACCACTCACTCAGGTGATGTTGCAAGAGGATTGGGAAAATTTATCTATGCTGTGGGTACCAAGGCTAATTTTGACTATGGAGCTTATTTCTTTCAAGAAACTTTAAGCCATGCCCTGACTTATGCTGTTGAGAAGCCAGTGGCTCTCCCCACTCTGCTATGCAATATCATTCTTGAGCAACACCCAGATATACTAAGGAGTACTGATGTTCCTTGTAAAAGGAAAGGGGTGTTGGTGATTGAGCAGAGGCTGCTGGATGGGACAAATGTTGCAGCAGGTGTTGGCACATCTGTCCAGGGTGGTGTACTTTCAAGAAAGCAGATGATTGCTGATCTTACTGAGACTAGCAGAGCCCTTGAGGCAAGAAAATTGAAAATTGATCGTGTGATTGAGGCACTGAAGGCTGAGGAGGCTGCTGAGACTGTTGAGGGTGAGCCTAATGAACAAGAAGGAGAAGGAACTAGTGAGTCTGAGGATGGTTCTGAGGGTGTGATGGAGGACTCTGATGAAAGTTCTTCAATCTGATTTCTGATGCTTCCTTATATTTGTTTCTGATGTACTTTTGGTGTTTCTTTTGTTGTTCCTTTATGGGCAAGGCCCTGAATTTCTAGCACCTGTGTGTGCTCTATGGTCTGTAATAACTGCACACTGATATTCTCTATGCTCTGGTACACTATGATTTCCTATTCCTGATGTTTGTCTAAATTGTGGCTAAAAAGGGGGAGTAGTGTGTGTGTGTGTGTATGTGTGTGTGAAGTGTGAAGACAGATGTTCTCACATCTGGTGGCTGTTCTGTTTTTGCATGAAATTGTTCGTATGCTCGTATTGAGGGGGAGTGTGAGTAATATGCATGTACTGAGGGGGAGTAGTGATTATTCTTTCTTTATCTGGTGTTTGTATGCATAAATTCAGGGGGAGTGTGAGTGAAATTATCTCTTGATCGCCTGAATGTATTTGATGACACATGTTGTGCCAAGTGTTATGGCACCTGACTATTGAGTCCACTATCTCTTATGACTGAGAATTTATTTTTCTCAGATGTTTATGGGAATTTATTTTTCCCTGTTGCTCTTATGATATATGGATGCGCATTAAACTATTAGGAGTTTATTTCTCCTACTTCGCATCTTCTATTGGGAGTTTATTTCTCCCTTGTGTTGTTCCATGAGGCTACTTGTGTTTGTATTCCGCTGTTGCATTGCCTCTGATGCTACTTGACTATCTTGGAAGTAGTTTTACTATGTGTTACTTTCTTTCCTAGTTGTGTGATCATGTTGACTCAAAGGAAAGGTAATACTGTATCTCTCTATATACTGGTCTAATATTGTTTTAGCCAAAATTTGCCAAAGGGGGAGATTGTTGGGTTTTTGTATGATTGGCTACATTTTGCAAAAAACATATTTTAGCCAAGTGTTGAGACAAGTGTGCTGACCCCAAGTGTTGTGACAAATGTTGTGACACTTTGGAACAACACCTGACTCTGTTCCTGCGCGCGCCAGCTAAGATGTTTTTATTTTCTACTCAATCTTTTGAAGATCTGTTTGAAGAATTTGTTCAAGGTATCTTGCAGAAGAAGGCGCACGTGTTTAATGTGTTTCATGAGGCAGCTAAACCCTAGTTTTATTTTCCAAAAGAATTATATTTTTGGAAAATATATTTTTGCGGTTTCAAAAATATAACTATTGTTTTCAAAAATATATCACTGCTGCCGTAATTCTAGAAGCCCTAATTTTGTCTTGAAGCCCAAGTCATTCTACTACTATAAATACGAAGGCAAGCATATGGTTTCAAGCATCTAAAATCGAGTCTTACAAAGCGTGTGTTTTTAGGATTTTAGAGTGTTAATTGTGAGCCTATCTTGTGTCTCATTGATGCAAGCTTAGGACCTGAGTGTTATTGAGTTGTAAGTGTGAACTTCTCCTAAGCTTTGAAGTACGGAGTTTGTTCTATTGTGTTGTGTGGTTTACTCGCAAGCTTTTAAGCAAGAGTGAATCCTAGTTTTTAGGAGTGTGTCTCCAATCGTTGTAATCGTCTGAGTTGAATAGCAGCGCTGTCTGTGTTGCTAAGGTGGGAATTGGGACGGGGTCTCATATCTAGGAGTTCCTAGGTAGAAGGGTCATTGGGTAGTGATTAAGTGAGAAGTTGTAAACGGGTGAGTTTAGCTTCGAAGTAATACTGCTGATAGTGGACTTCATTCCTGGATTGGTATCCCCCAGAGTAGGCTTTAGGCTGAACTGGGTTAACAACTCTCGTGTGTTATTTACTTTACTGTTTGTATCGTTTTATGTTATTTACTCTGTTTATAGACAAGTGTTGGCGCACCTGTGACAACATCTGTCTACAACAGACAAGTGTTGCTACATCTTGAGCAACACCTGTCCACTGTGTGCCAGGAATTTCAATTGGCATCAGAGCAGGCACCCTGTTCTGAATTTTAGGGTGAGCTCCAGGGAAAATCGTTTCTGGCAAGGATGGACAAAGAAGGAGGTTTTGTTACCAGACCACCTCTCTTGGTTGGCGCTTCAAACTATGACTATTGGAAGTCCCGCATGATGGCCTTCCTAAAACAAATTGATAGCAAGACATGGAAGGCAATTCTGAGAGGATGGACTCCACCTGTGAAGATGGACAAAGACGGTAAACCAACTCTTGAGTTGAAATCTGCTGAAGAATGGTCCAAAGAAGAAGATGAGCTTGCTCTTGCAAACTCAAAAGCATTGTATGCACTATATAATGGTGTTGACAAGCACATATTCAGACTCATCAAAAAGTGTGTCTGTGCTAAGGAAGCTTGGACAATTCTTGAGACTGTTCATGAAGGTACCTCTAAAGTGAAGCTGTCTAAGCTACAACTCCTAACAACTAAGTTTGAGAATCTTAGAATGAATGATGATGAAACCATTCAGGATTTTCACATGACCATACTTGACTTTGACAATCAATTTGATGCCTTGGGTGAAAAGATACCTGAAGAAAAGCTGGTAAGAAAAATGCTCAGGTCTCTACCTAAGAAGTTTGACATGAAAGTCACAGCTATAGAAGAAGCAAAGGATATCACAGATATGAAGCTAGATGAATTGGTTGGTTCACTACAAACTTATGAGGTAGCTGCAAATGAAAAGATGGATAAGAAAAACAAAAGTATTGCCTTTGTTTCAAATGCTGAGGAAGAAGATCAACTGAGTGACACAGAGTCTGAACAAAGCATCTCTGATGCAATGGTTCTTTTGGGAAAACAATTTAATAAAGTACTGAAGAGAATGGACAAACGCCCTAAGACAGGTGCAGCTGACATTGGGCGCAACACTTACAGGAACTTCAGAAAACCTGTGACAGATGAAAAATCAGCTCCAAATAAAGGTGTTCAATGCCATGAATGTGAGGGGTTTGGTCACATTAGAAGTGAATGTGGTACCTTTCTGAAGAAACAAAAGAAGGGGTTAACTGTAACTTGGTCAGATGAAGATTCTGAAGGAGAAACTGATACTGCAAAGGCTATACATGTATTGACAAGTGTCTGCACATCTGACACTGAGTCATGTGAAGAAGAACTGACCTTTGATGAACTGGCTGATTCATATAAAAAGCTGTGTCTGAAGAGTGCAGAAGTCTGCAGAGTCTCTGAAGAACAAAAAGAAACAATCACTAAGTTGGAAACTGAGAGAGCTGCTAATATGTCAAGAATCTCTGAATTTAGTACTAAATGGGAAGACAGTTTAAAGATCATTGAGGAACAGAAGGCAACTATCATCAACTTAGAAGCTGACAAGATCAAACAACTGACTGAAATAGCCCATCTAAATGAAGAGGTAACTGAATTAAACTCTCATCTTGAGAATTTAAAGAAGCATGTTCTTAGGCTATTCAAAGG
The DNA here is from genome assembly GCF_020283565.1 of Trifolium pratense. Classification (NCBI taxonomy): domain Eukaryota; kingdom Viridiplantae; phylum Streptophyta; class Magnoliopsida; order Fabales; family Fabaceae; genus Trifolium; species Trifolium pratense. The sequence continues at coordinate 46,229,644 of NC_060063.1, read as the reverse complement.
AAGTGATCTAGATGAAATCCTGGAAACTCTGCCAGTTCCTAGCAAATCCAAAACTGGTATTGGGTATGAATACAAAAATGTTAATAGGATTATGGATTACAACAAAGAGGGGAAATATATGCCTGAGATAAGGAAACAACCACCTCCAAAAATGCATGACAGGATGTCGCCACACCTGTCTCCTAGACAGCAGAGACAAGTGTTGCCACATATGGCACCACATCAGCAAAGATGGCAGAGACCTAGGTTTATACCTAGACCAAGAAGCAGGTACCATTCATGGAGATGTCATTACTGTGGAAGAAAGGGGCACATAAGGCCTTATTGCTACAAACTGTATGGTTATCCAAGTGAAATTCCACAAGAACCTGATCAATCCATCACTAAAACAAAGATGGAATGGAAGCAAAAAGATGATGCAACCAATACCAAGGAGTATACAGCTGAAAGCAGTGGGAAAGGTTTGATTGCCCATACGTCTCTCAGAGCCTCATCAAAAGAAGATTGGTACTTTGATAGTGGTTGTTCTAGACACATGACTGGTGTTGAAAAATATTTAAAAGAAGTAAAATCCTATGCCACAAGTTTTGTGACATTTGGAGATGGAGCAAAGGGGGAAATCAGAGGTATTGGAAGACTGATTGACCATGGTCTACCAAAACTTGAAAATGTTCTCCTTGTAAAAGGACTAACTGCCAATCTAATCAGTATAAGCCAACTATGTGATCAAGGCATGAAAGTCAACTTTACAAAAAATGAATGTCTGGTCAGCAATGATGAAGGAGACATCCTTATGAGGGGTGTTAGATCAAAAGACAACTGCTACTTGTGGATCCCTCTTGAAGAAGGTAATGTATCTACATGTCTCTTAACTAAAAATGAAGAGGTTAAGCTATGGCATCAAAAATTAGGACACCTTAACCTGAAGAGCATGAAGAGAGTCATATCAGAGGAAGCTGTCAGAGGACTACCAATCTTACAGATACAGGAAGGCAATATCTGTGGTGAATGTCAGATTGGGAAGCAAACCAAAGTGTCGCACCAAAAGTTGCAACACTTGTCCACCTCTAGAGTTCTTGAGTTACTACATATGGATCTGATGGGGCCCATACAAGTTGAGAGTCTTGGAGGTAAGAAATATGTTCTTGTTATAGTTGATGACTTCTCTAGGTATACTTGGGTGAATTTCATTAGGGAAAAATCTGAGACTTTTGAAGAATTCAAAAATCTTTGTATACAACTTCAAAAAGAGAAAGACTGTGGTATTGTAAGAATCAGAAGTGACCATGGTAAGGAATTTGAAAACTCTAAATTTGCTGATTTTTGTGCTGCTGAAGGAATAATTCATGAATTCTCTTCACCAATTACACCTCAACAAAATGGTGTGGTTGAAAGAAAGAATAGAACCTTACAAGAATCTGCTAGAGTAATGTTGCATGCCAAAAATGTTCCTTACAAGTTCTGGGCTGAAGCCATGAATACAGCATGTTACATTCACAATAGAGTAACATTAAGGAAAGGTACTGCTACAACATTGTATGAACTATGGAAGAATAGGAAGCCAACTGTGAAGTACTTCCATGTGTTTGGGTCAAAATGTTATATTTTGGCAGATAGAGAACCTAGGAGAAAATTGGATCCCAAAAGTGATGAGGGGATATTTTTAGGTTACTCAACCAATAGCAGAGCGTATAGGGTTTTTAACTCCAGAACAAGAACTATGATGGAATCAATTAATGTTGTTGTTGATGACAGTGATACAACAAGTGCAGATCCAGCTGAAGAGACAGATGTCATAACACCTGTCCCAACACCTGATGATGATCAAACTGAACCTGAACCTGATCAACATTCTGAGTCTACTACAGAGGTTCCTAGACCAAACAAGGGACCATCTACTAGAACACAGAAGAATCATCCTCTGGAACTTGTCATTGGAAATCCAAATCAAGGAATTGCAACAAGAAGATCAAAAGAAGCAATCTCCAATTCATGTTTCATATCAAAGATTGAACCAAAGAATGTTAAAGAAGCTTTGACTGATGAATACTGGATCAATGCTATGCAGGAGGAACTAACTCAGTTCAAAAGAAGTGAGGTATGGGATCTAGTACCTAGACCAGATGGTATAAATGTTATTGGTACAAAATGGGTGTACAAGAACAAAACTGATGAAAATGGTGATATTACTAGAAATAAAGCCAGACTTGTAGCACAAGGATACACCCAGATAGAAGGAGTAGATTTTGATGAGACTTTTGCTCCAGTTGCTCGCTTGGAGTCCATAAGATTACTCTTGGCTGTGGCATGCATTTTGAAATTCAAGCTATATCAAATGGATGTAAAAAGTGCATTCCTAAATGGCTATCTAAATGAAGAGGTATATGTTGAGCAACCAAAAGGGTTTGTAGATCCAAGCTTTCCTAACCATGTTTACAAACTAAAGAAAGCACTTTATGGATTGAAACAAGCCCCTAGAGCATGGTATGAAAGGTTGACTGAATTTCTTGTCAGCCATGGATACAAGAAGGGTGGTAATGATAAAACCCTGTTTGTAAGAGAAGAAAAAGGGAAGCTAATGATAGCTCAGATCTATGTGGATGATATTGTATTTGGTGGAATGTCGCGACAAATGGTGGAACACTTTGTGCATCAAATGCAATCTGAATTTGAAATGAGTCTTGTAGGTGAGCTAACTTATTTTTTAGGTCTTCAGGTCAAACAAATGGAAGACACCATATTTATCTCTCAAGAAAAATATGCAAGAAACATTGTGAAGAAATTTGGTATGGAAGGTGGTAGTCACAAAAGGACACCTGCACCTACACACTTGAAGCTCACCAAAGATGAGAAAGGGGTTGATGTGGATCAAAGTCTCTATAGAAGTATGATTGGGAGCTTACTATATCTCACAGCTAGCAGGCCTGATATCATGTTTGCAGTTGGTGTTTGTGCTAGATACCAATCTGAACCCAAGATGAGTCATCTGACTCAAGTAAAGAGGATCTTCAAATATGTCAATGGCACATGTGGCTATGGAATTCTATACACTCATGGCAATGATTCTACCTTAATTGGATTTTGTGATGCAGATTGGGCTGGAAGTGCTGATGATAGAAAGAGCACCTCTGGTGCATGTTTCTTCTTGGGAAACAATCTAGTATCTTGGTTTAGTAAGAAGCAAAATAGCGTGTCTCTATCAACAGCTGAGGCAGAATATATAGCAGCTGGGAGTAGCTGCTCTCAATTGTTATGGATGAGACAAATGTTGAAAGAGTATAGTGTGGAGCAAGATGTCATGACACTTTACTGCGACAATTTGAGTGCTATAAACATCTCTAAAAATCCTATTCAACATAGTAGGACCAAGCACATTGACATACGTCATCATTTTATAAGAGAGCTTGTAGAAGAAAAAATTGTTAAACTTGAGCACATTGCATCTGAAGAACAATTAGCAGATATTTTTACTAAAGCTTTGGACGCAAGTCAATTTGAAAAATTGAGGGGCAAATTGGGAATTTGCCTTTTTGAAAATCAATAGCAGTTATTGCAAGGAGAGTGTACAACAGTTACTTTATCTTCCCTCCTACACTCTCTGCACGTTTACAAAGGGAAATCATTACAACTTTTATTCTATTCCCAAAACACGCAACCAACTGCTCAACTTCTTGTGTTCGTTCCAAACACAAACAGAACTGCATCTTCTCTCGATCAAAATCTCTCCAACTTCTTCACCAATTTTGTTCTAATCTTTAGATTTCTCAGAAAATCTTACTCAATAATCATGACTGATTCTGGAAAATCCTCACCAACGAAAAATGAAGATGTTCCGTCACCACAAGTGGCGATAAATGCGATTCCTCTCAACACCATACCTGCCACAAGTCCAAAGATAAGGAGAAAATCCGTGGCAAAGAAGGATAAATCATCGCGAACGAATACAAATCCTTCCTCTCCTGCTGCAATTAAAAGTTCAAAGCGTAAGAGCAAGAAATCGAAGTCTGAATCAAGGAGAAGTTTTACAATGTCTGAACTGCATGTTGATCCACTTCCGTCTAGTGATGCTCCCACTCCTGTCGTTGATACTACAGAGGACGATGTTGACACATCTGGTAAGAACTCACTTAATCAAAACTCTGATGTTCCAAATTCTGTTGAAAACCTAGGTTTAGAGAAACCTACTGTGTCTGAAAATTTGGGGAAAAGTGTTCCTAACTCCCCTGTTGCTGTTGATGATAATATTGGTGCTTCTACTGAGACCAATAATGATGTTGCTGATGAGTCTCTCAAGAAAACTGCTCCTGAGACTCATGTTGCGCCGAATGTTGCAACACATGGCGCTGCGCCAAATGTGGTGCCAGATGTTACCACATCTTTGGCACAGGAAAATTTGGTTGACTATTCTGAGTCTGATGAGAGTCCCCCACCTAAGGATACTGATAAAGAAGCTGGTTCTGATAAAGTTGTGAATGAAACTCCTGAGGTGATAATTGTTAATGAAAATGAAACTACTGTTAGTGATAAGGCTATTCCTGCACATTCTGAAGCTAGTGTGGCTAGGAGGACTAGAAGTAGGGCTGGTAAAGCTGTAGAGGCTACTAACACACCTGTCCAAACTCCCAAACCCTCTAAGGCTGGCAAGGCTACTGGTAAAAAGCCTGTGTATGGACCTCCAAAACCTGTCAGTAAAGTGATCCCTAGGTCAGAGACCAAGAAAAGAAAAGCTCCTCCAACAAGTGATTCTGATTTTGAACCTGAGACAGATGTTGCTGCATCTGGCAGCACATCTAGAAAGAGTATAGGAAGGAAGAAGGTTCCTCAAACTGTTCCCTATGCTCCTTTAGATAATGTCTCATTCCATCTGGAGAATGGATCTGCAAGATGGAAGTTTGTATATCATAGAAGGTTAGCTCTGGAAAGAAATTTGAAAGCTGATATTCTTGAATGTTCTAGTGTTGTAGAAGCTCTTGAGTATGCAGGTCTGATGAAAACTGTGGTTGGTTTGGACAAGTGCTTTGACAGGCTTGTTAAGGAATTTTTGATTAATGTGGCTGCAGACTGCAATGATCCAAAAAGCCCTGAATATAGGCAAGTTTTTGTACGAGGAAAGTGTGTTCAATTCTCTCCAACTGTGATCAACCAATATTTGCAAAGGGATTCTGAAGAAGTGGCTCCTCTGAAAGTCACAGATAATGAAATCTGCAAGGTCCTCACTGGTGGAAAAATTAAGGTGTGGCCAAGCAAGGCAAAGTTGTCTGCAACTTCCCTCTCACCATTCTATGCTGTTTTAAATAGGATTGCTGCCCATAATTGGGTACCAACCACTCACTCAGGTGATGTTGCAAGAGGATTGGGAAAATTTATCTATGCTGTGGGTACCAAGGCTAATTTTGACTATGGAGCTTATTTCTTTCAAGAAACTTTAAGCCATGCCCTGACTTATGCTGTTGAGAAGCCAGTGGCTCTCCCCACTCTGCTATGCAATATCATTCTTGAGCAACACCCAGATATACTAAGGAGTACTGATGTTCCTTGTAAAAGGAAAGGGGTGTTGGTGATTGAGCAGAGGCTGCTGGATGGGACAAATGTTGCAGCAGGTGTTGGCACATCTGTCCAGGGTGGTGTACTTTCAAGAAAGCAGATGATTGCTGATCTTACTGAGACTAGCAGAGCCCTTGAGGCAAGAAAATTGAAAATTGATCGTGTGATTGAGGCACTGAAGGCTGAGGAGGCTGCTGAGACTGTTGAGGGTGAGCCTAATGAACAAGAAGGAGAAGGAACTAGTGAGTCTGAGGATGGTTCTGAGGGTGTGATGGAGGACTCTGATGAAAGTTCTTCAATCTGATTTCTGATGCTTCCTTATATTTGTTTCTGATGTACTTTTGGTGTTTCTTTTGTTGTTCCTTTATGGGCAAGGCCCTGAATTTCTAGCACCTGTGTGTGCTCTATGGTCTGTAATAACTGCACACTGATATTCTCTATGCTCTGGTACACTATGATTTCCTATTCCTGATGTTTGTCTAAATTGTGGCTAAAAAGGGGGAGTAGTGTGTGTGTGTGTGTATGTGTGTGTGAAGTGTGAAGACAGATGTTCTCACATCTGGTGGCTGTTCTGTTTTTGCATGAAATTGTTCGTATGCTCGTATTGAGGGGGAGTGTGAGTAATATGCATGTACTGAGGGGGAGTAGTGATTATTCTTTCTTTATCTGGTGTTTGTATGCATAAATTCAGGGGGAGTGTGAGTGAAATTATCTCTTGATCGCCTGAATGTATTTGATGACACATGTTGTGCCAAGTGTTATGGCACCTGACTATTGAGTCCACTATCTCTTATGACTGAGAATTTATTTTTCTCAGATGTTTATGGGAATTTATTTTTCCCTGTTGCTCTTATGATATATGGATGCGCATTAAACTATTAGGAGTTTATTTCTCCTACTTCGCATCTTCTATTGGGAGTTTATTTCTCCCTTGTGTTGTTCCATGAGGCTACTTGTGTTTGTATTCCGCTGTTGCATTGCCTCTGATGCTACTTGACTATCTTGGAAGTAGTTTTACTATGTGTTACTTTCTTTCCTAGTTGTGTGATCATGTTGACTCAAAGGAAAGGTAATACTGTATCTCTCTATATACTGGTCTAATATTGTTTTAGCCAAAATTTGCCAAAGGGGGAGATTGTTGGGTTTTTGTATGATTGGCTACATTTTGCAAAAAACATATTTTAGCCAAGTGTTGAGACAAGTGTGCTGACCCCAAGTGTTGTGACAAATGTTGTGACACTTTGGAACAACACCTGACTCTGTTCCTGCGCGCGCCAGCTAAGATGTTTTTATTTTCTACTCAATCTTTTGAAGATCTGTTTGAAGAATTTGTTCAAGGTATCTTGCAGAAGAAGGCGCACGTGTTTAATGTGTTTCATGAGGCAGCTAAACCCTAGTTTTATTTTCCAAAAGAATTATATTTTTGGAAAATATATTTTTGCGGTTTCAAAAATATAACTATTGTTTTCAAAAATATATCACTGCTGCCGTAATTCTAGAAGCCCTAATTTTGTCTTGAAGCCCAAGTCATTCTACTACTATAAATACGAAGGCAAGCATATGGTTTCAAGCATCTAAAATCGAGTCTTACAAAGCGTGTGTTTTTAGGATTTTAGAGTGTTAATTGTGAGCCTATCTTGTGTCTCATTGATGCAAGCTTAGGACCTGAGTGTTATTGAGTTGTAAGTGTGAACTTCTCCTAAGCTTTGAAGTACGGAGTTTGTTCTATTGTGTTGTGTGGTTTACTCGCAAGCTTTTAAGCAAGAGTGAATCCTAGTTTTTAGGAGTGTGTCTCCAATCGTTGTAATCGTCTGAGTTGAATAGCAGCGCTGTCTGTGTTGCTAAGGTGGGAATTGGGACGGGGTCTCATATCTAGGAGTTCCTAGGTAGAAGGGTCATTGGGTAGTGATTAAGTGAGAAGTTGTAAACGGGTGAGTTTAGCTTCGAAGTAATACTGCTGATAGTGGACTTCATTCCTGGATTGGTATCCCCCAGAGTAGGCTTTAGGCTGAACTGGGTTAACAACTCTCGTGTGTTATTTACTTTACTGTTTGTATCGTTTTATGTTATTTACTCTGTTTATAGACAAGTGTTGGCGCACCTGTGACAACATCTGTCTACAACAGACAAGTGTTGCTACATCTTGAGCAACACCTGTCCACTGTGTGCCAGGAATTTCATAAATGATAATAAAACAACTATTATTTTTGTGTAGGAAAAAACAAAACAGGAAGAGAGGAGGGGAGATGTTGCTTTTTTCCAAATACAAATATATGTGTTTCTTTATATGCATGTATACAGTGGCGATTCCAGGAATATTAGAGAGCCTAGGCAAAATTTTGGAGGAAATTTTATCAACCAAATTTCTGGATACAATAATATTTAAACCAGCAAAATATGAGTCAAATAAGGGGATGAAATATAACATACCAATAGTGTACTACATAAAACTAGGAGGCAAATTCCCTTTCCGAGACTTCTTTGCGGTGAAGGTTCTGATAATATCAACATCATCAATACTTGCTCTAGGAATCAAAAACTTCTCCATCTCTGAAATTAAATGATGCTAAATTAAGATATAAGCTTACAGCAGAAAAATAGCAGCAGAAACAAATAGAAATAGCAATAGAAGTTTTTGAGGGTCTGGCTAAAAAAAATAGAAATAGCAGCAGAAAAATAAACCAACAGAGGACCGAAATTTGGATAAAGAAACATGGAAACAGCTTAACAGTCAAAACAACTTATTTATATAATCACTTAACAATCAAAACAACTTAACAAATTTTAAATTGGACATAAAAACAGCTTAACAATCAAAACAACTTATTTATATAATCACATAACAATCAAAAACAACTTAAATTTTTTTAAATTGGACATAAAAACAGCTTAACAATCAAAACAACTTATTTATATAATCACTTAATAATCAAAACAGCTTAACAAATTTAAAATTCAATACAGAGGTTTTAGTTTTAGGTTGCTTACCTCAAATCTAACGGACAAATAGAGCGATAAGAGAGAGAGCGGCGACGGCGATGGTTGCAAGAGGAGTGAACGGCGATGGTGCGAGAGGGAGAGAGAGAGTGAGTGAGAGGCTGAGAGCGATGGTGCGGCGGAGTGAACGGCGATGGTTGGGAGAATGAACGGCGACGGCGAGTGACAGAGAGAGAGCGGCGACGGCGACCGTAAGGTCTGAGACTGAGAGAGAAAGAATGAAATTTTCTTTCTTCTATCGCAACTGAGTTTTTTTTTTTTGTTTTTTTTTTGTAGTTCTTTGGTTTTAAAAAAAAAAAAAAAAAATTAAAAAATGGCAGCCTAGGCACGTGCCTGGCATGCCTGGCATGCCTGGTGGTGAAACCGCCACTGCATGTATATATATATATATATATATATATATATATATATATATATATATATATATATATATATATATATATATATATATATATATATATATATATATATATATATATGATATAGCAGATATGGATATATGTGAACAAATTTAGGGGACTCCATGCATTGAGTGTTTACAGATCACTGCTCCTCAGAAAAATTTAGGGGAGGTAATATGCATAAACTAATCACTATTTCTTCTTCTTTTCTTTTTCTATAAATATTATTTTAGTTTATGTTGTGGAGGAACTTAAAGTTAGGTTGTTTGCGTTGTTTTTGTGGGTCCAAATTACCATGTGAAAATTTAAATATTAATTCAATTATTTTTATTAATTCAATGGAGGGAACTTAAGTTAGATTTAGATTTAAACTTAGAGCATCTACAAAGAACGAAACTTAAGTTAGATTTAAATTTAAATTTAAATATTAATTCAATTATATTTATTAATTCAAATATTAATTCAATATCATACAAGTGAAAATATTTGCAATATCAAAATAAAATAAAATTTTCTCTATACAAAATTAAATACTATTAATTAATTCAATATATTAGAACTTAATTAATTCAACGAAAGGAGATCATTAATATATTTATTACCGTTCGGCACCAATTTTTATGAAAAATTTAAATAAAAAAAAAAGATGACTACTTCTCACTACAAGAAAATATTCATTTACCGGCGAAAATTTCAGGCGGTTTTAGCCCTCAGTAGCTTACTGGCGGCCTAAGCCCCCAATAATTAAACAAAACCGCCACAAACTAATCAAATAATATTTAAATAAAAAAATTTGAATTTATTGGCGGTCCTGGCCGTCAGTAATTCTCTTTTTAATTACCGGCGGTCCAGGCCGCCACTACCTAACCAAGAATATAAAAAAAAAAAAAAAAAACTGACGCCTTCAGACCTTACTGGCGGCCTAGGCCGCCACAAAATGTTGGGAATATAAAAAAGTAGCCGTTAGAGGACTTAGTGGCGGTTTTGACCGCCGGTAATGTTCTTGAAACTTGCCCAGCCATTAATGGCGGCCTGGGCTGCCGCAAAGTTGTTGGAATTTGAAAAAAAAATGACCGTTGGGGCTTAGTGGCGGCTTTGACCGCCAATAAGCTCCAAGAACAGATTTTTACGAATTTCATCCCCCTCTATATATATCTTCCTTTCACTTCACAACTCTCATTTCCTACAATCCTTTCTCTATCTAAAATTTCTCCAACATCTCTCTAAAAATTCTTAACTCTTTATCATCTCAACTCTTTATCATTTCACTCTCAAAAAATTCTCCAACTTTTTATTATTTCACTCTTGTTTTTCTTCATTTTGGTAAGTATTTCTCTAATATTCATGCAAGTTTAATATTTGATGTTTATATTGATATGATAAATTGTGTTTATGCTAATAGTTAGTTTTTAAATTTTATTGTAGCAAGTGTTATTTTGTCTGGCGATTTGTACATAGGAGTATAATGTAGACACCACTCTTCCTCAGCATAAAAATGTAAGTTCAATTTTTTTTTTTAAAAAACTTTATGAGTTGTTTTGTAATGTTTATATATATTTTTATTAATAGTTGTTTTTCTGTTTTTTATTTAAAGATTCATGGTTGGTTCGTCCGTTGTCGTGGTTGGGAGCTTAGTTTAAATAACTCCAAGTCAGACACTACCCGGCACAACAAGTAAGTAATATTATTTGGTTTGTATAATATATATGTTTGTGTGAATTTTTAAACTTAGTATTTTTTTGTTATTATTAAAATATATTGTTGGTTAACATGTTTAATGTGATTTTTTTTAAAGTTATATTCTCGCCGGTTATATTTTTAATGTGATGTTTAAAAGTTATATTTTAATTTTTGTTAACAAAATTATTAGATCGTGTAAAAAGAAAAATAGTTATTAATATTTTACTTAACCACATGCATGTAAAATGATAATTATGTTTTAATTTTTATTTTAAAAAAAGTGTTAAATATTTTTAAAAATAATAAATAATAATGTTTTATTAATTAATAAACAAAATACGAAAAAACAATATAATTTTCAATTAAATAAAAAAACATAATTTAAAATAAATAATTACTGTTTTATATATTAATGAAATAAATACATGTCATATATATAGTTAATGTACTTTTTAACTGAATTATTTTAAAGTCAACAATTATCGTATTTCGTCGTTTATTATCGAATTTTTAAAGCAATTAATATTTAAAAAAACGGTTTTTTTAAAACAAAATAATTAATTAAAAATGTTTTTTTAAAAAAAATTCGAAAAGGCTGTAGTGGCGGTCCAAACCGTCGCTAAATGGTCAAAATCTGGGCAAAATTAGTGGCGGTCCTGGCCGCCAGTAGCTCTGTCGCAACCTGCAAAAGGAACTGTCCTTTCTGACACTACATTTTGCGGCGGTCAAGGCCGCCAGTAACGTCTTTGGTCTTTGAATTGACCGTTGTTACTTAGTGGCGGTCTGGGCCGCCAGTAAGTCTCGTCAATTCTGTTTTCGACGGCTTTGGCCGCCAGTAGTGTTACCGTCGCCTTAATTACCGGCGTATCGTGGCCGCCAGTAGGCCGCCACTAATTTGGCTGTTTCTGGCGGTTTTTGGTTGTTTCTGGCGGTTTTTGGCCGCCAATAATTGAGGGTAGTTGCCCTATGCTGACATGACACAAATCAAATTCATCCACATGAAGTTAACTAAATTTTAACTATAATAGCAAATTTTGAGACAGAGAACCTAAACCTCCACCTAAGCATCAAGCAACCTGCATTGGAGTTGCTCTCAGTGAGCAAATTCAAAACCTAAGCTAGTTAATAGCATCACAAATTCAAAATAAAATAAAAAATTACTAATAAAGAAAAAGCAGGGTGAAAATGTTATGCTAGGTTGAGAGATGATTGATCCAACAGATAAACAAATAAGTATTAAGTATTATTAGATATTCTAATTTGAATTTCTAATCAATAAGATATTCTAATTTTAATTTTTAGGAGTTGTCTAGTATTAAGATATGTGTAGTTATAAAGATTTTTATTTTTATTTTTTATTTGCATTGGATTTTTAATACCATTTTGTTCTTTCATGCAGGATATCCACTTCCACACATGCTCTTCTAGGGTTTTCTTTTTTTACTAAAAAATGTCACATACACCAACACTTAAGGACCCCCACGTTCATACTAATGGAGGAGGTGATGAAATAAAAATAGTAATAATTGTAGTAGTAATAGTAGCCCTTGCATTAGGAAGCTGGGGTATTCATAAATGGCTTAGAAATCGAGCAGCAAGAGCTGCTCGACTAGAGAGTGATCGAGCTCGACTAGAGATAGAGCAAGCTCGACTAGAGAGGGAGCGAGCATTTATTGCTGCCCGATTAGAGAGGGTGTCAGTGTCAACGCATGACACATCCAACCCTCCTCCATTTGGTCAAACTGATTGTCCAGTATGTTTGCAAGATTTTACAGACATACAAACATATCATAGTTTGCCATGTGGACACGCATTTTGTGAGGAATGCGTGTCATTATTTATAGTAACACATGAGAAAAAGGAATGCCCTGTTTGTAGGGTAGATATTTTAAATTAAAGGAATATGTAATTACTATGTATTTTTTTTGTGTTAATATTAATTTAGTACAGTGTAATATTGAGTAAATTCAATTTTTTTTTTGTCTAGTATTTTTTATCCAAATAATATTATAATAAATATAGGGTGATTATATATGAATGAAAGATAAACGGACAATAAGCTGCGCCACTACCCTTGTAAGGGGAAGAAATGATTTGTTTGTAGGATGTGACAAAACCAAAAAAGCCAAACACAAAGATAAACACAAAAAGCAAAATAATAGAGTACAAAACACAAAATATATCTTGAAATTAATATAAAAATTGATTGTTCGCCAAATATTGATGTAGATTATGTAAGTACTAATCTATTGACCTTAAAAATGTCAATTGAATCAAGTATTCTAAGCTCAATCTGTCAATAGTTGCACAGAGGGTACACAACCCACGAAAGAGTGAGTTTGAAATACTAGATAGTTGCAAAAAAACAGTGTCATATTCCTATGTTTAATGCAACCATGGTCGAATAAATAAGTAGTTATTGATGCATTTCAAAAGTAAGGGCTCAAAGTTAAACTTGATTTACAAGATAATATCATTACAGGGCCTCCATACCCTGACAAGTTTGTCATAGAATGAGCAAGCAGCCACTACTGGTTTACTTCTACCTTCTATATGATTTGCTTCTCCTTTCTGCCAATCTGCTCCATGTACAGGAAAGCTATCAACACATGAAAATCACTTTTCCTGGAAAGAAAATGCAGACCATGGCAGATCGATTTCATGATGCTTTAGGGTCTTCCTCTGTTATCGCTGAAAATGTTTGGAGCACTTAATTCATTGAGGTATAAAACTGTAGTTTCCTGGTATTTTTAGTCAGTTGAAAACTTGCATACAAATTAATTCTGAATTTAGTGTGTGATTGATTGTCTTATGAAATTGTGCAGAACTGGAATAAAAACTCAAACAGTCCATTAAGCTGGAATTCTGAAGCAGGTTTTTGAAAGGGGCAACGTCGGAGAAGAAGGATGTCATTCGCCGGTGATTGAAGCTCAATCGATCTTCTGAGCTGCAACTACCTACAAAAAATGTTCCTCCACGTAAATCTACTATAGTAGAGATGTAGAAGTATTTTAATGACTTTGCTGTCATTTGAAGTGTTCTACTTGCCATAAAATATTATGTTTTCTTTGTTGATTATAGTTTTGGATTTTTTTAAATTAATTTAGTAGTTTTGAGTATGAAAAAAGAAGAATTAAAAAATCAGGAAAAGCTATAAACCAACAAAAAAAAAGCAACGCTATAAGCTAAAAAAAAGATCGCCGCTAAACTGCCGCAAAATCGTCGCTAAATAGCAAATTTCTTGTAGTGTGCTTGCAAACTCAACTAAAACGGTCTCTAATTAACTCAATATCACATGAAACTAGTTATAAAAGACACTATATGAGTGGGTCTCATTACTAGTCATGTTAAGTAATGAATATTTTCATAATTTTTTTTTTTGGTATTTAATATTTTCATAATTTTGTTTTATAGTAAAATGCAACTATATGCTTATTTCATTTATATAGACAATAAGCTAATCTGGTGAAAGTTTATTTTAATTTGAACCATACGTGTGAAATTAATGTGTTACCAAGTTCATTTATCGCTTTTGTGTGCACAAATTATTACATTTCATGCAAACAAAAATACTGCATATTAATTTTTTTTTTTTTGAAGCAGCAAAAATTTATTAACTCAACCTTAAGCACAAGAAGTACACAAGGAGAGAAAGGGAACAGAACACTACACAAGCAGGAAAGAGAGACTCCAAGCCTAAACACACTTGGAGAACAAGCTAGCAAGCAAGACCACTACCAGAGACAACTCCTAACAAAACCAAAAAACAATACAACACCAAACCTGCCAAAGAAACACCAGAAAAAACGCAACAAGCTAGGAGCAGCACAGAAAAACCGCGAAAGAGTCAAAAAAGCAGGCCACAACGCCACAGAAAAACAGCAAATGAACACCAATGATCACAGCTAACTTCCCAAGCAAACATTTGGTTCAGCCCACCATTCGTATAGTAAACAAGGAGACATCTTTAACCTAGCTAAGCTCCAGCGCCATGACAGCCTTTTTATGTCCTCAACAACCTGTTCCGCTTCCTTAAAACCATTCCCAAACAGAGTATCGTTCCTTGCTTTCCAAATTAACCACACAGTCGCATTCCAAATCAGGCGGACACCCTTCCTTTGATTTTTCCCAATAGCAGCTTCAGACAAACAAGCAAACAGATGAAACATATTTGGAGGAATAATAATAGCCGTACCCAGCCACCTGAAAATTGCGTGCCAAATATAGGAAGCGAAACCACAGTGAAGGAAGAGATAGGAAGCGAAACCACAGTGAAGGAAGAGGTGGATCGAACACTCGACCCTACCAACACAAAGCACACAGTCAGAGAATTCAACAGGTTGCAAAACACCCCTACGCTCCAAATTAAACCGCGTCGGAATACGATCATGTAGAAGTTGCCACTCGAACGTGATTGTTAGAAATAATATAAAACCATTGATATGGCTCTATCCTAACACCTTAAGGTTTTGGGATAATCGGTTATTTGATATGGTATCAGAGCCTCTATGACTAAGTGGTCTAGAGTTCGATTCCCGCTCCCCTCACTTTCTAATTAAAAAGTGGAATTTAAGCATATGGTAGGTGGGCCTATGCATTATCCACGCTTCAAGCCCAAGTGAGCTCTTGCGTGAGGGGGAGTGTTAGAAATAATATAAAACCATTGATATGCCTCTATCCTAAGGTTACAGAATTTAGCCTCTCAACCTTCTGTTACACGATTTTCTTTCTGTTTCTTTTTCTCCATCCACTATCATGTCAATCCCAACCCCTGACCCCACTATGTCAACCCCAAACCATGCTGCTATTCCTACATCGCAGCCCTCTTCTTCACCAAAGAACCCCTTCCATCCGGCTCTCGCCGTAACCAACATCAAGAACCACATCCCCATTGTTCTTGAGATGGAAAACGTTCAATTTGGTACTTGGGTTGAACTTTTCAAAATTCATGCTCGCTCTCATAAGGTCCTTCATCACATCATTCCTCCCGCACCAGGCAAGGAAACGAAGACACCTGAAACTGATGATGAGCAAGAGCTGTGGGCAACTCTTGATGCAACAGTTCTACAGTGGATTTATTCCACTATCTCCAGCGATCTGTTGGCTACCATCATTGAACCAGACTCCACTGCCATGGAGGCCTGGAATCGATTGACCAACATCTTCCAGGACAATCAAAACGCTCGCGCAGTCACTCTCGAGCAGGAGTTTTCCTCCGTTCGCATGGAAGATTTTCCCACTGCTTCCGCCTACTGTCAGCGACTCAAAACGCTGTCTGACCAATTGAAGAATGTTGGAGCCCCTGTCTCCAAACAGCGACTCGTTCTCCAACTTGTCTCCGGACTCACCGATGCATACAAAGGGGTCGGTACACTTATTCGGCAAAGCAAAACTCTTCCAGAATTTTATCAGGCCCGCTCTATGCTTATCCTTGAGGAAGCCGGTCTAATTAAGATGGCGGCTACCGGCGCACAGGCTGCGATGGTTGCGACACAACCAAAGGACCTTGTTGAACCATCCTCCTACAATGATAACCGCGGCGGTAAGAAGAATAACAGCCGGAATTCTGCTCATAAAAACCGCAGCAATTACGGTAGAAACGGCGGACGTGGTCAACGTGGCGGCGGACGTGGCGGTGGTCAACCGTCCCAACAAGCCAACACCTCACCATGGCAGTCTCCTCCCGCTCCCTGGCAGCAGTATCAATGGGGTTGGATGTCACCACCATGGGCACTTCCTCCTTGCCCATATCCTTCTTCTCAATGGACTCGCCCAAGTGGTCCTCCAAAGCAACCAGGGCTATTAGGACCACGTCCGCAAGCCTATGCAGCCAGCACTCCTTCTCTAGCACCCACGGATATTGAAGCTGCCTTGCACACCATGTCCCTCAATTCTCCCGATGGCCAATGGTATATGGATACTGGAGCAACCTCTCATATGACGGCATCACAAGGTAATCTCTCGTCTTATTCTAATATGAGTAATTCAAATCAAAATATTATTGTTGGCAGTGGACAACAAATTCCAATTCGTGGTTATGGACAATCAACCCTTTCCACATCTACAAAACCTTAAGGTGTTAGGATAGAGCCATATCAATGGTTTTATATTATTTCTAACAGTGATAGATTTTGAGGGAGCGGGACTCTTCCAGATTTGCTCAATCACTTCCCCTTGAAAATCACCCCGGGGTAAAGCTATGTTGATCTCCGCAGACAGAGAAACATAGGTCGACTTAACCGAGAACAAACCGTTTTCCTCCAAACCCCACACCCAAATATCCTCCGCTGAACTGAAATTAACATTAGCTAAGGAAAGGGTTAATTGGTCAAGCAAAACAGTTTCCCACTAAAAGAGCCTTCTGCGCCAACTAAGATTCCAAGTCCAAGTATCATTGACCCACTCTCCCAGCTCCTTAACAAAACTCGATTTCTGAATCAGGGACGAATCTAAAAGCTTATCACACCGGGGGCCGAAAAATAATAAAATAATAATAAAAATGAATGTAGATTTTTCTATTACATCTGTCCATGTAATTTTTTTTTTTAAGTTACCGTATTATATTTACGAACTTGTTTAATGGTGACCGGTGAATAATCGCCTCTGGGAAATATGTGGGGCACAAAAAATAAGTTCTTCCCCTCAATCGAATTTTGTTCATACGCAAGAGTCAAATATGAAACTTTTGACTACTTACTTAAGAGACCCAAAACTCTTACCACTCGAAACAACTAACTTTTTGTTTATTAAAAGACTGTATTTTTAATAATTCAATACTTATAATTGTTAGACAATATAAATATTTTTACACCGTAAATACATATCAATTAAATTCTTATTTATATAAGATAAATGATAAATAATAGATATATTTACAAATTATAATATACTAATGGTATAATATGATATATTATGTATATGCATGTATATAGATGAGGAGGAGGGAGACCTTGGCCACTGCTTGCCCCCTCTAAGTCCGTCCGTGTTCTGAACAGAAATAGAATAGAGTCTCGGAAAAGTAACACTGAGTGGAGCAGCCCCTAACCAATGATCAAGCCAAAACAAAGTAGAAGCACCATAATAATAATAATTAAAAAATTTGTTAAAGTCATACGTTTCTTTCTTTAGAAAATACACAATACTAAAATCATATTATTTTATAGGATATTATAATAATTAAAACAAATTAGAGTAAATATTAAAATATTTGAATCTTGTTAAAAAAAATGAAAATTTAGGTTGGAAGATTTTATACATGCTTTGATTTATTGTGGAATATGATTGATGATTATATTTATGTGATGGATATATTTGCAAATTTCAAAAAGTAGTGTTTAATATAAAAAATTTAATAAAGAAACAAAATTTGCATTAAATGTTTTTCATTTGTTAAACACGTCAGCAATGTACCGGTACATTGCCACATAATATGTGTACCGAAGAATTCACCAATCAGGAATCATATTTGATCAACAACCATATTTGATCAACAATTTCCAAATATATGTGTGTGTTATTTTTCAAATCTTAATTGCAAAAATAATTTAGTTAACACATTCGTATAAAAAAAAAGTCTTTATTTGAGTAAAAAATAAATACAAAATAAAACGCCTTTTTTTTAAGTAAAAAATAAAAATAAATTAAAATGCCTTTTTTTTAACCATATAAAAAAGCCGTCTTTATTTTAGTAAAAATAAATTTATATGTGATAAAAATATAATATTTAATATTTATAAAATCAAACATGAATGTACATTTTCATTTGAGTAAAAATAAATGTATATTTGATGTGATAAAAATAAAATATTTCAAATTTATAAAATCGAATATGAATGTTTAATATTTATATGGATAAAAATAAATTAATTTGTAAAATGGAATATGCATAAAAATAAATAAATTTGTAAAAAGGAATATGCATTAAGATGAAATATCTTATTGAATATCTTATTCAATAACTTGCTTGACAAAAAAAATAAAAAACAGACTAATTGCATTGATTATGAAATTTGATCAAAAGCTCCCAAATAATATAATAATAGATTAAGGATGTTTGTTATGTTTAAAACATTAAAATAAGATTTTGTCTCAATATTAGCAACCTGGATGAAAATGTCAGAACAAATTTACAATCCAAAAAACAATAAAATAGAGTTTATAATTAAAAAAAACATAATAGAATTATTCAGGTATTTTCTTTTTAGTACATCATTATATTCAGGTATTTTATTCAATGAAGTTATCAATACAATCATAAGTTACAATTTCCACCCGGCCCACCATACAAAATAGCTCTTCGAAATACATATGTTAAATTTTCTTTAAACGTCAAATCATAACAATCTTTTTTAGCATCATTATATACCTTCAAAAATGCAGGATATAGATCAATTTGATTATAATTTGTATCAATATGCTGAAGTAATCCCATAAGAGCTGAATATTGATATCCGTCTTGAGGTAATCTCCCACTACCCATTGGGGGACTTACCGTATTAGATGCGGCAAAAGTTTCACCCCCAAATCTAACCTTAGATGCTCCATTGCTTAAGTGAGTGAATATTTCTTTTGGCCAATATCCAACATGTGCTTGATCATCTACATCAACAATTAACCACCAATTTCCTGTGGATCGATCCTAAAAGATTTTATATGCATATAAATATAGTCAATAAATTATTAATAAATTTTATTATTAACCAAACGTAATAAGAATAATTAGAAATAAAAACACATATTAACTCACGGCAAGTTGTTAATATTTTAGCTCGTCTATTTATTCATAATTATTTTCCACTAATTTAATTATAACTTTTTAAAGTTTCTCGATAAAAATATTGAGACTAATTACTTAAACATATGTCGATTTTTTTACATAACTTAATACACATCGTAGTTTAATATAATATTGCTTAACTATGAATGATTTTATAAACACTATTTTTTTTTTATCAGATGTCTTAAATCTATAAATATAATATTATGATATGTGTATATATTTTGATATTCGTCAAGACATTTACCCGTTGAATTTTGGTTGCCATGCATTTTTTATATGATGCTCCAATGGGAGTAGCGGGAGATACTACAGATCCTACAAAATATCGCTTGTCTACTTGGACGAAACCAGGACATTGAGTATCTGAACATCCAGAATGAGCGCTACCAAATGCCTGCATGTTTATGTTAAATTGAGCACAACCACAATATGTATTTTTGGATAATTAGTTCATGAATTAAATTCTTATTCTTACCGTCCAATGTGTAGTTAGTCGTAGTTGACTATCGTGATATATGTCTGGACGAACCTAACATATAAAACATGGGGACAGATTTTAGATTGAGAGAAAAAAGAATTGACAAAATTAAGAGAAAATGTTGTGAAAAAAAAATCGTGAATATGCTAGTGAAAAAGAGCCTTTAAGAAATGAAAGTTATTTCTCTTATAAATAACTATGTTATAATTAACATAAAAATAAAATTTGACATAGATATAATAAAATAAAATAAAATAAAAACATACCCCAAGTCCGGCATGTATGCTATTAAGTTCTGCTGGTGGACCACTTTCAACAATAACTGAAGATGTGCTATATTGATTGAGATTGAGTGATAGATTATATCCACTTATCAATGCAGATCCTCCGTAAAATATCTGATTTTGGGTTGTATCGAGAGTAACAGTCTATAGAATCCAAACAAATTATATATTTAGAAGAGAAATGTTATTTGAGACAACAATTTTGTTGTCTGACACCGTATATATATAGTGTAAATGCTTTAAGGGCATATATTAAGAAATCAAATATATTAATTAAAATTATCGACTTACATGAACTTCACCGAACCTATTGGCATAATGCCGCAAATCATCAATTGGTAATTTTGAAGAAGAATTAGTAACAATTTGATGTCTTTTTGTCCTCTTGTACATAGGCACATTTCCTGCTGGGCAGTCACGATCATAAGATGGTCTACTTCGCACGACAGTCTTCGCAAATGTTGGGTAAAGCTTTGTTGTAATGAAGAGGGAACAAAACAAGGTTCAATGAAGTAAAATTGAAGCTAAAATTATTTAAAAATGAATAAATTACAATGAATAAAAAATTTATGTTTTAAATTTGGAATAATAAAATGCATAATATAATATTTGGTAAAATATAATGATATATCATGATCTCCTATGCTTCATCAAATAACAATTTTGTTTTCACATTAAGAAGTGAATTAAACTTTTAAGTTGTTTAATTATGATACCTGAATTTTGTGATTTTTTAATAAGGGATGTTGTAGGGCAGGTTGCTGGTAGATATCAACACACTCAAAATCATTGTCCACTTGAGGCTGGATTTGTGAACCAAAATTATAATCAAACAAAGCATGTGCAAAACAAATTAAAAAAAAAACTAATAAGTCTTGAATTTTAATCAGGAAAAGAAAAGGTCAATAAGCAAGAGAAAATACCATGGTGCTATCTGATGCGGTAAAATAATGTTGCTCATTTAGTAGAGTTTTGCTTCTCGCATCAATTTTGCAGCATGCTATGCACAAACTAAGAACTAGAAAATGAATTAACGCCATAAAATTATAAATATTACTTTCGAGAACAGTTGGTAATATGCAAGTATACGAATACACATATATATATATATATATATATATATATATATATATATATACTTCAAAGTCAAATATACATATTGATATTAATCAATTTGGTCAAAAGTCAAATATACGTATATAATGATACTCCTTCCACCCTTAATTATTGTTGGAACATGATGAAGGAATAAGAGGAAACTTGGTATTGAAGTAAACACATTTGTTAGAACCATGTGTAGTGTGAATTGAAAAAAGGCTCTTTGAGTCCCACATTGGAAAAATCACACCACTTGGTAGTGTTTATATACCACAAGGTGGCAATCCAAGGGTGTGCCCTTGGGGTACCCACTTTTGTAAGAAAGGGAGACCACACACAATGTCGAATATCACACGCGCGCCGCCGCCGCCGTCCGGCCGGCTCGGCTTGGGCTTGGGCTTGGGTGATATATTAATTATTAATTTTTTAATACTAAGAAAAAGAAATTTTTGAAATTTCGCACATGTTAAATGTGCTAAGACCAAGTCTGAACAGATCTTTATCTGTTAAACGGTCAAAGATGATGTGTCCCGCGTGTCCCTATTTTTGTGCCACGTTTGGAACTTTGATTGAGCAAATTCAGCTTCTGAAAATCCTCTGATTTCAGCTCCCTACTTGCCTATAAATACACTTCACTTTCTTCAGTTTTAAATCACTTTTTTTTTTTTCTCTGCATTCTGAGAAACTGCTTTCTTTCCTCTCTATTTTTTCTTTCTTCGTAAAATTATTGTTGTTTCAATATTTGAACGGTTGTAAACCGTAGAATTGATATTCGTATATCAATTAGAGTGGTTCGAAATTTTCGACCATACTTGGTGTTATTCTGACCGATACTACAGTGCAGTAGTTTATCGGTATTTTCTTTGAAAACGGCTGTTTTATCCTGGGGACTTCGCGGTCGATATACTACAGTGCACTTCTTCGAGTAGTTCCGCGAAACGTCTTAAAGAAAGCGACCTAGTACGCGACTCAGCCAATAATTTAATTCGTTGCCAATTTTGAAAAATCAGTTTTCTGTTTTTTTCCGTTTTACAACAATTATAAACAAAAGGGTCATGCTAACATGTGCTCTTATGGCATATGTTAAGCATACTTCAAATAGTAATTTTATCTTAAAAAAACAATGTTTGACTCGTAAAAAGCTAATAAGGTGGTCTTCGAGCACAACGTTTTTTCATGCAGCTTATATGGCTGGCTTGTGTGTGGGTTATGTCGACCGAAAGAAATCACAGATTGTTCAGAGGCTCAGCGAACACAGTGCATTATATGTTGGACAAGATCAAGACTTTTTCTTTTAGGTGGTTGAAAGCGACGAGTAGTACTTTAGCTTTTAACTGCCATAGTTGGTGGTCTAGTCCTATGCTTTGTTTGGGCTTTGTATAGTTTCTTTTGGTTCTTGTATTTTGACTCTTTTGTAACCTTACTTAGTCTTCCTTGGTAGGTCTTGTGCTAAGTAGACTTTTGTTTATATAAATATCTCATTTTGGCTTGTTCAAAAAAAAATGTTTGACTCATAAAAATATGAAATGCACAAATTTCAATATCAAATTTCTTTTAACAGTACACTAACAAGTGCCGTAAGGGCGCATATTAGCTTTTCCCTAAACATTACTTTTAGATTCATTGAAAAAATGATTTATCTGGTCTACATTATAGTCCAAATACATAAGTTATTCAATGAATTTTAAAAGTTGACTTTTGTTTATAATTAAAGATAGAGTATTAGTCAATTTGGTCAAAAAAATATAAATCAACATTTTTTGGTACATTTACTCCCTTTTGTTATTATTATATACAAACAAAAGTCAAATGTTTTTAGCTCAGATTTTGAACTAAATACATCCAGCTTTTATTAAATGTCTTTGAGTAAATGTGATATGTACAAACTTGAATGATGTGTTTGATTTGGTTAGAAAAATAAGGAAAATGACATGATAATTCAAATTGTAGTGTTTTATTTTAGAATTATTTCTAGGAGTGAACGAAATTGAGGTTAAAAAAGTGGACAAAAATTAATATTTTTATCCCTCACTATTTATAGACAACTTTTTGTCCAAATACTAACACTACAAGAAATTAAACTTTTAGTGACAACAAAGAGTATAGCTAAATGTCGATTTGTTGTTGGTATAGCCCTAAAAATATATTTTTTTAGATTATAGATAATAGCCTATAAATTTATATTGTCACTAATATTAATTTTGGTCCAGTTTCTTGCATTGAAGACCCATTAAAAAAAAAAACACAATACAACTAAAATTGTCGTGTTCAATCTCTTCTTTTATTAGTAGGTCAAATGCACCTTTAGAAGAAACAATAAAACAAGATTATATTAAGTGTTTGTAAATTATAATTTTTAAATGTGTAAATTATAATTATGGTCCATTTGAATTGTCTTTTTCTTTTTTATCATTTTATAACCAAATTTCATATTTTTAGGTTTATTGTATAACTAATGTATTTGGACTAAAAATTTAGGTTTAATCGCACATTTTGTCCCTTATGGTTATTTTAGATTTCAAATTGGCCTCTTATATTTGTTTTAGGTTTTAAGTTGGTCGCTTATGTTTTAAACGTTTCAAGTTGGTCCCTCAAGTTTCAAAAATTTTAATTAGTTATAGTCCCTATTTAAACATCTTTATAGGACTAACTAATTCAAATTTTAGAAACCTGATGGACTAGCTTAAAACCTTTAAAAATTTGAGGGACCAACTTGAAACATTTAAAACATAAGAGACAAATTTGAAACAAAATAAACATAAGGGATCAACTTGAAACCTAAAATAAACATAAAGGCCAAATGTTCAATTAAGCCAAAAATTTATGTATTATTCTTAAGCTTGTAAAAAAAAATTATAAAAATGCACTTTATGAAATTATAATTTTCATCGGTAAAACTTATAAATTAACATTTATTTTCTATTATAAAAAAAACATTTATTTTCTAACCAAATTTATAAATTGACCTAAAAATTTATTTATTTGCGTAAACTATTTTTTATAAGTTAAAAAATTCTCTCCGACGAACACTTGCAATGGAATCCTGATATTATCTGTTTACAAGTAATCGTTAAGAAGTCCCACATCGGTTGTGACATGGCCTTGACAAGTGTTTATAAGCAAGTGGCAATCCTCACTTTATAAACCAGTTTTGTAAGGATGAGTTAGGCTCAATACTCATTTTTAAGAGTAACAACCAACAACAACAACATTTCATTCACTATTATTAATAATTGATTATCATTATAAGCACTTGGTTATTAATTTGTTTATGTGTATTATTATGAATATACTGATTGATTGATTGATATTCTCCAATATTTTGGTTAAAGCCGGATATGCAGGATCTTATAAGGTATGTTTGGTTGGATAAGTACTTATAGCATAAGTGTTTGTGTATAACTTATTTCTATGGCAAAACATAATATAAAGTTATACAATTATACTGTTTTCATGTAAGTTATTATGAACGGTTATTATAAGCTATCTTGAAAAACTTATGGAAATAAGTTGAAAACAAGTTATGGACATGTCAAAAGTTGTTTCATAAGCTCTCCCAAATAGTTTTACAACTTACAAGTGTTTATATCAATAGATAAGCTCGCATAATTCAATCCAAACTGGGCCTATATTCATGCATAAAATATGACTTTAGGGTCACGAGTTTCTATTTTCTACTTTGGTTTTGTTGGTTAAATTTATGTTTGATATCTTCTAGATGAAGAGAGTATTCAATATAAGGACATTGGTCTTCGTGATAACGTTGCTCAACTTCTAGTTTTTAAGGTATTAGTTTCTTTTATGCCAGCTAATTTCTTTTAAAGACATGAATGGTTGGTCCTTTTGGCTCTTAAACACTTCAATTGTGTTATTGTATTCTACAGTATTTTTTCTATTTAAAAAAATTACTTCAGCACCACATCAGGCACAGTTAAACAAAACCAACGTCAGAAAACTCGTTACTCAGAACACCAAACCATTAGAAGTAAATATTAGAGATTTTTTTGCTTCCATCCCATGGAACCCTAAAACAAGCAAATGCAAGATTACTTATGGTAATTAAATTCTTTCCCAAGCTCGGACAAAGTTTAGTTTATGAAAAATATGATTTTTATGACCTCAATGATGACAATTACCCTACAATAAGATAGATTGATTGCACATGATGCAGGTACTCTGATGGTATTGTACCTACAAGAGTTCTTGATACCGTTTCAATTAGCGACCTACTGAGGGTAGGCGGTCTCCCATGCAAGGTATTACTACTTCAATTTTTGTATATTCTAATTGCATTTTTCCCATTCTAACTAAATTTTATTTGATCGATAGAAAGTGGGAAGCGACCATTTGGCCTTGGTGTCTGAATTTTCCTTCACAGTTGCTCATAATGTTCCAACATCGTACCAACACATAACAATGATAACACAATAGACAAGTTAAAATAAAGTGCAGAACGTAAATAACACAGATTATTTGTTAACTCAGTTCGGTACAACTCACCTACTCTGGAGGCTACCAAGCTTGGAGTAAATCCACTATAACAATGTTAGATCGAATCTCTCAGCAAACACCCTGGTTTACGACTTCTCGTCTAATCTACCCATGCTAATTTCTACATAGG
Source organism: Trifolium pratense (assembly GCF_020283565.1). Classification (NCBI taxonomy): domain Eukaryota; kingdom Viridiplantae; phylum Streptophyta; class Magnoliopsida; order Fabales; family Fabaceae; genus Trifolium; species Trifolium pratense. The sequence goes on along the minus strand of NC_060063.1, from coordinate 46,203,762 downwards.
AACTCGTAGATATGAGATCTCATCTAGCCATGCTAATGTACGAAGGTTTGTGGTTGACAAAAGAAAGAAAAGTGAAAGCTGATGTTCTGACTTATAATTGTTTGATTTTGGGATTTTCTAAAGAAGGGAAGACTAAGAAAGCTGCTTATATGGTTAAGGAACTTGATAAGGTGAATTTGATACCAAATTCAAATGTTGCCATCGGCTTTCCTTCCGTAAGAATGGAGATTTTGGAGTTGTTCAAGTCTTGAGAGACATGTTGGACAGATTCATGACTCCTGATTCTAGTATTTTACCGGAGGTGTGTAGTTTATGGCCACAAGGTTTATATAGAAAAAAACAGTTACCACTAGCATTGTAACAAGCAAGGTGTAGCATTTGACTTGTTAGGTGGTTGCATGTTGCTTTGCTATTGTGTTGTATGATTTTTAAAGCTGTTTGTTACAGGCTTCACTGTAAAGAATGTTACATTAAATTAACCACAAACCATATCTATTTTGAGATTGAGCTGTAAATATGCTGCTCCATATACTCCACTTGTTATTCATTATTAGAACAAAAAAGGGCTACACTGAAATATGTTACTCCCTTTATACATAGGTATAGAAGATGATATAATTATAATTGTAAATAAACCGGACGCAATCCAAATCAAAGTGTGGCATGCCCTAGTATATAATAAATTCTGCTATTTTAGATAAAATGTTCTTTGAACCAGTAGTGAGAAAAGCGCAATTATATCCTATAATACTAAAAGAAATTTATAATGTATGTGCTTATAAATTATATAATCATAAGAGGGCTCTGCATTATCAGTCATCGCTATTCACTACTAAGATCTCTTCGTCTTACATTGTGCCTTGCAGCAAGGTAGTGTGCTACAACCTGTCCTCTGCTACCATAAGGATACAACTCTGGCAATCTTGTTTTCAAATTCTTTTAGCACAGGAGTGAGTAGATGCCAAGCTGCACAAGTTCATCATTTATGATGAACAGCATTCATTCGCCTTCAATAGCATCGAAATGTAACCGGTATTTCTCTCGGATACCTTCACAGAAATTGAAAGTCATAAATTAACCCCCTCATCAAAATGCATCTCTTGCGATATCACATTGAATTGTTTTTATGGTTATTAGGCCAAATTTTCACTAACAAAAGTTCTGTTGAAGTATCATCATTATGTAGAATAAAATGTCAAAACAACAAAGACAAAAAGATTAACAAGGAAGGATCAACCTTCAGTGCAATATTGCAGGGAAGTGTAACATAATATGCATATAGTATTTACACTCATTAAAATAAAAAAATAAAAAATCTTGTGCTTCAACTGAATAAACTAGATTACAGTGCTAATTTTCACTTTCAAATTTAGACCACAGGAATGTTGGCAAAGGCTACACTTTGTAGCTTATAAAAAATATGGTGGCAACATGATATTCACTAATTTCACCAGCAATATCCAAACATGCATTGTTAGCATCGATTAGAAAATTACTCATACAAATGTAGTCAAACACATATTAGTCTACAAATGCAGCCACATGAAATTTCACAATAACATAATTATAAATATCAAGAAACTGATAAAGGAGAGAGTATTTCAAAACCTCATTCTTCTTGTTTGTGTCATCTTCTTGAACTTGCTCCAAGTTCACCGGGAAGTGAAAAGAGAGACTCTGTATACATGGCCAATTCGTTTGCATACCGATCTATGTAGAGATACTCTAACCGTTGTCCTTTATCATTATACTTCACCAATCTATCATGATCTTTTCCAATAATATCACCACTTTTTGTACGACACACAGGTTTATAAAAAGGATAAAAAGGAATGCCACGTTTAGCACGAATTACAAGAGTCTTAGTCCAAGACGAATGCAATTTGTATTCTTTCATCACCCATATTTCAACTAAATGATTATCATAATCCACAACCCATAGACTGAGAAATTCTCCAAATATCCACACACCAAAATCTTCAAGATCATGGTCAAAACCATCCGGAAGAGGCATCTCGAACAGTTTTCTTTCCATCAAGTCAAAGACAACAATAACATTCACCGATGAACCATAACGTTCAGCCACCCAATGAATAGCCCCGTTAAAGAATGACCCTGCTCTGGGATTACCAAAGTCGGTCAAATAAGCGAAGTGAGCATCCTCAATTTCATTCCACATATTATCTCTTAATGAGAAAAACTCCAAATGTGACGAAAAATTAGCTCTTGGATCATAAGACAGTAAAACCACCATGTAATCATCTCTTGAAGGGTCATAACCAAAACCATATAGATGTCGTAAATGATATTCAAGTAATTCAGAACCAAAAGGAGACAAAGGTATTTGTTTGTGAATTCCATTAGATGGATTCCATATCCAAATATCTATATAACAGTACAAACATATAAACCCTCTGCATGAACCCTTAATTTGAAAATAAGAATAAGGTCGAGGAAGCAAAAAATTATGGTTCAGCAAAACAGAATGATGGTTAATCTCAAAGTCTATAGATTGAAATTTAACAGGTGAAGTTGCTGATATGGTAAGAATGTGTGTTGAAGCGGTAATTTGAAAATGTGAATTTGCAAAATTGGAATGAGAGATGATAGAAAACCATGATTTACAAACGGACTTGAAACGTGTAAGAGACTTCACAGGCAACCTCAGAAGGATTTCAATGATCAATTCAGAAGGCAGATTTATCTCCATTTGCATTGTCTTCTCCTTCTTCTCCTTCTTCTTCTTCTTCGTCATGTGCCTCGTCTTCTTCTTCTTCTTGTTTTTCTTCACTATGCTCTACCACTTTCTTCACTTGTAAGTTGTAGCCCTAATTTTACTTTTACATGGGATTCGAAGTTGTCATCATATAGGTAAATAGGTAAAATATACTGCTTGTCAAAAAAAAAATCAATATTGAATAATAGGAAACATCAATATATATTCTCAAAAATTTTATTTTGATCTATTTTTTTTATTTTTTATAATCATTTATTCTGTTTTATTGTTTTCTAAAATTAATTTTCATTTTTTTAAAATAAGAAAAAACCTAATCTTTTTTGGCCAAATTATATACAAAAATTTTAAATTTTTTTTTATAATAAGGATGATAGATTAACCAAATTGACTGAACTTACCAAAAGAAAAAAAAAAAAAAAAAAAAAACCAAATTGACTAAACAAGGGGTGAAAACACTTTCACGATTCAACACTAAATTTTGCAGAAAATTATAAATTAGAGTTAATTAAAAGTGGAGAGAAGAGAATTAAATCATTTTTTAACTAAAATATTTGCACGTGTTGGTGAAACAATACGGAAACATGAGTTTTTTTTATAGACATAAACTTAATTTATTTCATTAACTAACCGGTTCTTAATATAAGGATGAATCGAATAAAATTCACAGCAACTAGTTCAAGAATTGACCACACCTACTAACTTATGAGCAACCAAATCGCTTGACGTTTTACAAACTTTCCCTCAAAGTTTGAATTTAAAAGCAACAAGTTCTTATGGAGCAGCAACTTCAAGAAGAGTTGGACCAAATCTTATTTCAAGAGGAGGTCCTTTGGTACAAGAAATCAAGAGAGAAATAGATAAAATTTGGTGATAAAAATACTAAGTTTTTCCATGCTCAAACTGTCATTAGAAGAAAGAGGAACAAGATCCATGGCCTTAATTTTCCTTGTCAAGCTAGGTGCATTGATGATGATACTCTACTAGAATAAGCTAATAAATTTAAAAATAAAATAAAATTGTACAGGTGGTCATTCTACTACTGATTTCCATATGAACTAGATTCCACAGTTGAATTGTGAAGAGAGTGTTGACCAGGCTTCGAAGGTCCCTATAGAAGTGTTTTTCATACATTATTGGCACATCATTGGAGAGGATATATATTTGCAGGCATTTGGTGAATTTGGCGTGCTAGAAACATTGTTTGTGTAGGGAATGATTTCTATCCAATTATTTTAAGTAGTAGCTAAAACGAAAAAACGTGCTTCTATATTAACGATCATAGTACTCCCAGATGGATTTCTTGGCATTCATCAAGAGATGATTGCTTTGTTCTCAATGTCGATAGTAGTTATCTTAGGAACTCTGGACGTACTGGTGGTTTGATTAGGAGAAGTGATGGTACTTGGGTGGTTGGCTTTAGCAGCTACTTTGGTATTTCAAATATTACTTTTGCCGAGCTTATCGCCATTTACCATGGTCTTTGTATTACCAAATTTTTTGGTTGTTCTTATATCTGTTGTTACTACGGGTGTTATTGAGCTTTTAGCTCAACATACAAGCAAGCGGGTGTTATTGCCAACATTCATGATTTCTTGAGATTAGATTGGGAGGTTAACTTATATCACTCCCATAGGAAAGGAAATGCTAGTGCAAATTTCCTTGGAAAATTGGGTGCCACGATTGATATCAAAATGAAGATTTGGGAGTCTCCTCCGGATGCTTTGAAGGACGTCCTTTCCAATGATGCTCTAAGAAGTCATGTACTAAGGGTCCAAAAAACAAACAAACAAACTCCTTTTGTTGGTGTCCGTCCTTGTGTACCAAAAAACAAACAAACTACGCGTATAAATTATCATTATATCTTTCATTAAGTTTTATTCCACTTGGTTTTCCTCAAAGTTTTTAACAAGAATGCTTATATATTTTCCTTTCTTGGGTTTGGGTCTATTGCAATTTTTAATACAGGAGTGTTATTTGAACATTCATCGATTTGTATATCCGTGAAGAGTATATCTAGAAGATTTTAAACCTTGATCGGTAAAGTAAATTCAGTTCACTTCTGTCAAATCTCATTCCCAAACTAGGAACTTAGCTGTGCAAGTTTTGAGGGACATGTTTGACAGGCTCATTGCCTCATTCTAGAACTTTGCAAGGTTGGGTGAAAATAGTTTGCAATGATACAGAATAAGACACACTCCGACTTAAAATGCGGCAACTTGGCAAGCACAAGTACCTAATAAAAAAGAGAATCATTCTATATGAACTAATAGTGAGGCAAGCATAAAATCATTCTATATGTCTAGAAAAGAAACTGATATTGTACTATATATGGATAGAGAGCAATATTCACTGCCAAGATAATAAGAGGATTATGACATTTATCACTCTTCACTGCCAAGATATTGTGTGTGCTCCAACTGGTCCTGTGCTATCATAAGGATAGAGCAATCTTCTTGTGTTCAAGTTCGTCATTTCTGATGAAAAACCTTCATGCGCTTTCATGTGCCACTATGATATTCGCTAATCTCACCAACAATTGAAACATGCATTGTTAGCATCGATGATACAATAAGAACCGATAAACGAGTAGATCAAAATGTAAATGAAGGGACTAGGAAAGATCAAACAAATAGTTGGACTATGAACAATTCATTATTAGAGTTGATTTTGTAAAAACTTTTAGATGACTGCTTGCTTGCGTATGTATTTTCCACATAATCTGCACAATGAGAGGATGAATCCTTTATTAGACTAATGTTTCTTCAAGCAATCTGTCATCAAACTACTGTTTAACTTTGTTTTCATTGTGCAAGTCACAATTTCTATAAAATATGTATGCAAAGCTATTGTATAAGTTTTTATCCTAGCTTTAAAAGAATGCTTCCTATAGATGTGTTACATTTCAACAACAAAAAATATCTTCTTTCTGTTAGCTTTATTCATTCAATAAAGTAAGACTTTAATTTTATGTTTCTTCCAATTTGAAGTCATATTATTAATTCTTGTGTAGTAGCCCATTAATTTGAAATTAAAATTTTTCCTGGTTTGAAACAAAGCATAAACTCATCAAATTAATTCACAATATCATAAAAACAATTACATACTCTATACAGTCACACATGCATAAATAATGGTGAATCACAAAAACAAAGCTGTCAATATTTCCAATAAGCATATAACAAATAGTTAATCAATTAACATTTCATGACACATCATATCAGCTCATGTCGCATACTAACTCATACAAATATGACAAATGCAGCCAGCTGAGATTTCATAATACAACATGATTAATTATAAATATCAAGAAAAAAAAATGGAGAATATTTCAAACCTCATTCTTCTTCTTGCTTGGTCAAAGTTCACCGGGGAGTGAAAACAGAGACTCTGTATACATGGCCAAGTCGTCTGCATACCGATCTATGTGGAGATACTCTAACAGTTGTCCTTTATCATTATACTTCACCAATCTATCGTGATCTTTTCCAATAATATCACCGCTTTTTGTACGACATACAGGTTTATAAAAAGAACTGCCACCTTCAGCACAAATTACAAGAGTTTTAGTCCATGATGAATGCAGTTTGTATTCTTTCATCACCCATATTTCAGTTGTATTATTAGGATAATCCTTAACCCATAGACTGAGAAATTCTCCAAATACCCATATACCATAGTTTTCACGAGAATGGTGAAAATCATTTGGAAGAGGCATCTCGAATAATTTCCTTTCCATTAAATCAAAGGCAACAATAACATCCACACCTAAATCATACTTAATAGCCAACCAATGAACAACCCCATTAATGAATGACCCTGCTTTGCATTGACAAGTATTCAAATAAGTGAGGTGAGTTTTCCCAATTTCATTCCATGTATTATCTCTCAACGAGAAAAACTCCAAAACACATGAAAAATTAGTTATTAGATAACAGGTCAATAAAACCACCACGTAATCATCTCTTGACTGATCATAACCAAAACCATATAGATGATATGTAAAGTTATGTAATACGGAACCAAAACGAGACAAAGGTATTTGTTTGTGAAATCTATTTGATGGGTTCCATATCCAGATGTCTCTAAAACTGTACAAACAGATAAAACCTCTGCATGAACCTTTAATTTGACAATAAGTATAAGGTGGAGGCAAAAAATTATGGTTTAGTGAAACAGAATCACTATTAATCTCAAAGTCTATAGATTGAAATTTACGAGGTGGAGTTTGTGTTAGGGTGAGAATCCTACTAGTACGTGTTGCTACCGTAATTTGAAAATGTGAATTTGCAAAGTTGGGTTTAGAGATGAGAGAAAACCATGATTTACAAACGGACTTGAAACGTAGTAGAGACTTCACTGGTAACCTCAGAAGAATTTCAATGATCAATTCAAAAGGAAGATATAGCATCTTCTTCGCCATGCTCTATTGCCTTCTTCACTCTGCCGTCACGCTGTGATGCCAGTAATCCTAATTTTAAAGGAAATATCGGCTATTGTCAAAAAAAAAAGAAGAAAAATATAAGGAAATACCGGCTCTATCTCTATCTCTATATTTTATAGTATTTTATTTTAACGGATGCCTATTTGAATTATTTAAGGAAATTTAGTCTTTGTCTTGGAGTAATTCATTCTAATATAATTAATTCTAATATAAATCTATATTATTTTATACATTTAAGTATTATTTTTCTTAAATGATTTAAAATTTTGGATGAACAAACGGAACTTGAGGTGGGGAAGAGATCTATTTGTCTGGAAGCTTAATCTCTTGGAAAGTTTTCAAGAAATTCTGAACAGCTCAATAATCTCTACAGACGATTCTTGGTTTTGGAAGCATGACCCAAGTGGTCTCTATTCAGTTAAGTCTGCTTTTTTTACGCTTAGTAGTTCCAGAGCTGATGAGGTGATCTTCTATGTAGAGGAAGTAAGGCTTCTTCCAAAGTGTGGAAAACTTAGACCCCTTCAAAAGTGGCAGTCTTTTCTTGGCAACTTCTGCAGGATAGGTTGCCGACTCGTCATAACCTCTGGAAGCGGGGTATCATTGTGGATGCTAGTGCTTCTACTTGTGTGATCTATGGATTAAGGCCTGAATCAGCTGATCACTTATGGGTGGGGGGTTGGTGCCCCCTAGTGGTGTTTTATGATTTTTTTAGGCTTTCTTGGGTATAGGTAGAGGTAGAAAAGATTGATTTTGGTGGTTGTTAATTTGGCAAACTATTGTGTGGACCATCTGGAAATCTCGAAATGACGTCTTGTTTTCGGAAGGGACCTTTTATGTCAAGTGTCTTGTCGATAGGGTGAAAATTTTATCTTGGAAGTGGTTTCTAGGTAAAAACTCTAACTCTCCCTGCTCCTTTTACGAGTGGGGTATCCACCCTTCTTTATGCTGGAATCGATAGAGTTTGTGTGTGTGTCGTGTTCGATCTCAATGGGTCAGAGGGATTGGAGGCCTTCTTGTTGTTCTGTCTTACCTGTGGTTGATTCTTCTCCTCTCTCTTCCTGACGGGTATTCTACTTCTCGCGATGGAGCACACAAGGGGTTCTAGTTTGTTGGTAGTGTGCCTCCTAGTTTCCTAGTAGTTTTATTTTTGTTTTCTTGTCTTAGAGATTGTTTTGTTCTGGTGGACTGTATTTCTTGTACCTCTTTGATGTACTGAACTTTCTCTTGTATTTTGTTTTTGTTCTTTATATTTATATATATTATATTTGCCCTTCAAAAAAAAATTGGATGAACAAATAATCAAACGTATTATTAAATAATATCAAATAAAGAAATGTATATTTTTCTAATACTTAACCAATAATTAATGTAACAACAAATATATGAAATAAAATTATTTAATAATTTTTTGTGCTAAAAATAAAATAAATTTTTTTTTTGACACAAAAATAAAATAAATTTTGTTTTCTCAAAAGTAAACATATTGAATATTATAGTTATAAGTAAAAACGGTGTCATAAAAAAAAAGGTAAAAACCATGAATTTGTTTAAAAAATTGCTCCTTCACAAAAAAAAAATGTCTTTTAAAAACAGCAAACTAATTAAAAGTTAGATAATTTGGTGTTTTTTTTGTCTGACAAGGACAATTTGAAAAAAAAAATGATTTTCGTCTTTCAGTTTTTTCTAAAATTGATGCTTGTCAGTCAATCCCTTTGTCCTAAATTAAATTGCGGAAAAAGTCAAACAGAAATATTATCGTCAGATCATGCGTCAACAAATTTGTTACTAGAAGTGGAATTTGGTGACCACTGTCAATGAAATCCTGAATCTGGTTTTGCAGTTTCTTTCTATTTCCATGGAAATGGTTATTGAGATTTGAAGGTGAAGAGGAAGATGAAGGGGTTGGTAATTTTGGCAAGTTTCGTAGTTGAATTACCTTTAAAAATAATATTTAAACTAGAAAAAATTCGGAAAATACGTTCCAAATTTAATTTCCCTCGAGTCTTTAATGATTCTTACACCGAAATTAATATGTTTAGAGCCAACTAGAAATCACGGGTGGTGGTGATAAGATGAGCCACCGACGAGAATTCAGGGGGTAAGGGTATGTGAAACATGGTGATGATATGAAGAAAATGATGTAGGTATGGTGGAGAACAAATGGCTTGGAGAAGTGATGTTAGTGTGGTGAAATTGTTTTTAGGCATTGAGAGAGAGATATATAGAGACATGAAATATTATTGGACGTCTGTGTAATCCCACTTTACACCGCATGTGCATATTCTTTAAACTCTATTTTAAATCCTTAATTTTAATTTTTTTTTTTTACCAAAACAAACTCATTTAAGCCACTAGGTTTGGTCTAGTGGTGAAGGATATGGGTAGTATGCATAAGATCATAGGTTCGATCATCTCTAGCTTCATTGTAACAAAAAAAAAACTCATTTCATTAAAAGTTAAATATGTTTTTAGTTCTACATTTGACATATATTCAAGAATAGTCCCTATATTTCTTTTGTGGTAAAAAAATCCTACAATTTAAAAAAAGAAAGGAATGAAGTCAAATCTATGAAGAAAACTAGCCCAATAATTGGGAGCCAATCAAGAGTACGAGCAACTAAATTTACTTATCTCCTAACAAATTTTTTTTTTAAGCAATCTCTTAACACACTTTACACAAAGTTTACAAACGACAACATAATACTTCATCATATATAGTCGAATTCAATACCTAAACACCATAATTGAATTCAAATTTTAACCTTAAAATTATTTTTTTGTCAAATACGTCGACGGTCAGAATTACACTTTTTAAAGAAAATAAATAAAAATTTGTTGTTTTGTTGAGTTTCTAGATATTGCCTCTTCCAATTTTGCTGAACTTTGTTGTGCTATAAGGGCTATTGAATTGGCTTATCAAATAAATTTCACTAATCTATCATTACAAGAATTTTAAGAATTTGTGGGGGCCAAAAGTAGCTTGGAAAGGAGCATTTGCAGCGGTTTTTGGTACACCGGATAATTGTTGTTGGAAACGGTAGTGGTGGCCAAAAAACGCTGGAAATTTGCGTCGGGAAAATTGCCGGAATTTTTTTTTGCCCAATTTGGTATTGCGTCGGCCCAAACCCGCCGCAAACCTTAACATAATTTATTTATTTTTGGGAATATTTTTTTATTTATTTCCTATCTAAATTTTTATTTAAAATGTTTTGTTTCCACAAATAATAATATAATCTAATAAAAAAAATATATCTTTTTAAAATACTTTAATACTAAATTAAATAATGGTTCAAATAAATTTAAATATTACAACTATCAGGAAATGAGTTTTTTTTAATCAAATTAGCAAATTAGAAATGGTAGAGAGAAGGGCGAAAGAATGAGTAGAGAAATTGTAGAGAGAAATGAGAATGAATAGAGAAAGTATATAGAGAGAATGATTAGAGAGAAGGGAGAGAGAATGAGTATAGAGAGAAGAAAACTTGAAGAAGGAGATATATAGTGGAGGGAAAATTGGTGGAGAAATTGTATAGAGAGGAGAGAGAGAATGAGTATAGAGAGAAAAAATTTGAAGAAATGAGTTTGAGAAGATAAGAGAAGCACGGGGCTTCAAATGCTTTTGGGGAGCATGCAGTATATTGTAGGAAGTTTTCGGGCTTCAAATACAGACATGATTTGGTCAGAGACGTGCTTTTTGATATTTTTGGCATGCAAGAATTTTTGTAAAGAAAGAAGCACCATTGAACTTCTTGACTGACCTACAAGAAGGAAGATCGACACTTCAGCCTACAGATGTTCCGGTGTAGGGATGGGTATGAGGGAAATATGCTTGTGTATATTTGATTGGAGTTTTCCCACTCGTGGGACTGGGCGTTGGGGATTTTACTGTTGGATGTGCAACCGTAAAAGTTGCTTCAAACAAAATGGTTAAAAATGAAAAAGCATGTTGTGACAATCAACACATATTTATACCGTTTGCATTTGACACATTTTATACCGGTTTTATACCGTTTGAATATATTGTCCTGCCAACTGAGTTAAGTTCACGGGACACCTTTTATACATATAAAAAAATTTAAAACATTTTGGTAAATAAAAATATTATCTTGAAATCCTAAATAGTTTTTCAATATTTTTTTTTTCAAAATATTTCAAGTATTAAATAATTAATTTTTTTTCACGGTCAGTTTAATCTGATTCGGTTGTCAATTCTAATATCAATTGATAAGATCACAACGGTTTAATAATATTAAGATCAAATATTAATATTTGAAGTAAGTATAAGGACTTATTCTTAAAGTCAACGAATTGCTACGGATATGTTTGGTAGATTAGAAAAAGAAAAGAAAAAAATAAAAATACTAAAACTGTTATGAACTATTTCTAAAGAATAGCAAGAATATAGAAGGAGAAGAGAAAGGAATAGACCATTGTTATTATTCTATTCACAAGTATGTATTACATTGTAACAAAAAGGTCCTATTTATAGGACATATTTAGGAGACAAGAAAACCTACATAATAATGGACATTCATTACTATTATTATTCATAACACTCCCCCTTGAATGTCCATCAAGGATATGCCTCGTTAAAACCTTACTAGAGAAAAAATCATTAGGAAAAAAAATCCTAGTGAAGGAAAAAGAGTACATATCATCCTTTAAATGTAAACTGCCTCGTTAAAAACCTTACCAGGAAAACCCAGTGGGACAAAACCACGGTGAAGGAAAAAAGAGTGCAGAACATATTTATATCTCCCCCTCATAAAGACAATTATTATACATGAGATGAAAAATCAAATAATCTTCTGTATTAGCTGCTCCAAAGTTTTACTAAAAGTTGACTCTGTAGAAAAATCTGCCATATCTTCTTTATTATACTCTTCTCTAAATTAGCACTGCGTCTGATATTATCTTCATGTTGAGTTGTTGCAGGAACCATCATTTTGTAATAAAACAACGAATTTCTTGTATGTGTTGAATTACAATCCTCAACAAAAACATCTTCTCAACTTGCTTGATGTAGTGCTAAAATCTTCACATGATTGGATGATATTGTTGTTTCTTTAAAGTATAAATAATTGTATGCTTTGCTTTACTTCAATATTTGGGTTGGATGAATAGGCAAAAATAAAATACTACGAAATTATAGCAAATATATTAGTGTGCTTAATTGAATTAAGATATGGTACTTCAGGACCAATTCAAATTGTTCATCATTTTCTTGAGACATGACATATCAAATGACATTGCAACCATTTTAGTATACAACAAATTAGATTTGTCAATGTCAAACTGTTTTAACACTTTTGCTATATAATCTTATTTAAATTATAAATTTAAATGAGAATATCTCATAAGCTCTTCGGGAGTCTAGATGATATTTTATCATTAATATAAGCCTCAGATATAAATAATTCATTGTCAAATATAACTAAATCCTTCAGGGATCATCATTATCAAGTGAGCCAGTAAAATACGTTAAAACACATATTTCACATGAATTGAGTATTTCAGATGCTACTCAACTTAATTAATTTTTGAATTCACTTCAGGTGAATATGCTTATTGAAAATCAATGATTGACATTTATCAATATACTTGAATAACAATTCAAATTCTAAACATTTTGTTTTTATTATTTTTCTCTTGAAAACTTATTCATATCGATTTATCTCCATCTGCAGATGAAATGGACTACTGGTCCAAAAACATTTCGCTTTGCAAAGCTAGTTTAATTTTGTATCAATTACGTCTATCTTATTTAGTTAATCATTTCATTGTCTATAATCCTTAATAGACTTTGATTTATGATCCTCATTGTCATTTATCACATATATAGCGCTTTATTATGTGCAAAAATATTGTCAACGTTGACTTCATCTCGGTTCCATCGTATTCCATTCATGACATAGTTTGTCGAGATCTCTATATTTTCGTAAATTACAGGTACCTGATAAGTTCTTCTGGAACTGGAAAATTAATTATGTCAAATACTATTTTCATATCCTCACTCGGGTCATCTTTGTTTTTAGCTCTTTTTCTTATTTGAGGGTTTTTATCTTTGGAACCGATTTGCTTACCATACTTCACGCATGGTTAAGAATCATTTGCAATATTAGATTGTCCAACAGGGACATTCATTTTTATTGGAGCATTAGCAGCTGTTGTTTGATTTCATAAACTTTGCAAATGAGTTATCTTTTGAACTTCTGGTTCATATTGATTTCTAAGAGGATCAAAATAACAATTATTAATTTATTTCAAAACATTTCAATTGAACTTCTAGTTCATATTTTTAGCTGCTTATTATCTCCCCCTAATATTGGGAAAACTAATTCACCAATTGATAATCAGCCTATAGAGCTGTGAAAAATCTCCAATTATTGGCTCACTTTAGAGATTCATATAAAAATTATTTTCCCAATATTCTTTTACTACCCATTTAAATGCATTATATTGGAGCAATTGAGACGTACCCAACACATCCAAAAATATTTATATGGGAAATTAGGTTTATAAACTAAAATTCAAATAAATTAGGGGAGAGCTTATGTATATAATAATTTGTTGGCATGATGCTATTCAATATCTCAACATACATGTTTGAGTGTTCCCAACTATAACTTAGAATGGATCTTCAGGTCCATTATTTTTTTGTTTGTATGAACATATTTCACAAGATGTTCGGTATAAATTTCAATTAACATGTGATATTTATCAAATATTTTCTAGAATAATATATATAAAATGATCTCTTAAAAATAATTTCACAAACTTCTGGTTGTGAGTTTATAACAAACATACATGTGACCATTTGGTTGATCATCAATTCAAATTTTAGAAATCTAATTGGTCCACATGATCGGTGTATTGATTTACAAATATCACCTTATATATATTCTAAAAAATAAAAGATGCTCATTTACTTAATTTATCAACTTCCTTTGGGAACTAGTAACACATAAAAATTATTAGATTGAATGAACTTCTGGCCATTAAATACATATCCATAGAAATTTTTCGCATCATAATAGACCAGAAATGACCCAACTGATCTTGCCAATGACCAAATTAATATGATTTATTTGTAAACTTCTGGTTTACTTGAACATGTGCTTAAGTTGCACTAATATCATAAGTACACCACAAACTAAAGACAAAAGTTGATAATATGTCTCGTAATATAGAGATAAAATATCTCCGTCGTTTCTTGTTTCAATATGATATTCATTTATGCGAATATCCTTCAAACATAAAAAATTTCTTTAAGACTTAAAAATATACAATACATTGGCAAAGCGTAACTTTATTTCTCGATATAACAATGCATTGACTCTTCTGGAGTCTTCAATAATTTTCGTACTACCAAATATAAAATTTAACTTTTCATGAATAGTAGTATCGATGAATATTTTCAAGCTAAACAAATATGTTTCTACAAAAAAAATCTTTTCGGTGGAACACAATAAAAAAAATAGTAATAATTTATTTGTATGAGAATTAAAAGAGTAAAAATAAAGTATAAATTTTTATTTTTTTTATTTTTTTTTATGTGGATTTCAGTAGAATTAGAAATTAAAATATAGTAACAATTAAAAGATTTTAAAATTAAAATCAATCAATTGATTTAAATATGTAACCGGAATAATTAAAATCAGTTTATATTTACAAACTGTAACCGAATTATAATTATAAGTAATTAAGAAAATAATTGTATTCAAAGCTTAAGAAAACATAATCACCATAAAATAAATTCAAAGTTTAATGTATAAAAAGCTAAATGTAACTTTTTTCTTAGGCATATATTTCATAGGGAATAATAATCGTCTACCTCATAGTAAAATATAAAATAGATAGATAGAGATCTTACTAAGTTGTACATCGAGAAATAAAGTCGAATTATCATGTAAAAATTTTCACATTTCAATTGATAATTATTGAAATTGTACCAATCTAAAATATGATTAATCAAAAAAATTTTGAATTTTTTTTTCATAAGTTTGCTACTTCAGGAGCATATTCAAGAGACATACATAATTGTTCTTTTAATTTTGGTCCAATTTATACTAAGATCAAATAGATCATATGGACTTTAATCATGTTGTAAACAAAAATTAGTTCTTCAGGAACTCAACAACAAATCTCTATTCAGAATGGCTAGAGAAAAACACAATTTTACAATCTTTCATAATATTGGTTAAGAAAATCCATATTCTTTGAGCAATACATCAAAGATGCGCCAAATTAAAGCTTTAGTTTTTCAAGAACTATATCACAAGTGCTCTTCATATAATGATCATAATAATCTTCATAATTTCTTCAAGAAAATTTTATTCTTTGAGCAATCATTCAAAGATGCTTCAATATCAAGGTTTTCCCTTTTTATTCTTTAATTAGTTCTTCGGGAACTAGCTAATATCACATATATTTTCATTAGTTTTGCTAATTTGTCTACTTTTCCTTTTTTTTCTTTCAATTCTAGCGAGAAGCCGAGCTTTTAAAATTAACACGGCCATGACTATTACCTCAACGATGGCCACAATTTTTGTCCATGGTAATCGTGTGTTGCTACATTCACTTATGGGAATGGAGTAACATCAATGGGTTGGACTTCATTCACTTCTGGGAATGATTTTTCATTCATTTATTATTGATATATACTATCATCAAATAATAAAATTAAGCAAATACTTAGATAAGCATAATAAACATAGTCAAATAAAAAAAAATTAATTCCAATTATTTTTTATTAATACTAATGTAATGTAACATACTGAAAATTTATAATGCAAATTAAATAGTAACTTAATAATAATTATAATGTAACTTATGTTATGAATAAGATTAATTAGTAACTTATTGAAAAAATAAAAATAAATTGGCATATAACGTATTGATAAGAAAATTGGCATATGATATACATTTTTTATGTTTTGTACAATATAGAAATAAATAAATAAATCCATTGAAAATTGTAAATTGCCAAAATTTTATAAAAATTGGTAAAACTATCCTTTAGGGATGCATATGTATATTGAATTCTTCTGGAATTCTTAAGAAATAATTTGATTTTTCTTTTAAGTTCTTCAGGAACTATATAATATTGTTATAATGTAAGAATAATCTTTTATGCAATCCTCATAAGAATAATCCATATTCTTCGTTATATTATAATATATCTAATTGTACAATCCTTCAAAGATGTATCCGTAATGAATTCTTCAGGAATTCGTGGGTAATACAAATTGATTTTAAAATTGTTTAAGAACATGTATAACGGATCAAATATATATTCAATCAATTATTTATCCAATCCTTCAGGGATTGATGTTCATTTTACTTATATCTATGAATCTTCAGGATTCATATTTTAAAATTTCATCATATTATGAATCTTCAGGATTCATATTTTAAAATTTATCACACCATGAATCTTCAGGATTCATATTTTAAAATTTCATCATAATATGAATCTTCAGGATTCATATTTTAAAATTTTATCACACTATGAATCTTCAGGATTCATATTTCAAAAATTTCACCACGATACTTTTGGATCGAAGGTTTGTGAATCAATATAAAAAAAACAAGAAGACAAAAAATTATCTGAAAGAATAGAATAAAAAAAAATCATACATAAAATAAAATTGTCACTTCCCTTTGTTGCTATACCTTTCTTGAAAGGGGAGAGACTATCGTGCTGATAACGTGTTATGAACTATTTCTAAAAAATAGCAAGAATATAGAAGGAGAAGAGAAAGAGAGAAGAGAAAGGAATAGACCATTGTTATTATTCTATTCACAAGTATGTATTACATTGTAACAAAAAGGTCCTATTTATAGGACATATTTAGGAGACAAGAAAACCTACATAATAATGGACATTCATTACTATTATTATTCATAACAAAAACCAATTATTTCATTAGATGGTTTTCATGTTTTTATTTCTCTCTTCTCTGGCAAGGCTAACATAGCGCGAGAGACAGCTTAAAGAGTGAGGGAAAAAAAATTCCTCTTCAACTCGTCCTCTTCCTCGTACCATAGAACAAAACACACTGCTCCAACGTTACTGTCTAAAGATGAAAAGAATCATTCGATTTCATCAATTTTCAACATCATCATCATCATCAATCCAATCACACAAAAAAACACAAACATTCCCAAAAATACAATCTCTATATCTACCTATACCTCATCGAACAATTCCACAACCAAAAGGACAAGATTTAGATTTCATTAACGTTTTCCACAGTCACCTAATCCACTCTCAATGGGAAAAACTCACTCCTTTATCAAAAACCTTAACCCCATTCAGAATCCAACACATTCTATTAAAACTCCAAAACGACGACGTTTTATCCCTCAAATTCTTCAATTGGGTTCATACCCATAACCCTAATTCTCACACCCTTCAAACCCATTCATTCCTCCTTCACATTCTCACTAAAAATCGAAACTTTAAAACAGCGCAATCAATATTCAGCAAAATCATCACCACCCATTTAAATAATCTCTTTGAAGCATTGCTTCATTCATACACTCTTTGCAATTCTTCACCACTTGTTTTTGATACCCTTTTCAAGACTTTAGCTCATATGAACAAGCTGAGAAATGCGACTGATACTTTCATTAAAATGAAGGAATATGGTTTCTTTCCAACTATTGAATCTTGTAATGTGTTTCTTAGTTCAATGCTTTACCTTAAAAGACCAGAATTGGTCTTATTGTTTTATAGTCAAATGAAGAATAATTGTATTTCACCTAATGTTTACACTCTTAATATGGTTGTTTCTGCTTATTGTAAGTTAGGTGAATTGAATAAAGCTTCTGAGGTTTTGGAGAAGATGAAGAATATGGGTTTGTGTCCTAATGTTGTTACTTACAATGCTTTGATTTCTGGTTATTGTAATAAGGGTTTACTTGGTTTGGCTTTAAAGGTTAAAAATTTGATGATGGGGAATAATGGGGTGTTTCCTAATGTGATTACTTTTAATACTCTTATTAATGGGTTTTGTAAAGAGGGAAAATTGCATGAAGCTAATAGGGTTTTTAGTGAGATGAAGGTTGCTAATGTGGCTCCTAATGTTGTGACATATAATACTTTGATTAATGGGTTTGGTCAAGTTGGTAATAGTGAAATGGGGATTAGGCTTTTTGAGGAGATGGAGAGGAATAAGGTGAAAGCTGATATTTTGACTTATAATGGATTGATTTTGGGACTTTGTAAAGAAGGGAAGACTAAGAAAGCTGCTTATATGGTTAAGGATCTTGATAAGGAGAATTTGGTACCAAATGCTTCAACTTTTTCTGCTCTTATTGCCGGACAGTGTGTGAGGAACAACTCTGAACGCGCTTTTCTTGTTTATAGAAGCATGGTAAGGAGTGGTTTTAGTCCAAATGAGAATACTTTTCAGATGTTGGTATCGGCTTTCTGTAAGAATGAAGATTTTGATGGAGCTGTGCAAGCTTTGAGGGACATGATGGACAGATTCATGACTCCTGATTCTAGTATTTTATCTGAGGTTTGTAGTGGACTTTGCAGGTGTGGGAGAAAACAGATTGCATTGAAGCTGTGTAGTGAGATGGAAGCTAAGCGTTTATTGCCGCAAGGTTTTGACAGAGAAAAAATATTCATCACTAGTCATGAAAATGAGACAGGCAATTTGACTTATTAGACTTAGTTGGTTGCTTTTTGCTTGCCTATTTGTTGTATGAGTTTTGAAGCTGTCAATTACATGCTTCTTCACTGTAAAGAATGTTCCATTAAATTAACCACGGACATAAATATTTTGAGATTGAGTTGTAAATATTGCACTATATACTTCACCTGTTATTCATTATTATTACTAGTGTGCAAGTATTTATCAAAGTCTGCTATGTGAACCAATAGAGGCAACCACAAATATATCCTAGCCTATAAGACTAAAACAGTAACTGATAATGTATATGCTTATATAATCATGAGAGGGCTCTGCCAATTATCAGTCATCGCCACCAAGATCTCCCCATCTTACATTGTGCCTGGCAGCAAGGTAGTGTGCTCCAACTGGTCCTCTGCTACCATAAGGATAAAGCTCTGGAGCAATCTTCTTGCTTTCAATTTCTTTTAACAAAGGAGTGAATAGTGCCCAAGCTGCATCAAGTTCATCACTTCTGATGAAAAGCCTTCGTTCGCCTTCAATGGCGTCTAAAAGTAACCTTTCATATGCATCTGGTATTTCTCTTGGATACCTTCACAGAAATTGAAATTCATAAATTAACACCCTCATCAAAACAAGTTATTGTATGTTTCTTTTCCAATATCTGACAGAATTATTTGTATGACTATAAGCCAATTTTTCACCAGCAAGAGTTCTGTTCAAGTATAATTATGACGAATAAAATGTCAAAATAACAAAGACAAAAAGATTAACAAGGGTCAAGGTGACTTGTACAGGAAACCTTCACTCCAATATTGCAGGGAAGTGTAACATCTTATGCATATAGTATTTTATAGCATACATTTATTTTATTTAATTCATTACTTCCACTGTAACTGAATTAACATGATTACTGTGTGTGTATTTTAAACAAGATTACCATGTTAACTTTCACGTTTGAATTTAGATTAATTTAGCCAACTCCATGAAGAACATATCTAGAAGACCTTAATACCTTGATCGGTAAAGCAGATTCAGGTCACTTCTATCTAATCGCATTCCAAGACCAGGAACCTTGTTATTGATCTTCAAATATATAGCTTCATCAGGTTGTACACGAAGCACAAGCTCATTTGTAGCTTTATCCAGATCAGTTCCAAAGTTCCGCTTGTACAAGTTACCCGGGACATGTCTGAATTGTACTCTGATTTCTGCACTGATACATTTTTTGTGGAGTTTTTTGTAATCACGATTCCAAAGAATACAAAGCTAATTCAAAAAGTCAGTTTTCCTATAGAAAGATGAAATATTCCATACCGTTTAGTATGAAGAGCCTTGCCAGCTTTCATGAGAAAAGGAACTCCATCCCATCTGGCATTGCCAATAAAAAGAGCCGCTGCAGCAAATGTTGGAGTAAGACTACCCTTTGGAACAGTCGAGTCATCTATATAAGCAGGATATGATTTACCACCCTTGCTGTGGCCCTTATATTGACCAACTACAACATCTTCAAGTAGTATTGGTTTCATTGATCTCAGAACCTTCACCTGAGTTAAAACCACTCTCAACAATCACAGAACATAATGATGATGGCTGAAACCTTTTCTTAAGATTATAACATATTTATGAGGACTAATTGAAAATAACATAATATTTGTAACGTGTACTCTATCTTAAAATTTTGGTTAGACCTAACTCAACCCTACAAGCAAGATAGCTCTAGGGTTGAGGATTGCTAAGAGCTTATAAGGACTACGGTTTTGTTTGGATAACTTAATTAAGTACTTGTAGCATAAACGTTTATCATATAAGTGCTTATGTATAAGTTATTTCTATAACAAAAGATAAAATGAAGTCAAATTGTTTTCATAAGCTATCCTGGAGAGCTCGTGGAAAAAAGCTAAAACCAGCTTAAAGATATGTCATAAGCTATCCTAGAGAGCTCGTCGAAACAGCCTCACAAGTACGTATGCCAGTAGATAAGCTAAAATAAGTAAATCCAAGACTGAACATCTGAAGCATGGACAATTACAGGTGGTCCATCAATATCGGTCGTAACACTGTAGACAGCCAGAAGAGATATACCTTCTCATTTCTGATGTCCTCAGCATCCAAGCTGACAGGTGGTTCCATTGCAAACAGTGCTAGTATTTGCACAAGGTGATTTTGCATTATATCACGAATGATTCCATAATTATCAAAATAACTGAAAAAAGAAAGATAACGTTCTGATTAGTTTGTGAGTTACCATTTCTCTTTAATACCACCAAGAAAGATCTATGACAATATGACTCACCCTCCTCTTCCTTCTGTTCCAAAATCTTCAGAAAATATTAGCTGCACATTACGAATGTAATTCCGGGACCATAGAGGCTCAAAAACAAGATTTGAAAAACGAAGCACCGAGAGATTCTCCACAAGCTCCTTACCTAAGTAATGGTCAATCCTAGATGGTAAAAAAAATTCAGTAATTTCAAACTTTCTTCTTTAGCTTGTTATGCAGAAAACATAAAGGAAAAAAAAAATGAACCTGAATATCTGGTCTTCAGTGAGGTACTGCTTCAAACTTCTTGTTAGCTCACTAGATGATTCAGAATCACGACCAAATGGCTTTTCAACAATAACCCTTGTCCAGCCATTTTTTGAAGAAGCTTTGAGACTAGCACATCTCACCACATCCACAAATATGTTTGGAGGTATTGACAAATAAAACAACCTGTTTGAAGGTCTTCCACCCTAGAAGAGACCATTGTCAAGTGAAACTGTTAGAACTCAGAACCACATCCTTGGTTCAAAAGTAAATAATACAAAAAACGCAAAGAGAGAACACACAATATTTGATCAAGTAACATGGCCAATTATGCCTACGTCTCCAACTGCAGAGTGCTTGGACTACCTTTCTATAAATTCTATTAATCAAGTTTAGGGTTACATAGTACAACTTCTGTTTAAATACTAGGCCCAGTTTAAAAGATTACCCCTGAACCGTACTCAGCCTGCTCGAGCAACATGTCCACTTATCAGTAAACTATGAGTCATACCCAACAAAAACAAAATATGTATCAAGATCAATGCTCAGGCATACACCAGCCATGAGAGAAATGCATTTTTTTTGTTGGTAATAGAAACCTACAGTCAGTTTTGATTTACATATTATCATATGCTCTAGTGCCTTTTTCACCTTATTCTAAGAAATCTACATAGTCCAGCACTTAATGAAAGAATATTAAATCCAGGGACTACTTTGACAAGGCAATTACCGTTTAGTGTTATCTCAGTTTTTTGCATCATTTGTGTCAAATTTGCGAATCAAAAAGCATAAAAATCAGATATTATTTTTTTTCTCAAGCATTACCTCTCTCTCTTTCAGCTTGGAGTCCAAATCTAGGAAGTTGTCCTCAGAATCGTACAGACCGGAATGGTAAAAGCATCTTTTCAAAAATTGATCCATTTTATCTGCACAATTTGCCCTACAATTCAAAAGAACTCATCAGTATATAGGAGAAAAGTAAGACAGAAAGAAGGTTTTACATCATGCTGCCATAATAACATGAAAAATGTGAATTGATACTGTGAGTAATGAATTAAGAAAAGGTGAAAGAATTTTGATATTTATTTTTCGAGAAATGATATTTTGACACACAAATTTAATATCAAATGTCAACACTCAGACATCGATTTTGATGGTTAGCTGAGTTCAAATATGTGCTTAATCATGTTCAGTGGGTGGTTAATGAATCTTACAATTTGATGTGGAAATTGTGTCAAAATAACAACTCTTATTTTTCAAACCTGAAATTTTGTTCCCTCTACAATCATGAATAGTTAATTATATGCCATTTTTAGCAACTTTTGTGCAGATAATTCCATACCAAATAGAATTGCTACTGTAACACTTACCTCTTATCAATTCTGCATGTTAAAGTTTGGCTTATCATGTTCCTTAACTCTTCATCGGTCATTTTAGTCCGAGCATATCCGAACACAATAAAATTCTGCATAAAGATTACAACTATAAATGCTCAAACCTCAAACATTTAAATCATCTATAACATCTCATTTAGTTAATGGAAATTCAGACCTCAGGTAGCCAATCTTCATAAAAAAGAGCAAAGAGTGCTGGAAAAATCTTCTTTTTGGCAAGGTCTCCAGAAGCTCCAACAACAGTTATACTAAGGTTTGATCCTGTGGATTCAGAGTCTGAAAAGGAAAATGAATCTTCAATTTGTTGAGGCTGGCCATCTTCTTTGGCCAACGAACTTCCAGCTAAACCTTCATAAATATTTGAATATAATATATATGACTTTAGCTAAACATTTTTTTTGCTGAAACACTATAACTTAAACCAAATATTGCACTAGTGTTTTTCCAAAAAAATCAAATATTGCTCTAGTAGTTAACATTCATATAAACACTTCTTACAAACAAGTAAATGAGTCAGCAATATATCGGACATGAGGACAGAGACTGATGTAGGAGGATTTCTTCTGTATTTTATTATTTTAGTTAGATTTAGTTTTATTATATTTTAGGTTGATTCCTTATTTTTATATTTCACCTAGGTTAGTTATTTTTATATTTTAGGTAGATTTGTAATTTTTATTTAGCTAGGTTTGTTATTTTTATTTTTACAATCTTTTAGGAGATTTGTTAATTTTAGGGGGGTGTATTGGATTAGGATTTTGACGGACAATTTTAACAAAAAAAGTCTTGAAGATTTTAAAAGATTTTATAGGATTGTATAGATTTTTAGGACTTTTTAAAAGACTTTTTTACAATCAGGATTTTCCAATTTGGATTTTAAAAGACTTTAATGGATTTTATAATACAGATTTTTAAGATTTCAACTGACTTTATGAATTTTTAATATTGAAAAAAACTTTCCATTCTTGGTGAAAAAGAAAAAGAAGTGAATGAAAAAAAAAATTAACGTGAAAAAAACCAGTTGAATGATAATTAACGTGAAAAAACAAGTACATCTCTTCCTTTGATTCGGAGATACAGGGAAAATTTTTTTTTTGAATGGATCATAGATTCATAATATATAAGAAAGAAAAAAAGAAAGAAAGAAAAAAAACAACAACAATAAATTGAAAAAATTAAAATCGATCATAGATTCATAATGTATAAGAAAGAAAACAACAATGAATTGAAAAAATTAAAATCGATGGACAATAATATATATAAACAATATTGAGTACACTTGTATGCATGTCCATTGTCATTCAAAAGAAATCACCATGAAGAAATTTGAAAGAGATTGAACGGGAGTTGATGGTGAAAAGAAAATCATAATATTGATAATGTTCTATTCTGTAGATAGGAAAAAAAAAAGTCTTGAAATATTATAAAAAGTCTCATGGGTTTGGGTGAGATTGTTGGAGGAGTGTTTTGTGTGTATTTTCAACTAAAAAGTCCATCAAAATCCATTGCAAAGAAGAATCCATCAAAATCCATAGACTTTTGAATACCAATAGACATTTTAAAAGTGGTAAGAAATCTCAATTGAATACCAACAGATTTTGTTGCCCTGAAAAAAAAATCTTAATTGTCTTAATTGAATACCACAAGATTTATTTAACTTTTCTAAAAGTCTTGATTGAATACCACAAGATTTTTTTATCATAAAAAAGTCTTTTAAAATCCTATGAAATCCTAATCCAATACACCCCCCTAATTTTTCACTCCTATTTAAGCTAAATTATTGTAGCCTTGAAGGCAGTTTTTTTGATTCAATAAAATTATTCGAGTTTTATCTCAACTTTCGGTGGACTCCGAAACCCTATTTTGACAAGTTTGTGTTTGCGGCTTGTCTTTATCCATTAGGTTTAGCGTTTTGCTAACCTAGCGTTTCCGTTCTGCGTCAGTTGGTATCAGGCAGGTTTCTCCTGTTCTTTTCTAACGTGATCAGATGGGAGATCAACCGGTGACGAAAGCAGAGTTTTACGGTGCCATGACGGCTTTAACCGCGGCCATCACAGCTCTGACAACACAGGTGACAACGTTATCCAACAACAACCGAAACTACAACAGCAATAGAAACAGTAACAACAACAGAAACGGCGACAACAACCGCAACAACCCATCTACTAATGACTCGAGTTCTGAGGATGAGGAAGTTGTGTCCGAAAAGGGAGGTGAAGAGAATCCAACTAGGATAAAAAAAATTGTCTTGTGCAAGTCTGGCGATCCACAACTTGATGTCGACCTACCTGTGGCGGCTCCGTTTAGGCCAGATGTATTTGTGCGAAATCCGGCAACAACCTCACCGCCACTAGAACCTCCGGACACTAGGATGCAGGCGGCGACTTCCATCTCAGCAAAACCTCCGCATCACAACCGTCACATTGAACTCAAGGATTTGCTTATAGATCGGGTTCAATTCGGATTTTACCTTAAATTTTATGGTTTAGGCACTAGCTCAAACATGTTAACTGAGTTGGGTCAAATACCCTTTTGTGATAAATTTCAAATTCTGTGTTCTATCTTTGAGCAATGGAACCCCGGTGGTTATTTGGATGTGTTGACACGAGACAGGTCCTCTCACTTAATTCAATGGGATCCAGGAGGGTGGTCTCTTGTTCATTGGAGGAGTCAACCTGCAAAGGAAGCTCTTTATCAAGACGAGAACTCGGGGTCGAGTTCTTTTGAGGTAGAGGAGTCTGATGTAGGAGGATTTCTTCTGTATTTTATTATTTTAGTTAGATTTAGTTTTATTATATTTTAGGTTGATTCCTTATTTTTATATTTCACCTAGGTTAGTTATTTTTATATTTTAGGTAGATTTGTAATTTTTATTTAGCTAGGTTTGTTATTTTTATTTTTACAATCTTTTAGGAGATTTGTTAATTTTATTTTTCACTCCTATTTAAGCTAAATTATTGTAGCCTTGAAGGCAGTTTTTTTGATTCAATAAAATTATTCGAGTTTTATCTCAACTTTCGGTGGACTCCGAAACCCTATTTTGACAAGTTTGTGTTTGCGGCTTGTCTTTATCCGCGTTTTGCTAACCTAGCGCTTCCGTACTGCGTCAGAGACCAAGAGGTTTAAGGAGCAGATGAACACAGAATGATGTGATCCGATGACAAAACAAGTATGACTAGCTAGTGCTATCTGTGATATTAGCTAGCAACATAACATTGTTAGTTTTTCAGAGAAGGTGAATATGATCTACCATTTAAAGCGGCACAATCAGGAACACAATGTATTAGATATGGATGATTCACAAAGGATCACTCTCCCCTCTACCCCCTTGAGGGCTTTTTAAAGACCTGCTAACAATAATCAAAATAACAACAGAAAAAGCACACCGCTATTAACAAACTGAACAGTCACGTAACAAACTAACCAACTAACTATTGGAATAAGTAAATATTCTTTGTATCTTTTATATTTGGTATATAACTATGTAGGAGCAATAGCCATAATTCTGAGATAATATTGAATAATATCTATACTAACAAGATATTATTCAAAGAGTATATTTATTATATATTTTCTCCGTATTTATTACTAAGAACATTTTCTTCTTATTTACTAATGCAATTTCACCATTTGGGCCTTCATTCCTCAATTGGGTTATATCAATACCCTCTCCTAAAGTCTGAACCGTCGGAATTGGCTTAGAAGTGTAAAGTCTTTTTTCCATGTTGCTTCCCCAGTAACCTTTCTTGTGGAATAGTCGTTGGAAGCAGAATCCTTACCCCCAGATCCCACTGTTGGAAACTTGACGAGCCAACTTTGGATAATCTGAGTCATCCGCACAATTTTCGCCATACTGCATTGTGGTGGCAGCCTACAAATACTGTATTCCACACAATCAATCAAAATCCGAAAGCTTGTCATCATATCAAAATAGACCACAATTTCAGTTTTTCCTTTGAGAGCTTGCTCTTTGTCAATTTCCCAAGATAGGCATTCAGTATTTCCCCGTCCTTCACGATCTGTGAAAACTATGTCCCAGGTGTCTTTTTCAATATCCAAAGCCCATTGTGGGAGGGAAATCAATACATCACTTGAATCATTCCCTCCACATTCATGAAATGCCTAACCAGACCACACATTTCTGTGGGCTCCAAGCCTGACCTTCAACAATAGCCCCCCAACAATCCACAACAACACCATCAAAATTTAAGTACTTTGTATGGATTAGCTCCTGCCTAATGCCTTCAGGATCAATCAACTGGAAAATTTCTTAATAATACCAGCTGGAAGTTTTATGTAAACAGGAACATAAGGTGTGCAGCTGATGTCACTTTCATGCACCCCAAAATGAATATCTTGCATAAGCTGATCAGCCTCCAAGCAGTCAAATGAATTGATGAGGCTTACACTTGCATACTTTCCATTTCTTGAGTCCCTTTCTGCAATTAAAACAGAACCAATAGATGCAGGCAACAAGCATTCATCAATTCTAATTACTGGTGGCTGATTCTCTAGCATTTCCATAACAGAACAAGTTCTCAAAGAACCACCAGATTGTTGACTTTCAACTGACCTATTTCTGGCTCTCTGAATACCCCACGCGGTTTGGGCACCGACAGTTCTGCTGAATCTCTCTCTTCGAGCGATGGGCTCGTCTGAAACGCAAACATCAGTGGCGTTCATGCTCTCAAGTCTTCTCCTATCCACCTTCTCCCCTATTTGTAGTGGTTTCAACATCTCTTCGCTCTCATCGTGCTTTTTGACCCGTTTAAGAAACTCTTCCCACAGCCTCTCATTCACGTTCTTCAGATCTACTGTTATGTGAGCCTCCGCAGATGTGAGATTTTGTGATGCTTTGTTTTCCTTCTCAGATGAAATGTTTCTCCCTCCATCGTCAATCGGAATTTCCTCGCCACCCTCAGTTAGGCTGTTATCCTGATTTATTCTGCTTAACATTGCAATCAGCTTCCCAAAATTTTCTTGTTCCTTCGTCTGTATCTTTTTCAAATTTATATCCATGTTGGTCATTTTATTATAGAGAGCATCTAATCTTGCCTCCATAATTTATGTCGTTTGTCTTCTCCGTAAGCACTGATCCCAAAATAAGAGATAACAATGGATAAATAGTAACATCTTATTGATAATAATAGTATGATAGTAGTAGAGAGTTTCTCTAACTACTCCCAGAGCAAAGCTCAGACACAACTTAGAGTGGAATCCTTATTTACTACAAAAGCAATTTCACCATTTGGGCCGCCCTCATTCTTCAATTGGGTTCTATCAATCGGTTTGTGCACTAAATCCAGCCAAAACCAGAAGCAAGAAGTATGTCATTCCTAAACTGACCATATACCATTGGTGAGAATGGCAAAGGCATTTGAAGAATACATGTTCTCTACAACAAAATCTAATTTCATAAGAATAAAAGAACCCTGAGAAGCCACTAGTCCTATGCCTACTAAAAATCAAGCATCCAAATGTTGTTGAGACCTCTACTACCCCCCTTCGCTATCGCAACAGAAATTTCAACACGATCAAAACATCAACCCCAATTTAAAACCTTAGTCACAAACAAGTTAGTTGTTAATGATAAACTCTAAGATCACCCTCACCACAAAACCAGTTTCACCCCTCCCCTGACAAATTATCAACTAGCATTTACCTAAAAATAATTGCTAGATCAAGTAACACGCTACACACATAACCATTTTAATCCAGATAAAGTTGAGCTTACTTCACAATACAACAACAGAAAAATGAATCATACAAAGAAATATAAGAATGTACATAGAAGACATACACACCATCATGAGAAGAAACAGCATTTAGAGGATGCCCATTTGAGGATCTGAGCTGAAAATGTTTTCTACCCTTCTTTCCATGTTGGTTAATCCAAGAAAAACATAGTGTGGAACATGTTTTTGCAGAGAATTTAGTACATAGTTTTGGTTCATTCCTAGATTCATAGGAAGTAACAATGGTTGAAGAAAAACCTAGTACACTTGCCATGCAACAATTTGTGTCTAAAGAATTCACAGCAAAACTATGAGATGTGAACTTAAGGAGCAAAACAAGGAAACAAGAAAGTAAAAAATCTAAGAACAGAAACAAGTGAATTCAAGTTATGTACAGTTTAGAAATTTGGTTTATATAGTTAATCGTTTGAAATATTAAATGTAAAAAAAAAAAAAAAAGAAATGGATAAATGTTTCAGTGTTATGAATGTGACATCTTACCAAAATTGCCCTTTGAGTTAGTGAAGCGGTCAAATGAAATGAAAACAAATGAGGGGTTGCTTTGTAAAGGCATGACAAAATATCTTGAATGAGAGGCCCTTGTTTTTTCTACTAATTTATTTTCTTGACAGAAGATGCAAAAAAATTAATACTCTTTTTATCATTATAAGAGAAATTTTATTTTTCAGGTTCATTAAAAAATTAAAAAAAAATAATCTTAAAACTAGTGGGAGTAGGTGTGAGTCAGTGTGACTCTAATTTAGCATTCAATGAACATAAGAAGACTAGAAAAAAATATGATATCATACACTTTTCACTCATAGTATGGATATTAAGGTATGTAAACAATAATAAAATAGTAAAAAAATATAACTTTGTTGTATTTTTTTTAGAAAATTATGTTTAAATAACATTTTTCGTTACACAAATAGTGAAAAATGAATTCAATTTAGGATCTATTTGACGAGAGACCGAAAACTAATCTATAACATCTGTTTTATATAGTTCAGTTCATAAGCTAAAAACCTGTTTCATAATAGTTTTTTCATCATAAATTTATAATTTATTTTAATTTAAAATAGGAAAATGCTAAACAGTGCCATCGGGGCACTAGTTAAGCATGTTAAAATAGAAATTTTGTCTCGAAATGCGTGCATTCAATGCCTCAAAAGTATAAAAAGTTGTCTTTTCAATATAAATTTTATTTTTTATTTCCTTTTTAGGTATGCTTAACAAGTGCCTCGGGGACACTGTTTAGCATGACCCTTTAAAATAATATAATTATGTTTTAGAATGCAAAACATCCACTTTTACCCTTTATTATTATTATGTCCTTTTTTTATATTGTTTTTTTATATATTAATATTAAAATCAAAATAAAAAATATCATTGTAAGGTAATCATTGTCAATGTTGTCAGGTAATCATTATCAATGTTTCTTGCTAGTGTTAGCGTTATCGTATCTAAATCTCAATCGTTCAATCAGATTGTGATTCCAGATTATATTGACATCAATATTATCTCAATTATTCAATTATATCGCAATTATTAATTACACTGACATCAACATTATTTTATCTAAATATCAGTCATTCAATCATTTTTTACTTTTGGTTACGAACCAACTTGATTGTCATTGAGTTTCCATCCGACATTTCGAACAAGATTCAAGGACTCGTTAGCAATAAGACAAACCATACCCCACCTACAACTAGGGGTGATCGCGGTGCGGTTTGGTTCGGTTTTGAGCATAAAAGTCATCCTAACCGCGAGATAAAAATGCATGCGGTTCGGTTTGGTTCGGTTGATTTTTAAAAAGTCATCCAAACCAAACCAAACCAAACCAATGCGGTTTGGATCAGTTCGGTTGGTGCGGTTTAAAACATAACGATTGTACCGAACAATTTTAAGCATAAAAATAAAATAAAAAATTGAAGTTCCAAAATAACATTGTAGTACCAACAAAAATTATTTATCCAAAATAACATTATAGTAACTTACAATTTTAAATATATAAAAAAATTGAATTTTCAAAATAACATCACGGTACCAATAAAATTTGTTTATTTAAAATAACATTACAACACCAAAATAAAATTTCAGTACAAAAAATAAAAACAACTTGAAGTTCGATTAATTTGGTCGACTGACTTGGTAATTGGGCATGTATATTGGAATATAAATATATTTTCTTTTACGATATTGGAATATAAATATATAATAGTAACTTAATGCGGTTTTTGCGGTTATCCGCGGTTTTTGCGGTTTTTGCGGTTTGCGGTTTTGCGGTTTGCGGTTCAGTAAGAAAGTCATCCAAATACATCCAAACCAAATGCGGTTTTTGCGATTTTCGGTTTGGTTTGGTTCGATTTGCGGTTTTACTTTTGGATTGGTTCGGATACGATCACCCCTACCTACAACAATAAAAACATCAATTCTGGTAAGCTAAAACACTTCAACATCTATGGTAATCAATAACTAAACTACCTTTATTATCTTTGGTTAATCAAGTTTTGAGGGGTTAACCTCTCCCAACAAATGTTTCTCCATACGCACCGGCCGGGGATCGAACCCGGGACCAAATGGTTAAGGGACTCAAGTATCTACCACTTGTGTTACACTATGTTGGTAAATTGTTAGTTCACGTTGATGCTCGATCAATTTTAAAATGAGGGATTAGATCTAAATTATGATAAAATTGATCTCTTCAAGTGCGGAATTGAATAGATCTCCATATACTTACGAGGTACAAGCAAACATTTCACCAAGTAACCTATTAAAGGAATTGTCCTAGTCCGTAAGACCTAGCCCAACCGAGACCTTGCAATTATGAGAGCATTACAACCGAGACCTCGCATTATGAGAGCATTATATGTGAGTTTCGCTTACCATTTCGTCTATGGACCTAAATTTACAACCTCAAACAGACCAACCATCAAAATGTGAACCATGAAGGAATTGTGAACGGAAGCTTTTGCTTCAGATAAAAGCAGAAACTTATATTTATATTTGATGATGTTTCCCTCAACTATGAACTTGTGTAATTTTCCAAAAGTTATTTTACTAGCAAATTATCGTCAATGCAATTGCATTTGTTAAGAATGATCCCGTTCATGATTCATTGATTCAGAATTATTCCTTAAGATAATGATTCATTGATTCAGAATTATTGCTTATGCATACTTCTCATTAGTTTCATGTTAGATAACCATTGACAAAACAAATTCATTTGAATATTAACCTTCATCATTTCGGGTCTTCGAACTTTTAAAGCAATGTTACAGTCACTGATAAGTACATTATTACACGAATCCAATATATCAAAAAGAAAATGGTGTCAAATGTCAATGCATAAACAAACAAACAAAAATAAGAGTTCAACAACAGATTCTGTATGTTCAAAATAATTGAATAAAAGACATCATTGTTTCATGAGGTAGTGCACTGCAGATAACAGAAAAACAGAGTATTAAAGATATCACAACAAATATTCAACCACGTACAACACATTCTCATCGATATAAACGATCCAGCACAGATAAGAAATACTTCCTTCAATATCGAATAACAGATCAGTCAATGTACATCATTGCAACTGCTAAATATCAAGCATACGTTTGAATGTCAAACCATGTTACCCCATGAAAAAACAGGATTCACTCACTAATTCCTGTATTTGAGAGTTCTTCAATGTTCATCAGTCTTTTTTATTACTATCATCAACAAACCTAATACTCCTTCTCTGTATGATAATTGTTCACGAAGTTTCTTGCAGCCTATACATTGTGATTTCCTGCTGCTTGAAATATCGCCTGTCCTCTTCATCAACCAACACAAGATTCAAAAAGTACTTCACACTGAATTTGTTATTAATGTTGTGATGAGTCGGCGTCAGCTCGTAAGGACTAAGGAACAGTCTGATTGGTATTGACTCGCCTGTAAGAGCAACCAAGCATTAGTCAGTGCATTTATAGGCAATAGGCATATATGAAATAGTTTTTACTACAGGGTTAAGCAGAAAAATTCTGTGATAGATGGGTTATGCTAATTGCAAGACTATATAAGCAGAACATATTTTTTTATTGTTGATCCATGTCCTAAATTTTTTCGACAAAAGTTTAGTTAATGTTAGCCTAAATTACCTTTTTTATCTATGCTTGGGAGCAACTATATAATGTTAGACTAATATTAGTCGTATTTACTTATATTAATTTTTTTTTTTCATTTAGTTAAAATCAGCATCTTTGGCAGATCACTTTAGCCTTTACCTTATTTAGTTTTTTTATTCATCCGATTTAAAGATTAACCTACCTCTTACAGGA
This sequence comes from Trifolium pratense, assembly GCF_020283565.1. Classification (NCBI taxonomy): domain Eukaryota; kingdom Viridiplantae; phylum Streptophyta; class Magnoliopsida; order Fabales; family Fabaceae; genus Trifolium; species Trifolium pratense. The sequence goes on along the minus strand of NC_060063.1, from coordinate 46,170,958 downwards.
GCACCATCCATCAACTCAAATTTAGCCAGTGTTTCTGTCTCCACATGGGTGTTGGTCCCTGATCCTGTTGACTCTCTGCGTCTTATCTCAAGATCCATATTTTTTATCTTGATTCTAACAAGTAAAAAGTATATCTTGCCAATGATAACATCTTTCAAATGATACCTGAAAAGTAGAAATTCCGGATAAGTATTTACAACTCTCTTGTCCTTTTCACCTATAAATTTATAAAATATAAATAAGTTGGTGAGAAGAATGTTCTCTTCAAATATAAGGCATGTACACCATTAGAGTTTGACAAAAATATCTTCGGTGCACATACATGCCTAATTATCTTAGGATTGTTACTTGGTTATAGTAAACCAAGTTAAACGTAATATGTAAGTCGGAGTAAGAAAACACGCCAATATAACCAAACAAGATAAAGCAACAAGTAAATTTCATATTTCAAGCTGTAAGCAGAAATACCATAGGATACAAGTTGGTAGTAATAAAACAGTAAAAGACAAAAAGTAGACAAAACTCCAGCCAAATGGGCCAATCAAAATATTCAACTTACTTGCTTTTGTTGTACTCAAATTCAATATGCAGACAATCTTCTATTCCAACTTCCATCTGTGCAAGGTATAACACACTGCTAAATATATAATGAGGAAGTAAAAACGGCTAATAATAAAGTTATGAGGAAAAGCACAAGGAAAAAACTACATGTGCCTACAGATACTTCATCAATGAGTAATTGACAGGAAATGGTTGATATGATAACATAACTTTACTTTTTCATTACTCCAGGGCCGTTATTGTGTTTAATTGATGGAAATGAGCATGTATCATTTACACTATCAAGGCTCATATTATGATAATAATGAATTTTCGCTAGAAAGCATAGAAATTCAATTAGATGTTACTGAGCTCACCTTGATGCTGTTATTAATCGGTGGAAGTGGAGAATAGTTGCGAACCTGACCAGCGATGATAAAAATACAAATTATACCCAAGTGATGAAATAGAATAAAAAGACCTTATCAATGTAATTAACATATACAAATATATGCAAGTATTTTTTTGGGTGTGGGGAAAATATAAGATTATCAATTGGAAAAATATTATAGGTGTGACATGACCATGTACAGTTTTTTTGGGTATGGGGCACAATTAAAAGTATTCTCCAATCTTCACAGCTACATCCAACATAACATTATCCCCAAAATGCAGTAATTTGATAAAATAACATTCAACTTGATATTTTGTCAAAAAAAAAAACATTCAACTTGATATCTCACCATAAATCACAAATTTTATTCAACCGATAGAGAACATACCACAAAATCCTGGTACTCAACTATGCTTCCTGCATAACCACGACTAATGGTCACTTTCAAGACATACCTGGAAATTGCAAATGGATATAAAAACATCACATTATATCATATTCCAGAAAGACTACAAAAAGCACATGAAGAAAACTTTAACCAAGGCCCATGCATCTTCCAATATATGATACCTAAGCCTCACATTCACCCCATTGTATGTCTCATATGGCATTTCAACAGTAGAGAACTCAAATGGATATGTTTTCCTTTCATAGATTTCTCCGGGAACATCTAGCTCTCGTACTGCAAAAGAAAATGCAGTTCTCAACTGTAAGTAACTCAGCATTAAATGAAAAGCTAAATGCAGATGAGTAGAACATGGAAGTGACAGAATACTCAATTACCGAGGGAAGTAAAGTCGTAGAAGTTCCCTCTGTCAAAATACATCTCTGCACAGTGAACCCAAAATCAAAATGCACTTTATATCAGTAGTTGGTAATAAAGTAAAAAGAAATTCAAAGCAAAACTGGAATAACAACTGCATATATAATACAAGTGATGAATGGAAAATCTATTTCCTTTCCTGGTCATTACCAAAGAATATCTTTTAGATACAGATCATCTAGGAGGAGACCGGGGGGGGGGGGGGGGGGTATTGAAAGAAAACAAATTCTCATATTGTTTTGACAAAAGTGAAATTGAAGCCTCACAGTTGGGCAGCCCATCTTTCCCCCATATATATATAAGAATATAAGTAATTCACAATGAACTGTAACATGTCAACTTCAAAGCTATAAGAATTAGGACTGCAACCTTTCAGTATAATTATTCAATGATGTACAGAAATGGATCATTTTATGCTTTATCCCGAGTCAAATGAATTAACTAATGAAAATAATGAATACAAAGTTTGAAGCAGCATACACACTAAATGCAAAGAAACAAAACAAATTCAAAAGCGGAAGGATTACTCAAGTACAAACCTATCTGTCCAAGGAGCTCAACTTTTATCCCATTGTGATCAATCTTCTTCCCTTGCATTGGTTCTACTGTGATCTAAACATGGCAGCAAATACAAAAATAGTCAACACAATAAGCCTCATCAGACAATATATCAAAAGTGATTGCAACAATAACATCATGAGTTTAAGATAAATTTAATGAAATAATATACCTTTCCAGCAATGTTTTCTTGACTATGGAAAAGTGGGACTGTAACTGTTTGTCCATTTTCTTTTTTAAATGGAACCTTAAAAAAGACAAAAAGAATGTCAACCAAAATGATCTACATTGCACTAAAATTATAGCTAGTGAAAGATTCAAAATCATTAACAGTGCAAAAATAAATCTCAAACTATGTTAAAATTTCGCTACTTGCAAAGAAAAAGTGAGGACAATATGAAATAAGAAATTCTGAACATGTTTAAGAAAAGAAGATAGTCAGCAATACAATAGTCAGAATTTTCTAAGGTACAACCAATCTCTATATGCAATGAATTCTATTGCTATGCGGAAAGCAGAACATTAGTAATATTCTATTTTCAACACTTCCCCTCACTCTGGACAGCGGAGAGCCGGAGACCAACAATTATCTAGCTTGTTATGGATATAAGAAATCCTTGGTTCCCGAAGACCTTTGGTGAGCAAATCTATCAACTGAACATTTGAGTTGACGGGATGTGACAAATTAAGAAGAAATCTTCTCACAAATAAAATAGCAATCAATCTCTATGAGCTTAATTTGTTCATGGAAGTTTGATTGGATGCAATGTATTTCAGTAGTTGCCTAATTATCACAAATTGTCTCAATAGGTCCAATCTAACAAAATTTATACTCTTCAATGAGTAGTTTCTCAGAAATTGAGTGCACATGAAGTTAAGAGTCATAGCTCAACATTTTGCTACAAACATCAGTAAAATGAAATTGAAATAAATAGTCAATCAGTTCCTCCATGATAGGAATGTTGGGATTGATAAAAACTTGATGTCGGGTATTTTCAAAATCCTTATTTACACTATGAAGAACAAAAATCAGGTACATTTGATATATCTTATCTATCACCTTTTGAGGTCACTATTGGTCAGAATTGTCCACATTTGTTGAATAATTGACCGAGCTTTGTTTAAATAGGAAATTAAATCATGATCTTCCATTTGAAGAGTTGCCAAATTATGAAAAAATCATAGAGATGCTGAATGTCATTAGCATAAACACTCTTAACCTTATCTCAAATCTTATAACAAGAAATATAGGAATGAAAGTGAACTAGAAGTGACGGGTCAATTGATTAAGGATGCATATTGATAGTCAGTATTTTTCCATTCATCCTTAATGAATTGTCGACTCTTTCAACTTGAGTTGCCAAATGATCATAAATTCCCTGACCAAGAAACCAAACTTTGACAGCAAAGCACCAGCCCAAGTAATTTTTGCCATTAAATTTTTCAAAGGTAATAGATAGAGTTCTTGAAAAGGCAAATGAAAGGGGACTTCTCTGATTTTAAATTCTATTCTGATAGTTCAAATTATTCCATGGGGTAGAAATGAAGGCTGAAACGGTAAACTTTAAAGAGCAAACTGCAGTGGGAGTCTAGGCACTTAGAATGATTGTTCAAACTAGGAAGAAAATGATATATGAGAATGAGACCAAATATAGGCACAGGCACAGCAGATACTGACGAGTATTATAGTAGGAGCAATGAGATCTGACAATGGGAGGGCAGTGTGTGGCTTTCAAAAGCAGGTTGAGACAGTAAACAGTTGTGACACGTGGAGACACATGAGAAGGTTTCTAGACACAACTTTGGGAAACAGCCTGGCGAAGGAGAAGCACACTTGATAGGGCTTTTCGGACAAAAAACTTGTCGGCAGCAGACAGTGACCGTAAAAATAGCTTATGGCAGCTGGAGAGATAGCAAAATTCAGAGCTAAATTTAGCAAAGACTGTATTATGCAATGAACAGATCAAACAAGAGTAGAATCAAACCCACTTTGAGTCTAATAACAACTAGAGAGGAAAAATGAACCAATTGCTTGAGTAAAGAGTCAAGCCGATATTAATATATACAAAATGAGTGCAATTTACGGAAAGAAAAATTATAACAATCATAATTTCCCAAAGATAAAATAATCTCAATACGTAATGAACTATACAATATATAATATAATATGAATTCTAATTCTTTCTACTTGAAAAGTGTAACATTAATTAAATTCCATTTCCGACACTCTTCGTTAACTCTTCATCAACCACAGTATGATATACCAAAATTTCATGATTGAAATGAAAATAAACAGTAGCTCACCTGCTTTCGGTTTTTTCCATCGTTAAACGTAATCAAGACATTACATGCAGGCTTGAAAGCTCCAAGAAGATAATTCTATTGGTTCCCAAAACCAAGTGTAAAGGATCCCACCCACCACCAAATCAAGTGAATCAAGGTTAGAATTGATGAACACTAAACATCAAGTACAAAATCAAAACACAAAAACCCAATTAAACAAAACTCACCATACTGTTCACAATTCAATCTTCAACTATCTACCTGTTAAAAAACACAAATTTCCAATCATAAATTGCATTGACACAAAATCAAGATCTTCAACCCTCAAAATACACAAATCAAGATCATTGGGTCTCTAATATGACACTCAAAATCAATTTTTTCCTAAACTATGAAAAGATCGTAGTTATCCCCTCCAAAACCCTAAAAAACAAAATCAAAACGAAATTGAAGAAATACCTGTAGCGTGCGATCACGCGGATAAGTTTTGAGAATGCAAATCAATGAAAGGAAAGAGTAGAGGAATTGAAGAAAAGCATGATTTGAAGTGAATCAATAGCTGAGTTAACCCTAACAGTAAACACGTCGGAGGAAGATGGAGTTGCGGTGGCTTCTTCTCTTTCTCCTGAATTTCCAATGTTTAAACGCCTTGTCGTTTTTAACTCAGTGTGAAAATGTGAATGCTTTTCTTTTTTCTTTTCCAAATTGAAAGAAAGTTATTTTTTTTTTAAACTATAGTCCTAATTAATCTCTAAATATCATTTTCTCAACAATTTAGAGTTATAGCTTATTTTAGAAAAAAATCACTTTTTTTATAATAATAATTACTTTTAATTATTTTGTTATAGATTTTTAAAATAATCAAAAGCTAAAAATAATCAGAAAACAGTTAAAAATGAGAAGCTACTATGAGTAGCTTATAAAATAATAGATTTTTTTTAGAGGAGAGAGAAAAGAAATGTTAAAATAAGAAAGTTATTTGTAATTAAAAAAAATCACTTTTATAAGTTGTATCCAAACAAACTAAAGATTATTTTATTTAAAAAAAAATAATTTTTATTATAATAAACAAACACAAAGTAAATTCAACTTTTCTAAAAATCTCTAAAAATTAATCTCTAAATTATTTTACATCAAAATCACTATTTTTTTAATTTGTAACAAACGGACCCTTGATAATAAATTACCATTAAAATTAATTATAAAATAAACTAGTATTAAAATTAAGAGTTAAATTTTTTTAGTTTCTATAAATTATTAAAATTTGTTTTTAATTCCTATATAAAAAAATATATATATTTTGGTCACTACAAATTTTTTATGCATGCAATTGCTGCCATGTTTCAAAATTAGAAAATTTGTATAATTATGCTTAAATTTTTGAATATTTTTTCTCAGACATATTTATAATTAAGTATTTTTTATCTAACTGTTTAATCTCTAAAATATCAAAATCAACTAAAAATTCTTAAATTGTTTTCACATCTAACTATTCAAGGTTTGTTTAAATTGACTTAGTTTTTTTTTTTTTTTACTTTCACTACTAGTTTAATCTGATTCGGAGATCAATTTTGGCATCAATTTGTTCCAGCCTCCTCCAATTGTAGTTGTAGCGGATCGAACTTTAGTCATCCCTACCAAGTTCAGCGTCAATCACTACTGAATCGTGTCACTCAATGACCTTTTATTTGATGTCAAATTTTTAATTATATATAACTCCTAATTTTCTTAAGCATCTTTAAATTTGATTTTTCATCTTTAAAAACCTCACAATTAAATTGAGGTATTTTCAAGTTTAAGGATGACTAGTGTCTTTGTTATCTCCTTTTGTCTTTTGAAATCATGATACAAAGTCGGTGTGAATACTAGTGTCCTTATTATGAATTAGGATTCTCTCAATTTCTAATTATTTCTATTTCTTCCATTAATATATAGTTTTTTGGAATATAAATGCAAAAATATGACATTAAGTGGGTCCAAATATCTTTTATACACCTCAAAACATTTAAAAACTTTTGTAATGGAAGAAATGGAAAGATTAGGAAATGGAGAGGATCTCAACTTCCTTATTATCTGCTTCTGTCTGTTAAAATAAGGGAATTTTTTTTAATAAACTAAATTAGTCTACCCAAATTGACAATAGAGTGAATCGAACCTGACACCTCAACGAGTAGCACACTATCATGTCTCAAGTCAATATCACCGGACCAAATTATAAGGAAAAAAAGTCAATTTTTTTTTGTCCCAAAATATAAGAAAAAAAATCATTTTCAAGAATGTTTTTCTCTTATTTTCATAAAATTAAATGCAAATTACATTTAATTTTCTCTCTTTCCTTTTTTCTCAATAAACAACAACCAATAAAAATTGTTTTTACATCTTCCTATGCAACTTATTCCAAGGAAAACCCACAAAAACATATTTCAAATTCTCATATTTTATTTTTTCTTAATAAGTGTGATTTTTTTATTTTTCCATATAATTTGGGACGGAGGGAGTATATAATCAATTTTTTTTTTGAGACAAATTTGAAGAGGATTCAAACATATATCAATATATGCAATTTTTGTTGTCATAACTATTTTGGATGTGTGGGCTGGTGGAACATGATACAACAACACATTAATTAATAATAATGCCGAAATTACTGGTACAATTTTTTCTGTGTTGCAGGTTCTTGGAACAGCTGAACGCCCTCTCCTTGCAGCGTTGTTATGGAGTATATGGCAGCAACGAAACAATAAAATATGGAAGAATCGTAGTGAAACACTACATGTGGTGTGTGACCGAGCAAGAAACTTAATCATGGAGTGGAATGTAGCACATGAACAACAACGACGACGAACCGTTCCGCAACAACAACATGTTGACTCGGCATGGTCAAAACCACCTGTAGGAAGATATAAGTGTAATGTTGATGCTTCTTTCTTTGTAAGGTGCAATAGGACAGGGATTGGTATTTGTATCCGAGACGATCAAGGGAGTTTTGTCCTTGCAAAAACTGAATGGTTTTCCCCCATTCTTGATGTCGACACCGGAGAAGCGGTAGGTTTGCTCTGTGCTTTGAAGTGGGTCTAAGAGTTGCAATTGGAGAATGTAGACTTTAAACTTGACTCTAAGAATGTTGTTGCAAAGTTTCATAGCAAAGCAAGAGATATTTCTGGGTTAGGAAATGTCATTAAAGATTGTCAATATATTCATAACTCTCATTTTAGAAATTCTCGGGTTGAGTTTGTTAGAAGACAAGCCAATAAGGCCGCTCATGTATTAGCAAATGTGGCCTCATCTCTAGCTAGTTTCCACATTTTCATTGATATACCCTCTTGTATCGATTCTATTATTGGTAATGAAATGTCATGAGTTTCCTTCTGTAAAAAAAAAACTATTTTGGATGTATATTTTCAAAATAGCCCAAACCATTATGACTCTAGGATCCCAAAACAGACAGATTCAGGTCACAATTCGTAAGATTCGAAACACCTTTTTAGGAGCTAAAATGCAGGAATGCATAAACAGTGAAGAGTTTGGAACGCATAAATGCAGTAAAGAGTTGTTTTATTTTCCACGTACAACCTTCATCATTCTTTGTGAAATTTTAGTGAATGCTCTATTCTTTCTCTTCCAAACTTACGAATTTGTAAGAATCAATTTTTTTTGAAAAGGTTGTAAGAATCAATTGTTTTGTGTTGTTGATGGATTTTCAAGTGTTGAAATTTTTAGAGATTTCAATTTTGAAAAGAAACCCGCAAAAAAAAAAATTGAGTGTTTTTTATTTTAATTTGATTATTTAGGTTTAATTTGTGATATTTGGTTTGTTTAGGTTGTAATTATGAAGATTATGATTATGATTATGATGCTTTTATGTGTTTTTTGACAAAATGATGCTTTTATGTTAGTTTGTGGCTGTGGTGTTGCACTACCAATTTTTATTTTTTATAAAAATGAAAAAGGATCCAATTTGGATGCTATGTTCCGAAGTGTTACAATTTCGAATCCTGCAGAAGTGCTCTAGAGGATAATTTCGTCAATTTGAAAGGTTTGTGAGGAAAAAAAAAACAATTTTCTTATAACTAAGAAAGAAAAAAAACAATTTCGAACCATATGTCTTATGCAGCTAGGGAGGTGCTCATTAAAGCAGTGGCACAATCTATTCCTACTTATGTTATGAGTTGTTTTAAACTTCCTGATAGTCTATGCGATCACATTGAGAGCATGATTAGTAAGTTTTGGTGGGGCAGTAAACATGGGGAACGTAAAATTCACTGGGTGGCTTGGAAATCTCTTTGTAAGGAGAAAAAGGAAGGAGGTATGGGGTTTAGAACCATCAAAGAATTTAATTTAGCTATGTTAGCTAAGCAAGGGTGGCGTATTCTACAAAATGAAGAAAGCTTGCTTACTAGATGCTTGAAAGGAAGATATTTTCCTAGAAGCAATTTTCTACATGCAACCTTAGGATATAACCCAAGTTACACATGGAGAAGTATTTTTCTAGCTAGATTGGAGATTATTGATCATGCTGGTTTATGGAAAGTGGGTGATGGCCAGAGCATTAAAATTTGGGAGGATAATTGGTTACCGTTCCAACAAGGTTACAAAGTTTGGTCCCCTAAGCCAAATAATTGTGATCTTGTGGTAGTAGCAGATTTATTACATGATGAACACGGAGGCTGGAATTATCAATTGATTAATGACACTTTCCTTCCTTTTGAAGCACAACAAATTAGTCAAATTCCTCTCTCTTTCAATAAACCACCAGATTGCTTTATGTGGGGAGCCAACAAAGCCGGTGAGTTCTCTGTCAGGTCAGCTTATAAGTTCTTAAAGAAACGATATGAAGTGGTAAATTCCAATCAGTCCATCTTGCCTCAAGAGAGTTCCATCTGGTCTAAATTATGGCAAATTAAAACTATTCCAAGACATTTGCAATTGATGTGGAGGATTATTCATAACAGGTTACCGGTAAGAGAAGCTTTGTTTAAACGAGGTGTAATTTGCTCCCCACTTTGCTGCTTTTGTGATGGAGCGAATGAGTCAATTGATCATTTATTTATGGGTTGTGACTGGACGAAAACAGTGTGGTTTGCTTCAAACTTGGGTGTTAATTTTGCTGCTTATTGTGAGGCCACAATCTCATTTAGTGAATGGGTGAGCAAAGTTATCATGCATCAGGACATAGAAGTTGTGCAATTGGTGTTATCTATATGTTATGAAATATGGAAGGTGAGGAACACACGGTGCTTTGAAGGAGCTGAATTGCCTAATGCCTTATCTTGTTGGAATAATGCTCATAAGTCCATTAGTGAGTTTAATTCCAGAGCTGATATGCTAACTCAGTCTATAATGCATCCCATTCCAATGCCGGACTCCGCAATTCGATGGACTTTACCCGAGACAGATTTTTACAAGCTTAATGTGGATGCTGCAGGTCCAAATAATGATGGTAATTGGGGATTGGCTGCAGTTATTCGTGATGCAGACGGATGTGTTGTCGCAGCAGCTTGTTGGTACTTGCCGGTATTACCACAATCTGATGTTGCTGAAGGTCTGGCCTTGCTTAAAGGAATGGAATTTGCAAAGGATTTGTTGTTTCGTAAGCTAACTATAGAATCAGATTCCTCGAATGTCATCACTGCTATCAATAAGTCTCAATATCAACAATCTTATTTGGGAGCAATAATTGAAGACTGCCGAAGTTTATTTCCAAGTTTTAATAATTTAAATTTTTTTCATATCCGCAGAGTAGCAAATCAAGCTGCCCATTACCTAGCTAAATTTGCTATTTCTTCTTGTTCTGATTTTATTTGGATTGAAGAAACTCCTTCCTGTATTTCCGCAGTTGTGGCTCTAGATTTATTGCCGCTAATTGATTAATAAAATCAGACACTTCAAAAAAAAAAAGAAAGAAAAAAAACTAGGGGCCAACGTTCCTTACAAATGAAGGCCATAATTTTTGCCAAGTCAGCTAAACAACTATCAACGAAAGAAGGGGAACTCATACTCCTACAAACGTATTCTTACCCCCACAAAATTAGCAAAATTCAAATTTATCAATGATATTTTAAAAAAATATAAAACTTTCACCCCTACACCTCCACACATTTGAAATGTATAAAAATTAAGAATAATTTTAAATGTGGAGAAATGTAGAATTCGGGGTTTGAATCCCGATCATTCTAATAATATTCCCGATAGCTTCCATTTGAACTATACTTATGGGACGATCATAAACTTATTTTATTACTTATTAATGATGTAACAATATCACCAAAATGATATTATGGTAGTTGATATATAGCATGACTCTATCACACATAAAAAGAATATAGGTTCAATTCATGTGAAAAAAATTCAATTCAAGTTAAAATTCTAATTGTATCGAGTTAAAAAAAGAACGCCGTAGAGACTAAAGAGGTCCGAATATTAATATTATTATTTGGTCAAATAGCCTAGCCAACAACATTTCACTCCATAAGACGAATAAGTGGTGAATTTAGGTTTGAACTATCTCACTCATGTATATTGCAATATCCTTATAAACTGAGTTATGTTCATAAAGATATAAGTTCATATATTTTATCAGTATAACTTGAGCACTCAGTATTTAGATATTCTCAAATTTTTTTCTCACACATTGGTCATCTGATAATCTTAACCATTGATTTACTTTTCTTGTCTCTCTCTTATATCTTTTGTACTTTTTAAGATTGCCCAACTATTGGATTAAGAAACAAAGAGATAACATGAGAGAAAAAATTGGAGAGAATTCAAATTCGAGCACTCACCATAATTCCATTATGTACACCCATCGCAAGTCCTTTTTTTAGGAGTGCTAATATATAACACTCTCTTTTGAATACTCTCTCGAACACTTATTATCAAATTTGATGAAATATATGTGAATCATACTATTTTATGTGAGACCTATTTTAATGCAAGAGACACATACTAATTTCAATTAATTATCGACTGAGTGTTACAGAAAATGTTAAAAAGAAAGTGTTCCTAACACTTTTTGTTTTAAATTTGCTAGATAAAAAAGAAAGTGGTTTTTATTTTTTCAAAAGTTGAAGTATAACTTATGTAAAAAAAAGAAGAAAAATGAATATAAGTAGCAAGTAGTACATATATGTTGCCAAGTTGGAGATCAATCTACACCTATACTGCTATACAGCCCACAACACAAGTACACAACTGTCCCTTAAACAAAGTCAAGTTATCCTACTTGCCAAAGTTATCCTAAAACAAACAATGAGCTCACAGATAAATTTTCAACACGGAAATTGGTTATTTATAGATTCTTTATATTAATTAATTAATTCATTATTGTGAAATCAAGGGAGACAAACTAAGCAATAATAGAATTTCTAAATTTAGTAAGGAGCTCAACTACTATGACCTCTTTTGTTCCAATCAGGAATCATCCTTCAAATCACAATTTGAAGAACAAAACAATCAATCAATTAGGTCCAAGTAGGGGCAAGACCCATAACTATACACAAGTTGGATTTTCATATGCAATAGATTATTCGTTGATTTGATTTTATTGTATTTTAATGAGAGCTTGGAATTGTGGAAACAAAAGACTTGTGTAACACATCTTATGGAAAAATCTTAAAAATTATGTATCGATGCCGTTCAAATTCTAAAATTCGAGCAATGTAAATATGTTACAACTTTGACCGATGTATCCATAGAGGTGATTTGAAAGTCACATACTAATACAACATTATCGTTATATCGATAAAATTACGACAAATAACATGAACATTGCATGTAATATGCGGGGACCGAGCTTTGAACCATGTTACTATTTCCACTTATATATTCATTTTTAAAGATGAAATTCTAACCACTACACTATTAAACCAGAAAACATATTTAAGGAGCATCGTGCTATTTTGAAAAATTTAGAGACTATAATATATATTGATGAACAATTTATATAAATTTACTAAGTTATCTATTCACTCGGAAAATTATCGCACGTAGATAAAGTAACAATAGCACAAAGACATATTAGTGAATATATTGGAGGTAAATTAAATTAATCACGTTTTGTTCTAGCCGTCGTTATCATAGTCATCATGATTAACAATATCATTAGTTACATTATTTGATAAACTTGATACGTTTAAATAAGACACAATGAGAATTTATAAATATTGTTGGTGACAAATAGTCCTGCCAAAAAAGAAGAATATTGCACGTGCCTAGCAATGTGTTTTTGGAGTGATTATCAAGGGCACGCTTTGGGTTGAATTAAGGAGACAGGACCACTTTCTTAATTTGCTCACTAATCTTAAGAGAATGTTTTTTTTAACATTGGTTAGCTAACAAAGCACACTAATTAAAAAAAACTTTGTTAATGTTCTCCAAGAAAAATGCAGCTTAAATTACTTTTAAAGTGACAATCACTTTCTAGCCCTTTATTTTAATATAATAGGGGATTTAATTTGTAGACCTTTCTGCATGCTAAAAGCTAGTATGGTCACCCATTTCTACGATGTTCACTATCTAATACATTAACATAGCCTCAAATACTTACAATGAATAAGTTAAACTGTTAAAAGAAGTTTGAAATATATTCTTAAGTAAAGCCTCATATGTTTGAGCAACAAATAAGTGAAAGATTATGACTTCCTTTAAGGTTTTTTTTTTTTTTTTTTTTTTATATATATAAATATGTGGTATTTACATCCAATTTTACTAGCTTGGTTGTTCAAAACTCAACGTGATGAAGTTCTGATCTCTTTTCATGATCCAATAGTGATATCAAAGTCAACGATTTGACTAACTGGCTGCTTAATTATATCAAAAATGACAACGGTGGTTTGGTTAAGTGTCATGTCTTGTTGATGGTCGAGTCAGTGGCGGTGCAAGTGCATGTGGAGCTTCTGCTTGAGGGGGAGACTCACATTTGAGGGAGATATATTGTTGATATCTCAAACATGAGTAAACATTTTAAATTGGATTTCATAAATAGGTTTGAATCTCGCTCTTAAAAACTAGCTCATAATATGAGGGTGCTCAACCATGTATACATCCCATCTCAACAACCTGAGAAGCTTAACAACTTGTGACTCATGTACAACTTCAATAGAACTCAAAATTGAGGAAGGCGAAGCTATTGTTTCGGGTTTAAAATAATGGATTTTTCTTTTATAATTTTCAAAATAGATTTTCTAAAATCATTTTTCATTTTTCAATAGTCAAACTCTTAGTATAAAGTGATACCTGCAAAATATGTTTGCACCACTATGCCTCATGAAAATATATTTAAATATAAAAATGAGTTAAAAAAACAATAAATTTGACAGTTGTATATGTGTTTTAAACAAGGTTATCAAAATCGGATCGGACCGGCCGGTCGGACTGTGAACCGGTCATAAAAACGGTTCGGTTTTGAGTAAAAAACGGATAGGAAACTGACCGGCAAAAAACCGCATGAACCGGGGTCGAACCGGGATGAACCGGTGAACCGGCCGGGCGGTTCAAGTGGTTTTGCAGATTTTTTATTTTTTTTTTAAAAAAATAGGGCAAAACGACGTCGTTTTAACTTTTTAAAAAAAAAAATAAATGAAACAAAACAACGACGTCGTAGGAATAGGAAAGATTTTTGATTTTCATCTATTTTTCATTTGGTTTGAATTATAAATTTTATTTTATTTTGACTTATGATATTTTATCTTTTTAATGTGTGAAATTATGAAATATTGAGCAATTATTTATATATTTTTATTTATATATTAATTAAAATATATATTTAATTAAAAACGGTTCGACCCCGATTGAACCCGGTCCGACCAATTGAACCTTGAACCGGTTAGCTCGCCGGTTCGATGACCGGTCCGGTTCTGACAACCTTGGTTTTAAATGACCCGAGGTCCAACGAATTTTAGATAAGAGATGATACTATCTTAAAATTTTGGTTGAGTTTAGTCAAGTTTAACTCTTATATAAATGTTCATAAAGAGAGATGTTTTCAATTATAAACATATTTCTAAGCCTTTTTTTAATCCAAATCCGATTCAGGACTCTCATCAAAATAATTTTATATTTCAATAATCACTTTTACCTCTAAAGTAAACTGCAATGACAGTGATAGAGCACGAATAACACTGTTAACTAAAATATTTGATCATAGTGCCTGTGCACCTGATCAATTATCACAAAGACCAGAAAACATCATCATTAATTAAAATTTTAAACAAAGTCACTATTGATTTGATTATACTCAAAAGTTACAATACAATGAAGATCAGATACATTAATCATTGTCTTTGGTAATTGAATGATTAGAGGTCATAATAATAATAATCATGTTAACCCTGTGAATGATGATTGTTGTGATTAGGAATTTGCATGTGAAAAGAAGGGTTAAAAGAGAAAGCAATACTACTTGGATTACAATCCATTGAATTAACTTTGTTCCCTAAACTTTCAAGTGCCTTAACTTGTGACCTTAAAAACTTGAGATAATTTGCAGCTTCATCAAGCATTGAAGCAGTGTCCATTTTGTTTCCACCAGGAACAATCTTTTGCAAAACCCTAATCCTGTCACTTATTCTTTCCCTTCTATGTCTTGCAGCCACAGTTTGTGGATCATTTGATATCTTAACATTCTTCCTTTTAGGCTTTTTTTCAATCACATCAATATCATCCATTCCAAAATTCACTGGTCTAAATGCTGCAGCTCTATACATCATTTCCTTCATTTGTGCTATTGCTTCTGGATCAGGTTCTTGATCATTTGAAGAAGAATAACACATTGATGATGATGAATTTGGTTGTTGAAAATTTATATTAGTTGAACAAGGTCCCTTGTCACATCTTGGTTTCTTGCTTTTTGGTGGTTTATCAGTGATAAGTCTAAAACCATCTTCAATAGATGAAGAATTATGAATAGTACTTGATTGTATTGCTTTTCTTTGATTCATGAATTGATCTGATGAGCTTTGAGACATTGTTTCATCAAGTTCAATACTGAGTGGACACTGCGTGTCTTTGTTTCTTGTACAATCTGTAGCACTGACACTTCTGATCAAAGATGTGTCTGGTGTCCTCATTTGTGTCAGTGCTTCATAATTTATACCATTTGAACCAACACTTCTGATTGAATGTGTGTCTGATGTGTGTGTATGTGTCAGTGTTTCATAGCCTGTACCATTTGAACCGACACTTCTGATCGAAGGTTTGTCCAGTATCTGTATTTTTGTCGGTGCTTCATAGCTTATACCATTTGAACCAACACTTCTGATTGAACGTGTGTCTGGTGTGGATGTTTGTGCGAGATAGCTTGTACCATTCGAACCGACACTTCTGATTGAAGCCTTGTCCGGTGTTTGTACATGTGTCAGTGCTTCATAACTTGTACCATTTGAAACATTACTACCAGCTTCACCAGAGGAAGTTGCAGTACTGCTGACATAACTAAAGTTCCATAAATTTTTGCAGTCAGAAAATAACTTTGAAATTCCATCATCATCATTTTCAACAGAAGTGTCTGCTGTGTTGCTATTACTAGCTGAAAGCAAACAATCAAAAGAGTTGTTGAGTTGTTGTTGTTGGTGGGCCATGTTGAAATCTGGCATAATATTGTAAGGTGAAATTGACTTATATGATTGAGGTATTAAAGGTTCTTCTCTCCAGCTGGATCCAGCTTTTGATTTGACTGCCATGGTTGTTTCATGCTGTGAAAGGTTTGTGTTTGGCATCACTCTTTCAGAATTTGAATATGTGTTAACAATTTGAACTTTATGCATCTCTTGTATTTGATGAGTAAGAGAGTTTGATATGTTGTAACCTCCATCAAAGTTTTGTGTATTCCACATGATTGGTGTGTTCTCTTCAAATTGTGAGCCATCCCAATTCAAATCATCCATGGATATGATTTTAACTTTTGTGATGAATTGATCCTTGATACCTATAGATATCATGTTAAACATAATATTATATCAAATAAATTAAATAGACCAAGTAGATATTTATCATCTATATAACATCGACACTTCAGATCAAAGACGTTTCTGATGTTTGACACGTGCGTGGTTACACTCAATCACTTTCATTTTTCTATTTTTTTTAAATTGTTACAAGTGTCTACATGTGTAACTCTGTCAGTGTCAATAACGTGTCTGATGTTCATTTCTGATGTCCGTGTCTATATCGGTGTTTCATAATTTATCGTAAGTGCAAAAATGAATTTTGAACAGATGAACTTACCGGATGCAGCTGATATATATAGCTGCAAGAAGAACTAGAAACACCAATCCAAGAGGCCAAAAGATGAGAGAATCCTTGTTTGAGTCTTGAAATGTCAGAAACAAAGCAGAGGAATGAATGCAGCTTTATAACAAGTTGTAGCATTAACTATCTTGTTGATTGAATATTGGTGAAAACTGTGATGCAAGAAAACAAATTATGTCAAATTTTGCAACTGAATTTGTTGATATAGTATTTTATTATGAACAACAATAATATAAGTAAAGTATAGAAGAAGTTATTTTCTTTGAGAAGATAGAAGAATAGATACATAATACATGTAACAAACTAGAGAGAGAGAGAGAGAGAGAGAGAGAGAGAGAGAGATAATTGAATTGTTGTACCTTGAGCTGCCATTGAAGACTAGTAGAGATGCCGTGTGTTTGATGAGATGAAACTTTGTATTGGTAGGAAGAACAAAATGTACATTACATGCTTTTATAATAAAAACAAATATTGGTACTTGTGCAATTACATCATGAAATTGTATAATAAATAAAGCAAGCACTTGAAGATGAATATAAAAAATTAAAGAAGAAGCTATTAAAATATTCTTTGACAGTTTTAGATTAGTATTAGTGGTTTTTGAAAAAGGATAATGCTTTTTCATCAGCTAGCTTGGTGGGTCTGTAAAGCTATTTTTGCAGTATGACATACTGTGAGACTTCAGAGGATTTATGTTAATGCATTCTCAAATTTTTAAGTACTATGTTAGTTTTTTTGGTGTGAAAAATTGATTTAATTTTAATAAAAGTGTATTCAATTTGTAAAATGATTTATATTTGTATATATTCGTAAAAGTGTTGAATAATAAATTTAAATGTAAAAATTACATTCAGATTCAAAACTTGTTTGGAGCCGTGATGGAAAGACACTCGGATTCAAATTTACTGTAATTGTAAAAGCACGTAGTTTGATGCAGTAATTAATCTCAGCCATTCATTTTACATTGAACGGTTTGCATCATATATATATGGGTAAATAGGGTTTTGCCCCTGCAAAATAGGTCAGTTTTGCGTTACCTCCCTGCAATTTTTTTTTTTTGTGATTACCCCCTGTAAAATTAAGATTACATCATTTACTCCCCTCAGTCGATAACATGGATGCTGATTGGACAAAATTGATGATGTGGCACGTACAAGTGGAATTAATTTATTTTATATTTATTTTTTTATTGTCAATTCATTAATTAATGTATAATTATTATTTTTTTAATTTAAAAAAAAACTAAAAAAAAAGAAGGAAAAAATGATAGTAAATTCTATTAACAATTTTTTTTTAATTTCTTTTTCTTTTTGAAAAATTAATAATTATATTAAGTTATTTATCTACGTGGCACAAAAACTTTAATAAAAAATGAATGAAAAACCACACATGCATCCCACGTCATCAATTTTGTCCAGTCAACATCCATGTTGTTGACTGAAGGGGGTAAATGATGGAATCTTCATTTTGCAGGGGGGGTAACGCAAAACTGGCCTATTTTGCAGGGGGTAAAACCCTATTTACCCTATATATATTAAACTGATCTTAGCATTCTATTCAAATCGGACAGTTCATACCGTAACTGCGTTGATGCAGTTACAGTACTAATCTTTTTCCAAAGACACTCAGAGGTGTATTTTTTTAACAATCTATTTCTAGCTTCTGGATTTCACAGCAAATTGTGGCATATTGACGAACATATTTTGAAATTGTTAGATTTTAAGTATGAATAGTTAAGTTTCACAACGACTATAAATGAGAAGAATGTTGAATTTAGAAGATATATGATCCATTAACCTTATGTCTTGAAGTTTTGAGTAGATCATCTTCCTCTCATGTGATCATGAAGCATCAAAATCAACTCTAATGAACATTATCCGAAAATGATGCTACATCTCTGAAATCAAATTTGACATCTTCAAAAGATGAACCAAAGATAAATTAATTGGATATTTTATCCTGTGATTGTTTTTTTTATTCTTTTTAAGTAGGGAAAGTTGTGCCTCTTTTTGGTTGCTTAGTGAAAAGCATCTTTTAATAACAATCTCCTCTTTACAATTTACAAAAGCCTTGTTAATTAATCATGATTTTAATCATAGCTTGTGATTTTTTCACTTTTTACCACAGTACTTTTTATGCATACATATATAATATTAGAGTAAAATTGGACTAGAATATTAAATGTTGAAGTATATTAGTATGCACAATTATATAATTTATATCTTCAAATAAAAAATAGTCTATCCTAAAGTTGGTGTAAAATTTGAATAAAATATATGCATAATCTGAAAGGATTTCATATAATTTGATAGGATTTTGTTTTTTGGGTGTGACTAAACATGATAGTGGAGAGAGGCAGAGAGGACATATATGTTGATAGCAGTGAGATTAGCAAATGACTCATCAAATTGTAGTTTATTTTTTGTTTTAGATTTAGAAAGTTGTTATAATATTATTGAGTCCAGGTAGGGAGGATCAGCTAAGTTCCGATGAGATTCCTAAATTATGTGTAAAGATATTTATACACCCATTTTTTCATAGAGCTACAATACCTTTTTAAAAAAAATAAAAATATTCTCTGGTTTTTAAGGGAGAAAAGTTATAATTAATTCGGTGTTCCCCGCGAGATAAGTAAAATGTAACAAAATATTATTCCACTTAGGAATTGAATTCAAGTTCTCTCGAACGATTCGTTCTTTGGTGAAACTCATTAATCAATTAAACTCAATATTTTAATTACCATGCTATTTTTTTATCTGCAAAGAATAAATTATGCTAGACCACAGTACAATTAATACTCCACTCAGTTAATATGGTGAAAATACAAGGGTTGCTTTAACCATATATAAAAATTAACCGTGTCATTGGGCTCAAGTGGTTAATGAGTTTCACCAAAAAGGATGGATTTCGGGAGAACCCGGGTTCGATTCCTGGATGAAACAATTTCTTGGCCAGACTTTACTTATCTCGCGGCCGAACTCTAGACTACTAGGACCCCTTTTCCCTAGGAACCAGAGGGTTATAAACAAAAAAATAAAAAAATGAAAGCCAAAAAAAAAGATAATTGTACCCAAAAAAATCATTCAACACTGAATTTGTCCAAGTGATAAGGGTCTTGCTCCCATTAAACATGTAGTCAAGGATTCGATTATTGGCTCATGCGTATGGAAACAATTAGGTTGAAAGAGGACAACTCACCTTGCGTATCTCAGAGGTTCCCCAACGAAAATTAATCATCGCTAATGACGGTTGAAACTTCGTACCAAATATATCATGATATAAAAATAAAAAAAAACTATTAATATAGGGCTTTGACCCTCTTTGTAACAAAAAAATTTAATAGAAAGATGAACACTCTAGTACTCAACTTAAATTTATATACTAGAAGCAAAAGTCAATATCATGTCGCATTTTTATATTAATTTAATTTTGTGTAACATTACCAACAATATAAGTTGGGTACTAAAAACTTTATCTAATACAAAAGGATCCCAACTATGTTTAACTCCTATAGTAGAATACATTGCGATCTATAATTATTCCACACTCATAAAAACCAAACAGAGACTCTCGATAGCTTCCACCACCTCCTCTGCTCTAGGCGATTTTGTGAAGAAGATCAAATCATTTTTCTCCTTCCAAATAAACCAAACCTCTTAGTGCAAAATCAAAAGAAATCCATTTTCTCTTTCCTACGCATACGATACTTGTTTAGTCCCCTTCCGATCGCAGTTGTGGGGATCGAACTGCGGTCCTCTCTAATCTCTACAAAGTTCAGCGTCAATCACCATTAAACCAATTAACTATTTGTAATGAATTTATTTTTTTGAAACACTATTGGTAATGAATTTAAATATTTGAAAATGGAGAGAATTATATATAGTAACACTGTAGCAAACTTCACATGCACCCCATGCCATCATTACATGCTACACAGCTAGTTAATGAATTTCCAAAAATAGTTTTTTTTTTTTTCATTGTTCTGGACTAGAACTAATCCAACATCATACCCACTAAGTCCATAATGGTTTGCCCCTCCACATTCATGTCAGACACATGGTGGGACCTCTCCACCAAGATAGAAGCAGATCACTGTTTCTCCCACTATCTAAGGGAAATATCTTGGCAGTCCATCTTTTTTGACCTAACATGTTCCAGCCCAATAAGAGGACCTTTGGTCCAGAGCTGGGAGGCTATATAAGCTCTCCTATACAGGAGAGCTAGGTAACACTATTTATTCACTTAATTATTTTCTCTCTCTTGTATCTCTCTTGCTCTCATTCTCTCTCTAACTTTGGCATTGGAACACCTGCACAGGTACAACCCCCCCCCCCCCCCCTCCCCCCCTTTCGTGGATCAGCTGCTCGACCCGTCATCAACCACCCGCTCAACGGACTACCAACTAACCATCTACCTGTTCTTTTCTGATCAAGATCATTCACCAACCTCTGCAAATCAAGGCAGGTTTGAGAATGTCAACTACTATTTTCATCAAAGAAATCATTTGAGAAAACACACTTTGCAAAGTGTCAGACAAAGCCACCATCACATTCACAGTGACAGTGTAACTGTATGTAAGGCATCAAAGTCTTTTGTACTTCCTAATTGCCAAATTTAAAATTTAATCTATATTTTGTGACGTCAATTTTATGTCATTTCAAACATGTGTAAAAAACAATATAAAATTTATATGTAGGTTTTCCTCTAAAATAAAAAAAGAGATATTACCTTTAAAAAAAGTTGTAAGTTAAAAACTTTTACTATTTGGGAAGACATAAATGATAAGACATTTAACACATAAAATATTTGTAATTATTTTACAAATAAACTCTTATAATTTAAATTCTTTTATAGTAGAGTAAATAATAATTTACAAATGCACTGTACTAGTATTTCTTACTAGTAAAGAAAAACGCTATTGTTCTCTCTCTTTTGAATTTGTATTTTCTTTTTGTTTATAATCCTCTGATTCCTAGAGGAAAAGAGCGAGGTAAGTAAAGTTTGGCCAAAAAATTGTTCCACCAGAAATTAATTTGAATTTTTTTTTTGGTCAAGTAATTTGCATATTTTTACTCTCTAACATCTAGAAATCTATTTATTTTCTATTCAACTCAACAATAAATGTTCCTAGAGATGTTTTCAAAAAAAAAAATGTTCCTAGAGTTATTTTCAAAAAAATTGTTTGCTCTTACTCATCTTTGCTTTCTGGCTTCCCACCCACAATAATGTTCCCAAAAGTTTATAAGCCAATAACCATTGAAAAGCAATATACATAATTAGAAGGGTTAGAGTTGAAATTTCAGTCATGCTATTTGACCTAAATTTTTTAATATTATTGTCTATTGAATTAAGATTTGTGAACATTATTTACTATATTTATTATTTAATTTTGAATTCAAAATGTACTAGCTAGAACTCATAAAAAAGTTCAGAATTTCCAATGATATTCACCATGACACCATTGAAGATGCTAGAAGTTAACTCTTTGTCAAAAAAAAAAAATTCAAGAAATTCATTTTTCTCATATTATTTAATAAAAAATATTTTGTAAAGTTGTATATAAAAATTAAAGGGTTCTGCTAACATGTGCCCTAAGGGCACATTTTAAGGTGTATTTAATTAACTAATATTTCATTTAATATACTTCAAAAATAGTAATAATCAACTTTATTAATTAAAATATATAGTTCATTATATTTATTACCCATTTAAAAAAATTGCATAGGCAAAATATGATACTTGCCAAATATGATAATTAACTTTTTTTTTTGCTACAAAGCTTTTTTTTTTTTGTCAAACTTTTTTTTTAAGTTGAAAACAAAATTAAATTATGCTAGTAAGTATTATAAAATTCTAAAACATATTAGCAATTCAAAAGCTAAAATAGTACTAACAATTTTTACCATTACAACATAATACTATAATATTCGGTCTTGTTCACCGAGAAAAAACAAAAAACACAAGTTAGTATAAATCAAGTATTACCATGAGTAAATATAAGGCTGATTGTTAACAAACAAAAACAAAAATTGGAGTCATATAATTATGATCGTATAATCAGGCGCGTCTTCATAAATCAAATTTGGCAGCATATAATATTTTTGTCTTTCCAATTCTTTTAAATATGTAATAAATATAGTGGACCATATCTTTTAATTAATAAAGTTGATTATTACTATTTTTGAAGTAAATTAAATGAAATATTAATTAATTAAATGCACCTTAAAATATGCTCTTGGGGCACATGTTAGCATTTGCCAAAATTAAATACTTAAATGTATGTACCCAAAATTGGGAAAACTCCATAGTTACATTTATTAGGGTATTTTAGATGGGCCCTAAAATTTGGGGCTACTATTTTGTCTGGGATAAGAATGTCAAATTCTCAATCAATGCTTTGCTATAAAGCCGCATTTTTCTGACAAACAATACGTGAGCTGTCGGCTTAACAAGCGATAATCGGCTCGGCTTAGCTGGTCCAATCATAAACGATTCACACGTGAAGTGAACACTCCTATTCTTACGTGGAGATCGTTTATTGGATAATAGTATGATGAGATAGGTCTTCCCACGTGACAGAAAATCAATACATGGATGATGAATTGGATGGACCATCTCATCCATGTTGTTATTCTGATTCTCAATGTCAATGTAGTAGATTTTGATCATCTACTATACTATCTTGTCGAATATATATATATTTTTTTTGTCAAGAATTTTTTTTTTTTTTTTTTTTGGTGCAATCAAGAATATCTTTTTAATTTATAATAAAAATACAACGTTTCAAAGAAACTTTTCCTAACTCACAAGTTTAAGGTTTGTTTTTGTTTTATTTTTTTATTAACTTCTAATCTCTAGAAGAACGAGGCTCCAATAATATAGATTTTGGCTGCGAGGTAAATAAAATTCGACAAAAAGTTATTTTTATTGGGTTTGATATTTGGGTTCTCTTGAATGGTTCGTTGTAGTGAGAGTTTGTTAATCACTTGAATACAATATCGTGACTGAAGTTTAAAGTTTGTGCGAGCAAGTTAAAAATTATTGAATACATTACTTTTTTTTGTCTTATAATATCTCCTTGATTCCCGGGGCTAACAAGATAAGCAGAAATTGATAAATGATGATTTCGGTTATGATTAAAATTTAAGTTTTTTCAAATAACTCATAGTTTATATTACTCCCTACGTCTTTTATTATAAGAACTTTTACAAAATATTACGGAGGTTAAGAAAAATTGTTGCTAGTTGGAGTTCGGCCTTTAATAAAGTATCTTTAACCTTTAGTTAGAATTAATTTAGGATCGAATGAATAAAATTACGAACTACTTAATTTGATCTAGTGGCAAGAAATTGAGGATACATGAAGTCTTAAATTCGATACTTAAAAAAAATAAAAAATTACAGGGTAAATTTGATGCAGTGACACAATTACAAAATAAAATTCAATTCATGGGATCCACCGTCTATGTCCTATGAATAGCATTTGGCGTTAATCACTTATACTATTGTGTATATTTCCAAATACTACAATATTCGTCCTTTCATCTTCAAATGTACTAGTGGATTTTGTCTCCTATTCATGGAATAATAATTGATTATTATAATAAACACTTATATCTTCAGTTTGTTTTTTGTTGGTTGTCATCATCAACTTATCTTAGCTTTGTGTAGAAAAAAAAAATCAACTTTCATCAAAAAAATATTCATACGCGATATCATTTTATATGTAATCACACATAAGAAATAATATCGTCAAAATAAATGTATTATCATTATAAATAAATAAAAAAGTGTATTATATTAGTGACTATTCGTGTGTGAATCATATATCATCTATAAAATACAAATATTCATGCTAGCTCATTTTTCTGAAAAAAGTCAAAAAACTACTTCAATGATTGAATACTAAAATTCAATGCATACCCGATTATATTTATGAACAAACCAATTTGTTTGAACTTGAAGCCTTTACTCAAGAGATTGAATATAAACTATTATTAATTTGCGTATATACATGACGTAAAGATGAACTATATATGTATATTCAATTCAAATTAATTTCACTCATCAAATTACTTAAATTAGTGGAGTGTTCATAATGCTAACCGGAGGCTGCTACATTGCACGTATGGGTTTGAGGGGTTCAACTGAATTCTGCGAAGAGGATTGCTAGCAACACATTCTTTAACAAACACATTCTAACACATTCTCTTCTATCGGTTAAAATTTATATGGGTCCCATAAAAAATATATGGGTCCACATTTTTTTATGGGACCCATGTGAATTTCAACCAATAAAAGAGAGTGTGTTGGAGTGTGTTTGTTAAAGAGTATGTTGCTAGCATTATTCATTATGTGAATTAGTATTTGGCAAATTCTATGGTACATATGAACAATTTTAATGTACCGGTACATTAGATCATTAAATTGTTAGGCAAATGAATATTTTTTTCAAAAGAAATCATTTTTCTATCATTTAAAATATTATAATAACTAAATTATATTTATCGAAATTGTAAAAAAACAAAATTTTATATTTTTTTGAATTTTTTATCACTCATAATAGTCATTATTGAATTTTTTAATGAAAAAATGTAAAAAAATTAATATAATACCTATAAAACATTGAACTTGTGTTTTTCTTATGGAATTATCATCTTTAAAATACAATAATCGACAAATAAATTTTTAATTTATAAAATAATCGTTAATTTATTAATTAATCGATCTAATGTACCGATACATTGAAAATTTTCATATGTACCATAGAAGCTCCCTTAATATTTTATTATTAATGTGTCTTTAAATATTTTATATATATTTTGAATTTGCATCTCTCTCTTGATATTAACTTTTTTCTTAGCCTTGAGTGAACCCCTAGGTTATAGTTCTGGCTCTGTCACTACGTGTATGCAAGACTCAAGAGATTTGAGGGGTTTAACCAAACCTGGTTGTCGAGTCAGAAAAATTATAAAGTTTGGACAAAATTTTACATGTGACATAATATATAAATAATCCAACAAAAAATCTTAGTTTGTTCTAATACTAACTCTTAAAAAATTTAGTTTTGTCTTAAACTAACTTATAAAAATACCAAAAATTTGGTCGGAGTCCGGGCAACTGCCCTGACTTGCTGGGCCTTCGCACTGTCCATAACTGGACCTTATAAATTTTTTAAAAAATACAAATATATATCTTTTGCATTTTGATCTATTTGATGTATTATTTTTGTACCATTAGTCTAAAAGTTGCATTGCAAAAACTCAAATGTTTGAACTTAAATTAGAGTGTTGACTCTGCCACTGCATTTATGTTTAATTTGGATGAGCGGTGACACCATGATTATAAAGAAGCTTTGAATGAGAATGAACTTGAAGAACAAAGGAAAGAAGAAACATGCGCATATGGACCATTAGGCCATGCAACGTAATCTTATATATATCTTCCATAATGGCCAAACTTAGTACCACTATATGTATAATCTAAGAATCATAGTGGTGATTTATAAAAAGAAAAAAAAAATCATAGTGGTGGAATTGGAAGAAAAAAAACTGTAACAAAATTAGACAGTAATCTAGTAAATTAAACTTATATTTTACTAAAATCAATTTTATAAATAAATAGCCCATAAATTTTAATTCAACTAGTAAATTTCGATAATCAAGTTGTATATAAATAAACTGTTCTGAACTAGACCAAAGTCCAATATACGTGGTTCAAGATCCAGCTCAATACGATTCCTTCGTGGAAGCTTCTCCTATGCGCCAATGACAAAGGGCATGGTAATAATTATTGTGCTCCACATGCTCCTAGGACCATTGGAACGATCTAGACGGTACTCATCTCCAATATCAGTTGTTGTCAGTTGACACAAACAATTATAACCGTCTCTTATTAGGTACACAATTTGAATCACGTTTCACTTCACTCTCTCTCTCAATCATATACTAACTTGAGCGTGCCAACGTGTTTTGCAGGTACTTTTTCCACCATGATTCATCGTATTTGAACTTCTCCACTGTGACTACCTCAAGTTTCGTTATTAAAATCATCTCTGGTTCTGTTTGCATCAGAACACAAACCATAAGGATAAACAATTCTTTCATTTTAAACAAAATTTTAACTCCGAGTTAATTGGATCCAGAATTTAGACTACACAGATGTAATGAAGATGTTGTTTAGGGAATAAGGATCAAAAAGAAAAGGGACCAATGACCAACATTATTGAAAAAAATTGGAATTTATTACATCAACCAATACTATGACTGGTCCTAGTCTTGCAAAGAATTCCCCACTCTTAAATGGCTTTGTATTCTTGCTTTTTTTTTGTACATGAATGTATAGGTTCGCCACATTCAATGGTCTTGGGTCAACAACCAAATTAAAGACCTTCCAAGTCTAATAAGGGCTCCATAATCACTTTCAAAAATAGAAAAAACAAAGAACCCATCATTTTCTCTTGTGCTCTCTCTAGAACTAGTACAGTTTTATCTTGGAATTTTTTGATACTAAGACCTTGTAGATTTTTATTATTTTTGTGTTAATCTTCTTAGGCAAATACATTTAGTAATTCAGAGACCAAACACAAAAAAAATAAAAATTATCACATTTAAAAATTAAACACAACTTCATTCAAACTAAGTGTAATTTTAATAAAATTCATAAACCACTATTGACACTGGATTTGATAAGGAAAAATACAATTCGATCTTTCACAACTATAATTTGGAGAGAGTTAAAACTACTTGATGTCAGAACTGAGCCTCAAACTAGATTAGACGTTTAGTAACCAGGATATCAATGATGAATTTTTTTCTTTCATAAACCACTTGAATTCAATTCTTAATGCAATCCAAACTTGTGGATGATATTGACCCCCACGTGCACATGACACTAGGTCCATATAATCATCTATGTCGTTTTTCCTTTTCATTTGTTTCTAGTTGTGAAAATTATTGATCATTGTTGATTTACCATTACAATAATTTCATTTCATTATTATTTCCATGAATGTGAATGTGAACTTTGGCACACTCATGAGACGATCATGCGCATACCACATGCCAAATGCCAAGCTAGCAAGATATACATATTATCTCATACTATATGATACTTCTATATTTCATATCATAGTGTGTATAAAAAAATTCAAGTTGTGATTCCTCTCATATCGAGGTACCATATATCTCAATTAATTGCTTTGTTAATAATACCAGCCTAAACAATTATATTGGGAGTCCTCCTATTTTCTACAAAGTCGGTGTTATATATATGAGAAGCTAGCTACATAGATCATTGTATCTAAAAATGGAGAAGAATGTTGAACAATTAAATAACGAATGACATACTGTTATTTAGTCTATTTGAAACTTTTGGAATGACTTAACTTTTGGAATGACTTAATTTTTGTTGTAGGAACTTTGTCTATCAAGTATCTAGTTGATAGGGATTTTTTTTTTTTTTTGAAATTGTATCTGAAAAAAAATTCTGGTAACTCCTACTCTTTTTATAAGTGGGCGGTGCAACATATTTTGTGCTAAAACCATAGAGTCTTGTGTGGTGTTGATCCTCAGGTTCGATGGTATTGATCGGCTGTGGACTTGCTTTATGAGACTACGCAACACCAATATAAATCTCCGGTCTTAACTTTATTACTATTTCTTTTTCTAAATTAGTTGAACTACTCAACCCTAATATATATATATATATATATTTGTACAAATTAGTTAGCTCACCACTAATCTTGCAAGCCAAAATGAGGCTAACTTTTTTGTTTGTTTTTTATAATGATAATCCTAAAATGATCCTAGTAAAAGTTGTCTCGTTAAATAATAAATATTAATTTGCCAATAAATTAAATCAAATTTTCTTTTCCCACCTTTTATGTTTCTTTTCTACCCCAAAACACGTAGAAAACTTCGAAAAATATTTTCCGAAATATTTTTCAGTGTATTTCAGTGAATGTAAGAAAAATTTTTAGAAATTTTCTGCGTGTTTTGAGATATAAAAGAAACGTGGGGTGGGGAGAGGAACTATCAAAATAAATTTAGCACTTTTTTTTGAAATTTAGCACTTGATAATTGGATTTTTTTTTGGGCTATGTGAAAGAAAGTAGTCCGGTTAAATTGCAAGTTGGAAAAGCCTTCGGATGTTTTCTCTTCAGGTCCCCATGGTTCTTTCCCCTCCCCCGGATTTTACTTTTTTGCCCTTCAATAAAAACTTCGGTTGCTACGAACTGAATTTTTTTTGCCTTGAAAAAAAAAATTCGATTTCTGTTAACCGAATTTTTCCTGAATTTGAACTAGAAAAAAATTTTGATTTCTGCGAACCGAAGTTTTTAGCAAAAACAAAATTGGAATATTTAGGGGTATAAAAGATACATGGGAAGCCTAGAGAGAAAATATCTTAACATTGGGAAGCTAACATTGGACCAAAGAAGATATAGCCCACATCTGATTACATTTACGGGCCCAAAAAATTTCCTTTTACTCTTCTCTCATTCACAGTTGATCACTTGATTGTTTCACACATGTTGATATATAACTTTAAGTTTTTAACAATTAATATTTTCAATTTTATAATATTAAAAATTATAAAAAAATAATATTTTTAAAATATTCATCAAAACAAATTCGATATCTTATATGTTAATATTTTTTTTTATTTATTAATAATAAAATATGGTCAAAACAAAATATGTAAATAGTATATATGGTCAAATTGGGTCATTCATTTTGAAATGAAGGAAGTAATATATATTGTGAAAAACAATATACTACTGAAAGTTATTTTTCCGTTCGTGGACAGAATTTCAGCACTACAGGAGGAGAGATGAGCCGAGCCCAAAAAAAATCTAACAAAAATTGATAATTACAAAATTGTATTATTTTTTAATAAAAAATTATATTGTTTTTTGACAGTAAATTATATATTTTTTAGACACCGACAGTAAATTATATATTTTTTTTACAAGAGACAGTAAATTATATTATCTCTTACATTGTTGTACATTGTTGTGGCAAGTGTGAGTGGTTAAGTCTTACATTGCTTAGAAAAGTGGAGGTTGAACACTTTATAAGTGAGATGACCCATAAACCTACACCTTAAAGTTTTGGGTAAGAGTGTGGTGTCCAACTCACTTGTAGAGTTATTCTTAAGCCCAATATGGATGATCCCCGGCTACCCCCTCGTGATGACCCAACATACATTTAATTATTCACAAGTAAAGTTAACTAGTAGTAATTTTTCACTATAAGAAATTCATAGTTCTTCGAAAAAATTTGTCAAGGAATATCATTATCATCACACAAAAGAATTTTTTCGAAGAACTTTAAGTCCATGGAATGCATATGATATGACCGTTACGTTACACATGAATGTATACGACACATGAAACAAGACTAATTGTTTAGAACTATTCCTTAGAAAGGTTCTGAAATATACCGATATAAGAATTTTTAACACACTTCCACGCACCCAACACTATTAGCTTGGGGCCTGATATAAATAAAGGATGATCCGGTCAGAAACTTGATAGCAGGCGGCCTAGCAAATCATGGAGGAGCTTGGGGTGCTGATATAAATAAAGGATGATCCGATCAGAAACTTGACAGCGGACGGCCTAGCAGATCATTGAGGAGACTCTGATATATTTTAGAATTGATAATTAAGCATAATTCAATCTTACAAAATTGATTTTAAAGATGAAAATTGTCTCTCCTTTATAAATACATATTTAGCATCTCGCAAGAGACTTGTTAACATTTGTCATAATTTGTCTCTTATTATAATAAGTTTTATAGCTGAAATTAACCAAAAAGGAAACTGATTCATAACAGATATTTCGTGAAAGATTTAAACGTGTGGTAAGGATGAAATCACTTACCCTTTGGGATTGCCTTGTCCTTCGCCAAATGCAATACACAAATAATAAAGAACAATGTGAGACTTGGTCACTACATTCTTTCATCTCCAATCATACATATCTCTTATGCCATATCTTACTCTTTTCTCTTTCATTTGAACACTTCATCAATCATATCATACCCTCACTCATACATCATACTAGATATTCTCTAGTTACAAAGATTGGCTTTTCCACTTTTTTTGGGTTTGTTTGTTGGGTCCCTTAATAACTACTAAGATTGTTTTTTTGTTTGTTTTTGTCTTTGGTTGTTTCATTGTATCCTTGTTTTTTGTTCCTATACTCAATCTTTGTACCTTTTTTTCCTTTCTATAATATCTTTCTTTCTTGTACTATACTCCTTAACTAATTTCATTTGTGTTTTTTTTTTTTTCTTTCTTTGGCTATTATTGGTTAATTATCAGCTAAAAAGTTTGATTTTTGAGAAATGGGGTGTCCTTGAATCTGTGTTTTTTTATCCTTCTCATTTATCTCATGTGTTCCTCTTCTTTATTGATAATGTACAATCAGAAATATTGTTTCTTGGAAGTTGGTTAATCTCTAATATGTGTTCCCCTTATAAGTTACTTGTGGATTAATTGATTAATTTTTAATAGGGTTTGATTTTCCTCTTCTTATTGGCTAATTAATAACTCGTTTCTCTCATGAAGATTTGAGTTTTCAATATTCAAAAACACATACATATTTTTTGTAACCCAAAGTGTCTCTGCGCGTATCTATAGAGACTAATCCCTCCAGGTGACTAGATCCGTTTAAGGGGTTGATTGAAAAACACATACTTTATTGGCAATTTTATAAGGTGAGTGGATAGAGTGTGAAAAAAGGAATAAGATGAAAGGGGCAATTGATGAGGGGAAGGAGATAAGTCCAATGTTTCCTAGGTTGCATGTTAAGGATGCAGAGAAAGGAGGGCCAAAAGCACCTCCAAGGAATAAAATGGCTCTCTATGAACAATTCAGTATCCCTTCACAAAGTTTTGCATCAGGAGGACCAGGGCCAGGATCATTGTTTTCTCTCCCTCTAAGAAACATTACAGTTCCTACAACTTCAAGCCATGTGAGTCATGTAAAAGTTTTTAAATTTTACCCTATAATCAATTCTTGTTCCCTCTTATTAGTCTTATGTTTCACTCTTTTTCATAGATAGAATGTAAGTAACTTTGATTTTCCAATCACTATCCCATTCATAAGATAATGTAAGCATGTATTTTTGGTAGGACTACTAAGCTTGATAGGTATTAAGTTGCATGAAATGACATTGTCACTAGAAGAAAATATATATATTTTATGTGTATTTGTTGGGTATGACTCATAGTTTACTCTTATTGTAATGTATCATTGGGGTTTGGCCCAAACATTTGTTGGACTACATCTTGGGAGGAAGGGGTAAGGCCCAGAAAGCCGTTGCCCGAGCTCTGACCAAAATTGTTGGTATTTTTAGGGGTTAGTTTAGGGCAAAACTGAGATTTTAGGAGTTAGTTTAGAGCAAAACTGATATTTTTTGTTGGCCAATTTACATATTATGTCACATGTGAAATTTTGCCCAAGCTCTATAATAATCCTGACTCTGCCACTTCTAGGGGGTGAACCCCTCGCGGTACGGTTCAGAGTTAATCTTGTAAACTGGACCTTGGTATTTAAACACAAGTTGTACTTTGTAAACCCTATGCTTGAATAATAGAAAGGACCTATCACCATTCTGCAGTCAGAGACATGACACAATTGGCCGAACTCTGTGAACAAATATTGTGTGTTCTCTCTTTATGTTTTTCGTATCTTCTTACTTTTGAACCAGGGTTGCTGTTCTAACAATATTTGTATAGTAAACTCTTGTGAGAATGAACAAGGACTTTGCTAACATAATTCAAGTAATAATACTTGGTAATAAGAACTACTTAAGCTTTATCATTTGGTTATTTTGTTTACACTTTATAACCATTTTAATTATGATGTTTATACTATGTTGCAGCTTGGTTGCAGTCAAAGCATCAAGTTCTGTAGCTCAAATGCATCTTCTATTCTATCTGATAAGACTCAAGCCTATAATTCTAGAAAGATTAACTTAACCAAGTTGACGGTGAGTCATGACTTAGAACACATGAAACCTGCGAAACAAGTTACCAAAATTCAGCAAGATAATTTTATCAACAGTAGTAAGAATTATCTAAAAAAGCTTGATGGTGAAGATGCTTTCATAATTCCTGCTTCTGTTCATGTGAAAAGTTCATGTTCCAGCAACATCCATAATGACAAAGATGAAGAAGATAGACTTTCTCGTTGCAATTTGAGTTGTTCGCTTAAAAGTCTAAATTCGTTTAGAAAGGTGATGAACTCGCGTGAAGATATAGATCTAAAATCAGCACAATATGGAAAGAACCAAATGGAAGAGCATAAAGATGAGAGTCAAATTGATCAGAAGGCAGAAGAGGAAAAACCTTCTCACTCATTACACGGTTTTGATGAGACGACAAATGCTTCTTTAAACTCATCAGTTAAAGATAGAAATTCGGAATCAAAGAAGAAAGAACATAGATTTATGAAGGAAGAAACTAAAATTATTTCACTAGATAGCTTGAAAACATTGCAAGGTAGCAATGGTCTAAGACATGAAGAACATGAAAGTTTTGTAGACAAAATCAATTTAAGGGATCATTGCATGGAGAATACAGCAATGAGTGATGTCCAAAAATGTTCTGGTGAATTAGAAATCGGTAGAAGGTCCTTACATGGAAAGAGAGAGAGGAATAAAGATGAGGAGACTAGTAGAAATTACGATGCCTTGAATAAATCCAGCTCAGAATGTAGATTTGGTATCGATATCAACCCTGACGATGTCGTAGGACTTATAGGTGAAAAGCAATTTTGGAAAACAAGAAGAACTATCATCAAGTAAGTTTATCTGTTTAGTATTATGTCTTTATGATTTGGACGTTCTCTCATTCTGTTAAACTATTTAAATTTACATCTGAACTATGCTGAGCTTAATGTTTTTCGCATATCAAATCTATAAGTTTCATTTGATACAAAAATACCGCTCAATTTGAAGGGAGAAGTTTATTGTACAACTGTAAGAGGCGATGTTGTATAGGACAGCGTGTTGGACGGTAAGAAACAAACACGAGAATAAAACAAACATAGCAGAGAATGATGCGTTTGACATGTGGTAACATTATGATGTAACTCCTTGTAGGGCTGAACTCTTGCATTTGACATAACATTATGATGTCATTTGATATGATATGCGACATAACATTATAAGTAGGGCCGAACTCTTGCATTTGATACATTCATTTTTTCATGGACCTGACACTGACATTGCTATATTCAGTCAACAGAGAATCTTCTTCATGCAAGTGTTTGAGTTGCATAGACTTATAAAGGTAATTCTAAGAGACTGTTTATTCTGTTGAATGTGTTTCTTTCATATGAGAGGTGACTAAAACCATATCTTAAAAACAGGTGCAACAATTAATTGCAGGATCGCCACATCTATTGTTCGAAGATAACCTTGTACTTCACAAACCGTCGATAAAAACTTCCTCTCCCAAGGAGTTACAATCTGACTTTGTCGGTGAACAATCTTCGACAGCTTTTAAACTTGACAGCAAGTCCGAGAAGGCCACTGCTTCC
Source organism: Trifolium pratense (assembly GCF_020283565.1). Taxonomy (NCBI): domain Eukaryota; kingdom Viridiplantae; phylum Streptophyta; class Magnoliopsida; order Fabales; family Fabaceae; genus Trifolium; species Trifolium pratense. The sequence goes on along the minus strand of NC_060063.1, from coordinate 46,136,562 downwards.
GAGGATGTTGAAAACAATGCAGTCGGAAAGATTTCCTTTCCTTGTGCCAACAATATAAGCAAAGAACATAATCACATTTCAAATTATACCAATCATCATTTCGGAAACCTTGCATTAGCCTCCGCAGATAAAAATTCGAATTCAAATTCCAAACAGTCTCCGAGCATTGTCTACCCTCCACCGCCGCCACCACCACCAAACCAATGGTTAGTTCCTGTCATGTCTCCATCTGAAGGTCTTGTATATAAGCCAATCATTGGACCATGCCCTCCAAATGCGGGCGGCATCATGACACCATTATACGGCGCAATGAGCTTTAATCCAGGAAGCAAAGATGTTTTAGATCCATCTCTTACTACAAGTTTTCATCAAAAGATTCGAATCCTTTCCGGTTCGTCATTACCACCATTATTACCACCACCATCATGTGTTCCATCATTCATGCATAGATCAATATCAGCTTCATCTCTTGAACAAATGGGACAATCAAATGGTCCTAAAAACCACTACTCATCTGCAGAACTCAATTCAGCCATATTGTATCAAAATCCATCTAACATATCCACTCAAATAAGCCAAGTAATGTCAAGAAATTTTCCAACTTATCAAACATTGGAAGATAATAAAGAACTACAAATAAGTACAGGTAGTAGTCCATCCAAGAGAATGAAAAGAGATGAACTTCCTTTGTTTCCGGTAGCACCGACCTTTTGGTCATCACCGGATCGCGAGTCGAGTGTTGAACATCACTCAAGAGTAATCAAAGCTCTTCCTCATAATCCAAAATCAGCAAGTGAATCAGCAGCTAAGATATTCAAGTCAATACAAGAAGAAAGGAAATTTTTTTGACTAGTTATTTTTATAATATGTTTAATAAAGAAAGATATTATAATTTGACACTATATCCTGACACTAACAATGTCTATATGACTGATAAATGTACACCCTTATATAGATTGATAACAATACTTGAAGCTTTTGAAGAGATATGATGAACAAGTATATACTTTGGAGAAGCTGGAGAAGGATTGTAAATTCATGGTAAAAGGCCATAAAAAATAAAAATCATGTATCAACCATTGTGTACACCCAATTTTTGGGTCTTAATCAAATAAAGTTCATTTCATTTTCATGCAGATAAGATATGAGAATAGAAAGAGCTATGTTATATGAACACACTTCTATTCTGCCCCTCTCTATGCACGGTTTTTGATATGTGCAAAAAGTATTAAAAAAAATTAAAAAGTGGCACGGATACGTAGATTTGTCGTATTTTTGTGTTGAAATAACATTTTCCGAATAGAAAATAGTGTATTTCAAATTTATTTTTCTTGACCGTAACAATGTCAATATTGATAGATTTAACAAACATTCATTCGGGTTTGGAGTCGTGACGTTGCGATTGTGTATGAGTTTTAGGTAGTTATTTTCATTTTATCTACGAACCAGAAAACAAATTATGAAGAAAAATAGGACAAACCGCCACTTTAATTCTTTGGGTCCGTTTGGTGTGCAACTGTGCATGATAAGGAGACATGATAGTATAAAATTAATGTAAGAAATATTGGCCTTGCCTTTTCATTGCTTTGTGTTGGGTTATATACAAAGAGAGTTTCCATACTATGTTTCTATACAATTATGACTAATCAAATACAATAATTGCTAATCAAATACAATTATTGACTAATCAAATAAAATAATAGTCTAATACACCCCCGTAGTCAAGACAGGAGGTTGACGAATGTTGAGACTATCACGAAAATCTTCAAAGAGTTGCAACGGAAGTCCTTTGGTGAATATGTCAGCAATCTGGTAACGAGAGGGAACATGTAAGACTCGTACTTGGCCGCGAGCAACTTTTTCACGCACAAAATGTATATCCATCTCGATGTGTTTGGTGCGTTGATGTTGAACTGGATTGCCGGATAGATAAACTGCACTCACATTATCACAATAGACTAGAGTAGCTTTTGTAATTGGGCAATGTAGTTCTAGTAGTAAGTTTCTAATCCAACAAGATTCAGACACGACATTAGCTACTCCGCGGTACTCGGCTTCTGCACTGGACCGAGAAAGAGTGTGTTGGCGTTTGGCAGACCATGAAATCAAATTCTCACCAAGATAGACACAATAGCCAGAGGTAGATCGCCTGGTGTCTGGGCAACCGGCCCAATCCGCATCAGTGTAAGACACCAATTGGCTGATAGAGGAGGGATATAAGTGAAGGCCAAAATCAAGAGTGCCATGAATATACCGAATGATACGCTTCAGAGCTGACATATGTTGTGTTTTAGGGTCATGCATGAATAAGCACACTTGTTGCACAGCGTAAGAGATATCGGGTCTTGTAAAAGTTAAATATTGTAATGCACCGGCAAGACTTCGATACTCGGTTGGGTCATGATATGGATTTCCAGAAGAGCCACTGAGTTTTGCCTTGGTGTCGACTGGTGTGGGTGATGACTTGCAAGAGGACATGCCTGCTCGTTCTATAATTTCCTCTGCATATTTCTTTTGAGACAGAAAAAGACCACCTGAATGTTTAGTGACAGATATTCCCAAAAAATAACTCAGAGGACCCAAATCCTTCATGGCAAATTCAGAGCTAAGTTGAGACATAATAGAGTCACGAAGAGCATCAGAGGAAGCAGTGAGAATTATGTCATCCACATATAGAAGGATATAAGCAGTATCATTACCGTGATGATAAATGAATAAAGAGTGATCAGAGATGCTGTGAGAGAAACCTAGTGTGGTAACATAGTCAGTGAATCTCTGGTACCAGGCACGAGGTGCTTGTTTGAGACCATATAGAGACTTCTTGAGGAGACAAACATGCTCAGGATACTGTGGATGACGAAATCCAGGAGGCTGGTGCATATACACGGTTTCATCAAGATTTCCATGCAAAAAAGCATTCTTGACATCTAGTTGATGAAGGCACCATGACTTAGATAGTGCAATGCTAAGTACCATGCGGATAGTGGCTGGTTTGACGACCGGACTGAATGTTTCACCACAATCAACACCGGATTGTTGATTTGCACCATTACCTACAAGTCGAGCTTTGTATCGCTCAAAAGAACCATCAGATTTCTTTTTGTGCCTGAAAATCCACAAACTTCGAATAACATTAGCATTAGAGGGACGAGGAACTAATTCCCACGTCTTATTTTCAATAAGAGCATCATATTCCTCTTTCATGGCCATTTTCCAATTATGATCATTTAATGCATCAATGGGATTTGTAGGTAAAGGACAGATAGAATTGTGGGTTGATGTATGTAGGTTGAAAAGTATACGGGGTTTGACAATTCCATGTTGTGCTCGGGTTGTCATTTGAGGTGAAAGTGGTGCAGGAGGGGTAATAGGTGTCTGAGTAGGTGGAGAGGAGGTGGTAGGTGTTGTTTTTGTAGATGAGATCGTTGTTTGAGAGTGAGAAGATGTTTTAGCTATAGGTGTAGGTTGTTGGGCTGAGGGGGTTGTTGAGGGAGGGGAGGTTGTTTGGTTCGTGGTTTGAGGGTAAGGAGTTTGTTGAGTTGTTGGTGATGATGGTTGGGTTACTCTTATGTTGGGAGAGGAGGCCGGTGTAGGTGTGGTGTACATTTGTGAGGTAAGAAGTGGGTTTATTTCGTCATCTAGGAAGTTATAGTTAGTCGTTGTAGGAGCATTCATGGTGGAAAAGGGAAACGTATTTTCCTCAAAAATAACATGCCGAGAGATAATGATTTTGCGACTTGACAATTCATAACACTTATAACCTCTATGATTAGACGGATATCCTAGAAAGACACATGGTGTAGACCGAGGTTGGAGTTTATTCCTAGTGGTGGAAGGAATTAAGGGATAACAAAGACACCCAAAAACTCTAAGGTATGAATAAGATGGGTCTTTTTGGTAGAGAATTTTGGTGGGTGATTGGAGAGTGAGTTTCTTATTTGGAAGTATGTTGTGTAGGTAAGTGGCCATTTGAAGAGCATGGTGCCAGAAAACCGGTGGAACAGAAGCATGAGCAAGGAGGGTTCGGATTATGTTATTGATTGTACGAATTTTTCTTTCGGCTTTTCCATTTTGAGGGGAGGTGTGAGGACAGGAGAATCTGAAAGACATTCCATTTAGTTCACAAAACTTATGAAAGAGAGCATTATCATATTCTTTGCCATTGTCACATTGAAAACATTTTATGTCACGCTCAAATTGTGTTTTAATGTGAGCACGAAATTGTAAAAAAATAGAATGTACTTGTGATTTGTTTGAGATTGGAAAAGTCCATAAAAAATCAGTAAAATCATCAAGAAATAACACATAGTAGCGATGTCCCCCGGAGCTTAATACCGGAGAAGTCCAAAGATCGCTATGAACGATGTCAAAAGGCATATAAGTAAAGGACAACGAATTATAGAAAGGCAATTTTATTTGTTTCCCAAGTGGACAAGAGTGACAAAAGAAATCATTTTGAAACTTATTACATAGCAAAATTTTATTTCGATGAAGAGAATTTAAAATGGGAGCTCCTGGATGTCCTAAACGACTATGCCATAACTCGGTAGATGAAGCGGCAAAGGCAGATGGTGGTAATGTTGTTGTGTTTGGTCTTGTGGGAACAGGGTAAAGGTCACCAGAACTATTACATCTCATTAAAAGTGTTCCTGTCTGAAAATCTTTCACAGAAAAACCGAAAGGATCGAATTCAACAGATACATCATTATCAATTGTAAATTTTCTGACAGAAACAAGATTTTTTATAAGTTTCGGTGCATGTAAAACATTGTTTAAAGTTAAGGAGTTCGGTAAAGATGCATGTCCACAACCAATAACAGGAATATGATGACCATTTCCAACAGTAATATTATTACTCATATTAAAATAAGATGTGAGATTACCTCCATTGCCCGTCATATGAGAAGTCGCTCCGCTGTCCATATACCATTGATCATCAGGAGGAGAGGTGGAGAAACTATGCTTAGCAGCCTGAATGTCAGTCGGACCGGAATAAGATGAGCTTTGTTGACTGTTTATATAAGGAGGAGTTGCCATGTGAGCCTGCTGAGGCTTGGGACCTAGTATGCCTGATTGTTGATAGGGAGCACCGAATGTCAAGTATTGACACGGTGGAGTCCATGGATATGCCCAATGTTGTTGCGGCATGGAATAAGCAGGAGTGGTCCATAGACACTACTAGAAAATTCGCTTTTAGAGACCGATTTAGAGACCGAAATAATTCGGTCGCTATAGAGACCGAATTAGAGACCAAATTTCAAGTTTCTAAGTTAAAAAAAAATTGGTCGCTAAATCGGTCGCTAAGTAATTAGAGAGACCGAATTAGAGACCGATTATTAGCAACCAATATTTCGGTCGCTGTTAGAGACCGAACTAGAGACCAAAAGTTTTAGCTTCAAAGTAAAAAAAGATTCGGTCGCTAAATCGGTCGCTAAGGGATTTTAGAGACCGAATTGGAGACCGATTATTATGAGCGGCAGTAGTTCCGACGCAATTTTTTTTTTTTGCCAAATCACCCAGAAGTTTATTTAATTTAATCCTAATAATAAGAATTATTAAATTAAATTAATAGTAGTATTATTTTATAGAACAAAATATTATTATCATTATTATTATTATTATTAAACTTTTTTTTTAGACCGATTATTATTAAACATAAAAAAAAATTGCAACACCCAGAAGAGAACCCAGAATTTATATATTCCATCACTCTCAAAACTAAACTAATTGACTCAGAGCTTATCAAAAAAATAAGAAAACTAATTGACACAGAGAAACTAAAACTTTAGCTTTGAGTGTGGCGTCCTTTCTTCGAGTTCGGGAAGATGACGAAGAAACGAAACCCTTCGAGTTTGATTGTGCCGTTCACCACCAAATTCCTCTACGTTGGTTACTTCAAATCCTCAAATCCCTATGACTGTTGCCTCAAATCTCATTCACGGTATGGTTAATCGCGGAAAATTGATTTGAAGTTTCATAGATTGAAGCTCATGTGCACTTTAATCGTTCCACCTCCCATTGCGAAGAACAATCGATGGCTCAAACAAACGGTTCTGACCCTAGCTTCAGATCCAAACCCTAGAATGTAAGTTTCCTTTTCTTCATCTCCGACCTTTTGATTTGATATTTGTCTAGCTTTAATTTTTCAGTTTCTAATCGATGATCTTAGTAAGATATCTTGTTTTATGGGTGAATGAGTGATCAAAGAGTACAATATTTGATTTCACTTTGAAATGGTTCTATCTATGGTATGTGTTAATTGTTGAAATTTGGTAAGAAATTTGAATCATGGTTCTAGGGTTTTAATTTTGAGGATAGAAGGTATGTTTTTGAAGAGATAATTTAGTATTGGTTTCTATAATTTTGTTACATTTAGATGCATATGCAGATAGATGTTATGCTCTAAAATGATGATCTCAATTTTAAGTGTCGTTAAAAAAGTTTGGGAGCATTTGAATTCCACACCTGTAAAGAAAATGGGGAAATTTGCAGCATTTTTGGGGATTTGAGAATGATTTATGCATGATATTTTAGACTGATTTATGCTTGTTCTAGGGATTGGTTTCTGCAGGTATTGGGCTGGTTTTGGTGTCTGTTTTGGATCATCAATTACTGATACATAGGTGTCTATTTTGGTGATGTAATTGGAATTAGTATTTTAATGTGGTGAATGAAATTTGAGGCACAATTTGATGGTAACTTGCTGTACTTGTCTGTGTGGGCAGTGAATAGGTTTCTGGAACACTGGCTTCTTTTTGTAACTAATTAACTTGTGAAAACTTGAAATCTGATGTAGCTAAATAAGCATTGACCTGTTGTAGAGGATGTAACTGTTTTGTTATCCTTCAAGTAGATTTCACATTTTTACTTTAGCTTTGTTGTTGCATTTAACATCACTTATGTGCTTCAGCTTTGGATCGAATTGCCATAGAAGTTTATTTTCTCCTGAGTTTGTTATCCTTCTATATGCTTATTAGTTACTTATTTTTGTACGGTTTGATTTTTCTTTTTATACTGCTCAGTATTCACACACTGTCTAAAAGGATGTGCTTAAGTTGTATCAAGGTTGCATGATGTTCGAAAGTTATGCCTACAAGTGTTTATGCTTATGGAAAAGTTACTTGAACTTCAGGATTTGCAATAGGTCTAGATTGCTCAATGCTCATGAAGAACCACATAGCGCATGCAGCTGTGTCAACATCGCCGAAGTGTCATCATCTTATCATTCAATTCCATCACAAAATTCTGGTAAATTTTTTAGTCATGCTTAGTTAAAACATGCACTGAACAATTTTTTTTGTATTTTTTAGTCATGCTTTGTCTATTTTTGGAATAAGTATTATGTCACCTCTTATTTATGCTATGATGGCTAGTTCAAGTGAGATAGTAATAGGACCTGTAATTGTGGATTCATTGCTACTTTCATCAAATGATTCAAACATTGAAAGATCCTATAAATGATCCTATCGATTATACTCCACTTCTACTTATATTAGTATATGTAGAGTCCTTGACTGTAGATAATGTTATTGCAGAGGTTATAACATCAGCAGAATTTCACCCAACACATTGTAATACACTGCATATAGCATTAAAGGGCTCAATTCGTCTTGTTGACTTGCGATAGTCAGCCACTCACATGCCAAACTGTAAGATCATCCTTTGCTGATGTTTTCAATTTTTGTTCTCTATAAAGGATACAGCTCCTCTAAATGAGAAAACTGTAAGATCATCCTTCGCTGATGTTTTTAATTTATCCCTACCAAAAAAAAATACAATTTTCGAATGCTGATCACATGCATTTATGTAGTTTCTTATGCTTGGTAGACTCAGACAATTACTTCATGTACATATTTGAGGATGAGGAGGCCCCGGGGTCTAGATCATTTTTCACCGAGATTATTGCTTCTATCTCAGATATAAATCTCAGATATAAAATTTGCGAAGGAGGGAAGATTTATACTCAGTCGTGATTACATGTCTCGGAAGGTTTGAAAGCTTTTTTATTCCAAAATCCATGTTTCTGTTGTCAAGATTTTCTTAGTATTTTGGATGGAGGTACTTTTAATTTATTGAATTAAATTAAATTCCATGTGTGACTCATGGATTTATTGAAAATTTGGTATTTTGATTAAATTCATTGATGATGGCGGTTGAATCCAATGAACAAACATAGCTTATGAAAACAATTTGACTTAACTTTTGTTATAGGAATAGCTTATGAAAAATTTGACTTAACTTTTGTTATAGGAATAGCTTATACATTACTATGATAAGCGCTTAGTTAAACTGTTTATTCAAACAAGAACTATACGTTTATTGGACAGGCAAGCAAGCATTGCCATTATGTTTTCCCTATGAATTTGGATATCTTCTGCTTGTAGTGCTCCAAATCTCTCTAGTCTTGCTTTATCTTATTGCTTTCCTTGTTTTTCAGTTATGGGACATTAATAGGGATTCCGGCCCAGTTTCTACATTCCGTGTTCACGAGTATTTAAGGCCAAAGGTTAGATTTCTTTGGTTAGATAAGTGAGGAGTCATGAGTTTCTACTGATTTATTTATAATAACTTTTTTTAATTTTTTTTTATGTGCAGCTATGTGATTTATACGAAAACGATTCAATTTTTTATAAGTTTGAGTGTTGTCTGAGTGGTGATGGATCACGAGTTTCAACCGGTTCTTACAGGTTTGATTCAACTTCATCTTGCTGTTTTTTTTTTAAAAAATCTTTGAACCTTCGTCATAACAGCATAACACATGTTTTTGTTTCATTTGATGCCAGCAATCTATTCCGCGTGTTTGGTTGTTCCCCGGGAAGTACAGAGGCTACATCTTTGGAAGCCAGTAAAAATCCAATGAGGTAATTTAATACCGGAAATTCCCAACACAAATTGTTGTTTAGTTGTCGTTGTAGCATTTATATGATCTTTTTTCTTTTCCTTTCTATTTAACCACCTTGTCATAGTCTTGAGTATTCATAATGTGTTGTTAGGGATTTAGGTCATGTTTGGATTGACTTATTATCTACTGACATAAGCACTTATAAGACTATTTGAAAAAGCTTGTTGAAATAGCTTATGACATGTCCATTAAGTTGTTTCAGCTTATTTTTACTAGCTCTCCTCGACCGTTATAGCTTATATGTAAACAAGATTTTGTTAAAGAAATAGCTTATACACAAGCACTTAATTAAGTTGTTTATCCAAACAAGAAGTATAATAACAAATACTTCTAATATTTTCTTAATCTTAAACAGGAGCTGAGATCACCGGTGTTGACGCAAATGGAAATTCTTCTGATTTTACAACAAAGTTGCTACACTTAGCATGGCATCCAAGTGAAAATTCAATTGCTTGTGCTGCTGCAAATAGCTTATACATGTACTATGCACGAAAAAAATGGTTGGAAGACATATATATTTGCTTGGTTAACCTATTTTTTGAGGTTACTATGAAGAAGGATTCTTTTCCCTTCTTACCAAATACCAATCATTAAGTTGGACTAACTCACATACAAACACTACAAAGTGCCCTCAAAATATATTGTACTAGTAGTGATAACTTGGTCTTGATTATGTTTTGGATCAATTATGTGTATTTTTTTTGCAAGTATTTGGTAATACTTAAATATAAATATATTATGTTCATATTGTTGTGTGTATGAAATAGCTTTAGAGATATTAAATTAGATTTTACAAAATTGCTTTCATGTGATTGCAAATTGATAATATTAATAATAATAAAAAAAAATCATTAGAGACTGAAATAGAGACCGATTTTTCCACACAGCGTCGCATAATCGGTCGCAAAATTAGTCGCAACGAACAGAGTACATAATTTCAAATCGGTCACTAAATCAGTCGCTAATATCAGTCACTAAATCAGTCGCTATAGCGTCGTACAGTTCGTCGCAACCAGCGACGCAAATTAGTCTCTAAGCCTGTCTCTATGTTCGGTCACTATTTCAGTCTCTAAAATTAGTCGCTAATTCGGTCGCTAAAATTCGGTCGCTAGCTTGGTCACAACGAAGTAGCGACCAGGGTCGTTGATGCTGATTTTAGTTGGTCGCTAAATCGGTCGCTAACGGATTTAGAGACCGATTTTGATGAAAATCGGTCTCTAAATCGGTCGCTAAAAGCGAAATTTCTAGTAGTGAGAGGCTGCTGATAAGGAGACTGAGTCCACTGATGTTGAGGCTGGAAACGGACTCTACCGCGACTGTTGCGCTTATAGCTTGAGTTGTCATGAAAGCAATTATTATTTTTATTTTTTATACTGTATATTTCACCACAACTCAAAAACACGCGTTTTGAAATTACATAAATAGTGGGAAATACAGTGGCAGCGCAGATAAATCTTCACACGAACGGAGGAGGGAAGGGAAGTACTTGACCGGATGAGAGGCACAGCGGAATTGGTTTTGCACGATCGGAAATAGTCACGATCGGAAATACTGCAGGCGGTGGCGGCGGCGAGAAACAGATCGACGGCTAGGGAATAATATGAGGGAGGTTTGCAGCGCAGGTTAGGGAAGAAGAAGAAAGAAAAGTACAATGAGAGTGCACTGTATTATTTGTTTCGGTGGTCAAAAGTGTTGTTTGGTGATCAAAAGGAAGTTTGACAAATCACGAGTTTTATTAAACATGATGTAGGGAATGAATTATATGATGAGTCGGTGATGAAACAAGAAGCTTAGATTAACCATGAAATCAAGAGAGTGAGAAATTGGTTACAGATACATGCCGCCGGTGGTGGTAGGCAAAGGTTAGGGTTTAGGATCAGTACCTGATGCTTACTGATACCATGTAAGAAATATTGGCCTTGCCTTTTCATTGCTTTGTGTTGGGTTATATACAAAGAGAGTTTCCATACTATGTTTCTATACAATTATGACTAATCAAATACAATAATTGCTAATCAAATACAATTATTGACTAATCAAATAAAATAATAGTCTAATAATTAACCTATCCTGTTTAAATTTTTGGTTGGTGCACCAATAGGAAATGATAAGCTTAACCTATCATTAATCATATCCTATTGACTTTTTTTATATTTTAATCCTTAATTTAGGCTGAGATAGCAACCGAATAGAGAAACACGTGCTTTCTATTATTCAAATACCCTTCTTCGACTCTCTGTTAAAGCATATGTAACAATTATTTTTGACTGTTTTCTGCTCTAAGTCTGGTGCCTCTTCCTTTCAATTTTTCCTAATCTGTGATCAAAGCTTCTATTCCTAATTCTTTTCTTGACCGATGTCACTATAGTCTTTAAATGTGTCAAAACTGCACGCACATATTTAATGCATCTTTTATTAATAATTTTATGGACTAAATTGATTAACAAAAACACTCGATCTAAACTGACTACTTTATAACTAATTTGAAAACCAAAATGGTTAATTAAGTAAATAAATACTAGTTATATTTTAAATATTCGGATACATTCAGGATTATTGTGATAGCAGATTACCAAAAAAATAACATGATCAAGAAAATTGATATAAAGCTTTACTAGTTGTCCAATGTCATTCGCACAACTAACTAACTAATTAGTATAACTAACTTTTACATCTTCTTTTCAATTTGCACAATAACAAAAGACAACGGATTTAAATGAAAAAAAATGCTTTAACTTTGTATTATCCCAAATCTTTTTCATTGATGTGATTTCAATCTGGCTCTGATCCATATATCGAAGCATTGTTCATTGATGGAATTTCAATCGGGTCATTTCATGCTCTTTTTTTGGCAGTCGGGTCATTTCATGCTATTGCTAAGAATGTTGTAGTTGTGATTGTTGCTCTTTCGAGGACATCCTAAAATTGGAACAATATAGAGAAAATTAGCATGACCTCTGCACAAGAATAATGGGCACAAATCGGAAAAAAAATAAAATAATAATTGTCGTTGTTTGTTTTGCTGGATATGATAGACCATCTCCTAAAAAAAATAGTAACCCTTAAATAGTTCAAAACTTCTGCTTATTAAGTTCCATAAACCATTCTTTTATATAATTTTGCTAATCATATATACATGAGTGCTCCGGGTTTTGCGGAGAATTTTGTCTTTACGGCGAACGGCGGAACGGCGACGGCGAAAGAGAAACCGCCAGACATGGCGAACACAAAGCAAGAGAAAACAAAGGTATCTTTTCGTGATATGCTAACTGAAGGAACCCAAAAGGTCCACGTCAAGGAGAAAGTGAATTTGGTGGAGACAGGATTGGTGACTATAACATATGAAGGTGGGAACAAGCTGCTTCCCAAAGTATCACTAAATGAATCTTATTTTAATGATTTGTGCCATCCATGGAAGGAAGCGTTGGTGATAAAAGTCCTGGGAAAACGTGTGGGATATCAAGCTCTCAAAGAACGACTACAAAAGATATGGAAGCTCCAAGGAGGTTTTGATATGATGAATGTTGACCAAGGGTTTTACATGGTTAAGTGCAACCTGCTAGCTGATCGAGAAAGGATCATGTCTCAGGGGCCTTGGATGGTGTTTGACCACTACCTTGCTGTAGCACAATGGTCTCCTGAATTTGCAGCTCCAACAGCTCAGGTGGAAAAAACTCTGGTGTGGATTCGGTTCCCTGGACTGAATCTATTATTCTATGATGAAAGCTTTCTATTGGCACTAGCATCAACTATAGGAACCCCTGTGAAAGTAGACACCAATACTCTTAATGTGGAAAGAGGAAGATTCGCACGGATCTGCGTTGAGATTGATCTCACTAAACCAGTGGTGGGCAAAGTTTGGATTCATGGGCATTGGTACAAAGTCCAATATGAAGGATTGCATATGATTTGTGCTACGTGTGGATGCTATGGACACATTACCAGAAACTGCACTAAAGTTCCTGCAGTGAAAACAACGACGGAGAAAGCTCATGTTCATCAAGAAGCTAATGGCGGTGGTATAATGGCGGCGCCGGCTAAAGATCATATGCAACAGCAGCCGACTCCAGCAGCGGCAATTATTACAGAGCAAATATCGGGGATTCGCATTGATGACACCCAAAAACAAAGGGATCATGAAGAGAGTGGGGTAGATGCCATTGAAGTGCATGGTGAATGGATGGTTGTAACGAGAAAAAAACGGAACAATGGGGCGCAAAATCAGGGAGGAAACCGTGGCATTCAAGGAAAAAATAAATATCCCCTAAATAGTAATAATTCAGGAGGAACAAGAAATAATGGAAAAAGTGGTGTGGTCAACGTGACTAATGGAAGACAAGTGCATCAGAATGTTGAGGTGGGGTCCAGCAAAAAAGGGGTTCAAGCAAAAAAAAGAAGATTTGAAAACGTGGCACAAACTAGTAATGATGTTGGGCCTCCAGCAAATGGATCAAGAGAAAAACAACAAGGTCCAAACAAAATTCATCAGGTCAACGAGGCCAAATTGAATGGGCCAAGTCAGACTAGTGGAGCAAATAAAGACAGTAGAACTCAAAGTACCTTTCCTCGGATGAATTGCGAATCAATGCAAAGAGGCACAATAGACAACAGAGAGATAGATGGTGATGGCAAAACAAATAAAGAGGGAGAATATGTTCAGACCCAAGACGACCAAGATGAAGATCTGGAGATTGTACAAGAAACCCCCATGGATGGGGACCTGCCACATCATAATATGTGTCAATAGGCGCAGGTCTTTGGTGCCTACATCATATCTCAATCTTTTCTTGATGTTAGGTTTCAAAGATGTGTCAATGCTCTCCTGGAATATCTGGGGAGCTTTAAATAAAACTGCACAGAGACATCTGATGGACCTTATTAGGAGACACTCTCCTACTTTTCTCATAATCATGGAAACACATGGAGCATTTGAAAAAACAATTTCTTTCTGGAATAAGGCAGGTTATAATAAAGTAGCTATAGTAGATGCTAGAGGCCAGTCAGGTGGTTTGTGGATATTGAAACATAATAGTAGCACTATAATAACATCCGTTGAAGACATTTTTCATGACACTGTTACACTCAAAGTCTCGGTGGGAAATGACTCATGGCTCCTTACAGGTATGTACGCTAGTCCTATCTACACAAAGAGACTGGAGTTATGGCAACACCTCATTTCTTTGAATGCTAATTTTGTTGGCCCTTGGATGGTTATCGGTGACTTTAATGAAATTATCTTGCCTAACGAACAGAAAGGTGGGAATTTCAGTCAAAACAGAGCAGATGCTTTATTAAGGGTGGTGGAAGAATGTCAATTTGTGGATATTGCAACCACTGGTAACAAGTACACTTGGGCAAGGAATTGTATGGGACAGCGCAGAATATTTAAAAAACTGGACAGAGGGATTGCTAACCTCCCATGGCAACTGGCCTTTCCCGAGGCTTATGTTGAAGTGCTCTGTAGGCTCCATTCTGACCACCACCCTTTGCTTTTGAGGTGTGGCCAATTACCTCAGAGGAGGGGACCGAGACCATTTCGTTTTGAAGCAGCATGGATCACCCATCCAGAGTACCAAAATGTAGTTCAAACAGCATGGAGTCAGACAACTCCGTGCCCTATTGCAAGATTGAATCAAGTGAAAACAGACTCCCTTATTTTTAATTCAAATGTCTTTGGTAACATAAGGCACCAGAAGCATATCTTAGAGAAAAGAATAAAAGGGATCCAGTTGTCTTTAGAGAGGGTAGACTCTGCAAGATTGGTGTATTTGGAACATGATTTACAACTCCAGTATGATCGAATCTTGGCTCAGGAAGAGTTGCTTTGGTACCAAAAGTCTAGGGACAAATGGATTAAGCTTGGGGATAGGAACACTAAGTTTTTCCATGCCACAACTGTCATAAGGAGGAAAAGAAACAAAATACATGGATTACATCTCCCTTGTGGTATGTGGTGCACTGATGATAACATTCTTAAAGATGAAGCTCAAAAATTCTTCAAGAATCTATTTGGAGCTGATCCTTTGTCAAGGAATTCGAATCCAACCAATGAAAATGTTACATCCCCTAAACTTTCAGAAGAAGCAGTGGAGTGTTTATCCAAGACGGTGACTAGAGAGGAAGTAAGGAATGCTTTAAATCAAATGAATTCTTATAAGTCCCCGGGGCCCGATGGATTTCAAGCAATTTTCTTTAAACAGTATTGGCACATCGTGGGAGAAGATGTTTATAATCTTGTCTGCCAAGCTTTTGCATCTGGTACTTTCAATTCGTGCATTGGTGAAACTCTAATTGCGTTAATCCCAAAAGTTGATTACCCTCAAAATTTTAAAGAATTTCGACCGATAAGTCTCTGCAATACCATTTATAAGTTGATAACCAAAGTGTTGGTCAACAGGTTAAGGCCTTATTTGGATCAAATTATTGGCCCATATCAAAGTAGTTTTTTACCCGGTAGAGGAACTTGTGATAATGCCATAGTGCTTCAAGAGGTCATTCATTCTATGAAAAAATCCAAAAAGAAGAAGGGAGATGTTGTATACAAGATAGACTTGGAAAAAGCTTATGACCATGTGAATTGGGAATTTCTGAGAAGTTGCCTTATTCAGTTTGGTTTTCCTCCCATTACAATAACACTTATCATGCATTGTGTGTCTGCATCTTCTCTATCCATCATTTGGAACGGACAACGGTTGCCCTCTTTCTCCCCTACTAGAGGACTCAGACAAGGCGATCCTCTTTCCCCGTATCTATTTGTAATATGCATGGAAAGCTTGTCTCACGCTATTCTGCAGGCAGTAGATAACAATGCGTGGAAACCTGTCAGCATCTCAAGAAATGGGCCAGGTCTCTCCCACTTATTTTTTGCGGATGACGTGTTACTTTTCTCAAAAGCCACTGTTTCTCAAGCAACCGTTATTGAAGGTATTTTGACTAAATTTGCAAATTTGTCTGGACTACGTGTTAACATCCAGAAATCCAGAGCCTTTTTCTCTGCAACTACAAGACAAAACAAGATTGATTCCATAGTGTCTATTACAGGTATTCAAAATACAAATTCCCTTGAAAAGTATCTTGGTTTTCCTATTATCCATGGCAGACTGTGCAAAAGAGATTATGATTTTTTCATTGATAAAATCCAACACCGCCTTGCATCTTGGAAGAATAAGTTACTTAATAAAGCTGGAAGATTAGCGTTGGTGCAGTCAGTTCTAACTTCAATCCCGACTTATTACATGCAACTCAACTGGCTTCCTTCTTCAATTTGTGACTACATGGATAGAATATCCAGGAAGTTTCTTTGGAGAGGTACTAATGACAGAGGTATTCACTTGGTAGGATGGGAGAAAATTGCCCAACCAAAGAAAAATGGTGGTTTAGGAATTAGATCGGCCAGAGAGTCGAATACAGCTATGTTGGGGAAACTAGTTTGGGACATTCACAGTAAAAAAGACAAACTGTGGGTGAATTTAATTTCCCAAAAATATGTTGGTAACCAACTTTTCCTAGATGTCCCCAAAAAATCAGGTTCTGTTGTTTGGAATTCAATAATAAAGGCAAGAAACGCTCTGCGCAGTGGCTATGAATATAGACTGGGAAATGGTTCTTCTTCCTTCTGGTATGAGCACTGGTCGAATCATGGAAGATTGTGTGATCAAGTTTTGTATGTTGACATTCATGACATCGAATTAACAGTAGCCGATGTGGCTCAACAAGGTTCATGGAATCTATCACAGTTATACACTCAACTTCCCCCAAATATCTTGGAGGCTATCTCAAAAATTTCTGTTTGCCTACATGAGAACATTCCTGATGGTTATACTTGGAAGGGAAATTTGGATGGTATTTATTCAGCGAAAGCAGGATATTCTTGGGTCAAAAAATCAAACTCAATGGCTGGGATTGATGAGTTACCGTCTTGGAAGTGGCTTTGGAGGATTCCAGCACCGGAAAAATTTAAATTCTTTTGTTGGACAGCTTGTCATAATTCTCTCCCCACAAGAACAATGTTGCACAAGCGAGGTATGTTAAACTATGATATTTGTCCCCGATGCACTACTTGCCCAGAAAGCATTTTACACTGTCTTAGGGATTGTCCCTTCTCGAGAAAGATATGGTTGTCCATCGGTTTTGAGAATATTAACTTTTTCATGGAACAAAATATCGTTACTTGGATCCGAAGAGGCACAACTAGTGGTAATAAGCAGATGTTTATGGCGGCTTGTTGGTGGATTTGGAGAGCAAGGAACAAATTGTGTTTGGCTAACGAGATTACCCCTGCCGCTGCGGTGAAAATTCAGATTTATAACTCTGCAAGTATCAACTCCAAAGTATTTGGTCATCAATCAACAGATGTGATTACTGAGCAGTGGGTATCGTGGCATCCAGAGGAAGGAACTGCCGTTATCATCAATGTTGACGGGAGCAGTTTAGGGAACCCAGGGCCATCAGGATTTGGTGGAGTTTTGAGACACTCAAATGGTAAATGGATCTATGGATTTGCGGGGACTGTTGGAATTTCTACAATCCTTCATGTAGAACTACTTGCTATTTATCATGGCTTGAAGGTGGCTTGGGACCAAGGATACAGAAATATAGTTTGCTATTCTGATTCAACTCTTTCTATTCAACTTATTGGAAGAGATGTAAACCCCTGGCATCACTATGCATCAATTTTAACCAACATCAGAGACCTGGTGAAGAGGAACTGGAGCATTGACTTCAAGCATACTAAGAGAGAAGCCAACGCCGTTGCAGATCTTCTAGCAAAGACAGGTGCAGCAGGCACAGACGCATGGACTGAGTTTAGAGAACCCCCACCCGCAGCTATCCCCCTCCTTCAAGCGGACGCGGCACGGGTTATGTTTGCAAGGATCTAGCTTTATTTTTTCTAGTATTCTGCTACCGTTTCTTTTTCCTTTTTTTTTTCTCCTTTTTGTTTCTCTTTCATCTACCAAAAAAAAAATATGATAGACCATCTCCTAAAAAAAATAGTAACCCTTAAATAGTTCAAAACTTCTGCTTATTAAGTTCCATAAACCATTCTTTTATATAATTTTTATAATGATGTTCATGTTATCTTTTTAATTAAATAAATGATACCACTTTCATACAATAATGACAGTTTACTTTGATATTTTAACACTTGATTTTTCCCCCAAAATCAACTTGGTGTTAATTTTTACTCCACAGTCCATACATATTATTTCAATTTAGTCATAAATTACTTTAAAGTGACATAGACTATTTGTAAAAAAAAAAAAAAAACACTATGAACGAGTTAGAAAATGAAAGATATTTATTAGAATGACAGATAAAGAGATAAGAATTTCTTGTCCAAAAACAAAAAGTGACAAAAGATTATTAATTGAAGAGAAGAGACTAATATGAGATCTTTTTTATGAGTTTGATAAAATTAAAAAAATTAATTAATATATGAAGATGAAAATTGTATATTTGACATTGTTTTCAAAAGAGATGAAAGATTTTCCTAGACGCTTTAGAAATTAAAGTGATATGAAAGATTTAGAATGAAATATAATTTTTTAAAAACGGCAGCAAACGCCAAACACAATTGATTAAGTGAGTTGAATATGTAGTTTATGTTGTCGGAGTCTGTTTGAAGTCTCACATTGCTTAAATTTTTGTGACGTGAAGTGTATAAATATGCGAGGACAACCTCACCCCATGAGCTAACTAGAATGAGATCCAATCATATTTAACAAAGTGACATGAAATAACTTTGTAAAAAAATTGTGGGATTTGTTAAAATACAAATTTGCATCAACCACTATATTCTGAGAAAGTTATAATATTGACCACTTAGGGCCCGTTTGTTGCGCAGGATAGTATAGTGACAGGATAGGATATAAAACAGGATAAGGATAGGATATGATAACAGCAGGATAACAGTTATACTCAGTTATCATATCCTATGTTTGGTGCACACAGGATAACAAATATGATAACTATTATATTTTGTTTTTAATATATACTTGCTCATAATAATATGATAAGATATATAACATATTTAATTGACAAAATTACTCTTGTAAAACAATTGTTATTTTTTAAAATTATTTTACAATACTTTGAATTTTATAAATAAAAAATAAAAATAAGTAATCAAATAACTTTATATAATTTAAAATAAAAATCATGAGAAAATAATCAAGTTTAATTTTTTATATGAATCATGATCAAATAAATAACTCAATAATATATACATGTTAGATAAGCCAAATAAATATATGATATATCTCATACGTAAATAATAAAACTACTATTGCAAAAGAATTATATTTAATTTTTTATAAAATTTAAACTAATATCCCTATTTGTCAATTTTTTAATAATCATTTTACTTTAAAATATTGTAATTTTAGTAAAATTTTGATTTTTTAGAATATATAAATTACAAAATTACCCCTGTAAGAAAATCACATATATATTTAAAAATTAATTATTTTATTATTTATATTTTATTAATTTTATTAATTTTATTTTATGTATTTTAAAATATATTTTATAAAATAAATCAGTAATTTTTTTTTCTTCTTATCCTATCCTGCTGGTAACCCAGCTCAAATTCAGGATAAGAATTATAACTAGAGAGACAGGATAGGATAAGCTTCAGGATTAACTTATCATATCATGTTGTATCACCAAACACTGGATTGCGACAGGATATGATACAATTATCCTATCCTGTTTCTTATCCTGTGCACCAAACGGGCCCTTATATTATATGGATTGATAACAATAATATTTGAGGCTTTTGGAGAGATATATGTAGAAGGATCGTAAATTCATGGTAAAAGGTCATACAAAATAATCAAATAAAGTTCATTTCATTTTCATGCAGATAAGATGGGGATATAAAATAGTGTATTTCAAATTTAATTTCTTTTTACAGTGTATTTCAATTTTTAAAAAGTCTATATTTTGGGATCAAATGGCACTAATTAAGTGTCAAAGTTTTATTTGACAGCACCATTTACTTTTTTAATCTATAAAAATGTCCATATTTATTCACTTAAAAATATCACATGTGAGCTTCTCCTCACACCACGGAACTCTCTCCCTCAAACCTTATTTGTGGACCAATTGAGAAAAATATTGTCCCTAAATGTAAGTCACTTCAAATTACTACATGCATTTATTATTTTTTACAACCATAAATCTAATTAAATACTCCTTCCTATCCTATATATAAAAAACACTTTGGAAAAAAAAATTGTTCATTTCTATAAGAAACGCTCTTTAAATTTATTTTTTATTAAATAGATAATCTCTTATATACCGTTATTAAATTGTATAAAATGCAATTTATTCAAATGTTATACATTAATTACACAAACACATTGGAATAACACATAACATTTTAGAATTTTTAATAAAAAAAAGTCTTCTTGATATGTGTGTTTTTCTCAATGTGTTCCTTATATATAGGACCGGGGAGAGTATTGTATTTAGTAGCGCTCAACTTTCTTTGAATCTAACACTACTTTTTTTTCTATAGAAATTGCTAAATAATCTCCCGGACACTTGTTAAGTATATTAATATGAAAGTTTTACCTCGAAACTTATGTATTTAATACATTAAAAACATAAAAAGTTATCATTTTATCATTATATTTTTATTTTATTTTTTAGCATGTTTAACAAGTGCTCCTGGACACTGTTTATCCTGACTTTTTTATAATCTTTGAATATATATATATATATTTTTAATTTAAGACGTTATGATGCTGAAAACTAAGAATTGTTGACTTTGCTGTTGCACAATCTAATACTCCAAGGTTGAGTTGCTTGATAGTTGATTAGGTTGGCTTAGTGGCTATCTAGGCGGGATTAACATAATTTTGGCTGACTAATATGTAGCAATTTTTTCTCCCTTACTTAATATAATTTTCTTTAACTTTAATTATCACTAATAAAACTTCATTTCAATTGGGCTTCGGCCCTCTTTTGTATAAAAAAAAAAATAAAAAATTCACTTTCAATTATTGAATATTTTATGTATCCGATATATATTATCAAATATTAATTATTTAATAAATTTAAATATTTTTTTTATTATAATTAAGACTTGAGTAGTAAAAGATGCGGTTTGGTGGAGAGCTTAAAAGGGACTAAAGGTAGATTAGTTGAAATCTTATTTATGAAGTGGTTTCTTATTTTGACATAGTATTTTATTTTAAGATTTTTTTTTTTTTTGAAAAAACTAAATTAGCTCACTCAAATTGTCAAAAATAAATGAAAAATAATTACCCACCAAGAAAATTTTACCTAGTAATAACAAAATTCGGCATAAAATTCTTCATGAAACTAGTTTACCTTGCGGAATCCGATGAAAAATTCACATGAAAAATTAGGCAGATCGATTAACCATAATTTTGGTAGAAGAATATATGTATGCAAATTATTCATACAAAGTAATATAATAAATGATGATGTGATTTTTTATGAGATTAGGCGGGATTAGAGGTAAATTGAGTGGAGATAAGACCTAACCACACACTCTTTTTGTCTTTACTAAAAAAAAGCATAAGTTAAACGTTGCCATCATCACCATTAGTAAAACGTTGAAGTAAAGGAAAAGATTAACCCAGCTGAATAATGCTAGCAACACACTTTTTAATAAACATACTTCAACACACTCTCTTTTATTGATTGAAATTCACATAGGTCCCATAAAAAAATGTGGACCCATATATCTTTTATGGGACCCATATAAATTTTAATCAATAGAAGAGAGTGTGTTAGAGTGTGTTTGTTAAAGAGTGTATTGCTAGTACTCCTCTAACCCAGCTATATATATTGACCGAAAAAGTTTGGTGGCTCTTGAATCATTAATCTATCTTTGCCCTGTACTCTCTTCGTCCCAAAATATAAACAAAAGTTGGTCAACAAAAGTGAATGCATTGTTGTTTAGTAATTGTCAAACCTATCGTGTTGTGCCAGATGTAGTTACATCTGTCCATATTAAGGGGTAGTGACAAGTGTGTGAACATCTGTCTAGCTGAGTCAGTTAGTTAGTTAGGCAGTTACACATTATGTTAGGTTGTTACTTAGAGAGTAAGATACATTGTATAGCTTATAAATACAGATATATACTCCGGTTTTCAATATAGATCAGTATCACTCATCGTAACTCACGATTACTCTCAAATTAATAAAGAATTCTTTTTTCTCTCTTCTCCTTCATCTCTCTCAAATCACAAAGTGTGTGTATCTGATTTTGCTTCAACATTTTGTTACAACATGTATTTGGTCCAAATTTTTAACCAAATACATTAAGTTTTTGTGACTCATTTTTGTCTATATTTTGAGACGAAGGAGGTAAGTTGTAACATCTTCAAACTATTCTACTAGATTAGAACAACGTAGGGGAAATGCTCGGAAAAAGGAAAGAAAAATAGAATCATATATACACCAACTTACCTTTACACATATATTCTTTTATATTAGAATCTGCACCAATACCCTTATCAATAATAAGTACTTGTTGACATATTCAAGTATACTATAATTATAATAATAATTATTATTATTATGTTCTATAAAAAAATAATTATAAATCAAATAATTAAGCTTAAGTGGTTTTGTGAGTTTCCTTTATGATGAATTGTTTGGAAGAATTTGAGTTTGATTCAAAGGAACAAATCTTTACAATACTTTATTTACTTTCCAACCAAATTTCAATTTAGAAGAACCCGATCTTCTTTTAAAAATTAGAGGGTTAAATTTTTTAAATTTTTAATTTTATAATTATGTACAAAAATATAACTTGTTTACACATATTATAATTTTATTTCTTTAAAAAATTATTTGCTTTATAATGATTAAATAATAAATTAATATATAATTGTTAATGAACTATATTTAATAATAAGTTAATATATTATTGTGATTAAATAATAATAATAATAAGTTAATATATAATTGTTATATGCTTTAAAGAAATATATTTTTCACTCATAAATATAGTTAAAACAACACTTTACAAGAAAATAAAATTCTAATAAATATTAGTCGGTGCAATGCGTTTGTAGCTGAATTGTGGGGTGTGTTTGAAGGCTTCAATCTTGCTTTGTACAAAAGGTTTTAATAAAGTTGAGATTTGTGTGGATTCTAAAGTGATTATTATTGATATCATTCAGAACGGAGTAGGAGGAAGCGTCATGGGCAGAAGATTGGTGCAATGCATTAGACAAATGATGGAGCTTGATTGAGAGATTAAATTAACTCGTACTTTTTTTATAAAAAAAAACTTAACTCATACTTACTTAGAGGCAAATAAACATGCAAATGATTTAGCATAGTTATTATTTGGTTTAGAAGATGAGATTATTTATTTGGATGTTTACCAAATAAGCAAATATTGATGAGTGAGGAAGCCAATTGTGATTCTAATTGTGTGGTGCATGTTTCGAAGTTATACAGAATGTAATTGACACTTGTTTCTTGATTATGCGAGTATGTCTTGTTGGTGAAGTGTTAATTTGTCGATTGCCTTGCAAAATATAACGATCAATGCAGAAGATTTATTTATTTTTTTTTAATGTTTTTCAGGCACACAACAATTAGTTACTATTGCAATGAGACTTGGAGTTTATGGATGAAAAGAAACCAACAACTATGGGAAGCGAAATATGAAGGCATTGAACAAGTCGTGGGGAGAACAACACACATGCTACACTCGTGACAGCAGACACATTGTTCAACTCGGACGGAGCAACATAAAAAACAACATGATGTTTCGGTTGTTTCATGGTAATTAACCCCCACCGCTAAATTAATGCAGACCTCTTCATGACAGATTAAATGGTGGGTTTGAGAACTTGTCTTCGTGATGATACATACTATTTTATATCTATAGTGACAGCAAATGAAGATGTCGTTATGTCAGCATTAGAATCGAAAGCTTTGGAGCTTGCTTCAAAGTCTCCAATGGGTTGCTAATATGAGCTACTGAAAGGTAATCTTTAAGATTGATTGCAAGTTGGCTGGGGATGATGTTAACAAAGTTTAAATAAATCATTCTGAGTATGATTCGAATATTCAAAATATTAGACAACTATTAATTTCGAAGTTAGGTTTTTTTTTTTTTATTTGGATAAAACAATTGAAATTAGTTATTGTTGATGTTATTTATCACGTTTTAAATTTTCGTCACTCTCAATAGTATTTTCTAGTTTCGTCCATAATTATGTGACATTTTAATTGATGATGTGACATTGACATTATAAGATTGCCTAAGGGTCTGTTTGGTTAAAAAAAGAGGAGGGGAGGGGAGGGATTTTTAGGGAGGGGGAGGGAAGGGAATGAAATTTGACTCATACATGTTTGGTTCAAAAGAGGAGAGGGGAGGGGAGGTAGAAAATTTTAATTAAATATGTGTTTGGTTCACAAGGGGAGAGGAGAGATTTTATAACTAATTTACATTTTTATCCTTATAATCTTAAAACAATATCATAATAATAAATCATACCACAAATTTGGTAAAAAAATAAAATAAAAAGCATACACATGAATTGAGTTATATCTCTTCGACACAAATTAAACTATTTATTGATAGTAATTTTTCAACCAATCAATGTAATCCAATAAGACATTTATTAAATTAAATTCTACAAAAATATATAAAATAATTTATTAAGACAAATATATATCATACAATGTAATACACTAAAACAATAAATTATAATATATAGAATGTGAACCACAAGAACGGGAAAAAAAATTAAGTGATGAAATCAATAAACTACAAGCAAAGAAAAATAATGTGAGCATGTTAACAATAATAATTGAACAAGTGAGCTACAGGAACGAAAAAAAATAAAAAAATCGTAGGTATGTAATCGATTAAGTAGGAGAATGAGCAAAACAAAAAAGAAATTACCTATTATAACGGAAAAAAGAAATTACCTAATAAAATCTTAAAAAATACAATAAGGGTAATTTTGTAATTTTAAAATTGTATTGAGGATAATTTGGTTAATGTAATAAATATTAAAAGAGCTCCCCTCCCCTCCCCTCCAAATCCCCCCAATTTGGGGGGAAGCAAAAAGCGGGTTTAAGAGGGATTTTGCTCACCTCCTTTCACCACCTCTCCCCTCCTAAAAATTGAACCAAACACATTTCATTAAAATTTTCCCCTCCCCTCCCCTCCATTTACCTCGAACCAAACACATCCTAAGAGATATTATTTTCTATGTCATTATCATCATCATTGCATCATCATCATCATCAACAACATTGCAATAAGGCAAAGGTTTCTTCCAAAGATAATACTCCATCCGTCCCAAATTATAAGGGAAAATTGGTCAAAGAAAGTTGATGTATTTGGTTAAGAATTTGGACTAAATACATCAATTTTAGTTGACCAATTTTCCCTTATATTTTGGGACGGAGGGAGTACTTGTTAATTGCCATGTGAGAGTTAATTGCCATATTATTAAGCACTTATTATTTTTATTATTTCATTTTAATTTGTGTACTTGTGTTAATAAATAAATCATAAATGTCTTAAATTGAACCATTTCACCTTAATAACAATTTCATACATATTAATTTTCTTCCAAATATCGACTCAAATTGAACCATTTCAGCTTAATAATAATTTGAACAATTAAAATGTGATCAACTAAAAATTCAAACTACATTGGACCAAAAATAAAATAAAAATTCATAGTACCTACACGTGCCCACATAATAGGCCACAAAATTAGGCATCACAACCAATAGAATTCAAAGCCCCTAAATTTTAACCAAACCTAACAAAACCTCAAAAAAATGTAATAATAAAAAACAACCTTAATATTTGTAATTAAAAAACCTTAATTTTTGCTGTTTCTTTTTTATTGGCTCTCTCTCTCTCTCTCTCTCTCTATGAATATGAACTTTCCCTTCAAGTGAGGTTTTATTCTCTAATCTTCTAATATAAAGCAAAACTCACCACGTTTTATATACACTGTGAGTGAGTGATGAATCATGAATGACATGAAAGAGTTTTTTAGAGAGAGAGAGAGAGAGATTGCTGAGTGAGACAGCATTAACATTATTCTCACTTCCATTGAAATCTGGCACAATTCAAGAACAAAGGAGAAAAGTGTGAAGAGATCACAATCTACACTCAACATCAATCATTTTCTTGTTTCAACTCAACTCTCTTTATATAACTGGTTTTCTCTCTCTAAATCCATCATTTCCCAGAATCACAAGAACAAAAAAAATTGATTTTTTTCATGACCCTTTAATCTTTTAATGATATTAGAGTTATTAGTTTTGTTGGGCTGCTGAAATTTTCTTTCATTTATTTTCTTGTGATCTTGGCTTCATTTGGTGTTTTTTCATTTTGATTTAATATTTGAGATTGGTTTTGATAAATTCTGTCAATAAACAAGCATAGATTAGATACTCTTTTTGATGAAAATTTGAATAGGGTGTATCTATGAGTATGAGTATGAGCATGGAAATTTTGTTTTGATATGGTTTTGTATTGGACAATAAGTTTTATATTCATGTGTATGAGGTGTTATTTGAGATTTTGTTATCTATGAAGTTTAGTAGTAACAAGATCTTAGATTTGATTGGAATTTGGAAGAAGGGAGAGGGAGAAGGAGAGAAAAAAACTATGCAGTCTAGAATGGAGGAAGGGAAGGACCCTGTTGCAACAAGAGTCACACACTCTAGGCCATTTCCTTTGAGACTTTTGCAATTTTTCTTACTCTTTTTGGTTATTGGAATTGGTGGTTCATTTGTTAGCATGTACATGATTAGGCATTTTGGTATTCATAATGTGGCTTTCGTACAATCGTCGATTAAGCCTTGTTTTCAGAAGCCGGCGATTGTAGAGAATTGGTTTAAGCCTCCATCTAGTTTGTTGCATAATATGACTGATGAGGAACTCTTTTGGAGGGCTTCTTTTGTTCCGAGGATTAAGAGTTATCCTTTTAAAAGAACTCCTAAAATTGCCTTCATGTTCTTGACTAAGGGACCTTTGCCTATGGCACCACTTTGGGAAAACTTCTTTAAAGGACATCAGAAGCTTTATAACATCTATGTTCATTCACTGCCTTCTTACAATCCTGATTTTTTGCCGTCGTCAGTTTTTTACCGGAGACAGATCCCTAGCCAGGTATGAACTAGCTTTGATATATTATTAAGTTTGTTTTTTAATACGGCTCATGGTGTTAGGTTCTGTATGTATATGGTAATCATTAGGAAATTAATAGTATTATTTATGGATGTATTGCTATGTGTTGATTGATATGTTTTTCATTAAAAAATTTATAGTTTGAGCCTCATAATGTCAAGATTGGTATTGATTTTGAATGTTTTTGCACAAGAGTAAACGGCCAATTTAATCCCTAAACTATCAACCTGTCTCCAATTTAGTTCTGGAACTGTAGAAATATAATAAATAGTCGCTAAACTATCAATCGATCAAGTTAGTTCCTCGGATACTTAAAAAATAGGAGAGAGAATGATAGGTTAGCGACAATTTTGATGGATTATAAGTAGTTTAGGGATTTTTATTATATTTCTATAGTTTAGAGACTAAATCAGAGAAAATGTGATAGTTTAGGGACAAACTTTATGGTTTATTTGTTTGCACCAAGTGAGTAATGATCTGCAATTCTGCACAGGTGGCAGAGTGGGGAATGATGAGTATGTGTGATGCTGAAAGACGACTTCTAGCTAATGCGTTGCTTGATTTCTCAAATGAATGGTTTGTGCTTCTATCTGAGTCCTGCATCCCTCTCCAAAACTTCAGCATTATACACCGTTACTTATCGCGATCAAGGTACAGCTTTATGGGCGCATTCGATGAACCTGGTCCATATGGAAGAGGACGTTACGACGAAAACATGGAACCTGAAATCAACATGAGTGACTGGCGTAAAGGGTCTCAGTGGTTCGAAATTAACCGAGAACTTGCTGTTAGGATAGTTGAAGACATAACTTACTATCCAAAACTCAAAGAATTCTGCACACCACACAAATGCTATGTCGATGAACACTATTTCCAGACAATGTTAACCATTAATACTCCTCATCTTTTGGCGAACCGAAGCCTCACTTATGTGGATTGGTCAAGAGGTGGTGCTCACCCTGCTACCTTTGGAAAGGATGACATCAACGAGGAATTCTTCAAGAAAATTTTGCAAGAACAGACATGTCTTTATAATAACCAGCCAACTTCACTTTGTTTCATATTTGCAAGAAAATTTGCACCTAATGCTTTAGGTCCTCTTTTAGATATAGCTCCGAAAGTTCTAGGAATAGGAAAGTTGAAGCATCCTTGAAGGAGTTCCGAGCATGTTAGTTTTGCTATCAGCTTACTCCATTTTGATCGCGTGATTCATCTTCTGCTCAACCTGTTTTGCAGAAATTTTGATTTGCTCCTTCAGCGTTTAGGTGTGTAGGACATTGAATTTAAACCATATATTATACAAGTATCAGTCAAAATATAGACTAGCATTTTGTTGGATTACTTGTTAATCAAATAAATATTTTAGCTATCTTTTTGGAATATGTATTGCTGCCATTATGACAGTTATTTTTTCTGACCATTTTATGATCCATGTCTGTTACTTGGTTTGCCTTGCAACTAAAGCCAATGCCAGAGTTATGAAGCTTACTCAGAATTCAGAATTATAGTCTTGTTTGTTTCCTATTGTTTGTAGGAACAAGTATCATTCATTATGTTTTATGCACCTCATTTGGTCTTGATTTACCTTTCAGCAGTAATACTAGACTACTAGTGTCACTGTCCTGGCACATGAGGTTACTGGTGTTACCAGTGTCCTTAAATAAGTGATATTGAAGAATCTATTAAGGGGACGAAAGAGAAGATAATTAAATAAGAAACTCTTTTTACAGGTGATTTTAAACTTTTTTTTGGTATATATCAACCCAGCGAAAGGGGGTCCTAGTAATCTAGAGTTTGGTCGCGAGATAAGTAACGTTTGACCAAGAATTGTTTCCACCAGGAATCAAACTCAAGTTCTTTCAAATAATTCGTCCTAGGAGGAGCTCGTTAACCATTTGAGTTCAATATCTTAGTTGATGATTTTAAACTTTAAGCACCAATTAAGAATACATGAATGTAAATGCAATATATCTTCAAAGACAAGTGACATGCAATATAAATGCAACTTTATTATCAACTTGGCATATACTAACTATTTATTTTACTAGATAAAGTGAATGTACCCTTGTATGTTTGGTATCACTTATTCTGTAACAGAATTGATCTTTTATTATTATTATTATTATTATTATTATTATATATATTGACAAGGTAATGTAATATCCATACCAACACACTCAAGGAAGCATACAAAAGTTTGTACTATTAATCAGCATTGCACAGACAGTGCCCCACAGTCTTTAAAAACACTTAAACTAGAGTAGTGACAAAAGTTGTTAAGAGTCCTAATCTCACTCATTCTTTAGTTGCTAACCTCTATTTTAAGGACCATTTATTCCTTTACATATTCTGATCAACCTAATCATCAACAAGGGACAATTATCCTATATCAACTCTATTAATTATTACTTAATCCTTATTTAACCTTTCACTGATCCATTAGACAGACTCATTATCAAATTTATAACTATAACTTCTAACAACTCTAGTTGATAAAACTACCTTTTCATAAATAGTTAAAACTTAAAACTACAATGGTTCAAAAAAAAAGTTAAAACTACAACTATCTTCAAACCATTCAATCTCAGATTCTCTCTTATCTTTGACGCATTCAGTGATCGAAAATTGGATTCATCCAACGGCTAGATCGTTAGATGAATCCAACTATAGAGCACAACTGACCTCTAAACTATAAAATCTGCACATAATACAAATCCATTGCATTCACCTCAGCATAAAATTTGTGTATTGTAGCTTAAATATACAAATATGCGACAGTAAAAAGGAATGTGAGCATTAAGTTAGATCGACAACTATATTTGAAATTAATAAATTAGAGAGAATAAGAAAAACATCCACAAAAATGGAGAAAGATAAGGTGCTTATTAATGGACGAAGAGAAACTCTAACTTATATATGGCTAATGATTATTAACATTTATAATTCATCGCGATATTTTTTCTCAACACCAGGTACAATATCCTGCTGATGTTTTAGAAGATAACTAGCTGCTAATGATGCATGAAGTGCAGCTCCGTAAGGGAGTCCATCTTCATTGATTTTGAGATAAGGTGAGTGTAATGATGGCACAAACCGTTCATGTTCGGCATTCTTCATTCCAAGGAAGAAAAAGTAACCAGGTATGACCTCTTGATAGAATGAAAAGTCTTCAGCTCCCATGAATGGAGACATGGCACTTTCGACTTTATTGATACCTAGCATATTCACTGCCACATTCACAAAATGTTCATGCAAGTCGCCATTGTTTATAGTTGGAGGATAGAAAGGTTTCACTTCATCAAGGAAGTCCACAGTTGCATTGCACCTTTGCACAGCAACTTGCCCGATGATAACCTGCATAAGTGCATTAACCTTAGGGCACGTTTGGATTGACTTATTTTAGTTTATTTACTTGCATAAACACTTGTGAGACTGTTTGGGAGAGCTTATAGAAACAGCTTATGACATGTCCGTAAGCTCTCTATGATAGCTTATGAAAGCAACTTATAGCTTATATTGGAAACAATCTTTTGTTACAAAAAGAGTTTATACATAAGCACTTGTATGATAAGTGCTTATATTATAAGCGTTTAAGTTGTTTTGTCCCTATGAAGATTGAATGAAAAATACAGTATAAGTGCAAACATCTCTTTTGTTGCAATAGAAGCTCATGAGCTTATGCAGAAAGGGAAAGATGCAGAAGGCTCCAACTTGCAAAAATTAAGACATCAATAATGTCACTTTATGGAGAGATCATTACTTTCAGCTTTTTCATTTCCATTACATACCTGCTCAATCCGCTGTTTCAGTTGGTTGAAGCTTTGTTTAGAAAAGGCTCGGAAGGTGCCACCAATTGTGACAGAATCTGGAATAACATTGTATGCACTACCTCCTTGGCACTTTCCAATCGTCACAACCTGTGTGAACATGTGTTATGTAACGAAGACATGAGGGATTGTATCGCCTTCAACAAGCACGACTTTCATATTTTTAAGTAATCAGAA
Organism: Trifolium pratense; assembly: GCF_020283565.1. Classification (NCBI taxonomy): domain Eukaryota; kingdom Viridiplantae; phylum Streptophyta; class Magnoliopsida; order Fabales; family Fabaceae; genus Trifolium; species Trifolium pratense. The sequence continues at coordinate 46,105,493 of NC_060063.1, read as the reverse complement.
AATTTTCACAAATAAAAATGCTCTGACACACATCCTATATATCCCTCGATTATCATTAAAAGCTTGTTTTATAATTGTATTCTTCTATGTCATCTTTTTTGTTGTCAATGATACTAAATTGCAGTTGTGGTTATGCTGCAATCTTTTATATAGTGGTAAAATACAGGAAAATGTGGCTGATGCGGCCACAATCATTTATGCTATAATGTTTAATTAAGTTATTTATCCAAACAAGGCCTAAGTATGAAATAAGTGTAAATAAGTAGATAATAGGAAGGGAAAATGAAGAATCGGCAAAATGTACCTGTGAGTCTAAAGGATCAGCCTCGCGAGAAACAAGGTGTTGTAAACTAAGAATGACATTGGAAGCTGCCAATATAGGGTCGATAGACTGTTGAGGAATAGCTGCATGACCACCCTTTCCACTTATTTTTGCTTCAAAGAAGCCACTTCCAGCCAATATTGGACCAGACTTAGAGGCCACTTCACCTATTGGTAAGTCAGGAGCAATATGTAGTCCAAATATAGCGGTAACATTTTCTAATGCTCCAGTGTCTAAAATTTTCTTAGCCCCTCCACCTCCTTCCTCTGCTGGTTGGAAAACAAGAACAACAGTTCCCTTGTTTAGTCAACAAAATGAAGAATTTATCAGTAATCCATGAGAGTATGAAGACTAAAATAACAGGACAATACACAGAAAAGTAGCAGATATGTGCTCTACGCATTGACACAGACACAGATACCATCATGACATTGCTACTGACACGTAGACACTGATAATAATTTAAGAAAAAAAAATGACTTAATGTAACCATATGTATTGGTGTCGAGTATCGAACACACTTTCAATTTGAAGTGTCGGTGCTATCTAGATATATGGTAAATGATAGAATGATAGAATGATTCTAATTTACAAAAGTTGCATCACAAAAGATATAGCAGTTTTCCCATAATTTGCTACTAATATGGTCCAAACCAAAGAAATAAGTCTCACTTTGACATTTTTGGACTTAATTCAAATAAAAAGTATGAAATCATCAGAAAGACTAAATTTCTTGAGTTAATGACAATTTGGACAATAGAGTAGTAGATACAATTTTAATTTGCAACGGAATCGGTTTAAAAAACAAAGCAAAATATTTTTTTATCGTTCTTAACCCTTTAATTCTTATAGGGGGAAGAAACTCTAGTAATCCGGTCCAGAGAGTAAATAAAGTTTGGCTAATGATTTTTCTAGCCAGGGATCGAACATGGCTGCTCCCAATCCGTTCAACCTTAACCGAAACTCATTAACCACTTGGTTAAGCAGAAAATTATCACACACCTGTATCTCTTTTTCATGCTGTTTAAGAATCTTTGCAGCACCAAGTACCATGGTAACATGAGCATCATGACCACACGCGTGCATCTTTCCGGCTACTTTACTCTTATGCTCCCACTCCACCATTTCCTATGATTTTAACACAATAATAAATCAATAATGACCATTTTACAACTATCCTTGACACAATTCAAACTCATCACTTCGCAAGGCTAAGCTCTTACCACTGGGCGCGCTATCACCTCATGTGTCATACACAAAATTACATAACCCTTTGTTATTTTAACCCCATACATATAAAGGGAAAAGCTAACATGTGCCCTTAAGCACTTGTTAGTATACTATAGATAGTAATTTTGCATTAAAAGTTGTGCATTTCATATCTTTAACATGTGCCCTAGGGCACATGTTAGCATGACCCATATATAAATTAGAACATAGAACCATCTCATAAAACTATTGAATTAACCATTTTGATGGTTTAAGGAAAATAACATAGATGAATCTAATATAATATAATTAACCTGCATAGGAAGAGCATCCATGTCAGCTCTTAAAGCAACAAAAGGAGAGGATCCAGTTCCTATGAAACCAATGACACCAGTGATTGCAACTGGATGTTTATAAGGTATGTCCATTTTATCTAATTCTGATCTTATCAGTTCACTTGTTTCAAATTCTTGATAACCCAATTCAGGATTCTCATGAATTTTCCTTCTGATATTGATCATCCAATCAAAAACCTCAGAACTCTTGGCACTGTCAAGAAAATTGTTGAATGAAGAATCATCTGTTGATGATGAAATTTGTGTTGTAGTAAAGACATGTAACATGAATATGATGATGGAAAAATGGAAACATTTGAAGGAACAAGACATGGTTTGTTTTGGTGATGATGAATTGCAGTAAAAAAATTTGTGTTTGTAAGATGAAGTGGTTGGCTTTTCAATGATTCTAACTTCCAGCGACTTGGAGCGTTGTCCCACTCATGATTATTCTCGGGTGAATAAATATCTGAATTTGCATTATTCACATTTTTTTCATGCTCTCTCCACTCAAACTAAATTAAAAGGTGAATAAATGGAGTGTCTCGGATTTGAACCCGGAGTCCTACAGATATAATGTGATATCTCTACCAATTAAGTTAAACTTACGGGGTAAATTTGTGATTTTTAAGAAAATCATTGGTTTGGTTAATTTTAGGGTAAAATTACAGTGTTTAAGTTTCTTTCATATAGATTAATTAAGACAAAAAATACATTATACATGAATGATTAAGCATAACAATTTTATGTCTGCTAAGCTCAGTTTAGTTGATAGAGCTATTATATTGGAGTATATTTGTAAGGGCTGAGTTCAAATCTCTCACACTCCACTTATATATATATATATATATATATATATATATAGGAGGGTTATATTGACTCCAAGAGTAAGTTATAAAAGCTACTCCAAATCATGGCCTTTGATTTTAATTTCAATTAATGGCTAAGATTGATTGATCATAAAACACAAAGTGAGACTTATTTTTTTTATTGTATTGAAATATTATCAAAACATACCTTAAATAGAAGAAAATGAATCAATTATAATCATCAATTGAGACTTTTTTGTTTTTTATTTGATGATATTGAGACTTATTTTTTTATCACACGGGAAAACAAGGATTCCACATACTCTGAAATGGTGTAACACTAATCGTTTGACAATCCTGCTTCTTTTCATACAATTTTTTACGGTATGCTTCTTTTCTTTTCAATTTTACAAGTGTACCATTTTTTTTTTGTGATGTATGTTTTTTTTTTTGTTACAATATTCTCTTTGCTCGTACTTTTCTTTTCTTGTTATTAGTTCGATATTTTTTGTTTTCTTTTTTTACAAATTTGAACAATAGGTTAATTTAATAATGGCTTAAATGCAGTTTTACCCCTCCTATTTTGAAAAATGCGGAATTTTACCCCCCTATTTTAAAATGCGGAATTTTACCCCCCCTATTTTATAATTTGTTGGATTTTGCCCCCCACCAAAATTTTGCACAAAATCTGCTTTTGAGCCTCAAGTTCAAAGCTACGCACAGAACTCAATTTGGATCAATAATTCACCAAACTGGTACCGAAACGACCGCAATCGAGTTAGTTTTCCACAGAATCAAACTCCACTAAATTTGGAGTTACAGAGAGAGATTAATTACTGTTTTAGTGAAGGTCTGTTCAAATTAATTATCGTATGAAACTACTACTGGTATTCTCGTCATTCCTCTCACCCTGTAGCTCATTTTTTAATACTATTTACATGTATGGAAATCTAACGAAATTACCCTTGTTGGCATTTCAATTTCGTCGAATTTGGAGTTACGATGTGTTCGGTAGACGATGTTGAATTTGAAGATCACAAGTAGATTTCTGCAGAATTAGTAATTGGACAGACCTTCACTAAAACGGTAATTAATCTCTCTCTGTAACTCCAAATTTAGTGGGGTTTGATTCTGTGGAAAGCTAACTCGATTACGGTCATTTCGGTAGCCATTTGGTGAATTATGGATCCAAATTGAGTTGTATGCGAAGCTTTGAAGTTGTGACTCGAAAGCAGATTTTTTGCAGAATTTTGGGGACATACCTTCACTAAAACAGTAATTAATCTCTCTTTTTAACTCCAAATTCAGTGGGGTTTGATTATGTGGAAAGATAACTCGATTACGGTCATTTCGGTAGCTGTTTGGTGAATTATGGATCCAAATTGAGTTGTATGCGAAGCTTTGAAGTTGTGACTCGAAAGCAGATTTTTTGCAGAATTTTGGGAGACATACCTTCACTAAAACGGTAATTAATCTCTCTTTGTAACTCCAAATTCAGTGGGGTTTGATTATGTGGAAAGATAACTCGATTACGGTCATTTCGGTATCCTTTTGGTAAATTATTGATCAAAATTGAGTTGTGTGCGAAGCTTTAAAGTTGTGACTCGAAAGCAGAATTTTAGGGGGGCAAAATCCAACAAATTATAAAACAGGGGGGTAAAGTCCGCGTTTTAAAACAGGGGGGGTAAAATTCCGATTTAATCAAAATAGGGGGGGCAAAACTGCATTTAAGCCTTTAATAATTTAATTTGTAATGATTTTGTTGAAGAAACAAACAGGTTTGAAGAGATTCCATGTAATATGTCGGTAGAAGTGGAAATATCTCATGAAAATATTTCAACAGGTTCTTATCCTAATGTTAACGAGGAATTAAATAGTGAACCTTATATTGGGATGGAATTCAAAACTGTTGAAAAAGTTAGAGAATTTTACAATTCATTTGCTAAAAGATTGGGTTTTGGAGTACGCGTTCGTTCAACAAAACCAAAAAGAGCTATTTTGGTATGCTGTAATGAAGGTCAACATATGATGAAAAGTTCTAGAAACAAAGAAATCCAATATGACACAAATCAAGCTAAAAGAAAGTGTTCAACTCAAAGAAGTGGTTGTCAAGCTTCACTTATTGTTTCAAGAGGTACAACAGAAGGCAATTGGATTATATGTTCATTTAATAATGATCATAACCATGACATGGTTAGCCCTAGAAGCGTGTCTTATATGAGATGTCATAAAAGGATGAGCACTGCTGCAAAAAGTCTTGTTGAACAATTTAGTGGTTATGTTAAACTCTTTAAACATGGAGTTGATTATTTGATGAATTTGTCATTGTTACTATAAGAACATGTATCGCTTTTGTTTTTGTTCAAGATCAATGATTTGTTTCTATGGAATCATTCGTATTCTGGGAAAAGCTGAATATAGCGAACAACTTCACGAAAATATCTCGAACATATTATTATTAGTAGAAACACTAACTTTTTCTCTTTCTTTTCCCCTTCAAACACCACCATTTTTCATCCAGTTTCTATCACTTTTAATTCTTAATCATCTCTACTCTAGTGACTAGTTGAAAAATAATACAAGTGTACTCACCTCTTCCATTAAATTGTGTCCTCTTCAATAGATGAGAGGGTGATGAAGTCACATCCTAGAGAAGGGTTTGGATTTGATTATGGTGCATTCTGTTTCCAGCAATAAAAGAAGAAGAAAGAGGGTGGAGACCAAACACTGTCCAAGCTTGTTTTCACGTTTCAACTTCGCGTTTCTCGTTAAATTACTTTTCTTAGGATTAATCATTTTCCAATTTTGTATGCATAAAAAAAAAAAAGGAGGATCTTATTTTGACAATTAATGATTATAATTAATTCATTCTTTTCAATTTGAAGAATGTTTTGATAATGTTCATTTTTCAGTGTGATCAAAAAATAAGTCTCACCCAACTAATTATTATGAATCAATCTTAGCCATTAATAGAAATTAAAATCAAAGGCCATGATTTGGAGTAACTTTTATAACTTACTCTTGGAGTCAATATAACCCTCCTCATATAGATATATATATATATATATATATATATATATATATATATATATATATATATATATATATGGGAGAGATCATATTAAACTGGTGTAACAGTAATGTTACACCGCTCAATAACGCTTCAACGAATACAAATTTTATAAAATCCACCGTTGGATTGAAAGTTTATATCATATAGATCATTCATGTTCAATTCTATAAAAATCTAAAATCATTTGATATGTTATTGAGATTAGTCAAGCTTAACGGTATTCAATAAAAATACAAAGCGTTAATCTTGATCGGTCTCGATAACATATCAAACGATTTTAGATTTTTGTAAAATTGAACATGGATGATCTAAATGATATAAACTTTCAATCCAACGGTGGATTTTGTAAAATTTGTATTCGTTGAAGCGTTATTAACATTACTCAAATGTTACACCGATGTAATTTGATCCCTCCCCATATATATATATATATATAACAATTTTACCATTATATTGGAGTATATTTGTAAGAGCCAGAGTTCAAATCTCATACACTCCACTTATCAAAAGAAAAAGTATAACAATTTTACAGTTTTATTTTCTAAAGCGACAATTCTTTTGCAACGAAGCGATGATTACTAGTATAAAATACTCTCATTTTCTTCTTTTTTTAATGTACCAAAAAAAACTTTTTTTTTTTGTCCAGTCCCTTTGACCTCTAATTTGTTCATTCTCATAAATAAATTTAAAAAAAAAAAAAAAAAACACTATAACTGAAGTTGTCTTGTCTTACTATTTTTTAGCAAATTAAACACACCCTTATTGAGTCGGAGAAAAACACATGTGACATTATTATGAGACGAACGGAGAACATTAGAGTTTAAACACAATACAATTATAGCTTTTAAAAGAAATATATTTCCACCTTCCCTAACTATAAGCACAAATTTGACAAAAAATAATAAAACTTGTGCCTAAATGCAACTCTATTTTTCAATTTCTAGATACATTTCTTTTCCAATAAACCCATAGTTAATACCTTCTTTGTCTATTGGAGTAAGCGCAGGAAAAGTTGTCGATGCATTGTAGTATTCACAACGATTTAGTAACTTCAGTACTGGTTAATCTCTATAAAATAAATGGATGAACAAATTAATAATGTAGTTTTCTCCCTATGTATATAAGTCAGTGAGGACCAAATCTACATTATTGAGAATATACATTAATGAATCTTGTGGTCCTCCTTTCCATTAAGTGTAACCAAATCTTCAAAACCTTTTGATTTGATTCATATAAATATATTATGAGGACCTTTATCAATTCTTTTTTGTGCATGGACATCATGTTAAATGCAACCAAATCTTTATAGCTTATGCTATGCCTCAACTATTACTCATAAATCCAATAGTGAATGAGTTTGCTTGGTTGCCAAAGGCTATATAGTTCTAATCCGCCTAGCCAAGTTATAGCCTTTTTTAGTGTCCTAGGCCGGTCCAATAGACTGAAAGCAAGGAACTTCACTCTAGGGAAGTAATGAAGGGTAAATAGAGTAGATAAGAATGGGCGTCGTTAGCAGGCTAGACAGATATTGAATGAAGAAAGAGATGCCTCGGCTTTCATAGGAGTTGGAGTACCATCGAAACACATCGTTCTAGTTTTTACAAACGCACCTTGATCATCTCGGATGCACATTCCAATTCCAAATTTTTGTTGGTCGTTGAAGCTGCGTCAATATTGCATTTAACCTCCCCTTCCATAGAGGGCTACCAACGTGCTGCTTTTTCATTAGGAATGCTAGCTGCTGCACCTTCTTTCTATGTTTATGACTTACTCCTTGCTGGAAATACAAATCCCTCAATATGCATTTTAATATTGATTAAAAGAATGCTCGAAATATAGATGCGAATGGGATACTAACTATTCAAGAAAACTCTAAGAATTGAAATAAAATTTGTCTGAACTCATAAACTCACTAATCTATAATTCATCATGATATTTGCCCTCAACACCAGGTACATCATGCTCATGTTTTAGTAGATAACTAGCTGCTAAAGATGCATGAAGTGCAGCGCCATAAGGCAGTCCATCTTCATTGATTTTGAGATAAGGTGAGTGAAACGACTCGGCCTCTTTATCCGAGGCATTCTTCACTCCAAGGAAGAAGAAGTAACCAGGTATGACCTCTTGATAGAATGAAAAATCTTCAGCTCCCATGGATGGTGTCATGACACTATTAACTTTATCGATACCAAACATATTCACCGCAACATTCACAAAATGCTCATGCAGTTCACCGTTGTTTACAGTTGGAGGATTGAAAGGTTCCCATTCTTCAAGAAAGTCCACAGTTGCATTGCACCTCTGCACAGCAGCTTGACCAATGATAACCTGCATAAATAAATCAGCATTAGTCCTACCAAGATTTCAGTGAAAAATACAAAATAAGTACAAACATCGTATTTCTTACAATAAAAACTCGCTAGGTTATGTCGAAAGAGAACGTATTATGGGGTATTGGGGTATGTATTGAAAAGAGTGAGGCCTTGTTTGGATAAAAAAATTAATTAAGTGCTTATAGCACAAGCTCTCATCATATAAGTGCTTATGTATAAGCTATATCTATAACAAAAGGTAACATGAAGTCAAACTGTTTTCATATAAGCTAATTATATTAACTATCCTGGAGAGCTTATGGACACATCATAAGTTGTTTCCATAAGCTCTACTAAACAATCTCACAAGTGTTTATACCAGTGAAACTCAAATAAACCAATTGAAATAGTCCCTAGATGTATGCGACTTTACAATAATCTAACAGGTTATTTTCAATATTGCAGTGACCAATGAGCCATAAGGCAACAGCCTTCTAGCAAAATTGTCACCTTATTTTCACCTATACAAGAATTTGAAAACAGAAAACAAAGTAAAACTGATGTGGCCGTTTTTAAATGAAAATTGAAAACACTAAATGATAAAAGAAAATATTCTCTCAAACCAAACAAGCCATTAGTGTTCCAAATTTATGTTTTTTATGCACTAATCTTAGTTATGTTGACTAATCATTCATATGAAAATAAAAACATGATGTTATTGCAGTAAACTCAATCAGTATATAAGTTATCGTCGTTTATAAGATTATTTTATGCTGATTTGTATACTACAGGAGAGATCAATAATTTCAGATTTCACTTTATGCATTCAAACTGAATTTATTCATTTTCATTACATACCTGCTCAATCCGCTGTCTCAGTTGGTTGAAACTTTGTTTAGAAAAGGCTCGGAAAGTGCCACCAATTGTGACATAATCCGGAATAACATTGAACGCACTACCTCCTTCGAACTTGGCAATCGTCACTACCTGTGGGAACATGTGTTATGTAAGGAAGACAAGAGGATTGTATCGCCTTCAACACTGATAATTTCTTAAAACAAAATTATGTCAAACTATCGCTATGGTGAAAAGGCTCTAACAAGTTTTCCACTTTAAGCAAATGAAACAGGTGGAATTTTTCCATGAATAGGTTGCTACATAAGCTCTTATATGTTTCTTTTACTTCTTGCTCTTTCTGATATCCAAATATAGCTTATAAGTAAACATGTAGAAGGCATGCTGATTGCTTACGATTCTTATGGATTCAAGAATATCATGCAAACTTATTGATTTTAGCAAGTAAATAAGACACTGTTTGGAAGAGCTTACGGAAACAGCTTATGACATGTCTATAAGCTGTTTTAACCTTTTGAAAAAAGTTTGACTTTATTCATCTTTAGTTATATAAACCATTTATGCTATAAGTGTTGTATATTCAAACTGGACCTAAGTGTGAAATAAGTGGATAACACGAAGGGAAAATGAATAATCAACACTATTTACCTGGGAGTCTAGAGGATCAGCCTCGCGAGAAACAAGGTGTTGTAAGCTGATAATCACATTGGAAGCTGCCAATATAGGGTCTATAGACTGTTGAGGAATAGCTGCATGACCTCCTTTTCCACTTATTTTTGCTTCAAAGAAGCCACTTCCTGCCATTATCGGACCAGACCTAGAGGCCACTTCACCTATTGGTAATTCAGGATCAATATGCAATCCAAAGATAGCTGTAACATTTTCTAATGCTCCAGCATCTAAAATTTTCTTAGCCCCGGCACCTCCTTCCTCGGCTGGTTGAAAAACAAGAACAACAGTTCCCTTGCTTAGACAACAAAATAAAGAATTTATCAGTTATCCATGAGAGGATAAAGACTAAATAACAAGATAGTGCATAGAAAAGTAGTAGACACGAGCTATAAAGCATTGAGACGGACAGGGCATTATCACGACACTGAAACCAACATATAGAAGTGACATATGAACCTGTGTTGAAAGGAGCATCATACAAAAGGAGCAAATAAATGAAACTGAAAAAAAGAAGCAAATACAAAAGGTCACACACTTGTATGTCTTTTTCATGCTCTTTGAGAATTTTTGCAGCAGCAAGTAACATAGCAACATGAGCATCATGACCACATGAGTGCATCTTTCCAGGTACTTTACTCTTATGCTCCCATTCCACCATTTCCTAAGGTTTAAACATCACAACAAATCAAAATTATATAAATAGAAAACAAAATTTGAGCAAAGACAAACAGAAATACAAAAGCCTTTGTTTATAACTCGATTTTCTAAGCATCGGTTAGGTTTAATATAAAAACCTGCATAGGAAGAGCATCCATATCAGCTCTTAAAGCAACAAAAGGAGAGAATCCAGTTCCTATGAAACCAATGACACCAGTGATTGCAACTGGATGTTTATAAGGGATATTCATTTTATCCAGTTCTGATCTTATCAGTTCACTTGTTTCAAATTCTTCATAACCCAATTCAGGATTCTCATGAATTTTCCTTCTGATATTGATCATCCAATCAAAAATCTCAGGACTCTTGGCACTGTCAAGAAAATTGTTGAATGAAGAATCATCTGTTGATGATGAAATTTGTGTTGTAGTAAATACATGTAATATGAATATGATGATGAAAAAATGGAAACATTTGAAGGAATAAGCCATGGTTTGTTTTGGTTTGTGATGAAAATCAATTATGTATTGATGACAGTAAAAATGCTGTTTATGTTTGTAAGATGATGATGAGTAGGTGCCTGGTTCTTCAATTGATTCTAATTTCAATTGGAACCTCGTCTGGCCGTCCCTACATTTTACATGCAACGTCCCAACCAATTAAGATATTTAATTATTATTATTTTGACATAAACTATTTAATTATTTTATTTAGGTAGCTCAGTCTAATGTTTCGTTTTGCAATAAAAAAAAGTGTAATGTTTTGTTTTGACAGTAACCTATTTCCTAAGTGTGCCTAATTTATAGGAGATATTTAATTATTGATTTAAGCTCTGTTTGATTCGAAGTAGATGGAGGGGGAGAGAATGTGAGAGAATATTTATATCTATATCTAAATTTATATTTATTTATATTATATACTATATATATAAAGAGAATACTTGAGTTTGGTGTGGACTTTTCATAATATCAACAATACCCTTGATTCTTTTAATAGCAAAACAAACATTTTATTAACAAACTCACCATAACATAGCACATTTATTTTTAGTAACAAAAATCTTTTATTAACAAACTCAACATAACATAATGCTTTTTTTTTATGACATAAGTTAGACACAACGCGCCTGTCTGACCCGCTAGTTTTTAATTTTTAATAAAGGTTAATTTTGGTAGAAACTCTCAAATATCTCAAATATATATTTTTTTTTAGAAACTCTCTCAAACCCTAAGGGTCTACAAAAAAATCATTTGAGATATTTGAGAGTTTCTACAAAAAAATTATATTTGAGAGAGTTTAAAAAAAAGTATATATAATATTTGAGAGAGCTTCTAAAATAATAATAATATCTGAGATATTTGAGAGTTTCTACCAAAATTATCCTTTATTAAAAATATTCTCTCTCCTCCCTTCCATCTACTTCGAACAAAACAGACCTTAGTCTTCTAAACGTGTACAATATTTTCCTTAAATTTCTCACGCTAGTATAAACATCGTATATTTTATATACATGTCAGTACAGTGTTAATTGTCTTATTATTGTAATTGTTAATTGTTATTTTTAATTAATTTTAGGTAGTTTTATTATTTTATTTATTTTTTTAGTTTTTTTTTTTTTTTTGTGAATTATTTTTTAGTTTAGTTTATTAGATTAGATTATTATTTATTATACTTTGTTGAAATTTATTTTCAATTGTGAATGGATATACAATGTTGTAAATAGGATTTTGTATTTTTAAATTACTCCATCAACAACTAATATTTGGGAATTATGGAAGCTGCGCTTGAGGCTGTTATGATTGCAACTGGAGCCTTTGACGTAGTTCACAAAGCGACCTCAAAGACTTCAACCATGCAAGCTTATTATCCTTGGATTGCTTTTGTTCTGGATCGGCTAAAGCCCAACATACGAAAAAGTCCATCAAAATGGGATAAAGATAATCATGTGGCAAAACGACCATGACAAACACACGAACGAGCACAAACTAAAGGTGAAGAGCCTAAACCGTCCTCAAGTGCTCGTACAAAGGATAATACATGTGTTATCTGTGGCTGATCCACTCCACGTGGGGACCCCACAATACTGTAAACCATAAAATCCTCCTATATAAGCATCTCATACATCAATCCTTAGGTATGACATTCTGCGCCTCTATTTACACTCTTAAAACCTCTTTCGAATACTGACTTGAGTGTTGAAATGCTAACATATATAACTGCAGGTAACTTTCCCCCCAACACAAAGGCCGGAATCGTCGAGTCCTCACCATCATCATCAACACTCTACCACTAACTGAGATGTTGTCGTTTAGAACCGACTAACTCAGCTCATCCATTTCTGAAGATCTAGTTCAGTGGCGCCGTCTGCGAGCTGATTTACTTAGAAAAATCAGACTGAAACTTTCTTCAAAAAGAAAGCAACTTTCTTTTCAAAAAAAAAAAAAGAACCACCACCCCCACCACCTTCTCAAAGAAAAACCTCTCTAAAAAGCCATGTCTAGAACCGGACCTCTTACACGCAGCAAAGCTATAGCCATAGCTAACCATGCCGAACCTTCAAACGTTCATGATGTGGAAGCCTCTCCGAAACCTATTAACACTCAAAGAAACCAACTTCCTTAGTTTGCCACTTAATTAAACTTCGGTATCGATCAACAACATCTTCTCATCTATACACGCTTTAAGCCAAAATCGCAATTACCAAACTCCCCTTCCAAACCAACAACAGGCAACATGAGTCCATATTCAAAACCCGCCTAGACGGACCTCTCAGGAACATCAGACGAATGACATGCTCTCAACAATGCTAACGTGGCGAACAACCACGTCCAAAATAGCCTCCATCAGGGACGGTACCAGGTTATAGCAAAAAGGGCTACCGCCACCCCCAAGATATAAAATATTGTACCTATGCTACTATGTAGATTCATAATCGCCCCTCTCAAAATTACTTTATAGCTTTGTTTGTTAACATATATCCATTATGCAATTGATGAAGCAAGCCCACATATATCAGCATGTTAACATAAAGCATATTTTTATGGAAGACTTAACTAAGTTTTTCATGGTACACAAGTTGCCAATATTATTATAAGGAAAATGAATTTTATAAAATTCACTGTTGGATTGAAAGTTATATCGTATAGTCGTATAGATCATCCATAATTTTTTTTAAAGACATAAAAAATAATTTGATATGTTATTGAGACTCATCAAAATTAACGGTGTATGTGTTTTTATTGAATACCGTTAATCTTGATTGATCTCAATAACATATCAAATAATTTTTGAATTCTTTAAAAAAATTATGGATGATCTATATCATATAAACTTTTAATCCAACGGTGGATTTTGTAATTGTATTTGCTATAATAGTATTGACAACTTGTGCACCATGAAAGACTGGTGAAGTCTTCCATATTAGACAAAGTCATTTTTATGATGCAGAATCACAAATTTTCGCCACCCTTGACAATTTTTTCCGGTTCCGTCCCTGGCCTCCATAATACCCTTCAAGATTAAACTTCTTCTCAGTTACGCCAAACCGCTCATAACCAACTCTCATGTGGAGCGTTGTCCCACTCTCATGATGCACAGGCGAATATAAAAAGTGACTCCGTGACAAAATATAAGAGCCATCATGTGGTTTTTTTTTATCGATCCTATTTTGAGTTTCACATCTAACTAATAAATGGTCCCTTCAATGCTACGTCATATTTTTGTAACTTATAACTATTTTTGTTGAATGGTAAAAAAACATAAGGCACCATATAATAATAATAATAATAATAATAATAATAATAATAATAATAATAATAATAATAATAATAAATTGGTCTGAGTGGTAAGAGTCTTGGTCCCTTTAAGCATGTGTGGTCAGGGGTTCGATTTATGGCTCATGTGTATGGAGAAAATTCGGTTAGGAGGAGGGAACCAACCTCGTGTGCCCCACAAGTTTCCCAATAGACATTAGTCATCGCTAACGGCGGTGGAAACTTCGTACCAAATATCATGGTAACCAAAAAAGTTGTCCCTAAATATAAGTCATTTTTCCATTTGCTAGATATGTTTTGTTCCGGTACACCTAAAACTCTCACATCACTTGGAAATTAAAGTTAAGAGTAGATTATATACAACACTCGCACTCCGCAACCCACCGAGCCTTTTACAAATGACAAAATCGCGAGAGATCGTTGAAGTTGATATTCACCTAGTCTTATATAGGTTTCTCCTCTAATCTAAATTTGATTGACAATTATATTTGAAACTAATCAATTAATAGATACTAAGAAAAACATTCAAAATGAAAAAATTAAGAAAGGACAACACTGGCTTATAATGATTATTAACATTTATAATTCATCAAGATATTTTCTCTCAACACCAAGTACAATATCCTGCTGATATTTAAGAAGATAATTAGCTGCTAATGATGCATGAAGTGCAGCTCCATAAGGCATACCATCTTCGTTGATTTTGAGATATGGTGAGTGTAATGATGGCACAAACCGTTCATGTTTGGCATTCTTCATTCCAAGGAAGAACAGGTAACCAGGTATGACCTCTTGATAGAATGAAAAATCTTCAGCTCCCATGGTTGGTGTCATGACACTAACTTTATTGATACCAAGCATATTTACTGCAACATTCACAAAATGTTTGTGCAAGTCGCCGTTGTTTACAGTTGGAGGATAGGCAGGTTTTACTTCATCAAGGAAGTCCACAGTTGCATTGCATCTATGCACAGCAGCTTGTCTGATGATAACCTGCATAAATGAATCAGCGGATCAGCCTTAGGCGTGTTTGGATTGACTTATTTTAGCTTATCCACTGAAATAAGCACTTGCACGATAGCTTGTGAAAAGAGCTTATAGCTTATATGAAAACTGTTTGAGTTTATTTTATCTTTTGTTTCAAGAAGAACTTATACATAAGCACTTACATGACAAGGCTTTATGCTATAACCTATTTAGTCCCAACCAAAATTGTAACCTTGTTTTCACTTGAAGACGGATAACAAAGTGAAAATAATGCGACAGTTTCGTAATTAAAATTTAAAACAGGCAATGAAAAAAGAAAACATTATCCCAATCAAACTGACTCTTAGCATTTCGAATGAATTTATTCATTACTATTACATACCTGCTCAATCCGCTGTCGCAGTTGGTTAAAGCTTTGTTTAGAAAAGGCTCGGAAAGTTCCACCAATTATGACATTATCCGGAATAACATTGAATGCACTACCTCCTTGGAACTTGGCAATCGTCACAACCTATAGGAACATGCATCATGTAATAAAGACGAGACTGATTGTATCACTTTCAACAAGAAATGATGATTTTGGAAACAAAATGTATATCGAACTAGCTCTACACCAAAAAAGCTCTAACAAGCTTTCCACCTTATGGAGAAGAAACAGGTAAAGTTTACCATGAATAGAGCTAAAGTAAACAGGTAGAAGACATGTTGATTTCTTAGCATAGTTATGGATTCAAGAATATCATGCAAACTTATTTATTTTAGCTATTGTTTGGAAAAACAACTTAATTAAGCGCTTATAACATAAACGTTAATCATATGAAGAATTGACCATATTTACCTGGGAGTCTAGTGGATCGGCCTCGCGAGAAACAAGTTGTTGTAAGTTAATAATCACATTAGAAGCTGCCAATATAGGATCGATAGAGTGTTGAGGAAGTGCTGCATGACCTCCTTTTCCGCTTATTTTTGCTTCAAAGCGGCCACTTCCTGCCATTATTGGACCAGACCTAGAGGTCACTTCACCTATTGGTAACACAGGAGCAATATGCAATCCAAAGATAGCAGTAGCATTTTCTAATACTCCAGAATCTAAAATTTTCTTAGCCCCTCCGCCACCTCCTTCCTCCGCTGGTTGGAAAACAAGAACAACAGTTCCCTGACAATAAAGTAGTGATCACACACATTTTAAATTCATAATAGTAAACTGAAAAAAAGAAGCCAAGACAAAAGGTCACACACCTGTATTTCTTTTTCATGCTGTTTAAGAATCTTTGCAGCACCAAGTAACATGGTAACATGAGCATCATGACCACACGCGTGCATCTTTCCAGCTACTTTACTCTTGTGCTCCCACTCCACCATTTCCTAAGGTTTAAACATGACATCACAACAATCAATTAATGATATATATAATGTAAAAACCTAGTAAAATAATAGTAAAGAGAAATTATAACTTAGAACCATCTCATAAACTATAAAATAAAATAAAAAATTAAGTAGTTAAGCTCAAGTGATAAATGAATTTCAGTACGGAGTATCCAAGTTCGAATCCTAACCGGAACAATTCTTGGTCAGACTTGAACTCCGGATTACTTAGACAGTTAGACATAGGAGGGTTAAGATAAATAAATAAAATTATAAAAAAAAAAACCTAAAGAAAACAAAAGTCAACCATCATAAAAGAGCATCTATACTATAGAGGAAATCAATATGAATATCATGTAATGTAATGTAACTAAATTACTAACATTAGTGTCATTCAAATAGAAAAACCTAATATAATTAACCTGCATAGGAAGAGCATCCATATCAGCTCTTAAAGCAACAAAAGGAGAGAATCCAGTTCCTATGAAACCAATGACACCAGTGATTGCAACTGGATGTTTATAAGGTATGCCCATTTTATCCAATTCTGATCTTATCAGTTCACTTGTTTCATATTCTTCATAACCTAATTCAGGATTCTCATGAATTTTCCTTCTGATATTGATCATCCAATCAAAAATCTCAGGACTCTTGGCAGTGTCAAGAAACTTGTTGAATGAAGAATCATCTGTTGTTGATGACAAAATGGTTGTTGCAGCAAATACATTTAATATGAATATGATGGTGAAAAAATGTTGGAAGCATTTGAATTTGAAGGAAGAAGACATGATTTGTTTTGGTGTGGGAGTGTGAAGAATTATCTGTTGATGACAATAAATCATCTCTCCGCTTTATATATGTGAGTTTCTAATAACTTGTCATTTCGTCTATCTATATATAAAAAACACAATTAACAAACAAATAGTAACCTTTCTATCTCCACATTGGACAAAAAGTATGACACTTATTTTTATTTTTTTTTGGTAAACAGTATGACACCTATTTAGTAACGCCTTTCTCAACATCAAATCTATTTTATCATTTTGATAGTGTTTGTTATAGATTTTAAAGAAAATCATTTTGTAAAAAAAAAAAAAAAAAATTTAGCCTAAAAATCAGTTTGTAAGGCATTTCCTTAAAATCTGCATTTGACAAAAAAATTGTCCTTAGGGCACGTGTTGAGAATCCAAAAGTAGAAATATGGTCTTAAATTTTGTGTAATTAATTTGAAATCAAGTTTAAAAAATGCATTAGATGCATGAATTATGATAAAACATTTTCTTTTTTGAATCACTAACATTTGCCCTTAGGGCACGTGTTAGCTTTTCCCTAACATTTATAATTCATCATGATATTTTCTCTCAACACCAGGTGCAATATCCTGCTGATGTTTTACAAGATAATTAGCTGCTAATGATGCATGAAGTGCAGCTCCATAAGGCAGTCCATCTTCATTGATTTTGAGATATGGTGAGTGTAAAAATGATGGCACAAACTGTTCATGTTCGACATTCTTCACTCCAAGGAAGAACAAGTAACCAGGTATGACCTCTTGATAGAATGAAAAATCTTCGGCTGCCATGATTGGCGTCATGAAACTGTCAACTTTATTGATACCAAGCATTTTCACTGCAACTTTCACAAAATGCTCATGCAAGTCAAAATTGTTTACAGTTGGAGGATAGCCAGGTTTTACGTCCACAGTTGCATTGCACCTATGCACACCAGCTTGTCCGATAATAACCTGCATAAACGAATCAGCCTTAGGGATGTTTTGATTGACTTATTTTAGCTTATCAACTGAAATAAGCACCTGTGGAACTGTTAGGGAGAGCTTATAGAAACAGTTTATTGTATGTACATAAGCTGTTTTCAGCTTATTTCCTTACGCTTTTCATGATAGCTTGTGAAAACAGATTATAGCTTATATGAAAACAGTTTGACTCTATGTCATCTTTTGTTTGAAAAAGAGCTTATACATAAGCACTTACATGATAAGGGTTTATGCTATAAACTATTTAATCCCTACCAAGATTGGACAGTTACAAAATTATACGAATATTTGAAGACTGAAAACAAAGTGAAAAATAATGTGACAGTTTTGTAAATTTAAATTGATAACAGGAAAGAAAACAGAAAACATTCTCCAAACCAAACAGGCTCTTAGCGTTCGAATTTGTTCTTTCTATGGATTATTTTCATTCATGTTCACTTATCTTTCGTGTGAAAATAATTGAGACACAAAAACATGATGTTAATGCAGTAAAATGAACCACTTTATAAGTTCCACCAATTATAATTCTTGATAATAAAGACACAATTAAAGTAAAGAAAATAACATACAAATTATTTTAGCTGATGATGTATACTATAGGAAAGATTCAGATTTCACTTTATGCATCCAAACTGAATCTATTCATTTCCGTTACATACCTGCTCAATCCGCTGTCTCAGTTGGTTGAAGCTTTGTTTAGAAAAGGCGCGGAAAGTGCCACCAATTGTGACATAATCCGGAATAACATTGAACGCACTACCACCATGGAATTTTGCAATCGTCACAACCTATGGAAACAAGCATTACGTAAGGAACACAAGACGGTTAATGGCACCTTCAATATTAGGAAGACATGTTGGTGCTTATTTATTTTAGCTACTATTTGGACTAACAACTTAATTAAGCGCTTATAGCATAAACGTTAATCATATGAAATTGACCATATTTACCTGGGAGTCTAGAGGATCGGCCTCGCGAGAAACAAGTTGTTGTAAGCTTACAATCACATTGGAAGCTGCCAATATAGGATCAATAGAGTGTTGAGGAAGTGCTGCATGACCTCCTTTTCCGCTTATTTTTGCTTTAAAGCGGCCACTTCCAGCCAATATTGGACCAGACTTAGAGTCCACTTCGCCTATTGGTAAGTCAGGAGCAATATGCAATCCAAAGATAGCAGTAACATTTTCTAATGCTCCAGAATCTAAAATTTTCTTAGCCCCTCCACCTCCTTCCTCTGCTGGTTGGAAAACAAGAACAACAGTTCCCTGAGTTAGACAAAAAGATTAAAAAAAATACTATATTATCAGTTATCCATAAGAGATGAAGACTACAATAACAAGAGAATATATACATCAGAAAGTAGCATTTATAAGTGATGTGGCTTATTTGAGCTTATCTACTGGCAAGTTCAAAGATTATGCAACTGATGCAGCATACAAGACCAAAGATTAAGCTGGTGATGCTTCGGAGCATACAAGACCAAAGACTATGCAGGTGATGCTGCAGAGAAGACCAAAGATGCAGCATATAAGACCAAAGATTATGCTAGTGATGCTGCATATAAGTCTAAAGACTATGCTGATGATGCATCACAGAAAGCAAAGGATTATGCAGGTGATGTTGCAGAGAAGACAAGAGAGTATGCCAATGGTGCCACATATGATATAAGTCCAAAGATTATGAAGGTGATGCTTCTCAGAAAACCAAAGAAGCTTCTAAATATGCCAATGATGCTGCTCAAAAAAGCAAAGAGGCTTCTGAATATGCCAATGACGCCACTCAGAAGACCACAAATAATGCAACTGATACTGCTTAGAAAACTAAAAATAAAATCCAAGATGTTGCATCTGATTTGTCCAGTTCAAACTTCATTTCTTTTACTAACATTTCTAGTTTGCTCATAGTAATATAGAGAAAAATACACTCTTTTTCATGTACTAATTGCATCCTGAAAACCAAAATAAAGAAGCTAAGATAAAATGTTACACACTTGTATCTCTTTTTCATGCTGTTTGAGAATCTTTGCAGCACCAAGTAGCATAGTAACATGAGCATCATGACCGCACGCGTGCATCTTTCCAGCTACTTTACTCTTATGCTCCCACTCCACCATTTCCTAAGGTTCAAATTAAACATGACATCACAAACAAATCAACAATAGAACATAGAACCATCTCATAAAACAACAGAAATCAAAAGTCAACCATCATAAAAGAGCATCTATACTATAGAAAAAGGCAATATGAACATCATGTAATAATTAACTAACCTGCATAGGAAGAGCATCCATATCAGCTCTTAAAGCAACAAAAGGAGAAAATCCAGTTCCTATGAAACCAATGACACCAGTGATTGCAACTGGATGTTTATAAGATATACCCATTTTATCCAATTCGGATCTTATCAGTTCACTTGTTTCAAATTCTTGATAAGCTAATTCTGGATTCTCATGAATCTTTCTTCTGATATTAATCATCCAATTAAAAACTTCTGGACTCTTGGCAATATCTAGAAAGTTGTTGAATGAAGAATCGTCTGTTGATGATGATAAAATGGTTGTTGCAGCAAAGACATTTAATATGAATATGATGATGAAAAAATATTGGAAGCATTTAAATTTGAAGGAAGAAGACATGATTTATTTTGGTGTGAGAGTGTGAAGAATTATCTGTTGATGACAATAAATGTTGTTTGGTTTTGTAAGATAAGTAGATGGCTGGCTCTGATTATGAACCTCTACATTTAGATTCACATGCTCATATATGTCACAAATTCAATGTCAATATTTGATGAGGAATCATGACAAGTCAATGGAGTACATGTTTAATCCTCTTAACCAAATCATGTAACAGATTTTATTCCTTATAATTTTGGTGATATCACAATTGGTGGAATTAATATTCAAATGCATTTACCAATCGTTAGTTGGTTCAGTGATTGACGCTGAATTTGGTAGGAAGAACCACAGCTTGATATCCCGTAATTTCGATCGGAAGGGGGTTGGAACCGCTTGATGTCAGAACTGACCCCAGAACCAGATTTGCTACCTAAGTTTCATCATGATGATGTTAATATAGACTAAGCATATGTTAAGTGTAAATGTGGATATGTTGGTGATCTACCGCGATTTTTTAAAGATTATACTTTATGCTTTTGAAAAATATCGACTGATAATCGTAATTCTAACATCCTCACTATAATGTCAAATATACACTAATAATCTGAAGCAAATATCACAACTAACAAACAAATAGGAACATTCCTATCTCCACATAGGACTAAAAGTGTGTATGACACCTATTTAGTAACCCCTTACTCAACATCAGATTATCCTTTTTTGGGACAATTGTAATTATCATACTAGTTTGTTTATTTATTTATTTCACACAAACAAATGAAATGAATGAAATAAAAAATAAAGAACAATAATTTTACTAAATTACTTTTGTATTTGATTTACACAAAACTTTTACTGTATCTGCTCTCTCTTTTTTGACAAATCTTAATTATTATATTTGGGAAAGAAAGAACAACAACATTATTGAGAATAATGACTAAATATCTTTTTGAAGATTTTAGATTTAAATATATTTTATATTTATATTTCAAATAAAATAATATTAAAGTTTAAGATTAATATTTTTGTTTTGAATATGTAGGATTTATTTAGAATTTATAGTATTAATTTATTATTTAAAATATTTGATTTCTTTTTATATAGCTCTATATATATAGTATTTTCTTTTTTTAATTCATAAATTGCTTTAGAACGGATAGAGTAAAACATCCACGTGTACAACACCGTCTGTTTCCTCAAACTCAAATTCCTCGAACATAGATCCTCGTCGTATACTTCCGATGTTTTTGTTTTTGTGTTAACAATCTCTAATGTCACCGTTTTCTTTGAAATCATCGCTATCTTCATTTTAACTCATAAAAAAAAAAAAAAATCAACTTTTTCTGTTTTTTGGTTTCTTTTTTCATCCCCCATTCAATTTCTCTCTCAAAATTCTTCCTTTTTATGGCATTTCTCTAACCCCTTTTGCCTAAAGAACGGATCTTTCTTTTACCCATTTCATAAAAGCAACCCATTTGGCTTTTAAAGAACCCATTTTGTTGAAAATATGAATGAGAATGAGAATGGAAATGAAGAAGCTGTATTTGAATTTGGGGTGGTGATTACAAAGAGGAGCATGCAAGAAAATGATGAATCTTCTGACTGTACTAATGTTCTTATTAAGGAATTTAAGAAAGTGGGGTTTGTAGTTGAGAAAGTTATTGGCATTGCAGATGATTTCATTAAGGTTAGGTTTTCTGAATTTCTTTCTATGTTAAACCCATTTTGCTTAATTGGAGTATATAAATATAATTTACTGTATGTATTCAAATGTTTCTTAAATTTATTTACTTTTCATGTATGTTTTCATGCCTCATAATTTTCATTCCATATTGGATGGTGTTTCTGTCTTTATGAAGTAATTTTGGTTCTTTTATTTGCTTTCTCTTGAATTTTTTATTATTATTAAGCCAATAGGTTTGAACCAGGATTTTGTTTATATTAGGCCATTTTGGATAGCTAGCTTATTGAAGGGGTTATAGCATAAATTCTTATATTATAAGTGGTTATGTCTGAACTATTTCTATAACATGATATATAATTAAATTCAAATTGTATCCATACAAGCTTTAAGTTGTTTTCATAAGCTATCCTGGAGAGTGGAGAGGTTATGATTTCTATAACATGATATAATTAAATTCAAATTGTATCCATATAAGCTATAAGTTGTTTTCATAAGCTATCCTGGAGAGTGGAGAGCTTATCGACCTGTCATAAGCTATTTCCATAAGCTCTCTCAAACAGCGGTACAACCGTACAGATGAGCTTAGATAAGCTAAAATAAGTCAATTGAAACAAACCTTTATTAGGATCCATGGTGTATCTATACGATTGTTTATTTAGTTTTATTTATGTGTCTAATTAAGTTTTTTTGTGGAGTAGCTAAAAATTGGATGTGATTTGTTTAGTTGGCTGCACCTTTGGATACGTTAGGGAGAGCTGCAGCTGAATTACAAATCATGAAAAGGACTCATATAGGTATATATGCAAATCCGCAAAACGGGGGCATGTGTTCTACCGAATACAATTTTATCTTAAGTTCAATGGAAAATGTTGTTTGCTAGCGTGTGATGTGATCGTTAATGTTACCGTGTCTTGTGCTTAATGCTAGGTATGGATTTACAATTTGAGATGGAGGAAGTTGAAGCTTTTGTGAAACAACCCGACGGTTCTGTTTTCAGCTGGTGTGAGCGTTTTCATTGCTACTGTCACTTGATATATGGAATAGTAAGTTCCTTTCATAACCATTCATAGGCCCTGTTTGGATAAACAACTTAACTAAGCACTTACGGTATAAGCACTTATCATATAAACACGTATCATGTCATGTATGCTATTCCTATAACACGCTAAAATAAAGTAATTTTTTTTTCATAAGCTATCCTGGAGAGCGTATTGAAATATGTTGAAAACAGCTTATGGACATGTTATAATTTGTTTCCATGAGCTCTCCAAGACAGTCTAATAGTCTCTACGTGTCAAAATCCCTCACTAAATGAAGAAAAAAAAATTTATGACTTGTTATATGACTTTGTTGCTATGATCATCAGTACTATGGGCATGCGACATGCCTATTATGAAACGGAAACCACATATGAACTTTCTCTTGTCGTCATGTCTTAACATTTTGGTTCTCTTGTATATTGAATTTGCAGGCAAACAACAGCAAGTCAGCGAAAACCCTTAAATTTGATGGAAAAGAAATCTTTTGGGAAATCGGGGAGAATCTGATTCAGAAATTGGAATCGGAGAACATTGTCAAGCAAGTCTTTCCTTTGCATGGTGTTTTTCTTACTCATGTGCCGTCAAATACTCTCTAGATTTAGTATATCACTTGAAGCGTGAACTAATATTGCTTTTTTGATTGATAGATGAAAAGACGAGAAAGAAACTTCTCAGGACTTGGGCTCTTCGTTGGTGGGACTGTACGAATCAGCCAATCGATGACATTTATCCATATTATGGGGCAAAGGTAAAATATGATTATGAGCTTTACCACACAATATGAAAATGATATTATTCATTCTCCTTATCCTATGAATGAATGAACAATCTGCAGATTGCAATCTATTTTGCTTTTCTTGGAATGTACACACGATGGCTGTTCGTCCTCGCTGCATTTGGTCTTACATTGCAATTGGTTGATTTTAGGTGAGCCAATCTGTCTAGTGGTATTTGTTTATGATGCCACACAGCTTTGTTTTTGCATCTAACCAAGTGGTTTATATGACATATTACATTTCAGGTCAATGAAATTAGTAGTGCTTCCTGTTTTCTTTGTAGTAGTGATACTTTGGGCTGTAATGTTTTGTCAATTCTGGAAACGTAAAAATGCAGCACTTTTAGCCAGGTAATGATTTACTATCTCCGTTGCAAAATAAATGTCGTTTTAGCATATAAAAGATGTTCAAAATAAGTCCTGTTTTGCCTTTGCAACATTTAATAAAAAATTTCCATTCTACCCTTAACCTAGCATTTTCTGCACTTTTTTCAAGTCACTATATTCCGCTATAGATTTATGACAATGAGTAAACAATCAATAGTTAATAAGGATTGTTTTGTAAAATTGCAACATTCTTTAGTGTATTTATAGCTTTTTTTAGTTTGTGTGGGAAAACCTTAGACGACCGTTATTTTGGAAAGGAGGGAGTTGTGTTTACTTCTTTTGGGATCAATACATTCACTTTTTCTTATGTGTTACTACCCTTTCCGAGATGATTTTTCTCTCATGTTGCGGTGTTGCTTGTAGATGGCCTCTTAGTTCTACTGTTGAAGCTCATTCGGGGTACAAGATTCCAGGAAGGAAGGACAGTTCCCTACAGTCGCCAATGGAACTCATTAAAGTATTGGAGGCTGATAGAGTAAAAGGGAAACAAGTATTCCAGAGATATGAGTGGTTAGGGCGTTTTATGAGATTCCGAAACGATGCTATCATTATCTTCAGCATAATATGTCTCCAGTTACCTTTTGAGTTGGCGTACGCACATCTTTACGGAGTTATTAGTTCGGATGTAATGAAGTGAGAATCCAAATCAATCCTTGTTGTTGTGGTTCTACTTTCTAGAGTTCATTGAATATTCTGTTATTTCCTTTTTGCAATATTGAGTAAAATACTTCACTATTATGACTCTAGTTTTAATTGTTTGGATTCAGGTTTGGGCTCACTGCTGTTTACCTTTTCTCCATTCAGTATATTACTAAGATTGGAGGCCAGGTATCTGTCACACTTATCAAAAATGAAAACAACGAAAACACTGAAAAGCGTGCCGACAGCTTGGTCTACAAGGTAATAACGGGGAGTTAGTAGTTAGTTCCTATGGTGCTATCGTTTTTACTGAAAATGAAACTTAGACAGTGACTTTCTTCTGCAGGTGTTTGGTCTGTATTTTATGCAAACATACATTGGAATTTTTTATCACGCCTTGTTGCACCGTAACTTTTCAACTCTTCGCAAAATTTTGATTCAGCGGCTACTTCTTTCTGAGGTTGCACTGAAAAAGTTTTCTCTTGTTATCTTTGTCTCATCTTTCTCCCCCAATTTTTCTGATTCTCCCTCTTTACTTTCAGGTGTTGGAAAACTTGGTGGAAAATTCATTGCCTTATCTCAAATACAGCTATAAAAAGTATAGCGTTAGGTAAGCCTTATTTACCTACACGTGGACTATACTAGGTTTTCTTTTTATGCCATATTAACATCATAGGGTAGTTAATTTATTTTTCATTTGTGAAGACACAAGAAGAGAGAGAAAGGAGAATCAACAGATAAATTTCAGTTTAGTTCTAGAGTAGAGAAAGAATACCTCAAGCCTACTTACTCTGCAAGCATCGGCGAGGAGCTTGAAGATGGGTTATTTGACGGTACTTCCAAATCTATTATGCTCTTGATTTACATATGATATTTAATTCTTGACATACGGAATATTTTGTGTGGATGAACATGTGTATGTTTTAGTTAGAACTAAAAAGGCTTAATTTTTCTTTCATCATGTTCCAGAAACATTATAAGACTCGTGTTTCGTTGATCTAACTGAAAAATTCTAACCTGGTTGCAGATTTCTTGGAGTTGGCATTGCAGTTTGGAATGATTTTGATGTTTGCTTGTGCATTCCCACCTGCATTTGCTTTTGCTGCTTTGGTATAAATGCTTTTGTGTTTCCTTTCTTTTCGAGGTTTATTTAGCCTTTTGTTATGGCATAAGTACTTATGTAAATATTTAAGAGTTTACAAGAATAGCCTATAATATGTCTATAAACTATTTTTAGCTTATTTTCCCAAGCTCCCCCATAGACTTAAAGAAATAGTTTATATAGACTATAGAGCTTATGCAACGTTTCCCCATGTTTCCTCTCAGATTGTAGAAAATAGAAATAGCTTATGCATAACCACTTATATACAATAATAAATGCTTAATTAATTTGGTCATTCAAACGACCCCTTGCTTGTCTTAGCTGTTACGCCATAGCCATAAATGCTCTTTAATTCGTTTTGAGCTTTTGTGAAATTTTATGTCGTTGACAACTCAACCCCTTTCTGTTCAGAACAACATTATGGAAATCAGGACAGATGCATTGAAGCTGCTGGTAATTTTTAAACGGCCTGTTCCTCGTGCCGCTGGAACAGTTGGAGCCTGGCTTAACATATTTCAGGTATTTTACAGTACTTTGGAAGGTTCTGTCGTTTATTGTTTTGCTTGATCCACTTTATATTGCTGATAATTTGGAATTGTTGTTTACCAAAGAATCAACTATATGAAATGTGAATCTCCCAAAAAAATTGGAATTCAACCTTTCTTAAGTTTAATTTGACGAAAGGATGATAACAACAATAACCATGCCATTTCCCAGTATACATGAATCAATTAATGCCATAAATTTGAATAAACAACTTAATTGAGCACTTATATGAACGCGTGTCATATACTCCCTCTAGTCTTGTATATAAGCAAAACTAAAAAAAAGCACACCCTTTAAGAAAGTGCATTGAATCATGAGAAAAAACTACCACATTTCCACTTTTATCCTTATCTTTTGTTGAAAACCGTGAAAACAGTGTAATCATTAAGGGTAAACATGGAATATTGATAATAAACATAATAAATGTGGTAGACTTTGCTTATATTTGAGACTTTCAATTTTTTTGTTTTGTTGCTTATATTCGAGACCGGAGGGAGTAAGTGTTTATGCAAAAGCTATTTTGGTAACAAAAGATAAAATGAAGTTAAATAGTTTTCATATAAGTTATACGTTGTTTTCATATGCTGTCTTTACGGACGTGTCATAAGCTCATAAACTCTTCCAAACAGTCTTAAAGTGTTTATGCGAGTAGACCCTAAGTCTAAAGATTGATCATTTACTCCCTCCGTCCCAAATTATAAGGGAAAATAAAAAAATCACACTTATTAAGAAAAAGTAAAACATGAGAATTTGAAGTATGATTTTGTGGGTTTTCCTTGGAATAAGTTGCATAGGAAGATGTAAAAACAATTTTTATTGGTTGTTGTTTATTGAGAAAATGAGAGAGAGAAGAAATTAAATGCAATTTGCATTTAATTTTATGAAAATAAGGAAAAAACATTTTTGAAAATGATTTTTTCTCTTATAATTTGGGACAAAAAAAAAGAGTTTTTTTCCCTTATAATTTGGGACGGAGGGAGTACCTTTTAAACATAACGAGTGCTCCATCTTCAGACTGTATTCTATCACAAGTGATGTCACACTATGAATTATATCTTACTGATTATTTGAGGATATTCTTCATTTTTTTGCAGTTTCTCACATTGATGTCAATTTGCACCAACTGTGCACTTTTAGCATGGCTATACGACGAGGAAGGAAAATGGAAAGTAGAACCTGGACTTAAAGCAATATTAATCATGGAACATGTCCTTTTGTTGTTTAAGTTCGGCTTCCCTCGCTTGGTTCCTTCGGTGATTGTTTCTTCTCTTGTTTACATCCACATTAATGATTCATTTCCATGATAGATATGTTTTGTGAGAGATGACGCTGACAGGTAGAGCCGGAAAATTTTGGCTAGCCCGACTGGCCCGATAAAACGTAGGGCTGGGCTTAGCTTTACTTGATAAAGCCTGAGTCGGGTTTGCCTTAGCATGCCGGTTTTGCCAGCTCTTCTGACAGTCTAAGGTGCTATTTTCTTTTGTAGGAACCTGCTTGGGTAAGAGCGAACCGTGCGAAACACACTACACAGGCACAGAATTTGTGCTCTAAGAAACTTTTAAGGACAATTTCTGGAGGAGAAAAGAGAGGAATCAAGATGAAGACAGGGTAGTTTTAGCATACTTTTTCAGTTTTTTGAGTCACTTTTTTGTCACTCCAGCAAGAGAAAAAGGAAAGCTTAAGCTGGAATTATTTATTTATTTATTATTATTATTATTATTTTATCTATTTCCTATGGTTGAAATGTATATTAACAAAGCAATTTTGAAGTAATTGTGAATATAGAAATTACTAATGACTTCCAAGTTTTTCAAAATGTCAGTGAAAAACAAGGATTGGGTCTATTTTTGGTTAAACATTACAATGTATATTCTATTTATAAAAATTTATGGATTTACATTATACAGTATTGACACTAATATTAGTAGTTTTTCTTTCAAAAAAACTAATATTATTAGTTTTATTTATTTATTTTTCAATGGATAAATAGGTCTACATTATCAGAACCAATATGAATATAAACAATTCATTCAACAAGATAAGAAGAAAATACAACTTATGCTGCAGAATTAATAAACATTTCACACAATACAATGGAAAAACAAAAGAATACTTTATAATTCCATATTATAATTAAATTTACAATTTCTCTTCAATAGATTGGAATATGGTAATCTACCTTTCTGAATCATAAGCCATGATTCTTGTATCCTAGAGATGCAA
This sequence comes from Trifolium pratense, assembly GCF_020283565.1. Classification (NCBI taxonomy): domain Eukaryota; kingdom Viridiplantae; phylum Streptophyta; class Magnoliopsida; order Fabales; family Fabaceae; genus Trifolium; species Trifolium pratense. The sequence goes on along the minus strand of NC_060063.1, from coordinate 46,076,337 downwards.
TTTCATGTACAACAATCACTTCTCTTGTGCACAAATTCTCCAAGGATGCATCTCACCGTGCAGATATTTGTAAAGATGTTTTAGAAATTAACATAAAATTCAGAAGGATCCGAGTTTGAATCATGGTTGAAACAGACTTTACTTACTTTCAAACCTGAACTCTGAATTATCGAAGTCTAGCTTCCAAAACGGGCGCTAACTTGACGAGCATATGCAACAACGGCCTTAGCCCATCTCTTGATTTCACTTTTCAACTTATTTGAATCCATTTCTTTAAGCTTCTTTCCTTGCTCCATAGACACAACCTCAACTGAAGAAACACAACGATCAAAACGTCTTCGTTTTGATGATTTTTGGTTCTTTAGATTGGAACTTGCATTGCTATCATTAAAAGATAGAGATTTCTTCACAGACATATATATATATTGTTTGATTAGCAGCCAAAGTATATAGTTTGTAAAAATTAATGTAGTACAAAAATTATTATGAAATAGATTATGATGTTTTTGGAATGTGTCTAATCATTTTATAGAGTGGCAAATTAGAATTAGACAAGTAACATTGTACGCGAATGCGTGTCATAATTTGCTTTCATTGACTTTTAGACTTTGTCGATACTTCTAGGATAGATTCCTTAACAAGTTTAATTTAATTAATACATCATCATACTAATATACTTCCTCCTCAATTAAATATAAGAAAAATAATCAAGAATAAATTGGTTTAAGGGATATTTGAGTTGTATTGGAAAAAATTAAGTTGCTATATGAGAATTCATATGTATATCACAGATTTTTCGATAGATATTGATTATAGTAAAATAACGGTTGAAATTTCATATCTACAATATGGTACTCCCTCCACTCAAGAGCACTAAGATGAGACGGTCTGGGTCTCTTCTAAATTAACTAAGGTTTTGTGTTCGATCACTGACTTTGGTATGTAGTAATGTTAAAACTCTTAGTGGAAGTTTGTCATCCATTTGAGTCTCACAAAACTCGAGAAATTAATCTTTATAGTTACACGTAGAAGATACTCAATTAAAAAAAAAAAGATAAAATATGGTATGGTACTTACTCTGTCCCTAATCTTTGAAACTTCATAGCTAAGAGTTATTTACCCTTAATTCATTAAGAAAAAGTAAAACTAATTTAATTCATGTTTTTAGTTTTATAAGGATCAGGATATAAAATATAAATGGTAAATTTTTATTTATTGTAAAGTTTTGTGGGACCTCTTATATTTTCTTTTAGATAAAATGTGATAAATTTTGTTCCATATGGTGCGTTTGATCTGCTAAAAAATAAGGGACTGGACAAGACAACTCAAGTTGTACTGTGTTTAATTGTAAAACTGTTTTAGGACTGGACAAACTGGGAGGCAAGAAACAGGACAAAAACAAAAATTTTTGTCCCTCACTAAATCACAGCACAACTTTTTGTCTCAAGTACAAGTTGCCTAAAATACCAAAATATCATTTTATTCACAAAACATCGTTAAGACAAAAAAATGTTCAATATTATAAAAGTTTGTTCCGTGCTGTTCTGCCATGTATTTTGCTGTTTTGTCCAGTACTTATCCTTTAACAGATCAAACGCACCCTAAGTGTAGCTCAAATGGTAACTACCAGGGACATTATTGGAGTGGTCGAAGTTCGAACCCTGAATTTCATATTTCTCCATATTTAAATGTGTGAGAATCTAGCCACTAGGCTATTTAAAAAAAAATGTGGTAAATTTTGCTTTATAATTCATTCTAGAGCGACTAAGTCTTACTTTTTTTTTTCTTTCACAGTTTCATTTGTCTATAAAAAGAAGTAAATACAATTAAGAAAATGCTAAATAGTGTTTCTGGACACTAGTTAAACATACTATTAGGAAAGTTTTATCTTAAAATTTGTGTATTTTAGACCTTAAAAATATATTAAAAAAAAAAAAAAACTTTCTCGCATTAATTTTATCTTTAATTTCCTTTTTTAATATGACCCATACAATTATTATAAATAAATAAATAAATAAATAAAAAAGTCAAAATTTGTGTAGGCTGAATATATTGTGCAACAGAAATATTGGTAGCATATAGGAATCAGGAATAGTATATATGCCTTTCAACATTTTGATATATCTGTTCAATATGTGTAGATACCAAGTTAACTTAACTACAAAGAATAATTAGAAAAATAATTGACTTATATAATATTATATAATAATACTACCATTCAACAAGTAGTTTGATTAAATTTAAGTACTAAAAAATAATTAAAATATAATGTAATATATACAAAATTTAACACATGATATTGATATTATAGTACTTTGATTTGTATATGCGTGTACGGCTAGTACGTACAACAACCAAAACACGAGAATCACAAACAAGCAAAATAACAAACAACCATATGCTTTCATGTTCAAGCCAAGGTACAAAATAAAGAGACCGCATCTAGGAAGCACCGACACTACTTAGATTAGGCGTGTCCGTGTCGGACACGTGTCCGTGTCGGATACCGACACTTACGATTACACTAAATTATGTCATTTTTCCAAATTTTTATCGGTGTCGACGTGTCAGTGTTCGTGTTGTGTCCAGTGTCCGTGCTTCATAGGACCACATACATTAAATCATGTCATTAACTACCACAAATGCATGAATCTTGCAATTACCAATGCATGATGAGTTTCACATTAGGACTCTTCTCAAATTAATAATCCATCAATATTGTCAATGTGACTTAAATTTAGTGACAACTAATACCCGTGCACATAAACTACTTACATTCAAAATTGGACCAACTAACCAAAGTAAACTAACATGCATTTACTTGACTTATGAATTGATCAAAACATTTGTTGATTTGAAATCACATGATAAGTAGATGTCAAAGATGATGAATTGATTTCAATGTCATCAAAGCCATTTTGTTTTCAAGGAAAAGTCAACAAAAATGAATTGTTCGTGCAAACAAGATATAAGAATTTAACAAGTAAAATCCCTTGTTTTGACTCAAAAGCTTCAAATATCCCTAATCATTCCTCATTTGTCAGTTGACTATTAGTTACTTGTATCACAATTAGCTTAACCAAGCTGAAAGATATAACAAGCTAATTCCAATTTTATATTAATAGTAGTAGGGGTAAATAATAGCAATTCAAAACTCAAAATCTAAAATGGAGTCTCATACATTGAAAGTAGAAAACACAAAATGATGGGACAAAAAACAAGGTTCTCAAATGCAATGAAACTGTTCTAGAGTCAATTTCATTTCCTGCCATGGACCTTCAAAGCTTGTCTATTCCTCTTCTTGACACCCGACTTGGCAACTTTGAGGCTTCTGTGAACTGCACTAAGCCTTGCAAGAGCTGCCTTCTTCAGATCAGGCCTGTAGTAATTATCTGCCACCTATAACACATCACAATGCTCAGTTAAAAATACTACTATAAAAGCGGCTATATTTGCTATAGACATACAAAAGAGGAACATAGAAATAAGCGTTAAGTTAGAAATTGGACACAGTCGGAAGTATCAAGAAAACAATTTTCCACCATTTAAGAACTACGACAGAATGGAACAAGCTAAATACTTGAGGAAATTCAGACCAACACCAAATATAGTTACTTTAACACGATTGATACATCAGAATTAGAGGGTTACTAGTAAGGGGAAGAGAAGTACGCCTTCCCCTTACTATTAACAAAATTTATCAGAAAGATCAAGAAAATGTGTTTATGAAAGAACATTTTAATGATAAAAGCTCAGAAGCCAAGCGTAACAAGTGTATTTCATTGAAGAATCCCACATAGGGATTCTACTTATATGTTAAAGCCTCATCACTGCAGAATCAAGTTGCGAACGGAACAAAATTTAGAATTAAAAAACAAAAACAATGCATAAAATATTTTCCAGAAACATAACAAAATATGTTCTCCTTTAGAAAAATTACGACAAATTTGGGCTGTACAAATGCATAAATCAGAACTATTAACAATAGCATTTATCGAAGAAATAGCATTCAACTTTCATGCATTAGAACAAAAATCTTCATATATCATTCACATGCTTCAAAATATTTAACAAACCAAAGTCTAAAACAAGTACCTGATTTTGAACAGCCTTTGCCATCCTGCGGAACTCCTTCTTCATGACCGATTTGTGAGTCAAAGCAGAAGGCTTGTTTTGCTTCCTTGCCTTTGTTGTAGCCAACAACACAGCATCTTTACCAGCAGGCTGAATGGTAACAGTTTTCTTGTTTGCCAAACCTAACACACAACAATGTAATTATCATCAATTCAACCAAAAAAAAAACATTTTACCTAGAAAATCTAAATCTAGTGAAATGATACAACTAAAATTAAAAAACATGTTTTTTTTAATCAAAATCAACCCAACACAAAGATCAGTTTTTTCTTTTACCATTACTACCCTCATTGGTTATAAACACAATTATAAAATTTTGAAAATCCCAAATCAGGAAAACTTCTACCTCAACAATATAACCTCAAATACTCAAATTAAGCTAACAAAACACAATGATCAAATTTTGCTTAAGAAAAACATTTTAAGCTAACAAAAAGGTCAATTTTTTCTTTACTACCTACATTAGTCAAACACGCAATCATCAAATTATAAAAAATTCCAAATCATCCAAATTTCTGCCACAACAATACAATATCAAATATTCTCAAAGTAAAATTCCACAATAAATTAGCATCATAAAAAGATTAAATTTTTCTAAATGCCCATTTTATGAAACACAAAAACCCTATAAAAATTTCATGAAAAACAAAATTAGGATCATACCAGAGAACTTGTAAGAGTTGAGATTGTAGAGATTGTTACTCTCTCTGCTGAATTGAACACTCTGAGTGTTATTTCCAAACTCTTTAACCAAAAATGAGTTGTTCTTCTTCACGATCTCCCATACGAGTGGCCCTGGTACTGTCGCCATCTTTTCCTTTTCGCCTTCAACGAACAACTAGGGTTTTGTTTTGATTTCAGTTTATATATTGCTGCAATAGAGAAACCCTAATTTATCGATTTGAATGGACCGGGTTCGGAAAGTTCGAACCGTTTAAAGATTCGCATATGGGTCCGGTTTGAAGATGATTATAGCTAACTAGACCAATGGTTTAGTAACCCATTAATCAATTAATTATGTCGAATGTTATTAACCCCTCCCATTGTTATTTGAGTTTAATGAACACACATATACCGTCAGTGTAAATTAATTTTACACCGACAACTAAAACAACTAATAAGAATGATTCAACTCTTATATCATATCAATAAAGTAAGGTGAAGTGAAGTGAAATGGTGAAATACATGATTGTTATTGGCTGATGGTATAAAATTATTTTACAAATTTACTGCATATTCTTTTTTTTTTTTCTTTTTCTTTTTATTTCGACACAAGTCTACTACTATTTTTGTCTCGTAATAATGGTCACATTTGATCATTGCACACAGATAAAGAAAAGACGATGAATAAAAGAAAGAGAATAATAATTTTATAAAATTTAAATTTTGACAAATAAATATCTCAAAAAACTTTAAGACAAATAAAGATTAGGGAGAAAATACTATTGATCAAAAAATTAGCACTAAGTGTAAAATTTGGAGAGCCAAATATATACTACACACAGCTACCATGAGCCTATATTGATACTCTTATTTTGACAAAAACTTCAACAAACTAAAATAAACTATTTCAATATTTGTATAAAACTATTTAAAAAGATAAAGTAAATACTCAAATATTTGAAGCTAATAAAGTAAACATACAAAATAAAACAAAAATGATAATATTCTTGACAATCTGTATATGTATCTATGGCATTACAAGGTTCCATACAATACAAAACTGAAATGGTGACCCACTCACAATTACAATTTTGTTTTAGCCTTTGTAGAGGAGACTTTGGAATAAGAGTGCAATGTTTAGAGTTACTGACTCAAACAACCAGATTCATTACTGTTTAACAAACCCAATATCAGGTTAAATACCTAATAACCAACCATCTTTACCTCTCATTCAATGTTACGTTATTTACAGAGCCAAGAGAAGGCTCATGTGATTAAAACTCCTACCACTTCTACATAAAAATGTCTTGAAAATTGTACAGAAGATTTATCAACCTTCATGGCAGAATGTGTGATGGTGCTGCAAACTGTGCACAAAGTTAAAAGTAAATATATTATCATTTTCTAACCAAAATCTCTTAAAAGTACCAAAGTAACAATTCTCTGCACCATCCTTTTGTTGTAAAACCATTCCCCCAATAACTGATTTCATGGGTTGTTGTTGGTTGCTGATACTGCACGGTGTGTCGACCTTGCCTGACCGCTCACTGCCTCATGTATCCTACTGAATACTATTGTAAGAGGAATACAAGCTATAACAGGACCCTTAAGCTTATCTACCACTGGTTTTTTCTCCTCTTCTGACTGTCTGTGACCTGTCAATGAGGACAACTTCCGGATTTTTTTATTCAACAGCCCAGATTTCTTTGACTTTGAAGATTTCCTACGTGAAAAACGTGATTTCTTAGAAGGTACTCTTCTGGTTACTGGTTTTGGCTTCGCGGCACAATAAATATCACCAACTTCAACGTCGCCTCCACTGCCGCCCAACATTTTATCGCAGTGACCATCCTCCAATACATCAACTGTCAAAGGGTGTCCAATAATGGCTTTGCTATTTAATTTACTCATAAGAGAAACTAAAGGAACATGTTGTGGCCGATAGCTGGATTTAGCTTCTAGTTTAACATTGTATAATGTTCCATCAGTACAGTTTCTTCCAGGAAAATCTGGCACTTCGTATCTGGAGTTAAGGGTGAAGCGTGACTGGCGATAAGGGAGTGATCTCTGAGGTGGTTCTGCTGCTGTACCCCTGACAATCTTGATCAAGTCCTGAAACCCTTCTGCTTGACCTTCAGCAACCGGCTTGCACTTGATTTGAGAAGTACAATTATACGAGGCATTGGATACACCCGTGACATTCCATTCAATTTTCTGTTTCTGACCGGCACCTTCACAGAATCGATCTGAGTTCCTTGTTCCTGTTAAATAAGCTTTGGATTCGCCATCCATTCCAATATACTTTCTCGAGACTTGTTTTCCATTTTTACTTGTATGTCTTAAATTTCTCTTTCCTTTTGACTGCCACTTTGAACTATCTTTTTCTACTCCATCGCCAACAATATCGTGACCAACAGCTGAACTGGTACTACCAGATTCATTCTTAAACCCATTTCTCAATGGAAAAGCTTCTGATTGATTAGCTTGACAAGATTGTTGTTCCAATGCACTAACTTGAGGCATGCCGGATGAGCAAGAAACAAGTGTGGGTGACAAACCTAACAGAAGAAATTACAACAATAATGTGAGGTAATTATCCAGCATATGTATAGCTAACCAGATGCAACATAGAAGAAATATAATCAAACTTTGGAAAGGAAAACCTTCACATAGACAATTACAACAATTATGCTTACTCCACACCTAGAACTCGAAGAAGAAACTTTAAACAATCAGTTTTGCACACTACTATTGGAACACAAAAAAGTAATAACCACAACCACAACAACAACAAAAAAGATCAGGTAACGATCTCAATGGGGAAGGGGGCAAATTATGTACTTCAGATGAGTTTTCTTCTGCAGCAAAGTAACATAAATGCAACTTGCTCAGGTGAAAAATTGAAGGGCTGCATATTGTACGTTTTTATCTTTCCATTGAAGTTGTTCATAAAGCCATGCCTCAAATTACCTCATTCAACTGTTACAAATCATGATGTATGATTCATAAAGCCATGTTATGTTTTAAGCAGTTCATGAACTATTTTACATGTATATGCAACACACCAAACTAAACAGTATTACAGTAAACACATAAATCTAACATGAAACCAAAAGGCAAAGTTAGTAAATGCGAGGGGAAGGAAAATCGTTATTTGCAAGCTAAAAGGGATGAAAATGAACCGTAAAGCATTTCAGATATAGAAGAGTAGAAGACACGTAAATCATGGTCTAGTGTACCTGGAGTGAGTTTCTCCTCCTCTATCCCAACAAATGGCACATCAAATAACATATCAGAAGAATCATTGACAGCTAGCCCTGGTATTTCCGAAGTTTCATTCTCCTTGACCTTGTGATCGACTTGGGGAAAATTACTACCCTGGTCATGAACAGTTAATGAAGTTGCATTCTCACAAGCAGCCTCGGTAGCACTATCTGAATTGTTGATTTCCATTGCAGAACTTTTCTTTGAATCAGTAGATTCTAATACTGAAATCTTTCCATCAGTTATCCCGCATGGTGGAGAACTTCTTGAACCGGGAAGCTGATCACAAGTGACAGGAACTGATACCATGACAGTACTCTCTAAAACCTTTGTCAAAGGCCGGCGTCGATTTTTTCTTTTCAAGAGTTCATGAGCATTTGCCACTTGTGATCTCTTCCTTTTCAGAGAAGAATAAGCCTTAACACCATTTACAGAAGTTCCATTCGCCAGGCCATTCCCGGTGATTGAGTCGTTGAGGGAAGCACTGACATGCTGAGCTATCTCGGTTGGACTTTCTGAACTCTGACCCTTTCTCTTCGACACCACACCAATGCCGAGGTCCTCAAGTCCTCTCATTCGCTTCACTCCTTCAGTTCCATCGTCTTCTGAATCATTAGGTGTTCTCCTCCTCCTTCCCTGCATAGGTTGAATCTTTAAAGAACCGTTATGATTAGGTTCTTCAAAAGATATACCAGATTGTGACAATTCTGGAGCTGAATTAGAATTGTCTTCAGAGTCACTCAAATCATCAGTCACATCCTCATTGCCATCACCAGAATTGGACATACTGGGTAATCCTCCAGCCGATTCACCATGTTCGCTGCCAGATTTATCTGATCTGGAGCATAAAGGTAAGGGTACCTTGTCCAGGTAAGCGCTCTCTAGCTCAAGAGCATGAAGAATAGCATCTTCCCTTCGAGCATATTTCACCGCCTTCTTGCCTAAACCAGCAGCAGATGCCTTCGCCTTCTCAATGCAATCAGCATACTCTACGCAACGAAAAGCTTTTACCCGCTTTGATTTTTCAAGATTATACCAATCCCTGCACCACAAGAAGTTTTTCCAAAATCAAACCTTATGCAAACATAAATAAGCTTTAACACCTCAAACAACAAACAAATACAAGAATCCACGTCGGTATTCTTATCTAATTAAGTTATTGCGTACAAGTGCAATAATACAAAATAACCCAAACAAATTTCTCAACAACAACGGTTCATATCAAACAGTTGACCAAATAGTAAAAAGAAAAAAGCTCCAATCATATTTTTGAAGAAACAAAGAGATGCCGATAGTATTCAATTTAAGAGCAAGGCTCCATGGCTCAGTGGCTGTAAAGTTTGCTAATATCTCAGAAAACATAAAACAAGGGCATCCCTTCTATTGAAGATGTGTGATCATGATTAAGATACTGAGAAAACAATTCCATCCCACAGTAGCTCCAACAATATAAACCAGAAAACCAAAACATGTATGTAAAATCACTTTTATAAATAGGTTCCACAATATTAGTATAAACCAACATCTGATTAAAGTTAGTGAAAAGGTTGTTTCAGATATAACAATCCATTGTGTGCTGTGAAAATAGCATTTTAATGATCAAGCAAGCATCATACTTCATACAGCTACAGAAACATCCTAAAACTTCGAGAAGAACAAGCCAGCATCATTTAGTTACAGCAAAATCAAATTAAGGTGTATTGGCAGAATGAAAGATATAAGAAAAAGATATTTAGAGAAACATATCAAAAATTATTAAAAGCATAGCTTCCTATTATGCCAAAACCAACTCCTCCATTCCCCATTCCTCCTCTCTTCACACCATTATTGTTAAATGGTGGCCACAGTGGATTTTCTACAACCGAAATAGGCCACAATTGCGTTTCTATTGCAATTTATTGGCTTTCCACCATATCCGCTACCTACAAAACTACTTCACATCAAACCGAACAAATAGACAAACACAAAGTTTTGTTTGGGAGGGGGTTTAATGACAAGCTCTTCCCTTGTTTGGGAGATTTTTTAAAAACCCTCCAAAACCCTTCTCCATAGCTTCTTTTAATACTCCAATTAAAGGGGTTTTGAAATCCAAACAAAGTGAGGGATACCCCTCCCTTCCATCTTAAATCCCTCTTAACTCTCAAACACAGCCTTAACCTCAAAATTAACAATCATAAGGATAAAATCACAAACTATCAACCATATAAATAACAGCAAAAATCAAAGAACAAGAAGAAACACTTACACACTAGCATCGTCACGACCTAACAACTTAACAGGAGTACCCGATCTTGGAGAAACCAAACAACCCTCAGACAATTCATCAAGACTCATTATTCGACCAGGCCACCACGACCCATTTCGCCGTCGAACCCAAACCAAACCACCCACAGAAGCATTTATTCCATTGATGTTAGACTCTCCAGAACTACCCATTTTACCAACACACACAAAAAAACACAATCCCAAAAACAAAACAAAAAAATCAATCCACAAATTCTTAAACCTTCATTGCTGAACAACCCAAGTTCAGAAACAGCTCAAAGTTTTCACTTTTAGATGAAACAACACAACCCCTTTAAACCTAAAACAGAAAAAACATCAAAAAATTATCAAAGATTGAATATTTATCAATAGTGCATGCAAAAAAAAAAGGCTGAAAATAAAAGGGTTGAAAAAATATTGAACCTAGTCAAAGGGGTTGTGAAGTGATGAAGCAGAAGATCTAGGAGGAGAGTTGCAGAAGGAGAAAAAAAAGGGTCTATTTCAGTGCTTTTTTTGACATTTTTACTGGTACAGTTTGGTTCTGTTCTGTGTGTTGGAGTTTGTTTGTGGTGTGATTTCAGGTGAAGATGGTGAAGTCACCGTGGTACACGGAGAGGGTACAGAGACACCTGAGAGTGAGTGGAGGGAAAGAGTGTGGAGAGAAAGAGGGGAGTGAGAAGTGGTTCTGAAATATGAGAGAGAGAGTTTATGTGCTCTGTTTGGATCAAAAAGAAACTTATGGTATCTTTAGGCTTATAGGTAGGTACATTAGAAACATGGAGGGAGGTAATGAGATGTGATCTACTCTATGTTTGCACTTTTCAGGGTAAAAGGGTCTCGGTAATTTTGTCAGAGTAAAAGACTTTTCGATAATTTGATGTTCGAGTTTGAATTTGCTTCATTTATTTACTCTTTAGTTGTTCATTTACAAGAAAGATATATAAACATAAATGATAGATTAATGAGATTTATTTATTAAAATAGATCTCACTAATTTACTATTTGTGTTCATCTTCCGTAAATGGATAAAAAATGAAGAAGACATAAGTAGAGCAAACTCTAATTCTTAAAGTTCGGTCAAAAAGTAGCTAAAATTAATTTGATAATTGTTTTATGTCGGATTCAAGCACGAGTCTTCAACAAAAATAAATGTTTTATGTAGGAATCAAACACGATTTATCTTTAGTTGAATCTCATTAATTATTTGACAAGAATTACTTAATTAAAGAAGTGGTTTTTTCCTTTAACTTGTTTTTATTTTTATGCAGTGTATATCGTTCAATGAATGAACTTTTTTTTCTTTTTTTAGGGTTTCCTCAATTAAGGTTAGAGATTAATAAGTGTTCTTTCATACTTATCATTAAGTTTGGATTTAGATTGTGTGCGGTCGACAATCTCATGCAGTTTGTATATTAGTGGTCATTTTATTGAGATTGAACGACTAAATTTCAAGTTTCTAAAATTTGTATTGAAATATCGATCGTCTGATATTGATCCAACAACCATCAATGTCTTGTCTGTGTGAATGCGTGGAATTGTCAAATAAAGGCAATCCAAATTCATCATATCTTTTACCATACGCTTAAAAGACCGGTTATTAGGTAATCTTAATTCATTAACTATCTTACCATATACTTAAAAGACCAGTTATTTGAATCAATACATTTTCTTTTTACGAAAGTGAACGAATATTTATTTATATTTCCTCGTACATGTATCCTTAGTGTTCGTTTGGTAACATTAACAAGCTTGCTTATAACATAAGCTTGTTTGAAAAAATTTGGTAAAAGACTTTTTTCGCTAGTTTATAGCTTTTTTTGAGAAGGTAAAAAGTTTAAGTAGCGTTTGAGCTTATAACTTATAGTTTTTCATTTTTTTTCCTCGCATTTTTAACCTTATTATTTTATATTTGTTGCTTCTTTAATCCTTTGTGGAACTCTACCCACCAATTGAAACTCAAAAGTGCATGTTAAACATAACCTCCTTCTTCTCGTACTAAGTGTTCAAGCATGATAACCTTTATGTAAAGTGAATGTGCATTCTACAAGAGCATTCACAACTCTCCACTTTGGTATTTATCTGCATTTTACGTGTAGACATCATTTACTTATATTTTTTTAATAAGAAATAAACAATCTATCAATTCAACACAACAACTCTTTAAAAAAAATTCTAAAAAGTATATTTTATTAAAAATTGACTGACATCCCAAAAGAAATAGGGTGCTTAATGTAACACTAATACGTCTAAAATAAGTACTCGCATTTACTTTGCCCTAATGAAAAGTGCTTAGTAAGTACCTATAGCTATTCATGTGGATGCTTGGTGCTTGCTTATCTCTTCCAACATAGTATTAGGAATTGCTAACATCACCTCAATATCAGTCCCTAACAAAGTTGTTATGAGACACCCATCAACTTAAAACAGAACACCCACAAGGAGTAAAGAAAATGGAAGGAGAAAAGTGAGGAAAAAAAAAAAGAAGAAGAAAAGAGATTGGATTGAATTACTTGGATTTTTTTTTTTTGTATTTTAATTTTTTTTTATATGTTTAAAATAAATATATTTAAAATTAAATAACCATGTATTCTTATGTTATTTTATATCTACCATAGTTAAATTTATTAAACACTTTAATTTTAATAGATTAATTTTTCAACTATAAACTATTAATCATCAACTATTTTATAAGATAATTTTTTAGCCATCAACTAGCTTGTAGCTTAATTTTACAAACAAGAGCCTTATTCTTCGCCTGCACACTTCAATATTTCTTCAATATTTCATCTTCTTTATTTCTTAATTTCTCATTTTGCATTTCACGACTTTCTAAAAGGTTGGCTATTCTAACTCATCTTGATAAATTTAAAGATCATAGAAAAATTGAAAATATTAAAATAGATGAAACACTGGGTTTGCCATGAATGTTTGTTGAGATAAATTGTTTTACTAGTAGAAACGGAAACTAAAGGGTGCGTTTAATTCGTAAAACAACAAGACCTAGACAAAATAGTACATGACAGAACAAGATAATACAACACATGACAAAACTGTACCGGAGAGATATGCGGTGATAATATTTTTATATTTCGAAAATAAAATGAGTATTTTCGTATTTTTAATAGTTTGTACTGTGGACAAAAAGTTGTCCTGTGATTTAATGACGAACAAAAAATCTTGTTTTTGTCCTGTCCCTTACTACTTAATTTGTCCAAGGCAAGAGATATTTTTGCAAAAACAAGGCAAGAGAAAGGTGACCCTGCACTGGCTATCACTATCAACTTCTGAGGCATTTAAAGAGTACCAAAAACTAAAGATAGTTCTCATCTCAAAATCTTAAATATATTTTTGTTCGGTCAAAAATGTTGCATACAGCATTACCTAAGGAAAACATATATAAGGAAATAGAATAAATATTATTCTGGAATAAATCTTTACAGTTACAGAAATTACTACCTCAATTGTGCTTTAAGTAAAAAGAAACTGAAATTTTTTCCCCTTTCCCCTTACTCGGAATCGGAATCAGAATCAGGGTCTCCATCCACAATGTCAGGAAAAGAATCATCATCATCATCATCACCATCTACTGAATTGCCATAATTTAGATCAAATGCAAATTGCTGAACCAACTTTGTGTCTGATGCCTGCACTGGACTTTTGCTTGGGGAAGCCAATTCCAAATTGTTGGCTTCATTATGAGGTATGGTGCTGTCTGAAACAATCCTGTCCGGCTCGATATCAGTAGATGTAGCTGCATCACCATGAATGTCAATGACCGCTGGATTGCTTGCCACGGAGACGGGTTCTTGAATGGGTTCTTGAATTTGCTTGACAGATTCTCCCAGATGATCTGACTTTAATATGGTTTCAGTCTCGACGGTTCTCATCTCAAAATCTGCATTTGTGGCAGTCTCAGATACCATGTCATTCCTTTCTTGGATGTCAGTGCTAGAAGGCAGGGATGTTGCCATTTGAGAAGACTCTTTGGTTTCTTTCATATTTTCCTTCCATAGCCCACCCATCTCATCATCACCATTTGCCAAATAGTTGGCAAACATATTATTAACACAGTTAGGAGGTTCTGTTTGAGGCAAACCAAATGGAGTAGTGTGGTTCCGGCTAACATATTCATCTCGGAAACTGAACTGAGCTTCATCATAAGTATCATTGTTTGGAGGGATATAATCTACCAACGGAAGTGCCCTAGGATGTATAAGCACTTCCAAGGCTAACATAGCATGGGCACAGAACTCGGCAAGCTTTGTTCCAGTTTGTTGTTTTCCTGCAATGACATAAATTTAATGTTGTAGGTATGAGCATGAGGAAGGTTTAAATGCTATTTTTTATTTGATAACTCTATATTCAATAATAAAACTGAAAATGACTGAAAAGTGGCAGTTTACATCGAGAGAAACTAATCAATTTATATTATTCAAAACACTCATGCTCAAATATTAAAATATCTTAGAGCTATCTACCACATCCCATCCATTTTTCCAAACCTCATAGTTTAACTTCATTGTGCAAACTCAATGTTTTGAAACCCCGACTGGTCAGTAAAGTCATGGTAACTGGTGAGGCCAACAACTGCGAGACAAATGCAACAGAAAGACTAGCATGTTTGGTAAAGGGTCAAGATACCTCTGACCACATCGTAGCAGCTTCTCTCTAAACATGAGGTAACACAGTGATTTTATGTATTTCAAAACAACGTGATATCGTATTTTTGTTGGTGGTAACTTGCAACATGAAAAGGTAAAAGCAAAATGCAGTTGCAAGATCTAATGTGGAGGCTTAATATAGGGCTATGGAAATGGGTAAACAATTGTATCATGAACCAAAATTTGGAAATGTTAATCATATTAAGCTATACTGTGAGAATAGATTTACATATCAACTCAAATTTAATCTTCCATAAGAGAGCCAAACATATAGAAAATTGAATTTCACTTTATCTACAAAAGTTCTTTTTCAAGCCAAATTGCTATCAAGTTTACCCGAGTGACCAGCTTGCAGATAGCCTTACAAACCCTCATTGGGATCCTTATAACCACATTATCAATAACAAAATAACAAGTCCAATGCATATGATTTGTATATACTTCAACTTGAGGGAAAGTTATGTAAGGATCACCAATTTAGGGACTGTATATTACTATATTTGCTGTTTAACATTAGGATTTTATTTGCATAAAATTATTTTCCAGTTTTCCTAACTTCTTGAACTTAAAGATTGTAACTCATGTTATATATACTCAATTGTGAAAATAAATAAAAATTATATACAAATAAATGTGTAATTATTGATTGCAAAAATAAAGCCCTTAAACAAGTGATACTTCCCAACAATCTCAACACCAATTGTGAACATTATTAAAACTCTATGCATCTTGTAACAATAATGATCAGATTTCAAATCATAGAAAACAATCAATACTCATAATGACTATCATGATCTCTTATTTACATGCATGAAATCCAATATTTAACTACTGCTAAAGTAAATCATCAAAAGGGACAGAAATATCAAGAAAAAAAGGTCATATTGATAATAGAAGTACCTCTTCGGAAAAGTTCAAGGCCTTGTGATAAATATGGGGGCCGTGACACAGAAAGAAAAGAAGCCAAAAGAGCACGCAATGCAGCAATTTGCAAATCTGCGGCAGTTGCAGCAGGATCCTTTTTCTGAAACCCATTTATTTCTTCATTAGATGAACCTTCTCTGAAAGATTCCATTGCAACGACTATCAAAAGACTATCGACTTTAGATCTCCACTGTTCTGATTTTAAAGCACCAGCCTGTAAAAAAATAATCAAACTATTATGCAGGCCATTCAAAATCAAGAACAAAATAATGATATCCACTATCAAGGGTCAGTTCGATAGTTTTTTTTTTATAAACGGCCAAAGTTATTAATTAGCTGTTAATATCAGTGTTTTTTCTCCTTTTTTATAAACGGCCAAAGTTAGTGATTAGTTGTTAATATTAGTGTTTTTTTCTCCTTCACCAAGACTTGAACCCTCTTCTTTTAACTCCTTAACCCCTTTAACCCTTAGATCAAACAAATTGAGATACCCAACCCCCCCCTAGGGTCAGTTCGATGTACCCTTAAAATTAAGCAGAATCCCATGGATGGATTTTTGGGAGAATTTCATCTTCAAACTAATCAGATAGATATTAGATAGTATGGGGATACCGAACTTATTACAGACGTAAAGAAAAAAGGGATTGCTAACAGCACTAGAATATTTGAGCAGTGTTAGTATATAAGAAAAGGGGAGCAAGGTCGGCAATCATTTACACTTGCATTAAGAAATTTAGGATGGCTATTGCGTTAGCTTCTTATGATGTTCTACGCTATTTGTTTCACTCATCTTTTACGTAAAAATATCAGTACAAAAAAGAGCAACCGACTGGCTTTTTTGTCACAATTATTCGGTCTTTTACTTAAATATTATTCCTCATCCTTTTCCATCCAACCCTATAATTAAAACAAAAACTATGAGAAAAATAGCCATTAAAGGAAGGAAAAGGTTTATGAAGGGAAAAAAATTAGTTATTTAAAACAAAAGATGCATACCACAGTAATAAGGGTCTCTAATGCCTCGAGTGCAGCTACCCTCAGAGAAATTGGAGCCATGGCACATTTCTTTGGAACTTCTACTCCTAAACCACCACTTGCATCATATTCCTGAAGAGAACCATTCGCACTGCTGTGCTTCCTTTTTTTATTATTTACCAGTAGCGGCGCTACAGTGGAGACATCTGTAGTAGAACCATTCAACATGCCTCCATTCTTCTTCTCTATGATACTCAAATCAGCAATAGCATTATTGGCAACTTCCTTTGACAGACATAAAGCCATTCCTGTTCAATATAATTAATCAGTAAAATTCATCATTTATGATTCAAATTAAATATATAGCTTAGTCAAACAGTTGGGAAGGGAAACAAACTAATTCAGGGCATCAAAAAAGTGGAACCGGCAGAGGAAATAACCACCAAAGCAGTCTGTGAATAAAGTTGTCGAAACAATCTATGGGGGAATATTAACTATAAATACTATTAGATGAAATTGGATGTAGGATGATGAGAGCATAGAAAAATATATGGAAATAAAATTAAAAAAATGCCAACAAGTGCCCTTAAGGCATTGTTTAAGAAATCAAAAGAGGTTGCATAGAAAATGATGTACTTTTTTGCCTTTGGGAAGTGTTTGACTTATATTTTCAATACAAATTTTCCTTTTATGGGTTCCTTAACCAATGCCCTTAGAGCCCCGTTCATTTATCTTCCCTTTCTCTAACTGTATATTTTCTTTTTCATCTAGATAGAAAATAAAAGTGAAACTGCAAAAGGATTCTAGGTAAATACATCTCCTTTTAAGGGTGTTTTGGGTTTTCAAGAGTCCCTCCCCTGGTGCAGGCAATAGCGCCGCTATTTGGCGGTGATTGGGGCCGCCAAAGGACACTTCTTTAATACACAATGCTATGGCTAGAGAATAGCGGGCAGCCGCTGCTCCGCCGCTATTGGTTAACTATGAGCACAAAGGAACTTCGATAAGAGATTTCACATACCAACACCCATGGATATGAGCAGAGTCTTTGCAATTGAATAGATCTTAATCCTTAACTCTGGCAGCACACATGTCTTGAAGTACCTTGTAATGAAACGTACAATAGAGGCAGCGTGTGGTAATAGTTGACTGCAATACAAATATGGGCAATGAGTAGAGTTCTGTATTCTTTCAAGAAATAAATACACAAACATATATCAGAGGAAACATGGAAATCGTGAATGGGAGCAGGATTGAAACACCATAAGAGTACAAGGTAAGCTATTAGATGATAGGACAAATGTTAGAAATTGGAAAACAGCAGATTTTCAAATTTCGCTACGCTACAAGACTATAGTACTGCTATTTGACAACACTTTGTACTAAATAGTGTTTCACAGAACAATATTGATTTTTTCAAATTCCACTACGCCATAGTATTGTTATAGGCGCTATTTGACATCACAAGATAGTACACATAAGATTCATTTATATTTATAACAGGAATCAGAAATAATTGTCATTAAAGTAAAAGACAAAACACACTCATTTACAACATCAAGGATCCTATCCTATAACTTCACAATTAATTTTACAAATCCCCATTTGCCATTTCCTTTTCTTTCATTTAAACTTTTATTTTTTGAAAGGAAGGGATATGTATATCACATCACGCAGGCATACCTGCTTGTTGCCTTTATAATAGCTGTAAGCAATTCCAGACTACACATATGCAAAACTGGAAGTTCTGAACAAACATTCTCTTGCTGTCTGGCGGTCATGAATGGCAATGACATTTCTGGCAAAGAGCCATTTACCATCAGAATTCTCTCGGCAAGGACCAATAATAGGCGCACAGGTACATTAACCTAACAATTAAATCACATTACTTTTCATGATTCTTCTACCAAATTAAGAGGAATTCACAGAACTCACTGAATTAACATGTGTGGGATAAATTAAGTAGTACCTTAACTGGATATGTATTTGTGAGCATCATACAACAACCAGACATAAGTATTGAGACATTAACTGTTTGTGATTGTTTAGATCTCTTTGTTATGTTGTTACTAGCTTCTTCAGTTGAAACACAGCCTCCTAAAGGTGGTGGAGGTTGTTTCCCAGGCTGACTTAACAATCCGTTGAACTCCTTTCGAATGGTTTCTGCAATGCATTGGAAAGAGATGGTCACGACCTACTTTTCAAGAATTGATTTTATGAACTACATAACACCGACATCTACCTACCATCTTCTAGACCTTGAAATGTCAAATTTAATTGATCATTTATTGTAATCAAAATTTTCTGCATTGTCAGTGACCAGCTTTCTTCATCTCCTTTTGATTTTGGAAGTAATGCAAGGCAATGTACAAGTTTCTGGATGTACAAGAGCAAATCAGATGAAAGAACACATCAGAATGAGACTATGAACATATTTATTTGTATTTATCAGAGAACATTTCCATCCAAAACTGAGAATCTAATGTTAAGGATGAGACACCCTTCTAAACAAGAGGAAAAGAAGCTCCTTAACGAGTGCTCATAACATATTGGATTTCAACTAATGTAACTCACTAAAAACAATCAAATGCTGAAACCAACATTAAAAGCCAAAAGCTTATACTCCCCAAATAATTTTCATTAACTTCAAGTTCTTTCTGTTTTTGTGAAAAACATCACAGAACAAATATAATTTGTAACAAGAATTTAGTGTTAACAAATTACAGAACAAATTAACACATTATTTTCAACTTTGTACTAATATATGATTATCTCTCGTTGGGTCCAGCCAAAGACCCTTTTTGTCCCCCTCCATCCACTCTTGTGCCAACATGGCAATAATCCAAACATACCCTAAAAGAAGCTCTTAAGACTTTGATAATCACATTACCTTCATCATATCATCACTGCAGCCTCCAGACACAAGTTTAACAGCAATAGCAGATTCAACCTGCATAAATTCAAAGCACTCATCAAACCATGAATACAGAAACAACAAAACTTTTTCCATTAAAAAAAAAGAAACAACAAAACTTTTATGCTTTCCTGCACATTTTCCTCATAAAAGCAACAGGAAAAACTGGTACATATTACATGGAACCACACCATGCCCTTGTTTTTTAATCATGCAGGTCATAGGGAAGCATTAAAGAGTCTTAGACTTTGAAATTTGAATAAGAAAACTGTATCAACAATACAAGTTTCATATGCAGATACAAACGGCAAAAATATCAATGTCTCAAAAATATGCAAATATAACACATCACTATTCACTTGTATGTTGTATGATTCTTTTAAGTTTTAAGTAAACGGTAACCACAAAGAGCTCTCCAAGTTCTGCTTGTTCACCTAACAGAAATCATGCTTTAAATTAGCCTAGGGTGTTCATTATTGCCCCAAGTAATGCAGAGTCTGTATAGTTTCGATTGGAAGGTGCTGCAATGTCATTGTCAATCCTGCAATTACTACAACTCCTGATAGTCCAGAAGTTTATTTCTATCTTCAAAATTGATTACTCTATTATATATAGAACTGCTTTTATTCAATGCGGGTGATGGCAATCAGCTCAGTTTTGTAGATGTCATTTGTGTGGTGAATGTTGCTTCCTTAGAGGCATTTCCTCAACCTAACAGCATCTCTTATTTTGTAACATTCACCCATTGAGGAATGCTCAACCTCTAGGAACGAGATGCTGTTGCAAAATTTCAACTGAAGTTCTAGTTCTGGTTAAATAAGTATTAAAGGAAGTTGTGGACTTCATACAAGAAACAAATTTCTAATTATATATACATGAATTTAGCATGTAACAAATCTTGCAACAAGGGAAAGAGAAGCTTACACTATCATAATGACGCTGAATAGAAAATGGGAATGAAGTTATCAAGGTACATATCACATGGACTGCAGCTTCCTGCATTCGCCACAATTTGAATAATGAATAAATAGCAGGTATATGACAAATGACAAAGAGAGTGGGGTCTATTATCAAAGAAAGAAGAGCATGCAAAGAATACAAAATAATCCTATATTCAAAGATTTGTCTGCACTCAGCAAGCATGGGCTAAATAATAAACTTTTTATCCTTCACTTCTGCTAAGTTTAGCATCATTTGTGCTAAGTTCAGAACAATATATTTTTGTCACTTGGCATATGCCAATGCATGGTCGGAGAGAGTATAAGAAACGGGGATTTGCAGTGGATTAACACGAATGCAGCAATGAAGAATACTTCCATATGAATTGGCTGCATACTTACAATAGTTTGTGTATACTTCCTATTATATTATCTAAGCATTATGTGATGAAGCAATTATTCTATCTATGATCTATAAACATGTTTTACATCAATGTTTAAATGCAATTCTAAGCACAACATAACGCAACCTCAAAACATGAATTCCTCTTTCAACTATTTTACAGGAATTTGGAGTTTATTGCTTTTGCTTTTAACATAAGAAAAAATATGTATCCACTAAAAATATCTATATCTGCCTCCATTGATTGCATGATGAAAGCTTTCTCATTGTCTATGTTGAGTAGAAGTTGAAAATTCAATAACCTTCAAATTAATCACTTACCCATATTGCCTCTGAGTTGTCATCATTTAACATCCTTATAACAGGCTGAACAACTTTCACAGCGGAAGCAGACCCATCTTTCTTGAACTTTGGAAATCCACTTAACCTAATATTTATAAAAGAATTTTAATACAGGTATCTTTTGGTCAAAACACTGAGAGAAAACATTCAACAAAATAAGTATTGGACTTATTCTAACTTTAAGACTAAATGTATCGCTATAGTAATGTTTTTTCAAAACAGATCCTATGATAGTTCGGAAATTTAGCTTGCAATAAAGAAGGTCGAATGTCAAATTTAAGCAACATAGTTAATAAGATACATTATAGACCTACTTTCAAGATCATCAAATATGCTTTGACAGGTGACCTCATCTTATTGTGCACAATGCATACGCACGTGCAGACAAGGACACGGAGAGTGGGAGAGAAATAGATCTAGGAAGGGATTCAATCAATAAGTACCAAACCAAACATGAGAACAATGCAGTGTATACTCCAATAATAATTAATTGAATCAATAAACAGGACATTCTTTTAGTAAGAAAAGAAATATCTAACCTTGCAAGTAGATCAGATATGGAAGCACATGCAGCCACCTTCACTAAGTGAGAATCTTCCTGTGACTGTTTTATATAAAGATCATGGAACATGTCAAGATTGTGTACGGTAAATATTTCATTTCAGAAAATTGCAAATTGATTTTTAGAGATCCAAAGAACTAAGGGACATCCGTGTTTAAATGATTCGTCTAGGCATTCCAAAAAACATAAATATGACGCATACAATATCCATTAGATAAATAGAGATAAAGACGGTCAATTTCTGTAGTATCGAATTTGGCTTCTGCGATAAAGGTTTGCATGATAATGTACCAAATTTAGATCAACAAGGTGATATTACTCATCTCAAAATTTATCTACAACCCAAAGCGTGTGATAAATGTGCACTAAGCAACATTTGAGATATTCCCAAAAGGAAAAATACAAGAGAGCTAGCAAGATATTATAAACAGCCATGTAAAAAGGAAGAAAAAAAAATTGATTACCTGCAGAGAACTAAGCAACTTCTGGAACCACATAAGGTAAGATTCTATGAAACGATCAGAACTGCACTCTTCACAAGTAACCCCTAGCAAAGATATTCCTGCCCAACGTTTATCAGGCTGAAAACAGGAAAATGCAGCCATGTTAATTAAGTCAACTTAGTGAAAAAACTTCATTTTGATAAATAACTTAATTACGCACTTACACTATAAGCACTTATCATATAAGTGCTTATAAGTTATTTCTATAACAACAAATAAAATGAAGTACAACTGTTTTCATATAAACTATAAGCTATTTTCATATAAACTATAAGCTATTTTCATAAGTTGTCGAACTAAGCTGAAACAAACATATCATAAGCAATTTCCATATGTTCTCCTAAATAGTCTCCGAGTACTTATGACAGTATACACTCGTACTTATGACAGTATATAGGACCCGTAAGGTTTGACTTATTTGAACTTATCTACTCTCATAAGTTTTGTGAGACTGTTTGTAGGAACTTATGAAAACAGCTTATGACAATTTTCATAAGTTTTTATCAACTTATTTTCATAAATTCTCTAGTATAATTCATGAAAACACCTCGTACCACTAGCATATATAAAAATAATTCATCTTTATTTTATCTTTTGCTATAAAACTAGCTTACATAAGCTTATACATAAGTGCTTATCATAATAAGTGTTTGTGCTAATCCAAACATACCCATAAACATAAACAAAAGACTCAAACAGTCAAACAAGCAATGTCTACTATTCCAAGCAAAAGTAATGAATACCCAGAAAGCATAATAACGAAAAGTAACAAAATTTACCGAATGGTTAGAAACAAGAAGCAAAACACGGTCGACCCATGAAGTAACAGAAGATTTCCAAGCTTTAATTGCTTTAGGGTCCATAGATTCTGTAACTGACTCAGATAAAAGAGAGTGTGTTTTGATCAAAGAAACAACCTTTGAGAGTTGAGAAGGGTTGGAAAAAGGATGGTTTTGGTTAGGGAGATAATCTGTAATGAGAGTAGTGAGTAAACGTGGTTTGAATGCAACATCGTACATGTCTCGAAATTGGTCAAAGGTTGTCATTGTAAACACACCAATGATTGTTCCAAGTTCCAACCTTTAGAGTGTGCTTTTTCTTTGCTGCAATGCAAGGTTAGGGAAGATACAAATACAAATACAATGGGCTGTAATTTTACGGGTCAGAAAATATGGGCTTTGAAGAATCGCTCAATATCAGCCGTCAGATGCATCTTACACACCAAATTACGCCACGTGTCGATGTTTTTCTATAGAGAAAAAGGGGGAAAAGAAATTATTAGGTATTCATCTTTTTCTTCTTCTTCTTCTTCGAACTACACTATCACTGTAGAAAAGACTCTTTTTCAACAATTGAATCCAATTTACGATGACAGGTATTCTCAAATTTCAATCTTCAACTCTCTAATTGCAATTTATTGTCTTCTTTTTTGTTCACATTCAACTCAATTCCCATTGAAACGACACCGTTTTGTTAACCCTTTTTTGATTTGGTTATTATAATCAGACTACGCGCAAGAACAAGAAATGGAGATTGAAGCATTAGAAGCTATACTTATGGATGAATTCAAAGGTATAATTATGTTAGTTAATTTATGCTATTTAATTTTCATAAAAAAAAAACTATTTTTATTGAGAAAATTGATTTATTTTACTTGTAGAAATACACTCTGGTGAAAGTGGTTTAAGCACTTCCAATAGGTGCTTCCAGATTAAAATCACTGCACAGGTAAATTTTTGTTACTTCAATTTTATTAGAAGTTTTTGGGTTAAATATGCTGCCCTTATTGGATAAACAACTTATTTGGAACTTATAACACAAACAGTTGTCATGATAAGCGCTTATATATAAGCTTACATAAACTATGGACCCATTTGGATTGACTTATTTTTGAGCTTATGAAAAATAACTTATGCAAATAAATAAGCTTTTATGTGAATTCATAAGTTTTTGCTAATGAAAATTGTTTCTTCATAAGTTGTTTTTTCATAAACTACCTTGATAGGTTTATGAATAATATATAAAAGCTTATTTATTTGCATGAGCTGGTTTACATAATTCAAAAATAAGGCAATCCAAACGGGCCTTATTTCTATAGCAGAAGATAAAATATAAAATTAAATTGGCTTTTCATATGCTATAAGTTGCGTTCATAAGCTATAAGCTATATTTGAGAGCTTGTGAAGATAAGATGAAAAATGCTTATGAAAATTGTCATAAGCTGTTTTCATAAGTTCTCCTAAATAGTGTCACAAAACTTATGTCAGTAGATATACTCAAATAAACCAATCCAAACTGGTGCTACATTTTTTTAGTCGATGTATCCACTTTTTTTTTTGATAAAAAAGAAGGCCTGAGCCCGAAAAAAGAAGATTACACCGAAATTAAGCGAGGGGTTGCGATCCCTAAAACATCCGCTACTAACAAATGCCTAATGTCATTAGGACAAATATCAAAGAAAACACATCCAAAATCAATAGAACACCCTCGATTAGCTAGAGCATCTGCACACTGATTAGCTTCTCGGTATGAATGTTTCACCGACACCTCCCAATCCAAAGCTAAGAGTCTTCGAACCTTCTCAACAAGGGACCTCCCATTCATACTACCACAACCATTTGTTGTGATGGCTTGAACAACTACCATAGAATCCACATTCAATTCCACATGTGAAAAATTAAATCTTCTAATATAAGTGAGCCCTTCAAAAACTCCCCACAACTCCGCTAAATACGCACTACCAAAGCCAACAAATTTAGCAAATCCACCCAACCATTCACCATCACTCCCTCTAATAATTCCACCACATCCAATCGAGCCATCTTCACTATGAGCCCCATCCGTATTCAATCTAACCCATCCCACCGGCGGAGGTTTCCAAGTAATTAATTTCTCTACTTTCCTACTCTCCTTGCCAATATGCAGCACACGATCTGCTACTACATAGCTACGCACAGCATTCATAACAACCATGGCTGGAGCTGTTGGCCTAATAAAATTTACTTCATGCTTTTCCTTATTCCTCCATGACCAAGCAAAATGACAGGAAATCGCCCATATGCTCTTGCACTCCACATCAAACTGCTCTCTAACATCAACATTAAGATTAAACTCTATCCATTGTTGTGTATTTCCAGTAAAGAAATTCCTTCTCATATTAGAGTGAACCAAATTTAACCACAACGGCATAACAACAATCCCGCATGACATGTAAAATTGTCTCTACTTGATCGCCACAAAAATCACACATAGCAGATCCTATTCTTTTGATAATTTGTCAAAATTCTTTCATGGGACATCAACCAGACAAACACACGCACACGCTCCTGTACCTTAATCTTCCAAATATGGTTCCAATTTGCAGCACCATTACTGTCATCAAACCTGTATAACGGGTGGTACATAGCACAGTTTGAGAAATTTCCTGCTGTATCCTCCATGCAGTACGCAGAATCCGCTCCTGCACTCTCTTCCGGAGGTGGAATAGCAGCAATCATGTGCAAAAGACTCACAGCTCACTGGAAGACAAGCAGCAAGCACCTCCAGCTGCCACCTCCCTTCATCATCAACCAATTGCGTCACATCACTTTAAGATCTCGCAAACTGTCTGGAATGTTCAAGTTCAGATCAGCAACTCGCAAACCTTCTTCAATCCAAACCTGAGAATACCAATAGCAGTCCACACTTTTACCATCTCTAATTGTCCAGAAGCATAACTCATCAAGTTTAGGCCAAAGCTTCACAATCGACTTCCACAAATGTGAATCCAATGTCTTGGCAACCACATTATTATTAGTACTACCTCTTCTATATTTTCCCCACATAACATTACACCAAAACTCTTGTGAACCTGTCTGTAGCTTCCTCCCTAACTTCAAAATACAAGCCTTATTCATCACAGTCAATCTTCTTAAACCCAAACCTCCACAATCTTTCGGCTTAGTCATTATATCCCAACCTATAGCATGATATTTCCTGCTATGTTCAGTATCTCCCCAAATAAAACGGCGTTGCATCTTTTGAATTTCATCGACACAAGCTTTAGGAATGATACTCGTCATCATTGGATAGATAGGAATAGCTTCCAACACACTTTTAGCCAAAGTCACCCTACCCTCCACTTTTTAGTGTTTATGATTTACAAAATTGCATGCTTTTATTTTATGTTTATATTTTCTTTAATCAAATTTGAATTGTTGATTTGTGGAAAAATACAATGGTATCCTTTGATATGTGTAAAATGTAGCTGACCTTGCATAACCAAAGAAAACTGAGTTAAATTATGTTATGCTTCTTCACTTACAAAAAAGGTTCTTAATATAAAGTTGTAGATGATTATGGAGAAGTTGAATGGGACAGCTTTCATTAAAGTTGAGATGCACATGCTAGTTTCAAGTTTGAACTAATGCGAAAAGTCGCGATTCTTTTAATATCTATCCAAACTGGCTTTATGTCATGGATAATCACAACGGTTGATCGTTTGCAGCTTTTTTACTATGAAATCAATCCGTGTTTGAGTTATATTGATGCTATTTATATGTTTTGATTACTCGAGCACATTTACCTCTGTTCATTATTTAAAAATTAAAATAAAAACATTTTCCTGTTGTATGTAGTGATTGAATTTCCCTGAAATTATTTGTTATATTATTGTCTTTTTCCGGCTAAAGTAACTTGTTGTACACATTTTACTAGAGTTCAATGCTAGTGGATATTGAAGTTGGGTTCATTTTCATTGCTTAGGAAACTGAGAAATCTTCCACTTCGACATAAATTAAAAAAAACTGACCTGATATTTGTCTGTGTTATGCAATTGTACAGGAGGAAGACGAAGATGGGTCAAGTACTAATCCAGGTTTCTTCCTCTTTGATATATTATTTTCTTTTCCATCCTGTCTTTCAGTTTTATTGAATTTTTTTTATTTTATAATATCTTTTCATTTTCTTCCTAAGATAATGGCTTTACTTTTGGAGCTCATTTACTATTTTTTTCTTACACAAAATCCTCTGATGTGTAATATACAAAAGACGTGGTTTACATTTTTGTTGCAGCTCAACTGGCTTTGATCTTCGCGCACACAGAAAATTATCCCGATGAACCTCCACTTTTGAATGTGAGCAGGTCAGTATTTATTGTTTGTCTGTCCAGTTTATGTCAAGTTCAGTAAATAGGCTTTTGTTTCATTTATTGCATACTAATATTAAGGCGATTTTCTTATATTTCACTATACTAAACAGTTTGCGAGGAATTGGGTCTGAAGATTTAAGGATTTTGAAAGACAAACTTCAACAAGAGGTTGGCTTTAAACATATGCAGTTCTCTGTTTATTGCTTGAGCTGAACAGACTTCTTAATGGCCATTCTGAATACAATACTTGCACTGGTTGTCATTCAAATTGAAAGAATTCTTAATGGCCATTTTGAATACAATGTTTCTACCTTTGTGTATATGCATTTGCATTTTCATGCTGCACAATGGCTGATGGGTATGGAACTCAAGGTTTGTTGTGCATACTTGTCAGGTTATGGAAATTTTGATGCAAAACTTGTGTTCCACAGGCATCTGAAAATCTTGGCATGGCTATGATCTACACACTTGTTAACTCAGCTAAAGAGTGGTTGACTGAGCGGTTTACTGAAGACTCAGATGGTGATGCTGAAGCAGAAGAGGCAGCCAAAGAAGATGTAAGATGTCTACTATGCATGATGATATTTTTTTATGTCTTTTCTCGTTAGTCAAATGCTTTCTGAATTTCAAGTATATAGTAATTGTTCTTTCAAGATTTCTGAGCATTACTTAGGTAGCCATGAAGCATGGACAAGTGAACATGATAAAACTATTGGAATCAGATAATAATCGATATGTATATGCATATGCATATTTATGACTAAAGAGTATAGAGCTTTTTTTTCGCCTTCTTTTAAATAAATCTTCTGAAGTTTCATATACATGTTAGAAGGATTAAGGGTGATTGATATGGCAGGATACTTAAGCCGATATGCCTTGACTAGTTAAATTCCTAGGAAGATGACGAGCTGCACTATTGCGCCCTTATTAAACGTCATATCCAAGATCACTGATACTGAATTTTACATCATCTCTACGATAGTTGCACCTTGGCTGTATCTAGATTTTATGCTTTGGTCAATGGAAGTAATCATTTTAGGTCAGATATTTGCATACCCGTGTTCAATACAACTTTGTTTTTAAGACAGTGCTGACTGCTACCATTATCCTTTAACAGAAAGTTCATCAGTAGTAATGGGAAAAATATCCTATCCAATCACATTGTTTTTCTTACTTGATCCTCCAATAATTTTGGTTCTAAATTTAAATCTGATCCGGTCTAAAACACTACTAGTATTTGGATTAGTTTTATTTTTTATTTTTTTGACATGCTTAATAAATAACAAAATATACAATAAACTTTAAAATCAGTTTAAAACCTCAGTCATTTCATCCCATAATTAAATTTTACAAACTTACAGTAATATATTTCATTACAGATATTTCAAACATAGTGAACAAGAACACTAATATGGTCAAAATATCTATTACTTTTGTTATAAATTTTTATTATGAAGGAAAAAACAATTTGAAGTGGTTATTTTCGACTCTTAAATAATCAATGTGTTTACTATTCTACACAGTATTTTGGGGTGTCGTAATTCACTAATTCTTACAAAAATTATCCCGTTGATTGCACATGGTAGATGAGCGTCTTGATACACCATTATTATATGCTACTTCTCTGTTTTAGTATGTTTCAAAGTATAATTCTGTAGTTCGTGATAGTCGTGTTAGTAAAAGTGGTAGCAGTGGTTTGTTTGTGTCTTATGTTATTCTTACCTGGACTCTATTTAAAATGAAGATATGTCTGTAATATATTCTTTTTAAGATTTTCCCATTTGCTTCTGAAAGATTATATTGAAAAACTGCCTGACAAATTTTTATCTTTTGACATTCTTAGATAGTGATACCTCATGGAGAACCAGTTACTGTCGAAACTTTTTTGGCATGGCGGGAAAGGTTTGAAGCTGAACTTGCACTTGAGCGAGCCAAGTAAGCCCCTTATAGTAACTCTTGTTGTATGACGCGCATTTCTAAATCTCTTTATTTCTACAATTTTATAATACAAAGGTTTTTTGTAGCCTAGTTAATCTACTGCAAGTGTGACATCTAATTATCAGTAGGGCTAGGGGTTTTAAGTTCTTACGTATGTCAGGGAGAAGTGAAAAGAAAATGGGTCGGAGTTTGTATTATTTATTACAAATAATAGAACAGAGATGTATATTTAAAAGGATTACAATGTCCATTCCAAATCTTATATTTTGATCAAGTAATTGAAAGTTTATAGCCTGCAGTAACAACTTTCCTTCTGACGCCGAAACAATTTGTCCCGATTGCAGGTTAATGCCAGAGTCTGTGCTTGCTACTCCGAAGGAAAAGAAACTCAGTGGTAGACAGTGGTTTGAAAGTGGAAGGATGGTACTTTTCTGTCACCTTGATGCCTTAAATTGACCTTTTCTATGTTTCAAATTTCAAGTATATAATCTGCTACTTTTGACAAAAATATGCATTGAATTAATTTATAGTTGATAGAAAATTTCCTCGGTGCCTCCAAAAGGAGACATTTAAAATTGAGATTATTATTCGGAAAGACCTCTCACCTGTGAGCTATAAAATTTTCTCAATTAGCACAATAACCATTAGTTAACATGATTATTACAATATAACATTAACTAGTAGTAGTTAACGCGTTCTGGTCCTGGCTTTTGAACTTGTTATGATCTTTCTCACTTAAAACTCTTCATAACTTAATTAACCAAACTTTAGATTAGTGTTTCCTCTTCTACTAATACCTTTCAACAGTTCTCCCTTAAATTTTAAGGACATAGCAATTATACAAGCTAACCAACCTTGTTTGAAAATGGTTGTCATTGTTTTGTATAATTAATAGATCTGATTTTTGTTCTCTCACAGAAAGGTGCAGCTATTGTCACCGAGGAATTGGATGAGGATGACGAGGAAGATATTGACTTTGATGATGATGAGGATTTCGAAGGTCTCTTATGCTCTCTATCTCTATCCCTAATTTATATGCTATTTTGTCTAGAAAGTTTATGCATACTGATAACAGACATGTTTTATCTGTTTCTTAGCAGATGATGAAGATGATATGCTTGAGCATTATCTCGCTGAAAAATCTGATTCATCCACACATTCTTCCTTGCGAGCGAGTTAAAATCTGATTCATCCACACATGTTTTATCAGTTTTGTTTTATGTTCTTAAATATTGGTTTTAAAAATTATGATTATTTAAAATTAAATTATCATCTTCATATTTTGCAGGATATATTATGTTGTTTTGTTATAGTTTTGCATCATTTTATAAGCATGAGGAAACATGTCCTCTTGATGCTTGTAGCAAAAGTAAAAGTGTCATGTGGTAATAATTCATAGATTTTGGGTGGTACATTTGAATATGTTGGCATAATTTGGTCAAGTATTGTTTACGTTTCGTCATTTTTCATATGCTTAAACTCTTGGCATAATGGAACAAGTTGATTTTAGAATTAATTCTAAATCAATATATACATGGAGATGGGGAAGTTAATGGCGCAAGGGACACAGGGAATAGACTGAAGTGGATGGTCATGGTGTGGGTGCATTGAATTAAAAATAGTGGTTTTGCAGTAAAAAATAAAGTGACTTTGATGGTTTTTTAGTTTAGGGGTAATTTGATACTTTCTAAAATAATCATTATTTCTTTCTTCTCTATCTCTTCTTTCTTTCTCTTATACTGAACAATATAACAAATTTTCTCACGTATTTCTCTTTTCTCACATTCTCTTTCACCTAATTCTCTCTTCTCATTTTCTCTCCACAACCAAACACACCCTTAGTTAAAACAATAATAATAAATAATACATAATTATATATATTTTTAGAGGAGAGTTTCACTCTATTCACAAGATTCTCGATCGTTGAGGACCCGTCGACAAATATTATATATATTTGTCAATATTGAAATTGAGTTATAGTATTAGTTTAACTTAAACAAGGGATTTTTCCATTAAACTGGTGACATGTTAAGCTTTGAGTTTAAAACTATAACGTCGTGGTATATTTTAGTTTGTCAAATGGTATCGGTCATTCATTGTTAACTTTGTATTCAGGTTTTTTGGTCTTAAAATAATATAAGATATGGTATTGTTATGATTTTTTATAATTACTTTTACCTGGCTAACTAAATGAATATTTTTAATTATAAGCAAGTAGGACTGAGCAAAAAATCTTTCATCCTCCCGAAACATATTATTCAGGTTTTTTGGTCTTAAAATAAACAAAAATATATTGTATGAAAGCACAAAAATATATTATCTTAAACATGAAACACGTTTACCAACCATGAAAGTACAATAAAACACTAAACAAAAAGTATTGAGCACTAAACAGAAAACATAAAGTATGGAGCACTAAACAATGTTAAATGTAGTTATAAACTATGAAACTATAAAAAATAAAATACAAATCTCGAATAAATTACTAAAGTTGATTTAAAAAATAGTTTATATTAAAATTTATAATAAAAACTAAGAAAGTTAATAATAAATATTCTTGGTTGTCAAAGCTATATATGGAAGAGCATCTGTTGTGAATTTTCTCGCTTTCTCGCTTTCGATCATTGTGGTGCTGGCTATTGTGGTATATATCTCATCTATGTTTGAATCTGTCAGAAATTTTTATAAGATGGTGGTTAGTTACATTGGTGGTCCAAAACCTCACATTGGTGACCCAGAACTTGAGCTGACTGAAATACCCACCTCCACTACTGGCCCAATGAAAAGCTGGCAAAGCTATATCAAGTTGGTCTCCAGTGCTATGAAGTTTGCCGCTATAGTAAGTAAAGATGATGGTGCGATAGATGATGTGACTGCTGAGGAAAGTGATGAGCTTTTGTATGATGATGATGATGATGATGATGATGATGATGTGACTGCTGAGGAAAGTGGGTGATATATGTGAAGACAATTAATATGATGTGCCTTGATTGATACATCTGTTTAGTGCTTTCATTTTTGTTTTCTGTTTACTGCACAGTACTCTGGTGCTTTCCTAAAATACTATGTTTAGTGCTTTAATGGTTGGTAAAAGTATATGTTTAGGGGTGTATATGGATTGGGTAAACTCAATCGACCCGGTCAAACTCACCCAATCCAACCCAAAAAAGTGGGTTAGGGCCGGGTCATTGGGTGGTATGGATTTTAAAATGAAAAATCCATAAAAAAAAAAAACCGGGTTTCGTGTAAAACCCAACCCAGACCCAAAAATTCCACTGACTCACTGAATCGGTAGTGTTATGATTTTTTAAAATATTTTTCATATAAATATCCAAGATTTTTCTTCATTAAAAAAGAAAAGCAACAAGTTCAATACTCCAATTTTCAAAATAAGTTGTATGCATGTTTATTTCAAATGACAAACGTATTACTTTCCCGTACATTACAGTTTTAACGCATTGTCTCATCATCTCCTTCGAGTCTCCACTCTTCGACTTCTTTTTGTCATTTAAAAGTAGTGGTGTTAAAAAATATCATTATTTGAAAATAGTGAAATAGGTTATTTTTATGAAAAAAATATGGTGGTGATATTATCATTTTATGAGCTAAAAAAGTAGTGAAAATATGTTACACTATTTTTTAAGAAAATAAAAAAATTGATATTTTTATTAAAAAAATACGATGATTCATCTTTTAGTTATTTAATATTAAAAATAAATAAAAAATATGGGTAACCCACAACCCGCTCAATCCAACCCGAAAATGAGAGGATTTACCCAACCCGACTCATTACTATAGTGGGTGGTTATTTTAATCGGCCCAATCCGGTGTGTCCTATATGGTTATTTAAGATGGTGTTGCTATTGTTACAAAACTAACTCTTAAAAAAATCAATACAAATAAGAAGTAACACATTAAAAAAATTGAATTGAAATTGCATTTAATAAGATATGTGATTCTTCTACATGTTTTCCATTATGATCATGTGATTAATTCTTCTAGGATCAGTTCAATAAAGTGTATTCCTTATATCCACAAAAGTAAGATTAATAAGATATGTGATTCTTCTACATGTTTTCCATTATTATGATCATGTCTTCCATTATTTGGTTACTTAACCTTACAACTCAAAGCCATGGCCTCTAATTTTCATGGCAATGAATAAGTGAGAAAATCTCAGGTTCAAATCTCAACATCTCTCTACATATTGTAATGTTCTTGCCTATTGAGCTATGATTACTGTCATAACTTGTTAATATGTAGCCATAATGAATTAGTAAACATTTATAAGAGCATCTCCAATAAGAGTATCTAAGAGAGTTTCACAGACTAATGATACGGTACCTTAATTTTTTTATCATTGGAGTTTCATGACGTGGCATAGAAAGTATCAAAATTAATGATACCTTAAATAAGATACCATATCATCAATTTAATGTTATTATTATTTTTAATTTTGGAATATAAATCCAATTTAATAGCTTTCATATATGTCAAAACATTACCGTTTGTCATTAATGTATGATACTCAAAAAGTGGTATCACCATTGGAGTAAAATATGTATGAGTTGCATAAATATTACATGGCATTGTATGGACCACTTGTTAGTAATGTATGATACCCAAAGTGGTATCACCATTGGAGATGCTCTAATAAAACCAATAACCAACATTTAAAAAGTAATGATTTTAGGGCATATTCAAATTCAATATACAAGGCTTTCATAGGAATTTTTGAAAATATATAGTACATCATTGACCAGATAACAATAACAATATTCAAATGTTAATATTTTATTTCTAATCTCAACATACAAATATTTCTCAAGTTTTGAAGATCATCAAGCCTAACAGGGTTGAACAAGGCAAAGACAATTTCTCCTTTTTCTTGACAAATATTCTACTAGTAAAATTTGTCTGTCCTCTAGATTTTCATACCATCTTTTCATAATCAATTTTTATATTACAAATTATACAAGAAAATATGCTTTCTTAGTAGTGACATTGATCATTGACCATTTGACCCTATGTGATAAATACCAGCATAATGATGCATCCGAAGTTTTGCAATATTCAATTTATTATACACAGCCTTGATCAGTCATGGCTTGAGCAATAGTTAGAAAGGCGGAGATAACTGCTCCATGCACCAAAGCCCTGACATATAACAATAACCAAACAAATATTAATTCGAGCGATAGTTAAAACATGAATATGTTTAAGAAAAAATCACTTACTCGGGGCTTTCTTTTTGATAACCAAAATCAGTTGCAGCTTTTATAGCTCTTTGATATGTTTGTTTCATTGCTTCCTGCCAAAAGAAAAAAGCAACAGAAGTTGATATAACGTGACATAGCATTGTTTATGGGTAATAATGGGTGCGATGATCTTGTTTTGACTCTTTCAGTCTCTATAGTAACTAGACAGAAAGTTTTGTCAACATAGACAGTTATATGAAAAACTTCGGCTAGTTCTTGCCACTTATATGAAAAACTTATTTTGAATAGCTACCTGCAATTTAGATTCAAAGTCCTCTGGTGACCAGTTCATCAAACTGCACTCATGATTCAATTCAAGTTCTCCAGCCACAACCTACAAGCAACGAGAACAAAAGATCAAACAAAGGTCCACCCAATTTCAGATTGTTACACCTAATATGTGTGAATCAATCTGAACAGAAGATCAACTAAATGATGCAAATCAATCTGACAGAAACTTATGATCATAGTTTCAATTTGAAGTCTTATAATATGAAATAACAACGGTTTAAATAAGCCTATTTAGGCATACAAACATCAATCTATCAAATTAAACCATCATCAAATAAAACCCTCAAGTCAATAAAGATATTAGGTTAGTAACAAGTACAATACACCCGGGTCAATAAAGGACGGGCAGATATACACAAACACACTTGTGGGCAGAGAAGCAGTGTCCATTACCGCACCCTTGACTATCAGTCGCAACTTACAAAGACAAAAACATACAGTTGCATCAAGGCGTGTGTACACATTAGTTTAACAAAAACTCACTGTGTTTACATCTAACAATGGTTTAGTATATTGGCAGCGGGGAAGTAATTATTAAACGAATATGTTATTCCTAGTGTTTGGGGGACAATGAAGCAAAGCAACATGTCACATTCCTCAAACAAGAACCTGAATTAGGGAACTACTTCATCGCTTTTCCCGTTTTATCACATCTCCATGTCAAATGGAGCTTAATAAAAATAAAATAATATAGATTACAGAACTAACTTCACCTATGAACTCTTAATCATGGATGATAAACTCTGCACCGTCATTATAGAAAGACTAGAAAATTAAATTTAGAATTGAAGATAAGTAGTTTCACACCACAACCAATTAATGTTGTTTTGTTGATTTAGGAATATATGTAAAATTTACACAGGAAAAATTAAGTAAACAACTCACCCCTCCAGCACCAGCAGCCATTGCAGGAGCAACAAGAATATTAGCTTTCCTCAGAACTTGAACTGCATCAGGAGTACAGGGCATGTTTGAACCTAAGATTCAAACAATAAAAAGTAGATTTCATTAGTATATATGAGAAAGAGAAAGAAAAAAAAGAAGCCAAATAAATATTGCATCTCAGAAACATAACTACCTTCTATTAGTATACGACAGCCTGAATTAACCAAATTCATGGCATCAGATTGATCAATCTCATTCTGTGTTGCACAAGCAAATGCAAGATCACACCTTTCAATCCAGGGTTTTGCTTCATCGTAATATTTGGACCGGGCATAGGTCTTTGAATAGTCTCTGCATATGCCAATTTATGAACAAGGATCATAAAGTCTGCCAGCATGAAACATAAATGAATGACAGATGTGATACAAACCGCAAACTTCTATGCTGAGCTTTGATATCTCTCAAAAATTGTACTTTCATGTAGTCAAATCCATCTTCGTCAACTAAATATCCCCTAGAATCTGATAAACAATTTCGTTAAAAATAATGCACATTTTGCAAAAAATGTTATTGAGATGAAATTCGACATACAATAATGAAGTGCAATAGCTTCCATATATTCATAAAAGAAAAACAAATTACCCGATACTGAAATGGGAAGAGCACCATATGCAATTAGCTTCTCTAAAACATGCAATGCAATCTTTCCAGAACCACTCACTACACATCTACATGAAATTATAAATTAGATGAGCAATCCAAGATCACAAATGTGTGAAATATATTTAGGAGACAGCAAATTCCACACTAGATAACTGGTTTTAAAAGAATCTAAACAATTCAGAAATGAAAATTATGGAAAATGTGAGCTTCAAAGTTTCTAATCTTGATGGAATTTTGAAGTCAAGAAAAATTATATTGAATAAAAAATAGGAATTATTGATAATGATAAACAAGGCTCGAAAAAGACACAAGTAACAACTATCTTTATAATATGGTCTGAATTAAAAAAGAAACCTTAATCCTTTAAGTTCTTTATTCATGTCAGCTAGCATGAGCTGGGCAAAGAAAACCTGCAGATTCATGAAAAACTTGTTAAATTTAATATTGAAAGCAGCAGGTCTGTAAAAAAATAATAATGACAACATTCTTGATCGGAATAGATATGTTGTACACTCTTTATTCTGAAATGAGAAGTTTCCATATAGAAATGCAGGCAATAACACTATGAGATTGCTCATCTTTTTTAATTAAAAAAAATGCATGCACGAGGTAACTTAAAGGACCTGCCATAAGTAGATGCAAGAAAAAAAGTGAAATAAGTACATAAGACATGAGGAACGATTAAAAGTTGAAATTACCAGTCCATAGCCAGTAGCTTCAGGTCTAAGACTGGAACCAGACCAAAAAATTCTTGGCCCTGTAAAAGTTCCCTGCAGAAGAAGGTATGCATATGAATATTGTCTGACAATAAAAGTTTTTCTTTCTTCAATCAATGCCATCATAATTAGTATCTCAACTCAACAGAGTAGATATGTTACAGTGTATTATTTACGATACATAATGTGCATAATATGGACATTCATTTATACAACAACCAAGATTAAAACTAAAAGCTAAAAATAATAAAAAAAATACAAAATAGTGTAAACCAGGTTTGCAAATGTAAGATGTATCCAAGTTATATACTTCCTCAGTCTCATTATGAGTATCACATTTGCAAAAAGAATATGTCCCAAATTTAGAGTATTTTTAAGTTTTCAATGTAAGATTAATTACTTTTTTTAAAATTGTACAATCTAATTAATACTATGTGAATCACTCCCCACCTTGTATTTA
Source organism: Trifolium pratense (assembly GCF_020283565.1). Lineage (NCBI taxonomy): Eukaryota > Viridiplantae > Streptophyta > Magnoliopsida > Fabales > Fabaceae > Trifolium > Trifolium pratense. The sequence continues at coordinate 46,038,453 of NC_060063.1, read as the reverse complement.
TGATAATGATGAATACACCAATGCATAATAAGGTTAATTTAGTAAAAAAAAATTGTTCTATTTCTTTCATTTATAGTTTCTCGTTAATTTGTGCGACATAACCTACTATGACACTTATACTGGGATGGAGGGAGAAATTGTTTATATCTTTGGCCATTAGGATTTGTGTTCATTGATGTTTTTGTTGAAGCTACGCAGCTTTAGATAAGGAATGAAGGAAGAGAAAGAATAAAGACTTTGAATTGTGATTTGGTTTTTGATACAAAAGAATAAGCACTAATTCTTATGCATTAGACTCCTAATGAGGGAAAATCGTAAAACATAAAGAAATATGGAAACCAAACCTAAGAAATAATCTAAATTACTCAAAGATACAGCCTAAACATAATGAGATATTAATTTCTATATATTCTAAACAGATTTTTTTTATCTAATGTGAATCAAGCAAGCAACATACAGATCTAAGTACAGGAAGAAAACACCGATAAAAAAGGAAAACAATTTCCACCAAATAGTTGGTTAGTATTTAGCAATGTTTGAATTACCTGAAAATGACCAACTAGACGTCTATATTGTCCAAAAAGATACCCCATCTCGCGAGTACCAACGCCCATCTCCTCTGATGGAAGGTCCTAATATACATCCATGAAAGAATAATATGTCAAACAGGCCTTCAACGTGAATAGCTAAAAAGATAAAGGAAAAGTGTAATTTCAGTTACCTTGTCAGGACCAAGGTAATGATACATCTCACACATGAAACTCTGGCAAAATCGCATAGTCTGCCACCATATCAAATTAATTTAGTATTTATAATTTATTTTATTTTTTTTATAAAAGTATTTATAATTTATAAAACTACACAAGATGAGATTAAACTGATAACTCACCTCATTATCAGTTTTTCCTTTTGGATCAAAATCACTTCCACCAGCTGCACCTCCTAATTTGTAAGGTGACAAAGCATTCTTTAAGGTCTGCAGAGAAGTAGTTTTGTATAAAGGGGTCCACCACGGAAATGCAACTTGAAATTTAGATTGTAAACTTTTGTTGATATGTTAGCCTCGGTATATTTGTCAAATATATCAAATAATAAAGACTTGGTTATATACAATTACTCAATCAAACTCAACTTTATTACTAGTATAAGTAGAATTTTGAGTGAATACAGATTTTCTGTCCCAAATGTTAAAATTTTCTATGTAAAGTATGTGGTCCTTACAAGATCTAGAAATGCTAGAAATATTTCATAGTTCACCGTAATTTCACCATCAGGAGTTTTTTTTTTGTAATACGGCAATGAATGTTGCGTTACACATTTTTATCATCATAGATATGTGAGTGTGTATGTGAACTACACATCCTGAAAGTGACAAAATTGATGTAAAAGTAATCACGAATACCAGTAATACCTGCTGAAAGCCAAGGAATTTGGTAATGCTTAAATTCATCGACGGGTGAAAACGAATGCCACCCCTGCATGGCCCCATTGACTGGTTAAATTGTACCCGAAACCCCCGATTAACGTGTGTCTCACCCCTATCATCCACCCATGGAACTCGAAAAATAATCATTCGTTCAGGTTCCAACAATCGCTCCATGATGTTAACATAACTGAAACATGAGAATATTAACGATATGAATCCAGTGCTAGAACATTAGCTGTGTCGTCTGAAATAATTAATAAATATATAAAACTTATACGATAATAACCATTTGAACAAAACTCACTGAGCATTTTTCCCGATGACTCTCTCAAGAGCTTGAACTACCTCCTGGACTGCCTGAATGAATTCAACCTCATGAGGATCCCTTTTTAGTGTAGCTTCAAGAATTGATCCCGCTGTTTTTGACATTACAGCTTCAATTATAGGATTTGTCAGGTAATACCCAAGAAAGCAAGCATTTTTATCAAGAAATTAAATAGGGCACATATAAGTATCAAGAAAATTAGTATGTAAATTTTAAAACACAAATTCTATCATGAACAAGAGAAATGTGCTTGAAATTTGCCATAAAGGTAATGATAATGTGAAGCCTGAAATTTTGAGATGCAGACGGAAATTTTAAAATGGCACTAAACTAGATGAAACTTTAATATCATTTAGGGAAGAAGCATAAACCTTGTGAAACTTCGCCGAATTCAAGATTAAGAAATTCCATAACAGAGACAGAGATTGAGAGAGAAGAGAAAACTGAAAACTGAATTTCTAACTATATTTCTTAATTGTGAATATTACAGTTAACTGAGCCAAACAAACTCTAACAGAATAACTGCCACAAACTAAATCCCACCGAAGCCCAAGGCTTAGCCTGAGTCTAGACTATCACTGCCACACATACTCCATACAGAAAGTATTCAAGGAAACTATATTTTGCAAAGTCATCATTAGGAAAAGGAGGAACAAGTAAAAATGATTGTATGCCATATAATCATCTGAAATCACCAAAATAATTCGGGTTTACCTAATAAAATTATGTTTTCACTTGATACATTACAAAGGATCAGTTGAAATGTTGAATGCAGCATAAAGCATATTCGTATTATCCTATATATAATTGATAAAATGCATATTTTTTGACATTTCAATACAACTAACTATATATCTATCTATCATGAACATAGGACCAATAATTAAAATGGTTTGCGGTAAGATAGCAGTTTATGTATACCATAACTCAGATCAGTATCTAACTCAAATATTAGAAAACACAGGACATGCCGTAATTGTTTTTTTAATGAAACTGAAAACATTATTTGCACATGACAGTTAATGCGTGTTGAGATGGCCAACCTTTAACATAAACGGGCTTGTCTGCCATAATTTTATCTTTGGAGGCCGATTGAAGACGAAGAGCTTCTTTATGAAGCAAACTATTATTGTGTTCTTCGAGGGCACTCATCTGCATATTACGACTTCCCTCATTCCCATAAGGATTTCTTCGATGTTTCCGGCCAAATTCCCTGCAGACAGAGCAGAAAATCCTTGGTGTCCCGTCTTTAACATCGACATAAGCCCATTTGTATGTATCTGCCCATTCCTCTCTCCATCTTTTAACAACTTTTTTCTTCCTTTTCCCCTGTTGGGTCTGAGACATATCTTGAGTATCATTTGAAAGCTGAGAAACCACCACCATCTGCTTCCTCTCACCATGCTCTTCCGTAGAACATTCCCGCAACGGTGGACAATTTAGTGCTGTATTACCAAATGAAGGATCATCTTCTCCAGGTCCAATTTCTAAATCAATCTCTTCACCAATCTCCCTCACAACCAAGTGATGCCTCTGTGCTTGTTGAATCAAATTCATATCATCTATGGCAGAATTCATCCCTATTCCAGTAGTTGGCAGAATCATTCAGCATGACAACCCTCTCCACAAATCTAAAATGATTTGCTTTCTGCCAATACCAATACAACAAATAATTAACTTACCTCTTTCAGAGTTTTTTTTTTAAAGCATTCAATAGATAATGAAGAAAGAGAAAAAAGTTCTTCCATGAGCGACAAACTATGAAGCACCGACACATACACCAAATACCATACTAACACGTCTACAGTGTTAATAATTTGAGTAAATTGAATTAACTGAATATAACCACATATATCGGTGACGTGTCAAACACCAGACACACCATCAATCTAAAGTATTGGTGCTACTTAGGTGACAAACATTTCAAACAATTAAGCTTCATAGCATTGCTTACATCAATTTAGTTGAACTAATTTCTAGCTACACAAGAAATCAAAACAGTAGTAGCATTGTCAAAACACCAATTTTTATCCATTCAAAACCACAATAAACAAAAAAGTCTATAACGCAAATTTCAAGAGCTCAAAAAACATTGCAAACTTAACAAAACCCCTCTCACAACTTCCCTCAACCCTAGATTCAGTAACTACCCATTTCAATTAACAATCATTTACACCCAAAAACACAACAAAAACTCATAATTTTCAGCAATACACAAAACCAAAGTCCATAAACTCAAATTTAAGAATGAAGTAAAAAAACTTGTTTTTGTCAATGACCCAGAAATAATAACTAAATTTGCAAATGACCCAGAAGCTTAATTTCATGACAGAGCTCAAATACCTTGAGAATTCCAAAGAAAGTGATAAACTTGAAAAACGGAACTTTTCAGCATCTCTCTTTCTCTCTCTATAAATACATGTGTATATATATAAAATCTATAACAAGATACAATATTTGAGAGTGTCCTCGTTGGAGAGAGATCAAAGAAGGAAAGATCGATGTGAAATGGAGGATGAGGTGTGTGGGTGGAACAAAACAAGGGGGACAAAGGTTTGTTATTTGAATGATGTTTGGTTTTTTTTTTAATTACGATGTTTGGTTTTTTTTTTTTTTTTTTTAAATCAAAATGGAAGAGTTGAAGGTACCATTACCATCGTCATTATGTAATGGAATTGATGAGTGATTCGATGGGGATTGTGATCATCATCGACACACTCTACAGTTGATTTTTATTTTTTTATTTTGCTGAATATTTTATGCTGAATGTGTTTTTTTATGAGTTTAATTGTTGTGCACTGTCGGTGTAAAGATTCTTTACACATACATTTAATGATGTGTTGCTATATCATTTAATGAACGGGGAATGAATTCTCTCAAGTGTAATTTATACTTGAGAGAATAAAGTGTGGTTTGTTACCATTGATCAAGAGAGAAACAGGGGCGGAGCCCTTCATGGGCTGGACAGGGCCATGGCCCGCCCCAGAATTTTTAATTTTTTTTTCATAGGTATACTATTTAGCGGCGGTTATAAACCCCCGCTAAATAGTCTGTGTAGTTTGTTAAATTTTGTTTCGTGGGGGTTTCAAACCATACAATCCAGTATTCTTTAATATGTTTTCAGTTTGCGTGGGTTTAAAACCCCCGCTAGTTTTACGTCCCAGAATTCAAATATACTTTTTAATTTATTTTTTTAAGCATCCCTTCTAATATTTTATTGTTTAATAATTTATAGATGTCTTAAAATGTGTAATTTATTTTGTCGAAGTATTCAAGTATATTTTTTTGGAGAAAAATGTACTCAAATTTTTATTTAAAATAGAATTTGTGCATAAAAATTCATGTTTGATCAATCTTTTGTTAAAAAAATTTAAATTTTTGTTAGAGATATGCATATAATATTATAAACATAAATACAAAAACTAATTAAAAAGTATGAAATTTACACATTTGACATATAATATATTTCATAATATATTTTTAAAATTTATTTAATAAACATGTTAATGGTCCACCTTTTGACTACTTTTGAGATATGCATACTAGACAAACTTTCGATATGATATATCTTTTTTTTAGTAATTTCTTTTGCATGTTCGATTTATATTTGTAGCGGCCCGCCCCAATTTTTCGGGCTAGCTCCGCCACTGGAGAGAAACATATAAAAATTTAGAGAAAATGAATTTAGATGGTGTTAGATTACACTTTATTCTCTCAAGTGTAAATCACACTTGAGAGAATCTATTCCCTAATGAACGTGACACATCATGTGTTTTTAAATATCATATATGATGTGTCTGTATATTATTGAATGCATGTGTAAAATAACTTTACACTGACGATGCATGTAAATTAAATTTTTTTTTATTGGGACATGATGTATTTGATGTGAATGTTTTATTTTTTTTTTATTTTTTTACTAAAATAAAAAGAATGGGAAATGATGTTTGTGCAACAAAAAATTGTTGTAAGAGTATTTTGATCTTTTTTTTTTCTTCATAAATTTGGTATTCGATTGTAGAAACTAATTTCTCGAATTTTGTGAGATCTAAATAGGTGGCAAACGAATTTTAATACTACTATCTATCGAAATCAAGAATTGAACTCAGGATCTTGGTTAAGTTAGAAGAGATCTGCATTATCTCATTTTGTATGTAAAATGTCTGTAAAGTGTAGAAGATAAAAGCACAAGGAAGATAAATAAACATTTGCATTGTGAGATTGTCGCATATGTTTTATAATGTTCAAATAAAAAAAATTAAGCTAAATATGTTGACTTGTCACTATTCAATACTTGTATTTCGTTTCGGTAGTATATAAATTATAATTGTGAGGTTTGGAGTTCGAATCGGATGAAAAACGTTCAATCTAACAAAAAATTTATTGTCAGTTGGACTATTTACTTATATATGCAAAACATTTTAAGTTGCTATTTTAGGTGGTGTTTTTTTGCCTGGGAGGGTCTACTTGTGATCCATCATAATGCTTTTGGTGGCAAGTCTTTCGATTATCGACATCGACCTCAACGTCTCATTCTCGAAGGAAAGAAATTCTCTCAAGTATTTTTTCAGGGAGAGGAAGCAATGATAATCTTTACTCTTGCAACTCTATTTCCTACAAATTTTGAATTTTTTGCAACAATTTCACTTAATGGGTCGGGAAGAGAATCCACTCGCCATTTTATATATAAAGCTTAATTGCATATTTGGCTACTTGTCTTTATTTTAGGTTTTAAGTTGTTCAACTATATATTTAAAAGGTTTCAAGTTGATCTCTTACATTATTATCGTATAAAATAATTTTAATGACATATTTGACTTTGTTTTTCCCCTTTTTTCTTATTATTGACTTAATTGTATAAAAACAAAGTCAATAATCACATTTGAACAATTTTAATTTTAGAAGAGACCAAAAATAGAGACAAAAAAAAATTGGTACTAATGATGGGTGTGGTGTAGGTACGAAAAATACATTTAACACCTAAAATAAAATGGGAACTAATGTTTTGTTTGCAGAAAGGGAGAAAAAGTTGAAAGATAAGAAAATAAAAAATATTACGGAAAAATAGAGGAAATAAAATGAATTTTTCTCTCCCTTATATTTGATTGGGGGAAAATTTTTTTTGTAAAAATACATAAATACCTCGAATGAAAATAAGTTGCAAAAATTAAAATTTATTATTCACAATAATAATAATAATTCCTTACTTTATTGGCAACAAATGACCATGTGAGTGACCAAACATAAGTTCAACAAAGCTTGAAATGTCAGTCACAAAATTCTCCAACAATGTGGATGTTGAAGCAAGCTAAATTTGTTTGACAAGAAAAGCAATACAACATTTATCCAGATGTAAAAGGCTAAGCCAAAGAAATGTCTGACCTATGCATAAATTAAAATACATTTATTTATGCACAAATATACGGTTCTACCAAAACTAGTGCACAGACAAATCTGCACAACAATTCATCTAACAAATGTACTTTCCTGTATAACCCAAAAGTTCTAAAGCCTTGATAAGCAAGTTTCAATTTATTATGTAAATAAATATAGTACTCTTGTATTTTCAGTCTCTATCTCTATACCAATCAGCAAAGTCTTTGATCCTTTGCTTGGCACTCTGCATGAAGTGGGAAAAAGAAGTGTGATGAGCGCATAAAAACTCTACCTATGAAGGAAAAATATTCATAATTTAATAAAAGAAATTCAGATTAAGGTTTGAAAATATTTAAATAATTACCAGCAGTTCTTCATGAATCACAAGAAATATTTTCTTCAGTCTCATGTGTCTCTGCAATTCACATCATGGTATGTTTAGAAACTAGATACTGAATATTATGAGAATGTTACAATTTAGTTACCACATGGAGTACTTAAGAAAAGAAGTGGAAAAAAAAACTACAATATCCCAAACACAAATGTCTAATAAAAGCTGATTCAATAATTTGTTCAAACTTAACCAAAACTAGTCGAGGTAAACTAGACAATTATCAGTTAATTACTTTTGCTGACACTTGCCAATACCTAAATCAGGTTGCTATTTAATAGATAAGATAAACCAGCTTATATGACTACACACAAGATTAATTTTGTCACATGCACCATCAATGAACATAAGTTCATTACTGTTAACAAGTTATGGTAGAACTAATAGGAGGGGCGCACAAATTAATCATATATTCCTAAGTGAAAATTATTAACAAGATTTTATGTCTTGCTCACACATGTAATTTGGATATATTTGTAATATTTATTGTTCAAAACAGAAAGGTAAAGGGATGAGATAAAATAAAAGGTCCCCAGGTACAATTTGAGAAATAGTTAACTGCCGAACAAAGTCAAGAATGTACAAACATGGTTTTTCAATATTTGAGCTCTATTTGTCAAAAAAAAATATTTGAGATCTAAACAAATATAGTATACGTGAATACTAAATGCATGGGTGAAGACAAATAAAACATACCGATCCACATCGCCTATAAGATTCCATAATTTGTGCTGCAATGCCATCATATCTATCCTGATTCCCACTTCTTTCAGCATTTTCTAAATCAACACCTAGTTTGTTAAACTCATCCCTGCAAATGAGTGAAATGTTGGACAAAATATCAGACAAGGAATTGTAATACGGAGTTGGACTGAAAAGCAAAGAAACTTTCAATCATATTACCTGTAATCCATCAAAATCTTGTGCAAGGAGAGGTAACTCTGATATTTATCCTGGTACTCCTGCACATATTCTTTATATCTAGTATTGCATATAGAAAACATATATCAGAACAAACAAATAAAAAAAACAGTTAAGTCAAAAGAACCCTACTACCACCACACTAACTACTACAAAAATAATTAAAAAAGAAAATAAAGAATAACTGCTTACTGGGAGAAAGTCTTTATAGGTCCCTTTAATTCAGGTTCCTCCTTTTCAAACTTTGAATAAGAGCAACTATTTTCGTCTGAGGAGGATTCTCTCTTCTTTTGGTCACCATTACTTCTATCTACAAATACTGAACCCTTCCTTCCTTCAGGCACCTCTTCACCTGAATTAGGTCTTCGTCTTTTACTTTCTTTCACAGGGGAGGAAACCATTCCACGTTTTGTGCCTTGCTTAGAACCATTTGCTGGCACTCTTCTGTTGCTTTCCCTGCGACCATCCAAATCAATACCATGGCTCACCCCGGATTCACTATTTCTAAATTTGGTACTCATTTCTGTCAAGTTGTTTTGAGATCCAATGTCCGCGTTATCTGCTTTCAAAGGTTGCGATTGAGTTTGCATAACTCTAGAACGAGACTTTGTTGATTCTTCAAAATGACAATCTACATTCTTTTTATTTGTGTTTTCCAAATTGCTCGGAAAACCTGAACTTAACACTGAGATTGGCCTTCCAGAATCTAAAGTTGCTTTCAATGAAGGTTTTACTTTAGCAATATTTGAATTCACGTCCTCTGAAGTATTTGCTTTGTTTTCCATGTGCTTAAACGAACCTTTTCGTTCAAATTGCTTTGCAACAATGGTTTCATCAGGAGTGGACTCGCGAAGTTCTCCCAACTCCAAGTCTGAAAGCTCTCTTTGAAGTGAGATACCTCGCCCATTAACAGCAGGGGATTTATTAACACCAGTTCTGTTGTTATCCTTGGGCGATGTTCCCAAATGTGACAGCGTACCTTGTCGGTCTTCCTTTAACTTACCAACCATTTCACCTTGTCTTTGGAAATTAGAATCCATGGATAACAGTGACTGCTTACTTCCATTACTTCCATCCCTGGAATTCCTGGGGACTTTTTTCTCGGTGGCATAAATATCTCCATTTTGAGCATCTCTCTGTGATTTATTTTCCGGCACATTAGACACTTCACGTGCACGGAAGTCCTTTCCTGAGTGTTTCCTATTGTGCCTTATTTTTTCACCAGGTTGATCTGATTTTTCCAATGGATAGGAAGGGTTTCCTAGAGGACTTTGGTCAAAGGACCTTTGACCTGTTTGTGGTAAATCTGAACTAGATTTTCCAGGCAGTGCTCGATTGTATCCTTTCTGGAAACCAAGATTGGAGTTTCCTTGTCTGTCAGCTCTATTCCCAACTTGAGTATTGGGGCCCTTACCAGTGTCTTCAGTAAATTCGTAAGGAGAAAAATTTCTAGAGTTCCCAAACATTTGCACATCTGTACCCGGAGAATATGATTCACGAGCGGAGTTTCCTGCTTTCAACCTCTTTGCACGTTCAGATTTCTCATCAATGTTCTTCAATTCGGGACCCCTCTTATGTTTACCTTTAGATAGCCTATCAGAGCTGTCAAACTGATCGTTCCTAGAGCTATCTTTGAATTCACTTTCCCTTTCATCAAACAAACTCCCTATATAGTTTTTGCGCTCCTGGAGCTGTTGATAATCAGGTGAAAAAGGCTTTGTCTCTTCTGCATTTTTTCCAACTTTATCAGAAATGGTATCAGCAGTTACCATCATTGTAGCTTCATGTCCCTCAGGTGAGTCTTTTTCAATATCAACTGCATCAGATTCATTGCCGTCCTGCTTCTCATCAACCTCATTCTGCACAGATCTTCCATCAGGAGATTTTACTGGAATGGGTAAGGACATCATTTGATCACAGGCTTCTGCTTTGTGCTTTGGCTCTTTTTCATCATCACTCATAATATCGACGTCCTCATCAGAACCCTCCAATCCCTCCTTGCTGGTGGATGATGCATCACTTTCACTGTCGCTACTACTCCCACTCCCTGATCCAGCTGGACTTCTACTTCTGCTCCTACTATGGCTTCCACTGTCGCTTCCACTGTCACTACTGTTACTTTCACTATCACTATCACTTCCACTAGCACTAGAGCTGCCTGCCCTCCCTTCACTAAAATCAGAACCTTTTTTGTCACCAAATATATCAGGTGAAGCATGTTGGATGTCAATTTTTTCCAATGTGTTTGATTCTTCTTCTACTGGGGATTTTACTTGAATTGTTTCCACCAAATCGTCATTTGGAACTTTCTCTTCGACACCTCCATGTGGAGCTGATGTCTGATTATGAAACTCTTCACGGGCAGGTGTTTGGTTATGATTTTCTTCAGGCGAACTGTACAAACATATTGAATTTAAAGAGTCAGAGGAAGAGAGAATGTAGTACTAGATTGATTTTTAAGAAACTGATGGAAAAGATATAAAGCCCAGTAGCTACTAGACTATATATATACAACTAGTCAAGCTTGTATTGTAATCCACTCACTTAACAGAAATTTATAAGCACTGTAACTCTTAGAATTTGGGTTAGGCCTTACTCAACCCTTACAAAATCGGCCTGTAAGGTGAGGGCAGCCCAAGCTATATAAAACACTACCCAAGCCATATCTCTAGACAATGTGAGACTAAATCCATCCCTTCGCACACAACACAGTGAAGGTGTTGGAGGCTGCAACAAAGACAATCCAAATGCTGCAATTAAGCCGCTAGGGACGGAACCGCAATGAGGGTCCGTTTGTTATAGATTAAAAAAATAGTGATTTTGATGTAAAATAATTTAGAGATTAGTTTTTAGAGATTTTTAGAAAAGTTGAATTTACTTTGTGTTTGTTTATTATAATAAAAATCACTTTTTTTAAATAAAATAATCTTTAGTTTGTTTGGATACTACTTATAAAAGTGATTTTTTTAATTACAAATAACTTTCTTCTTTTAACATTTCTTTTCTCTCTCCTCTAAAAAAAATCTATTATTTTATAAGCTACTCTTAGTAGCTTATCATTTTTAGTTGTTTTCTGATTATTTTTAACTTCTGATTATTTTAAAAATCTGTAACAAACAGATGCAAAACAATTAAAAGTGATTATTTTTATAAAAAAAGTGATTTTTTTTTTCTAAAATAAGCTATAACAAACGGCCTCTGAAGGTGGAATTTCCAACACCCCCTTCACGCTAAGGCCCCAATGAGCCTGAAACGTGGACAACGCGGGAAGCCCAACAACAGATCTAGGATAGGCTTTTACAAACCGACTTGTAAGGCGAGGACTGCCCAAACTTTATCACTACTCTGCAAGCCATAAATGTGGGACTAAATCCACTCCTTCACATCCAACACAAAGAAGGTGTTGGAGGGTGCAATGAAGGCCACCCAAATGCCGCAACCAGGCGGCTAGGGCAGATGGCAATGAAGGCGGAATTTCCAACTTAACAAACTAAAGAAGGTTCTAAAATAGCTCAGTAAGCACATAAACGATACACAATCAAAATAAGTACACCTTAAATAAATTATGGGCCAAAAAAAGACACACTTGCAGTACTAGTATCCAGTGATAACGTTAGGTGAAACAATAGGTACCTTCCACTTTCAGTCTGAGGTTTCTTGGAGCTTTCCAAATCCATCGCTGTCTTTAAAATGTACTTTCCAGGAGGATGATATTTTGCAATCTGATGTTCAAGATCAAATGAAAAATTAGATCACCATATGTATCGTAAAATAATATCTTCAAAAGATTTCCACCACTTACTCTTTTTATAATGGTGTCAAGATCCTTTATGGAATTGGGAAGTTTGTCGCTGACTGCTTTCTCCAAGGCCTATAATCATAAGAGGAAAGCAATTAGATAAAATTTGATTAATCATAAAGTTAGAGATGGTAAAAACAAGCCTAAGAAGAATAGCTATATATTTGAATTTATACAGCACCTTAAAAGTCATTCCGTTAGGCTTATCCTTTAGGAGAGAAGTTAACATGCTCTGCAAATCTATTGGTTTAGATCCATTATTTCCTTTGCCTCCTGGTTTGTTCCTCATAACATTGCTTGTCCTGGTAGGGATTTCTTTCTCAGCGACAGCATTGGTATCTTGCTTGTCAGTCATTTGTGATGGCACAGCATCATCAAGGCTTTTAGAGTTATTTAAAGCTCCCCGTGGAGAGGAAGAAGGAGCAAAATGATCAGGTGAAGATGTAAGAGGAGAAGAACATTTGCCCTTAGCAGTAGCACTTGTTGACATCAATCCAGATCTCTGAGTGGTTTTTGAGGGGCCTCCAACTATGAAAAAATTCCAGACATTGCATATAAATTACATGAGAAGATGAGCTAACAAATATTTATATTAACGATTTCAATACTTCTATGTAATGTCATCTTACTATTGATTTAAACAGTGTTGGAAAGATGTAAATTTTAATACCTTGAAGAGTTTCCGCTTTCTTTTTCTTAAGTGAAGCCTCTTTCTTTTTAGTGTAATTCTTCCATGATGTAGCTAGTCAAGGGAAGTACATAGCTCTTCAGTTAGATAGTTCAAACATAAACATCATTAAACTAAATGCAACAAAAGTAGAAGTCTTTGGCAAAACAAAATAGAGTGGTGATAAGAAGATAACCATACCCAACATCATCAAGAATATTTTTTTTCCAAGTTTCTCATCCCAATGATACAGAAAAATAGCAACTTGAAATTTGCAAATTTAAAAACTCAGGAAAAGTTAAATCATAAATGCAGGTAGCAAAAGAAAAATTACCCTCAACAGCTGCCAATGCCTTTGACTGGCTCTTCATGGACGGATTCCCAGGCTCCAAGACAATGGCTCTATCATGAGAACATAATAAATTATTAATTGGACAAAAAATGGGAGGAAATATCCATACATCATGTACAGTATGGAAAGTAATATCAGAAACGGAAAAAAATCTGAGTTCTGTTCTGTAAAAACTAAGCAGCCTATTTAGACTTTTAATTTTAACACTAGAAATAGAACTATTCTGAACCAAGAAAATCTTTTACAGGCCAAATGGCTGATTACAACTTCATCAATAGTTCATTTATTTTTAAAAAATTGAAGTGTTAATTGTGTGGTATTTGTATTGTATATTGCAACATTACGTAGTAGAAAATTGTTAGAACGGTACAGTAGAAATAAAATACCAAAATTAATATTGATGGTTACTCCTATCCTTCGGTCTGAATAATAAATCAAGAAGATTGCAGAACCAACAGGAAATGTTACAATGTAAATGTCAAGCACAAGTCTTATCTAAACTTCAAGGAGTCCAGAATACCGGCTCTTCCATTCACTCCACTCCCAAAATCAGTCTACATCCAAAAATTGTTAATCCTATTATTTATATTTTATGTTATTAATCTTAGACAGCGGCGCATAGCGCCGACCCCCAAAAATGCTATAGCAGTATAGGTAATAGCGGGATGACCGCTATTATGAAGACAAAAAATCCATGTAGAAAGTAAAAATAAATCCCAACAACATACATAAATACTAAAACATAGAAAAATACACAAAATTAAAGAGACAACCATAATGAATAACTATAATAACATTCCATCAAGTTCTAAAAGTACTCAAAAAGGAAGGAGAAGGAACACGGAAACAAATTACCCTCAACAAATTAAAAAATTTCAATCCACCCCCCCCCCCCCCCCCCCCCCCAAAAAAAAAAAAATAAATAACACATGCAGAAAACGCAATCGTGCTGCTTTTCAACCGCTGCTACTCACAGTGGCGCTTCGCGAGCCTATGGCGTAGCAGTAGAGGGCCTCACCGCAACGCTAAACCACTATAGCGCGCTATTAACAACCATTTCCCTCCCTAATTCTGTTTGAGCTCCCACCACTTATCAATTTGGTCAGAATCCTCGACTAAGTGCTAGGACAGCTGTCAACTGCTGGGTTGTTAATAACAGAAATTCATAATTCTTCTAACAGAAATGAATCCACAAACCTAAATACACTTTTTGATGGGTGTCTGCTAACAGAAATTCATAATTCTTCTCAATCAAAATGAATCCACAAACCTAAATACACGTAATCTAACACATGATACTTTTATTAAATAATCAAATATATGAGGCAAAGTCCAGAGCAAAATAGAAATCATCAGTGATCATAGAAAAGATAACTGTTTCAAACATCACCATCAAGACTTTAAAACTAAGCTTCAAAATTATTGCCCTAGCAGTTGCTTGGAATTTATACATGCTCGTGCATATATTGATTGTCTTTTATTGCAAAAACCCTCAAAATTTATGAATACGAGTGCACAATACTTTCGTAGACCTCCACTAGTTACCATCTAAACATTTATTAAGATAATTATAACCAAATATATCATGTGCATTTTCTCATTAACACATGCCAAATGCAATCCATGATAAATTCACAATTTTAAGACAAGGTTTTCAAAGGGCATAGTGCAAAAAATTAAGAGTATGACAATAAGTAAGGAGTGTGTAACATTACTTGCGTGACTTCAGCTTGCGTTCGGCTTCCTCGGACCGCATTTTGACGCGATTCTTAGTTGACTCGTCCAAGATACGTTGTACATTCACTTTGCGCCAGGCACACCCAGATTCAACAAGCAACCCATTTCCATCTACACCACTTTGGCGCTGTTCATAAATATCACATAGATCACCGTCCCTCGACCACGTAAATCTGAACTCCTTCCCACCTAAGTCAATAATCTGGTATGAAGAAAAAACAACAGCCTTTCAAACTACATATGAAAAAATTCCTACAAAAAGGCAAACACACCAATACGAAAGATGGTAGATAGGAACTAATGTGCAATGGTATTTATAATAATCTCAAATAAAAAAGTTCGTAATGTTTATGGAAAATTATCAAATTATGCAAATCAGTCGATGGTGGTTAGTTTTATATTCCTGTTATCATCAATACAATACTATAAGTATTTGAATCTAGATCCGGGTTAAAGTGAACAATGTATTTGGCCGCATATCCACCACTGACTGAATCTATAATATGCACGTGTGATGAATATTAATATTACTCCTTTTTGGGAGCCACCAACTCCTGCCACGTGCGGTAAAGAGATGGGCCAAACCTATTTTCGAGCCCATCGTAAGCAATTTATCTCACATTTACCTGTTAGTTGCATGTTTGGATACACAATATGGAGTGTCAAACACGAGTTTTTTCTTATTACACGGGATTTTGGTAAAACTTTACATTATACTTTTTAGAGTTAACTTAACTCATTCTTACAAAACCAGTTTGTAGGGTGAGGGGAGCCACTCATTATAAACTATTTTCCGGTCTTATCTCTTTTCAAGGTGGAACTTGTGTTTTCAATCAAAATTGTTTTGCCACCTAACTTCACCTCGATTTGACTAGAGTCGTTTAAAATGACTTTTGCAATTTACATTAGGGTAAAAAATTTACTCTAGGTTTTACATCAAATTTGCTTTTTGAGAGAACAAATATTTCAAAACATAATCACTTCAAACTTGGCAAAAATTCACCCAAATAAAGTCTAATTCCATCACTCGAACCTACGAAACAGACTAACTCCACAACTCCAACCCATGAGCTATGACTAAGGGTAACTAAAAAACAATCAAACGTTAATGCCTTGACTTCAAACTAATTTTTAAACAAATCAATTTTGCAAAAAATCAAGTTGATTCAAAACCACATTTGGCAAAATTTCACCCAAATAAAAAGTCTAATTCCACGACTCAAACCTACAAAAAAGCCTAACTCCACAAATCCAACCCATGACTTATGACTATGAATAACTAGTCAGGTGATAGTAACTCCAACACTTGTGCCAAGGCTTCTACTACCCTTCTTTATAACATTACTCTTCCAAATTATTATTTTTCTCAACAAGAATCCAATCCAATAAACGGCAAATAGGTGATAACCTAACAGTAACAAGAACTTTATTACTTAACTCTCGTCCGAACTCCGGATTACTAGAGCCCTCTCAATTGGGAATTGGAGGATTAAGACCAACAAAATTAGCATTTGATCAACACAAACTATACTTCAAAAGCATTATTATTATTAGTAAAAACAAAATTAAACAAATTGAAATTCCACTCCAAGTAAAAAATTAGCATTTTATAATCAAATGACTAAAGCTAGAGTGGTTAATAAGCTTAATTTAAGAATGAATCGTTCGGGAGAACCCAATTTTGAATTCTGACTGAAACAATCATTGACCAGACTTTACTTAACTCTTAAACCAAACTCCGGATTACTATGACCCCCTTCCATTGTGAACCGGGGGATTAACACCAAAAAATTTAGCATTTGAGTAACACAAACTATACTTCAAAATGCAAGTGCAGCAATCACATAAAATCAAAAACCAATAAACAATTCAAAACAACACAGTATGAAAACAATAGCAATAGTAAGAACAAGAAACATACATTTCCATTGGGATTATTTGGGTTAGGATCAAATTTCATACGCGCAGTGCCACCTTGTGCTTCCACGCGCTTGATCTCTTCAACAAGGTCTGGAGCAAGTCTTATGATCATAGAGAAAGCGGGGGGATTGCTTCCAGATACAAGGCTGAAAGTTTCCTCCACCGCCGGTGGCGGTTTATTGGCGGAGCCACCGAGGGAGAGACGAGAATTGGCGGAGGAAGGTGGACGGTGACGTGGAGGAGGGGGGAATGAATTGCGGAGACGTTTTGGGCCGCCGCCGCGGCCTAATTTGGAGGAAGGTCCGCCGTACATGGTGGTGGGATTGCCCTTTGGCCTCCGACACGATGATGATGAAATTGAAATCTATATTACTTCGTCGTAATTATTTTCTATGCTTTATATTTTTTATTTTTAATTTTAAGAAATATATATTATAGGCTTATAGTGTAACCAAAAAGAGTAATAGTAGGATTTAATAAAATAAAAAATAAAAAATAAAAAAGAGTTATAGTAGGTAGTTTTTTTAATTCACTTTCTCTCACATTGCAAATTTGCAATGGTATCCTCTGATTTTATTTTATTTTAGTGTGTATTTTTTTTTATTATACACAACCTAAGATTTGTGTTTATATTTTGATCAGGTGAATTCTCGGTACACTACTGATGTGGTTAATAAGTGGCAAGTATTTAATGTAGATTTGGTTTTTTTTTTAAGTTCTTTTTTCATTAAACACTAGTTTTGAATATTTACAATTATATCCTTCATATAAATATAATCATCAATTGTTCTACAATATGCATCAAATCTTTCAAATATTTTAAGCAATTTTGACAACTTATTTTAAGCATGCATCAATCACGGTTTTTTAATCAATTTTTTTTAACAAAGGTTCAAATATTTTAATATGATTTAATTATTTAATATCCTATAAAAATAATATGACTTTCGTATTTTGACCACATATGATATTTTCTCAAAAAAACCTTATGATTTTAACAATTTTATTATTATTATTATTATTATTTGATTCAACTATGATTTTAATATTTAAATATTATTTCTTTTAGTTTTTTTTTTTAATATTATTAGTTTCTAAAGTTTAATATTTGTTTACCATTTAACAATTAATACATATAATTATTAAATACATTTTTTTTTACAAAAAAAAACTTATAATTTTTAATATGTTTAAATATTCTATTGTAATACCGTTAATTTTTAGTAATTCATAATTATTTTATAGTGTTAAATAAGTTTTTTGTCTCTGCAAAATTACTAAATTTAATTTTCCGTCTTCTTAAAAACATGTCATGTTTTCATCCTTACAAAATGTTTATGCATGCAATTTTAGTCATGTTTTTAAGTTGATGTGTATTTATGATGATTTTGCAAATATGTATAGAGCATTATCAAATATTTGTCCAAAAATTAGGAGCTCAAAATTTGATTTTTAGGTCAGAACATTCGCTACTTATATCTTGATAGTCAAATTAGGTGATATTAAACGACTTGATTGAAAAATTTTGAATTCCTTAATGAAAGTAAACATAATTAGTTATGTTTACATATATGTTTGATCTATAAATTTTGATTTTTTAGTCACAATTGACATTATTATTAGTTGAGACTTAGGCTCTGTTTGGTAAAAATAAGCTATAAGCTAGCTGATAGCTGAAAAGCTAGCTTATAGCTGATAGTTGATGGCTGGTAGCTTATAGCTGAAAAGCTAGTAGAATAAAATTAAAGTGTTCGGCAAATTTAGTTGTTGTAAGTACAAAATGACATAAAAATACATGGTTAGTGAGTAGTTTTTTTTTTTGGTAAGTGTTAGTGGGTAGTTATTATAATTTTTAAAAAATAAATAAATAAAATTAATGAGGGTAAATATGAAATAAAATGAAAAAACTATAAGCTATAAGCTCATACGCTACTTGAAATAGCATCTCAAAAAACGTTATAAGCTAGTTAGAGAAGCTCGTTACCAAACACTTCACATTTTTTTCAAACAAGCTTATAAGCTAGTTCAATAAGCTATAAGCTATAAGCTAGCTTATTGGACTTACCAAACAGTGGCTTAATGATAATTTCATATGAACTACATTTCTTAAGTCATAGTTAATCTAACTAGTTGAGGTTTAACTGTTTGATTGTCAAAATTTGAATTCTTAAGTGTTTTTCATTTCAATTTGGTCAGGTTGAAAAGTCAGATTGAAAATTCAATAGTTGTGACTTAACAATAGTTGTCAGTCTAACAATGTGATATTGAACTGTTAGATTGTTGAAATCCAAATTTTTAAGTGTTTATCATTCCAATTAAGTCAAGTTAAATAGATTAACTAAGATGAATTGATTCCCTCTGTCACCGTTGAGAAAATTAGTTGAGACTTATCACTCATTTCATATGAATTACGTTTCTTGAGTCATAGTTAATCTAACTAGTTAATGTTGAACTGTTACATTGTCGACATTTAAATTCTTAAGTGTTTTACATTTCAATTTGGTTAATTTATTTCCTTAGTTCTTATCGGTAGAATTGGTAACAACTTAATAATCTTTTCTGATAACTAGGTTTTTTGAGTCAAAGGTAATCCAATTAGTTGATATCGAAGTGTTATACTGCTAAAAATTTGAATCTCATGTGTGTCGTTCCAATTAGGTGCTATTGAGTTATTTGAGAAAAAATTTAAAATCAAACATGTACGATACAACTAAAGTTGTCTTGTCAAATCCCTTAAGTTTTAGCAGATCAAATGCACCCTTAACCATATAGTTGGTAGAATTATGTTACTCTTTATTTAAGAATCACACACTACATGAAAACCTCAATTTCCTAATAAAACCCGTTGAGGGATAAAAGTCCTCAACAAGTAAGAAAAGCCCTCAAACTTATTAGGGAGCTTCTATGGTACATATGAAAAAATTCAATGTACCGGTACATTAGATCAATTAATTAATAATTATTTATTAAATCAAAAAATTATTTGCCGATTATCTACTACTAATATATTAAAATCGATTACCACCAAAGTTACTAATTTATCCTTATTACTTTTAACCACGTTGCAAGTTTTATATTCTTCATTGTAATTTCACGCATAAAATTTTAAAAAAATACATAGAAAGATGATATACTTAAAAATAGGAACAAAACAGATTATTGATAGGAACAAAACAAAACAATCTATGAAGCACCGACACATACACCAAATACCATACTAACACGTCTACAGTGTTAATAATTTGAGTAAATTGAATTAACTGAATATAACCACATATGTCAGTGACGTGTCAAACGCCAGACACACCATCAATCTAAAGGTGCTACATAGGTGACAAACATTTTAACAATTAAGCTTCATAGCATTGCCATCGTCATTATGTAATGGAATTGATGAGTGATTCGATGGGGATTGTGATCAACATCGACACACACTACTGTTGAGTTTATTTTTTTATTTTGCTGAATATTTTATGCTGAATGTGTTTTTTTATTGGGACATGATGTATTTGATGTGAATGTTTTATTTTTATTTTTTTTTTACTAAAATAAAAAGAATGGGAAATGATGTTTGTGCAGCAAAAAATTGTTGTAAGAGTATTTTGATTTTTTTTTTCATAAATTTGGTATCTTCAATTGTAGAGACTAATTTCTCGAATTTTGTGAGATCTAAATAGGTGGCAAACAAATTTTAATACTACTGTCTGTCGAAATCAAGAATTGAACTCAGGATCTTGGTTAAGTTAGAAGAGGTCTGCATCATCTCATTTTGTGTGTAAATTGTGTGTAAAGGTAGAAGATAAAAGCACAAGGGAGATAAATAAACATTTACATCGTGAGATTGTCACATATGTTTTTTAATGTTCAAATAAAAAATAAAAAAATTAAGCTAAATACATTGACTTGTCACTATTCAATACTTGTATTTCGTTTTATACTAGGTAGTATATAAATTATAATTGTGAAGTTTAGAGTTCGAATCAGATGAAAAGCGTTCAATCTAACAAAAAATTTATTGTCAGTTAAGCTATTACTTATGTATATGCAAAACATTTTAAGTTGCTATTTTAGGTGGTGTTTTTTTCCTGGGAGGGTCTACTTGTGATCCATCATAATGCTTTTGGTGGCAAGTCTTTCTATTATCGACCTCGACCTCAAGGTCTCATTCTCAAAGGAAAAAAATTCTCTCGAGTATTTTTTCAGGGAGAGGAAGCAATGATAATCTTTACTCTTGCAACTCTATTTCCTACAAATTTTGAATTTTTTGCAACAATTTCACTTAATGGGTGAGGAAGAGAATCCACTCGTCATTTTATATATGACGTTTAATTGCATATTTGGCTACTTGTCTTTATTTTAGTTTCAAGTTGTTCATCTATATTTTTAAAAAATTTCAAGTTGGTCTCTTACATTATTATAGTATAAAATAATCTTAATGATATATTTGACTTTGTTTTTCCCCTTTTTCTTATTATTCACTTAATTGTATAAAAACAAAGTCAATAATCACATTTGAACAATTTTAATTTTAGAAGACCAAAAATAGAGACAAAAAAAATTGGTACTAATGGTGGGTGTAGGTACGAAAAATACATTTAACACCTAAAATAAAATGGGAACTAATGTTTTGTTTGCAGAAAGGGAGAAAAAGTTGAAAGATAAGAAAATAAAAAATATTAGGGAAAAATAGAGGGAAAAAAAAATGAATTTTTCTCTCCCTTATATTTGATTGTGGGGGAAAAAAAATTGTAAAAATACATAAATACCTCGAATGAAAATAAGTTGCAAAAATTAAAATTTATTATTCACAATAATAATAATAATAATAATAATAATAATAATAATAATAACAATAATAATAATAATAATAATAATAATTCCTTACTTTATTGGCAACAAATGACCATGTTAGTGACCAAACATAAGTTCAACAAAGCTTGAAATATCAGTCACAAAATTCTCCAACAATGTGGATGTTGAAGCAAGCTAAATTTGTTTGACAAGAAAAGCAATACAACATTTATCCAGATGTAAAAGGCTAAGCCAAAGAAATGTCTGACCTATGCATAAATTAAAATACATTTATTTATGCACAAATATGAGGTTCTACCCAAATTTCTACCAAAACTAGTGCACATACAAATCTGCACAACAATTCATCTAACAAATATAGTAATCTTGTATTTCCAGTCTGTATATCTATACCAATCAGCAAAGTCTTTGATGCTTTGCTTGGCACTCTGCATGAAGTGGGAAAAAGAAGTGTGATGAACACATAAAAACTCTACCTATGAAGGAAAAATATTCATAATTTAATAAAAGAAATTCAGATTAAGGTTTGAAAATATTTAAATAATTACCAGCAGTTCTTCATGAATCACAAGAAATATTTTCTTCAGTCTCATGTGTCTCTGCAATTAACATCATGGTATGTTTAGATACTAGATACTGAATAATATGAGAATGTTACAATTTAGTTACCACATGGAGTACTTGAGAAAAGAAGTGGAAAAAAAAACTACAATATCCCAAACACAAATGTCTAATAAAAGCTGATTCAATAATTTGTTCAAACTTAACCAAAACTAGTCGAGGTAAACTAGACAATTATCAGTTAATTACTTTTGCTGACACTTGCCAATACCTAAATCAGGTTGCTATTTAATAGATAAGATAAACCAGCTTATATGACTACACACAAGATTAATTTTGTCACATGCACCATCAATGAACATAAGTTCATTACTGTTAACAAGTTATGGTAGAACTAATAGGAGGGGCGCACAAATTAATCATATATTCCTAAGTGAAAATTATTAACAAGATTTTATGTCTTGCTCACACATGTAATTTGGATATATTTTTAATATTTATTGTTCAAAACAGAAAGGTAAAGGGATGAGATAAAATAAAAGGTCCCCAGGTACAATTTGAGAAATAGTTAACTGCCGAACAAAGTCAAGAATGTACAAACATGGTTTTTCAATATTTGAGCTCTATTTGTCAAAAAAAAATATTTGAGATCTAAACAAATATAGTATACGTGAATACTAAATGCATGGGTGAAGACAAATAAAACATACCGATCCACATCGCCTATAAGATTCCATAATTTGTGCTGCAATGCCATCATATCTATCCTGATTCCCACTTCTTTCAGCATTTTCTAAATCAACACCTAGTTTGTTAAACTCATCCCTGCAAATGAGTGAAATGTTGGACAAAATATCAGACAAGGAATTGTAATACGGACTTGGACTGAAAAGCAAAGAAACTTTCAATCATATTACGTGTAATCCATCAAAATCTTGCGCAAGGAGAGGTAACTCTGATATTTATCCTGGTACTCCTGCGCATATTCTTTATATCTAGCATTGCATATAGAAAACATATATCAGAACAAACAAATAAAAAAAACAGTTAAGTCAAAAGAACCCTACTACCACCACACTAACTACTACAAAAATAATTAAAAAAGAAAATAAAGAATAACTGCTTACTGGGAGAAAGTCCTTATAGGTCCCTTTAATTCAGGTTCCTCCTTTTCAAACTTTGAATAAGAGCAACTATTTTCGTCTGAGGAGGATTCTCTCTTCTTTTGGTCACCATTACTTCTATCTACAAATACTGAATCCTTTCTTCCTTCAGGCACCTCTTCACCTGAATTAGGTCTTCGTCTTTTACTTTCTTTCACAGGGGAGGAAACCATTCCACGTTTTGTGCCTTGCTTAGAACCATTTGCTGGCACTCTTCTGTTGCTTTCCCTGCGACCATCCAAATCAATATCATGGCTCACCCCGGATTCACTATTTCTAAATTTGGTACTCATTTCTGTCAAGTTGTTTTGAGATCCAACGTCCGCGTTATCTGCTTTCAAAGGATAACTGTTTCAAACATCACCATCAAGACTTTAAAACTAAGCTTCAAAATTATTTCCCTAGCAGTTGCTTGGAATTTATACATGCTCGTGCATATATTGATTGTCTTTTATTGCAAAAACCCTAAAAAAAATTTAATACGAGTGCACAATACTTTCGTAGACCTCCACTCAATACCATCTAAACATTTATTAAGATAATTATAACCAAATATATCAAGTGCATTTTCTCATTAACACATGCCAAATGCAATCCATGATAAATTCACAGTTTGAAGACAAGGTTTTCAAAGGGCATAGTGCAAAAAATTAAGAGTATGACAATAAGTAAGGAGTGTGTAACATTACTTGCGTGACTTCAGCTTGCGTTCGGCTTCCTCGGACCGCATTTTGACGCGATTCTTAGTTGACTCGTCCAAGATACGTTGTACATTCACTTTGCGCCAGGCACACCCAGATTCAACAAGCAACCCATTTCCATCTACACCACTTTGGCGCTGTTCATAAATATCACATAGATCACCGTCCCTCGACCACGTAAATCTGAACTCCTTCCCACCTAAGTCAATAATCTGGTATGAAGAAAAAACAACAGCCTTTCAAACTACATATGAAAAAATTCCTACAAAAAGGCAAACACACCAATACGAAAGATGGTAGATAGGAACTAATGTGCAATGGTATTTATAATAATCTCAAATAAAAAAGTTCGTAATGTTTATGGAAAATTATCAAATTATGCAAATCAGTCAATGGTGGTTAGTTTTATATTCCTGTTATCATCAATACAATACTATAAGTATTTGAATCTAGATCCGGGTTAAAGTGAACAATGTATTTGGCCGCATATCCACCACTGACTGAATCTATAATATGCACGTGTGATGAATATTAATATTACTCCTTTTTGGGAGCCACCAACTCCTGTTACGTGCGGTAAAGAGATGGGCCAAACCCATTTTCGAGCCCATCGTAAGCAATTTATCTCACATTTACCTGTTAGTTGCATGTTTGGATACACGATATGGAGTGTCAAACACGAGTTTTTTCTTATTACACGGGCTTTTGGTAAAACTTTATATTATACTTTTTAGAGTTAACTCAACTCATTCTTACAAAACCAGTTTGTAGGGTGAGGGGAGCCACTCATTATAAACTATTTTCTGGTCTTATCTCTTTTCAAGGTGGAACTTGTGTTTTCAATCAAAATTGTTTTGCCACCTAACTTCACCTCGATTTGACTAGAGTCGTTTAAAATGACTTTTGCAATTTACATTATGGTAAAAAATTTACTCTAGGTTTTACATCAAATTTGCTTTTCGAGAGGACAAATATTTCAAAACATAATCACTTCAAACTAATTTTTAAACAACTCAATTTTACAAATTTGGCAAAAATTCACCCAAATAAAGTCTAATTCCATCACTCGAACCTACGAAACAGACTAATTCCACAACTCCAACCCATGACCTATGACTAAGGGTAACTAAAAAACAATCAAACAAAAATGACTTCACTTCAAACTAATTTTTAACCAAATCAATTTTACAAAATATCAAGTTGATTCAAAACCACATTTGGCAAAATTTCACCCAAATAAAAAGTCTAATTCCACGACTCAAACCTACAAAATAGCCTAACTCCACAAATCCAACCCATGACTTATGACTATGAATAACTAGTCAGGTGATAGTAACTCCAACACTTGTGCCAAGGCTTCTACTACCCTTCTTTATAACATTACTCTTCCAAATTATTATTTTTCTCAACAAGAATCTAATCCAATCCAATAAACTCAAAGGCAAATAGGTGATAACCTAACAGTAACAAGAGCTTTATTACTTAACTATCGGCCGAACTCCGGATTACTAGAGCCCTCTCAATTGGGAATTGGAGGATTAAGACCAACAAAATTAGCATTTGATCAACACAAACTATACTTCAAAAGCATTATTATTATTATTGCTAAAAACAAAATTAAACAAATTGAAATTCCACTCCAGGTAAAAAATTAGCATTTTATAATCAAATGACTAAAGCTCGAGTGGTTAATAAGCTTAATTTAAGAATAAATCGTTCAGGAGAACCCAATTTTGAATTCTGACCGAAACAATCATTGACCAGACTTTACTTAACAGTCTAAACCAAACTCCGGATTACTATGACCCCCTTCCATTGTGAACCGGGGGATTAACACCAAAAAATTTAGCATTTGAGTAACACAAACTATACTTCAAAATGCAAGTGCAGCAATCACATAAAATCAAAAACCAATAAACAATTCAAAACAACACAGTATGAAAAAAATAGCAATAGTAAGAACAAGATACATACATTTCCATTGGGATTATTTGGGTTAGGATCAAATTTCATACGCGCAGTGCCACCTTGTGCTTCCACGCGCTTGATCTCTTCAACAAGGTCTGGAGCAAGTCTTATGATCATAGAGAAAGCGGGGGGATTGTTTCCAGATACAAAGCTGAAAGTTTCCTCCACCGCCGGTGGCGGTTTATTGGCGGAGCCACCGAGGGAGAGACGAGAATTGGCGGAGGAAGGTGGACGGTGACGTGGAGGAGGGGGGAATGAATTGCGGAGACGTTTTGGGCCGCCGCCGCGGCCTAATTTGGAGGAAGGTCCGCCGTACATGGTTGTGGGATTGCCCTTTGGCCTCTGTTAAGAAGTCCCACATCGGTTGAGAGATGGCCTGACTAAGTGTTTATATACTAGAGGCAATCCTCACCTTACAAGCCGGTTTTGTAAGGATGAGTTAGGCCCAATACTCATTTCTAAGATGGTATCAGAGCCTCTCCACGATCTGTTGGACCACCCGATATCGGGCCACCTACCATTTATATCCGCGTACCAAGCCCAATAGCGCTGGACGCGAGGGGGTGTGTTAAGAAGTCCCACATCGGTTGAGAGATGGCCTGACTAAGTGTTTATATACTAGAGGCAATCCTCACCTTACAAGCCGGTTTTGTAAGGATGAGTTAGGCCCAATACTCATTTCTAAGAGCCTCCGAGACGATGATGATGAAATTGAAATCTTTATTACTTCGTCGTAATTATTTTCTATGCTTTATATTTTTTATTTTTAATTTTAAGAAATATATATTATAGGTAGGGGTGTAAGTGCGCCGGATTGAGTTGAATTTGACCAAAACCAAAACCCGAACAACATAGGATACTCCAATTTGGGTCTAGTAAAATAACCACCCGTTATAATGTTGGGCCGGGTTGGGTAAATCCACTAAATTCTGGGTTGGATTGGGTTGGGTAGTGGGTTACCCAAATTATTTTTTTATTTTTTTATATTAAAGATCTAAATATCGAATCATTATATTTTTTCATAAAAATAATTCAACCATTCTATTTTTTTTAAAAATAGTGTAACTTTTTTTCACTATAAAAAATGATCACTCATTTTTTGTGTAAATCCACTAATTTACGGATTGGGTAGTGTGTCCAAATGAATTTTTTTTATTTTTTTTAATATCAAATGACTAAACGATGAATAGTGCGATTAATTATCATATTTGTTTATAAAAAAAATTTCATTCTTTTTATTTTCATAAAAAATAGTATAACTTATTTTCAATATAAAAATATTTAATAATCAGACGACAAAATCTTTAGTATTTTCATAAAAATTATTTCAAAATACATAACACTAGTGGTTTTTTGGGTTGGGTCTGGTCTTACCCGAAACCCGGTTTTCTTTATGGGTTTTCCATTTTTAAAATCCATATTCACCCACTAACTCCGACCCGACCCTCTTTTTTGGGTTGGATTTGGTGGACTTGACTAGGTCAACCAGATTTGTGCAATCCATGTACACCCCTAATTATAGGCTTATAGTGTAACCAAAAAGAGTTATAGTAGGATTTAACAAAATAAAAAAATAAAAAAGAGTTATAGTAGGTAGTTTTTTTAATTCACTTTCTCTCACATTGCAAATTTGCAATGGTATCCTCTGATTTTATTTTATTTTAGTGTGTATTTTTTTTATTATACATAACATAAGATTTGTGTTTTTTTTTTTTATAATCATAAGATTTGTGTTTATGTTTTGATTATCTAAAAGTTGAATTTATTATTTTTTTTTTGTGAAAGAAAAGTTGTAAAACAAAACTTTTGAAAAAAAAGAACTATTTTTTGTGTTTAACTCTTTAATTTTACTTTTATTGAAAATTATTGTGGTTAGCGTGGAAATTATTCGACCAGAGAA
This sequence comes from Trifolium pratense, assembly GCF_020283565.1. Classification (NCBI taxonomy): domain Eukaryota; kingdom Viridiplantae; phylum Streptophyta; class Magnoliopsida; order Fabales; family Fabaceae; genus Trifolium; species Trifolium pratense. The sequence continues at coordinate 46,010,434 of NC_060063.1, read as the reverse complement.
GCTTGCATTATCTAATTTAAATCGGCCTATCTATCTATTATTAAATATAAAATGAAAAATACTAACGAGTGTTTAAAAAGTATCTCGGAACACGGAAGATCTAATTTTTTTATGTGTGAAAAAGTGAACTATTGAGATTATACTATATATAAGGGCAAAATGGCCAATTCAACCGAAATATTGCGATGAAAGTATATAAGGTTATAAGGTAAAATTCTCTTGAGGACTATTATTATTTTTTTTTAACGACTAAATTTTATTAATAATGAGGACTCATTGCTAAGTATAAAAATCAATGAGTTTGTGTAGAGATTCATTGTGGTTTGTGTAGAGACTCTTGGTTTGACAAATGCACCATATAAAAATAGAATATTAATATTTGAATACTATTGTTATATTTCAAAAATTCCTACGAGAGCCTAGTATATCGAATTTCAATGTGACCTAAAATTATTACCTTTTAAATGTTAGTTATTGATTTCATTACAAGTGTTTAAGAATATGGCTAAGTGTTAATATTAAGTAATTTATAACTCAGTCTATATAAGCATAATTTATTGTTAAGAATATTACAAATATGTAAGGATTGACTGTTAAATTATTGCTGTTAAATTATTGCCATGAAAATTTAGAGGTAATGACTTTTGAGCCGTAAGGTTATATATGAAACAAACCAAATAAAATAAAATAGATAGTAATATTTGGTTCATTCCATTAAGCAAACTAAAAATTTATAAATGATCGACCAATATTGATTAAAGGTGATGAAAAAAGAATCTGTTTTTAAAATCTATAGAATAAAAATCAATTAGTTGGCGACTTATGAAACTTTCAACAAGAATCAGTCTTGTTTCCAAAGGTATTCTCACCAATTCACATCATTTATCATGTGTGTTATGCTCCATAGAGGATGAGGACTGCACTCATATTTTCTTTTCCTGCACTTTCGTGAAACAAGTTTGGAATAGACTATAGAGTCTTCAATTGCCTAGGCATTCAGTTATATTATGAGGATGAAGGTGTTGTTTTAATGTGTAAAATCAAATCCTATCCATGTTAGTTAGTTAGTTATAGTTTGTTATAACTAAACTAATAGTTAGTTGGAGAAGTTAGTTAACCACTTCATTATGGTTAAGCTAACTTGTAACACAAGTTAAGAGATTAGTTAGGAGTTAGTTTCAATTTTTGTCTATATAAAGCTATTAGCACATAGCTTATTGTAACTCTCATTCACTCTTGTTTTCATTAATAAAATCTCTTATCTTTCTCCCACATTGATTCATCACATTCATCTTCTAGTTTCTTAGTTTTTCTTCTTCATTTGGTTTGTGCACTAACAAATTGGTATCCAGAGCCTTTAGGTTCCTTGTGTAGCATCACAAGATTCAGTTTCTTGGGTTGAATTCATCAACATTCAGTAGCAATGTCAGGTGGAAATGGTGGATTACCCAACAATCTTCCAATTCTTGATGGCAAGAATTGGGAAAGATGGCATAAACAGATGAAGTCTTTGTTTGGTTTTCAAGATACGCTAGAGGTAGTTACCACTGGGGTGCCTGCATTGCCTGCAAATGCCAATGCTGAGGCCAGAAACAATCACAAAGACATAAAGAAGAAGGATTGCAAGGCCATGTATGCAATCCAAGCTGCAGTGGATACTGCAAATTTTGATAAGATTTCCCATGCTGAGTCTGCAAAACAGGCTTGGGATATCTTAGCAACATACTATGAAGGTGGAGCACAGGTAAAGGGTGTGAAATTGCAATCCTACAGAAGACAATTTGAGCTATTGCAAATGGATAAGGTTGATTCCATTGGCTCTTATGTTTCAAAGGTTCAAGGGTTGGTTCATTCAATGAGGTCCTGTGGAGAAGAGATAACTGAAAGAATGATGGTGGAAAAGGTAATGAGAACTCTAATTCCTAGCTTTGATCATGTTGTAGTAGCTATTCAAACAGCTGGTCAAGTGCCTACCATGCAAATAGAAAATTTGGTTGGTACTCTCGAGGCACATGAATTAGTGATTAATGAAAGAAAGCAAGTACAAGAGACTGTACAAGCTTTGCAGGTTCAGTCATTCAATAAACATGGTGGAAACAAGGGTAAAGGTAAAGACAAGTCCAAGAATTTTTCACAAAAACCAGGAAAATTTGATGCTAAATCTGAATCCTTCAAGAAAGGAGGAGGAACATCAAATACACAGAAAAAGGACAAAAGTCATATTCAATGCTATAATTGTGAAAAATGGGGGCATTATGCATCTGATTGTAGATCAAAGAAGGTGCAAGATAATGATGATGAAGCTAATTTTGTACAAGACAAAGAAGATAAAGGAGCTGTAACCTTTATGGCAACTATATCTGATGAACTGTGTGAAACCAGTGGAGCATATGCTGCTAGGGTTAACTGTGTCAGTGGAGCATGGTTCTTGGATACAGGCTGTTCAAATCATATGACAGGTCATAGAGATTGGCTTATCAGGTTTGATCAATCCAAGAAAAGCACAGTAAGACTAGCTGATAATAGTTCTATTCAGGCCATGGGAACAGGTGACATGGTAATCAAAAGAAGTAATGGAGATTCTGCGGTGATTGAAGAAGTCTTGTATGTGCCAGGTATGGGATGTAACTTGCTTAGTGTTGGTCAACTAATTGAAAAAGGTTTTTCAGTTATCATCAAGGATGAATATTTTGAGTTGTTTGACTCTGCAAATGTGTTAGTGTTGAGAACACCTCTAGCTAAGAACAGGACATTCAAAACTATGATTAACACTACAGCAGTTGAATGCATGAAAGTTGTGACTGATGAGATGCAAAGTTGGATTTGGCACCAAAGATTTGGTCACTTAAACTTTAGGTATCTCACTCAGCTAGTTAGCAAAGGGATGGTTACAGGCTTGCCAAGAATTGAAACACCAGACAAGTTATGTGATGGCTGCTTGATTGGCAAGCAATCTAGAAATACATTCAACAAATCACTACCAATGAGATCTTCAAGTGTGCTGGGAGTTGTCCATTCAGATGTATGTGGACCTTTTGATGTAAATTCTCTTGGTGGAAACAGGTATTTTCTGACCTTTGTAGATGAATATAGCAGAAAAATTTGGTTGTATTTGCTAAAAACAAAGGATGAAGCATTTGAGATTTTCAAAAACTTCAAAGTACTTGTTGAAAAACAAAGTGGCAAAAGCATAAAAATTCTTAGGACTGATGGTGGAGGAGAGTACAATTCTAAGATTTTTGAGTCCTTTTGCACTAGTCATGGGATAGAGCATGAAATCACTGCACCATATACTCCTCAGCATAATGGACTGGCAGAGAGGAGGAATAGAACTATACTAGACATGGCAAGATGTATGGTCAAACACAAAGGATTGCCTAAGTCATTTTGGGGAGAGGCAGTGAATACTGCAGTATATGTGTTGAACAGGTGTCCAACAAAGAAATTGAAAGATAAAGTGCCTGAGGAGATATGGACTGGTAAGAAGCCTAGTGTGAGTCACTTCAAAGTGTTTGGTGCTCTATGTCATAAGCATGTACCTGAGGCAAAGAGAAACAAGTTGGATGATAGGAGTGAACCTATGATCCTAGTGGGTTATCATGTGACTGGTGCTTATAAATTGTACAATCCAACTTCAAAGAAGATGATATATAGCAGAGATGTTATAGTGGATGAAGCTAAGAGCTGGGATTGGATAGCTGGTAGTAGTACTAGCAGGCCACAGTTAAGCCAAATTTCTGATGATGAAACTGATACAGTGGAGTCAAGTGAGGAAATTGAAGAAACTGAAGCACCAGTAGTGGCTAATCAAGACAACAATGTCATCATAGATAATGAAAGTGATGAAGCTACAGACAACAACAATGGCACCAGGAAATCAAATAGAACAAAGAAAGTACCTCCAAGAATACAAGACTGTATAACTGCAAATGACAATGAAGTAGATGAGGATGGTGATCTAGTACACTTTGCACTACTAGCAGGAGCATAACCTATAAACTACCTTGAAGCTATGAGTAACTTGAAATGGAAGCAAGCCATGGAAGAAGAGTTGTGTGCCATTGAGAAGAATCAGACATGGCAATTGGTTAAACTTCCAACAGGTAAGAAAGCTATAGCAGTCAAGTGGGTGTTCAAATTGAAGCTCAATCCTGATGGTTCAGTAGCAAAACACAAAGCAAGGCTAGTTGCTAGAGGTTTTTTGCAAAGAGAAGGTTTAGATTACTCAGAGGTTTTTTCACCTGTGGCAAGGATTGAGACTGTAAGGTTGGTTGTAGCCATAGCAAATGCAAACAGCTGGCCTATGTATCACTTGGATGTGAAATCTGCTTTTCTAAATGGTCCAATAGAAGAAGTGGTGTTTGTGACTCAACCACCTGGGTTTATGATTACAGGTAAAGAAAACATGGTATATAGGCTGAAGAAAGCTCTATATGGTTTAAAGCAAGCTCCCAGAGCTTGGAACAAAAGAATCGATGGGTTTCTTGTGAAGCAAGGTTTCAGTAAGTGCAAGTCAGAATATGGTGTTTATGTGCAAAAATCAACATCAAGCATCATCCTTATATGCTTGTATGTTGATGATTTGTTGGTTACAGGTAGTGACTTGGCTGAGATTAAGAAATTCAAGTCTGACATGATGAATGAGTTTGAGATGACAGACTTGCACTACAAAAAATTCGCCTGTTTACGGCGGTTTTTTAGTGGGGGTTTCTCCAAACCCCCGCAGAATACTACAAAAGTGACACGCGCGCAAATTTACCTTTTACTGGCAATTTGTTACTGGAGGTTTTCCAGAACCCCCGCAGTATACTTCAAATTAATTCCAATTCTTTTCACTCCCCGCTCTATACATTTTCCCTCTGGAGCTTTTTTGTTTTTTATTTTTATTTTCCCACTTTTTTATTTTCATTTCTTTTCCCACGTTTTTATTTTCGTTATATTTTTCTAAACCACAAAAAAAAAAAAAAAAAGAGAACATTGTTGTTAGTAACACGCAGAAGAACAACCGCTCCTCAAAAGTCTTTCGGTCGGCGCCGCTTCATGGTTAGTAATCAGTTCCAGGTTCAATTGTTCTCACTCCCCGCTCACAGTACTCTTCCAGGTTCAATTTCGTTAGAAAAGGAAACTCAACACTGTTGTTCGATTTTGTTAGAAAAGGAAACACAACACTGTTGTTTGATTTTGTTAACCTCAATTCCTTTTCAATTTATGATTTCTATTTGGTTTCAATAAATTTCGTTAGGGTTTCTATAATTTCTCTACTTAGGGTTTCAATGATTTATCTACTTAGCCTTTCCTTCTTCGTATGAATTGATTTGTCATTGAAAAGATTTGAAATGTTTTTTGTGTTCTTTTTGTAGACTGGTTAGACGAATAAGTGCATATAGTGTTGGTTGATTGAAAGTTGATTGTTAGAGGAAGGGAGTAACAACAAGAAAGAATCATTTGAGGTAATCATTGTCACTTATTTTTTAGTTTTATTGAGTGCATGTCAACTGTTTGATCAAAGTTCTTAATGGTTGGTTTTCCTTAAATTATTAGGTAACTATGAGGAAAAAAAAAATCACTCTTTTTTCCCTTTCTGTGTTTTTCTTGCTGTAACTGTTTTTTATATTTTTCTGCTATAGTTTAGGACTGGTTGTTGCAGCTCTCACTTGGACTGCCCTATTGGTTTTGGTTTTTTCTGTAGTGCCTCATGGACTTAGTTGTTCCATTGTATGTTTCTAACCCATGTAGCACTTCTTGTGCTTGTGGGCTTTATTAATAAATCTTTAGCTTCTAAAAAAAAAAAAACCCTTTGAACCCTTCTAATTCCCAAAGGTCAAAGCTCAATCAATCTATGTTTTGGCATAGAGAATCCTTATAGCATATATTGTGTCAAATTTAGGCCACTAATTTAGTATCTTGCCCTTTTTGGATAAAACCAGGTTACAAGAAAACTAGCCATTCTTGATTTCAATGTCTTCCAACATACTTTCAAGCCCCTTCAAATGATTTTCTGGAACATATAGTTCATTCTGGTGCTTGTTCTTATCAAGAAAGTTTGTAGCCTTTGTAATTGCAAGAATAATATTCTGGAGAGAAGTCTAGCCGTGGAAAATTGTATATTGAAACCCATAAAAAAAAGGATGGGTCAGTAGTAAATGATGCAGCAAAGAGTACAGTGGTAAGTTTAAATTGAATAATTATTGTTTTGGATGCATGTATTTTAACTATATTATTCTTTGACTTGGTGATCTTGTATATGCTAATAGGAACAAATTGAAGTGGGTTTGACTCAAAGCAGTGTTGATGAATCTGTAATTTCTCCTAATGATGTTGTCAGTAGAGTGCTTGGGCCTGAGCATCCTGGAAGAATGCGATGTTTGGGTATGACAGCAACTCCTACAAATACATTTACAAGCAATGTAGTCCGACTTTCACATTTAAGTAATTCTTCGACTGTTCCGTCTACATCATCGTCTAATTACTGGCAAGGAGAGTACACAAAGTTGGAAAGTGCATTTAAAGCTTATCTTATGATGAAAGAAGGAAGCATTCCTCAGGAAATGGCTAACATTTTGGGTTCATCAAATGTAAGTTCTTTTATTAGCTTATATCTTTGTTCCTAGCTAAGCTTTGTGATATTGTGGATGCAATTAAACATAGGTCCGTCCAATGGTTTGTAGCTTCAAGACATGGTGGTGTTTGTGTGTTTTATGAATGGGAAAAATTTCCTGAGACAAAACAGAGCCATCCTGTGATTATTTTAGCAGGTTGTGTGGCTTGACCTGAGACAAAACAGAGCCATCTTGTATGGACACAACACAACTGATTATTTATAGCCTAAGCAAAAAAACTCCAAAAGTTACAGTGAGTAATGAGTAGTACTCTAACTGTGATTCAATCATTTTCGGATGAATCACATGTCTCTGGTTTCCAAGAAGGAAACAAATGACAGTTTCCCAGTCACATTAAGACAGGTCTAAATTGGGTTATTGCTTCAGCATAAACAGGGTCACTGAATCCAGTGAGCTGAAGAATGTCTAGTTATAGCTTTGGGTTCATGTAAGTGTGTCTAGTTATATATATGTGACTATATTAGGTGTATATATATATATATATATATATATATATATATATATATATATATATATATATATATATATATATATATATATATATATATATATATATATATATATATATATATATATATATGTGTGACTATATTTAAATTAGTTGTAGCTTTGGGTTGCCATAGACAAGCCTCACTATGTTATGGATAATGTGACTATATTTAAATTAGTTGTAGCTTTGGGTTCATGTAAGTGTGTCTAGTTATATATATGTCACTATATTTAAGTTAGTTGAATAGCTTTGGGTTCATGAGTTCATCTGCATGTAAGTGTGTCTAGTTGTATATATTATTCTGGTGTGTAACATGCAAATGTGCCTAGTTATCTTCTTTTTGCATGTAAGTGGCTAGGGAGCTTTTTGTAGTGTTCTTTTGGTGTGTTGTTCTGTTGTTTATAATCCTAGAAAAAATGGCAGATGCAAAATTGAATTTCATTTTGGTTTGTTGTAACTGTGTTTGTTTATGGAAGCTTTGTCAAATATTTTAACTAATTAAATTGTTATTTTTATTTTCAGCCTGACGTTGCAAGTGAGCCTGATTCACCGTTTAATGCAAGAGGATCAAGTGGTGGAAGCAATATCTGATGCAAGATTATAATTAGGATTATTACATATTATAGTTTTATCAAACAACATTTTGTTGGGTTATTTTAACATGTGTTTTTGATTTGGAAGGGTGGTCAAGAGTGATATTAATTCTATATTTTGTGAGGATGAATTTTATGCTATTATGAATTGTTAAGTTACATTTGATATTAGACAATATTTATATATTTATGTTGTTTTGAACCAAGTTTATGTCATTATGGTTATATATTATATATTTATTTGGAATATGAGTGAAATAACTTTTTTTTTTTGGTAGAAAGTGAAATAACTTATTATATGCTTACAATATATATATTAAAAACTAAAAATAAACGTTCATGAAAGTATAAAAAATTAAATATAAAAACAAAATCCAGTATTGGTTTTACGGAGGTTAAAAACTCCCAGAAAATAAATATTTTAAATTCATCCAACATAGATTTTCTGGAGGTTATGAATTCCCAGAAATTAAAGAAACTAAACTGTGGGGGTTTAAAACCCCCTCACAATAACCTCCGCAGATTGAACATGATACCAGCGGTTTTCGCGAACTGCCGCAAGTAAGTAAATAACCGCCGCAACTATTCTATGGCAACCTATTACGCGGCAGTTTGAAAAAAATCCCAGAAAACATATTGCGGAGGTTGGAAACCCCCACTAAATAGGTGAACAACCGCCGCTAAAAGGCGCTTTTTTTTGTAGTGTTGGGAACAATTTCTTACTTCTTAGGTATTGAATTTTTGAATACTTCAAAAGGCTTAATGTTGCATCAAAGGAAGTATGCTGGTGAGATTTTGAAGAGATTCAACATGACAGATTGCACACCTGCTATAACACCCATGGAGACAAATCTCAAGCTAGAGAAAAATGAAAATGAAGATACTATAGATCCTACAATGTTCAAACAAATTGTTGGATCATTGAGATATCTATGTAATAGCAGACCAGACATATGCTTTGCAGTAGGATTGGTGAGTAGATTTATGGAGGATCCTAGGCAATCACACATGAAGGCTGCTACTAGAATTCTAAAGTACATAGCAGGCACACTAGACTATGGAATTCTCTTTCAAAAGTCAGCAAAGAATACAACGTTGGAGATTGTATGCTACTCAGATGCTGACTGGTGTGGTGACAAAGTGGATAGAAGAAGCACAACAGGTTACTTCTTCAAATTTTTGAAAGCTCCAGTTGCTTGGTGTTCAAGGAAGCAACCGGTAGTAGCTCTCTCTTCCTGTGAAGCAGAGTATATAGCTGGATCTTATGCAGCTTGTCAAGCCTTGTGGATGAGGTCAGTGTTGGAAGAATTAAAAATTGATGTGAAGAAACCAATTACATTGCAAATTGACAACCAATCTGCAATCAACTTAGCTAAAAATCCAGTGTTACATGGTAGAAGCAAGCACATAGAGGCTAGGTTTCATTTCTTAAGGGAGCAGGTAAATCAAGGGAGCTTGGAAGTTGTTCATTGTGCTACTGCTTCACAAATTGCTGATGTTATGACCAAGAGCTTGAAGATTGACAGGTTTCTGACTCTGAGAAATGAACTTGGAGTATTTCAACTTAGATCATGACGTATGGATTTGTTTTTAAGGGAGCATGTTGTTTTAATGTGTAAAATCAAATCCTATCCATGTTAGTTAGTTAGTTATAGTTTGTTATAACTAAACTAATAGTTAGTTGGAGAAGTTAGTTAACCACTTCATTATGGTTAAGCTAACTTGTAACACAAGTTAAGAGATTAGTTAGGAGTTAGTTTCAATTTTTGTCTATATAAAGCTATTAGCACATAGCTTATTGTAACTCTCATTCACTCTTGTTTTCATTAATAAAATCTCTTATCTTTCTCCCACATTGATTCATCACATTCATCTTCTAGTTTCTTAGTTTTTCTTCTTCATTTGGTTTGTGTACTAACAGAAGGTTGGAAACATTTTCTTTCATTTGGTAACTTAATTCATTCGAATAAGGGTTCTAAGGTAAGACATTTGGTTTGGTTAGCTACAACTTGGTGTATTTGGAGGCTACGAAATAATATTATATTTAGGGGGGGAGTACTACCTAATGTTGATCAATTAATTGATCAAATCAAATTCATTTCTTGACTTTGGTTTATAGGTTACTCGGGTAGATATAGTGACTTTGTGTTTACAGATTGGCTCAGACAACCTTTAGAGTGTCTTAAAAAACTCTAAGAGCCCTTGTGTTGTATTGTAAGATTTTGAGTACTCCTTGTACTACTTATTAATACAACTTTTGCTTATAAAAAAAAATAGTTTGTAAGTTTTAGGTCAATTATCAATGCTTAGGTTAAACACCTTTATTCATATTTGAACTCACGAAATTTACAGTGGTGTTTGTGAAAAAAATTATATGGCCTTTGTCGCTTCTTCTATGAAAAAAAGAAAATCAATGAATAAATGATAAAATCAACATTTATTATGAAGCAAATATGAGATTTTACAATAAACTATGAGTGTGTTTGATATGCTAAACAATAGGAAATTGAATATGACAACTTCACATATATTGTGTTTGATTTTGAAAGTGTTTGTAGATTGAACAACCTAGGAGATTAGAGATCGGACAAAAGTTAAAAATTTTGTTTCCCACTAAATTAGTACGGCAATTTTTTATCCTCTTTACATGTTGTCTAAAATACGAAAATAATCTTTTGCCCATATAAACATTATATAAAGTAAAATTTATTCAACATTAAACGTTTGTCACGTATTGTCTTCTCTGTCTATTACTCACCCCTTGCAAAATCAAACGGAAACTATAATGATATAAGTCCCGTTTGGATTAGCTTGTTTTTGAATTTATGCAAACAACTTATGCAATATTTATGTATTATTATAAGTTTGTCAAGGTAGTTTATGATAAAATAGCTTATAAAAATACAATTTTCACTAATATGAACTTATAAAATATCATAAAAATTAATTTATATTGCATAAGCTGTTTACATAAGCTTAAAAATAAGCTAATTCAAACGAGGGAATAGTACCAAAGCATTCAACGTACCTTAATTTTTATTTATTTCTTGACTAAACGTAACTTAAATTAAAATCTATAATATATATATATATATATATATATATATATATATATATATATATATATATATATATATATTATCTATATATATAATTCCTAGATAGTTCTCCTACTATCCATCTTAACCCTAATCCACATCACCCATTTACATCCAATTAAATCACACAATAATGCCACATCACTTCCTTATATTATATCATTTTCATCTCTATTTTTTTTTTCCACATCACTTCCTTATATTATATCATTCTCATCTCTATTTTTTTTTGTTTTTATATTATATCAATCTCATAATAAATAATAAAGAATTATGATTCTCCAATTATCCAAAAATTGATGTCACAAGATGTTACAATTTTCTACATTATTATTGAATTATACCTCTCCAATTATCCAAAAATTGATGTCACAAGATGTTACACTTTTCTACATTATTATAATATTTCTTAGTGACAATGAAGATGAACATAGTTGGATTCTCTTTCAACATTTATCTCATTTAAATGTCAACCGTTTTCATAGAAACAACAAAGAGTTTATAATTTAGTCACACAAAAAAATACGAAGAGTGTATACATTATTGATTTAATTACATTATAATTTTAGAGAAGAGTGAAGGTTATGCAAAAAGTTAGGTTATGGAATTGAAATATATAATAATCATTATCATTATCATATTTCATTCAATTTTAGTGTGTCGCCTATGCGTTGCACTATTGCATTGGCTGGCGCACCCCACAAAAAAAAAATATTTCATTCAATTTTGATGGTCTGTACTCATTCTCTATACATATAGGTATATATATTGGTTGGAGGAAGTGATAAGTACATCACTTTTATATTATTATTATTATTATTATTATAATTTTCATTTTATAATACTTATTGTTACAATTTATACGAATAATTTTTCAACATTGTAATATAAAATATCACATAACACCTGTGCATCGCACGGGTGTGGGACTAGTAGATTTATAGATAAAAAGAAACTGTTTCCTCTACATTTTTCTCTGCAAACACAATCCTCTCCACTTTCTACTACGGTTACGTGCTGCACAATGCTGAAATCAACATTCACACCAATTTACTGGCTGCTAGCGCCTAAGCCAAAACCACAAAAACTCTCACCAAACTTAATCAAAAACACCTTTTCAAACAGCACACCACATGTTCGACAAAATTCCTCACTCAAACACAATCCCACCATTACCCCTACTTCAGCTTACATTCACCTCCCTTTCTGTAGAAAACGTTGCTACTATTGTGACTTTACCATTGTCGCTCTCGGCTCTGCTTCAACCCAAACACACGACGACCCACGTGTCATAAACTACATACAATTGCTCTGCAGAGAAATAAACGCCACTAAAATGGAAGAAAAACCCGCGCCTCTTCAAACAGTGTTTTTTGGAGGTGGGACACCCTCTTTGGTTCCTCCAAATATGGTTTCCGATGTTTTGGAGACACTGAAGATGAAATTTGGGTTGAGTGAAAGTGCTGAAATTTCAATGGAAATGGACCCGGGTACATTTGATTATAAGAAGATGCAAGAGATGATGTTGTTGGGAGTTAACAGAGTTTCTTTGGGAGTTCAAGCTTTTCAGGAGAAGCTGTTGAAGAGTTGTGGGAGGGCACATGGTTTGGAAGAGGTTCATGAGGCTATTGATATTGTCAAAAAGTGCGGGGTTGAGAATTGGAGCATTGATCTTATAGCTTCACTACCTCATCAGACTAGTGACATGTGGGAGGAAAGTCTAAGACTCGCTATTGAAGCACAACCAACACATGTTTCTGTTTATGATTTGCAAATCGAACAAGGCACAAAGTTTGGAAAGCTGTAAGTGGCACCCTTATTATAGAACACTTTCTGTTATTAATTCCGTATGAAAACAATAAATAGTTTCTAGTTTTTTATACATCTGCCTCGTTAGTTCATTACATTTTGTCAATATATAACGACACTACTGACTAATAGGACGAGAGTGACAAAACAACACACTCAACTTACATTAAGGGATGAAGTAGGAGAAAGTGTGTAAGTTAGGGACGAAATTGGTGGCTTAGTCTTTACACGCACGCACAAGTAGCAATAATAGCAATCTTTGTTTCATTTTTTAAGCTTTATTATAATGATTTGCAAGCTGAAGGAGAAAATGTTAACAGGTATGCACCAGGGGAATTTCCACTGCCTTCCGAGACACAGTCAGCTGATTTTTATAAGATGGCTTCAAAAATGCTTTGTGACGCAAATTATAACCATTATGAAATCAGCAGTTACTGTAAGAATGGTTATGAGTGCAAACACAACTTTATCTATTGGAAGAACAAGCCTTTCTATGCCTTTGGCCTCGGCTCTACTAGTTTTATTGGTGGGTTGAGGTTTTCCAGACCCAAGAAGATGAATGAGTACACAAAATTCGTGCAAAATTTGGAAAATGGATTGATAAATAGCTCATCCGATGACAACATTAATTGCAAGGACACTGCCACAGATGTTGTGATGTTGTCCCTGAGAACTGCAAGAGGCCTAGACTTGAAGCGTTTCCAAGAATCATTTGGCAACTCTCTGGTTTTGTCTCTGCTTGAGGTTTACAAACCTTATGTTGAGAGTGGACGTGTGATTTTCTTGGATGAGCAAAGGAGAACCATTAGAATAGATGAAATCAACAATTCTCTTTTTTATGAAACTAACTCAGAAAGGAGAGTGGCTTATATGAGGCTAAGTGATCCAAATGGTTTCCTTTTATCAAATGAATTAATATCCCTTGCTTTTGGGGTTATTGACTCTTGGAACGATTATCCTTCTGCACTCCAAGAAGCTACTTGAACATATGATCATCTATATGTTAATACAACACACAAGACACAAGTTATAGCTAATGTTGTAAAGCAATTATTTTGTGCCTATTTTTATGAGATGGGATTGTTCTTCAAAAATTTATCTCTCTTTGTTTATGGATTTAATTGTATGCCTCTTGATTTGTTTGTTTTCTCCACTGTTTTGATTTAATTCATTTTAGATATCATTGGGTTGATGATTGGAATATCCCCTAAGAGAGAATATGTTAGGGATGGAAAAATCACAAAGATAATTGTGTTTGAATTAACTGACGGGTAGTTCACTGGTTTCTTTAGTTGAAAGCATCTTTTTTTGGTTGTGTTTATGTTTGTTGAATATAAATCCGGCGTTGTTCTTTCTTTGGTGGCTTATATCGTACTTGGAAAATGGAGTGAGACTGCTAAGAAGAGAAATAGAATAACTTTGCTTGCTCAATTGGCTGCCGAAGAAGCCTCAAGTGTATTATTCTCATTCAGAAAATGAACTTCGTCATGAACGTGCAAGGTGTTCTACTCCGGATAAAACTCGCTGCTCCAGATGCAAGTTTGTTAGGTACTGATAGTTCTTTTAACACATTGTTGCTATGAATCTGTTTTCTTTTTCCCCCTTTCCCTTGTCTGTTTTCTCTTACACTTGATGTCCTTTTGCAGCGGTTTTTTGTTCAATGGTTCTTCTTTGGCATATGACTAGAACAATGGTTCCAACACAAATTTCCAACCATCTCTTAAGAGGAAAAGGAACCTATCAGGAAATCCAGGTAATTAATTCACTTTTAATTAATTCTAAAACAACCAACTCAGTTTTTACATATATTCTTGGTTTTAAGCAACAAGTTCTAACTATTAATTAGTTTTACAAGATTTTATTTATTTAAATATGATAATCAAATGAAAGTTAGAGAGCAATATTATATAGCAACAGTTATTGTATATTTTTATTTGTGGAAAAACACAATATATTTCTTCAACCTTCTCATTGATTAATTCTAAGTATAAAAAAACAGTGATGCATAGTTTGCTACTAAAATATGGTCACAAAGTTTTTCCATTCAAACATGATATCTCACAGAAGGCCAAAATAAATATTTTGTTACGTGGTATGCTTAATTTATTAATTAATTAATTAGAGTGCATTTACTTAAGATAAGGCTCCATGAAATTATAGGACAAGCCTTGATCTGGTATAAAAGACAAAGATTTTATAAGAGGGATATGTTTTAATTAAGTTAGAATGTAATAATTATAGCTAAAATAATTGATGAATTATTGGTGTGTGTGAGTATCGAATGAAGAACAGAAACTCAATTATTGCCTTGCGGTTCACAAACAATCATCGATTGTTCGCTGTTGACTTTTATTGACTCATATTTTCTCATTTTATTTTTTCTTTGTTGGCAAATGCTAAATAGTGCCCCCGGGCACTCTTTAAACCCTTAAATAGTATGCTTTTTATAGAATTTTTATCGAAATGCGTAAAGTCAACGCATTGGAAATTGTAATGTTTAACTTTTTGAATAAAAAGTTTCTTTAAATGAAATGCTTAAAGAGTGCCCCGGGGGCACTCGTTAGCAAGACCCTTCTTTGTTTCACGCGCGCACACATACTCCCTCCGGTCACTATTATAAGCAAACAACCACTTTTTAGCTTCATTCAAAAACTGATGTAAGAGGTAATTGATTATGCCGTACCAAAAAAGAAAAACTGAGTTAATGTTTATTTAATTTTATGATCTTTTAGGTTATGTTTGGATGGATGAAACATTTAGGTTTTAGTTTTTGAATTCTTGAACAAGAATGGAATAAATTTTATTCATTCTTCCAAGGATAAAATTAAATCTGTTATATTATTAATTTAGTTTTATTTCATCATAATACATCTGAATAATTAATTTGTGATTTTCTTCCAAAAGGAACAATGGTGGAAGCAAAAAAACCACTTCATAAAATAAATGTACTATATGTAAAAAAATTACTTTTAAGTGAAATAAAAAACAATCATGTATAAATGTTGTATAGTTTATCAACCGACCTTTATTTATGTAATAAATAAGAAAAGTAATATAAAGAGGGGAAAAGAACACAAAAAGAAGAGCCTAACTATTTACTAATTACTTTCCATTCTATAATAATAGTGGTATTTCCTAATCTTTCTCAAATGATGCCAAATTTTAAAGCTCTCTCAATAGTATTGTTTAACATATGGTATCTTAATTCTCAAAAGATGAACCAATAGCAGTCTCTACACTCTTCAAAGGTCAAGGGACCATACTCCAAATATTATATAAATAAAATACACCTATACATATGCTCAAAAGATAAAAAGAATAACATCAATTGGATCACGCATGCAATAAATACAATTTTATATTCATGCCTTTGACATTCAAAGTTGAAGTGTACTTTCTCCGATCTCATATATATGTAAAAATTGACTTTTTAGATTCATTGAAAAAATAAGATATTCAGTATATATTATTGACTAGATATTTTTTTTTCAATGAATCTAAAATGTTAATTTTTGCTTATATATGAGATCGAAGCGAATACCATACAAATACGAATATTATAAAATTGTAAAAATCCAAAACGGATATTTTGGTTTGGGCTGCAGCTGCAGGCTGGCTAAGTTCTGTTTTGCCTCCATTAGTGACCAGAAGTTAAGGTCACTAGTTGGAATAAAGTTAAAGGTAAAATTTAGCTTACATGTTTATTCTACTTGTTAAACAAAAAGCTTACACATTCTTGAAACTTTATATGTCATAGTGCAATTGGAATATCACAAGTAACGAGAAAGGAGGACAACTTTTGAATAAAAATTACATGGGTCATGTTAACTTGTGCCCTAAGGGCACATGTTAAGCTACCTAAAAATAGAAATATAGCATTAAATGATACAAAGAATTTAATGTTTAGATAATTGAATACACCACAAGTTCAATAAATTTTTTCCACATTTATCTTCTTAACATGTGCCCTTAAGGGCACAAGTTAACATTCTCCAAATTACATAATCACAAGGAAAATATTCTTACTCTGAAAATGGACAAAAATTATTTCAAAATCACTAATCCTCCTCTAAATTTTTTGAGCTCAAATATGATTGTAATTTGTGTCACATTTTTAAGGACATGATAAATATTCTGTTGATATGTCTTAGTCATTGCTTAGGTCTAATCACGAATTTTTTTATGTTACATGTGATTAGTTCCTCTCTTGGTCATCAAGAACTCAAAATTCAAAATAAATAAACATTATACCATAACAGAACAGAACCATCAAAGGTGTAAAAAATAAAATAAAATGAAAATTAGCATTATAGAAAACTTTCATTATTACTTAAATATATACTCCATTCGTTTCAAAATATAAGCAAAAATTGACCAACAAAGTTAATATATTTGATCTAAATTTTGAATCAAGTTTCTTTGACACATTTTTGTTTATATTTTGGGACGGAGGGAGTATTTCATTGTTAATTATTTAATACAAAAGTAAGTACTAGTAGTAGTGCTAGTTGGTAATCCCTCACTCTCTCTTAACTAAAGAACAAAACCATATAAATAAGTAGCCATGTAGTGAGGTATGCAAAGCATATTCACCAACCACTTTCTATTTTCAAACTTCCAATTCCACTCTCTTCTTTCTTCATGGTATATTCACTTACTCCCACTACTGCATGATTTCCATTGTCCTCTATATTCTACACACAAAAAATATCTTCATCATATACCTATCATATCACCATATATAACTTTGTAAGTTATTTCACATCATACTCTAAACAATTGATAAAGAGAAACATGGGAGGAGGAAAAGCATGTGGTGTATTTTCAAGGCTAACAAAGTCATGGACACAAATGGAGAAATCTGTAAACGATGCCGTTACCAACAGCTTTATAGGAACATACTTCAAGTTACAAGCAAGAAAAACATGTTTCACTAGAGAACTCCGAGCGGCAACCGCTACTTTTCTCACCATGGCTTACATCATAACTGTCAACGCCACCATCCTTACCGCCTCTGGCGGAACCTGCTCCGTTGCAGACTGTTCTCCTCCGGCGACACAAGATTGCACCCTCAAGCCTAATAATGCTGGCTATGAAGCTTGCCTATCCAAAACAAAAAATGACTTGGTGGTAGCAACTTCTGTAACTGCCATGGTTGCTTCTGTTGCTATGGGCTTTTTAGCAAACCTTCCTTTAGGCCTTGCTCCAGGTATGGGGCCTAATGCTTATTTAGCTTTTAACCTTGTTGGCTATCATGGAAGTGGCTCAATTTCATATCAAACTTCAATGGCTATTGTTTTAGTTGAAGGTTGTGCTTTTCTTTTAGCTTCTGCTTTTGGTTTAAGAGGTAAACTTGCTAAGCTTATACCAAAATCTATTAGGCTTGCTTGTGCTGCTGGCATCGGGCTGTTTATTGCTTTTGTGGGCCTTCAAGTTAACCAAGGCATTGGGCTTATTGGGCCTGACGCTGCAAATTTGGTTACAATGACGGCCTGTAAAAGCATTGACCCGGAAACTGGGGATTGTTTGGGTGGGAAACTGCAAAGTCCTAAATTCTGGCTTGGTGTTATTGGTTTTCTTATCACAAGTTATGGTTTAATGAAGAATGTTAAAGGTAGCATGATATATGGTATTCTGTTTGTGACTTTTGTGTCTTGGTTTAGACACACTGAAGTTACTTATTTTCCTGATACATTAAGTGGTGATGAGAATTTTAGTTATTTCAAGAAAATAGTCGATTTTCATAAGATTGAATCAACTGCTTGGGTTTTTAGTTTTACTGATTTTAATAAAAGGGAAGTTTGGGAAGCTTTGGCTACTTTGTTTTATGTTGATGTAATAGCTATGACAGGTATAATGTATACTATGGCCGAGATTGGTGAGTTTGTCGACGAAAATGGAAATTTTGAAGGTGAATATATGGCTTATATTGTTGATGCAGCTGGAACTATTGTAGGGTCAGCATTAGGTGTTACAACAACTGCAACATTTGTTGAATCATCAGCTGGAATGAGAGAAGGTGGTAGGACAGGATTAACTGCTGTGATTATCGGTTTGTTTTTCTTTTTGTCATTGTTTTTCACTCCTCTTTTGTCAAGTGTTCCTCCATGGGCTATAGGTCCTTCACTGGTAATGGTTGGTGTAATGATGATGAAAGTTGTGAAGGATATTGACTGGACAAATATAAAGGAAGCTGTTCCGGCTTTTGCTATAATGCTTCTTATGCCTCTAACTTATTCCATAGCAAATGGAATTGTTGCTGGCATTGGTCTTTATGTTGCTCTTAGTCTTTTTGACTATGCTGCAAGTATCATAATTTGGTTGGGGAAAATGAGAAGAATTTTGATCAAGGAGCATAATCAAGTGTCTGCCACTGCAACAATGGAAATTGTTTGAAATGTCGTGGTTGGTTTGGTTGTCAATTTTGGATGACTTTTAGGGTATCCTTGGTTGTCAAGTTATATGACCTATGCAGTCGCAAGATAAATTGCATTCAAAGTATTAGTAGCAGTAGCCTAGTGAGGGTGGTTTATGAAGCAGACATTTTTCAAATTAGGCGTGTTTCGGTGTCGGTGTCCACGATACCGATACTTATGATTACACTGAATTATGTCATTTTTTCAACTTATTATCAGTGTCGACGTGTCAGTGTCCATGTCGTGTCCGGTGTCTGTATCTTGTGTCCGTGCTTCATAGGTGGTTTTGTATATTTATTTAAGTTGAAGTGAAAATTGTTATTCTGTGTGGGACCAAGTAGTTATTATAGGTTTATTTATATATAATGGCACCTCATTTGATCTCGAAAAACAATTCATAGATTTTATCACCCAAAAATATAATTACTACCTTGTATAAAATAATGTTATCCATTTTCTACCAAAATAAAAATAAAAATAATGTTATCCATTGAAAGAGATAAAACAATGTTATGAAATATGTTTATAATATTTAAAAAACATAGAGACCAGTATACCGGTTGAATCTATCCAAACCCATCTTTGTCTAATAACCGAAGTTAGTTACACAAAGAACCAAAGTTAGTTACAAGCAAAAACCATAATCTGTTTTTCAAGAAAAATCTGATTCAAGCTTCCATGGCTGAATCAAGCAACTATATGCAACCTTCTATACCAAGATTTGATGGCTTCTATGATCATTGGGCCATGCTTATGAAAAATTTGTTGCGTTCTAAAGAGTATTGGGATTTGATCGAGAATGGCGTGATTGTAGCACCTGCAAATGCAACGCAGGAGCAATTGAAGTCAGCAGAAGAGAGTAGATTGAAGGATTTAAAAGCAAAGAACTATCTCTTTCAAGCAATTGATCGAACAGTTCTTGAAACCATTCTTTCTAGGGATACAACCAAAGAAATTTGGGATTCTATGCGATTGAAGTATCAAGGATCGACCAAAGTAAAAAGAGCACAGTTGCAGGCTCTGAGGAAAGAATATGAATCTCTGAATATGAAGATTGGAGAGTCAATTGATGATTACTTCTCACGCACTCTCACCATTGTTAACAAGATGAAGATGCATGGTGAAGCCATGACTCAAGGTACAGTAGTTGAAAAGATCTTGCGTTCTTTAACTTCAAGATTCAACTATATATGTGGCTTGTTCAATTGAAG
Source organism: Trifolium pratense (assembly GCF_020283565.1). NCBI lineage: Eukaryota > Viridiplantae > Streptophyta > Magnoliopsida > Fabales > Fabaceae > Trifolium > Trifolium pratense. Next base: position 45,990,197 of record NC_060063.1, on the reverse strand, counting down.
AATCGAACGATGTCACCACCTGGACTGTGGATCAATTGCAAAGCAGTTTGCTGGTTCATGAATACAGAATGAAGGGCCAGAGAGATGAGGAACAAGTCTTGAAAATGAGTAACAATGGTGGCAGAGGAAGAGGACGTGGAGGTAGAGATGGTGGCAGAGGGAGAGGACGTGGCAGAGGTAGATTCAATAAAGAAAATATTGAATGCTACAAATGTCACAAATTAGGTCACTTTCAATCTGAATGTCCAAATTGGGAAGAAGATAATGCAAATTATGCTGAATTTGAATTTGATGAGGGTGGAGAAATCTTGCTCATGGCTCAAGAAACTAAAGCAATTCAAAGCAACAATGACAGTAGGTATGAAATTTGGTTTCGAGATTCAGGATGCAGTAATCATATGGTAGGAAATAAAGATTGGCTATTTGACTATGATGATAGTTTCAAAGATTCAGTGAAATTGGGTGATGATTCAAAAATGGATGTGGTTGGAAAAAGGAATTTGAAATTATGCATTGCAGGGTATGTTCAAATTCTCACTAATGTGTACTACCTTCCTGGCCTGAAGAACAATTTGCTAAGCATAGGCCAATTGCAGCAGAAAAATCTCACAATAGTGTTCAAGAATGATACTTGTAAAGTGTACCATGAAGAAAAAGGATTGATTATGTTCACTCATATGTCAATGAATAGAATGTACATAATCAAAGCACCAGTATTGATTCCAAATTGTTTCAAAGCAGCTCAAAGTAATGATGCTCAGCTCTGGCATCAAAGATATGGACACTTAAGCTTCAAAGGGATCAACATTTTGGCTCAGAAGAAGATGGTACAAGGCCTACCATATGTGAAGGAACCTGAACAAAAGTGTGACAGCTGCATGAAGGGAAAGCAACAGAGAGACTCAATGCCAAAGCAAAAGTGTGACTCCAAGTTTTATGTGTTCTGACTTTATTTGTCATAATTTTGAGCTAAAAAGGGGGAGTAATTACTCTCTGATTTTGATTGTCTGATATGCATGGTATGAAGACAGATGCTACAGCATCTGGCATATGTAGTAGTAGTGTGTGTGTGTATTACTATGATGATGCATGACTTTAGGGGGAGTGTTGCATGAAGTGAGGGGGAGTAGAATATATTTTTCTGCTACTCTAGTCATATGCAAGTTGTGTGCAAGTTATGTTCTATCCGCTGTCGAATGCCTCTGATTTTACTTTTCTTCTTAGCTGTGTGTTCAAGTTGACTTGAAGGAAAGGGTTCTCTATATCTCTCCACAAAGATTGGTCTAAGATTGTTTTAGCCAAAATTTGTCAAAGGGGGAGATTGTTGGGTTTTGAATATTGGCTACAATTTTGCAAAAACATCCTAAGCCAATTGTTGTACCCAAATGCTGTAGAATGCCTGTACAACATGTGTCTCCAGGAAACAGAACGCGCTATAACTCTGTTTTCATATCTTTTGAAGATTTAATTTACAAATATGATTGAGCTTTTCCAGCAAGCCAAAACGCGTTTGTTACTGAAAGATATTAAAAAGTCGGTTTGTTTTATTTGTTACAAAAATATATTTCAATATTTTTGTTTCAAATCTTTTAGATTGAAGAAATATTTTTTGGAGTAAATCTTTTCTCAAAAATATATTTTTGGGATTGAAGAGTTTGTTGAAGATTTATTTTTCCAGCAAATCTTGCGAGCTGTCATTGAAGATTTGATCAAATAATTCTGAAGATTTAACTTGAAGACCAAGATTATTGAAGACTATAAATACATAGGCCTAAACGATGTATTCTTTATGTAATCTAAACCGTGTTCTACAAAGCTTGAGTTTTAGAGTTTAGAGTGTTTTAATTGTGAGCCTTTCTTGTATCACGTTGATGCAAGCTTAGGACTGTGTTTGAGTTGTAATTTGTGTACTAACTCCAAAGCTTTTAAGCAAGGAGGTTAGGTAGTGTGTAATCGTAACCTTAAGCTTTTAAGTACGGGTTGCTATTAGTATATGTGAACCTACTCTTAAGCTTTGAAGTATAGAGTTAGGATTTGTCTTTGAAGGGTGACTTCACAATTGGTTTGTTACTGAGTTTAAATCACACGTTGTGTGATTGAGAGGAAGTGAGAGGGGTCTCATATCTAGGAGTTCCTAGGTAAAAGTTAACACGGGAAGTGATTAAGTGAGGAGTTGTAAACGAGGGAGTTTAGCTCTGAATTAATACTACTGATAGTGGATTTCCTTCCTGGATTGGTATCCCCCAGATTAGGTGTGTTTACACTGAACTGGGTTAACAAACCTACTGTGTTCTTTATCATTCTGCACTTTATTATTTTGTTAGTCTGCTGCGTTATATACATAAGACAATTGCTGTAGCATCTGTCACAGCACTAGTCCACAGCGTGCCAGGAATTTCATGATGAAACAAAACAATGAAATTGGGAAAGTAAGGAAATTGAAGCAGTCAAGGGAAGAGAAGTGATCCCTGACACAAATGCTTGCTCAACAAGCAAATTAACATAGTGAAGAAGCAAATGAGGGTTATGATGATCACAGTGAGTTAATGAATGGAAATGAAGCACATAATGATGATGTAGCTGATCAAATAGTTGTTGATTCAGAAGATATTGATGAAGAAGATAACCCTCCATTGGATAAAAGAATTTCAAAAAGACCAGGATACCTTGATGATTTTGTCACAGATGAAGCTGAGATGCACAATCTTGCTATCTTCACACCTGGCACTGATCCCATCACTTATGAAGAGGCATGTAAACATGATACTTGGAGAGAGGCCATGGATGCTGAAATTGAAGCTATTGAAAGCAATAATACTTGGGAACTGACTACATTACCAGCTGGTACAAAGAAAATTGGAGTAAAATGGGTATACAAAACCAAGTACATTGAACAGGGCAAAATTGAAAAATACAAAGCAAGATTGGTGGTAAAAGGTTACTCTCAACAACAGGGCATAGACTACAATGAAGTGTTTGCAGCACCTGTTGCAAGGTGGGACACTATCAGAACAATTCCGACTATAGCTGCTTTGAAAGACTGATATGTGTTTCAGTTTGATGTGAAAAGTGCATTTCTACATGGAGAACTCAATGAGGAAGTATATGTAGACCAGCCTCTAGGGTATCAAAAGAAAAATAAGGAATTGGTGTACAAATTAAAAAAGTCATTGTACGGCTTAAGACAGGCACCAAGAGCTTGGTACAGCAAGATAGAAGCTTACTTTAATCATGAAGGATTTGAAAAATGTCCTCATGAGCATACCCTATTTGTCAAAAGTGAAACAGATGGAAGAATCATAGTAGTGAGTCTCTATGTTGATGACTTAATCTTCACAAGCAATGATAAAAAATTATTTGCTGATTTCAAGAGCTCCATGGAAAGAAATTTTGCAATGACTGATTTAGGTAAAATGAGATACTACTCTGTCCCAAAATATAAGGGAAAATTGGTCAAAGAAAGTTGATGTATTTGGTTAAAAATTTGGACTAGATACATCAACTTTAGTTGACCAATTTTCCCTTATATTTTGGGACGGAGGGAGTACTTCCTTGGTGTGGAAGTAAAGCAAGATGGTAATGGAATATTTTTGTATCAACAAAAATATGCAGTTGAAATCTTGCAGAGATTTGGAATGTATGATTGTAACAGTGTAAGCAACCCTATTGTACCTGGAAGTAAATTGCAGAAAGATGAAACAGGATAAGCCAGCAATGCAACCGTCTATAAGCAAATGGTAGGTTGTTTAATGTACTTGCTTGCCACCAGACCTGATCTTGCATTTTCTGTGTGCTTAGTGGCAAGATATATGGAAAGGCCTACTGAAATTCATATGGCTGCTGTAAAAAGAATACTTAGATACTTGAAAGGAACTGCTAACTATGGTTTATGGTATGAAAGAGGCAAAGGAGAAGAGTTGGTTGGTTGGTCTGATTCTGATTATGCTAGTGATATTGATGACAGAAGGAGCACATCTGGCTATGTGTTTATGATTGGTACCAAGGCAGTTTCATGGTCATCTAAGAAACAACCAATTGTAACATTGTCCACCACTGAAGCTGAATTCATTGCTGCAGCTAGTAGTGCTTGTCAAGGAATTTGGCTATCCAGAATTCTGACTCAAATTGATGCAAGGGAGAAAGACTGCATTACCATATACTGTGACAATAGCTCATTAATAAAGCTATCCAAGCACCCTGTGATGCATGGAAGAAGCAAGCACATAGATGTAAGGTTTCATTTCTTAAGGGATCTGACTAGAGAAGGTAAAATTCAGCTGGTTCACTGCTCATCCTTTGAGCAAGTTGCAGACATAATGACCAAGCCATTGACCTTCGAGAGCTTCAACAGGAACAGAGACAAGCTGGGATTGTGCACACTAGAATTGATAAATTGATCTAAAATGATGTTCAATTTATAGGGGAGCAAATGTTAGGAGCCTCAATTGTGTTAGTTTTACAGTTTAATTGTGTGTATATGTGTGGCTTAGATTGTTGTTTGGGCCTTAAGTTAGACTGACCTGCGCGCGCGTGCCTGGCTTGGTAGCCTGCGAGCCTGGCTGCTGGTCTGCGTGCCTAGCTTGTGCCTAAGCCTGTTTGTGTGTTGTGACATTGCCTATATAAGGCTTGTATTGTTGTTAGTGATCAATGAGAAGTACGAATTTACTTCAACACTCCTCAGAGAAAAAATATATTTAGACTGAAAAGACACACCAAGGTGAATTTGATCATTTGAGAGATTGGAGATCTCATTGAATTCCTGTTTTGTTGTTCTGAAAACCACCAATATCAATATGCAAAGCATGTTAGCAACTTAGTAACTTAGAATTTAATCAGTTGGAAAAATTACAAGCATTCAAAAAATTGAACTAGCTCTAAGCAAGTGCACATAACCATAATTCCAGTTTGTGAGGCAAAATCAGTTTATGGAACATGCTACATTGAGTTGTACATGGTGTGTTTGATTGGCCGAAAAATAAATGTCGACATGACGACTTTAACTATATTGTGTTTAATTTTAAAACTATTCTCGTGACCGGATAAATTGGGGATTAAAGGACTGGACAAAAACTAAATTTTTGTCTCTCATTAAATCACATGATAACTTTTTGTTCTCTACACAAGTTATCTAGAATATTAAAATAACTTTTTATCCAACAAACATGGTACAAGACAAAATTTATTCAATACCTTAAACTTTATCTTATGTTATTCTGCCATGTATTATTCAGTTTAAGGCCTCAGTTTAATACTTGCTAAAAAAATAATGATTCAGTTTAGTATTTACATTTTGCACAAATGCTACGATTTCTCCTTTATCCCCCCACAAATCATAAAAAATACATATTTGAAGTTCTTCGGTTAGCACTGAAAAAATTGTCTCAAGTTTATATGAACTATTTTCAAATTCGAAAAGACTTACGGGGTGAATGAACATGATTTTGAAAAGAGTTAAATTTGATATTTTATGGTTCGCGGGAGTACCTAGAGCTTTCTAAACGAGCTTCTCAACCCCCTAAACCAGTCGGCCCAGACAGACTTCAGGTTTTATCGTGACGGAACAAAAAAGCCATATTTAATTTAGGGTTTTTCGTGCGGGATAAAAAGCCTTAAAAAATTCCGGGTCAATATTTTAAAGCCCAAATTCTACATTTATTTGGGCTTGGCGGGACGATCCTGGCGACCCATACGGGCTAACCGATTTTGACAGATGGGGTGGGCGGGTGGGGGGTTGAGGTAATAATTACAAGTGGTATGAGGTAAGCATATGGGCCACAAAGTCTTAGCCCAAACTATAAAAACGAGTAAGGCCGTGTTTGGTTCGGTTTCGTATCGCTTTGCCCTTTCTTCAAGCCAAGAAAAAGCTCTTCTAAACTCTTCTCTTTCTCATTTCCTTTCTTCTTCTTCTCACTCTCTTCTTTCCTTCTCGATCCTTCTACTTCTTCCATCATGATTACAGGTTTCAAACCTTCTCTTCCTTCGATTTTCAATCACTTTCTATTCCTTTTCTCACATCTACATTCATTCGCCTTATTCAGATTTATTATTTTTTTAATTTTTCTTATCGATTTTGATTCATGTTGTGAAATTGATATCAATTGTATCCGTTTTTTGTAATTTAGGTTTCAAGTGTTATCGTTTTTGTTTGCAGTGTAAAAAATTAGTGTTAATTGGGAAATTTTACAGGATGAGGTTTTTAGCTTGATTTATGATTTTTTTTTTGGTATGAAATTGTGCTAAGTTAGGTTTTTCTGTGTGTGATTTTTCTCTGAGATTTGCTTCATTGTTTTCAAGTTAGGTTCGTAACTCTTGTGTTATTGTAAAGTGTTTTTTTTTTTTTTTTTGGGTTTATTTGAACTTTGGAAAGTTAAGATGTAGTTATCTTGAACTTTTTTGAAGTCCAAATGTGTTGTAGGAATAGAGAGAACACTATGCTGGATTGGATGATTTTATCGATGAATTGAATTTATATTTGCCATAAAGCTTAAGATTTTGGTTTGAAATATGAGCTAGGGAGGTTGGGGTTTCAATTCCCACACTCAGAAAAACTAACAAAAAGCTAACAATACTAATCACTAACACTGGCTGTTTAATAGAAAAAGAGCTTAAGATTTGGTTTAATATTAATGAATTGATGCATTGTTGATTGTAAATTTGTCTATTTTAATGTGATGTTAGCTTATTTAATTGATTTTGATGCTCGATAATGATATTTCTCTGCAGTGAGTGTTAAGTGGCAAAAGGAACTTTTCAAAGATGTAGAAATTGATACTAGCCAGCCCCCTTATGTTTTTAAGTGCCAATTGTTTGATCTGACTGGTGTGCCTCCTGAAAGACAAAAGATTATGGTCAAGGGCGGTCTTTTAAAGGTTAGCATGTGATACTAATTAGCAAATTGATGATGAACATGCTATCTTATTTCATTTTGATGTTTCTTTATATATTTTAATAAGTCTACCTTAATATAGGTCTTATAAAAGTTATCTGTATTACAAATTTGATCGTAGTTGTTTTAGAAGTATTTTTTTTTCTCACCTTTTATTTCCTCTTGCATTGCAGGATGATGCTGATTGGGAAAAGTTAGGAGTGAAAGCGGTAAGTGGTGCTAGCACGTGTCTTTTTTTCTTTACTATATAATCCATACATCTTTTCATTTGAATGACCTAAATTATATATCTTTTTGCAGGGTCAAAAGCTAATGATGATGGGAACAGCTGATGAAATTGTGAAGTCTCCGGAGAAGGGAACTGTTTTTGTTGAAGATCTTCCTGAAGAAGAACAAGTAGCTGCTGTTGTAAGTTTCAGATTTTATTTTATATATTAACAGTATTTCATAAACTTAACAGTAGTGTGGTGCTTATAATTTTTAAAAACTGTAAATCAAATTAACATTTCATGATTCATAAGATTCGGGATTGCATTTAACTAAATTTTCCTTTACTTTAAAAGTTCATTTTTGCCAAAGACTGAGAAACATATCGATAATATTCCCTTTTATCTCCTTACTTATCTATGTTCTTAAAATTCCTGCCAACCATGTGTTTCAATTGGGAAAGAAAAGGTTCAGTAACTATCACATTTATTTCCATCTTCCACTCAATTTTTCTTCTTGGTTGATCTTTTGAAGGGAGATTAAATGCCTAGGCACATCAATCAAATATTACATGGTCTATCCGATCAACTTTTGAAGGGAAACCAATCATTTGTCTTGAATGTGCTCTTGTTGCAGTTGTCTGCTTTGGCAGCTTATTTTTAGGATTGTGGTTTAGTTGATTTAGGGCCTGTCTAGTTTTTTTATTTTTATTTTTGAATGAAAAATAATAAAGAATTCTCAAATTGGTAATTAGAACTATGTTGTAGAAATTTAAATTTTTAATTAGAACTATGTAAATTTCTTGATGAAAACTCAAGCAGTTAAAAAAAGGTTTAATAATTATGCAAGTATCTTGATAAAACTCAAAAAATCTTAATGCTGTTTTTAGAAGCTAAAAATAGCAGGTTCTTGAAAAATCTCTAAGAAAGTCCGGTGAAAAAATCACTTTTTTATTTTTTTTTAATTTTTAATTTTTAAATTCATTATGCTTAAATAAATAAACAGATTCAATTGTTTTGTCCATTTCATAATTTATGTTTTCTTCATAGATTTTATTCAGAACGGGGGTATCTAGTGTTTGTTTCTCATTCTACGTGGCTGACCGGCTATAAATTTGTAGTTTTGTTTTCTGTTTCATTGAAGTATACACGATGATTGTACATTTTGGTCTTCCAAATATATACATAACATCACATTGGTCATCTGCTATGCACAACATCAAATTGATTTCCCAAAGATATAAAATATATCACATTAGTCCTTCAATATCACATTTTGGCCATCAAGTTGCTCTACAAATGACACCTAATTGGTCCCACAAGAATGAAACTGATGTATATATCATTGAATGTCTGATTTTACGTCATAGATTAATAGAAGACCAATGTGATGTTACTCTAAACTAAATCTGTATTCAGTCTAATTATTATCAATTAGGCATCATTTTGTGCTGATGTGTTCTGCTTTTGCTGGACGAAATCATTGAATATTTTTGTTTGAATATTTGATCCCCGCTTTTTCTTCTGGGACAGGGACATACTGCTGGTCTTTTCAATTTGGGAAATACCTGCTATATGAACTCAACATTGCAATGCCTCCATTCTGTACCAGAATTGAAGTCGGCTTTGATTGAGTAAGTCTCTTTTCTATGGAGACACTATTCAACATTTTATTTGCTGCATTTGAAACTGATTAACAATATTTGAACTTTGTTTGTATCAGTTACTCACATTCAGGACGGAACAATGATGTTGATCAGTCTTCTCATTTGCTGACTGTTGCAACCCGTGAATTATTCAGTGAGCTTGATAAAAGTGTTAAGCCTGTGGCACCTATGCAATTTTGGATGGTACATTATCTAGTGTCCATATATAATTAATTATCTACTTTTGTTGATTTGTCTATACAAAATGATGTGATGAAGTTTTTAATTGTCACGGTTAAACAACAAAAATGGGGCATTTTTAATGTCATATCATAGTAACATGATAGTATTGGGTAGATTATCATTAAAATTTTGGTACGAATTTATGTTTTCAGAAATCTGATTTAGAAGAAAGTATTATAGCATAATAAATTATATTTTACTTGCACTTTTTAAAATGTGGATATTTTTCTCAGTTTGACAAGAGCTTAGGAGTTGTAGGAAGACCATATTTCTCAACCATTGTTGTTTGGAACAGTTATTTTGTTATGAATTTATTCCTGTTGTGTTTGGTATATAATTTCAGTATTAACATCTTGGAAGAGTAGTATTATGAATTTTGCTTACATTCTTTCTTAATATATATCTATAGTTAGTTACTGAATTTGTTTAAAATAGTCTCCCCGCTGGCATGTGAACTGACATATAACTCTCACCGGTAAATATGATTTCTGCTTAATTTATGTTTCTCGGGGTGGAAGTCATTTCTTAGGGTCTGCCTTTTGTATTGGCCATTCTCTACCCTGTGTTGGAAGTCAGCCACCGCTGCTTGTGTTACTTGGCCACTTAATTATTATAATGATTGATTACTGTTTGACTTTTGCCTTACCTATAAAGAAATTGGCCAGGTATTATAATTAATTGTATAGTCCTGATTTGCTTCTGCATTTGCCAGGTATTGCGGAAAAAGTATCCTCAATTTGGCCAGCTACATAATGGAGTGTTCATGCAACAGGTTCATAAGTTGCATGCCTTTTTTGGAATTATTATTTTCATTGCTCTAGTGAATTTATATGCCTATGTATTTAACTTTTCATGTCAAACAGGATGCTGAAGAATGTTGGACACAAATTCTATACACACTTTCACAATCTCTAAGATCCTCTGGATCTAGGTAACTTTCTCGCTATTTCTTCGTGTATAAATGCAATTGTTACAAAGTATCTTGTAACTAATATTTATCATTTCGAAAAAGTAGGCGGTCTTAATTGAATTGCTAAATAGTTGATCTCCATTATCTGTACTTATCCTTCTCACTCCCAGACACACTTCTGGTCAAATTAGCGTAAAATGCAATTTCAAAGTGGTCTACTAGGTTTTACGAACTCTTTATTATGCTTTATATTTCATCAACCTCCTTTTGCTCTGAATATTTATTTCAATCGAACTAATTTTATCTGTCATTTGTTCAGTGAAAATACTGATGCTGTGAAGGGTCTTTTTGGCATAGAACTTAATAGCAGGTATGTTCTGAGACTTCAACAGGTCGCATGTGCAATACGTTAATTACAGCAAAAAACTATTCTGTGCTTAAATTTATATTCTCTCTTTTGTAGCATTTTTGTGGTTACTATTTGCCGCTAGTGATTGGCCATACCCGCCTTGAGCATATGAAGCTCATACTTTCTTTGCATACTAATATCCTATAATAAGTTAATTTCATATAATTAATTATGAGTGCCATTTATAAAATATCTAAATTGTGAATCAAACTAGGAGACTGAAAAGGAAAATATGGAAGAAATATGACATGATGAAGACTTGCATATATGTGAATTGTGAACGTTTTAAATGCCTAATTAAAATACTTTTATTTATTTTTTAAAGCTTTGGTTTTTATGTTTTTGTACCAAAAAAAAAGTAGCTGTGTCTGTTCTACTTTAGGTGTGTCCAAGGAGTGTCGGAGTTGTGTCAAAGTGATGGAAAACATTTTTTTGGGGACACTTGTCTAAGGTCTCTAACATTTATTGTACGGGTGTCGGTGCATTGTTTAATGCGTGTTGGACACACTTAAATCTATGAGCGTCGTTGCTTCATAGCAAACAACCTTGGGGACAAATCCGAAAGAGATGGTGAAGGGTGGAGCTTAATGGATCAAATTGTACCTAGGCTACAAAATTAGATGTTCTCAAGCAATGCAACATATGGTTGGTTGTTTGGGATGATAGGTGTTTATACTTCAATTTAGTGGGGGGATAGAGAATGGTTGCAAGTTGTAATGTTAGTAATGGATGGACAAGCATTGAACTGGGTTCCATTGGTGGGAATCTTGTCGCAAGAAAATCAGTGGGGCTGGGACATCATTCCGAGTTTATTGTTATCTGTCGTTTAAAGGCAGCGATGGAACAAAGTCATGCGGAAATCTTCTCATCATGCAGCATATGAGGACAGTGATGAGGGTACTGTGACATTTTTGTTACTGCTGCCTTGTTATGTTGAGGATGTAGTGCGGGGAACATGAATGAGCTAAAAGTAGGGATCTGGCAGAACTCAAAATCTATCGCTTGAAGAATCTCATAGTCCTGGTGGACTTGGCCCAACTCTTTGAAGGGGAATGGTTTCAAATTAAGTAGCTGAACTAGGTAGGCTGGTGTGTAGAGGATAGACAGGGCTCATTTCCTAGTAGTTTAGGCCTACAATTACATGTATATGGCTCATTTTCTTGATAATTTTTTAATTTGTTTCTAACTTTTTATTCTTATTTGACTATATATCTGAGCATTTGTTTCTGTAACTTTATAGCCCATGCTCTTTGGTGCATCTGATTTAGTTCAACTAAACATGGATAAAAAAATGACAATTTACTTGTTTTAATGTTCAGAAATCTATTAAATCTTTTGTTATCTTCATAAGATTGTATTCTTTTATGTACATCCATCGTATGTTAGTAATTTGATAAATTCTCAGGATTTATTGCCAAGAGAGTAATGAAGAAAGCTCAGAAACAGAATCTGTTTATTCACTTAAATGCCACATATCGCAGGAAGTAAACCATTTGCATGAAGGACTAAAACATGTAAGTGCTAAAGCTAATCTCTTCCAATTACTGATATTACATGCACGTGTATTGTTTACTAAAGATGTTGATTTCTTGCAAATCTAACACATTTTAGAAGTTTCTGTTTTGCTTGATTAGCATTTCTATTCTATCCTTAATACTCGTTGCCTGATCTGTCTATATATTCTGCCTCACTTTCCATCCTCCCTCTATACACTCCTAGATTTTACTATAATTATAACTGATAAATTTGTATAACTATGCGATTGCATCTGCGGAAGTGTAATAACATGTTGGATTGCTGAAAATCTAGTAAACGTTATAATTTCAATTTTTTAGCTATGATTATTGCTATTGCCCAACAATAATCTGCTCTTGGTTACCATGAAAAGTCAGTAATTTATAGTTTTCTTCTGTACCTGCACCTGTATGCATATTATCTTATTTTGGTGTATAGAGGCAGGCCGGGATTTAGGAAGAGGTATTGGGTTTAAAAGTTATTGGGTACTATTTCTTCCTGTTTTGGTGCAGAAGGTTGGTGGGGTTATAGGCAGAGGTGTTTGATGGTTTGGTTCAAAGTTATTGTGCAATAATTCTTAATTGGGATAATTAACTGGTTAATGGTATTCAAACAGCGGTTATTTATAACAGACAGTATATTGAATTTATTAGCACTGCAGTGATTAATTGTTATTTGTTACTAATTTAGAGTTATATGTTTTAATTTACATAGCTTTCCTTTTTTTTTTTCCAACCAAATTTTCTCCTAAAACTTCTACATAAAATTTTAAAGGCTTAACTACACATTTGGTCCCTTATGTTTATTTTAGGTTTCAATTTGGTCCCTTACGTTTAAAAAGAATCAATTTGGTCCCTTACGTTTCCATTAGGTTTCAATTTAGTCCTTTCCGTTAGTTTTGTCACTAACACCGTTTGAACTATACACGTGTCACTGTGTCAAAGTGTCCACGTGTCAGTCCACATATGCGAATTGACTGCCACATGTGACAAAATTGACGGAACGGACTAAATTGAAACCTAATGGAAACGTAATGGACCAAATTGATACATTTTAAACGTAAGGGACCAAATTGAAACGTAAAATAAACGTAAGGGACCAAATGTGTAGTTAAACCTATTTTAAAACAGAACGAAGTAATTGATGCTACCTAATATTTTGATGTTTGGAATTCTTCTACATGGTTAAATTTTTCGTGTGATGAATAGTTTGCTTTTGAAGAAGGTCCATTAACTCAGATGATGTACTTTTTTTGTTTCCAATCAAATTTTCCCGTAAAACATTGGCTACTTAAAATTTTAAAACAGAATGAAATAACTGATGCTACCTAATGATTTGATGTTTGGAATTCTTCTAGAGGGTTAAATTTTTTGTGTGATGAATTATTTGCTTTTGCAGAAGTTCTTTTAACATATATGATTGTTGTAGGGTTTAAAATCAGAGTTGGAAAAGGCTTCTGCTGTTTTGGGTCGTAGTGCTATCTACCTGAAGGAATCACGCATCAATGCCCTGCCAAGGTTATTATACTGTTCTTAGATATTTTTCACCCCCCACATTGACATGCAATTTCAGTTGGAACATGATTTAATTGAATTGCATGTGTCAGGGATCAAACTCCTAATCACTTGGTCACAGTGGGTTTGCTACCATGTCATTCATGAATATATTAATCCAAACCAAAAGCCTAACCTGTTAGTTTCCGGCCCAATAAAGGTTTTTATCTGTAACAGGGACAATGAGTGGAATCCCGTTCTTTCTTTGTTTATTTATTTTGTTTTTTCCCCTGTTGTACAGCTTATGTTTGTATGCCTCCCTCCCACCCTTCCCAAAGAAAACATACCCACACATAATATAAGGCAAAATTATAATATTAAACTATCCTAGTCCTGTTAAGGTTTTATTGAATATAGGTTGGTTGCATATTAATTAAGAAAGTATAGATAGTCTAGAATTCTAGATAGGGTTTGGTTTCTAAGTTATGTTTTCAAGGACGATTCTCGTCTGTTGATAGTGAAGACGAGTCTCGATCTTATTTGGGTAGAATTACAAAACAAAGCTCAGTTGGGAGTGCATAACTTATCATTTTGGATATTACTAATTTCAATTGTATACATCTTAGAAGTTACAAGAGTTGTTAAGATCATATGCTATTACTTATGATCTTTCTCATTGTCAATACTCAATTAAAATATTGGTCCGGTTTTTGGCTAATTTGGATTTCAAAATATTGGCCTCTTGGTAGTTCAGATGTGTTTCTTTCTCGTGTTTCGTTTGTTCCTACTTAATTGTTCTTTGAAGATGCAATTCTGAGAATGGTCTCAACTTTCGTGTTTTCAAGGTACTTGACTGTTCAGTTTGTCCGTTTCTTTTGGAAGAGGGAATCAAACCAAAAGGCTAAGATTTTGCGAGTAATGCTTACTATCTTTTATCTTTGTTTTTCGGTTATAGTTGGGATGGAGCAAATTTCCTTTTGTTTGCTTGCTCAATTTATTATTTTATAATGCAACTGTGCTTGGTTATGTCAGAAAGTAGATTATCCTCTGGAGTTGGATGTTTATGATCTTTGTTCTGATGAGCTTAAAAAGAAATTGGAAGCTCCTAGACAGGTATCCACTTTGCTTTGACATTTGAAAGTCTGATGGTTGTTTGTTTATAATAGAGTTGTTTGCCTAGTAAAATGTGCGGGTCTATATTCTCATTCTGGACTTTGTGCTTACAGTTCCTAAGAAATGAGGAAGGTAAAAAGCTTGGTCTGAAAGTCAATGAGAAAAGCTCTGTTCCCAAGGAAAATGATGTAAAAATGTCTGATGCTGAGGTAAGGAATCAACCGAACTTAACATCACGTTGTTATGACAGTGATTCCATTCCCTGATTGCAAGGTTTGCTAGCTTGAATTGTTGGGATTTTGTGGTATTCTTCGTTTCCCAAAATCATAACTTATGTTTTAAAAATGATAACTATCAGTGCTATTAAATTAAATTAAATTAAATCTGTATACGCTTAAATATTTCGCTTTTCAAATAAAACTAGTTTCCTTTTTAAGAAACATTTTTTGCATTATGGAGTTGTGTAAAGAAAACTAAACATCTGTGCAAGAATCCATTTACTCTAGAAAATTTGTATTTGCAATTTCCTCCAGTTATTCGACTTATTGTAGAAAATGAATTTAGCAAATTCACTGGGTGAATCTCGTGATATTAACGCTATGATTGTATATACCAGATTTATGATAATTTAAGCATTAATAGGTATGTAATTGATGTTAACTTATGTTCTAAAAAGTAGATCATGTTAAAATGAAGTGTGATAAAGTATTCAATCAATTTTTAAACTTCACAAAATTTTGTACATTTATTTAGAGTTTGTGGATCCCCCCATGTCTTATGTTTTAAGTATTTTCGGTCCAACATGTAAAAGAGAGAGAGAGGGAGATGCAACCATAGGTTTCCAGTAGGGTAGTTGAAATGACGATATGCTTCATGTGTGATTTGTGATAAAAATTATACTTCAAGAATATAAAGTGCATTCTATGGAATCCCCGTTCCACAGTTCACAAATGTGCATAAATAGAATACAATAATCAGCTGTGCATTATTTCTTTCGTTAATTTAGGGATCGTCAAATGGAGAGCCATCTGTTGCTCCAATGGAGGAAGGTAAGAACCTACTACTACATTCTTCTACATTTTTTTTATTGTCAATCCTCTTATCTGGTTTTTACTCTCCATTCTCTGTCTATAGGTGAAAAAGAAACACAAATGACTGGAGTTTATGATTTGGTGGCTGTATTGACCCACAAGGGCAGGAGTGCTGATTCAGGACATTATGTTGGTTGGGTCAAGCAAGAAAATGGTTGGTTCTTGGAAACAAAGTTGTGTTTATCTTGTATATATTACTCTCTGTCACTATTAATCACTATATGTTATTGTTGATAGGGAAATGGATAGAGTTTGATGATGACAACCCGAAACCTAGACTACAAGACGACATCACTAGACTATCTGGAGGAGGTGAGTATCTACGGAATTAGTTTATTTGACAAGAATAATATAAAAGATAGATAGTCATTAACCTTAATTGAGCCTAACATGAGCATACATTATTTATTTTGCTTCCAAGGATTAGCCAAATCATTCGTTTGTTTTCATCATATGGAAAGTTAAAAGACAGCCAGTACATTTTTTCAGCTTCAGATTTTGTGTCTATTATGACATGGTTAAAAAATTGTTAAATCGTCTTTCTTTGTCTTTAGGTGATTGGCATATGGCATATATAATCATGTACAAGGCTCGTGTTGTATCTCTGTAATTGCTAAGAGAATGTTTGATGTTTTACCAGAGATTGAAGGATTATGAAAAAGAATGGTCCACGGGTCATTGCTTGTAATTTTACTCTTTGAACTTTGATGAATATTAGTTAGTCTAGTCTTATTTGTTTGTTTAATTTAGGTATTGTATTTTTTTAAGTAAGGATGTATAAGAATTTTAGTGGAAGCACACATACTATCCCGAGTATCCTCCCTTTCCTCGATTGAGCTCAAGAGATAGCTGAAGTCCAGTCTACCTATGAAGGGCATTTTTTTTATGGAAATGCTTAATGAGCAGACAAATTAACATTGCTATTTAATTTAAATGGACCAAATCCCAAGGGAAACTTATTTAATTTGAATTTGATTTGTTAATGTTTTGTCTTTTTTTGTCTTTTTTTTCTTTAAAATTATGTTTGGCACCCTATATCTCATCTCAGTCTTTGTTACTTGGCCTTCAATTTATTTATTGTAGTAATAACTTAAAGATATGGTTAATTTGTTATCACCTATTTCCATTAAGTGTCATTATGCAACTCTAATTGGATTTGAATTCCATATCTTGAAGTTATAAAGGCAAGTTATTATTGAGTTGTCACCTCATGGAAAAATGGTGTATACTAGATTCGAAACCAGAATATGCAAAAGGAATTTTGATGGAAATGCAAGACATCTTTATTTTAAGTAGTATGAATTGTTTTACATGTTCTATGAGAAGTATATATTTCATACCTTAAAGAAGATTCGGGAAAAGATAGAATGGGAAGATGTGTTTCCAGAAAAAACAAGATACGGGTTGAGAGGGGGAAGTTAGCAAAGTTAGACAAGATTGGAATGGGCATAGGAACATGTTATTGATGTACCAGATCAGCTGATGCTCCAAGTTGATGCACAAATTTCACACCTTTCGAGGAGTTTGTTTTGGACTTATTTGAAACAATGGATCGGTTAAACATTATATTAGAGAGTCTGGTATTCATTCTCATTTGTGTAGTATTCATTCTCTTTTGGCTCTTGGAATCACATCCGGCAATGGTTGGAACCCAACCCAACTCGGTGAAGGAGCAGGG
This sequence comes from Trifolium pratense, assembly GCF_020283565.1. Lineage (NCBI taxonomy): Eukaryota > Viridiplantae > Streptophyta > Magnoliopsida > Fabales > Fabaceae > Trifolium > Trifolium pratense. The sequence continues at coordinate 45,973,007 of NC_060063.1, read as the reverse complement.
GCTCCCTCGAGCCCCAATGGCCCGCCGTTCACAAAAACAACCCCTAATGCTATGTTCCCAAAGGATTTGAACACCCTGAGAGTGTGTTTGGATGAGGGATTCTAGAAATTCAATGGATTTTAAATACTAAGCAATTCAATTGATTCAATTGAATTCGCTTGATTTTCAAATTCTAGTGTTTGGATAAAGTGTTGAAATCCCATCAATTGTAAAATTCTTTGTTTGGATAATGTAATTGAATTTCCTTCATTTAATTTTATTTATTATAATAAAATCGACCCTAAACCGAAAAAATTAGCCGAAAAACCGAAAAAATCGGCCGAAAAACCTAAAATCGGCCAAAACCATAAAATCGGCCAAAAAAACCTAAAATCGACTATCAACCATTAAATCGGCCGAAAAACCGAAAAAATCGGTCAAAAACCATAAATCAGCCGATTTTAGGGTTTTTGGACGATTTTAAGTTTTTCGGTCTATTTTTTGAGTTTTTCAGTCGATTTTAGGTTTTTTTGGCCAATTTAGGGTTTAAAGTTAAATTTTAGCCGATTTTTTGGGTTTATAGTCGTTTTTTTGGATTTTGGCCGATTTTAGGTTTTCGGCTGAGTTTTTTGGCTTTAGGGTCGACTTTGGGTTTTTCGGCATATTTTTTTGTTTTTGGCCGATTTTTTTGGTTTTCGGCCAATTTTAGGGTTTTATAGTCGATTTTTTGGGATTTTGGCCAATTTTAGGTTTTCGGCCGATTTTTTGGGTTTTCGGTCGATTTTTGCTTTTTCGGACGATTTTTTGGGTTTTCAGTAGATTTTTGATTTTTCGACTGATTTTAGGGTTTATAGTTGATTTTTGGAATTTTGGCCTATTTTAGGTTTTTCTACCGATTTTTTGGGTTTTCGGCCGATTTTTTGGGTTTTCGGCCGATTTTAGGGTTATAATCGATTTTTGGAATTTTGGCCGATTTTAGGTTTTTCTGTCGATTTTTCGAGTTGCCGGCCGATTTTAGGGTTTATAGTCAATTTTTTGGATTTTGGCCGATTTTAGGTTTTCAGCCGATTTTTTAGGTTTTCAGCCGATTTTAGGATTTATAGTCGATTTTTGGAATTTTGGCCGATTTTAGGTTTTTCTGCCGATTTTTTTGGCTTTCGGCCGATTTTAGGGTTTATAGTCGATTTTTGGGCTTTTGGCCGATTTTAGGTTTTTTCTGCCGATTTTTTGGATTTTCAGCCGATTTTGCATTTATCGTCGATTTTAGGTTTTTCAGCTAATTTTTGGTTTTACGATCAATTAATAATTTTTTAAAGTTTATAGAGAAGAAAGAATTTCAAATTCTTTGGTTTTAGGTGTCATTTTGAAATTCTCTAAATTTAACTTGAACAAAATACTTCATAAATTTCCATCATTTTGAAAATTCTTCAAATTTTCATCCAAACAATGGAATTCACCTCAAATCATTTGAATACCCTCAAAACATTACTTTACCTCAAAAAATTCCTCCATTCAAACACACTCTGAGGGACTTACTCCAATCTAGCAGTGCCTTAACTTTCTTGTTAGCCTTAGATGTAACTGTCTGTCTTTTAGGTATTGAATCCTTGACCGGAAAGTATGAACGATAACATGAGTCTTTATGGACAGAGCTGACCGAACTTTCCTAAGGTACCTAATAACCTTGCTTCTGCTAGCTGCTGGCACACCACTCTTAACTATTGCCCATTTATTGTGGGATTTAGTCAAGTAAAACAGAAGGCCAAAGAAAGACAGAAGTGGAGAGGGTCTGCCTGGCAACGCCCAAGGAGGGTCCCTAAATATAAATAATTGTTTTGACGTGAAAAATGAGTAATATAGGAAAATAAATTTTGGTTGATGTTTCTAAATATAAATAACTTATTTGACGTAAAAAATGAGTAATATAGGGAAAAAACTTAAATGCAGTTTTGAATTATAATTTGAAAAAGGGCAAATTAAAATAATAAAAAAAAAGCCAAAGCCGTCCCCGTAACCTTAGCTTAGTTGACCGGGTTCGAACCAAAACACTTCGCTTTATAACCACTTGGGGAAAAAAAATTAAAACCCAAAGGCAAAACCCGGACAAAATTGCCAAAGCGTGCATGAAACCCAGAATCGTCCTCTGCTTCGCTTTCTTGACATTCCCCTAACTATCTAGCGATTTCATTTCCCTTTTCACTTTCATTCACTCGCCGATCACTATGACGACGACACCTCCGCCATTAGAAGTAATAATCACTAAAATTCCTTATTCGCATTTCAATTTCTTCATTCACCGAATCGATTTGATCATTCATCGTTTTTTCTTACAATTTTCTCTCGCGATCAGTAGGGTTTTAGTAAACCTAATCTGATTTTTTCTCTGTTTTTTTATGCAGCAACAGAATCTGGACGAGGATACTCAAATGCTGGATCCTATCTCTGATGTGCTCGTTGATCAAGGTAATTTCATTTTTCATTTTTTTTTTGAACTAATGTTAATGTAATGCTTGTTGTTGGAGAAGTTACTGTATTAGGTTAGATGTGTGTGAATTTGTGAGAGTTAGGTTTTCTGTTCAATTCATTTCATGTAACGCTTTTGTTATTTGGAGAGCTATAACTTGTTAGAATTAGGGAATAATCTGTACTATTATGGAAGGAAGTTGTTGATATCGTGATTTCGACAATTGTTTGAATTGTTGTCAAATCCTTTCATCATTTTAATATGGCGATTCTGATAATCATTCACCGAACATTGTTAACCACATAATTGAAATGAGATAATCATTTAAATTGTTGACAAATTTGTGTGTTAAAATATCATTTATTTCTCTAAACTTTTGGTGTAAAATACACATGAATTAATAGCTCATTATGAAAAGAATTTAAACGATACTTTGTTGCTTGGAAAATCATTGATTGAATTTTGTTCTTAATCTCATTTTTTGTGCTTCTTCAATCCCCCTCATCAACCATTTTGATTCATATATGATCTATGTAGCACTGTCACTTTGTATTTATAGAAGACATGTTCGTTGTAGGACACTGACATCTATGGTTAAATTTAATCACTTCTATTTTTGTAAATATTACTTGTGTCAATGTGTTAGTTTCAGTGGTATTTCCAGTGTTTGTGTTTGTGTCAATACTTTGTAGCTTGTGATTATTCTTTGTAAACATAATTATGAATAATTTAACACAGTTTCAAAGTTGTTCTTGTTGCTTTTATATCAGAAATGGAACAAGGGGAAGACCGATTCTCAAATCTACCGAAAATCATACTTCATAAAATACTATCGAGGCTACCACAGAATGATGCAACTATGACAAGTGTTTTGTCAAAGACTTGGTTAGAGATATGGTATACATTTCCCATCTTATCTTTTTCTGATACTAAAGTTACAGGGGTGGTTCGTCAACCAGTGGAAGATTTACCTGGAAAGAGTAAGGACTTCATTGAATATGTAAAGAGCACATTGTTGAGGTTTTCGGACCAAAAGTTGGTTATCAAAGAATTCAACCTCAGGGTAGACTGGTTTGAGGTCAGTTCCATGTCAATGGATGTGGATATCTGTTTGAAACTGGCAAGTGAAAATGGAGTTCAAGTTTTGGAGTTGAGTAATGGTCGCTACAAGCTTGAAAAAGATTGGGGTGACTGCTATGTTTTACCTGAGAAAGTAATTGAAAACCAAAAACTTACCAAGTTAAGTTTGGTGGGTGGAATTAGAGTTGATCGAGCATTCACGAATCATTCAATTAAATTTTTCTCGTTGAGAGAATTATATTTGTTGAATGTCCATTTTGAAGATGAACAATCAATTGAGAATCTCATTTCTTGTTGCCCGTTGATTGAAATTATAATTCTGATCTTTGATCGCGACGGCATGGAGTCTTTGAGGATGGATGGTCTACAAAAGCTCAAGACAGTTTATACTGATGGGATAAAAGAGCTTTATATTGATGAAGTTCCGAGTCTTGAGAGTCTTTACTATTGTGGACATTTGGACACACCATTTAAGTTTGATTCTATTCGGTGCCAAAATTTAAAGGAGTTATTCTTGATTTTGAATAGGACTACTATTATCACAAACAAATGGTTTCTTGAGCTGTTTCAGAAATTCCGTTTCCTTGAGAGGTTGAAGTTGTTGTGTTGCGAAACATCTGAGACAATTAATATTTCAAGTGGCCAGCTTAAGTTTTTGAGGTTATCTTTTGGCTCTAACTTGAAGGAGGCTAACATTGATGCTCCAAATCTATCATCATGTAATATTCAGTATTGTTTTGATTGCCCAAAACCTATTATATTTTTTTCAAGATTTTCTAGTAAACTAGAAGTCCAAATTGAGCTCAGCATTAATTCTTTTGATGTTTGTTACGTGAGGGAACTTCTCCAAAATATCAAACCTGAAAATATTTTGATATCACTATATATATCCATCTATTGTCCAACTCTGGTGAGTATGAATTAGGAATTTATTATTGGTTCATTCGATATATATATTTACTTGTTGAATTTATGTATATATACCTTGAATTATGTAGGTTGCACCAAATCCAACGTTTTTGGATATTTCATCGCCTCCACCAAGTATCAAACATATGAACCTACGCGGAATGTTTCCATTAACATATGAAACTTTGGCTTCAGATTTTGTAGTTTCCTTACTTTTATGTTGTGTCCCTACAAATATATCTTTGAACTTAGATGCTTGTGGCAGAGCATTCATTGAGGTATGTAATCTCCCATGTTTTCCTTAAAATTTAAAATGATTAATTGCTTCTATGTTCTAACTTGAATTTGTCAATTGTCTAAAACTACAGTTTCTTTATGAGACGCTAATGAGAAAAAAAGAAGATGATTGCTTTTGCGGTTCTAGTGATACTAAGTGTTGGTGGCATAACTTGAAGGATGTGAAAATCAATAGCTATTTCAAGATTGATAAGATTAATGATGTTGATTTTAAGACCATGTTAGAATCGTTTCCAACTTTTAGGCCTCGAGATATTAGTATTAGGCTAGAATTTTAATGTTGTTGAGATGCTTACCTTGAAGTTTGATATTAGTAACTCCATCAATGTTTTTATTTTATTTTTTCCCTAAAGAGTAAGGAATTGTTGTATGTTCTATTTTAATTGCTCCTTCATATTTTTATATTAATTTATATTTAAAAAAATTATATTTTAAATAATTTTTTCTTAAAAGATATCGGTACTCAACAAAATTTATGGTAAGTTGAGTATCGAAGAATTTAGCATTGGAATGACTTGAAAGATGTGAAAGTCATAAACTCTATTGATGAGAATGTTGACTTGAAGACTATGTTAGATTCATTGCCTACTTTTGGGAATGTTGATGATAAGAATTTTGACTTGGAGGAAAAAATTAGCTTAATATTAGAATTTTAATGTTGTTGTCTTCAACTAGAGACATGTTTACTTAGAAGTTTTGATGTTACCTCTTAAGATTGCATCTTGATCTTGTCAAACTCTTGTTCTGTTGCATAATGACACACTAAGTTGTTTTGATATACACTATGAAAATTGGTGAAGATGGTACCATAAATAATTAGTACTCTAATTTTTCTCTTTTTTTTTAATAAGCACTCTAATGTTTCACAATGACACCATTGTTTTGATATATATAATATAAAAAAAATGTTGAACAACATCATAAAGAGTTTCATTGGTTTTTTTTTTTTTTAATAATCTAAAGAGTTCATTGATTAATTTCATTTTTTTTTACAGCAAAATATATTATTAATAATAATCGGTCTCCGTATAAGACAAACAGATACCAGGAGAAACGGAACTAAAAAACAAAGGCGCACGATATATTAGTAAGTTAGTGTATGAGTTACTTGAACTAAATTTCTCTGAATCAATGTGCATTTGCTAGTTTATCTGGCGAAATATATTCCAATAAAAAGAGTAATGTGTGATTTATGTATTCTCATATCATATTACAACACATCTAATATGTGGATTAAGCAAACCTGCCCATATAGGTTACCACATATGACATATGAACAGATTTTAAAATCAAAGGTAATATATATATTGGAGAGTTATATTGACTCCAAGAGTAACTTTAAAGAGTTACTTCAAATCCCCACCCTTGATTTTGTTTAGATCTAATGGACTAAATTTAATTCTCAATAATAATGATAGACCTCATCTTCCCTAATTATTTTTCACAATATTATTATTCCATCTTTGTCAAAATTAATACTTTAGGGATTAGGTTAGTTTATGGCAAAAATCTCAATTTTGTACTAAAAAATCTCAATTTTGAAAAGAAAAAAAAAATTCAGTTTTGGCATAAACTTTTTTTTCCCCTAATTTAACTTCTTCAAAAAGAAGTTTATGACAAAACAGATTTTTTTTTTTCAAAATTGAGATTTTGTTTAAAATTGAAATTTTGCTCGAGCTTTATAAATATTCTGACTTCGCCACCGCATATTCCAACTCCTTAAGTTCTCATTCTCATTCATAACTATGTGACTATACATATAGAGCTACATAAAACTAAATCATATCTTTCAATAAAAAACTAATTAATCCTATAAATTCTAAACAAATCATAAACTGAAATATTGATCTTAAATATAAATCTAAAATATATTTAAATATAAAATCATCAAAAAACATTTAGACATTATTATTACAAAATCACGAATAATATAGTTTCTTTTACAAAAATATTAAACCTATACATTTATTTTTTTATAATAATATTAAACCTATTTTTTTATAATAATATTAAACCTAATTTTTTTATAGTAACATTAAACCTAGATTTTATTATAAAAAAAATTAAACCTAGATTTTTTTTTATAATAATCTTAAACCTAAATTAGTATTTCTTTAAGTATTACACCTGCATTATTTATTTTTTGACATAGTATTATTACACCTACATCATTATATATTATTATTATATTTTTTTAAGTCAATTGTTTTTTACACAAATATTATTATGATTATAATTAGGGTATCACGGATTGACATTGGAATAAAAAAAAGAAATGTTCCACAAAATTTTTTAACCATAAAACAAAGAAGTGACAAGGAGGCAGAAGACTTGTGAAAGGTACCATCTTCAAAGTATCCAATTTCTAAGCATTGAACTTCACGAATCACAGGTGACTGCTATCCATTTTTTTTTTTAATCTAAGTTATTTTGAAACTTATTTTGCTGTTTGAATTAATTTTGAAACTTTTTTAATGTTGAATTTTTGTTGGTGTTTTGTTTATTTTGTGATTTATATTTAGGTGAATTATAAGGTGAGGATTTTGAAGTATATATTGAATATTATTTTGATTTTTTTTTGTGAAAAAAGAGGGGCTAGGCCCGAAAAAGAAACAATTACAAGTGAATTAATCTAGGGGTCCCCATAATATCCGCTAGGAAAATATGTCTAATGTTGATAGGACACCTATCAAAAAAGACACAACCATATGTCATGTTGTTTCTAATGTTTGCTAATGCATCCGCGCATTGATTTGCTTCACGGTACGCATGCTTTACTACAACTTTCTAATCTATGTCGATAAGCCGACGAATCTTTTCTACTAAGGATCTCCCACTCGTGCTTCCACCACCCTTTGAAGTAATGGCTTTTACCACAACCATGGAATCAATATGCAACTCCACACGATGGAAATTTAATCTTTTAGCATACTTGAGTCCTTCAAGAACTCCCCACAACTCTGCTACATATGCGTTACCTTGACCAATGAATTTAGCAAAACCTCCTAACCACCCGCCATCACTGCCCCTAATGATACCACCACATCCAATATGACCTTCGTCACGACATGATCCATCCGTGTTAAGCCTCACCCATCCTGCCGGTGGTGATTCCCAACGAATGAATTTTTCCACTTTTCTCACGTTACCGAATCAATATTATTTTGATGTTGTTAAGTAGCGAATTAAAACCAAACTAACTAGTAATAAGGAACAATTTATTACGGTATATTTTGAGTTTGTTAATCTTTAGAGTTATTTTTTGTTATGTTTTGCTGAAATTTATTTTCTGTTTAAAAAAAAGTTATAAATCATATATTAATTTGCTCCTATTATATTTTATTGAGCCTATATTAATTCATTACATCTACCAACTAACATAACCATTGATTTGCTAACATTTTTTTTGTTTACAATCAGTTGGGAATCGGAACTCAGGACCTATAGCGTACTATCCAAACTCCTCATCACTAGACTAAATTTAGTGATTTTTCTAACATTTAGTCATTTACCTATTAAACATTGTTGGGGAGTCCGGGCGAGTTCGGGAGAAACAATGGGTCAATGCTCCAGGACCACAAGAGAGGAAGACGCCACATCTCCACCCAAAGCCTTAAGACATTAGGTTAATAGGTCACCTCTCTTATAATTCCAACATTCTTCCCATACATAGTCGATGTGAGACTTAATCACTCACACTTGAAACCGAACATTCTCCCCCAAGTGTGAGTTCCCCCACATACTATAGTTGATCCAAACCAGGATCCACTCCCGCTCCCCCACCAAGCCGAACCACGGCTCTGATACCACTTGTTGGGGAGTCCAGGGGAGTTCGAGAGAAACAATGGGCCAATGCTCCAGGACCACAAGAAAGGGAGACGCCACATCTCCACCAAAACCTTAAGGTTAATGAGTCACCTCTCTTATAAATCCAACATTCTTCCCATACATAATCGATATGAGACTTAATCACTCACACTTGAAACCCAACAAACATAAAATAGAAACCCTACAATACAAGAAAGCAACTCGGTAGAACGAGGGAATAATTAGTAACATGATGGAAGGAAGTTTGTTGATAATCGTTAACAATATAATTGAAATGTGATAATCATTTGAAATATTATGAAATTTGTGTGTCAAAATATCATTACTTTATACTTTTGGTGTAAAATATATCGTAAAAAGAATATAAGCGATGCTTCGTGGATTGAATTTCATTAGTGTTAGTAATTTTATGCTTAAACCGTTGATTGAATTTTGTTCTTAATCTCATTTTTCTGCTTCATCAATCCTCCTAATAAACCATTTGGAAAATGCTAAAAACTAAACAATGTCGTCAGAGCACTAATGAAACATGCGCATTTACTACATTAAAAACATAAAAAGTTATCTTTTTTAGCATTAACTTTATCTTTTAATTTTTATTTTTAGTATGCTTAACAAGTGTCCCGGTCACTGTTTAGCATGACGCTAAACCATTTTGATTCAAATATATGACCTATGTAGCACTTCTGCTTTGAATTAAAGACATGATAGTTGAAGCCTTGAAGGATACTAACACTTAAATTCAATCACTTTCATTTTTTAGCAGTTCTTGTTTCTTTTATATCAGAAAATGGAACAAGAGGAGGACCAATTATCAAATCTACCAAAAATCATTCTTCATAACATACTATCATGGCTACCAGAAGAAGATGCCGCTAGGACAAGTGTTTTGTCAAAGGCTTGGTTAGAGACATGGTATACTTTTCCTAACTTGTCTTTCCGTGATTTTCGATTCATAGGAAAGCCGACACAACCAGTGGAAGCTATTGTGGGTACGTAAGATAAAGTTATTAAAATTTAACTAGAAGAATGTTAAAGTTTTATTATGATTATGTGAATATATATTGTCTTTACATGTACTAAAGTCCTAGAGACGCTCCTTCAACCAATGGAAGATATACAAAAGAAGAGAATGGACTTCAGTGATTATGTGAAGAGCAGATTGGCGAGGTTTTCGAAACAAAAATTGGCTATCGAAGAATTTAAGCTTAGTGTAAACTGTTTTGAGCTCGGTTACATGTCAAGGGATGTTGATCTTTGGTTGAAGTTGGCTAGTGAAAGTGGTGTTGAAGTTTTGGAGTTGTGTAATCATCGCTACAACTATGGAGAATGTCGGGGTGATCAATGCTATGTCTTACCGAAGAGTGTAATTGAAGCCAAATCACTTACTAAGTTAGTGCTAACGGGGAAAATTAGAGTTGACCAAGCATTCATGAATCATTCGATTAAATTGTTTTCATTGAGAGAGTTAAATTTGTCAGACGTCCATTTGGAAGACGAAAAAGCACTTGAGCATCTCATTTCTCATTGCCCTTTGATTGAAATTATAACTTTAATGCATTTTTGTGGCAGTATCTTCAAGTCTTTGAGCATGCATGGTCTACAAAAACTCAAGACAGTTGAGATTGGTGGAATAAAAGAGGTTTATATTGATGATGCTCCAAATCTTAAGGAATTATTTTATCTTCATGAAAATTTGCATACACACCATTGAAGATTGATTTAGTTCGGTGCGAAAATTTAAAAGAGTTAGTCGTGCATTCGAATAACAGTACTACTATTATCACAAACAAATGGTTTCTTGACTTGTTTCCTAAATTCAGTTTTCTTGAGAGGTTGGAGTTACTCGATTGCACAACATCCGAGAAGATTAATATTTCAAGTGTTCGACTTAAGTTTTTGAAGTTGTTACATTGCTATAACTTGAAGGAGGCCAACATCGATGCTCCAAATTTATCATCATGTAATTTTCTTTTAAATTGCCCGGAACCACCTATCGTACGTTTTTTAAGAATTTCTAGTCAACTGGAAGTCCTTGTTGAGATCGTCATTCATAACTTTGATGGGTGTTACTTGAGGGAAGTTCTCCAAAATATCACACCTCAAAATGTTTTGACATCACTAACACTATCTCTATACATCTATGATCCAATTGTGGTGAGTATGAATATTTAACTACTTGTTTGGTTCATTCATTCATTCAATCTATCTATGTATTTACCGTCAAATAACTGATTATCACAAAAGCTTAAGCTGTTAGGATAGAGCCACATCAATGGTTTTATATTATTTCTAACATTTACTTGTTTAATTTGTATATATTTTCCCTGAATTATGTAGGATGCACCAATGTTCTTGGATATTTTAACACCTCCACCAACTATCAAACATATGAACCTATTACACATTCATGATCAGATGAGTGAAAATCTCTTTCCAGATCTTGCAGATTTCTTACTTTTATGTTGTGTCCCTGCAACTATATCTTTGAGCTTGAATACTACTTCTGGAAAATCATTCACTGAGGCATGTCATTGTCTCACACCATGTTCCTTTAATTGAAATTCTTACAACAAATATAACATATTAATTTATGAGTCTAACTTCTGAGTCTAACTTGATTTTGTTAATGGTTTAAAACTACAGTTTTTCTACCAGAGGCTGATGAGAAGAAAATACGCTGTATGCTTTTGCAGTTGTAATTATACTAAGTGTTGGTGGCATAACTTGAAGGATGTGAAACTCATAAACTCAATGAAGATCGACGAGACTATTGATTTTATGTTAACATTTTAATGTTGTTGTCTTCAACTGATAGACATGTTTACTTTGAAGTTTTGATGTTAATTACCTTTTAATTTATAGTATCCTTGATGTAGTCAAACTCTTACTCTCTTTTTTTCGTTACTATAATTTTGATACGAAATTTTGACTAGTGTTAACGATGACTAATCTCCGTTAGAGAACCTGTAGGGCACATGCAAGGTGAATTTTTCTCTTCCTACCAATTTTTTTTCATACGCATAATGACATAGTAAGTTGTTTTGATATGCACTATGAAAATTTGTCTACATGGTACCATAAATAATCAGTACTCTCATTTTGCTCTAATTACCATGCATTATTCTTAATGTTGATGGTTACTGTCTTGGTAGCTCTATTAGAGCTTATTCACTCCGCCTACCGGCAAATTTTTTTTTAATCCTTACTAATTGTTTTATAATACAACAAAGGAGCTTTAAAAAAAGAAAAAAAATAAAGGGGAAAATTAGCCAATACCGAGTTAATGAGAAAAGAAATTAGTGCTTAATTTTTTAGACATAGCATCCACTATTGATTTCCATGTCTACTATGTCCTTCTAGGATTGGCACCAACCAGTATACCCAAAAATTTAAATGGAATAACATTTGATCGACAAGATAGAAAAAAAAAGATGATTCCCACTACAAAAAAAACTTTGTTTTGGGACAGATGATTAGCGTTCCTATCAACCGCTGTCGCTAGTTCAAAACCGCCGCTAACCCCTTCCAAAACTGTCGCTAATTGTTAAATTTCTTGTAGTGTCTGCTGCTAGCTAGTAAATTGGAATCAACATTAAAACCATAAAGCTTGCTCTTATATAGGTTACCACATATGAGCTGATTTGAAAATCAAAGGTAAATTCCTGTCAAAATTATTTTTTTTCTTGTGTAGGTGTTGCGACTGCTTTATGTACACTTCTTTTTTCTCCGTGTGTTTTTTCCCTTTTATTCTGTTCTTAGGCACTGTTTGATAAGTCCAATAAGCTAGCTTATAGCTTATTGAACAACTTATAAGCTTGTTTGAAAAAAATGTGAAGTGTTTGGTAACAAGTTTCTCTAACTAGCTTATAGCGTTTTTTGAGATGCTATTTCAAGTAGCTTATAGCTTTTTCATTTTATTCCATATTTATCCTCATTAATTTTATTTATTTATTTTTAAAAATTATAATAACTATCCACTAACACTTACAAAAAAAAAAACTACCCACTAATCATGTACTTTTATGTCATTTTGTACTTACTGCTGATAAATTTGTCAAACACTTTAATTTTATTCTACTAGTTTTTCAGCTATAAGCTACCAGCCATCAGCTATAAGTTAGCTTTTCAGCTATAAGCTAACTTATCAACTAGCTTATAGCTTATTTTTACCAAACAGAGCCCAGTGGTGTTGCTTAGCATTTCTTATGCTTGCTCACCCTTTCTTATATAAGAGATTAACGAATTTGACTGACTTGTTTTTCTGGATGCTTGGTTGTGGTGGGTTTTGGTTGCTGCCGCTTGTGGTTAGTTCTCTGGATATCTGATTCTCTGATTGTTTTCAAATCTATTGAGATTTGTAGAATTTTTTGTTTGTGGTTGACCTCTACCGCCTTGGTGGCGACTAATTTTTCTTGGGTTGTGTCTGTTTCTTAGGTGCCTGGTTGTGGTTGTTTCGGCACTGCGCCCTCATGGTGGTACCTCTATCGATTTGTTGGGTTGGGTTGGTGTTTTCTCTAGTGGCCTGGAACTTGTGTGTGCCTTCCTGATTATGGGGATTAGGATGAAAGACCTCGATTTGGTATGGTTTTGTTCCTGATTATGGGATTAGGAGGAAGACCTCGTTAAGTGGGGTTTTGTTTTTGGAGTTTATTTTCGGCGGTGTCCGCATATATAAGGCGCTGATGTTATATATGTAATTCATCTTTTTTACCGGTCTTTGTTCGTCTTGTGCGAAGACTTAATTAATATTATATTTTCCGTTCAAGAAATAAATGGTGTAGAATTTGAGGTTCGAAACACTGTTTTTTCAATAATATTTATAGTAGCCACAAACTGAGTTATACGTATGAGATTATTTAGCAAAACTTTAATCGCAAAAGAGAATATATAATAAATAAAAGATTAAGTCTGTCATACCCCAAATTTTGACTTCATGGTTAGTGTTATATTATTTGCAATGCATTTCACTTTTAAATATTTAACTTAGTTCATTTGGTATTGAGAAGAGAGTTTGAGGAGTTGCGAGTGTAAGATCATGAGTTTGAATCCCACTGGTGTCCCTTTTTCATTTTATTTCATTTCATTTTTTTATTTGTTAAAAAAAAAACAAAAAAAAATCAAGAGATAAGGGTGACAACAGCTGAGTAGGCGTATTAATCCATCAGGAAAGGAAAATTCAAATTCCACTCATAAAAAACATTGAATCACATTAGTTGTAGATGAGAACAAATCAAACCAAAAAGGAAAATTCTCCCTCATTCATAAACCACCATAAGGCCTTTCCTTCTCAGATCAATGCATATCCAAAAATAAAAAAAGAAAATTGAATAGGGTCAAGGAACAAGATCAGGAAAATTATAGAAACAAATAATCATTCATCAATTGCAAAGATTCATCCCAAAATAAAAACAAGTCTAAAACCTAATTCATTTGCTTATAAATAACAAGAGTTTCACAACAAAAAGAAGGGGAACCAAACTACAAAAGATTTGAGGCAGAAATTAGAGGAGAATTAGAACAAAAATAATACTGAAAAAGAACAACACAATTGCTGCGCCCCCTCCCCTGTTTTTCACTTTCAGCTCCACCAAAATCTGAGCCGAGAGAACTAAAGAAAACGGCAGGCAAAATTGAAAGGAGAAAAGGTGAAAATAATCAGAGGAAAATTGTAGAGAAAAAGGAAGCCGAGAAAGAAGAACGGTACACAATTCTTGTCTCTTATTCCTTTGCAAAATCCAATTTGTTTTTTTATTGTCCTTATTTTGTTATTATTATTTGATGATTTCAATCTACACTTGTCATAATATCTTTGGCTTTATAGGGTGTGTATATAACATGCTATTCATATGAGTAGAGTAGGTGTTAAGTGTATAGAGAATTGTCATGGTTAAAATTGAATTGATGTATGTTCACGTTGAAAAGTAACAAAACACAACTTTTGTTGATCCTCTTATTGAATTTAAGGCTATATGTGTTTCACCGCCTTTTATTGCCCTCTGAGAACAAATTTACGAGCACCATGGTTTGTACAAATATTTCTTGTATTCTTTATATTGTTGCCATACTACTCACTACATCAACATGTATATTTTAATATTTTTGAAGCCAAGATCAAATAAAAATTAATAAGTAAAATTCGATTAAAATGGGACCGGCGGATGTACATCCACTCATCCCTCGAATGACCGAACGCTGGCCGCGCGCCTTGCCTACCGGTTGTTTATCTTCCACAAATAGGAATTAATAAGTAAAATTGGATTGAAAAGGGGACCGGCGGATGTACATCCGCTCATACCTCAGACAACCGAACGCTGACCCTGCGCCTTGCCAATCGGTTGTTTGTCTTCCACGAATAAAAATTAATAAATAAAATTGGATTCAAAGGGGACCGGCGGATGTACATCCGCTCACACCTCAAATGACCGAACGCTGGCCATGCGCCTTGCCTACCGGTTGTTTATCATCCATAACTTAAAATCAATTTCAACTCATCAAACTTCACTCTTTTCGCGGCCATGCACGCTCAATCTTTTTTTTCCTCAAACGGGTACCATCTTTCAGGCACGAGTCTTTTTTTTTAAAGCAAACTTTTTCGCCCAAGCGCTGCCAAATTTTTTTTCATAAATAAAATCAACCAACCAACAATCATTTTCTACCCAGAACTACATGGCTTTGAGTTTCCCATCGCATCAGGGAATACGTAGGAGCAGGATTCAACATCTTGTTGAGCCCATTAATAAAAAACTAATTTTTCCCCCACTTGTAAATAATTCCGATAATTAATAAAAGCAAGCAAATAAATTAAAACACTCTTTTAACCTTAAAATTAACGAGAAGGTTCCCGTTGAGTACAACGAATGTGAGGGGTGCTAATACCTTCCCCTCACATAATCGACTCCCGAACCCGGAAATGGTTGCTACGACCATTTTTCCATTCTGATGACCTATTCGCAAGTGTACGAATTGCCACGTAGTAATAAAAATGAGTTGTCGATCCACAGGGATTGCGCGACTAAACAAGTTCAAAAGTGTCTATAAACATCATGCAATAATAAAACATAAATTGGGGATTTGTTTGAGTGATTGATCGGTATGAAAAACGTGCTTTGTAATAAGTGGAAAAGCGAGGTAGAATCATCGGAATCACCTAGTCTATAGCTTAATCACATGCAATCTACCGTATCATATGAAATTACTCAAGTGTTCACAACTGGATCAACAAATTAGTGAATCGCAATCTCTTGTCAAAATCCACTCTATTCGTTGTCGATACTCCCCCGAACTCTCGGGTGTAAGCTACCTACAACGAATGATATGAAAGCGCGTTGATCGTTCGCTACACTCTATGTTTCAATCTCTCGACCGGAAACACTCGAGTGTTTAATGCAATTCAGTTCAGAAATTAAACCAATATTCTCATACGTGACTTAACTCAAAATCATTATAACACTAAGGGTAAATGATCATTTACCCCCCTGCAAAATAAGCAAATTTTCGTTTACCCCCCTGTGCATATTTTTTTTCTGTTTACACCCCTGCAAAAAATAAAGTCTCTCATTTTGCCCCCTGGTTGTATAGCAGGACATGTGACTGTGCAAATCTGCTGACGTGGCTTGTACACATGGAAAAAATCATTTATATTTTTTTTAAAAATTCCACGTCAGATTTTTTTTTTATAAAAAATAATATTTTTTTCCTACAAAATAAAAAAACCAATTTTCTTATTTTCTTTTCCCAAAATTAAAAAAAAAATTCCTACAAATAATTTTTTTTCCTACAAAATTTTAAAAATTATATTTGTTTTCCTACAAACGAATTTTAAAAAAAAAAATTCCTCCCAAAATAAAAAAAAAAATGAATTTTCTTATTTTACTCCCAAAATAAAAATTTACTCCGAAATAAAGTTTATTTCCAAATTAAATATTTTAAAGATTTATTTTCAAATCTCTTTGAATTAAAAAAAAACATAATCTTTAATTTTTAAAAACAAAACTTTATTTTTTTTGTTAATCTCTTTGAATTAAAAAAAAATAGAAGAAGAAGTTTTATTTGTGTTTTCCTCTTCTACCAAAATTATATGTGATATATTAAATTATGCAGCAAAAAAAATAAAGCAAAATTATGCTTCAATTCTTATGTGATATTAAATTGTGCAGCAACCTTAGCTTGCACTATATCTGCAGCACTAAATTATGCAGACAAAAATAAAGATTCTATTTTTTTTAATTAAAAGATATTTGAAAATAAATCGTTAAATTATTTATTTTGGGGACAAAATAAGAAAATTTAATTTTTTATTTAGGCAAAAAAAGTTATTTTTGTACGAAATCTTATTTTTTTTATTTTGTAGGAAAAAAATTATTTGTAGGAAATTTTATTTTTAATTTTGGGAAAAAAAAATTCATTTTTTTTTGTAGGAATTTTTTTAAAAAAATATATATATTATGTGACATGGAATTTAAAAAATAAATATAAATGATTTTTTCCACGTGTACAAGCCACGTCAGCAGATTTGCACAGTCACATGTCCTGCTGTACACCAGGGGGCAAAATGAGGGAATCTATTTTTTGCAGGGGGGTAAACAGAAAAAAAATCTGCATAGGGGGGTAAACGAAAATTTGCTTATTTTGCAGGGGGGTAAATGATCATTTACCCTAACACTAATGAAGGATTATAAGGCATTAAGGACAGATTTGCATTAAGTAAACACTATAAAAAAGAGTAAATTCATACAATATAGCAGATTACATTAGATCCATCTATATCCTAAGCTATCCTAGATCCTACCTCCACAAGAAGTCAAGCTCCTCATGTTGCTTCGTTCGCCTCTTCGCTTCAACTTCATGGCGTGTGAATTCATGCTGCTAAGGTGCTTGAAGCTATCTTATAAAGTTTCGGATCCAATTATGAAAGCTCCTAAAACCAGATTGTAGATGAACAGTAGCAGATTTTCCAACCCAGATCCAGAAAACTGACTTTTCTATATATACTGATTGCAACCACGTTGCGCGTCAGATCTACCATGCTGCGCGTGGTTGCTGAAATTAACACTACGCTGCGCGTGAAATCTACCACGCTGCGCGTGGTTGCTGAAATTAACACTACGCTGCACGTGAGATGGGCTACGCCCCCAGCGTAGTGCAATTTTCTCCTTCACGCCGCACGCGTAATAGAAGCAGGTTTTTTTGGTCTCTCTGGTGCAGGAATTACGCTGCGCGTGGTCCATCACGCCCCCAGCGTAGTGCAATTGTGATTTTCCTGCATATTTTCCTGCTTTCTTGTAGAACAAGCAATCTTGCTTCCGAGTTGATTTCTCTTGATTTTATTGCTTAAAAACTACTAAAATGAGTCTAATGTTCCTCAAATAGCATGAATTATGAGAGTGTGACGATACGTCATCACATTCTTTCAAGGTTTTATCGATATTTTCCTCTTTCGTTTGGAATATATAAAATTCGGTGGCGACTTTACTGTCTAAGCGAGCGACTTTCGCCCGCGCATTTTTTCAGCCGCTTCAAAGTCAAGTATTCCTTTTTTAAAAAGTTGTCTAGTAGCTAGAAATCCAACTTTTTAAAACTAAATTAGTGGTGGCGTGTTCAAGGTTTATACCCTGTTTCCTCCTTAAAAAATACGACATTCCTATCAATTTAACCATAGTTACGAGATATTCTCACTCTTCCTTAAAATGACCTTATTTATGATTGATGTAAAATATGTAATTATTTAAAATTAAAAGTAGTGTACACTCAATTAATTAGAGAATACAATTCAAAATAAAATAATAATTTTACATTAAAAAGTATAATTGACATTCATTTTAAAACAAATAATTTTTACTACTGTGACATTCATTTTAAAACAGATTAAGCAATTCTTATCCATACTTTATTGGTTTTTTCTAATTAACCCTCACATAAATTGAGGGTAGGTGCCCTATGATGATGTGGCACCAATGAAATTTATCCACATTTATTTAAGTCAAACATAATTAATTTTTTACCATAAATTATTTTGACTACTTTTATTTTCAATTAATTATATTTTATGTATTATATTCTATGAATTTATATTTTAGACCTAATTACTTTTGATTTGTTTGCTTCTTCTTCAAATTGTATTACGTCTCAAACAACTTTCTTCTTCGAGTAAAAAAAAAAAAAATTCTTCTCATCGTCAAAAAACTTTCTTCTTCTTCTTAATGCTTTCAATCTCTGCCGCAGCCTCCACCACCGTCATGTTAGCATTCTACGGCTCCTCCGCTTTTGTGTTATCCGATGTCAATCTTTACTGCAGCCTTCGCCACCGATCTACCGGATTTCTTCAAGATTCTAAAACTTGTTATTTTCAATTTCTTAGATGTTATGTTTTTTAGCGTATTTTTTCCTGTTTTTTTTTCCTTATTTTTTCCTGTTATGTCATAGAATGTGATTCCTATTCATCGTCATTTTGTTTTTGTTTTCTTTAGTTGTCCATATCAGGAAAAAATTGAAAACTAAATAGTTTAGAGAAGACAAAACGAATTAGGAGAAAATTAGGAAGACGAACTAATTCTTGAACTTGTTTAGAAGTAAAAATATAAATAGTTCATCTGAACTAAAAGAAAGGTCGGACCATTGTCGGAATACATACACACGGGAGCTCGCCCGATCACAAGTGCGGTCTACCTGAAATTTATCTGATCAAAATGAAAAGGATCGACTATTATAAGAAGACGAATTAACTCTTGAACTTGTTTAGGGTTTAGGGTTTAACTATTGATCACAAGTAAAAATATAAATAGTTCATCTGAACTAAAAGAAAGGTCGTTTTAGAAAGAAAAAAAATTAAGAAAGTGTATTTTTGCACTTAATTTCCTATTATACCTTATTTTAATTCACCAATAAGCTTAATTTGTTTTTTTCCATGCATTTTATCTTTTCAATAAATTTAATAAGTTATGTACCAATTTTTTAAAAAAACAAACATTTTTTTTTTAAAACTTAAAAAAACAAACTTTAATTTTCCAAATATATAAATCTTTTACGGTTTCGACTACTCCTAAATATTTGGAATTTACATGAGTGACTTAGATAGTTAACAATTTTTTTTTCTAAAACGACAAGTAATTTGAAACGGAGGGAGTATTTACACCGGAATAGCATAAATTATTTGATTTGATTTTTTTTTGAAGCATTATTTGATTTCATTTAATAAATGTACAAGTGGAATTGTATATTTAAATTAGAGATATTAGTTTTTTTTTTCTTTGTTGTTTTTGTTCTCTTATTATTTTTATTTAAACTAACATTGATATATATTTATTTTTTCGAGCCTATAACATTGATTTTTTTTACTAATAACATTGATATTTTAGAATCAATATATAATGTTTAAAAACAAGCATTCAATGATCAAATTAATTCTAATTATATTTACACATAGTCTAAAATATAATTAAAGAAAACTAGTAACATAAAATATAATTAATTGAAAATAAAAGTAGTCAAAATAATTTATGGTAAAAAATTAATTATGTTTGACTTAAATACACGTGGATAAATTTCATTGGTGCCACATCAGCATAGGGCAACTACCCTCAATTTATGTGAGGGTAGAGAAGTAGTCACCTATTTTATTTATATCCTCAATTGAATTATGAATTATGGTATTTCAAAATTCTACTATTCTCTAAGATTAATTGATGGTGAATTTTTTGGTACGAGAGTGTTCACCTTAATTGATATAATATGTTTTTGTAAATTAATTAATTTTACAATAAAGTTCAATAAAAAATATTTATGTCTTCGTATCTTGAAATTAAAGTGAAGTAATTTGACGGAATATTGGTATTGTTTAATCAGCAAAATATAAGTACTAGACAGAATAAAGTTTAAGGTATTAATCAAGGAATGATCGTCACTCACTCCTCATAACAGAAATTGTTTCATCAATTTCACTACTCAGGCAATTCATCTTTCTTATCTCATCTCAATTTCACTGTTAAACTCGTTTCTATGGTTTCATACTTCATGTTCTCTCTGTTTCGTGATTTTGTTCTGTGTAACCTATAACCATTTAGGTTCAATTTTTTATGTAAAATTCATATGAATCAATTTTTTGTGTAACCTATACTATTATACTTGTTGAATGTTGATTGAATTTCGTTGATGTGTCTAATTATATATGCATTGAAAATCGTTGCTTGAATTTTCGTTCTTAATCTCAAGGTTTCTTTAATCTGAGCCCCTAATCAATAAACTGTTCTGATTATTCACATGTGATTTTGGTCCAAGTGATAAATTAATTATTCTAATTCGAGAAAGAATATGTCTCCTTAGGGCTGGAAATGAGTCGAGTTGAAAGTGGATTTGGCAAACTCCACCAATGTGTGTTTAATTTGATACTTTTTTTAACAAAAAAATCAATATATAATTTCAGTGTTTTGCGAAAAACGTTGATGATGGTAGTCTTATTCTTAGTTCTTGTGACTCACTTTTGCTGTTTTACTTGTTGCTTGCAGAACAAAAATGGAGCAGGAGGAGGACCGGTTGTCGAATCTACCGAAAATCATTCTTCATAACATTCTGTCAAAGATGCCAAAAAAAGATGCTGCTAGGACAAGTGTTTTGTCCAAAGATTGGGCAGATACATGGTTTACTTTTCCTATATTGTATTTTTCTGATGATATATGCACAGGGACATTTCCCCAACCAAGGGCTGATTTTGTGAGGAAGACAAAAAACTTCATCGAACACGTGAAGAGAACATTGTTGAGGTTCCATGATAAAGGATTGGCTATCAAAGAATTTGACCTTATTGTGAACAATATTGATGTTCGTAGGATGTCAAAGGATATTGACCTTTGGTTGAAGTTAGTAAGTGAAAGTAGTCTTGAAGTACTAGACCTTCGTTTGCCTGATGGTCCTCACCAGGATGAGGAAGGTCCGGGTGAAGGCTATGTATTACCTAAGGGTGTAATTGAAGGCAAATCACTTACTAAGTTGGTGCTAATGGGGGGAATCAGAGTTGATCCAGCATTCATGAATCATTCAGTTAAGCTCTTCTCATTGAGAGTATTGTCATTGTGGGCTGTCATTTCGGGACATGAGAAGGCAATTGAGCATCTCATTTCTTGTTGTCCTTTGATTGAACATATAACTTTAAAGTGTTTTTCAGTGTTGATCCCTCGTCGTGGTATTGGCAATCATATACCTCAATCTGATACCGATGGAGTCATGAAGTCGCTGAGCATGCATGGTCTGCAAAAGCTCAAGACAGTTGATGTTCAAGGAATACAAGAGGTTTATATTGATGCCCCATGTCTTGAGAATTTTAATTATTGTGCTGGTGATTTTGACGCACCATTCAAGATTGATTTGGATAGGTGCAAAAATTTGAAAGTGTTAGACTTGTTGTCTTTGAAGAGTATTACTATCACTGACAATTGGTTTGTTGATCTGTTTCCAAAATTCCCTTTCCTTGAGAGTTTGAAATTGGACAATTGCAAAATGTCCGATAGGATTAATATTTCAAGTGTTCAACTTAAAGTGCTGGAGTTATCTAATTGTTCTAACTTGAAGGAGGTCAACATTGATGCTCCAAATCTATTATCATGTCGATTTTGCGGTCGTGTGGGTGATTCAGAACCTATCATACGTTTTCTAAGAAGTTCTAGTCAACTGGAAGTTGATTTGCAGCATACAATGCATTATTTGGATCTTGGTAACTTGTGGAAATTTCTCCAAAACATCAAACCTCAAAATGTTTTGGTTTTGGCATCACTATCTTTATTCATAGTTCAGCCAACTGTGGTGAGTTTGAATCAGCTACTTAATTCATGAATTCAATCTACATATTTATATTTACTTATTGTATCTGTGTGTACTTATTCTGGAATATGTAGGATGCCGTGACCCCAGTGGTTTTTCAAGTTCCATCTCCTCCACCTAGAATCAAACACTTGCACCTTCGCTCTGTTCCAAACAATGAAATTTTGTTTTCGTCTGTTCTAAATATCTTACTTTCTAGCTGCTGCCCTGCAACTATATCTTTGACCTGGCATCCTTATTTTTGCAGGAAATCACTCATTGAGGTATGCGATTGTCTCCCATGTTTCTTTAATTTCAAGCTGTGCTTCCTGCAGTGAATTTCTTACATATTATATTGTGATTTTACTATATGACAGAATGTATAAAAGCAAATTTGTTCGCCATGCTTTCCTTTTATGTCAAACACATTGCATTGATGCTTAAAATGTGTTAGGATCCTTTCTGAGTAAGAAAGATTTCCTGAAAACTGCAAAAATAGAATGTTTCTAACTAGAATAAAGATTGATCAACATAATTGAGAAAAAGAAGGATTCTTTGAATATCTGTCTATACTATCGATTGAATGTAATAATAGGAATGAACAAGAATATAACCTAGCACACAAGGCCGCCCCAATGGAGCACTCTCCTTTCACACTAGATAAATCTCTAGTCACAACATACTAACCACCATTCTCCTCTCCAATACAAAAGTAGCCTGCTATTTAAAGGAAAAACTTTAACTATCAAGCTTCTCTAATTAGCCTTTACTATATCCTAACAATACACCCCCCTCAAAAACAACCTTGTCATCAAGGTTGCAATCTGCTAAGTTTCTTCATGTGTAATAATTGTTGTTGACAACCAAACTCTCCTCTAGAATCCCACTGATGGAAACTGTAAGTCAACTTCAAACAGTTGAAACATGTTAGCTTCAAATGATTCAAACGAGCGGGTCATCCTCATTGTTCCAATCACGCTATATTTGAAAGGAAATCTGATGTTAATTTCTTTCACATTCAGATGGCATGGCCCGCCACTTCAGCAATCATAGCTTGAATGTACAAATTTCAAAACTACGGCAAAAACATGTACTATTTCCTCAGCCAAAAAGTTCTCTATATTATAGGTAGATAGCAATGTTGATGCCATTTTATCCACAACCAGAATAATAAACTTCTCCTTTGTGTACTCTGTCACATGTTTATCTTCAACTTGGATATTCCCGTGGCTCGCCTTCGCCAACAAGTCATCTTTCCCCTATTGTCTTAGTTACCAATGGTTTTGCACTGGAACTAATGAATCCCTCTTTTGATGTATCTTTCAATAATTTCAACGTTAAAGGTTGAGCTAAATAGGTCTCCATGACAAACACCAAAGCCCTCTTCCTATCTTTGTGATGAAAACAATAATAATCTTATAACTCACATTTATACCCATGGTCTTCAAATGTATCACTCTTATCTCCATATTCTATTAGTGAAGTACTCTTTTTCTTCACGTCTTCGACAATAACGTGAGTAGTTTCACTCCACTTTAGATAATCGATATGATATGACATTACACAATGCAAACTTGATGCTGCATAACTTTTTTGTGAAAATAATCTGACCCATTGTTATATAAAATAAAATAAAAAATTGTAATCTAATTACAACATATGCAATTCTACTTAACTTTTTGTTCATCAAATTAAACATGACATTTTGGAGGCAATATCATCCTCTACCAGTCAGATGCTGTTACGTTGCTGCCTATATTTCCTCTTATATTAAAAATAGGAAAAGCTAAAAGAACGCTCAATAGACGAGTTTCTATTTCACTTAAGTGATAACTCGAATAAACGTTTAACTTTATGCAAGAAAAATAAAGAGAAGACAGCTTCTAGTTCTTGAAGCAAAAATACAAATGCAGCAAAACTAAAAGCTTCTAGTAGGAGCTTGCATTTTGTGCTCAACCTGACTGAATATGGCTTCTTCCACCTGCATAAGTATATAACATTCAGTTCCAGTACTCTCTCAACATTTCATACTATGTATTGTTATGTTACCCTCTCTGTAAAAACATAAAAATAAAAGCAACACCAACAGGGACAAAGATGATTCCAACACCACAAAAGGCTTGCAAACAAATGCTAGTCAAAATAAAAGTGAACTTACAATTATCTCTTGTTCTTGTACCTTTTGCCTGCATAATATCATGTGTGTACATTCAACCTCTGCAACATGATACCTGCAAGAAACATTAATTAAGATATAAAGCCAAATTTCCTTCAATTAGAGATGATTAAAGCCTGGTTTGACTAATCTATTGCACTCATAAGGGGTTTTCTGGGATGAGGTAAGAAGTGGAAACAGGTGACCTAGAGCATCTCATCCAGATTTGTTAATGTATGTCGGGTAAAAGTGAGTTGTTATGTTGTGTAACAATATCATTAGGAACTGCTTGGGATTGAGCAATTTGGTGTGTAAGATATGGTTTGATTGCAGTGTTTTGGTTTGCGTTGTTAACATTGCCCAGTTTGATTGTTCAGGCAATTTTAGGATAAAAATTATGCAATTAAAATGTGTCTGTGAGGTTGGTGACCGAAAAACTTGACGCGTGTAAGTTTTTTCTATTTGTATGATCTGGTGGGGTCTAATATGATTGTATTGCCATGGTGATTGTCCTATTTAATAGAAGAAGAAAAATTGTATTGCCATGTTTTTCATTTTATGTCAGACACATGCATATATGCTTAAAAGATATTTACTTTACATCAACATATAAAATATAATTGTTCTGTGGAGCTTCTAACTCTAATTGTTGATTATCTAAAACTGCAGTTTTTCTATGATAAGCTAATGGAAAGAAAGGACGATGATTGCTTCTGCAGTTCCACTGATACTAAGTGTTGGTGGCATGGCTTGAAAGATATGAAAATCAGAAGCTCAATGAAGATTGAAGAGGAAGTTGATTTGAAGACCATGTTAGAATCATTGCCAATTCGAGAAAATATTAACTTTATGTTAGAATTTTAATGTTGTTTTCATCAAGTGATAGACATGTTTACTTTGAAGTTTGATGTTATCTCTTACTATTGCATTCTAGATAAGTACAACTCTTCTTTATTCTGTTGCACTATGAGACACAACTTTGTTTCGATATACACTGAAAAATGTTGAATGGTATAGTTAGCACTCTCATTTTGCTCTAATTCCCATAATTGACAATTACAGCATGTTCTTCTGACCTAGCAAAGGTATGAAGAATGCAAGGTACACCAATCTTCATTGATTAATTTCAAATTAAGAAGATAGTGATGATTTACTTTAACAAATTTGGCACATATAATAGTTGAATAAATGTGTATTGAAGTTTTCTCATGAAAGAGTTTAATTGTTGTGTATTGGCAGTGTAAAGTTAATTTATATACACTGTTAGTGTAAAGTTATTTTACACATGCGTCCAATAATATATATACCAACACATCATGTATTATGTTTAAAAACACATGACGTGTCACGTTCATTAAATGATCTGACAACATATCATTGGATGCATGTGTAAAAAAAAAAATCTTTGCACTAACAATACATACAAATTAAACTCAAATGCAAAAGTGGTCATTTTTATGAAAATTTTATTTATATTATTACAGATCTTATTATTCATACAAAATTATGATTTCTTTTGTGAAGATTTAGCAGGTGTAAAAATTCTTTACACCAAATGTGTACATTAATTTAGGCATACATCATTGACAAGTGAGTCAATTAAGAATAAAATCAAACAAACAACAAAGTAACTCTAAGTCAAAATGGGGTCTATAAATGGATGGAGAAAACAACTGGTGAAGGCCAAAAGCCACCTCAACCTAACTTATCTTCAAGTTAATGGTGTGTGATGTGGACACCATTTGATTAGAGGAAACAAGCTAAAACAAGCAAAACCATCCCTTCTTTCTTGCTCATTTATGACCATTTATTCTCTAATGAAAATAGCAAAGTTTGAAATTCATTAACACATTTTCCATTTTCTCCCTTTCATTCAACACATTTGAGTTGACATCTATAGAGCAATTTGATGGTATGTTACTATGTCCATCCAATTTGATTCCTAGCTAAAACACGTTTTCTTTGGTGGATAGGGATGACTTTAGACAATTTGTTTGAGTTTTCTACTCATGTTGACATTAATGTTTGAATTTATAATCAACACTCCAATGAAATCAAATCAAATACTAGAGGAATAATTCAATAATAATATTATTCTCATCGATCTTTAATATAAAAAACAAGTTATTTTTTAGGTTCATTGAGTATGTTATGTATTTATTCCATATAAATCAAATACATAAGATATTCAATGATGACTTATATCTTATATTAATGATTTGATGGAGTATTATATAGTTATTTTTATAATTGAAAAATAATAATGTCATTTTAATTTCCTCTAATTAAAATTGTTAACACAAATAAGTTAATGAGATTTCTTATAAATTAATTTTTAAAATACGTGTTCACAGTGTAATTCTTTATTTTTTTTGACAAGTAGCTTGTGGATAGAGATTTCACCCTTATCGTGGATAAGTGGGAAGACTAGGCATGACAATAAGGCGGGGACGGGTTTTATTTTTCCCAAACCCATAAAGTTCAGGTTTCCCCAAACTCGTCTTAATTCACAACGGGTTACGGGTATGAAAAGTAGAACCTCAAACTCATACTCAATGGAGTTCAGGTATCCCCAAAACCCAAACCTAGTCAAATAAGTTTTTCCCCTTCAAAATCAAGACGGGACGGGCGGGTACCCACGTGTATGGGTTATATTGTCATGTCTAGAAATGGCCGGAGTTCGAACCCCGATCCACTGCATATATAATGTAATATCTCTTCCAACTAAGTTAAGCTCACGTGACTAACTAATTACAGTGTTATTTAATTGAATGTATGTACAAACAAATTTTACGGATATTGTTGTATACAAATTAAATCATTCTTCTTTTGTCATGTCTTTGACCAATCTTTTTTCTTTGTTCAACTTGCCAATCTAAATGAGGTAGACACATATCCGAATTAATTAACCCAGATCAATTGAAACTGACTAGAAATTGGTAAGTGCATGAATATAAAATTCAATATGGTTCAATTTAAGTATAGCATTCTCTATTTAATTAAACCTTAATACAAAAATAAGGAGACATGTGAAGAATCATTTTCTATAAAATTTTCTACCCTATGTTCTTAATTACTTCTTAGCCTCGCAAGTGAGAAGCACAAACCACATACATACATCAACGAACGAGAATTGGCTTACCAGTGTCAATGGGTATTGTGTCACACAAATAGATTTACAAATTTAAATTAGGATAATATTAAAAAAAGATTTACAAATAGTTTTAACAAGATTAAGTTGGTGTGGATTATGAAACTTGTTCTTGCATATGAAACTTGGTGTGGATTTGGTCTATGGAGTACTTCTTCTATTGATCACTTCTTCTTCCCAAACCTTGGCTCAAGTAATGTTGTTGGGTTGAACTTTGTGTTTTCCGTATTGGAATTGATAGCTGGATCTCAAAATCTTTAGAAAATTGCTTTTTAACCCAGTGATATTCCTTCCGGGCCTCCCATATTGACCGTTTTACCCTTCTAATGCTTCGGTACATACAAACCGAAACAACGTCACTTTGGTACCTGTAAACCGAAGTCATGTGACATTAAGCTAACGCTGGCTTGATAAGCAGATTTATCACAGTATGACAAGATTTCGGTACTAAGTACCGAAGTAAGTGATTTTTCTAAAAAAAATAAATGTTTGGTATATATGAACCGAAAACGCTAAATTTCGGGCCATATTTACCGAAAACGCAAAGTTTCGGGCCGTATTTACCGAAAACGCCCTATATAGAGTAGGTGACAAGACCTGTCATATCATAACCTCTTTAACACTCAATCGGGATTGTTGCAATCTAAGGCGATTTTGGGACCTTTGGAAGGCATCAAATCAACGTTTCTTCACTCATAGAGGGATCCTATTCTCATTTGGAGTCATACAATAGGTAATCTTTGCTTTATTCGGTTTTTTTTTTCAATTTTAATAGTGTTGCTGTCAAAATGCATTGTAGTATGTTACTTACTGAATTGGGTTTGATAGATAAGTACCGAATTAAACATGTTTACTGATTGGGTTTGATTGTATTGGTTAATATGCATAGGTGTTGGGATGGGGGAACCTCCGGATGAATTGAAAGCAAACATTGATGTACTCGACTCTGTTAATGTTGTGGAACATGTCATTGCTCAACCTAATGTTGTGGAACCCGACGATGATGTTGTGGAACCCGGCGGTGATGAGCCTAAAGTTGACACAGCAAAATATTTTTATGAAGCACCGAAGTACAAGGAGCGAGATGAGTTGATTAAATGGTGTCGCAAGGAGGCAAAAAAAGTTGGATATAATCAACAATAGAATCTAAATATAATCCAAAACAAAAGCAATTCGTGGAAACCTAAGAAAACCAACAATATGAGAGAGATTGGTTTGAAATCTTACTTGTTGAAGTGAAAGAATCCGAAAACACAATCCAAACCCTTGTAGTCCTTTACTGATGAATGATTTGTTGTGAACGAATTTCACCTTGTTCTTGTTTTAGGCCTTCGAATTTGCGACCCTAAACCCTCAAGAATCGCCCTTCCACCCTCAACACTTGTGTTTTTCGTAACTAATGAGATGTTTTATGTTTAAAACTGTATCTCACAGTACTTCGGGTCGTAATTACCGAACCACAGCGTTTTCAACACGTATTTACCGAACCTAAACGGTTTCGGTAGTTTCGTTACGAAACGGCGTTGTTCTTCTGTTTTTTGCCAAAATATAGACATATGACACGACTTCGGTTTGTAGGAACCGAAATAAGTGGTTTCGGTTTGTATTTACCAAACGAAACTGGAGCCAACGACGAGGGTATTTTGGGATTTTAGGAGGGTTTGAGAGCATACCAAGGGGCTTAAAAAGCAATTTTCAAATCTTTAACAGTATTGGTCCGAACTCCGAACTGAGCCTAAGTCTAACTTAGTGTTGACCAATATCAAAATAATTGGTATTTATTGTCAATCATGATTTTTCAATCATTATTCTCACAATCATCAATATGTACGACGAAAATCCTTCGTGATTTTACAGATTTGGTCAAGTTCACATAACATGTTTAAAATTTTAAAAACCAAATCTAACCAAGTTAAACTGCTTTTACCTATTATTTGTCACCCTTACCGCAAATTAAATCCATACACATACTACACGAATCTTAATTCTTAACCAAAGTGTGTTATATGAACCCCACACATGTGGAGGGTCGTAAATGAAATGGTAACTTAGAGGACAACCTTGCCGTTCATCTTAAACACATCATGGGATGTGGGGACCACTTTGAGAACTAATCACTCATAATAGTATCCATTAAACAACAAGACAATTCCTGATCTTAAAACACCCAATAAATTCAACTAGAACTAGCTAGAATTTAGTTATGGGAGCACATTACTGTATAATTTGTGCATTCTTTTGGGGATCTTGGTAAATCTAATTATCTCCATCTTACACACTAATCTCACGCCTACACATAAAATAAGAGTTATTATTTATGAAAGACATGCATTTTTATATAAAAATAAAATTAAAATATTAAATTTTTTTGATTTTCACCGTCAGTATCCGACTCACTGGACCGTCTATTATATTTCGAGAATTAATTCTGGCATCAAGTATTCCAACCACCTCTTCATTTTATTCGTCTTTTACCACATACAATGTGCTCGAACACAAGATTAGACTTACTTATAGTCTGATTGAAACTATGTTGGAGACTCGAAGTTACAAACTTACAATTGTCGCATCCCAAACAAGTTTAATGCGGAGATACAAAAGCTAGAAAATGTAACTTTGAGATGGACAAAAATAAAATAAAAAACCATTTAATGGATATAAGTATGACTCTAACTAGAATGTAGCACTTTTTTTTTGTGCGAATGGAGTTAAGGATCGAATCCAAAACTTTTAGCATACTACTCAAATTCTTCGTCATAAGGTCTAAACCAAATCTAATGGCTTAAAATGTATCACGATTGCACACACACACACACACACACACATATATATATATATATATATATATATATATATATATAAACATAAACTTGAATATAAAAAAAACTAAACAAAAAATGGAAAGCAAAAGCCATAAATTTGAATCTAAAAAAAGTTAAATTTCTAAAGAATGATCAGTCAAATAACAATCACCAAGATAGAAACTTGAGTAAACAAACAAACAAGGTGTCAGTGTTCATGCCCTCCATTGACAAGGTACAAATAAGGCTTAAATTTAAAACCACTCTTGTACTTTGGATTTTCCCATATATAATCCATCCCTTTACATTAGTACATTCCCAAATACTCCTACCTAGATATAATAATCAACAAATTCTCATGCAAACTTCCAAATATCCAAGCTGCTTCAAAACATGCCAAAAACACACCACATTAACATGATCTTCCTAATCACCAAAGTAGCTTTCACCCTCCCCAAAAAAATCATCTTTTTTTTTTCATTCAATTACCACCATGGTAAACAACACCATTAACAAGCATTCATATATAATATAATAAATATATAAAAGAAAGAAAAAAAAAATCACCTAGTGGTTACTTCTTTAGTGACCCTTTGATGTATGATCCTCCATGGCATACAATGCAATCCATAAACTTGTACACATAATAAACTCTTTACAAAACCATATTATATTATTTAAGTATAATAAATATTAGAGCAAAATAATGCTTAATTAAGAAACTAAATTAAGCCAAAAAAAGGCTTAATTTTTTTTTTCTTCCCAAATCTCTTCTACTGATAACTTGAGCTAGGTGTATATATTGCAAGATCAGACCAACCATGATTACCATTCCAACAACTTGAATTACCACCATTTTGCAAACCATGAAAAATCTCTGATTCACCATCTCTACCACTCGGGTTATTATGACCCGAATTACTAACCGGGTCACAGTTCAAATTCTCCCCAAATTCACCCATTTGTACCATTTTCAAACCCGACCCATTTGAATTCAGACCCTCAAAAAGATTCCCAAATCGCTCACTTGATGCAAGAAGTGAACTAAAACTCCCTCCACCAAAAACCCTTTGGTTTTCCTCAACCGGGTTATTCTTAATCTGGGTCGGGTCAGATTCTGAAACTGAAGAAACTTGAGCTGAAGAAGATGAAGATGGTGTTGTTGTTGTTGTTGTTGAACGTTTGGAATTTGATGAACGTTTTGTGACTTTTCTTGTTCCACCACCAACAGGAATGTTCCTTAAAGAACCACCTTTGGTCCAATACCTTTTACAGTTTTTACAAAAATGACGAGGTTGTGAGAGATTATAGTTGTTGTAATAACAGAATTTTGTGTTGTTTGATTCACAACGTGGACATTTAAGTTGTTCTTGTTCTGGAAAATTTGGTTTCATGGGTTGGAATGTTGTTGGGTCTTGCATCTTTATATGACTTAAAGATAAGAACTTTAATTGTTTTTCAGTTGAAATTTCAACTTTCAAGTACTTTTTTGAAAGTTATATAAAAAAGGAAATTAGGGTTTTGAAAATTTTGATTGATTTTTCAATAAAGTTCAAAGCTTTGGAAGGATTAGAGATGTGGAAAAAAATGAGGTGAAAAAGTAAGAACAAGACAAAAAGTTGTTTTTTCTTTTGGATTTGTAACACAAAAAATAAAATTAGATGAAAATTTGAGAATCTAGAAGGAAATTTAGAGAGTTTGTTTTTGAGAAAGTGTTAAGAAGATTATGGATAAGTGGAAAATGGTGAGTGGTTGATTTTTGAGAGTTTGATCTTTTGGAACATTGAACACAAAATATGGAACATTTATGAGAGGATTGGAGAGATCTATATATTATATTTTGGAGAAGAGGAAGATGATTTTTTTTTTTCTCTTTTGTTTTTGATGTAGAAGATGAGTTAACTATCACCACAAGATGAGTCTTCAAATAGAATCACAATACTGTTTTCTTTCTCTCTCTGATTTCTTCTATTCACACCACTCATTGACTGGCATATGTGAAACAAGTTACTTTTTCTTACAAAATAAATAAATATTAGTTTAATCGGAAATTGGTCTTTAAAGACATTTTAGTTTTTACAATGGTTTCTTAAAGAAAAAAGATTCGGATTGGTCCCTTCAAGACACATTTGTTTCTCACATTGATCATTTCTGTCAATTTTTTACAAAAAAACGTTAGTTTTAGTTGACTGAATTGTAAATGTTATTAAGTGTAAGTGGTCCACCAAAAACCTTATTAATTTTAAAAATTTTAACCATTGAAATTTTTTTGTTATATTTGGAGTTAAAATTTAACGGAAAGGACAAATATGACAAATATATATGTCTTTAAGGGACCAATCCGGACTTTTTTTAAGGGACCAATCTGTCTTTTTTTCTTTTAACGGACCATTGTGAAACCTAAAATGTCTTTAAGGGACCAATAAACTAATTAAGCCATAAATATATTACCAACTCAGAATTTATATTTAGTTGCTAGCTAGTAAAAACATTAATGATGTTCATAAATTTTAATTCAACGGATAAAAATTATAAAATTGTTAATTGAATGTCATGATTGAGATTCGAGCTCCGATCATTTTGTGTATATGAATTTTCAATAGCTTATTATTTTATTTATATATAAAAAATATTAGTGAAGGTTTATTATGAATTCCAAATTTCAGCTTTTTCATTTTTTTTTAATCAAGCTTTTTCATACTTATACTTGTGATATGTGAGTTTATTCACTAATCTATTGAACCGAAATAAATACATTTTTTACAAAGTTATTATAATAAAAAAAAAATCTCCACATTTTTATTACCAAACCTCTTGCCAATTGAATTAACTTTTTTTTTTTTCAAATTTAATCGGATGAAATTAAATATCACAACTCACATATGCATGCTCCCATACTAGCATTATACATGTGTTTATAAAATAAAAATAGTATCTACTCTAAAAAAATAAACATTGATAAAATAAAGGGGGCTATAGCATGTGTCGCGAGTATATAAGGTCTCTAAATTTAGTAGTTTTTTTTTACTATATTGTTAATTTTTATTAAATTCAGGTCTAATATGAAGAATGCTTCTATAGGCAAAATAATTTAGTTACGTGATCTAACAGAATTTAATTATAATTGTTATTCTTTTTTTTATATATAATTTCTTGTGTATAAATGTAAAATATTTAGATTTTTGTGTCAACTAAATATTCCACATCAAATATATTTTTAGTGTACGTGCAAAAGTATGTAGTACTATTGAAGTTAGAGAAGTACGTATAATAATAACAAAAATATAATTTATTTTGCAATAAACAAATGATCACTTTTATTCTCAAACATCATATTTTAACACAAAGTTATTAGCTTGTGAAAATAACAGGAATGTCTCTGTCAAGTTAATAGTTTCTCCTCAATAAATCTACCAACCACAAACAACAGCAATAATAATTTAATAATCTTATCTTCGGTCAGGAAAAGTCTTATCTATTATTTTTTAAATTTTGGTTCATCATTAAATTTAATAATCTTGTACTATTATGATCCAACATCATCATACTAATACTAATAATAATAATAAGTTTTATTTTTTAGGACAATAAGTATTTTTTTCAAAATCAAATTTAAATAAGGTGAACATTGTAAATGGATTCTCTACTATAATTGTGTGTTGCAATTATAACTTTTGATCATCTAGTTTAAGTTTAAATTTTTTTTTTTGATAATCAAAATTTGTATTAATAAGGAGTACTCAAATTCTTACAATACAAAGAAAAACCCTTAGATATTAAGAATACATTCTAAGGGATTAGCACACCAATCAGAATACAAGAAAGTGCTAAATCTACCCGAACGACCTATGAACCAAAACCAAGAAATGAGTTTAATTTGATCTACTAACAAATTCAAATCTGTTATAGCTCCCCTAAAAACAATGTTGTTTCTTAACTTCCAAGCACACCACGTTGTCGCGAGCCAAATCAAATGTTAACCATGTAATTTGGTTATCAATTATTTGGTCTATTTTCTTGTAAAAAAAAAAATTTGGTATATTTGAAAATAGCATAGTATTCGAATTTTTAACCTCAAGGAAATTTCTATTGAAATGTTAGTTTACAACATCAAATTTAATATTTGGTGGTAGTTGAAAGCTAGCGAAAAAGGTTTTTGTTTTGGGTGTTTTGATTTGCAAAATAATAAGTACCGGGATAGACCAGTACATGACGGAACAAGACAGTACATGACAAAATAAAGTTGTACAGAAGAGAGATAGAGCAATAATATTTTTATATTAAGAAATAAAATGAATATTTTCGTATTTTTTATAGTTGTATGATGGACAAAAATTGTCTTGTGGTTGGACAATTTTTTTCATTCACTTGCTACATATTTTGTCCAGTTTCATAATCAATTTTTAAATCAAACAGGGTACAACAAAAATTGTTTAGCAGATCAAACAGTCACATAATCATTTTTAAATCAAATAGTTCAGTCGTCTATTTTTTTGGCAGATCAAACGCACCCTTAATTTAGGTAACTGAGATCAATTTAAAGGGTTAATTTTTTCCAACATATATCTTTCAATACGCACCGGTCGATCGGATCGAACACAAAACCATATGGTTAAGGGACTCTGTCCCGGGAGAATTACCCCCCTCCTTTCCTTTGACCAACCGGTCCTCGAACCAACCTTCTCGTTTTCTTGCTCGTTAGCGCTTTAGTTTTCGATCAATAAGTTTAGGCTTGACTAATAGAATACATAGGGTTATTCTCGCTTGTTTAGTATTGATTTGGCTTTGGCGTCCGTATCTTGCTGGCGTAGAAGCTGCCACAACTAAAAATAAATAAATGAAGGACCAAGATATTATTAGCATTAAAAAGATTACAAAGGCATTATATATCACTTGTAACACACAATGTTGGTAATACGTGAATTTTTTACTAAATTTACAAAGTAAATGTTTATTTTTAAAAAATTAAAATTTTAAATAAATTTTTACCTTAAATAATTTACCCTTAGATAAACTTGGACCGACATATGTCTAAGGTTGAGTCAGCTATAGCTGACTAAGTGGGGCATGACAAAGGCACGCTGTAGCCTCGCGTGCGAAC
Organism: Trifolium pratense; assembly: GCF_020283565.1. Lineage (NCBI taxonomy): Eukaryota > Viridiplantae > Streptophyta > Magnoliopsida > Fabales > Fabaceae > Trifolium > Trifolium pratense. Next base: position 45,937,451 of record NC_060063.1, on the reverse strand, counting down.
AAAGCAAAGAGGAAGCATCATTTGTAGCAGAGTAGTACATGTTTCTAAACAAAGATCATAGCCGTTGATTGTTATAAAAACGAATCTATAACGTTGATGCGAATGATTTGTCATTCACATTGAGTTGCGTTGAGTTACCGTCACCCAACAGATACTAGTGTCACCCGCAACACGTGGCGGAACCCGGCGAGGGAGTGTGTAAGTGTGACAGACTTATACAGTACTTCCTCCGACTTTATATATAAGCAAAAATAGTTTTTTTAGATTCATTAGAAAATAGATGTATTTAGTCTAAAATATAGACTAAATACACCAATTTTTCAATAAATTTAAAAAAATTATTTTTGTTTATATATGAGACCGGAGGAAATACTATTTTCGTGTGTGTGGTAAGTGTGATGACGTGGCTTGGTTTGGTTTGGTTTGGTTTGGTACTATGCTATTCATTCATTCATCTCTCGTGCGTGCACATTTGCCACTTACGTAGTAGGTTTCTTCTTTTTGACTCTTTCTTCTCTTGTTTTCTCCGGGGACATATATGACGTGTAGGACAATTTTCTTTCAAAATACTGTATCGACATCTTTAACATTCCCTTTCAACATTTTTTTTGTGGAGTGAATAATACAGTAGATGAATCTCATCTCATATAGTAGCATAGTAGTATGGTTGCTGGGTCGGTCATGGGAAAGGCACCATTCCACACTAAGGGGTCCTTAAAATTTTTTTTGCAAGTTTAAGCTCGTTTCATATTTGGAGGTTGTTTATTTAGTACTCCCTCTCGTTCTTAATATAAGAAAACTTTCACTTTTTAAATACATTGAAACATTGATGTATTTAGTGTTGAGAATATAGCAAGTGTGAGTTTGTGAAAATAGTCCCACATTGGATAGGAATGTGGTGACTTGAGCATTTATAAGTGGGAGAACCCACTCACCTATCACCTTAAGGTTTTGGGTGGACAAGTGGTGTGTCTCTCACAAAGGTGTGTTGCTCAAATGAAAAAGTGCCACAAAAGTGAATGCTCCTCGCTCGACCCTCCCCCGATTGTTGCGCTAACAAATGGTATCACGAGCCTTTGGTTTCAAGAAAGGGACCGGCTTACTTGTATCGAAAAGTACCCCACATGGTAATGGGTAAGTGTCCCACATGTGGGTAAAAGAGTGTTCCGTTGAAGTGAGTCAACGGCGGTACAAAGTGTATGTGGAAGAAAAAGCTTCCACTTGAGGGGGAGCATTGTGGACTCACACTTGAGGGGGAGTGTTGAGAATATAGCAAGTGTGAGTTTGTGAAAATAGTCCCACATTGGATAGGAATGTGGTGACTTGAGCATTTATAAGTGGGAGAACCCACTCACCTATCACCTTAAGGTTTTGGGTGGACAAGTGGTGTGTCTCTCACAAAGATGTGTTGCTCAAATGAAAAAGTGCCACAAAAGTGAATGCTCCTCGCTCGACCCTCCCCCGATTGTTGCGCTAACATTTAGACTATGATATAGTTTAGATACATCAATATTTCAATGTATCTAAAAAGTGAAAGTTTTCTTATATTAAGGACCCGAAGGAGTATGACAGTATATGCATAAGAAAGAATCTGAGGGCGGGGGATTGTTTTGTTTGGGATTTAAAGAGGGAAGGCCGAGGGCGGCACATAAGCTGAGTGAGTGGAGCGAAGCGGATTATTATTATCATCATTATTATTATAAACTAGCGATTAGAGAGGGTGTGTTCCGTGTCTGTGTCTATTATGCAAACTAATGTAAAAAAAAATAATTAAGACATGCATTATGTTGTGGTGAGTTTGTTAATAAAAAAAATTTGTTGCTAAAAGAAGAAAAAAAAGCCAAAGATATTGTGGTATTATGAAAAGTCTACAAAATTTTTTTTTGTATCATCTTTATATATAGGTATAGATACCATTGTAACTTGAAATTCTAATTTATTCATTCATCTAATAGAAACGTATTGTAGCAAGTTCTACGACCAGAGACATACCCATCAATTTGAAAATTCCGTTATCAAACTTCTTGTGTGTTCATTATCGTATTCATTTGTTATCATTTTCTTTTGTTACTAGTTGTTTCAACATTATTATTGTCACAAAATTCACCATAAACTCATAATTTTTTTTATTTCTTTTATGATTATACTTTAATATTTTTTACAACAAATTTGATTGAAAACAATAAAAATTTGATTTTTTTTTTAATGTTGACGGATCGCTGCAAGAACTATGGAAGTCTGCGGAGATAGAGAAAGAATAACCCCCGATGTAGAAAACAAAGACAGGATGAATTGACGAATATTTTAGATGATGAAGAAGAGAGTGAGAAAATATTTTCCGTTCAATTCTCGCCTGTTGACATTGCTAATCACCTGTCATTACTGTTGAATGATAAAGAGAGTTTAAGCTGAAAATTCACTCGGTAGACAAACAGTGTGAATAAATAGTAAAAAAAAAAAAAATTATGAAACACAAGCATTTTTAAAATTAGATGTGTCTCGGTGTTAGACAGGTGTCGGTATTCTACACCGATACAACAATGACACTTATAATCAAATTAAATTACATTGTACAATATCATTTTTTAAAATTATTATCGATATTAACATGTCGGTATTAATACTATGTCTGATATGCATGTCTATGTTTTTGATTCATAGGAGAAAAACAACACACAAGAACAAAGTCAACAAACACAGGACACGATTATAATCTGATGTAGAGGAAGAAAGTGTTTGTGAGGTGAGAGTGGCAGTGTGACTGTGTGAGGGTAGTGTCATATCCATGTCGTTTCCCCGTCAAACACGCCACTAATTCATACAACTCTACCTCTACAATCTTAGTAGCAGTACTCGAATCCTACTGCTATTGCCATGTTTCTTATATGTCGTTTAACATTTGTCAAAGAACAACTTATTGGACACAATAAGAGAATTCAAATCATCATTTATTGGACACAATAAGAGAGTCCTATACTGGAGCCCAAAACAAAATTATTAGATGAGACGATTTAAGTAGCGGAAGGGTAAAAACGGAAATGCGTAGGGCGCGTGAGTAACCAGTAAGGTGAAAAAAGTAAATCTCTTTTCAAAATTAATAAATAATGCACATGGCCCATTCTTACTCGTTCTTGCCCAACACACACACACACGCGCACACACACACGCACACACACACACATACATCTCACACCTCACATCTCACATCTCTTTTATCTTAACCAATATTGACTTAAATATACAACAATGTTAAAAAAAATTAAAAAGAATTTGACATCTATTTAAGTTCCACACAAAAGATTAGTCTTTACAATTATGCACAAATGACAAAAGACACATTTAAACACACACCACACACACACGCACACACACGCGCACACACATACATCTCACATCTCACATCTCACATCTCTTTTATCTTAACCAATATTGACTTAAATATACAACAATGTTAAAAAAATTTAAAAAGAATTTGACATCTATTTAAGTCCCACACAAAAGATTAGTCTTTACAATTATGCACAAATGACAAAAGACACATTTAAAGATTAAATTCACAATTCAACAAAACAAAAAAGAAGACTAAATTCACAAAAGAAAGACACACTTGGTGATTCTTTGCAATTACAAACATTATATCCATTTTTCCATTTGTAGTATTTACACAAACTTTATAAAAGTGAATCCTTAGAAACAAAATAAAAATAAATTGGTTAATTGAATTGTTAATTGCTTTTAAATACTAATAAAGAAACCAACAAACACATTTCAACACATCAAGAATATGAGTAAAAATAAATAAATATCAAGAACATTTCTATAGGCATAATAACAAATTACATGATAACAATAGTGAGTAAACCAACAAAATTTGATGGCAAAGGTAAATATTATAGAGAAAATCCATATTTATCCTAAAATTATTACTTCCTTTAACATTATACATAAAATTGACCATGTATAAGACAAACACTAGACATTGAAACATTGTCAAAATAATAATTCCAACACAAAAATAATCAATGAAGAAATGATGTACTGCATTGTTCCACAAGACATATCTATCTTATCTAAGGCAAAAAATAAAATAAACTACATTTTGTATCTTTAATCTTTCTTGTAGTTGAGCTACAATCACATTTATCTTCTTCATTTGTAAGCCAAACACATTATGAAGCATTAACTGCACCTTCTTTTCACAAAATGATACAGAAAAAAGGAGAGGAAAGAATATTAGGGTCAGATGGATGAAAAATGTAAAAAAAAAATGCCACTTTTTGATCCTTTGTAACTCCTGCTAAATATTTTGAGGGGCACTTTGTAGGTGTGTATGTGAGTTAATGTAGCCTCCAACTTAATGGTTGGTATTTGGTAAGAAGGGAAAAGAAGCCTTCTTCATTGTAACCTCAAAAAAAAGGTTAACCAAGCAAATATATGTAAGTCTTCCAACCATTTTTCTTCATGCATAGTACATGTATAAGCTATTTGCAGCAGCACAAGCAATTGAATTTTCACTTGGATGCCATGCTAAGTGTAGCAACTTTGTAGTAAAATCAAAAGAATTTCCATTTGCGTCAACACCGGTGTTCTCAGCTCCTGCTTAAGATTAACAAAATATTAGAAGTATTTGTTATTATACTTTCTGTTTGTATAAACTACTTAATTAAGTACTTGTGTATAAGCTATTTCTATAACAAGATAAAATAAAATTGCCTAAATTGCACTTTTGGCCCCCTAACTTTAGCCCCTTTTGCAAAAGGATGGCCCCTCACTGATTTTGACCAAGTCAACGCACATGTGGCAAGTGACTCACATGCCACGTCAGCATATCTTGCCATGCGGACAATGACACACATTAGCGTTGACTTGGTCAACGGGCCAAAATTGCAAGTTTGTGAAAGTTAGAGTGTCAAAAGTGTAACTTAGCAATAAAATCTTGTTTTCATATAAGCTGTTTTGATAAGTTGTCTTGGAGAACTTACGAAAATAAGCTGAAACAACTTAATGGACATGTGATAAGCTATTTCTACAAGCTCTTTCAAATAGTCCCATAAGTGCTTATGTCAGTAGATAATAAGTCAATCCAAACATTACCCAAGTCCCTAACAACACATTATGAATACTGAAGACTATGACAAGGTGGTTAAATAGAAAGAAAAAAAAACTAACCGCGTCTTACAACTCTCGTTAAACTGTTTCCAAGTGATCTAGAAGGCCTTGACGGTGTTGGAACTTGTCGTCTGAGGAAAAGAAAAAGATCATATAAATGCTACAATGCCAACTAAACCACAATTTGTGTAGGGAGTTTCCAGTACTAAATTACCTCATTGGATTTTTACTGGCTTCCAAAGTTGTAGCCTCTGTACTTCCCGGGGCACAGCCAAACACGCGGAATAGATTGCTGGCATCAAATGAAACAAAAACATATGCCTTATGACGAAGGTTCAAAGATTAAAAAAAACAGACAGATGAAGTTGAATCAAACCTGTAAGAACCGGTTGAAACTCGCGATCCATCACCACTCAGACAACACTCAAACTTATCAAAAATTGAATCGTTTTCGTATAAATCACATAGCTGCACATAAAAAAAGAAAAAGAAGTTATCATAACTAAATAAATCAGCAGAAACTCATGACTCCTCACTTATCTAACCAAAGAAATCTAACCTTTGGCCTTAAATACTCGTGAACACGGAAGGTAGAAACTGGGCCGGAATCCATATTAATGTCCCATAACTGACAAACAAGGAAAGAAGTAAGATAAGGCGAGACTAGAGAAGTTTAGAGCATAACAAGCAGAAGGTATCCAAATTCATAGGGAAAAAATAATGGCAATGGCGCTTTGCCTGTCCAACAACTTAAAGTCCAAGAAACAAATAGTTCCAATATGAATAAACAGTTTAATTAAGCGCTCATCATAGTAGTGTTTATGAATAAGCTATTCCTATAACAAAAGATAAAGTCAAATTGTTTTCATAAGCTATCATGGAGAACTTATGGAAATAAGTTGAAAACAGATTATGGACATGTCATATATTGTTTCAATCAACTCTCTCCCATACAATCTCACATGTGCTTATACCAACAGAGCCAATCCAAATGAAATCTTAGTTGTACATTAAATATAAATGAATAGAGAGATGTTTGTTCATTGGATTGAACAACCACCATCAATGAATTCGATCAAATACCAATTTTCAATAAATCCAAGTGTCACATGGAATTTAGTTTAATTCAATAAATTAAAAGTACCTCTCCATCCAAAATATTAAGATAATCTTGACAACAGAAACATGGATTTTGGAATAAAAAAAGCTTTCAAACCTTCAGAGTCATGTAATCACGACTGAGTATATATCTTCCCTCCTTTGCAAATTTTATATCTGAGATAGAAGCAATAATCTCTGTGAAAAATGATCTGGACCCAGGGGCCTCCTGTTCCTCAAATCTGTACAGGAAGTAATTGTCTGAGTCAGCATTCGAAAATTGTATTATTTTTCCGTAGGGATATAATCAAAGGTTGATACTCTAAGCATCGAAGATTTGTTCATATAATATCAACCATTGATTTAATTTATTGATCAACATTTAATACTTCACTTTGTAAAAATGGGTTGCTCATTTAGAGGAGACATATCATTTTACAGAGAACATAAATTGATAGAGACTTAAATCATGGATTGGGCCTTGACTTTGGCATGTTTGTTGGCCTTCAAGGCACACTGTGGAAGGATTGAATGAGGAATGGGGTGTTAATGCTTGTTTTGAGGAGTTGTTGGATTTAACCATTGTGAAAAAGATGTCATTGTATTCATCACTTGGGATCATACAATGGGATCCAAGTAAGCCCAATATTCCAATTGATAGGTATGTGTATGAATTTAAGAATGAAACAGTGATAATGATAACAGGATTATAAAGCAAACTTGCAATTGTATTTCAAAGGGTTCAAATTACAGTAGAATGAGTAATGAAAACATGTAACAAATTGGTAGAGGAACTACCAATCCCAAAAGCACATAGTGCTCCCCAAATCACTATGAAAGTGATCCACAAAAAACTAACCAAATACGTGAATGAATCTTCTCTTTCTATTAAGCACTATATATATAACCAATTCCTGATGCAACACGTGCACTCCTCATGCATTCTTTGCCACCTCATCATTCTTTCATTCCTTTCCACATTTTAGGCTTGGGCCAAAGTCAAGGCCCAATCCATGATTTAAGTCTCTATCATAAATGAAACATCAGTAAAGGATGATCTTACAGTTTGGCGTGAGAGTCACATAATGCTGACTGGCGCAAGTCAATAAGACGAATTGAGCCCTTTGAACTGCTATATGCCAGTGTATTACAATGTGTAGGATGAAATTCTGCTGATGTTATAACCTCTGCAATAACATTATCTACAGTCAAGGACTCTACCAATACTAATATATAAGAAGCAAACCAAAAAAAAAAACTACAAAGAAGAACAAAAAAGTACAATTTACGAAACCGAGTCCAAAAGACCAACTAGTTTTTTTTTCCCCATCTAACATCACAGTGAACCTGTGGTTATCAATTAGACACAAAAGGCATGCCTTGCCTCAAACAGATGTATGCCCACTTCAGTACCTAAGCTCAACGCCTTCCACACAAAATTATAACCCCTAGAAGTAATCATTTTACAGATCACATTTCTTACAAACACTGATTCAGTAGGGAATGTTTGCAGCGATAAAACTGTCATTGATCCAACCACAAAACTGATAGGCACCTAATAATCGGAAGATTGTATTTAAGGAGAGATAACAACACATGTTAAGAACGCAGTCAGAAACCTATGGAGATGAGAGGTGCTCTCAAATTCACCTTGCTTGTATTCTTCTGATTACATTGACCGGCATTACTGAATAATAATTTAGGGCATCCATTGCCCTAAATTCCTTCATTCAGTTCTTGTTCTTTCATTCATACCGGTTGAGTCTATCCGAAGTACAAACCAATCTGATTGCTTGCAAATTCTCCTAACCAAAAAATAAACCCAATGAACTTCCATTTCACCTGTTATCTACACGTGATTTATCCATAAAACCCAGATTCTGATTTGAATCCTAATCATGATGTCGCTCAACATCACAGAGATGAGACTAGAATGATTCACAAATGCAAAAGGAACACTTCTCAGATAACTTTGACTTATATGTTGTTATCACTTGTATAAAAAAATTATCATATGAAGTTATAGAAAGAGCAACAATTTCGGAAGAACTTAAAAATATAGTAGTGAAAGCTTACCAGTCAGATCCTCCATATTTGTAGGCTTTACATCGACAATATTAAAACTTTGATTGCTAATTTCCAGGTTCCAAAGATTTATTCGCAAATCATCAGCCGATATGAAAGTTTCTCCATCACTGGAAGATATAGGGAACATACCAACATTCAAATGTGATAAGATTTCAGAAAAGCGTTCATTACAACAAAAGTTAAAAGCACAAAATATTCATGCAGAAATGAACTCAAGAAATAAAAGTAGTCAACATTTTCACGAAAATATATGGTATACAATAAGATAACCAACTCACCTGTTATTTGAAATAGAATTGATGTGATAGTCATGAGCATGCGCATATACTCTACGACATCGAGCCAACAGACTGGTCTCATGGCTAACTACCTACATATTTTACAATGCACATGTAAGCACTAGCTGCACTACTAAGTATCAAACAAGTAATTGTCAAGGTTTCAAAATGAAGCGTAGAACTTTAAGTACATTTCTTTCTTATAAACAAAGATTGGAAAAGGAATTCAACTACGAAGGCTTAAGGTTGAATACAACTACCGAGGGTAATCTTAGCGAAGGTAAGCCTCCTGGTGGAAATGAGAAATCATTGTTTGGATAATTATATGATTTATCGGAAGATCCTCCATTTGCAAGATGTGGCTTAGAACTATTGGAATTACTTGAACTAGATCCATTTCCTATTGCTTTTGAAGGGTCAATATTCATGTCAGAAATTTTCTTCACCTTCTTTTCCTGAACCTGTTCAACATGTAAAGACAGTAAGAATAAGTGATCTAGCAAACAAATCAATCATATTAATTCACACGAAAACTAGTACTTAGTGTTCATTCATTTCATACCTTCCAAAATTTGATAGTTTTGTCATTTGTAGATAGAAGGAATACAGCACCATTAGCTGTTTGGCACCATTTGATTTTGTTAATTTTTTCTTCTATTTCCAAGCTCTTAAGATAATCAAACTGAAACAACGATCACATTATATATATTAAAATTTCTGAGCCGCGGATTAGTTTGAGCAGCATTAACTGGTGTCTGGTAACTAAAAATTACCTCGGGCTCGTGACTCTGGAATTCTGTTTTATAGCGAAACTCAGGATGCCGACTACTAGAATAGTCTGTACTCTCCAAATCCCTTCTTGATCCATGCTGCTGTATTGTGTAATAAATAGACGGATATTAATACTACCAAGTTTGTTGCAAGGAATCATTCAAAACTAAGTTGATATGTTAACTTAGAAATGAAAAATAAGGAGAAGCAACAAACAGACTTACATCTTTTGAATCTGTCCGTTCAAAGAGAACTACTCGACCTCCGCGATCACCGGTAGCAAGATGATTGCCAGACTTGTCAAATTCAATAGCAGAAATTATGTCCACTGTAGAAAGAAAGTTGAGTAAATAATTAAGAAACTAACACATTAACTTGGAAGAAAAAGCTAATCCAGATTGGTCAATCACTGTACTGAAAAAATCTATCAGTCTGTTAATGGTATAAACTATAAGATTCATAGGTTCTCTACTTCCTTAAACAACTTAATTGAGCAGTTATAATGTAAGAGCTTAATCAAATCAAACTGTTTTTCATATAAGCTATAAATTGTTTTCATGAGATATCTTTGAGAGCTTATGGAAATAAGCTGAAAACAGCTTATGGACATAGTATAATCGTTTTCATAAGCTCTTACAAATAGTCTACGAGTACTGCATGTTTGCTGCGAGCTAAAACGTCATTCCAAAAGCAAGGTTTCTGTGAAAAAAGAAAGAACGGTATTTCACCAAGTCCAAATCTCCACCACCATAATCTAGCAAGGTGCCGTGTCAAAAGTATCCAAAACTAGACAGAGTGACAGACGTAGAATCAAAACTTCAAGATTAAACAGGTTCAATTTCCATAGAAGAAATCGTTGCTCCCTCGCAACAAAAATTGTTTAAATCGTTTTCTTACTCTCCCAAGTCCTCGTTTTATTTTAATTCTTAATTTCTGGTCAAGACTGTGAAATTGAAGTTCTACAATATTTGCGCCTTGTGGTTTCTTCAATTATCACAAGACCTATAAATTAGACCACAAGGCGCAGAATGCTTTAAGACCATATAGACACTGAAATTTTTGAATTAGCAAGACACTAATTTCGCCAGAAACAACTACAATTTAAAAATAGTGCTACCACGCAGATGCCGAATGCGTACTCAATCCCGCTATTATAGGAAAAGCCCTTCAGTCAAATTTATTTACGACATGTTTGGATTGGATTGGCGTTTAGTTTGATGAAATCGCGGAGTGCCAAACAAAACGACAAACATGCACTTATGATCATATATATTTCTTCCATATATGACAGAAACTCATTTGATCCATGTCCATTCTCAATGCCACTCGTCGAACTAGGCGCAATTAAGATCTAACTTCAAACACTCAAACTCACATTGAAAACTTAACAGATCAATTCACCACAACAAGAACTGTTTCGAATACAAACACGAGCTAAACACGCATAAAACAATACCAAATCCAAAAATAAAATCACTTCATTAGCAACTCAGTTTCACGTTTGGATTGGATTGGCAGTGAGTTTGATGAAATTGCGGAGTGCGAAACAAAACGACAACCATGCACTTATGATCATATATATTTCTTCCATCTATGACACAAACTCATTTGATCCATGTCAATTCTCAATGCCACTCGTCGAACTAAACGCCATTAAGATCTAACTTCAAACACTCAAACTCACATCGAAAACTTAACAAATCAATTCACCACAACAAGAACTGCTTCGATTACAAACACACTCGAGCTAAACACACAAAAAACGATACCAAATCCAAATCCAAAACTAAAACCACTTCATTAACAACTCAGTTACACTTTCACACTCATATCCAATACAACCAAGTAAAAATCACCAATGCAAAAAAACATAGTTTAACACAAACACGATCCTACTCAGATCCAAAGCAAAAAGAAAATCAAACCCTAATCTAAACACAATAAAGTGGATCCAACAACATAGTACAATCCGAAAAACCACACACTATGCAACATAAGAACAAGCAATTACCTTCCTGAACTTCTTCACCAGCCGCACGTTCACCAAAAACCTGTGAGAATTTCCACTCCAACGGTTGCAATGGTTCCTCCGAAGCTACAACAACATCATCGCCACCGTTCATTTTCCAATCAACGGAACACGAAAAAAAAAATTCTCACAATCTTCAATCTTTCAACGCATCGAAGATTTCCTTTCTGGGTTTTCACAAGATCATAGTTTCATAAACACCCATCAAAAAAAGATTAAATTTTTTCTTCTTACAAACTTATTTCAAATTGGATTTCCACTTCAACCATTTCAATTTTCAACACCCCACAAAAAAAAAAACTCAATTTTTTTTCTTCTCTCTTGAAATCTCAATTTTTTTTCCTCTCTCTCTAGAAGGAGAAAAATGGGAAATTTTTTGTTTAGGATAAAAATGACGAAGCAAACGGTTCTTTGGATTTGGAGATGCTAAAAAACACAACACAAACACACAAACAAAAACACACTCTCTCCTCTGTGTCTACTTCTTCTCTCTCTCAATAATAGTTCCTGTTTGTTTTTTTCGTACGTAAATAAATATATTTAAATAATAAATAAATATGACAACGGTTTGCGACACAAGGGATAGATATTCGATGTTTAACCATTTGGTTTTGTGTTCGAATTGTAATAATTTGTAACACAAGTGATAGATATTCGATCCTCAATCTCTTTAATAGTTTGGTCTTAAGGATTGATTTTTACAGTTATACATGCATGATACTTTTTTTACTCCATAGTTTCCAAAAAAGAGGTTCGGTAATCCTAAGTTGGATCACCATATAACTAAAGTATGACCAAGATTCTTTTCCGTTAAAAATCGAATTCTAGTTCTCCGACCAATTCGTCAGATGACATTTTAGTTTATTGGAAAATGCTAAACAGTGCCCACGGAGCGGGGAGCACTATTTAAAGAAGCAAATATACTCTCTCTAGTCTCATATATATATAAGCAACTTTTCATTTTTTAAATTCATTCAATAATTGATGTATCTGGACCAAAAAATGGCGAGCTACATCAATTATTCAATGAATCTAAAAAGTAAAAAGTTGCTTATATATGAGAATAGAGAGTGTAGTAATATGACATTGGAGTTTGTGCAGTCAACTTCTTAAAATTATAAAAGTGTTATTTTCAATTTAGAATTTTTTTTATTTGGTTTCCTTAACCAGTGACCTGGAGACACCGGTTAGCATGACCTAGTTTATTTTATAGAAATAAATAAAATATAAATATAATTTCCTTGTGTGTGATAACCTCACGTGTCTGTCACATGAGGTTGTTCAATGCAGAGCATTGTAAGTATGGGTGATGAAGGTGTCATTATATGAATGGTCTGTAATGGAAAAGGAGGTGAGATTAGAGGATAATAATTGGATTGATTGAATTTTTCATTAATTAAATGATGTACTTGTTGTGATAGGAACAGAAAATGTTGAAAGCTAAAGGCTATGGTGAGATTTATTGGAAATGACATGTTTGTCCTTGCCTTTTCATCTCTTTGATATTCTTTCACAATTAATCCTCCTGAGATCTTATCATTATGACATAAAGTGGGTCCTCAGTGGGGGTAATCAAACGGTTCAGGATTGTGTGTGGGTTTTCTAAGATTGAATCAGTATTAAAAAAATTGACAGGATTATGACTTATGAGCATGGAATATGTTGAAGTCTACTCCCTCCGTCCCAAAATATAAGCAAAAGTGAGTCAATAAAAATTAATGTATCTAGACTAAAATTTACACCAAATATACCAATTTTTGTTGACTAGTTTTTGCTTATATTTTGAGACGGAGGGAGTATGTGACTATGTGTGGCATGGCTTATGGATATTGTCATGGAATTTTTTATTTAACCATGGAGTATGATTTTTTATTTAACTATGGACAATTACAAACACTAATTCTTAAAAAAGGGTCGTGTTAAGTCACTTGTTAAATATATTTAAAAAAAAAATTAAAGATAAAATTACTGTTAAAAAGATATATTTTTATATTTTTAAAGTATTTAATGTACAAATTTTAATTTTAATTTTTTTATTAATATGTTTAATTGCCTGAAAGCACTCCTTTTTTAAAACTGGATAGGACTGAAATATGTAATAAAATTCTTTATCAACATTATCTTATTCCATTATTCTTTGGTATATAATATCATAAGCTTTGTTTGGAGGTGCAATCTCTAATCAGTATTATAAAAAAATATTAGTTGAGAGATATCAAATTTTTAAATAAATCTCAACCACTTTGATTTTTTTTTTTACAGGATATATAGGTCCAAACATGTTGAACATATAAGATGAATTCTTTTCTTCCAATTATTTTTTGTGTGTAAAAGTTAGAGATTGTAAACTACTTTGATATTCAATCAGTAACTTGAGAAGTTCAATCTCATGCAAGTTGGATCAATCTATTATTATAAACTACTTTGATAAATTTATTATTCTTACGGCTTTGTGCATAGTGATACTTTAATTTATCTTTTCTATTGGATATTACCTAGCACTTGCACTCAACTTAAGCTCATCCTAAAACATTTGCATCCATAGGGATGTTAATGGAGCAAAAAATGTGCAGAGGATGCTTCCCCACTCCATGCCCCGCTCCCATATTTGTTCCTCGTTCCCGTCTTTGACCCCCCCTACCCCTGTCACGTGAGAATATTCTTCTTCATCCTCATCTCCACGGTACCTACGGATAAAGCTGTTAAAAAGGGTCGGGCTATCGGGCCGGCCCATTAGCCCTATCCTTTTACATGGGCCGGACTTCATAAAAAGGGGTCGGGCCTTATCGGGCCGGACCTTATCGGGTCAGGCTTTTTCATGGGCCGGCATGGGCCGACCCACAGGCTTTTGGGCCGGCCCCTTAAAGAATTTAAAAAATTATTTTAAAAAAAATTATAATCTTTTTATTGTTATATTTTGGTCCTATTTTTATGCATAAATTCATATATAATTTTTTTATTATTTTTGTTGTTTTATTGTTATTATTTGTGTTTTGTTCCTATCTATAATTTGTTTTATTCCTATTTTTAAGCAAATCATCTTTTTATATTTTTTTAATTTTTTTTTGTGCAATTACAACGAAGGTTATAAAACTTGGAATATGGTTATTTTAAGCCTATCATCTTTTTATTGTATTTATTTTATATTCTTTTCTATATTTTTGTTTTTACTTAAATTACAATGGATGAATGAAAGATATAAAATTTGGAATTTTTTTTTGTAGTAATAATAATAATATGACAAAAAACTTATTGGATTAGAATGAGATTATTTGTTAGAGATTTGTTTGTTTGTTTGTTTGATGAGGATAAAGAGGAAGATATTGTTGTTTGGGTGGGAGATTATGTGAGAAAATATAGGGATACAAATTACCTTCTTGAAGATTTAGTTGAAAAATATAACATAAATTTAGTAGAATATATTTTTTTTCAAAAAAAAATACTATGAAAATTAATGGGCCGGCCCACCGGGCCATGTAGGCTTTTGCTTATCCGACCGGGTAAGCTGTCCGGGCCATGAAGTTAACGGGCCAGGCTGAGCCGGCCCATTTATTTGACCGGGCCCCTGCAGGCCGGGCCAGGCCGGACTGGGCCGGCCACTTTGACAGCTCTACCTACGGATATTCACAAAAATCGAAAATTAACAAACATTTCTATATTTGTTATCAAAAGTATGACACTAAAAATAAAAACACATTTTGCATCAATAATAAAGAAAATAAGAGGAGTAAATAGTGTATACAATGTGTAAGTACTTTGTGCATTGCGTGAAAATAACATTTTTTTTATCAAAAAATAATATTATTTGAGAAGCATGAAAAATAAGTACTTGGTGCATAAAAACAAATTATTAGAATCATCAATAACTCACATCCAATTGAACAATATAGCGAATTAATCATTATGCAAGCAACCACATTGACATAAAATTAGTCTCCATGTGTAATATGTCACAAAGCATTCTCCAAGCAAAAAAGAGAGACCTTCAATGGAACTAGCTTATTTCAAATAAAATCACTATAAGGTCCGTTTGGTGCGCAGGATAGGATAGAGACAAGATAGGATAAGAAGTTGGATAAGGATATGATAGTGATAGGATAAATATTTATCCTATCATGTGTTTGATACACACATGATAAGAAAGATGATAGCATTACTTTATCATATCTTGTGTTTGGTGCACACATGATATTGACATGATAAGACATATTATTAATTTTTTTTTTGTTAGACATATTACTCCCTCCGGTCCTTATTATAAGAAAAAATTTGCTTTCTAGATTCATGGAATGTTTGATGTATTTAGACCATTTTATTAACTAGATACATCAAACATTTTATGAATCTAAAAAGCAAATTTTTTCTTATAATAAGGACCGGAGGGAGTATTATACTTAAATGACAAACTTATATTTGTGAAATTAAATATAAGTTCTCGTATTATTACACCGGAGTAATATTTGAGTAATATAATAGTACCGTTCAATAACGCTTTAACGAATATAACGCTTTAACGAATATAAATCAAATACAAATTTTACAAAATTTACCGTTTAATTGAAAAATTATATCATATTGATCATCCATATTAAATTTTACAAAAATCTAAAATCGTTTGATATGTTATCGAGACAAATTAAAATTAACGATTTATGCGTTTTTATTAAATGTCGTTATTTTACAAAAATCAAAATTTTGTAAAATTTATATTCGTTAAATCGTTATTAAGTAGTGTAACATTATTCAAATGTTATACCGATATAATTTAACATTTCACCATATATATATATATATATATATATATATATATATATATATATATATATATATTTAAATAACAAATAAATATTATAAGAAAAATGACAAATATCAAAAAGAATACTGCTGATTAAAAAAATATATGCAAGCAATGCAAGATTGCAAGACATTGGATAAATATGGTGAAATGAATAATAAAAAAATATATCCAAGTGGCGAGTTGCATAAACAAATCCTATCATGTTGCTATCCTAGCTTAAAATAAGGATTAGAATAACAAAGAGTCAATAGGATAAGATTAACAATAGGTTAAATTTATCCTTTCCTATTAGTGCACCAAACAAAAGATTTAAACAGGATAGGTTAATTTTATACTATCCTATCTTCCTATCCAGCACACCAAACGGGCCCTAAATTGATAACTCAGTGACATCATATGTGTCAAAATATGATAAGTCCCTCTAACAGAGTAATCTTCTTCCGGATTAACCAACCACATCCACGAGTCCGTAACATTTACCTGTAAAATAGAGTTATCCAAAACTGAGCATTGCTAATCTTACAAAACATATATATTCACAAGAACGAGCGGGTCTAACATGCACAAGTGGATAAAGTCCGACATGGTGCACAAGTTAGCAATTATACTATAACGAACACGAATTTTATAAAATTTACCGTTGGATTAAAAGTTTATATCGTATTGATCATCCATAAAAAATTTGAAAAAAAATTAAAAAATCATTTTATATGTTATTGAGACCCGTCAAGATTAACGGTTTATGGTTTTTTATTGACTACCGTTAATATTGATGGGTCTAAATGACATATCAAATGATTTTCAATTTTTTTAAAATTTTTATGGATGATCTATACGATATAAACTTTCAATTTAACGGTGGATTTTGTAAAATTCATATTCCTTATAGTATAATTGCCAACTTGTGCACCGTGGAGGATTTTCTCCACTTGTGCATGTTAGACAAAGCCTAAAGTAACATTTTAGTTACATGTATTACTCCCTCCGTCCCAAAATATAAGAACTCTTTGACTACTGCATGTATGTCAATACATACTTTTGATTACGAATATCTTTAATTTTCTATTAGTAAAAATTATAGAAATTTGATATTTTAAAAATATACATCGAAACAAATCAAACAATATCTTATATGATAATATTTACATTTATATACTTTTAGAAAAATATGGTTAAAACAAGACATATGAATAGTGCATTTAGTCAAAGAATGTCTTATAAAATGGGACAGAGGAAGTATAAAAGAGGGACACATACAACAAACACACGACTTGATATCCACCATTCATTTGCACCAACACATGCCTATAATTTCTAAAACACATAGTTATACTGTTATAGTTATTCTGGGTTTTAGGCTTTGTCTAACTTGCACAAGTGGAGAAAATCCACCGACATTAATGTATCTAAATTATAGGCTTAATTGTACATTTAACCCCTTATCTTTATTTTAGGTTTCAAGTTGGTCCCTTATGTTTTAAATGTTTCAAATTGGCCTCTTATCTTTTCTTCCATTTACTAATTAAGTTAGTCCATTCCATCAATTTTTTGACTAACGCTGTTAGATTTCGAGACGTGGCAAACGGAAAACACACGTGGACAACCACATGGGATGACTTACCTAGTCATGTGCCACATCAATTTCTTTTAAGGGGAAATAGTCATTTTAGTCCCTCAATGTGTAACTCGCTGTCATTCTAGTCCCTGACTGAAGAAAAAATACAAAATAGTCCTCGACTCTGCAATCTGTTAATCATTTTAGTCCCTACCGTTAAAATTTGCCGTTAACTTTACAAAAAAATGACATGGCATTTTTGGAGACATATGGCATGCTGAGTAGACATTAGCTGACCAAATGGCCCGATGACATGGCCATGACCAAATTGACAATCCTTTTTTTCTTTTTCATTTCTTCATCTTCTTCTTCTTCTTCTTCATCTTCTTCTCATTCTTCATCTTTTTCCATTTTACCAAATCTTTCCTTCTATCTCTCTTCCTCCACCAACCACTCTTTCCATCTCTTCCTCCAAAACAACTACCATCTTCATCACCACAAATCCAACCAAAACTACAACAACAACAACATGTTTCTCTTGGGAGAGACTTGCAGTGATCTTGGATTGAAATGACCTACAATTTGCATTTACATTATGTATGTTGTTCTCGGATCTATATAAAAATACATTCCTTCTTCTCAAATTTATATTGCTTTTATTAGTTTTGAAAGGCCAAGTGTTTTGTATTGTTTGCGATAGAAAAATTGATATGAAACTCAAATATGACATGTTAGTTAGGTAGCAAAGGCATGGATATTGCTGCTGCTATTGATTTCAGTTTTGTCACTCCCTCTACTAGGCCCCCGCTTATATTCTTCTTCCTCTATAAACTTCTCCAAACCTCTTATGTCTCATACCATCGTCATCTCATTATGTCACCTGTCACCATTAATTAATGGCGAACAACAACAAAATTCTTCCATCATTGTTCAACCATTCGATGATGATGATGATTATCACATTATTGATCAATAGTATTGTCGTTTTGGTCCCTAGAAAAAGATGAAGAATGAGAGAAGAAATTGAAAAGAAAAAAAAAGTATTGTCATTTTGGTCCCTCACCACGTCATTAGGCTACTTGTTCAACTAATGCCTACTCAGGGTGCCACGTGTTTCCAAAAAATGTCACGTCAATTTTTTTAAAAAAGTTAATGGCCAATTTTGACAAAAGGGACTAAAATGACTAACGAATTGCAGAGTCGGAGACTATTTTGTATTTATTCTTCAGTCAGGGGCCAAAATAACATCGAGTTGCACATTGAGGGACTAAAATAAAAAATAAAAATAAAAGCTAAAAATAAAGAGGGGGCGCGTGGAGAAGGTTTGGGGGTGCGCTGAGCAGGACACCTCAGCTCTTCTTCTTCCTCCCGCTGCAAAAAAAACTGGTTTGGTCGAAGGTGATTCCGGCGCGGTGGCAACACCACCAGAGTCACTTTCGAACCTCAAAATTTACAAATGAATATGTGATTTCACTCAAAATTTTGCACTGATTATGAATTCGAACTTAAATTTTTTAGTGGAAGCTTAGATTTTAAATTTCGAATAAAAAGTTTCAAGAACATAAATAATAGCAAAACACGATTCAACCACAAGCAAAATTAATCAGTGAAAAAACTTCAAAACATCAAGACTCTAGAAAGCATTCGGAGAATCCAAGTTTAATTTTTAATGAGAATAAATTTTGATCAAAATCAACGTATTTCTTGAAATCTTATTATTCCCTTGAACACCAAATGGTATACGGAAAAAGCTCTAGAAAGCATTCCTATCGCATGAATGAGATCCACGATGCAAAAACTTTATCATACCTAATCCTCTATCTGTCTAACACCAAAAACATATAATGGGAAACAAAAGGATAAATTTATGCAATTATTTGATATTTCTTATGTTATCTCTTGTCTGGTCAGTGTGGTCACATGCCTCTTTTAGGATTGAAAGTTAAAACGAAATACATTTTTTTCTTATAAAAAATAAATAAACGTATATATGAATGTAGTTGCGTATAGTATTTGCTAAAATCTAATCTTTCATCCCCTGAAATAAAAAGGTATCTCAATTATGGCAAATTTTTTACTAGTGGGTTCTTAATTCTGTCTTAACCAAATTTTGGAGCCATTTGAAAAAAAAAAACTCTTATTGAAATTTGAACATGTATCTCAATTGATGAATAGTTATAATTACATTAGTTACGGTTACGTTTGAGCAAGTATTTTGTGAAAAGTTATTTTATCCATATAATTTTGATGAAGCTAACATATTATCCAAACTTTTTATCATTAGACCAAATCTAATGATTTGTCGGCACTTATTTTAACCCAAAATCATGAAGACTTGCCGCAAAATCCAAAAAATATGTGTGCGGGCTGTCGATTGAGTTGTGGGAGATCGAGAATTAAAAAGTAGAATGATAAAAATGTTAGTATTTTGATTCCCTCAGTTAAAACTAACACTTTAACATTTTTTATTTCAAAATGAAAAATCATAAAGTGAGAAAATTTGACATGCCCCCATTTGGATATTGTTTGTAAATTGTAACAATGAAGGGGTGCAGATAGAAGAAATATCAACTTTTCTTTCTATCATTTCTATGGTAGGTTTTACTGGTTTTGGATGCATGAGGTATTAAGATAAGCAATTAATTCCTATGTATTGACGATGTAAAATTTTGTTACACATGTATCTGATCATAATATGTTAAATAGATATTTGTTGAGATAATTTACAGGAGCTAATATAAAAAAGTGGTATCATAAAATATAATTTAAATATTGTTGGTTATCGTCACAAATTAACACGAGTCTTTTGAGTATATTTTGTGTTCACTCACACATTAATTAATCAAAACTTCTTAGAAGGCCACTTATTCTATTGTGGATATTTCTATATGTGTTGTTGTTAATATAGGTAGCACAAATCAATTTTTTAATATAGGTATAGAAGTATAGCACATATGCGTCGGTGTCTGAATCCACCGCAGTTGATGTTGGTGGATTTAGGTATTTATGTTTTAATTTATTTTCTTACTTTGTGATATGTCTATATGTGTTGGTTTTTGGAACTGTGGTCACCTTGCGCTCGAGTGCATTATTAATAAAATTTATTAGCCACTTTTAAAAAAATTATATTGAATATGTCATTTTCTTAAATTATTATCGCTGTTGACGGAAAACGCTATATTAGATAAGGCGCCTCAAATTTTTGAAAAATCACACATAGAGGAATTGTGGAAAGACCTGTAGATGTGATGTGCCCCTTTTGGGGAGATACTCCTCAAAGTCCAGTTCGAATAAGCTAACTCTTCCTTTTGAGCCGGTGTTCGTGATTCATAGTTTGATATGTGAATTTGAACCATTCATATGTCATCTTTCGTCTAAAAGCCGCTAGAAACCACCTAATGTTCCAAAGTTATATGCACCAATGTAATGCAATGATCTCGTCACTCTCAAATATGTGGCACTTCCTTTTTCTAATATCTTTTTATGAATCTTTTTATGATTAGGGTTAATCCATGGCTTCAATAAGAACCCTTGGAAACACGTATAGATTTCCAAAGAAGTGGAAGATACGTGGTTCTTAGTTTGATTTCAACAACCACCAAGATTAAAAGTGAAAAGTAAGCAATAATACTAGTAGTTGATAATAATGCTCGTGAACATATATCGTATAAATCAGTTTGCCATTAACATATATTGTCATGTTAGGTGCCATCTGTAATTTCCAATATTTGTTTGTGACAATCAATATATAAGATGATGAAGATTTTTTTTGTTAAATGAGCCAATCCTCTGCGTCGAATTGTAGAGACTGATCTATTAAGAAGTTGACATTTTTCAACAAATGTTTCTTCGAATATGCACCAGATGGAGATTGAATCCAAAACGAAATGATTAAATGTCCAAATATCTACTACTTATGTCACACTATGTTGTTTATAAGATGAAGACTAATTTGCAGTTTACACAAAGGGAGCTTCTACGGTACATCTATCAAATTTCAATGTATCCATACATTAAATCAAATAAAGGCAATTGCATGATTTGGGTTGGTGTGTCATCATGCATATATAATATTATAATGTGTTGGACACCACGTATATATTCATAACCAGCTAAAAAACAGACACTTTGCATTACGTTTAATCCAAAACTCCTAACAAAATTATTTTGGGGATACGACGGTGTATTCATTTAGCAAATGACGACTGGATATGGATTCATCGTCATGTCCCAAACGATATAGACTAACTTTATTATTAATATTAAAGCCAAATGTATTCGGCAAGGCAAATTTTATGGTACATAGGTACAATTTCAATGTATCGGTACATTAAATCATTAAATTATTAGGTAAATGAATATTTTTTTAAAAGAAATTATTTTTCTATCATTTAAAATATTATAATAACTAAATTATATTTATCAAAATTGTAAAAAAACAAAATTATATATTTTTTTGAATTTTTTATCACTCATAATAGCCATTATTGAATTTTTTAATGAAAAAATGTAAAAAAATTAATATAATACCTATAAAATATTGAACTTGTGTTTTTCTTATGGAATTATCATCTCTAAAATACAATAATCGACAAATAATTTTTCAATTTATAAAATAATCGTTAATTTATTAATTAATCAATCTAATGTACCGATACATTGAAAATTTTCATATGTACTATAGAAGCTCCCATTCGGCAATGGCATTCATAGTATCCTGTTTTAGAATTTTTTTTTCCTATATTTTGTTATATTTATGAAATTTTAGATTTTTTATGTGATGTATTTTTTATTTTTTCAAAAAAAATAATCATAATTATTTGATTTGCACTCAAATATTTACATGTATTATAACGTGTTATAGTAATATTTTAAAGATACTTTGGTTTCCCACGTTTATTAAAAAGAGAGAAAATTATCTATAAAGTTTATTTAAATTTGGAATTCCTTTTCTTCTTCAACAATGAACCTAATTAATTTGTTCCTTCTTTCTATTGATTCATTTTGCAACTACTAAGAGTTGTACAGCTTCTCCCCTTTGTTTGTATTTCATTCTCTTGATTTTGGTTTAGAGGTTTACTTTTTGGCGCAATCTCAATCATACATCCAACTCCTCTGATATTTCAAATTTACTCATCTTACTTTAGAATGTGAGTGTGTAAATAGTAAAAAATGGGGAAAAAAGTTCGCACTCTAGGATGCAAGTTTTATAAAATTCAATTTTTTTGTTCTCTTCATCTCTAATCTCCCACAAAATAATGTTGATTGAAACATAGTTTGCAAGTTAAAGTGCGAACCCTTCATTCACTCTCAAGAAAATATTTCGAATGCAACACTGTATTAGTGAGTGTTTAAAAAATAAAAATAATAATTTCAATTTATAGAATTATACGGTGTGTGTATGTGATTGATCGATACTGCCATAATCGCTCCAATGGCTAATTAAAATATTTTATTGGACGGTGGCCAAGTTTTTATAAGGTTCAATAGTTAAAGTGTAAACTGATTGTACTCTAAATAGCTAATTGTGTTTCAGTTCGTACTCTAAGTAGCGACCTGTGCTTCACTTCGCACTTTAAGTATCGAGTCATAATATTTTCTAGTCAAACCCAATGTTTGCACCACCTGAGTGAAAAAATTATATATTTTTTTTGTTTTCACCATTAGTATCCGATTTACTGGACCGTCTAATCTGATTCATGGATCAGTTTTAGCATCAAGTGGTTTCAGAATCCTCCGAATGAGGATCGAACATTGATCATCCCTACCAAATTCAACGCAAGTCACCAATAAACCAACTTTTAATTAGTTGTGTGAATATATATTGAATTCCCGAAAATGTTTTTGAAAGCATATTTTTATATTTTGAAAATAGTTTATTAGTTTACTGTAATTTTTTTTTTTTTGACAATAACAAAATGATATTCATTCATTCAAATTGATAGATTACATCAAATACAACCACATAATCAACATCGCTAAAAACGTAAAGGATGAATCTGTGAACAAAACTCACAGCATCCGAGTTAATAGCATACAACGGCAAAATGCCTACAACAAATAATATGATAAAGTTAAAGTCACCGAAGTATCCATGCCTCCGGATCTGCAGCGTTGAAGCCCAAATCATTGGTTGAATCTGTAATTGACTGAAGCCGATCTTCTCAATAGAAATCAAATGAACACCGCACACGGGACAACAAAAACGTCGCACAAGACGACGAAAAACACAACGCCACACTCAGACGGCGAAATCACAAAAAAGAAAAATTTGATCAATGTGAAGATCACTTATTTAAATAAAGAAGAAAAAGAAAAACAATTATGAGGGGTGATTTTGGGTCAAAAATTGACCCTAAAACCACCCCTCCTTGATAGATCAAGAAGAAGAAAAAACTAGGTTAAGCAATATTGTTATAACCATACAATTGTACATGGCACATTAGTTTACTGTAATTGAGAAACAAATTAAGTGCATGATTTTATTATTATTATTATACCATAAAAGTAGAACCGGACTATACCGAGAATATTCTGGTGGCTGTATCTATTCCATATTTCCATTCCTTTCCGGTGCCGAATGGAATATGCATCCTATCCTATCCTCCTCTCGAATATTCCTCTTTATTCAATCTCTTATCTCATGCCTTATTATACCAACAAATGGATATAAATAAATCTTTAGGATAAATCTTTTTTGTGTAAAAAAAAAATTAGAAAATATATTTTATTGAGAATTTGAGTTCGATTTTTAAGAAGAATGATTTTTTTAATTTAATTTTATTTATCTTTTGGTCAAATGACATCTATATTAACAGAGTTTTTTTCTCCTAAAAATTGAAGGGTTAGTGAAAAAAAAAACTTATGCCTTAAACTCTAATATTTAGAAACAATGACCTAATAAATTAGAATTCGATAAAATTAAATAACATGTATCTAAATTTTTTTTCATTCAAGGTTGAACTCGAATTCTATCCTTAAACGAAGTTAACTAACTAATCTTCTACCCAACCAAATCCAACGGCTGAGATATAATCTTAAGTACCACAATAAGGACTAATGGTTTTGGTAAATATTTTTGTGTCAAAAATATAAAACAAATTTTGATAAGAGTTTAATTGTTGTGCACTGTCGGTGTAAATATTTTTTACACATACATCCAATGACGTGTTGCCACATCATGTATTTTTAATTATCATACATGATGTGTCGGTATATTATTGAACGCATGTGCAAAATAACTTTACACTGACGGTGCATATAAATTAAATTCTTTTGATAAATATAATCTTCTAGGTTTTTTAAAACCAACAAAAATTGTACTAGTCAAAACTAAAAACCGGTAACTTCTCCAATCCAACAACTTATAAATCTTTTTAGCCTCCACTTTTAAGAGGATGCTATGTAATATTCCTTTTTCTAATCAAAGATTCCTTCTTCTTTTTTTGGTGTTGTCTTTTTCATTCTTCACTATAAATACCTATTTTCTCCCTGTCATCAAATTCAAACCAAGAACCAATTTTGAGATCACTTTTAAACACCCATTTAGCTACTAATTCTTCTTAACCAGTTTTTTTCTTCTGGGTCATTGAAATTTCTAACATTCTCTTTCTCAAAGAAAAAATGTCTAATATTGTGGTTGTTTTCGACTTTGACAAAACTATCATTGATTGTGATAGTGATAATTGGGTCATTGATGAATTAGGTTTCACTGATTTGTTTAATCAGCTTCTTCCAACCATGCCTTGGAATTCTCTCATGGTATGATTCTTATTGCTTCACATGATGCTCTGTTTTTCATATGCTCTGTTTTCAAATGCTCTGTTTTTTAATTATTAATTTTTTTGGGGTCATGCTAAACGGTGTCCGGGACATTTGCTAAGCATACTAAAAAGAGGAAATAAAACATAAAATTAATAGTGAAAAGACAACTTTTTATATTTTGAGTTATTGAATTCACGTATTTCGAAATATAATTTCTATTTTAATATCCTTAACTAGTGACTCGAGCACCATTTAGCATTTTCTTTTCTTTTTTTTATAATTTTTTTCTAACTTATTAATAAGCATATAATTTTGTTTTGGATTTGGAACTATAGGACAAGATGATGATGGAGCTTCATTCAAATGGAACAACCATTGAAGAAATTGAAAAGGTTCTTCATAGGATTCCAATTCATCACAGAATAGTACCTGCAATTAAATCAGCTCATGCTTTAGGGTGTGATTTGAGGATTGTGAGTGATGCCAATGTGTTTTTCATTGAAACAATTTTGAAGCATTTAGGAATAAGAGAATGCTTCTCAGAGATTAACACTAATCCTGGTTATGTTAATCAAGAAGGAAGATTAAGAATTTTGCCTTATCATGATTTCAATAAGGCTTCACATGGTTGTCCTCTCTGTCCTCCCAATATGTGCAAGGTATAGTTCATGAATCTAATTAAATATTTTTTTAACAAATTTATGAATTCAATTACAACCTTTTTTTAGTTAAAAAATCAATTTAAATATTCACAATTAGTTCAAAGATCTATAATTTAATTAATCCTATTTTTATTTTAATAATTAAGATAGGTGCTTCCATGACTTAATCTATTTGCAAGTAATGATCTTGATCCTATAAGGCTGGAATGTTGTCATCTCTTATTTGTGGCCACTAGCTTGAGTGCAAATATAAAATAAAGCATATTTTTTGTTTGGATTTAGTCCAAGTAAATTGAAAAACAATTATTTTTAATTCCTAAAATTACTTTATTGGACCACCTCACACCACGTGTCATGATTATATTGGGTTACATATGTTTTCAGAGACTAAAATATCAATTTTTAAATTTACGGGGACTAAAATCAAACTTAAAAAACTTACGAGGATAAAACAAAAAAAAAAACTTATAGGGATTAAAATCATATTTAAACAAATAAAATATTTTTTTTTTTATGTAAGATCACCAGTTTTTTAAATAAAAAAGAATTTAATATATCTATGTATCTATCTTTCTTTCTTCATTTTTGAAATTTTATGATTAAATTATATACTTATAACTTTTTTGTTTTTATGAATTACAGGGTTTGATCATAGATAGAATCCAAAGTTCAATTCTTGAAGGGGATAATAATAAGAGGTTTATCTATCTTGGTGATGGTATTGGAGATTATTGTCCTAGCTTAAGGCTTAAAGAGAGAGATTTCATGATGCCAAGGAAGAATTTTCCAGCTTGGGACTTAATATGTAAAGACCCTTCACTTCTTAAGGCTGAAATTCATGGTTGGAGTGATGGAGAAGAGTTAGAACAAGTTTTGATGAAGTTGATTAACAAAATTATGATAGAGGAAAATGCTCAATTTATTTCTTCAGATTGCAAGCTACAATCTCTATCAATTCCTGTGCATGAAACTTTGCCAAAAGCTCTCTCAGTTAGGCCATAGATTTTTAGTTTACAATAATTGCAAATGTATCATAAAGTAATGTAGTAGGTTTTTCATTTGTGGTTTGATTAACTTTTATCAAACTTTCCTAATGTTGCTAATTGTGGAATTTGTCCTATATATATGGATATGTACTTTATCATATGCAAAGAACAATTTGCCCTTGATTATTTGAGTCTTCTGATTAATTTTCTAGCAGCTTATTATTACTCGGTTGCTTTGTTTGTTTGATTTGCTCCATTTGATTTTCTAGCAGAACCTGTGCATGAGCGGACATATATATATATATATATATATATATATATATATATATATATATATATATATATATATATATATATATGAGATTAATATTCACTTGAAGTGAAATTAAAATTCTTCTCTTACTTGATTAAGTTTATTAACACATGGAAGATTAATTTATTTGAAAAATGTGTTACGATATATTTGTATGGCTCACTTGTTAGTGTGGATTATATAAAACTCTTTGAAGGATTTAATTTTCACGAGACATACATTTCAAACTATCGAAAAGATGACTTAATAAAATGAATAAGTCACTTTGGAAATGAATTTGTTATATGATGACATAAACTCCTGAAGAGTTCTTGAAATCTATTGATTAAAGAAAATTTTGAAATGAAATATATTTGATATTAATAAATATAATTTGTTGTCACTTGATGTGAACAAAGATCATTTCATGTCTCAAGAAAATGATCAGTTATTTGAATTGGTCTTGAAGTACCATATTTTAGTTCCGTTGAGAACACTATTGCATTTTGCTAATTATGTATGTGATGGTATTTTATTCAATATCATTAAACTCAAAGATATTGGAACAAAGCCAAGTAATTTTTATTACAAGAGGATGATTCTTACAACAACTCAATATGAAGATAATATCAGACGCACTACTAATTTAGAGAAGAGTATATTAAAAGAGAAAAATCAGATCTTTCCACAAAGTCCTTGTCAAGCAAAGCTTCTGATCAACTAGTATAGAAGATTCAATGGCTTTCTTCATCTCATATATAATTGTTTTCATGAGGGAGAGATATAATTGTGTTCTGCACTCTTTTTTTCTTAACCATGGTTTTTGTCCCATTGGATTTTCCTGGTAAGGTTTTTAATGAGGCAGTAGTTCAAATACGTACAAAGGATGTTGTACTTTTTTCCTTCACTAGAATTTTTTCACACTTGAGTTTTTTTCCTAGTAAAGGTTTTAATGGGCATATCATCGATGGACATCTAAGGGGGAGTGTTATGAATATTATTAGTGGATGTCCTGGCGTAATTGGCCCATTATGTTTACATATATATATATATATATATATATATATATATATATATATATATATATATATATATATATATACTATATATCACTATATATTGTAACCCTAATCCTAATAGTGAATAACATACACTATTCTTTCTCTCTTTTCTCTCTTCTTCATCTATACTATTGCTCTTATTTACATTAGTTTGTAACACAAAGATAACCTAAACATTTTTTTTGCTAATGAAACGATCTTTAACTTTTTTGTATGTTTTTTTTTTTTTGACAAAACTTTTTTGTTTGTTTAATAACACGATCTTTTAGCTATATATAGTTGGAATACCGAAACAACTCATAATGCACACCCTCCAATCTTGCACACCCTCCAATCTTCTAACTAACCCTAATCTATTTCAAATCATCTAATCCAACAGCTGAAATTAAACTTTGAAATATACTTAGCTAGATCACGTGTCCAATAAATTATACTACTCCTATATTTGACTACAAAGCAGTTTTTACGTTAAACAAATCCAGCGAGAAATCCTTATAAATTACCTATTATTGTGAACAAACTTTTACAACAAAAATACTCACTCTATACTTCATAACATATATCATTCTCATTCCCTTTCTCATCTCTCAAAAGAAAAAAAATGTCTAACATTGTTATTGTTTTCGACTTTGACAAAACCATCATTGATTGTGACAGTGATGATTGGGTCATTGATCAATTTGGTTTCACTGATTTCTTCAATCACCTCCTTCCCACCACGCCTTTGAACTCCCTCATGGTATCTCTCTCTCTATGTTCTCTATTTTATATACATAATAATACAGGTTGGTCTGGTGGTATTGACTTGAGATCCGGGAGTGCGCTTCTCTTTAAGGTCTCAGGTTTGATTCTCGCTGATGCCAATTTGGGGGGCTAATTTAGCTTCTTAAAAAAAAAACTAATGTTTTCTTAAATATTTTTCAATTTTTTAATCTTCATTAGTCAACTGGAATAAATATCTGAAGTTTATGTTTTTTTTTTTTTTTGTAATTATAGGAAAGAATGATGATGGAGTTTCATTCACATGGTAAAAGCATTGAAGACATTGAAAAAGTTCTTCATAGGATTCCTATTAACCAAAGAATAATTTCTGCAATTAAATCAGCACATGCTTTAGGGTGTGATTTGAGGATTGTGAGCGATTCCAATACATTTTTCATTGAAACGTTTTTGAAGCATTTGGGAATAAGTGAATGCTTCTCAGAGATTAACACTAATCCTGGTTATGTTAATCAAGAAGGAAGATTAAGAATTTTGCCTCATCATGATTTCAATAAGGCTTCACATGGTTGTCCTCTCTGTCCTCCAAATATGTGCAAGGTACAGTTCATGAATTTAAGTAAATATTTTGAGTTAAATATGTTTTTCATCCCTTAAAAATTACTAAATTTTGTTTTTGGTTCTATGAAAAAAAATAAAATAAACCGGCATGTTTTAGTCCCTATTCAATTATGGGTCTTACTAACGAGTCCTTCCAGGCGAGACAATCTTTAAATTGAGATTTTCAATACTTTTATTGTTATCTTTTGAAATTTTTTTAAAATTCATATTTAATTCTTCTCAATTTAAAAAAATTCTAAATTTTTGTAATGAAACTTTTTTTTTTGACTAATGTAATGAAACTTTTTATATCTATCTTTCTTCATTTTTGAAATTTTATGATCAAATAATATAATTATAACTGTTTTGTTTTTATGTATTACAGGGTTTGATCATAGATAGAATCCAAAGTTCAATTCTTGAAGGGGATAATAATAAGAGGTTTATTTATCTTGGTGATGGTATTGGAGATTATTGTCCTAGTTTGAGGCTTAAAGAGAGAGATTTCATGATGCCAAGGAAGAATTTTCCAGCTTGGGACTTAATATGCAAAGACCCTTCACTTCTTAAGGCTGAAATTCATGGTTGGAGTGATGGAGAAGAGTTAGAACAAGTTTTGATGAAGTTGATTAGCAAAATTATGATAGAGGAAAATGTTCAATTCATTTCTTCTGGTTGCAAGCTGCAATCTCTATCAATTCCTGTGGCCATAGAATTTTAGTTTACAATTATTGCACAAGTGTATAATCGGTTTTTCTTGTATGATTTGATTAACTTTTATCAAATTTTTCTAATAAGATTTGGAAACTAGGGGCTACCCTTACAAGAGCATGAATGACCTCCTACTAATACTAACAAACTCAAATTCGTCTTGTTTGTTGTCATAGAGTGAATATTAAATATATATTAAGCCATTATATATTTGGTCTAGTGGTGAGAAATGTAGGTAGTATGCATGAGATTTTTTGTTCGATCATATACTGCATCGTAAACAAGAAGAAAAAAAAATTAAATATATATTAGAAATACAAAATGACCGTAGATTATAACTACTATTGCATTTGTATTATGTTATATTATCTATCAAATAAACATTTTAAAATAATATCATAAAATTTTGAAACTTATTTTTTTAACAAATTTTAAATTTAATTGCTTTGAACTTGGGGGAGGAACTTACTTTTGATTTAGAAATTTAAAAGTAACGAATTTTAATTAAAGAAGTTGATGTATGTAATATAAAATCTCGACCCAATACATTAATTTTTACTTATATTTAAGACCAAAATAATATATGGTCGAGTTTTCATTTTAAAATTTGACACACTCAATTAAAACGAATACCACAACCTCTTATACTCGAAAGACCAAGAGTATATATGTAAACACATCACATTTTATACATAAGAGTAAGCTTTTATATTCTTCCATGTTCACAACTCTTGTGAATACACTCACTCCTCAGAGACTATAGTACTGAATTACTTTGAGAACACAATAGGTAACTTCGATTCTTTTTCATTCTTTAGTACCATGTCTGATATGCAAGAAAACACTACTCCGATATCATATAAGCAAAGGTTTTTTTTTTAAATTCATCGAATAACTAATGTATGTGGTATATGCATTATAGTTACTTAGTAAATAAAAAAAAAAAAAACAGATAATCAGTTATTCGATGAATCTGAAAAAATAATTTTTTGCTTAGATATGAGACCAGAAGGAGTGTATATGTATATATTCTTCCACGCTATAATATATACTTATTTTATTCAGGAGTTCTAAACTATTTCATATATACAGTAATCAAGATTTCTTGTTCATGTGTTCATTTCCTTTCTTTTTACAGTGTTAATTGGCTTGTGTTATTGGTTGAGCATGCCTGATATTCGCTGATAAGTCGGTAGACGCTATAGCACAGTAGAGAAATAGAAAAATTAAGTAGCTAAAAAAAGTAATTTTTGCATAGAAATTGATTTAATTATATTCAGGGACATTATGTTAGATTATACTTTGTAATGTGGATCATTTAAATGAAGTTTGTACGGTGTATCCCTAAGTAGGAGTGTGAATAAGTCAAGACGACTGACAGGGACCTATAATCTAGCCTACATTAGGCCAAGGTTAGGCTAGACTTTTTAAGAAGCCTATTTAGCTAAAAATGCTAGACTACAAAGCCATAAGAAAAGCCTTTTAGGCTTACCAGATCGACTTAAGTATTGCATAATAGAAAAACTCAGTCACTATATGCTATCGAAGACGTAGGCACAATTGGCCGAATCCGTGATCAATTGTTGTTTCCTTGAGTGCATTGATTAATTGTGTCTCTTTAATGGATTATATATATGCAGGTGAAATTTCTGAGCCATTGCTAGCTCAAAAAGTTGAAACAAGCCAAACAGAACTAGGACATGCTACTTTTCACAGCAAGTTGATTTTCTCTTGGGTTAATTCTTTACTCAATTTAGGTTACTCAAAGCCACTAGCTCTTGAAGATATACCTTCCCTTGTTTTTGAAGATGAATCAAACACGGCCTATCAAAAATTTGTTCATGCTTGGGAGTCACTTGTTAGAGAGA
This sequence comes from Trifolium pratense, assembly GCF_020283565.1. Taxonomy (NCBI): domain Eukaryota; kingdom Viridiplantae; phylum Streptophyta; class Magnoliopsida; order Fabales; family Fabaceae; genus Trifolium; species Trifolium pratense. The sequence continues at coordinate 45,905,061 of NC_060063.1, read as the reverse complement.
GAGGGAAAAATAATACAAAGAGTTTAGTTCTTTGGTCTATTGTTAGAATTTACTTAAAAGAAAATTTATTAATAGCTTTTTCTGCATTAATCAGAACTATTTCTGTTGTAGTTTCACCTTTAATATTATATGCTTTTGTTAACTACTCTAATAGAACTGAGGAAGATCTTAGAAAAGGTCTTTCCATAGTTGGTTTTTTGATTGTCACCAAAGTGTTTGAGTCTTTGTCGCAAAGACATTGGTTTTTTAACTCAAGGAAGTCAGGAATGAAAATGAGATCAGCTCTGATGGTAGCAGTTTATCGAAAGCAGTTAAGGCTTTCTAGCTCGGCAAGGACAAGACACTCGGCTGGCAAAATTGTGAATTATATTGCAGTTGATGCATATAGAATGGGAGAATTTCCATGGTGGTTTCATATGACATGGACTTCTGCATTGCCACTTGTTCTTTCTATTGTTGTACTTTTTGGTGTTGTTGGTATTGGTGCTCTTCCTGGTTTAATCCCTCTTCTTATATGTGGATTTCTCAATGTACCAATTGCAAGGTTCCTACAAAATTGTCAGTCACAGTTTATGTTAGCACAGGATGAACGTCTTTGGTCAACTTCAGAGATTCTTAATAGTATGAAGATTATCAAGTTACAATCATGGGAAGAAAAATTCAAGAACTTAGTCGATTCGCTAGGCAATAAAGAGTTCGTATGGTTGTCTAAGGCACAGATCCTGAAAGCTTATAGTTCATTCCAGGCACAAAGGAGCCTGGAATGACAGAAAATGGTGCTGGAGTTGGCGCTGGGTCAAAGATCCCGATATAGTCAAACAGGAGCAGATTGCAGAACTTAAGGGATTAATAGCGCAGGTTCAGCCAAATGAAAACTCGGCAGATTGAATTGTTTGGATACCAGTTTGCGTGGCAGGTTTTTCTGTCAAAGGCAGATATGTGCTGCTGTTCGAGACTCCGAGCTGCTGACAAACGTGGGAATTAATTGAGTTTGTTGCAGATGCCAAGCCTCTTTAGAAAACATCGGTTCTGTAAAAAAAGGCGCGTTTTTGGATGGAGATTATTGCAAGAGAAGATTCGTACTATGTCATAGGGGGTGATTCATGATATCCATCAACAATGTTGTACATTTTATTTTAATGACATCGAGTCAATCTTGCTAAAAGACATGGGAAATTTGGAGAAACATCTTTAACTGGTTGGAATGGACAAACATATGTTAGAGAAGCAAAGTGGTGAACAACTTCTTGCTGTTTAAAATGGTAAAAAGATGTCTCACTTATTTTGGTTAGCGACCGCTTGGTGTATTTTAGTTGGAAAGGAATAACATCATTTTTAATAGCAAAGTTCTTTATATAAGTGTCTTAGCTTATTTGTAGGGAAGGGGTAAACAAAAACTTAGTTTTGTTGGATTGGTGGTCCTAACCACTTTCTTCTATTTATTTTTTTGACAATCCACTTTCTTCTATTCAAACCACTCATTTTAAATACAAGACGAACTAATAAACACCATTGAAATTCACACACAATTATGAATTTTTGGGTCTAAATTTAAGTGAAATCGTTCAAACTAACAATTTTAACATTCTGAGTTCAATTAAGACTTATGAATACAATTTTTGCTTATATAAAGATTAAAAAATTCATTACCATGTGGTGGATGCTACCACATGCTAATGACAAAAAACATAATAGGTCCAATTGTTTTTGGAATTAACACTAATTTCAAAGTAAAGCTTTAAATAATCTACAAGATGTAAGGCAAATTGGTAACTGTAGATAGACATTGCATTTTTCCATCATAGACCAATTCTAAGAAAATGTTTATTAAAGTCACTTTAAGGACCAAAAAAAAAAAAAAAAACACCTAGATACACTTGCAATGATATTAAGCTAAAATTTCATGGCCTAACTGAGAGAGCTTTAGGCAATGATTCAAGCACAGGAATAGATAGAGTTTGCAACTTGCAATCAGTTGAAATGAATTGAACATGTTCCTCCATCATAATTTTATTGATCAAGTGCAACAAAACTTGTTCCAACTCTTCTCCATCACTCCAACCATTAATTTCAGCCTTAATAAGTAAAGGATCTTTGCATATCAAATCCCACACTGGAAAATTTTTCCTTGGCATCACAAAGTCTCTTTCTCTAAGCCTCAAACTAGGACAATAATCACCAGCACCATCACCAAGGTAGATGAACCTCTTCTTATCCACCTCAGAAATTGTATTTTGAATTCTATCAATGATTAAACCCTGAAATAATGATTAAAAAAATTAAGTATATTCTATCATATAAATTAATTTCCATATTTTATTTTTTGTCAAGTAGATTGATGATTAGAATTTCAATCTTAAGTGAATTAAGTATATTCTATCATATATAAATTAATTTCCATAATTTTTTAATTTTTTTTTTGATAATATTCTTAACAACTGAATTATGCTTATAGTCACGGCATAATTTTTTGAGTGAAGACCCATTTTGATCTCTCACAAAATTTTGACGGGATAATTCATTCCACAAAACATATTAATTTTTAACATTTTCATATTGAAGACAAACTAGTCTCTGATTTATTCTAATAGAGAGACTAATATGTCGCAAAATATTAAAAATCAGGACTAATTTGGGTTTTACTTTTGTGGGGACTGAATTGTCCCATATGAAATTTGTGAAGAATTGAATCTTCACTCCAATTTTTTTAATTTAATTTAATTTTAAACTAGTGATCCTACATAAAAATTATTCACTATTATATATTTCCATAAAATCTATTGGCTTTTAATAAGAAACAAAAAAACAACTATAAAAGAATATACCTTGCACATGTTTGGAGGGCAAAGAGTGCAACCATGTGAACATTTGTTGAAGTCATGGTAAGGTGAAATTCTAACCCTTCCTTCTTCATTAACATAACCTGGATTAGTGTTAATCTCTGAAAAATATTCACTAATTCCCAAATGCTTCAAAATAGTTTCAATGTAAAACATATTAGCATCACTCACAACCCTCAAATCACACCCTAAAGCATAAGCTGCTTTAATTGCAGGTACTATTCTGTGATGAATTGGAATCCTATGAAGAACCTTTTCAATCTCTTCAATTGTTACACCATTTGCATGAAACTCCATCATCATTTTGTCCTATAAAAACAGAGCAATGCAGAATATGAATGAATGAAAAACAGAGTGTTTATAAAAACAGAGCACATGCAGAGTATAAAAACATACCATAACAGAATTCCAAGGCATTGTGGGAAGGAGTTGATTGAACAAATCAGTGAAACCCAATTCATCAATCAACCAGTTATCACTGTCACAATCAATGATGGTTTTGTCAAAGTCGAAAACAATAACAATGTTAGACATTTTTTTCTATGAAAGGTGAGAAAGAGAATGTGAAAAATTTCAATGACACAGAAAGAAAAAACTTGTTCACAAGAAAAAGAAGCCAAATGGGTATCTCAAAGTGCTCTCAAAATTGGTTTTTGGCTTGGATTTGATACAAAGAGAGAGAATGGTATTTATTTATAGGTAAAGTTTAGGAGAATGAGAATCTTTGATGCCAAAGGAATATTACATTATATCCTTTGGCCATGAAGTTAGCGTTTATGTTTTGAAAAAAGAACTTATTCAGATTTCTTAATGGTTGTGGCGTTTAATGTTCGGAGGGTGTAGCTTGATTTGACCACAAGAATAAAGGAGAGTGAATGAATTTAGGTGGCTATATATTAATTGTTGTGAGTTGTGACTGTTTAATGCACTTGTTTTTTTTGTACCACAAGATGGATTTGCATTTTGCAGCTCATAAGAATATTCTGAGAATTGTTCTGTTCGGGGTTGGGAATAGGCCAGACGGCCTATAGGAGTCTTCGGCCTGGCTTGTATATGTCTGGCCTGACCTGGTTATTAAAAATGTCAGGCTTTGAAAACGGTTTGTTTACATAAATAGGTCAGGCTTGGGCTTCTAAAAAGGCCTACAAAGCCTGATAGGCCGCCCTGTTTATAATAATAATTATTTATATCTTATAAAAAAATATTATTTATATAAATACAAAATATCAGTTTTTTTTTTTTTTTAATAAAACAGAGAAAATATATTTGTTTTTATATTTCACGCATATAAATTAAAAATAGAAATCCTACCTTCATTCCATCTCTCATTCTCTCAAGCAAGTAGCAACTCATCCTATATTTTGGTTGTTGGCTTGTTGCTGACTACACTTAACAAACAATTTGTATTATGGCGACTTTGTCGTAATCATATTTGTTATTTTATTAGTTTTTAATTATTGTGCTAATCATATTATTATCTTTTTCCTAATTATAAAGCTCAGGCCAGGCAAAAAAAAAAAAAACATTTGATAGGCCGCAGGCCAGGCTCAGGCCTAAAAAAAATCGTAGGCCAGACTCAGGCCTATCAAGGCTTGGCCTGTTCCCAACCCTAGTTCTGTGTATGGTACCAAAATCTTGCGTTTAGTTTCTCTACACTGAATTACTGATTTTTTTTTCTTTCTTTCCTAATTATTTTTTCATGTTACCGAGTAATTTATGAAATCATTAGTTTTACTAAATCTATACCAAAACAACCTGAATATCCATTCGAACTTCTTTACCAAACATAAAAGAATTATAAAATTGCAAAGCATATGCATGATCCTCCACAACATTTGGTAACATACTATAAATGCTCATCCAAGACAGAATTTTAATACAAAGGGATTGAGCAAAAGCACAACAAAAAAAAACAAGTGATTGGAAGTTTCAGCTACTCCACAACCACTTGTACACACCGTCAGATCCGCAAGAGTCATTCCACGCCGCCTCATACTCTCCTTCAGAGATATATGTTGTTTAACAACCGCCAAGCAAAGATTAGCATCTTCAAAGGGGAAAGTTTATTCCATATAATCTCTTTATGCTCATACAAGACGGAACAATTTGGGTTACTAACTGGTAAGCGCCTCTCGTTGAATATCCCGAGTTAGGGTCAGGCAGCCAAGTCCCCTTATTTGGGACGTTCACATTGATTATCATATATTGAGTAATAGTCAATTTAGTCCATAAACTATCACTCTCTTACCAACTTAGTCTCTAAACTATATTTACATCCTTCAATTTAGTCCCTCATAAACATCATTTTATGATTCTTAACAAACCTGTTATAATATCTCCAAGGCACTTCTTAACACAGTAGCATAGATGAAAAAAGCTAGCACCAGCCTCCAAAGATAATTCATCTTACAATGCTTGGAATTTAATAAGACTTTGTTAGCATACTACATACAATGACACTTTTGTACCCTTTATGTCATCATTATACACACTAACACACCCCACAACATTCCTTATAATAACAGAAGAAAAGGAGTAGAAGGATAAAAAACTCCCAGACCCGCAAGAAACAAGAGATCACAACATAAACTTCAAAGGGATAAAACAAAATCACAAACCCTTATAAATTTACAAAAGTGAGAACAAAAAACGGACCTGTTTTTAGCCGCAACTAGAGGTTATATTTTCGTTGTGTGCAAAACGGTTGTTGCCGGAGAGTGGAGTGGTTGGCGGCGAGCAGGGTGGTTGTTTCCGTCGAAGCACGTGGAAGAAGAAAGGGTAATAATATTTTAGGGTTTTATAGACAAGTTAACCAAGGACTAAATTGACGGATGAAAAATAGATTAGGGACCTTTTAATTATTTTTAATAGTTTAGGGATTAAGTTGGTGAGAGAGTGATAATTTATGGACTAAATTGACCGATTACTTATCATATATTGGTAATATACTTGTCTAAACTAGACCATGATGTGCAGACTGCATTTCAATTTTATAACGTATCCCAACAGCTTTGTTAAAACCTCTCATTCTCTCATTATTATTTTTAGTATTATATTATTTTTAATTACTAGGATTATAAGTTATAACATAACATTACGGGTCTATTTATTTCAGTTTTAAAAAAATGGATTTTTTTTTTTGTATTTTTAAACATAGATTTTATAAAATCGTTTTTCAAAATATTACAAGTTTTTTATATTCATTTTTCTAAATTGAAAAACTAATTTTGACATCATATGATATAAACATATATTATTGAAGATCAAAACATAGTCAAAATCGCAATTTTTTCAAAAAGTTATATTTCAAAAATGATATTTATGAAAATCTATTTGAAATAGCTTCAAAATTAAGTGATTTTTTGAAATTTTGATATCCAATTTTTTTTCAATAAAATGATGAAATACCTAAAATAACATTTTAAGGATACTTATTCAAATCAAATTTTAATTTGAAGCTTTTATAAAAAGTTTATTTGTAAATTTTTTTTACACACAATTATGTAACACTATAAAAATCATTTTTTTAAAAAAATCAAAACAAACCGACCCTATGTTGCTTTCACAAGGAATGTCTTAAGTATAATTTGAACACAAATGAACCAAGAAATAATATTTTTATTACACCTAATGCAAAGATTGCAAATTTTATTCTTCACATTAAAAAAGTTGTTACTATGCAAACAACTATGCAAATTGTGGTTGTCGTTTATCTCAGTGGAGCTACACTAATTAAAATTTTCTATGATTGAATAACGGTTTGGCCTGATCAGAGACCATTGTAGATAATCTCATCCGTGCTATATTTCTTTGGCGGTTTGGTTATATTGTGGTTATTTGTCTTGTGTTTAGCAAGACTACTTGATGAATTTGGTATTGGTTTTGTCGTAACTCTTGTTCCGGTTTATACATCAAAGGTGCCCTTTTGCAGGGATTTTTAAACACACTATATATCTAGTTATATGTGTTAGGTGTATTATATTTTTTTGAATTTATTTAATATATTCAATGAAGGAACACGACATTGTTTAGAAAAATACCGTATATTAGAAATTAAGTATGAATAACACATTTGTTTCATAACATATGAATACTTTTTTTTGTTGTGGGTTTTCTTATGCATAATTGTTTTTAATGATTTAATTTTTTTGGGTAAAAAATCAATTGAAATATGAATGATGAGTATAACTTGTGTATAATCTACCTTTTTTGTTCTATAGATGAATTTGGATATTCTTAATTAAGTTGTTGAATTTGTTGAAGAAAACAAACCTAAATCATTGCATTTGGATTGAGCAACTCATATTTGGTTGTAGCACAATATTTTAATGTAACATAGTAAGCTAAAACATATTAGAGTTTCTAGTAAAAAGAAAGTAATTGAGATCACTAAAATCCCAAGACCCTGTATTTACTAGGGAATGACCATTTCTTAAGTAATATGTATAAATATTTAGACGGGCAACAATTGTTTTTAATAAGTGTTTTTTTTTTTTTTTTTAATTTTTATAAGCAAGTGTTTTCTATTTTGATGTATTCCGAAAAAAAGAAGAATAAAAGAAAAAGATGAAAATACAAAAAGAGTAGATAAAGAGAAATTAGTGACCAAAAAATAATTAATGTTGATCATATTTTTCACCTAAGTTCAAAGTGTTAACCGATGAAATTTATAAGTTGTCTAAAAAATAAATAAGTTATAAAATTTTATGATATTATTTTAAAAGTTCACTTATTTGATAGATAATAGAATATAAAATATATGGATTCGGAATAGAGAAGTTAGAATTTACAAAAACTTTGTATTTCTAAAAATATGTTTAATATTCATTTTCACATGATATACATGATTTGAAGAGTCATATTTATGTATGAACAATTAGATGAAATGAATTAAGTTATAAGATATATCGATGGTATCATGCATGTAGTCAATCACTTGATGATTAATATACATGATTTATAAAAAATTAGAAAATTCAGTACTATATTTGGTGGATGCTGCTACCACATGCTAACGAGAAAAACATAATAGGTCCAATTGTTTTTGGGATTAAATGCTAATTTAATTTCAAAGTAAAAGCTTTAGAAAAGGATGGGGATGAGAACTCTACCGAATCAAACTCGCCACCATGACCAAAATTTGTTAGACGATCAATACAATAATTGAGTTTTCGCGTGGTAAATATGTTTGATCTCACAATTTCAGTCTATTGAATTCACCAGAGATAAAAATTCTTGAAGAGAGGGAACAAATGATAGTTCCGAGCTTTCCAAGATATGATAATATTAATCACGATCAAAGAGTTCATCTCATTGTGATGAGTAAGAAACTACCTACTAACCAACCATTCTCAAACCATAGACCAATATTTTATAAAGTTTTACATAGCAATTAGCTGTTAAACTAAATAATCTACAAGATGTAGGGCAAATTGGTAATTGTCTTAGATAGACATTGTATTTTCCCATCATAGACCAATTCCAAGAAAAAGTTTATTAAAGTCACTTTAAGGACCAAAAAAAAGCCTAGATACATTTGCAATGACCCTAAAAATTTATGGCCTAACTGAGAGAGCTTTAGGCAATGATTCAAGCACAGGAATAGATAGAGTTTGCAACTTGCAATCAGTTGAAATGAATTGAACATGTTCCTCCATCATAATTTTATTGATCAAGTGCAACAAAACTTGTTCCAACTCTTCTCCATCACTCCAACCATTAATTTCAGCCTTAATAAGTAAAGGATCTTTGCATATCAAATCCCACACTGGAAAATTCTTCCTTGGCATCACAAAGTCTCTTTCTCTAAGCCTCAAACTAGGACAATAATCACCAGCACCATCACCAAGGTAGATGAACCTCTTCTTATCCACTTCAGAAATTGTATTTTGAATTCTATCAATGATTAAACCCTGAAATAATGATTAAAAAAATTAAGTATATTCTATCATATAAATTAATTTCCATATTTTTTTTGTCAAGTAGATTGATGATTAGAATTTCAATCTTAAGTGAATTAAGTATATTCTATCATATATAAATTAATTTCCATATTAATTTTTAACATTTTCATAGACAAACTAGTCTCTGATTTATTCATAAAAATCAGGACTAATTTGGGTTTTACTTTTGTCAGGACTGAATTGTCCCATATGAAATTTGTGAAGAATTGAATCTTCACTCCAATTTTTTTAATTTAATTTAATTTTAAACTAGTGACCGTACATAAAAATTATTCATTATTATATATTTCCATAAAATCTATTGGCTTCTAATAAGAAACAAAAAAACAACTATAAAAGAATTTACCTTGCACATGTTTGGAGGGCAAAGAGTGCAACCATGTGAACATTTGTTGAAGTCATGGTAAGGTGAAATTCTAACCCTTCCTTCTTCATTAACATAACCTGGATTAGTGTTAATCTCTGAAAAATATTCACTAATTCCCAAATGCTTCAAAATAGTTTCAATGTAAAACATATTAGCATCACTCACAACCCTCAAATCACACCCTAAAGCATAAGCTGCTTTAATTGCAGGTATTATTCTGTGATGAATTGGAATCCTATGAAGAACCTTTTCAATCTCTTCAATTGTTACACCATTTGCATGAAACTCCATCATCATTTTGTCCTATAATTCAATAACATAAACACAATAATCAAAGTTATTTATTTATGCAAATTGAGACAATGCAGAAAACAGAGTATTTATAAAAACAGAGCACATGCAGAGTTTAAAAAACATACCATGACAGAATTCCATGGCATTGTGGGAAGGAGTTGATTGAACAAATCAGTGAAACCCAATTCATCAATCAACCAGTTATCACTGTCACAATCAATGATGGTTTTGTCAAAGTCGAAGACAATAACAATGTTAGACATTTTTTTCTATGAAAGGTGAGAAAGAGAATGTGAAAATTTTCAATAACCCAGAAAGAAAAAACTTGGTCACAAGAAAAAGAAGCCAAATGGGTATCTCAAAGTGCTCTCAAAATTGGTTTTTGGCTTGGATTTGATACAAAGTGAGAGAATGGTATTTATAGGTAAAGTTTAGGAGAATGAGAATCTTTGATGCCAAAAGAATATTACATTATATCCTTTGGCCATGAAGTTAGCGTTTATGTTTTGAAAAAAGAACATATTCAGATTTCTTAATGGTTGTGGCAGTGGCGGCTTAGATATATGTGCAAGGTGTGCGACGGCATCGGGCCTCAAAATTTTGAGGGCCTCGGCTTAAAATTTTGAGGTCCTATAATATTACTTATATATTATTTCTATAAAATATCAGATGTATATTAATAGATTAATTTTTAGGCCCTAAACTATTAGTTATATATTGTTAATGTTCATATAATATCATATGAGTATCAATAAATTAGTTATCTATGCTCGTAAATATAGTTTTAGTCCATTTATTCTTTCCATAAAATTTAAACTTAGATTAGGAGGTTCCTTTTTGACATTATATACAAAGATAATTATTTTGTATTTCTTATCCCATTTGATTTGATGCAATTGGTTTAATATTGATAATTTATATGTTTACAAGAATAAAAATGATTTTTTTTTTATATTATACGCAATTTAAATCGACAATTTAAATTTTTTTTTTTATTTATATTTAGGGCCACTTTTATATTTTGCATAGAGTCTCCTAAAATCCAGAGACGTCCTGTGGCGTTTAATGTTCAATCTCAGCCGTTGGATTTGATTGAATTTTAGTTAGGCAGATGATCGGAGGGTGTGGCTTGGTTTGACCACAAGAATAAAGGAGAATTGAATGAATTTAGGTGGCCATATCTTAATTGTTGTGAGTTGTGACTGTTTTTTTTTTGTACCACAAGATGGATTTGCATTTTGCAGCTCATAAGAATATTCTGAGTATAGTTCCATTCTATGTATGGTACCAAAATCTTGCGTTTTGTTCAGTTTCTTTACGTGTTTTTTTGTTACCACAACCTATTATTGAGACTAATCTTTTTCGGAGAATCTTTGTGGTATATAAGATGGTTCTCCCCTTTCAATCGAATTTTCTCCATATGCATGAGTCAAAAATTGAAACTCTGATCACATGTTTAAGGGAATCAAGACCCTTACCAGTTACCACTTGAATCAATTTAATGTTTTTTTTTTCCTTTTCTTTTCGTTTCAATAAGTTTTTTTTTTTTAATAATGTTATAGATATAAAGTTTTGGCCATTGTTTAAAAAAGACTAATTTCACTAGAAAATATATGAGACACATTTATAAGTAGAGCTAGGTATACTGATTGGTCCGCCGTTTAACTCACTCAACATAAACTTACACATTAAACGAGACGGACAAGCTCCTCTGCAAATGAAAATGAGTTAAGATATTTTGGCCCGAGTCCGAGTAGTGTTAGTCAATTAGTTAAAAAAATCAAATAAAAAAATTACTTTTTTTAAAAAAGAAACTAAAAAATTGGAATTATAATTTTTTTTAAAAGCTAAAAACTATTATTGTTAATAATTTTATATTATACTTCATCCGTCCCATTTTATAAGACCTACTTTGACTAAATGCACTATTTATAATTTTATATGTCTTATTTTAAGTGTATTTTTCTAAAAGTATATAAATGTAAATATTATCGTATAAGATATTGTTTGATTTGTTTTCTCCTAATTCTTTTTGTTTATGTGATTCGTAGTCTAATAGGGCCATCGACTGGTAGTGTTATTCACATTTATTTATTTATTTATTTTTTGAATATTTTTGACTATTTTGAAAACAATAGGCGTCAACATTTTTATTGAAATACTAGTTTAAAAATCCGTGCATTCGCACGGGTCTATTGACATTTATTTGATATATAAGTTTGTCATTATATTAAGTTAGAACATTTATATAGAATTAAATATTTAAAAAATTATTATATAATATTGTTAAAATATAAATGAAATTATTGTGTTATTTCTTGTAAATTTATTTATTCAATTATTTATGTTTCAGTGATAAATAATAGTCATGTGTATAATTTTAATAAAAAATTATAACTTTTATTAGGAATATTTAGGGTAATTTAGTAATTTACTTTATTATTATTAGTGATTAGTAGTAAACTTGATAATAATATTGTTTATGTTTCTTTTCTTTTTTTTATGAAAAATATTGTTTATGTTTTTTTTTTATAAAGTATTGTTTTTTTATTAATTATTTCTATATTCTTATTTTTATGCGGTTTCTTTTTATATTTTTCTGTTTTGTTTCTATCTATAATTTATTTTGTTCATATTTTTAAGCATATCATTTATATATATATATATATATATATATATATTTATCTTATATTTTTTCTATATATTTTTTTAGTAAAATTACAATGAAGGATATAAAACTTGAGACGTGAACGTGATTAAAAGCAATAAGAATAACTTAGGAACTTTGATCGTAATCAATTTTAATATACTAGTAATAGATTCTGATTTTTTTTTGTTAGTAGAGAGGGCCTAAACAGTAAACCAAAAAAAAGAGAGACCTAAACTCGAAGAAAAAATTACACTGGAATCAATCTATGGGAAGTAATCCCCATTACATCGGCTAGAAAAAAAATCCTTGATCGAGGGAGGAGAATCCTCAAGTTTTGAAAATATGATTGCTTTGCTCATTTTTTTATTTCCATAAATATGATTGCTTTGTGAAAATACCGATTTTTACTTTTTTTTTTTTGGTAGAGAACCGATTTTCACTTTTATAATTCCTCTAAAATTTTTCTTTAAACTTTATCCATAGAAGTTTTTCGTTACCAAATTAAATACTGCATTTTTATCACGTCGCATGTTTCAAGTAATATTTTTTAGGGTTAAATATGTTTTTGGTCCTTATAGTTTCATAGAATTTTTATTTTAGTTTTTGAAGATTTTTTTCCACACTTTTTAGTCCATGAAGTTTTTTCTATCAATGTTTTTAGTCACTATTTTTTATTCAACTCGTGGATACTTTTACATTTTTGAATGATTTTTTGTATTCGTGTTTATAATATTATAAGAACATCTCTGATAAAAATTTAGATTTTTTTAACATAAGATGAATTATTTATGTGCAAAAAACTAAAAAAAATCATATTTAATTCATATTTTGTTTAAAAAATTTAAACTTTTGTAATAAAGATTCATATAATGTATTAAAAATGACCGCAGAAAAAAAATTTAAAATTTAAAATGACATGCATGAGTTGAATGAAAAAACTTTATGGACTAAAAAGTGTGAAAAAAATCTACAGGAACTAAAATGAAAATTCTGGAAAATTATAGGGATCAAAATCATATTTAACCCTATTTTTTATGATATATCATGGTTAAACATTAACTTATCAGTCCACAAGTCCTATTTTAACAGACAAAAAAATATCAAAATTGTTAGGTTGGACGTTATGACCGGAGTTCGAACCTGGGATCCTCATTTGTGTGTGTGAATTTATAATGATTGTCATTTCGTCTATATATATAAAAAAAAATAATTAACATATCATTAACTTAAAAAATTAATTTTGATTTAACAATTTAATCTATAAAGTTCAAATTATGGATACATTAAAGCATTTGTGACTCATTTCCCACTCACCATTGTGGTTCACTACTTCTTTGTAATAATCACAGCTCAGAGTATGTTCTGTTCTGCTCAAAAGAGTAGCACAAACCATTCAAAATTGAACCTTCAAAAATGCCTTCATGTAACAATGTTTTGAACTCAATTGGTAACTTCCATTCTTTTTCACTCTTCATGATTTCTTGTACATGAAGTTGATGTCTTCATGTAATGTTTAAACACATTTTTTTACTATGTAACTCTAAGTATTGCAAAATTAAAAACTACACTAGCTACTCTAAGTGTGCATATATTTTATTTGAATTTAATGGATTATATATATGCAGGTGAAATTTCATGGATTTGTCTGAAGAATTTTGATTTCAATTCTTTATGTTCTCAAAGGAGCTTAATAGACACAATCAATATACTCTTTCTATGTGTCTACTTTATATCTTTGATTATCACTATAATCAGAAAAACTTCTACAAATGAAAGCCACAGAAAATTCTGGATTTTCCTTATTGTTTCAATTTGTTGTGGAATTATTAGCATTGCATTTTTCGGTATTGGATTGTGGAATCTCATAGCAAAAACTGATTACTCTGAGAAATTGAATTGGTTAACTTGCATTATCAAAGGATTCATTTGGAGTTCTTTTGCAGTTTCTTTGATTGTTCAAAGAGTCAAATGGATTAGAATATTAAACTCTATATGGTGGTTATCTTCATGTGTATTGGTTTCAGTTATCAACATTGAAATTCTGATAAAAAATCATGCAATTGAAGCTTTAGATATTGTACAGTGGCTTGTACATTTTCTTCTTTTGTATTGTGCTTTCAAAAATGTTGGTTATTTAGGAAATAATAGTGTTCAAGAAGGTTTATCTGAGCCACTATTAGGTCAAAAAATTGAAACTAATCAAACAGGATTAGGTCATGCTAATTTCTTCAGCAAGTTGATTTTCTGTTGGATTAATTCTTTAATCAGTTTAGGTTACTCGAAGCCACTCGGTCTTGAAGATATACCTTCTCTTGTTTCTGAAGATGAATCAAACATGGCTTATCAAAAATTTGTTGATGCTTGGGAATCACTTGTTAGAGAGAGGACTAAGAACAATACAAAGAGTTTGGTTCTTTGGTCTATAGTTAGAATTTACTTGAAAGAAAATTTATTAATTGCATTTTACGCATTAATCAGAACTATTGCTGTTGTAGTTTCATCTCTAATATTGTATGCATTTGTTAGCTACTCGAATAGAACTGAGGAAGATCTTAAAAAAGGTCTTTCTATAGTTGGTTTTTTGATTGTCACCAAGGTGTTCGAGTCTTTGTCGCAAAGACATTGGTTTTTTAACTCAAGGAGATCAGGAATGAAAATGAGATCAGCTCTGATGGTGGCAGTTTATCGAAAGCAGTTAAAGCTTTCTAGCTCGGCAAGGACAAGGCACTCGGCTGGCGAAATTGTGAATTACATTGCAGTTGATGCATATAGAATGGGAGAATTTCCATGGTGGTTTCATAGAACATGGACTTCTGCATTGCAACTTGTTCTTTCTATTGGTGTACTTTTTTGTGTTGTTGGTAATGGTTCTCTTCCTGGTTTAGTCCCTCTTCTTATATGTGGACTTCTCAATGTACCATTTGCAAAGATCATGCAAAAGTGTCAGTCACAGTTTATGATTGCACAGGACGAGCGTCTCCGATCAACTTCAGAGATTCTGAACAGTATGAAGATCATTAAGTTACAATCATGGGAAGAAAAATTCAAGAACTTAGTTGAGTCGCTACGCAATAAAGAGTTTGTTTGGTTGTCTAAGGCACAAATACTGAAAGCTACTAATTCATTTCTTTATTGGATGTCTCCTACGGTTGTTTCTGCTGTTGTTTTCCTTGGATGTGCTGTTACCGGGAGTGCACCATTGAATGCTGAAACCATTTTCACAGTTATTGCAACATTGAAGAACATGGGAGAACCTGTTAGAATGATCCCTGAGGCACTATCTATTATGATTCAAGTTAAGGTTTCGTTTGATCGTCTTAATATATTTTTTCTTGATGAAGAACTAAATAATATTGATAGTGAAAGAAACTTACGGCAATGTTTGGTTAATGCTGTGGAAATTCAAGATGGCAACTTCATTTGGGATCACGAATCTGTCTCCTCAACTTTAAAAGACGTGAATTTAGAAATCAAACGGGGACTGAAAATTGCAGTTTGTGGACCAGTTGGAGCTGGAAAATCGTCACTTTTGTATGCGATACTTGGAGAGATTCCTAAGATTTCAGGAACTGTAAGTTACTAAATAGAAAACAAATTTAATTTCTTATAATGCCAAATTCAAATGAATAAAGATAGTATTAGTATCTGAAACTTCTTCACCACTATGATATTTTTCGATAATGGAAAACAGGTTAACGTTGATGGCACATTAGCCTATGTGTCTCAATCGTCTTGGATACAAAGTGGATCAGTTCAAGATAATATACTCTTTGGCAAGCCAATGGACAAAACAAGATATGAGAAAGTAATTAAAGCTTGTGCCTTAGATAAGGATATCAATGATTTTAGCCATGGTGATGTTACAGAAATTGGTCAGAGAGGGATCAACATGAGTGGAGGACAAAAGCAAAGGATTCAACTAGCTAGAGCAGTCTACAATGATGCTGATATCTATCTCCTTGATGATCCTTTCAGTGCAGTTGATGCACATACAACTTCAATACTATTCAATGTAAGCAAATATCACTTTTATCATGTTAATTAATCTCTCCTTTCCAAAATATGTGTCGTCCTAGATCATTCATGCAAATTAAGAACAACTATAAATTAGGGATAGACTGAAAAAAACATTATTAATGTCATGTGTTAGAAATAATATAAAACCATTGATGTGGCTCTATCCTAACACCTTAAGCTTTTGGGATAATCGGTTATTTGACATCATGTTAAAAAAGCATTACAATATTTGCTTTCCTTATTTTGTTGTATCAAACTATCAGGATTGTGTCATGACTGCTTTAAGAGAGAAAACAGTGATTCTAGTTACTCATCAAGTGGAGTTTCTCTCAGAAGTTGATACTATATTGGTAAATCATTTCATTTGGATTCCTATATTAAATTGCATTTGAGCATAATTAACATGATGAAATCAAATTCTAGATAATGGAGGGTGGAAAAGTTATTCAATCAGGTAGTTATGGGAATCTCCTGACAGCTGGAACAGCCTTTGAACTGCTTGTGAGTGCTCATAAAGACACAATTACTGACTTGAATCAAAATCATGAAAATAAAGGTTCTGAAAATGAGGTTTTGACAAAAAACCAAAGTGAGGGAGAGATTTCTAATATCAAGGGACCAATTGGCACACAGCTTACACAAGAGGAAGAAAAAGTGATTGGTAATGTTGGATGGAAGCCGTTCTGGGATTATATTAATTATTCCAATGGGACATTCATGCTGTGTTTGATTATTTTAGCACAATCTGGTTTTTTGGCTTTGCAGATTGCATCAACTTTTTGGCTTGCTATAGCCATTGAAATTCCAAAAATAACTAACACCACCTTGATTGGTGTTTATGCATTAGTTTCGTTTTCTAGTTCTGGTTTGGTTTATGTAAGATCTTACTTGTCCGCACTTTTGGGATTAAAAGCTTCTACTGCTTTCTTCTCAAGCTTCACCACAGCTATCTTCAAAGCCCCAATGCTTTTCTTTGATTCAACTCCTGTAGGAAGAATTTTAACTAGAGTAAGATTTCTTCATTCCTAATCAAGAAATATAATCTATATTTTTTCTTTCTGTTCATTCATTAGCCATTACTATTTGATAACCCTCCTGTGCAGGCTTCATCAGATTTGAGTATTTTGGACTTTGATATACCTTGTTCCATCACCTTTGTAGCATCTATAGCAATTGAAATTTTGGTGATAATTTGTGTAATGGTTTCTGTCACATGGCAAGTTCTCATTGTTGCTGTTCCTGCAATGGTTGCATCAATATTCATTCAGGTTTATCATCCAATTCCCAATTTTTATTGATTATCCATTCACTTTACATCGTTAGATTAAGCACTTATTAATCTTCTTTATTTTCTCTTTCCTAAAAGCAATATTATCAAGCCACTGCAACTCAACTAATACGGATCAATGGAATCACCAAAGCTCCAGTCATGAATTTTGCAGCTGAGACATCACTTGGTGTGGTTACCATAAGAGCATTCAAAATGGTAGATAGATTTTTCGAAAACTACTTAAAACTCGTGGACACAGATGCCTCACTGTTTTTTCACTCTAATGTGACAATGGAATGGGTAGTTTTAAGGATTGAAGCACTTCAAAATTTGACTGTCATCACTTTAGCTTTGTTGCTTATTCTACTACCTCAAGGATATGTATCCCCAGGTAATAATATACTACCATTGTCCTTAATTATAAGTCCCTGATTAAAAAAAAAACATTGTACCTAAGTATAAACATTTTTTTAAATTACTTACATTTATTAATTTTTTTTCCTAATATATCAATGAGCAAAGGGAAATTTTGTAACATTGATACACCAAATTTGCACATTAATAACACTACCAACTTTTCTTAATATGTGTGAAATGTGTCAAGCTAGCTAATAAGTAATAACTATTGGCAACTCTCCTGTTCTGTGCAGGCCTTGTTGGACTGTCTCTTTCCTATGCTTTTACCTTGACAGGAAACCAAATAAATTGGACTAGATGGTTTTCCAATCTATCTAACTATATTATCTCGGTTGAAAGAATCAAGCAATTCATTCACATACCAGCTGAGCCTCCAGCTATTGTGGATAACAACCGACCTCCATCTTCATGGCCTTCCACGGGCAAGATTGACCTCCAAGGTTTGGAGGTAATGTTGGTTTTATCGTCTAACTCAACTCCACAAAACTAACGTGTAAAGTGATGCAGGTAGTCTAACAACAAATCTAGATTAAGCTCTTATATCAACTTGCAATATTAATTGAATCTCATTTAAACAATGCCAAAAGGCTACAATATATAGACTAAGACTCTTAAAGAAATATTTCCTTATGTTATAACTATACAACATGTATGTTGTTCTACGTCTACTTTCAGTTTTCTCCTTTTTATTTCTGAAGTGAACAGAAAAATTCTATTCTGATGCCTCCTTTTTACATTGTCTTCAGATTAGATATCGTCCTAATGCTCCATTAGTCCTTAAGGGAATCACTTGTACCTTTAAAGAAGGGAGTAGGGTAGGAGTTGTTGGAAGGACAGGAAGTGGAAAAAGTACACTGATTAGCGCGTTGTTTCGCTTAGTTGAGCCTTCAAGAGGTTATATTCTCATTGATGGGATGAACATATGCTCAATGGGGTTGAAGGATTTGAGAACAAGGCTAAGCATAATCCCTCAAGAACCAACTCTTTTCAAGGGAAGCATTAGGACAAACATGGATCCTCTAGGCCTGTACTCAGATGATGAAATATGGAAGGTGAACTAACTAACTTTACATGATAAAATACGACGTAGCTATTGAATGTAATTAAATTTGACATGAGCCATTAATTAAGCAACAGCTTGGTTATATTTGATTTGTGTGTTTAGGCTGTGGAGAAATGTCAGCTTAAGGAAACAATCAGCAAGCTACCAAGTCTCCTGGACTCTTCAGGTCATTCTTTGGAAACCATCTATATCATGCTTTATCTGCTATTTTTTTTACCACAATGAGTCTCAGTAGATGACTTTTGAATCAATAAATAGACTATGAAAGTCTCACTCTTTTTAAGTTTTGCAGTGAGTGATGAAGGTGGAAATTGGAGCTTAGGACAACGCCAATTGTTTTGTCTTGGAAGAGTTCTACTTAAGAGAAACAGAATTCTAGTTTTGGATGAAGCTACTGCATCCATCGACTCTGCCACAGATGCCACTCTACAAAGAGTGATTAGACAAGAATTTGCAGAATGCACAGTTATAACTGTGGCTCATAGAGTTCCAACTGTAATAGACAGCGACATGGTCATGGTTTTATCTTATGGTATGTTAATTTCTTATTCCTTATTCTTTTTATATTTTCCTTTTTATATATGCTACTACTTCTGTTTTCTAGTAGTACTATCTGTTGCCTCATAACTTTTGGTTGGTTATTGAAGGGAAATTGGTGGAATATGATGAGCCTTCAAAGCTAATGGACACAAACTCTTCATTTTCTAAGCTGGTAGCTGAATATTGGTCGAGTTGCAGGAAGAATTCCTTCACAAATATTAGCAGCCAGCAGCAATGAATAATGAGTTTATGGAAAATAAAGATTATCACATAAACTGAAGGAAAATAGTTGACATCTCAGCAGTTATGAGCCCAGAAGAATAAAGGGTAAATATGACTCCTTGAATTTTTGTAGTTTTTTTTAAGACAAATGATTATATCTTGTTTGATACACCACATTTTTTCTTTTGATCTTTAAGTCTGTGTCGCACTTAATGGAAAAAAAAAAGGATATATAATTTTGTATGTCAAATTAATGTCTTAAAGAGGATGTATTTTTTTTTTTTTTTTTTTTGACAAAGAGGATGTATTCTCTTGATACACCACATTAGGTAAATATGACTCGCATCAGTATAATAGTTGATGGTTTCATTGGTTCCTTGTATTGAAAATCTTCCTAATAATGATGATCAGGTGATCTGTCTCGTTGATGTTGTGTTCCAACGGTGGTGCAAATGTATGTGAATCGAAAAACTTCTGCTTGAGGGAGAGCATACTCACATGAATGGATAGAATCACACATGAAAGGGAGATTATTGAGTAAGTATTCCATATTAGATGAAGAAGAGGATGTTCAACAACATATAAGTGATAGGACTCATGCACCTAATGTCTTAAAGTTTTTAGATAAAGATGTTGGATTATAAACTTGATTTGGTCCATTGGACTAATTAAGTGTTAGGCCCATTTTGATTTTAGTGGTGTAGTCCAAAAAAAGAGTTTTAGAGAGGTGTAGAAGTAGATTGGTAGAATAATACTTAGTTGAGAAAAATGTGCATCTGTCTTGAAGTGTGTAGAACAATCTATTGATAGGAGAGGACTTGTCATTTGTAAACTAAGCGAGTAACTATGCAGTAAAGTATTCTCTCCTCTATTCCTCCTAAATGCTCACATACTAAATCTTCTCCTTTTCCAAAAATGTAGTATCAGAACTTAGGTTCTGATAAGAAATTCTTTCATAATCTTAGGAGCATTAGAGTGACAATCTTCCAAGTTCTACTTCTCAAAGGAAGTACATAGGATAATTGGTGTATCAAAATGAAGGGTCTTACTTCTTCATCTGATGTGAGACTCTTACTCACATTTGACATACAAATATTATAGTAGTTAGGTGTTGAGATACAATAAATAAAAATATATTAATAAAAAAATACGCATAACAAATAAATATTCTAAATGTGTGCATGAAAGATTTGACAAACTTATAGTAACATGGTGATTTTGTTAAAGCTTCAAAACATAATTTTTGCTAAAATCACAGTGACTCACCGTAGTTCAGTCAAACCAATACTACTTTTCATCTCCCAATCTTTATGACATAGAGGGAGTCATATTCTTCCAAACCAGCATAGGACACTTAAAAACCACAAAGTTTTGTGTGAATCCCATTGGTGCATAACAGGGTATGAAAGAAGGATTGTTTGGGTGATATCAAACGCAATATAATATGCATATGCTTGCATCACAATGAAGCCAAGCAATATGACTCAAAAGTGAAAAAGATGCATGCAGCATCAGACAAAACCTAAATATTCTGGCTCATAACTACTTAGATGTCAACCATTTTCCCCCTTTATTCTTCTGGCTCATAACTACTTACATGTCAACCATTTTCTTTCAACTGGACCAATATTTATTTTCCATAAACTCATTATTCATTGCTGCTGGCTGCTAATATTTGTGAAGGAATTCTTCCTGCAACTGGACCAATATTCAGCTACCAGCTTATAAAACGAAGAGTTGGTGTCCATTAGCTTTGAGGGCTCGTCATATTCCACCAATTTCCCTTTAATAACCAACAAAAAATTATGAGGCAACAAATAGTACTAGAAAATAGAAGTAGTAGCATATATAAAATAAAGAAAATAAAGAAAAATTAAGGGATTAACTTACCATAGGATAAAACCATGACCATGTCACTGTCTATTACAGTTGGAACTCTATGAGCCACAGTTATAACTGTGCATTCTGCAAATTCTTGTCTAATCACTCTTTGTAGAATGACATCTGTGGCAGAGTCAATGGATGCAGTAGCTTCATCCAAAACAAGAATTCTGTTTCTCTTCAGTAGAACTCTTCCAAGACAAAACAATTGGCGTTGTCCTAAGCTCCAATTTCCACCTTCATCATTCACTGCAAAACTTATAAAAAATTAGACTTTCATAGTCTATTTATGCTTAAAAAGGCATCTACTAAGACTCATTTTGGTAAAAGAAATAGCGGATAAAACATGTTATAGGTGACTTGGTTGCCAAAGACTGACCTGAAGAGTCCAGGAGACTTGGTAGCTTGCTTATTGTTTCCTTAAGCTGACATTTCTCCACGGCCTAAACACACAAATCGAATAAAACCAAACTGGTGCTTATTGAATGGCTCCTGTAAAATTTAACTACATTCAATACCTACATCTTTTTTTATCATGTAAAGTTAGATAGTTCACCTTCCATATTTCATCATCTGAGTACAGGCCTAGAGGATCCAGGTTTGTCCTAATGCTTCCCTTGAAAAGAGTTGGTTCTTGAGGGATTATGCTAAGCCTCATTCTCAAATCCTTCAACCCCAATGAGCATATGTTCACCCCATCAATAAAGATATCACCTTTTGAAGGCTCAACTAGGCGAAACAAAGCACTAATCAGTGTACTTTTTCCACTGCCAGTCCTTCCAACAACTCCTACCCTGCTCCCTTCTTTAAATGTACAAGTGATTCCCTTGAGGACTAACGGAGCATTAGGGCGATATCGAATCTGAAACCAATGTACAAAAAACAGGCATCATACCAAATTTTTATGTCTAGTTGAAATTGAGGTGGAAAAGAAGACATGGATGGAACATTACCTCTAAGCCTTGAAGATCAATCTTGCCCTTGGACGGCCATGAAGATGGAGGTCGGTTTCCATCCACAATAGCAGGAGGCTCAGCTGGTATGCGAATGAATTGCTTGATTCTTTCAACAGATATAATATAGTTTGATAAGTTGGAAAACCATCTAGTCCAAAATATTTGGCCTGCTGTCAAGGTAAAAGCATAAGAGAGTGACAGTCCCACAAGTCCTGCACAGAAAAGGAGTTATTAGCATGGACAACATCTTATCATGGTAATTGTTACTTTTGGCAGGATTGCCCCTGCAGTTCTTTAAGTTTGTCATTTTTATTGGATTGGTTCTTTAAATTTAGGGATGAGGGAAAATATCTACAAATTCAGGTTCATTGATGGATTTTCTGGTTCACTGAATTTTTTGGTTTGTTGGTGGATTTGAGGAATAAACAAGGGTCTATAGCACGAGGAAGAATATCACTTAGAAACTATTAAAGTTAATTGTGGTATATGTTTACAAGTCCAATCAGTGCCGCTTAATCCACATAACACCCATAATGGTCACATGTATATTTTTGTGACGGGAGTTCAAAAAAAGGGAAACTTTGTGTAACGAGACTTAAAGGACCAATATGAAAAAAACTTAAAGGTCCAATCCTGGAAAATGTCAAACTTAAAGTACTGTATGTGCAATTTTTCACATATTATATTTTTACCTGGGGATACATATCCCTGAGGTAGTAGAATAAGCAACAAAGCTGCAGTGATGACAGTCAAATTTTGAAGTGCTTCAATCCTTAAAATTTCCCATTCGATTGTCACATTAGAGTGAAAGAACAGTGAGGCATCTGTGTCCACAAGTTGTAAGTAGTTTTTGAAAAATCTGTCTGCCATGTTGAATGCTCGTACAGTAACCACTCCAAGTGATGTCTCAGCTGCAAAATTCATGACTGGAGCTTTGGTTGTTCCATTGATCCGTATTAGTTCACTTGCAGTGGCTTGATAATATTGCTTTTAGAAGAATAAATACAGGAGGAAATGAGATTAAGTTCTTAATATCACCATGGAAAGAGAATAGATAATCAAGAAAATATAGAAAGTGGATAAGAAACCTGAACGAATATTGATGCAACCAGTGCAGGAACAGCAACAATGAGAACTTGCCACGTGACTGAAACCATTATACAAATCATCACCAAAATTTCAATTCCTACACATATTACAAAGGTGATGGAATAAGGTATATCAAAGTCCAAAATACTTAAATCTGAAGAAGCCTGCACAAGAGAAGAAAATGTTGATCCGTATTAGTAATAACTAACGAATGACCAAAAAGAAAATATATAGATTATATTTCTTGATTAGGAATGAAGAAATCTTACTCTAGTTAAAATTCTTCCAACAGGAGTTGAATCAAAGAAAACCATCGGAGCATTGAAGATAGATGTAGTGAAGCTTGAGAAGAAAGCAGTAGAAGCTTTTAATCCCAAAAGTGCAGTCAAGTAAGATTTTACATAAACAAAAACAACACCAGAAAAAGAAATTAATGCATAAACTCCAATCAAGGTGGCATTAGTTACTTTTGGAATTTCAATGGCTATAGCAAGCCAAAAGGTTGAGGCAGTCTGGAAAGCCACAAAAACAGAATGTACTAAAATAATCGAACACAGCATGAATGTCCCTTTTGAATAGTTAATATAATCCCAGAATGGCTTCCATCCAACATTACCAATCACTTTTTCTTCCTCTTGTGTAAGCTGTGTACCAATTGGTCCCTTGATACTAGAAATCTCTCCCTCACTTTGAGTTTTAGTCAAAACCTCATTTTCAAAGCCATTTTGATTTGAATGATCTTGATTCAAGTCAGTAATTGTGTCTTTATGAGCATTCACAAGTAGTTCAAAGGCTGTTCCAGCTGTCAGAAGATTCTCATAACTACCTGATTGAATAACTTTTCCACCTTCCATTACCTAGAATTTGAGTTCATCATGTTAATTATGCTCAAATGTAATTTAATATAGGAATCCAAATGAAATAGTTTACCAAGATAGAATCAACTTGTGAGAGAAACTCCACTTGATGAGTAACTAGAATGACTGTTTTATTTCTTAAAGCAGTCATAACACAATCCTGTAGTATTGTTGTAGATGCAGTTAGTTTGATACAACAAAATGAGTTACAGTTTTATTATACTGCCTCCATTGCAAAATAAGTGTCATTTAACCATGTAAAAAATGTTTTAAAATACATATCATAATGCTCTTTCAAAGTAACATTAATTCTTTTTTTCATACTATCCCTAAATTATGACAATGGTTAATTATCAGTAGTTAGTAAGGATACTTTTGTAAAATTGCAACATTCTTTCATTGAACGACACTTATTTTGGAGTGGAGGGAGTAATTAACATGATAAAAGTGATATTTCCTTACATTGAATAATATTGCAGCTGTATGTGCATCAACTGCACTGAAAGGATCATCAAGGAGATAGATATCAGCGTCATAGTAGACTGATCTAGCTAGTTGAATCCTTTGCTTTTGTCCTCCACTCATGTTGATTCCTCTTTGACCAATTTCTGTAAGATCACCATGGCTAAAGTCACTTATATCCTTATCTAAGGCACAAGCTTTAATTGCTTTCTCGTATCTTGCTGTGTCCATTGGCTTGCCAAAGAGTATATTATCTCGAACTGTTCCACTTTGTATCCAAGCAGATTGAGAGACATAGGCTAGTGTGCCACCTACATTAACCTGTTTTCCAATATCATAGGGGTGAACAAGTTTCGGATACCATGTTTATTAATTTGAATTGCATTATAAAAAGTTAAATATATTATATTTAATAACTTACAGTTCCTGAAATCATAGGAATCTCTCCAAGTATTGCATACAAAAGTGACGATTTTCCGGCTCCAACAGGTCCACAAATTGCAATTTTCTGTCCTCGATTGATTTCTAGATTCACATCTTTTAGAGTTGTAGAGACAGATTCATGATCCCAGATGAAGTTGCCATCTTGAATTTCCACAGCATTAACCGAACATTGCTGCAAGTTTCTTTTACTATCATCATTGTTTAGTTCTTCATCAAGCAAAAACTTATTAAGACGATCAAACGAAACCTTAACTTGAATCATAATAGATAGAGCCTCAGGGATCATTCTAACAGGTTCTCCCATGTTTCTCAATGTTGCAAGAATTGTGAAAATGGTTTCAGCATTCAAAGGTGCACTCTTGGTAACAGCACATCCAAGGAAAACAACAGCAGAAACAACTGTAGGAGCCATCCAATAAAGAAATGAATTATTAGCTTTCAGGAACTGTGTCTTAGATAACCATACAAACTCTTTATCGCGTAGTGACTCAACTAAGTTCTTGAATTTTTCTTCCCATGATTGTAACTTAATAATCTTCATACTATTCAGAATCTCTGAAGTCGATCGAAGACGCTCATCCTGTGCAATCATAAATTGTAGCTGACAATTTTGTAGGATCCTTGCAAGTGGTACATTCAGAAGTCCACAGATGAAAAGAGGTACTAAACCAGGAAGAGCACCGATACCAACAACACCAAAAAGAACACCAATCGAAAGTATAAGTTGCAATGCAGAAGTCCATGTTGTATGAAACCACCATGGAAATTCTCCCATTCTATATGCATCAACTGCAATGTAATTCACAATTTCACCAGCCGAGTGTCGTGTTCTTGCAGAGCTAGAAAGCCTTAGCTGCTTTTGGTAAACTGCCACCATAAGAGCTGATCTCATTTTCATTCCTGATCTCCTTGAATTAAAAACCCAATGTCTTTGAGGCAAAGACTCAAATACTTTTGAGACAATCAAAAAACCAACTATGGAAAGACCTTTTTTAAGATCTTCCTCAGTCCTATTAGAGTAGTTAACAAAAGCATATAATATTAAAGGTGAAACTACAACAGAAATAGTTCTGATTAATGCATAAAATGCTATTAATAAGTTTTCTTTTAAGTAAGTTCTAACTATAGACCATAGAACTAAACTCTTTGTATTATTTTTCCCCCTCTCTCTAACAAGGGACTCCCAAGCATGAACAAATTTTTGATAGGCCATGTTTGATTCATCTTCAGAAACAAGGGAAGGTATGTCTTCAAGAGCTAGTGGCTTTGAGTAACCTAAATTGAGTAAAGAATTAACCCAAGAGAAAATCAACTTGCTTTGGAAAGTAGCATGGCCTAGTCCTGTTTGTTTTCTTTCAACTTTTTGAGCTAGCAGTGGCTCAGAAATTTCACCTGCATATATATAAACCATCAAAGAGAAACAATTAATCAATGTTCTATAATGTTGAATAAAAACATATAAATAACCTCAACAGGCACATGTAGCGCGGCTGCACAACCATCATATGCACCGACTGGCATTCAAGATGTTATGCACACGCTCTCTATTTCTCCTTCGGATGATCAATGGTACATGTACATAGTTGTCACATTTCACATGACGGTGAATGGAGGTAATCTTACATCTTAATCTAATATGAATAATCATATTACTGTTGGTAGTGGTCATAATATTCTAGTTATTTGTTGCGGAAATGCATTAACCATCACTCAACTTTAACCCTTAAACAATGTCTTGCATGCATCAAAACTAATTAAAAATCTCATATCTGTTAGAAAATTTACCATTGATAATGATGTTTATGTTGTGTTTTATCCCTTTGGTTTTTCTGTGAACGATTTTCAGACATATGCCATTAATAAGATGTAACAGCTTGGGTGAGCTTTATCCTATATCCACCAGCCCACACACTACCTCAAGAACATCCACCTTTTTCCGTTTTATCCAAAGAGTTAGGGCACAATCGTTTAGGACATCTAAGAGCTCTTATTTTAAATTATCTTCACCGAAGCAACTTTATCATATGTAATAAGTTTCGGAACAATTTTTTCTATGATTTCACAAATTTTGCATGGACTTTTTCTTTTGCAAACAATTACAAATCTCAAGTCCACTCCATTTTTCTCCAATTTCACAATCACATTTTTTTATTTTTTGTTTACAATAGATCTAGTGAAGTTTGAACTTAAGACCTCATATGTGAGAACTTTTGTTGGGGGATCTGTTGCAAATACATGAACAAGATGAATATTGCACATAAATTCCAAAGCGTATGTGAACACACTAAGCTTTAGGTTCGATTCGCCCCCACCAGTTTATGCATGCAAACCGGATGCAAATGGCATAAACCGATGAATCCCCTTCAGGATACTTTGGAAACTTTGACATGAATTGCACACTCATATCAAGCATATCGATCAGCGAAGATTTACAGAATAAGGTTCCTTCAATGACTCTTGTGCACTAGAGAAATGAAGAAATGACTTAGGAATATTTTCGGCAGAATTTCTGACTCGTGAATCTCATGATTTTCTAATTTTTAACTTTTCTGCCTCAAGGGTGTCTCTATTTATAGAGAAACTCATCATTTGATGAAAGGAATCAATCATTGAAAGATATCATTTAATGTTAATATGAAACAATGTTATGATTCACTCTTGTTCTTAAAAGGTTCCAAGACTAAACCATTAGAGACATTATTTCAAACTAATCATTGCATCCTTTCAAGTATATTTTAGAAATTCTCTCACATCATACATCCTACCCAAAGTCTTCACCACTAGAACATACCTAGTGACATATTTTAGAAATTCTTCCATTCAGTTATATAGCCAAGATAATTGGCCAACAATGTGTAAATATATTTTTGGTAAGACAATGTGTAAATATATCGACATCATTTGAAAGGAATAAACAAGGTAAAATATTCCAATAGCGTATATTAGCCATACAGATCATTTTCTTTATATATATATTTAGGATAATAATAGAAAATAAGTGGACAACAAGTTGCACCGCTAATCCAAACAATATGAAAAGAAACTGACTTTCGATACAAGAAGCCGATCAAAGCCTTTTCGAATCTCTCCGCTCTTGTTGGGTCATGAGGGGGCATCCTAGGGATCATCCACATTGGGCTTAAGAACAACTTAACTATATAACTAAGTTAGACACCACATCTTTACCCAAAACTTTATGGCATAGGATTTATGAATCTTTTAACTTATAAAATGTTCAACCTCCACTTTTCTAAATAATAATGTGAGACTTAATCGACTTCACACTTATCAGAACATGAACTCCATGAGCAAGAAATATTTATTGTTGAATATATGAAATATTTCACAACTATGATAGATGTGACATACATAAATCAAATAGTACAAAAAAGAGTGAAAAAGAATGGAAGTTACCTGTTGAGTTCCAAAAGTAAGGCATTTTAGGAGGTTGAGTTTGAATTAATGGTTTGTGCTACTCTCCTCAGCTGAACAGAACATAGAGCAATGATTGTTACAAAGAAGTAGTAAACATCATGCTTTTCAATTTTGTGACTAGTTTATAATAAGTGGTGGTACGAGCTCATGCAGAGAGTGTCAAAATAGTTTTATAGGTGCATCTAATTAAGGGTTTTTATTTTTTTTTTTCAATTTGAGTGAAATAATTAAAGAACAACGGTATTGATAAAATATTTTTATTGAGAGAATATTTTTATAGGAATTATCAAATGTATCATTTTCAGTGAGCTCACATTTTCAGTGATGGAGGTTTTTTATCTTGTAGCCATTTTTTTATGATGATTATATTGTCTTTTACACAAAAAGCTTATTTAATTAAGCCACTAGGTTTGGTCTAGTGGTGAGAGGTTTGGGTACGTAGTACCATATAGGTTTAGTTCGATCTACGGCTCATTATAAACAAAAAAAAAACTTATTTAATTTCTTCTATGGCCCGTTTGGATTGACTTATTTTTTAGCGTATCCAAAAATAACTTATGCAAACAAATAAACTTTTATGCATTATTATAATTTTTTTAATGTAGTTTATGAGAATAATAACTTAAAAAATATAATTTTTATTAGTAAAAACTTATAAATTAATATAAAACTTTATGTATTTGCATAAGCTATTTTTATAAACTCGAAAATAAACCGAATCCAAACGCCCTTCTACATTACAAATTTAATTGATGGGTGAGAATGGATCTCTAAAGAAAAATTTCAACTTTTACATCATAATTCTTAGGGTCCGTTTGGCCTAGTTTTTTTTAGTTGTAAAAGTTCTTTTAATTATAAAGCTAGAATTAATAGCTTTTTAACTAAATTTAATATTGTTAGGTAAATCTTAATTTTTTTTATAAAAAAAAAGTTAAAAATTGTTGTTTTTTTAGTATAATAGGGTTAAAAGATATATTTGATAATATATTATTATTTTTCTAAAATATAGAAACTGTTTTTTTTTTCTTTTTCACTATAGCTTTTAGAAATTGTTGTTTGGCCTAACTTCTTACTTTTAAGTAAAAATAAGAGGAAAAAAACTAGGTCAAACGGACCCTTAATCAATTTTTCTCCATTCTTTCAAGTTTAAATATTATTAGGGCCACA
The DNA here is from genome assembly GCF_020283565.1 of Trifolium pratense. Classification (NCBI taxonomy): domain Eukaryota; kingdom Viridiplantae; phylum Streptophyta; class Magnoliopsida; order Fabales; family Fabaceae; genus Trifolium; species Trifolium pratense. The sequence goes on along the minus strand of NC_060063.1, from coordinate 45,875,127 downwards.
GTGAACATTTATCCGAAACAATAACGTGCAACTTTTAAAAATATTTGATTCGGTCTTAATTATATACAAATATTTATTTTTTTAGATTCATTTAATAATTGATATATTTAATCTATATTAAAGACTAAGGGTTCGTTTGGCCCGACTTTTTTTGAACTTAAAAGTTAACTTAAAGCTAAAGTTGAAAATATTGACTTAAAAGATAAAGTTAAAGTTGTTTGGTAGTAAATAAATAGTTAGTAAACACCTTTAAATATTATTAAATGCAACAATCTTTTAATTTTTTAAAAGGCCATAATAATCAAGTATTAATACACTTATAAGTAAAATATTATTTAAATACTACCATTTCATTTTATTTATTGTCAATTTTATACTGTTATTTAAATATTAACATTTCATTTGTTAATAAAAATATAATGTAACATGTAGGGATGCTCAAATCCAAACCAATCTAAAATAAAAATCGCAAACCGATCCAAAAAAACCGAAAACCGCAAAAAATCGAATATTTTTGGATGTGTTTGGATTTTCTTTTGTGAAAACCGCTGGATCGAATTTCGGATTGATTTTTCAAAACCGAACTAAATCGCACATATATTTTAATCCTTATTTATCTTTTTATCATTATGAATATATATTGCATTTCCCTATTTTTTGTTTATTTTAAATTTTGTTAATATCCTATTTTTTGTTTATTTTAAATTTTGTTAATATTGTTTGTTAGTTTAATTTATTTTATTTTTTACCTTTCGATATGTTTCTAATATAATTGACAATTGTCATTCCAAAATATTAATTTTTAATATATTATATGTTATATCTTAATATTTATTTCGTAAAAAAAAATTACAATTTATAATTTGGATATCCAAAAACCGATCCAAATTAAACTGCATAAAATTGGATCAGATCGGATTGGATTTTTTTTATTTATCATCCAAAACCGGACCGAGTCGCAAATAAATTTATTTTTGGATCAGATGAGTTTTTACCTCAAAACCGATCCAAACCGAACCATAAGCACCCCTAGTAACATGAAACAAAAAAATAAAAATATAACGTAACTGAATACTCCAATTAATACGTTTCATTAAAAAAACACAAAGGTAGCACCTTTAGAAAAGAAATGGTAGCAATTAGCTAAAAAGTAATGTACTGCAAGCACATGCTAGGACAAAGAAACAATTCAATGATAGTGGTACAGCGTAAATGGCAAGAAACAAAGTCAGAAAAAATTAAAATAAAAGAAAATACATACAGGTGGTGGGAATCGAAGAGGGGATAAGGAAAATAAGCTAGGCGTGTTTGAAATTAAGTTGGTATTTTTAACTTTTTAAATATCTACTTTTTATTCAATTTTCAACTGTAAAAATAAGTTGCTTATTAATTGTAGTACTTATTTGAAATAGTGTTTGGCCCTACTTCTTCTTTTAAGTGATTTTAAGTTGGAAAAAAGTCAGGCCAAACACTACCTAGATACATCAATTATTCAATAAATTGAAAATCCGAAGGAATATAGCATAGGGACACTTGAAAAAAGACAGCGTTTTGTGTAGATCTATCCAATATTATCCGCATTATAAGAAGAAAAAAAATTACTTTTTTTAATCTCAAATTATAAATAAAAAAGAAGCAATTGGTTTTTATCATTTTAAGATTTATTTTTAGTTATTCTCATTAGTAAATTGGATTTAATTTACTCTCTTTTTTCTTTTTCTCATAATTAATAATCAAATAAAACATAAATTTTTTTATTTTTTGACTAGCGGTCAGGATGTGAAAAATCATATTTTAAATTATCATATTTTACCTATACGACGGACGAGTATATACTAATAATTGATAATAATAATCATGCGGTGCCTATCCAAGAAGGATCGTGTGGATAATATCTACGCAGTATAATAATCATGATATATGAATGAAATGAAAAGCCATCCAAATCTGACTCAAAAAGGAAAATCATGTGTATAAGGAATCTGACAAACTGATCAGACAAAATAGATGGATAGACAAAGATTGCCTCCAACTGTTCCACTGTATTTCACGAATATATGCATGGCTTGAATATTAACCATTTGTTTGTCTTTTTGTTGTTCCATGATTGTTTATTTGTTTGTTTATTTGTTTTATATATTTTCTCTATGTGTTAATTTATCCTTTCTTTTGTCCTTAATGAACAGGAGTAGTAATATAGAAATAATATTTTAATAGGTTTAAATATCACATTGGTCCCTGTATGTACGCGCTTTTTGAGTTTTAGTCCATATATCATTTTTTTTTGTTTTAGTATCTATTTGCGTAAATCTTGTTGATTTTCGTCTCTCATGTTTGCGTTTGTAGCTAATTGTAGCTAATTAGCTACAAACGCAGTTATTTTTTAATGGGCATGACGAAAATCAACAAGATTTACACATACAGAGACTAAAACAAAAAAAAATGATGCAAAGACTAAAAAAAAAAATGCGTAAATACAGTGAGAGGAAGTTGAGCAACAAGGGAGAGGATCCATAAACACAATTTCTTAATATTTTTGGTGAAGATGTGGTGTTCAACCTCACTTTTATTATAATTGCTCTTGACTCAATCTGTTGATCTAGTGATCGCTAACCGCACCAGTGGTAGTCGCCGCTTTGCATCAAGGTCGCCTCTAAAACTTTAGATGTCTTGTGGAAATTATGATTTTGATGTCCAATTTTTCTTTTTATGATATATTTTATGAAAATTTGTATTTTGAGAAGAACTTCTTTTTGCCAAATTAATACTCATTTTTTTGTTGATGCAAAGGGAAGTAGCCCCAAAAGAAACTAAAAACTATGAGGAAACCTAAACGCTAAGGTATCAAGACTAACATGAATTAACAAAATTCTGAAACGTTAGAAGACATTCTACTTATTCATCTTAAAGGTCAAATTCTAACCATTAGGCTACTTGATTAAAAAAAAATGCAAATCCTTTTCACCATTAGCTTTGTATATCCAGAGTATTTCTGTGTTGAATTTGTGTGAGAAAATATTTTAAAATTTTGAATATATTATGATTTATGAGCAACTAAATTGCAATATGTACATGAACAAAAATATTTCGTCATAGTTTCCCCTTTATTCATCTGGGCTCATAAGTCATAACTACTTGATGTCAACCAATTTCTTTCAACAGGACCAATATTAATTTTCCATAAACTCATTATTCATTACTGCAGGCTGCTAATATTTGTGAAGGAATTCTTCCTGCAACTGGACCAGTATTCAGCTACCAGCTTAGAAAATGACGAGTTGGTGTCCATTAGCTTTGAAGGCTCATCATATTCCACCAATTTCCCTTCAATAACCAACCAAAAATTATGAGGCATCAGATAGTACTACTAGAAAAGAGAAGTAGCAGCATATATAAAAATGAAAAAAGAATAAGGAATAAGGAATTAACATACCATAAGATAAAACCATGACCATGTCACTGTCTATTACAGTTGGAACTCTATGAGCCACAGTTATAACTGTGCATTCGGCAAATTCTTGTCTAATCACTCTTTGTAGAGTGGCATCTGTGGCAGAGTCGATAGATGCAGTAGCTTCGTCCAAAACAAGAATTCTGTTTCTCTTAAGTAGAACTCTTCCAAGACAAAACAATTGGCGTTGTCCTAAGCTCCAATTTCCACCTTCATCACTCACTGTAAAACTTAAAAATAATTAGACTTTCATAGTCTATTTATTGCTTCAAAAGTCATCTACTAAGACTCATTTTAGTAAGTCATGCTATTAGATGGTTGCCAAAGACTGACCTGAAGAGTCCAGGAGACTTGGTAGCTTGCTGATTGTTTCCTTAAGCTGGCATTTCTCCACAGCCTAAACAAACAAATCAAATATAACCAAACTGGTGCTTATTGAATGGCTCATGTAAAATTTAGCTAAATTCAATAGCTGCATATTTTTTTATCATGTTAACTTAGTTAGTTCACCTTCCATATTTCATCATCTGAGTACAGGCCTAGAGGATCCAGGTTTGTCCTAATGCTTCCCTTGAAAAGAGTTGGTTCTTGAGGGATTATGCTTAGCCTCATTCTCAAATCCTTCAACCCCATTGAGCATATGTTCATCCCATCAATGAAAATATCACCTCTTGAAGGCTCAACTAGGCGAAACAAAGCACTAATAAGAGTACTTTTTCCACTTCCAGTCCTTCCAACAACTCCTACCCTACTCCCTTCTTTAAATGTACAAGTGATTCCCTTGAGGACTAACGGAGCATTAGGGCGATATCGAATCTGAAACCAATGTGCAAACAACAGGCATCATACTAAAGTAGGTAAACAACATATTGAAATTAAGGTGGAAAAGAAGACATGGATGGAACATTACCTCTAAGCCTTGAAGATCAATCTTTCCCTTGGACGGCCATGAAGATGGAGGTCGGTTACCATCCACAATAGCAGGAGGCTCTGCTGGTATGTGAATGAATTGTTTGATTCTTTCAACAGAGATGATATAGTTTGATAAGTTGGAAAACCATCTACTCCAAAATATTTGCGCTCCTGTCAAGTTTAAAGCATAAGAGAGTGACAGTCCCACAAGACCTGCACATAAAAGGAGTTATTAGCATGAATCTTATCATGGTAAATATAGTCATCTACAAAATTGCACCTGAAGTTCTTTAAGTTTGTCATTTTATTGGATTGGTTATATAGGTTTAGGATGGAGGAAAATAGTCATCTACAAATTTGGGTCTATTGGTAGACTTTCTGGTTCACTGAATTTTCTGGGTTCTGATGAATGTTTTGGTTCAATGCTGGATTTGAGAAAACAAAACAAGGGTCGATAGCACAAGGAAGAATATTACTTATGAGAGACAAAATAAAGGACCTATCTAGTTGTTAAACACATAACTTAAAGGGCAAGTATGGTATATGTTTACAAGTCACATAATTGCCGGTGCACTTTTGCAAAAAAGGGTAACTTTGTGTAACAAGACTTAAAGGACCAATCTGGGGAAAATTTAAAACTTAAAGTATTGTAGGTGCACTTTTGCATATATTATATTATTACCTGGGGATACATATCCCTGAGGAAGTAGAATAAGCAACAACGCTGCAGTGATGACAGTCAAATTTTGAAGTGCTTCAATCCTTAAAACTACCCATTCCATTGTCACATTAGAGTGAAAGAACAGTGAAGCATCTGTGTCCACAAGTTTTAAGTAGTTACTGAAAAATCTGTCTACCATGTTGAATGCTCTTACAGTAACCACTCCAAGTGATGTCTCAGCTGCAAAATTCATGACTGGAGCTTTGGTTGTTCCATTGATCCGTATTAGTTCACTTGAAGTGGCTTGATAATATTGCTTTTAGAAGAATAAAAGGAGAAATAAATGAGATTAAGAAGTTCTAAATCTAACCATGGAAAGAGAAAGAAAATCAAGAAAAAATGGAAAGTGGACAAGAAACCTGAACGCATATTGATGCAACCATTGCAGGAACAGCAACAATGAGAACTTGCCATGTGACTGAAACCATTACACAAATTATCACCACAATTTCAATTGCAACAGATATTACAAAGGTGATGGAATAAGGTATATCAAAGTCCACAATACTCATATCTGATGATGCCTGCACAAGAGAGAAGAAAATATTGGTCTAAACAAGAGGGGTTATCAAATAGTAATGACAAATGAATGAACAGAGAAAATATATTGATTTTTTTCTTCATTAGTAATGAAGAAATCTTACTCTAGTTAAAATTCTTCCTACAGGAGTTGAATCAAAGAAAAGCATCGGAGCATTGAAGATAGCTTTAGTGAAGCTTGAGAAGAAAGCGGTAGAAGCTTTTAATCCCAAAAGTGCAGTCAAGTAAGATCTTAAATAAACAAAAGCAGCACTAGCAAAAGAAATCAATGCATAAACTCCAATCAAGGTGAAATTAGTTACTTTTGGAATTTCAATGGCTATAGCAAGCCAAAAGGTTGAGGCAGTCTGGAAACCCAAAAAAACAGATTGTCCTAAAATGATCAAACACAACATGAATGTCCCTTTGGAATAATTAATATAATCCCAGAATGGCTTCCATCCAACATTACCGATCACTTTTTCTTCCTCTTGTGTAAGCTGTGTACCAATTGGTCCCTTGATACTAGAAATCTCTCCCTCACTTTGATTTTTAGTCAAAACCTCATTTTCAAAACCTTTTTTATTTTCATTATCTTGATTCAAGTCAGTAACTGTGTCTTTATGAGCACTCACAAGTAGTTCAAAGGCTGTTCCGGCTGTTAGGAGATTCTCATAACTACCTGATTGAATAACTTTCCCACCTTCCATTACCTAGAGAATTTGAGTTCATCATGTTAATTATGCTCAAATGTAATTTAATATAGGAATCCAAATGAAATACTTTACCAAGATAGAATCAACATCTGAGAGAAACTCCACTTGATGAGTAACTAGAATGACTGTTTTCTCTCTTAAAGCAGTCATGACACAATCCTGTTGTAATGTTGCAAATGCCGTTAGTTTTATTATAATTGCATACATTCCAAAATAAGTGTCGTTTCAACAATTCAACATGTAAAAATAGTTCTAAATTAAATATCATAATGCTTTTTGAAATGTGACAAACATTTTCATCATTCTATCCGTAAATTAGTATTGACTACACAACTTTCAAGTCATTATATTATACTATACATTTATGACAATGATTAATTATCAGTAGTTAACAAGGATAATTTTAAAAAATTGCAACATTCTTTCATTAATTTGTAGTTTTTCTTAATATGTGGGAATAATCTTGGACGACACTAAGTTTGGAACAAGGGGAGTAATTAACATAATAAAAGTGATATTTTCTTACATTGAAAAGTATTGCAGCTGTATGTGCATCAACTGCACTGAAAGGATCATCAAGGAGATAGATATCAGCATCATTGTAGACTGCTCTAGCTAGTTGAATCCTTTGCTTTTGTCCTCCACTCATGTTGATTCCTCTTTGACCAATTTCTGTAAGATCACCATGGCTAAAATCACTTATATCCTTATCTAAGGCACACGCTTTAATTGCTTTCTCGTATCTTGCTGTGTCCATTGGCTTGCCAAAGAGTATATTTTCTCGAACTGTTCCACTTTGTATCCAAGCAGATTGAGAGACATAGGCTAGTGTGCCACCTACATTAACCTGTTTTCCAATATCATAGGGGTGAAAAAGTTTCGGGTACTAATACCATGTTTATTCATTTGAATTTGACAGTATAAAAAGTTAAATATATTATATTTAGTAACTTACAGTTCCTGAAATCTTCGGAATCTCTCCAAGTATGGCATACAAAAGTGACGATTTTCCGGCTCCAACAGGTCCACAAACTGCAATTTTCTGCCCTCGTTTGATTTCAAGATTCACGTCTTTTAAAGTTGGAGAGACAGACTCATGATCCCAAATGAAGTTGCCATCTTGAATTTCCACAGCATTAACTGAACATTGCTGTAAGTTTCTTTCACTATCATCATTGTTTAGTTCTTCATCAAGCAAAAACTTATTAAGACGATCAAAAGAAACCACAACTTGAATCATAATAGATAGAGCCTCAGGAATCATTCTAACAGGTTCTCCCATGTTCCTCAATGTTGCAAGAATTGTGAAAATGGTTTCAGCATTCAATGGTGCACTCTTGGTAACAGCACATCCAAGGAAAACAACAGCAGAAACAACCGTAGGAGACATCCAATAAAGAAATGAATTAGTAGCTTTCAGTATCTGTGTCTTAGATAACCATACAAACTCTTTATCGCGTAGCGACTCAACTAAGTTCTTGAATTTTTCTTCCCATGATTGTAACTTAATAATCTTCATACTATTTAGAATCTCTGAAGTCGATCGTAGACGTTCGTCCTGTGCAATCATAAACTGTGACTGACAATTTTGTATGATCCTTGCAAATGGTACATTGAGAAGTCCACATATAGCAAGAGGTAATAAACCCGGAAGAGCACCAATACCAACAACACCGAAAAGTACACCAATGGAAAGAACAAGTTGCACTGCAGAAGTCCATGTTATATGAAACCACCATGGAAATTCTCCCATTCTATATGCATCAACTGCAATGTAATTCACAATTTCGCCCGCCGAGTGTCTTGTCCTTGCCGAGCTAGAAAGCTTTAACTGCTTTCGATAAACTGCCACCATCAAAGCTGATCTCATTTTCATTCCTGACCTCCTTGAGTTAAAAAACCAATGTCTTTGCGACAAAGACTCGAACACCTTGGTGACAATCAAAAAACCAACTATTGAAAGACCTTTTTTAAGATCTTCCTCAGTTCTATTCGAGTAGCTAACAAATGCATACAATATTAGAGGTGAAACTACAACAGCAATGGTTCTGATTAATGCATAAAATGCTATTAATAAATTTTCTTTCAAGTAAATTCTAACAATAGACCAAAGAACCAAACTCTTTGTATTGTTCTTGGTCCTCTCTCTAACAAGTGATTCCCAAGCATCAACAAATTTTTGATAAGCCATGTTTGATTCATCTTCAGAAACAAGAGAAGGTATATCTTCAAGATCGAGTGGCTTCGAGTAACCTAAACTGATTAAAGAATTAATCCAACAGAATATCAACTTGCTGAAGAAATTAGCATGACCTAATCCTGTTTGATTAGTTTCAATTTTTTGACCTAATAGTGGCTCAGATAAACCTTCTTGAACACTATTATTATTTCCTAAATAACCAACATTTTTGAAAGCACAATACAAAAGAAGAAAATGTACAAGCCACTGTACAATATCTAAAGTTTCAATTGCATGATTTTTTATCAGAATTTCAATGTTGATAACTGAAACCAATACACATGAAGATAACCACCATATAGAGTTTAATATTCTAATCCATTTGACTCTTTGAACAATCAAAGAAACTGCAAAAGAAATCCAAATGAATCCTTTGATAATGAAAGTTAACCAATTCAATTTCTCAGAGTAATCAGTTTTTGCTATGAGATTCCACAATCCAATACTGAAAAATGCAATGCTAATAATTCCACAACAAATTGAAACAATAAGGAAAATCCTGAATTTTCTGTGGCTTTCATTTGTAGAAGTTTTTCTGATTATAGTGATAATCAAAGATATGAAGTAGACACAAAGAAAGAGTATATTGATTGTGTCTATTAAGCTCCTTTGAGAACATAAAGAATTGAACTCAAAATTCTTCACACAAATCCATGAAATTTCACCTGCATAGACATAATCCATTAAATTCAAATAATTAATCAATGTTCCAAGCTTTAATAATGTTAGAACAACAAATAAATAAATTAATGCATAAAATAACTCGACAATTGTTCACAAAGTTCGGCCAATTGTGCCTACGTCTGCAATACCAGAGTGACTAGTGTAGTTTTTTATTTTGCAATACTTCGAGTTACAAAGTACAAAATATATTTAAATACTACGGTCCAGATTCCATAATACATATACAGCAGACAAACAAGTTGCGCCGCTAACTAAACAATGTGAAATGAAACCGAGATGAAGGCATGAACAAGAAATCTTTATTACTTAATATATGAAATAATTAAGAACTCATGATAGACGTGACATACACAAATCAAATGGTACAAAAAAGAGTAAAAAAGAATGGAATTTAGTACCAATTGAGTTCCAAAAGTAAGCCATTTTTGGATGTTGAATTTGAATGATTTGTGTTGCTCTCCTCAGCAGAACATACTCTGTGAGCAATGATTATTACAAAGAAGCATGCTCTTCAATTTTGTGACTAGTTTACAATAATTGATAGGACAAGTCTATAGAGAGTGAGACAATACAATAGGTATATTAAATATTACTACTACTTTTCAACGACATAATAAATAGACCGCAAAGTCTAATTCCTCGAGTCTTAATGTAGAATTCAAATGAGTGACAAACTCTCCAAAGAATTTTAACGCTGTTGTATGTTCAAAAGCCAGATATCATCAAACACAGAACTTTGATTAAGCTATTAGAGACACGTGTCATCTCATTTGAGTATTCTTCGATAAAATAAATAGATATTACTACGTATCCAAAAAAAATAAATATATATTACTACTACTTAAATTGTTAGGTGAGATCTGTTTTATTAAATGCTTATAAAACTTTTTTATAGCATGTACGTATAAAACTTAAAAAAAGTATTAATTTTATATATTATAATTAATTATAGCAAGGTGTGATCTAATCTGATTTGAATTTAATTTATATGAAATTGCTTATCATGTGCCCTTGCACAGATTAACATTTGACTTGATTAATTAGTACTGTACTAATTTTAAAAAAAAAGAGTGAAATAATTAAATATAAATGAGATTGAGAGCATTTTTTTATACTGTAGAAGTGTTATCAATTGTATCATTTTCAGTTTTGTCAATAAAAAATAAATGATGTATCATTTTCAGTGACCACACTTTATTGGTCGTACTCGTACTCATACAAAAGATCAATGATGGAGATGGAGATGGAGATTTAGTTCTGTGGTCATATTTTTATCATGTCATGATGATTTTTTTATTTCGATCTTGTTAACGAATGTCCCTAGACATTCTTTAAGCATTTTATTTAAAGAAAAAATTTATGTAAAAAATGAAATATTTTAATTTTCAATGTGTTGACTTTATATATTTACATAAATTTTTACAAAAATTTCTTGTTTAAGATGTTTAAAGAGCTGCGGAACGCTCGTTAACATTTTCTTTTTCATTTTACACAAGAAGCTTATTTAATTACTTCCAATATAAATTTCTACATTACAAATTCTGTTCGGAGCTTTGAAAATATAACCATTTTAACAGGTCATATCAAACTTTTCAAAGGTTGGATTTAGACTTAAAAACTATTCTTATGACACAAGTGAGGCTTAGGCTTTCGACTCTGTTTGGTAAAAATAAGCTATAAGCTAGCTGATAAGCTAATTTATAGCTGAAAAGCTAGCTTATAGTCTGAAGTTCGTTTTGTTTCGATTTTGGTGCGGCAAGGACCAAAGATCTGGTAGCTTATAGTTGAAAAACTAGTAAAATAAAATTAAATTGTTTGGCAAATTTAGATGTTGTAAGTACAAAATGACATAAAAGTACATGGTTGGTGCGTAGTTTTTTTTTTGTAAGTGTTAGTGGGTAGTTATTATAATTTTAAAAAATAATAATAAATAAAACTAATAAGGGTAAATATGAAATAAAATGTAAAAAGCTATAAGCTCATACGCTACTTGAAATAACATCTCAAAAAACGCTATAAGCTAGTTAGAGAAACTCGTTACCAAACACTTAACATTTTTATCAAACAAGTTTATAAACTAGTTCAATACGCTATAAGCCAGCTTTATTTGACATACCAAATAGTGCCTTCATTTTTTTTATAAACTAGACTTGATAAAGTGTAATTTGGCCTAATCTATTCTCAACCCTCCTTTCAAGCATTAAACTTAAAGAAAAGAAGAAGATATGAGTGACTTAAATAGTTGGTATTCAACCAGACTCAACTCTTAAACTAATTTCTTCATTTCTATTTTTCACAATTTTTTTTTGTCAAACAGTTTAATAATTAGAAATTTCACCTTAAAGATGAATAAATTGAGTGTTCGATATTCGAACCTTGATTCCTACATATATTTTGCGATGTCCCTACAAATTAGTTTCTATTTTTTTTTTGGTATGTTCTATTTTTCATTAAAAATAAATTTAAAACGTGAATTTTTTTCTAATATGATAATAGGAGAGAGTATTTGACAGCTATAATTAGAAATTCAGGCCGGGACAAACATAAATTTTGTGGCCATTTTTTTTTTTTGATAAGCATAAATTTTGTGGCCATTGATTAGTGGGTGTATCATCTATCTATCTATCCAAATAATATACTCGATCAAAATATAAATACAACACGGCAAGTCATGTGTCATGATTAAAACAAGACAAAACAAAACTTTGGTTATAAAAATGTGATAGGAATATATAATTCGATAATAGTCATGCATTTATCAAAAGTGAAAGCCAAGACAAAATTAATAATAAAATTAATAATAAAATGAATGAAGCCAAGACAAATCTGACTCAAAAGTGAAAATGATGTATATGGAATCTAACAAAATAGATTGACAGGCAAAGATTGCCTCCAACTGTTCCACTGTACTGTTACTGTTCCATTGGAATTTGTCTGTTTGTTATATCATCATTGTTTATTTGTTTTATTTTCTAATAGTGTTAGAGTGGAAGAGGGTGATAGAGATGAGAGAAAGAGATTATCAAAAGCATTGATTTTATTATTGACTTTGGTACAATTTATAGAGTTTACAAATTGTACAATTACTTAACAAACAAGCTAACTAACTCTAACTGACATAGTTAGTTAGCAACTAATCAACAATACACAAAGTAGTTATAACTAACTGTTACAACTAACTAACATCAAAATACTAACTTGTAAGGCAAGTAACAAACACAATACAAACAGTGAAGACAAATGTGGTGACAGATGCTCCAACATCTGTTGCAGCATTTGGAGGGATTGAATTGCCTTCTCAACACTCCCCTTCAATTCAATTTCTCTGTCTTCACAACGCCTAACATGCTCCTTAGCTCCTTGAACCTATCAGCCCTCAGTGGCTTGGTAAGGATATCTGCAATTTGAATTTCTGTCCTGCAATGCATCACATTCAGTTTGCCTTTGCTGACTTGGTCTCTTAGAAAGTGATACTTGGTTTCAATGTGCTTTGACCTTCCATGTGCAATGGGGTTCTTTGCCAAGCTGATTGCAGATTTATTGTCAACATTCAATCTCATAGGCTTCACATAGTTGATCTTCAATTCTTCTAGTAAGGATTCAAGCCAAACTGCTTGACAAGCTGCTTGTGCTGCTGCTACATACTCAGCCTCACAACTAGATAATGCCACTATGTTCTGCTTCTTTGAAGACCATGAGATAGGTGAATTTCTGAACCTGAACCAGTAACCTGATGTGCTCCTTCTATCATCTTTGTCTCCACACCAGTCAGAGTCTGAGAAACCTTCAAGTTCAATTTGAGTTTCACTGTTGCTTGTTGGAAAAGCTAGACCATAATCCTGTGTACCCTTCAGGTATCTTAGGATCCTTTTTGCTGCAATCAAGTGAGAAGTTTTAGGCTTACTCATGAACCTACTCACTGAGCCCACTGCATAGTTAATGTCTGGTCTTGTATTGCAGATGAACCTCAAGCTGCCAACTACCTGCTTGAACAAAGTAGCATCTACTGCTTGTTCATCTTCATTTTTTGACAATTTCAAATTTGCATCCATTGGAGTTTCAGCTGCTTTGCAATTCTCCATTTGAAATCTCTTTAATACATCTTCAATGTATTTTCTCTGATGCAATACAATACCATCTGAAGCATAGTGAAATTCTAATCCAAGGAAGTAATTGAGTTTGCCCAAGTCACTCATTTCAAACTCACTTTTCAATCTCCCCTTGAATTTCTCAATGCTAGTTGTGCTGTGACCTGTAATCAGCAAATCATCTACATACAGGCAAATGACAATAGCATCTGAGATATCACTTCCCTTCATGTATACACCAAATTCAACAGTGCACTTCACAAAACCTTCCTTTTGCAGAAATTCATCAATCCTTTTATTCCAAGCTCTTGGAGCTTGTTTAAGGCCATATAAAGCTTTGTTAAGCTTATACACTTTGTTCTTTTCTGATGCAATTTCAAACCCAGGTGATTGCAGTACATAAACCTCTTCTTCCAATGGACCATTGAGAAAAGCAGATTTTACATCCATATGGTATAGTGACCAATTGTATGAACTGGCTATTGCAATCACTAACCTGATAGTTTCCATTCTTGCTACTGGTGCATACACCTCAGTGTAATCAATTCCTTCTTGCTGAAGAAATCCTCTTGCAACCAACCTTGCCTTGTGTTTCACTATCTTGCCATCTGGATCCTTTTTCAATTTGAACACCCATTTCACACTAATAGCTTTTTTTTGTGGAGGTAGCTCAACCAATTTCCATGTGTGATTCTTTTCAATTGAATGGAGTTCTTCTTTCATTGCTGCATTCCACTTTGAACTTACTACAGCTTCTTTCCAGTTAATTGGCTCAGCATCTGCCATGAATGCTAAATGTACCAAGTCACCATCTTCATTCACTGCACTATCTGAGGTGATTTCATGATCATTAAGCCTGACAGAGGGAAATTTGTTTCTAGTTGATCTCCTTGGAGCTTGAGCAGGCACTGATGATAGTTGAATTCTATCATCATCATCACTTGATGTATGCATATCTTCTTCATGAGGTGTGCCTTGATTTTGATTATCTACTGGTTGATGTGTGATTGCAGCATCATTCACTCCATCTTCCAGTTGCATTGTGACTTGTGTGTTTGCTTCTGAGCTCCATTTCCATTGTGATTTTTCATCAACAATCACATCTCTGCTAATCACAACTTTCTTATTGTTGGGATTATACATTCTGTAGGCACCTGTAGCATCATATCCAATGAGAATCAGCTTTTCACTTTTATCATCTAGCTTTCTTCTTTTCTCATCTGGAATATGTCTGTAACACAGTGAACCAAAGATTCTCAAGTGTTTCACACTTGGTTTGTGACCTGTCCATAATTCCTCTGGTGTGTTATCCTTCAATCTCTTTGTAGGACACCTGTTCAACACATATGCTGCAGTGTTGACAGCTTCACCCCAATAGCACTTTGGTAAACCTTTACCCTTCAACATACATCTAGCCATATTGAGCAGAGTTCTATTCCTTCTTTCTGCTAAACCATTATGTTGAGGTGTGTAGGGAGCTGTTACCTCATGAATTATGCCTTTCTGAGTACAGTAAGTTTGAAATTCCTTAGAATTGTACTCTCCACCTCCATCAGTTCTGAGTATCTTTAGCTTATGTTCACTTTGTCTTTCAGCTAGTACACAGAAATTCTTGAACATTGAAAATACTTCACTCTTTTCTTTCAGCAGATAAATCCAGACTTTTCTGGTGAATTCATCAACACAAGTCATAAAATATCTGCTACCTCCTAGAGTTGGAACTTCAATTGGTCCACACACATCTGAATGGACTACATCAAGTAGTTGTTTTGACCTACACTGAACTCTTAAATGAATTCTTGGGTTGCTTGCTTACAAAGCAACCTTCACACAACTTCTCTGGTGTGTGAATCAGTGGTAACCCTACAACCATCTTCTTATTACACAAGTGATTCAAACTTTTAAAGTTCAAATGTCCATACCTGTAGTGCCACAGCCATTTCTCATCTTCAGTGATCAAACTTGAAAAACACTGAAATGCAGAAACTTGAAGATTTACTCTGAATGTTCTATTCTTTGACAATGGAGCTTTCAGAATCAACTTGTTCTTAGGGTCAAATACTTCAATGCTGTGATCTTTTGTGGAATAATTGAACCCTTTCTCAAGTAACTGTCCAAGGCTCAACAGGTTGTGCTTCATAGATGGTACATACAGCACATCAGTGACAAAAGTGTGATTACCATTCTTCCTCTGAACCATCACTTTGCCTTTGCCTTCTACTGATATAGTGCTGTCATCTGCAAACTTCACTTTGCTTTTGAAATTTTCATCAAATTCCAATAACCAATCTCTATGACCTGTCATGTGATTTGAGCATCCAGTGTCAAGGTACCATAGCTTTGAGGTATCATTTTCTGAGTTTGAAGTCACCATCATCAAAACACCATCTGAATCTGAATCATTGTGTCTTGCATGATTTGCCTCATTCTCTTGCTTCTTCTTTCCCTTGCTTCTGCACTCAGAAGCATAATGACCCCACTTATCACAACTATAACATTGAATCTTGCTCTTATCACCTTTCTTTCCACCATTCTTGGTTTTATTCTTTGAAGATTCAGATTGATCCTCCTCACCATTATGATGATTCTGATCATGACTGCCATCACTCTTTCCCTTATTCTTATTCCATTTATTCTTTCCCTTACCATTCTTGTTCCAAGAACCTCCATTCTTTGCATACAAAGCCTGATCTTGATTTGCCTTGTTATCTTTCCTTTCTTTCCTTTCTTGAAGCCTCT
This sequence comes from Trifolium pratense, assembly GCF_020283565.1. NCBI lineage: Eukaryota > Viridiplantae > Streptophyta > Magnoliopsida > Fabales > Fabaceae > Trifolium > Trifolium pratense. The sequence goes on along the minus strand of NC_060063.1, from coordinate 45,859,058 downwards.
GTTCATGTGCCTCAAGTGAACTGTGCAGTTCATTCACAGTCATTGTGGAAAGATCTTTGGATTCTTCAATTGCTACCACTATGTGATCGAATTGAGGGTTTAATGTTCTGAGAACCTTCTCAATTACTTGCTGATCAGATACAGTTTCACCATAGTTTTTCATTGAATTAACCAAAGTCTGCAATCTAGTAAAATACTCACCAATGGATTCCTTATCCATCATGCCTAGCAATTCATATTGCCATCGAAGGTGTTGAAGCTTCACTTTCTTGACTTTATCTCCACCACCATGAGCATTACTGAGTATATCCCAAGCTGCCTTAGCTGTTCTAGCACCAGAAATCTTCTCAAAATTCGATGAATCTACACATTGATGAATCAAGAACAGAGCCTTACTATCTTTTTTCTTCACTTCTCTGAAAGCCGTTTGTTGAGCTTCAGTCGCATTTGCTGCAAGAGGCTCAAACCCAGTACTGATGATTTCTTCAACTTCTTGATAGGTAAAGATGACATTCATCTTCACACACCATTGATCCCAATTCTTTCCATCTAGAATCGGAAGATTTGCAGGCAAAGAATTACTGTTATTGTTCATCGTGATGAATCAATGAACAATGGAACAAGAAAGAACGAATTTTCTGTGTAAAGGGAATGGAATTGATCGAAAACCTAAAGGCTAACTGATACCACTTGTTAGAGTGGAAGAGGGTGATAGAGATGAGAGAAAGAGATTATCAAAAGCATTGATTTTATTATTGACTTTGGTACAATTTATAGAGTTTACAAATTGTACAATTACTTAACAAACAAGCTAACTAACTCTAACTGACATAGTTAGTTAGCAACTAATCAACAATACACAAAGTAGTTATAACTAACTGTTACAACTAACTAACATCAAAATACTAACTTGTAAGGCAAGTAACAAACACAATACAAACAGTGAAGACAAATGTGGTGACAGATGCTCCAACATCTGTTGCAGCATTTGGAGGGATTGAATTGCCTTCTCAACAAATAGGAGTATATACAGTATACTATATACACATATATAGTAATAATATTTTACTATATATGTGTGTCTGACACTTGGTTGATATTCACGTTCAAAAATATACTTAATATTGTGTTTATTTCAACTATATACATGCATGATTAAATAAATATTCTTAGATACTTTGATGTTGAGATGTATCAAGCGAAAATTATTTAAAATTTCATATTAAATAGAATAGTTGAGGCTTGAGTTTGAGTAACATATAAATGAGAGGATCGGTAATCATAGTGTCTTAAGGTTTTGGATAAAAATGTGGTGTTTAACCTTATTTGTATGGTTTTTCTTGGCTCAAATGTATTGATCCAGTTCAATGAGACTTCCTCTCGTGACTTAATAGTGGTATCAGAACCCGGTTCGATTTGACGGGGAGCGTGAGAGAGTTTTTGTATTGGATCAGTGACGTAAAGAGTCTCACATTTGAGGAGTAAAGTTGAGATTGAACAACATATAAGTAAGATGACTCGTATATATTATAAACTCAATATGCCTTAATGTTTTGGATGAAGTTGTGGTGTTCAACCTCACTTCTATGATTGCTCTTAGGCCAATGTTGTTGAATATGTTTGTTGTTGTGTTAGAAGTCCTACATTGCTTAGGTTCCCGGGCGGATAAATGTATAAATATGTGATGACAACCTCACCATTTGAATTAGCTATTGGAGATGAGATCTAAGCATATTTAACAAATGTGACCCAACCCAACATTTGGAATAATAGAATAAGGGAGAAATTGATAAACTAAAACAGACTCTCCTAAGAAAAATAAAGGTCTATACAAGGAAAAAAAAAATAGATCTATAAAATAGGATGACAATAGGTAGGGTATGGGTAGGGTACTATAGTACTCATACCCGCAGTTTGAAAAAATACATGTACCTATCCTCATACACGCGTGATTAACAATCTTTGTATCCGTCCCCATACCCTATGGGTATCTAAGTACTCGTACCTGTTACCCACATTTTTGCTAAAAATAAATCGATCAATTATAAAATATCATATCATTTTAATATAATTAATTTTTTTAAAAAAAATTTAATGTTGACTCATGAAAATTATAATAAAATGTTTTACTAACCTCGTGTTAAAGTTCATTTCTTTGTTGACATATTCACATTGTGTTTATATATGTTATAAATAAATATTTTTATTAAGAATGTGTAATAGTTTAATAATGTTACATTTTTTTAAATTGATATAAATATGTTATTATATAATAATATATATATAAAATATATATATATATATATTATGTGGGTATGGAGCGGGTGGGTACTAAGGTACCCGTACCCGCACCCATACCGTTCATTCTTGCGGGTAATTACTCATGCTCGTACTCAAAATGCGGGTTTTTATCCTACCCGTTATGAGTATTTTTTGCGAGTGCCCATTGGGTATGGGTCAAATTGACATCCATAAAAATACATGAAAAAATAAATATTCAAATTAGCCAGTATTCTTGTTCCTCTCCTTTGCAATCATTGACCGAGCTACTGGTAGTTGCTGATTTACGTCAAGGTCATCTCTAAAATTTTAGGTGTCCTATGCGAATTTTGATTTGGATGTCTAGTTTTTCTTTTTATAATAATATTTTTATGAAAATTTGTATTTTGTGGGGAAATAAAAAAAACTTCTGTTTAACAAAGCAATATTCATTTTTTGGTGATGTAAAGGGGATAAGACACTAAGTAGCCCCAAAGAAACTAAAAATCATGAGGAAATCTAATAATCAAGATATCAGCACTAATAAGAATTCAATAAAATTTTGAAACATGACCATAGACCAAATTTTGTATCACCTAGTATCTGATTAGACTCTCGAAGCACAAGAATCCAAAACACAATTTGACCAAGTTTGTTCTTGTTTAAAATATTCTTCATTAGGGTTTGAGACGGATAAAATTGAAGACACACATTATTAAGTAATCCAACATCAGCTTGAAAATCTTATTCAACATGTATAATTTGGAATATTATGTGAAGAAAAAATTGGCATATATAAAACGAGATTGATTAGTCAACATTAGCATAAACCTTGCCATTTACATATTCATCTTCTCTAGTTACTTTTCAAAGACGTATATCCTTTCATCTAAAAAAGTTTTTATGACAGCCTACAATAAATAACAGCCAACTAACCACTAGATTTGATATAGTTGTGAGGGGTTTGGGTAGTACGTTATAGATCCTGAGTTCGATTCCTAGTTCATTGTAAACCAAAAAGAAATAACAACTAGCCGATATATACGAAATTATTCTTTTTTTTTTACACAATATACTAAATTATTCTAAACAAGGCCTTTATAAATATTTGTACAAATAATAGAAGAACATGAAAGCTTCCAACGGTAACATTTAAATCATAAATATGTGTAATGGAGTATCAACTAATTTTATTTATTTTTGTCAAAAAAGTTAATTTTAGTTAGATAGTCTTTAAGACACTTGTTAAAAAACTAAATAAAAGAAAAAAATTCTCTCGAAAAAAATAACTTTTTAAACTCTTCATCCATGAAGAATATTCTTCTTCACTATTTACATGAGTGTTTGCGTTTCGTTTGGATATGGGGTGCTGTCATAATTTAATTTTTGTCTCCTCGATTTTGTTTGTTACAAGCCTATAACATGCTTGGTGGTGGAGAAACAATATTACTTTTAAGGATAAATATTGGTGTGTTCATGAGGTGATGTGGAAGATTATTGCTTTGTATGATGAATGTGTGTGGATTTACACTCTGGAAGGTACCTTATGTGCTATTCAGACGACCTTGAAATTTGTTGCAACAAAGACTATAATAGCATTATTTGTGAGAGTGGTTATGTTGGGAATTGCCTTGAAAACGTGGAAAAACTCAAATCTGCTGTTTTTCGTGCTTCAGGCGAAAAACTCGTGTCTCAGGCAAAAATTTCAGCAGGAAAAAGGGCAAGATTCTGTTTTCGTGCCTCAGGCGAAAATCTCGTGCCTCAGGCGAAAAATTGTGCAGGTTTATAAATATAACACGTTTTCTGATATTTGTAAGAGGTTTTTAGGGTTTCTAAGGCCAACAAATAGACTAGGGTTATAAGAGTAACATCTTGGGAAGACTCTAAGGTTGGCGAATCATTCTATCACCTTGGGAAACATTTGATTAAATCTCTTGGTCACGAGAAGAGATTTGGGAAAAGGGTAGAATTAGGGTTGAAGTCTAATTCTTGCAACTCTTTTGTATTGAATCTCGTTGTAATCAAGTTTTCTAACGATAGTGTAACGGAGAGTCTCTCTCCCCCAGAGTAGGTCGGTTTTGACTGAACTGGGTAAACATTTGCTTCGTATTCTTTACAGTTTTATCGCTTATCTTTTGTTCGTGATTATTATTGATATTTCCACGTTTTGATTGCTTATTCGATTTGCTCCACACATCAAGATTATTGGTGTGATATTAAAGAATTCACAGCAGGTTGCTTGGAAACTGTTGAGTTGTTTATTGCTAGACGCAATAGCACCTCACATTTATGCTACAAACATTCTTATTATAGATGCCCTACATGAGAATGTAGCACTACATCGATGCATGTTCTTAGAAAATAATATGCGCAGATTTTGTTTCAAAGGAGAAATCGAATGCGAGATGTTCTTCCTATTGGGATTCCCCCCGCTTGACTTAGAGTTCTCGTCTTGAGAGATGAGCTTGGAACTTAGCTTCTATATATATTTTTTTTCCTGTACTTTTTGCTCTTTTACTTTGTAACATCATAAAAAAAGGTGTTGATTATATATTTTTCTATATTTAGTTTCTTATCGAGTGTTCCAATGACATTTGTTAGCATCGGCTTCAATTTTTTATTTTTATGAAAGGAATATCAGTAAATTTGATATGAATGAAATCAACGCATACTCCAATCAACACACTAACATGTGCAATATAAAGCATAAACATTTATTGCATATTCCACTCTTATTAAGAAAATTTGATTGTATAGTTAAAATGTTCATTTCATGTGTAAATGTACCTAAAATACCTTTTGTATATGTATATAGTAAATCTTAATTTTTCATATGTTAAGACACTTTGTGGTTTTAATTAGTGAACACTCCAAATATCTGAATACAGAATATTGTTGGGTAAACTAGCGGGTTTTCTATTGATAAGGGCCATAGGAACGTTCTTGGAAGAATTACATGGAAATTTTCTCTTTACACCTCTTATATTGCTTTCAAGCCTTCTAAACTTCTATTTTTGCCTTTTGAATATGGTTCGAATTCTATTTTGCAAACTAAATAGTAGTTCGGATAATATTTTTCGCTCCACTTGGTTCGGATTCTATTTTCAAACCACTGGAAAGCAGAACAAAAACTAATTAACTCAAATTTATTAATTACTATTTAACTCACTTTATTTTATTTTATTTTTTTGGCATTAATTAGCCTTCTGGTTCCAAGGAAAGGGGTCCGTAAATCTAAAGTTAGGCCCTGAGGTTAAAAAAATCTGACCAATAATTATTTTCACCAGGAATTGAACTCATATTCTCCTGAACCATCCGTCCTAAGAGAAGTTCATTAACCATTTGATTTTGATATCTTATTTTATTTAAGTCATTTTGAATCACTTTATCTTCAACTCATTTTAAAAGGAAATTTTCAAATAAAATCCATCAAAATTAATTTTCATCACCTTAATTACAACCAAACACATATTTCATCATTGATTTTGGTAGTATATTGTTAACCGACAATTAGCTATTAAGATTGTTTGTTTGTTGTACATATCCTTTGCAAGCTGTATTTTTATTAGTAATTAGTAGCTCTTAATTCCTTCTCCTTTTGTGTCTCTATTTAGTTGAATCTTTGTAACTTAATTTGTATCAAATCAATATATACAATACAATTGATTTTATTTATTTGCAAGCTGTATTTTTATTAGTCATTAGTAGCTCTTAATTCCTTCTCCTTTTGTATCTCTATTTAGTTAAATCTTTGTAACTTAATTTGTATCAAATCAATATATACAATACAATTGATTTTCTTATATGGTATCAGCCTACCTTCGGTCAATCCTATCTCATTACTAATGGCTGCCATAAACATACCTAACCAAAATTCTCCATATTTTCTTCATTCATCTGATCAACCAGGTCAAATACTAGTCACACAACTACTTGATGGAGACGATTATCCTACTTGGAATCGTGTCATGACTATGGCTTTGGAAGCAAAAAATAAACTTGGTTTTATTGATGGCTCCATCGCAAAACCAGAACCAAACAATCATAATTTTTCTAATTGGATTCGCTGCAATAACATGGTTCAATCTTGGCTTGTTCATTCAACCATTGCAAACTCCATTCTTTGGATCAAAAGTGCACGTGATATATGGCTCGATCTCCTCACTCGTTTTAATCAAAAAAATGCTCCTAGTATTTTTGAAATACGACGCGCTATTTCAAACCTCTCTCAAGGAACCAATTATGTTGCTACTTATTACACACAATTGAAGGCCTACCGCGATGAACTTGATTCATATCGCACGGTTCCTGCTTGTGTTTGTGGTGTCATTCCTAATTTCAATGATATTTATGCTACTGAGCATCTCATGGATTTTTTTACAGGGCTTGAATGATTCCTTTGCATCTGTTAGAAGTCAAATTCTCCTAATGGACCCTCTTCCTTCCGTACCAAAAGCCTACTCTCTTTTTTAACAAGAAGAGCGTCAACGTTCACTATCTGATTCTCGTTCCATTACATTGGAACAATCTGCTATGACTGCCCAAAATACCAATATTTCTCGGGATGGAAACAAAAAACCAATTTATTATTGTTCCCATTGTGATATAGAAGGACATTCCGACAGTCGCTGCTATGAAAAATTGAGTACCCATCTTGGTGGAAACATAATCTTGGACCAAAAAAAAAATTTCGTGGGACTTCCTCTCGTGGTGGTCGAGGCTCCAGACCTGCTGTTTCACACAATCATCCCATAATTGTTGCTGTTCACAATCATCCCACAATTGCTGTTGTTGCTTCATCTTCGAAATCTCAGCCTCCGGTTAATTTATCTCAGACTCAGATCAACCAATTACTTTTTCTTCTTCATAAGACTGGTAATGATCAACCTCTAGCAAATTTTGCAGGTACCTCTTTTCATTGTTTTGCATCTTTTAAACCCTCTTCTTCTCTTTGGATTTTAGATTCTGGTGCAACTCATCATATGGTATCTGATCTTTCTTTTTTCCATTCATATACCAAAGTCTCCTCTTTTGTTAAATTATCTGATGATAAACTTGTTCCCGTACATCATATTAGTTCTATTTATTTGAAATCTGGTCTTTTAATCCCACATGTTCTACATGTTCCATCATTTAAATTTAATCTCTTATCCATTAGCAAATTGTCTTGTGATACTAACTCTCATGTCATTTTTACTTCCACTTCATGTTTATTACAAGACCAGATGACGAAGAAGATTTCTGTGATGGGTGAGTAACATGGGGGCCTTTATCTCATGGACTATTATCCTACAATATTTTCATCTGCTGTTTCATTTGGATCGCATTTTGATTTGTGGCATTGGCGCTTAGGACATCCGGCCCCCACCCTATCTTCCAAATTCAATAATATTGATTCTAGCATTAAGTTTTCAAATAAATGTTTATGTACTGTTTGTCCTTTAGCAAAACAAACTCGATTACAATTTTCAAGGAGTAGTATTACCACTGTTAAGTTGTTTGAGTTAGTACATTTTGATGTTTAGGAACCCTATAATAATGCTCATTCTTCTGGTGCAAAATTTTTTCTTACTATGGTTGATGATTTTTCTATAAGCACTTGGGTTTTTCTTATGAATCACAAAAGTGAAGTCAACACACTAATTCCCCATTTTTTTTAAATGATTGAGAAATAATTTCAAACACATATTCAAAAAATTCCATCTGATAATGCACGTGATTTTTTAACTCCCACACCAATAATTTTTTCAAAGATTTGGGAGTATTGCAACAATCAAGTTGTGCTTATACTCCACAACAAAATGGTGTTGTCGAGCGTAAACATAGACATTTACTAAACGTTGCACGTGCCTTGCATTTTCAATCCAATTTACCATTAGATTTTTGGGGTGATTTTGTATTAACAACTACTTATTTAATCAACCGTCTACCTACAAATGTTCTAAAAGGTAAAACACCTCATGAAATATTATTTAAAAAGAAACCAAATTTGTCTCATCTTCGGGTTTTTGGTTGTTTAGTATATGGTCGCAACACACAAATCTTCCACAAATTTGATAATCGTGCTTCTCCAGGAGTTTTCTTAGGCTATCCCCATGGTAAAAAAGGTTACAAAATACTTATTTTATTTTCAAAAAATATATATGTAACGAGAGATGTTACTTTTCATGAACATATTTTCCCATATAAGATGCTTAATGCTCAAAAACCTGCATTAGTCTTGCCACTGTCACCCACTAAGGAATCTTCTTCCTTTTTATATCCTTTTCCCCCATATGAGCCACCACAACCCCCTCCACCAAATGAACCCCCATTTCCTACTATACACACCGCACCACAAACTGACCCGCTTAATCTAAATCTACAACTCAAACCATCCTCTTCCAATCTTGAACTAGTACCACCTCAACCTCCCTCAACAGTGACCAGACACTCCACCCGACCACGAAGACCACCTAGCTATCTTAATGACTATGATTTCTCCCTCCCCTCATCACAGGCATCTTCTTCAAATTCTAATCCTGGTAATCCTTATCCTCTTTGTAATTTTTTATCTTCTCATAAATTTTCTACTTTTTATCGTTCTTTTCTTTCTTCAATTACTACTGAGTCTGAACCTAAATCATACACTGAGGCTAAGAATTTTTCGAAGTGGCGCAATGCAATGCAATCTGAGATTGATGCCTTGTGTGAAAACAGAACATGTTCTTTAGTTTCTCCACCACCTAGGAAGAAACCGATTGGTTGTCGTTGGGTTTTCAAAATTAAACGCAAATCTGATGGAAGCATTGAAAGATATAAAGCACGATTAGTTGCTAAAGGATATACTCAAGTTGAAGGGGTTGATTATTTTGATACTTTTGCTCCTGTTGCAAAACCTGTAACAGTTCGAGTTCTTCTCTCAGTTGCTGCTGCAAAATATTGGCCTCTTTTTCAACTTGACGTTAATAATGGATTCTTACACGGTGATTTGCATGAAGATGTATATATGCAACTACCACCAGGATTTAGACGTCAGGGGGAGCCTCTTGTATGTAAGTTACATAAGTCTCTCTATGGTCTTAAGCAGGCATCACGAAACTGGTATTCTAAATTTTCAATGGTTCTTATTGAATTTGGTTTCACACATAGTACAACTGACCCCTCACTTTTTTGTCTGCATCGTGAATCTGGTTCTGTTTTTTTGCTCCTTTATGTTGATGACATTGTTCTAACAGGTTCTGATCTTCATCTCATGAGCATGGTTAAAAATCTTTTACACAAGCACTTCAAAATCAAAGACTTGGGTCCTTTGAAATTTTTTTTGGGTATTGAAGTTGCCAAATCAAAAAAGGGTCTTTTTTTTTATCACAATGACAATATACTCTTGATATTATATCTGATTGTGGTCTTACCGCTACCAAACCTGCAGACTTTCCCATGGAACAAAATCTAAAATTATCTCCATCTGAAGGTACTATTTTAAATGATCATGCACCTTATCGCCGCCTTGTGGGTCGTCTTATTTATCTCACAGTAACACGTCCAGATATTGCCTACTCTATCAACATTTTGAGTCAATTCATGCATGCTCCTCGTTAACCACACATGGTTGCTGCTACTCGTCTCATTCGCTACCTCAAATCCACCCCGGGTCAAGGTCTTTTCTTTGCTTCCGATTCTAATCTTTCTCTGCAAGGCTATTGTGATTCAGACTAGGCTAGCTGTCCAACCACTCGACGCCCCACTACCGGTTACTGCATTTTTTTGGCTCCTAGCATAATCTCTTGGAAGACAAAGAAGCAGAGTGTGGTCTCTCGTTCATCTGCTGAAGCAGAATATAGAGCAATGGCCAATGCAACTTGCGAAATTACTTGGCTCTACTATCTTTTGAAAGATATTGGTCTTCCCCCACCTACGTCAATACCGCTGTTTTGTGACAATCAATCTGCTCTCCACATTGCATCAAATCTGGTATATCATGAACGGACTAAACACATAGAAATTGACTGTCATGTTGTTCGTGAAAAGATTTCATCCGGCCGTATTACTACTGTAAAAGTCAGCTCTGCCAACCAAATTGCTGATTTGCTCACTAAGCCCTTGGAATAAGATCAATTTATGCTTCTAAAGAGCAAGATGGGCTTAACCAACTTACACACCCCATCTTGAGGGGGAGTGTTAATCGACAATTAGCTATTAACTTGGTATTTGGATTAATAGCATATAATTTGTTTTAATTGGATAAGATTGTTTGCTTGTTGTACATATCCTTTACAAGCTGTATTTTTTATTAGTCATTAATAGCTCTTAATTCCTTCTCCTTTTGTATCTCTATTTAGTTGAATCTTTGTAACTTAATTTGTATCAAATCAATATCTATAACAATATATAAAAAGGATAGGTGAGTTTGAGATGAACTTTTCAATATACCTAATGTACCTTTGACTTATTTTCACAACTTCCATTAACCAATGTGTTATTTTAAATAATAAAAAATCAAATCATAAAAATGTGAATAAGTGGCAAATGGTTTAGTGACTTATACATGAACGGTTACCAATTTAATACTACGTCTATAATCTATAATATATGTAAAGAGGATGCTAATATTTTTTGTGTTGATTTTTTATAATATCAACAATACCTTTATATTTTTTAGCAATAACAATTTTTTATTAACAAATTTATCATAACATAAGACATGTCTTTTTTTTGAACATAAGTCAAACACAAGCAGGCACGGAACGCGTCTGTCTGACCCGCTAGTATAGAATACAATTGCTTTTCTTATATATACCATTATTACCAATATGTGGTGTCTGGAAAACGATACTACAAAACAAAAGAAACCTATTATAAATTCAAAAACTCCATCATTTATTTTGATAGTAACAGGACAACTAACAACACTGTCTGTGATGGCCCGAAAACGTAGCAATTTATCTATCTCTATAAATGGACAAACTGATGAGAACCAAGTGAAAATGCAGATACAAATATTTCTATTTATGTCGTGCTCTTTTCTCCATGATCATATACTGTAGTCCGTCCACATTCATTTTGAAGTAGGTGCAGTGGACCAAATTCTATTAAAAAATCCGACAATTTTTTATCTGTTCACATATAATATATTAAAGGAAAAGGATAAACTAATCAACCAAAAAAAAAATGATAAACGGTGCTTCTGGATTACTAGTTAAATACTGTATACCAATAAGTAAATTGTATCTTATGAATTCAATATCTTAAAAATATATAAAAAAAAAAAAAAAACTATCTTTGTAACATTAATTTTATTGTTAATTTTCTTTTACGTATGTTTAACAACTAGGACACTGTTTAGGATGACTCAATATTAAATGTATAATAAATATTGAAATGTACGAGTGGTATGATGTGTAGCATATATAAAAGGTGGAGGTCGTGTGTTGTTCGAGTCGGAACTGGATTTGATGCTGTAGTGTTTTCACGCAGTTTCACGCGGTTATCGATTTCGGCCGTCCGATCAGAAACTAATGGTCAAGATTAAAAATTGAGTTCAACTGTCAAATCAACATTGAATAAATATAAACCTTCTAATCAAATCTCTACGGCCGAGATCGATAACCGCGTGGAACTTTGTGAAAACACTACAGCATCAAATCCTGATCCGTTCGAGTCATTGCTCACACATTTTTGTACCCAAACAAAAATATATTAATTGGAAATATTATGTTTTATCATTGGTCTCTACAAAATTTGGTTTCTTGTCGACTAAAATATTATACTCAAGTGGTTAAAAAGTTTTTGATAAGTTTTTGAACTAAATGGTTAAAAAATTTAAGTATCTATCATTTATGTCACATGTTGTTGGTCAGAGAGTTTTAGTTTGTAGGCGAGGTCTAATGTGAACAAGTGCAATAGGTCTTGTATTGTGCACAAGTATTATTTACCATTAGATTGTGTAGTCAGATTAGATCTTATGGTGTTCCTTCCACACTAAATTATTTTTCATCTGCTTCCCATCCTCTCACGACCCAAATCTGGCACCATTCCTGCAACAACTCATCAGCAAAAATCCATTCCAGCATTCCTCCATCAACAACTCAGATCATCTGACGCCGATCCATCAACAACTCAGATCATCTGACGTCGTCTCTACAACAACTCATCGGAAAAAATACACTTCGACATTCCTCCACCGATGACCCAGATCTGCATCGTTCTTGTAACAACACTTAGTGGAAGACTACAAATCTACAACATTGACGGTGGATCTCTAGAAAATGAATTACGAGAAGTTTGCTAGCATAGGCCAAGATCTCTTGTTTAAAACTTAGAAATTAAAACTGGAACTAATTATTTTTTCATCCTTGCTCATTTTGACAATGCAAGATCTGGCCACTTGTATGATAAATTGCTTCGTATACCACCGAGAGAGAGGGTTGGGTGGGTGGTCGGTGGAGTGGTGCTACAAGGATTGGAATTTGTGAGGGAAAGGGTAAATGATTCTATGTGGAAGGTCCACTTAAAAATCTAATAAAACCGTTCTAATCCAATGGTAATTAAAAGTCGTGCACCGTGAAAGACATGTATCACTGATTCATATTAGACAAAGCCGTTAAGACATCAATCTGATTTTTATTTTGTGACATCTTCAAACTGATTTTTGTGAACACTCCAAAAATAAAAGATGGGAGCTATTTTTGCCACCCTATTGGTTACTCGCGCGCTCTAATTTTACACATCAGCTGTTTAAGTAACGGATGTGTAAAAATCAGAAATTTTGGGGAAAAACCGTCCGCTACTTAGATAGCAGACAATATTTGAATAACCGGTGAAGCAGTAAAAGTATGGTTTATCTTAATGTTGGGGTAAGGTTGAGGTTTCTCTATCATATCTGAATGATAAAGTGGCGGGGATTTTCAATCATTTATTATTATTATTATTATTATTATTATTATTATTATTATTATTACTTAAACATCAAATTCAAGTACAAATGTAACATCGCTAATAATAAGAATAATGAATTTACGAACAAACTCACAACATTCAATTTAATAGCATAAAATGACTTTACTCATACCTACAAATAATACAATCAAGACTGAAACATTTATGCTCTCAGGTATGCATTGTTGATAAACTTAATCCCTGTATGAGTCACTAGTTGACTAAAGTTGATATGTCAATTTGAATCAAATGAACACCATATGCAACAAGACGAAAAAGCAAACGAACATTTTATGACGACGAGAAATCAAACAAACACCGCACGAAAACGAAAAATAAGACATCGAACTGGACAACGAAATAACAAAAAAAAACTTAATCTTTTTTTTTAAATTACTTATTTAGATTAAAGCAGATCAAAAAAATATCCAGGTCAAAAACCCAAAACCACCCCTTTTTTATGAAATATGATTAAGAAAAGAAACTTATCTCTAAAAAATTAGGCTGGCTTTTTATTTTTGTTCTTATTATTAAAAATTAAAATAATAATATAATATAAATAAAGTCCCCAACCACGTGCAGGATATCTAGTAGTACTTACTCATATCCATTCCCATTGGGACCATTGGGACCATTGGGACCATAGTACATGAATCACATATAATACCATTACAAGTATGTTACATATTTGAGAAATAATTTATCAATGTGGTTTGTCTGCTGCAAAAGGAGCATCACAGCAACATTCTAATTCATGCTCCAAAAAATGGTTTACTTTGACTCTTTGAGAATACATGTGGGTAAAGGTATGCTACATATACTTTTATCATTCTTTTCTTCTTTCCTTCTTTCTATTGTTGGCTTGTACAAACTTGTTCTGTTACATTATGCTATCACTGTATGCTCCTATTAATCTGTTATAATTTGTTGAAATAATATATATCAATTACGATTTATAGTTTGTTGTGTTGGGTTATTAAGCATTAACAACATCTAACACTAAACCACAATAACACACATAAATGTGTATCAACTATTAAACAACATTTTGATAAGCTAAACTAACATCAAACATTGAAAAGAAGAGTTGAAGAAAGAGCACTCAATCTCATTTCTATTTTCAAAGTTTGATACAACATTGACCCTTATTTGTGCTTTTCATTCACAATTTATGTTTGTATGTTTTTGGTATATTTACTACTTTTACTTGTGAGGTATGAAATTTATATTTTAATTTTAGGCTTAACTATATATTTGGTCCCTTACGTTTATCTTAAATTTCAATATGGTCTCTTACGTTTAAAACATATCAATTTGGTCCCTTTCGTTTTTACTGTTTGCATTAGTTAGTCCTTGCCATCAATTTTGTCACATGTGGCAACAGTTTGCATATGTGGACACACTGATACGTGTATAGATCAAACAGTGTTAGTGATAAAATTAACAGAAAAGACTAAATTGAAACCTAATGGAAACGCAAGGAACCAAATTGATACTTTTTAAACGTAATAGACCAAATTGAGACCTAAAATAAACGTAAGGGGCCAAATACGTAGTTAAACCTTAGTTTTATAAGGAATTATCTTGTTGGTTTTCTCAATTTCTTAGTAGCAGCTATTAGTTGTTTCATGTAGTCTCCCTGAGCATAACTCAATTGATAAGGACATCGTATTATATATGTATTAGTTGTGATTGGAACCCAAAATTTTCCCTTTATACATATCTATGAGTGAATTTTTTAGCTATTAGGCTACTTGGCTAAAGAAAAAAAAAACTTCATGTATATATATGGTTATTCTAAAATCCTACTTCATCTAAAAACTTTTACTGTAATAGAGCTTATGCCCTATGTCATAAGTTAATATATTTTGGCCAAAAAGAATTTGATCTATTTGATACTCCCTCCGTCCCATTTTATAAGACATTTTTTGATTAAATGCACTATTCATATGTTTTGTTTTGACCGTATTTTTCTAAAAGTATATAAATGTAAATATTATCATGTAAAATCTTGATTGATTTGTTTCGATGTATATTTTTTAAATATCAAATTTTTATAATATTTACTAATAGAGAATTAAAAATATTCCTAAACAAAAGTATGTATTGACATACGTACAGTGGTCAAAGAGTTCTTATATTTTGGGACGGAGGGAGTATGTTATTTTTCCTTTATATGCTAAATTATTATTACTCCATCTGTGTTTCCAATTCTTGTAACCTCCCTTTAGTATACTTTTTAATTAATATGAAATTCTAAAGAAAGAGAGTCATTTAGAAAACTACATTTAGTCAGAAAAAAAACTACACAACTTTTATATATAATTCTAAATATTGATTGTATTTTTTGTCGATTATTAACGGCTAAAGTATCCACCTAATTGAAGCCACTAGATTTGGTCAAGTAGTGAGAGATTTAAATAATATGCTAGATGTTTTGGATTCAATCCTCAACTCCATTATAAAAAAAAAAAGTATCGACCTAATTGGGATCTTGGTCACTATAGAAATGCCTCTCCAAAACGCCATTTTTTATTTCATTTTTTTAACAGTTAATATTAGTATGCAAACTGTTAATTTTTTAGTAGGGATGACAATTTGACCCATACCCAGTGGACACCCGCAAAAATTACCCATAACGGATAGGGTAAAAACCCGCAAAAATGAACGGGTATGGGTAGGTACCCATAGGGTATGGGGACGGGTACAAAGGTTGTTACCCACGCAGGTATGGAAATGGGCACGAGTATTTTTTCAAACTGCGAGTATGAGGATGAGTACTATAATACCCTACCCTACCTATTGTCATCCCTATTTTTTAGTTTTGTTAGAGGAAAACATTGAACATGAAACCACTTTTATCATTTCACTCTTTAACTTTTTCACTTTGGTCACCAATCCAACTTTATATCCTAAAAGACGGAAAATCCTTGAGATTGTTGAATATGATGCTTCCTTTTTTCTAATTGTTGTAATTTTTGAGTTAAATTTATTTTTAAAAGTTTAGTGTCCAAAATCGTAACTTTGCATCATGCTTTGTTTCCTAAATTTGTTAACTATTCTTCCTACTTATATGTTTGTTTGTGTCATGAGTACTATTACTCAAAGCATGCATATCTATCTCTTAGTAAGTAATTAATGTTTACTTGTTGTTACTTACTCTTATCACTTTGCTGACTCAACCAAAAAATGCTCATTACTCTTGAATAACAAGTAATGTTTCCTATATCCATGTTTTTGAGTGGATTATCATAAGAACTAAATTTTCAGGTTCTCCAATTTTTACGAATCAATCATATTTGTTTTGTTTTGGCTATAAGAGAAGGTCTGCTAATAATATCCAAATTATGTACCCTCCTTTTCATAAAAATTATTTCTTGTTGTTTGTGTATCCTCAGTTCCACCAAAAAGGGTCTTGTTAAATCCTACGGGGTTAGCGTAATACGCCAAAAATTAGGTTGCTGCTTTATGCAAGGAACAAACTCCTTCCAATAAAAATTTGAAGGAAAGTGACCCTCTAACTTTGATTAAAACCAAGTACTTTTAGTGATGTGTCTTCTCTTGAAGGAAGTGGATTTGTATTACTATGAGCTTTTTTTGAAGGTCTTCTCGCAGTAAGATTCACTTCCTAATTTTTATTTTATCTTCGGTGTCAAAGCTTAAGTCATCTAAACAAGCAAAACATCTCCCCAACATTTTGTGCGGCTTTGCTTCCTTTTGCCCAAGGCATTAAGTTCTTCAACTTTGCTCTCTTGAACTGTTCACAAAAAACAAAAAACTTATTCTCTGTTTCATCTACAGCCTCAACTTCATCAACATACTCAAAGTCTGTCACCTTAAAGACTTTTTGTTATCGTCCCTCTTATCTCGTTTTGCATCATATTTTCTCAGCATCCAACGACTTTGCTTTTGCAGCTCTGGTTCTATTGGTATCGTCAATGATGATGTGTGTAATCAAATCACCCAAAGGTTTGTTTGTGTTTGAGTTGATTCTTTGTAATATATTTCCACGATTCAAGAAGTTTTTTTTTATGAGATCCCAACTGATCCGGAAGGTTGATGTTTTCAACTTTCAAATCTTCCAACAACTTGTGATATTCGTTAATATGTGCCTCGTTAACGAATATCACAAGTTGTTGGAAGATTAGAAAACTGAAAACATCACCCTTCCGGATGAGTTCGTTGATGGGATCCTCATAGACAATCTTCCTGAATCGTGGAAAGATATTACAATAATCAACTCAAACAAAAACTATTACCTTTTGCCGATTTGATTACACACATCATCATTGAGATACCAATAGAAAGGAAACCACAGCTGCAAAAGCAAAGTTGTTGACTGCTAGAGCAAATATGGTGCAAAACATAGCTGCAAATAAGATGTATGGTAACAAAAAGTCTTTAAAGTGGCAAACTTTGAGTTCGTGATAACAAAAAAAAGAGAGTAAGTTTTCTGTGAGCAGTTCAGGAGGTAAAAATTACTCAGAGGAACCGCTAAACGACAGATATCAAGAGAACAAAGTTGAAGAGCTTATTGCCTTTGACAAACGGAAGCGAAGCCGCACAAAATTGTTGGAGAGAGGTTTTGCTCGTTTAGATGATGTAAGCTCTGACGACGAAGATGAAAATTACGAAGTGAATCTTAGTGTGATAAGACCTTCAAAACAAGCTCATAGTAATACTGCAGATAACACAAGCTCCGCATTGTGGATGCTGTTACCAATCGATAGTCCAAATGTTTATTATCATTTCAAGTTTTACTTTTCAAACTGCCTTCATGAGAAAATAAAATTTTCATTCCCAAATTGTTGTTGATAATTTTTTCTTCTACACCACTTATCAGAGATGTGTTTAAGTTACTTTTCTTTTTAACCACACACTACGAGGCTCTTTTGGGATGCTATATGAAAATTGAAATTATAGTCCTGTAGGCTGTAGCTATACAATTGTGATGCCATGAATAAAACAAAGAAACTTTGCTCACCATTATCAATACGTTTGGAAAACGGTCTTGCATCATATAAAAGCAGTGGCTCAATAGCTTAAAAAATAATAGAGGATGCAAACAAATGGATGCAGAAAAAATGAAGGAAAAAAAGAGCTTATTTTAGCAAACAAACAATTCTAATCTAAGGATTAAATCATAGAGGATGCAAACAAACAGATGCAGAAACAATCATCCTAGTTGATACCATAAAAAATATTTTACTAAGATCAAGTAACTAAATATTGATTGTTTTTTGTTTCTCTTTGATGGATATGCAGGTGATTTCTCATTGATTTGTCTGAAAGATTTTGATTTCACTTCATTATGTTCTCTAAGGAGCGCAATAGACACGGTCAATATACTTTTTGTCTGTGCCTACTACACGTCTTTGTTTATCGGTTTAATCAGAAAAACTTCTGCAAATAGGAGCCACACAAGAAGTTGGATTTTCAAACTTGTTTCAATCTGCTGTGCTCTTATTAGCATTACTTTTTTGGTTACTGGCTTGTGGAATCTCATAGAGAAAACCGATAACTCTAATGAGCTGAGCTGGTTAGCTTGCAATATCAAAGGAATCATTTGGATTTCTTTAACAATTTCTTTGCTTGTCCAGAGAGGCAAATGGACTAAAATACTAAACTCTGTCTGGTGGGCATCTTCCAGTGTATTGATTTCAGTTCTCAACATTGACATTCTGTTCAAAGGTCATGATGCCTTTGAAACTTTTGATATCATAATATGGCTTGTACACTTTCTTCTTCTATTATGTGCCTTCAAAAATCTTGGTTATTTAGGAACTCACAGTGTCCAAGAATGTTTGTCTGAACCACTGTTAGCTCAGAAAATTGAAACCAAACAAACAGGACTAGCCCATGCTACTTTTCTTAGCAAGTTAATTTTCTCTTGGGTTAACTCTTTACTCAGTTTAGGTTACTCAAAGCCACTAGCTCTTGAAGACATACCTTCCCTTGTTTCTGAAGATGAAGCAAGCACAGCCTATCAAAACTTTGTACATGCATGGGAATCCCTTGTAAAGGAGAGGACTAATAACAGTACAAAGAGCTTAGTTCTTTGGTCTGTAGTTAAAACTTACTTGAAAGAAAACACATTAATAGCATTCTATGCACTACTCAGAACTATTTCTGTTGTAGTTTCACCTCTAATACTCTATGCTTTTGTTAACTACTCAAAAAGAACTGAGCCTAATCTCAAACAAGGTTTTTCCATAGTTGGTTTTCTAATTCTAGCCAAATTGGTAGAGTCTTTGTCTCAAAGACATTGGTTTTTTAACTCAAGGAGGTCAGGAATGAAAATTAGATCAGCTCTGATGGTGGCAATTTATCAAAAGCAGCTAAAGCTTTCTAGCTCAGCAAGGACAAGACACTCGGCAGGCGAAATTGTGAATTACATTGCAGTTGATGCATACAAAATGGGAGAATTCCCATGGTGGTTTCATATAACATGGACTTCTGTATTGCAACTTATTCTGTCCATTGCTATCCTTTTTGGTGTTGTTGGTATTGGTGCTCTTCCTGGTTTAGTCCCTCTTCTTATATGTGGACTTCTCAATGTACCGTTTGCAAGGATCCTACAAAATTGTCAGTCACAGTTTATGACTGCACAGGACGAACGTCTTCGATCAACTTCAGAAATTCTAAATAGTATGAAGATCATTAAGTTACAATCATGGGAAGAAAAATTTAAGAACTTAGTCGAGTCGTTACGCGATAAAGAGTTCGTGTGGTTGTCTAAAGCGCAGATCCTGAAAGCTTCTAGTTCATTTCTTTTTTGGTTGTCTCCTACAGTTATATCTGCTGTTGTTTTCATTGGATGTGCCGTTTCCAAGAGTGCACCATTGAATGCTGAAACCATTTTCACAGTTCTTGCAACATTGAAGAACATGGGGGATCCAGTTAAAATGATCCCAGAGGCTCTATCCATTATGATTCAAGTTAAGGTTTCCTTTGATCGTCTTAATAAATTTTTGCTTGATGAAGAACTAAAAAATGATGACAAAAGTGAAAAAAACCTAAAGCAATGTTCAGCTAATGCTGTGGTAATTCTAGCTGGCAACTTCACTTGGGATCATGAATCTGTGTCCCCAGCTTTAACAGATGTTAATTTAGAAATCAAATGGGGACAGAAAATAGCAGTTTGTGGACCAGTTGGAGCTGGAAAATCATCTCTTTTGTATGCAATACTTGGAGAGATTCCCAAGATTCAAGGAACTGTAAGTTACTAATAAAACAAATTTAGATTTTTATCATGCCAAGTTCATATGAATAAAAACATAGTGTTAGTATCTTCAAAATTTTCACCTCGTGATATTTTACTATAATGGAAAACAGGTTAATGTAGGTGGCACCCTTGCCTATGTTTCTCAATCTTCTTGGATACAAAGTGGAACAGTTCGAGATAATATACTCTTTGGCAAGCCAATGAACAAAAAAAGATACGAGAATGCTATTAAAGTGTGTGCCTTGGATGAGGATATCAATGATTTTAGTCACGGGGATCTTACAGAAATAGGTCAGAGAGGGATTAACCTAAGTGGAGGACAAAAGCAAAGAATTCAACTAGCTCGAGCAGTCTACAAAGATGCTGATATCTATCTCCTCGACGACCCTTTCAGTGCAGTCGACGCGCACACTGCTGCTATTCTGTTCAAGGTAAGGAGATATGACTTTTATCATTTTAATCATCTATTGTCCTCATCTTGGTGCATCAAACTAAATGAATCTACAAAATTACAGGACTGCATTATGACTGCTCTAAGAGAGAAAACAATCATTCTTGTGACACATCAAGTGGAGTTTCTCCCAGAAGTTGATACAATATTGGTAAAGTGTCTCATGTAGATTTGTATTATGAGTGTGTTTAGAAGAGCTTATGGAACTAACTAGATGGTGATGACTTATGGAAATAACTTATCATGTGTTCATGAGTGGTTTTCAGCTGACTTTCATAAGCTCCTCCAAATAACCTATTTTGTTTTCAGCTTATGTCAAGTTTACTCTCATTTCCTCTTCAAGTGTAGATTCAATGTATACATAAGTTCTTATATGACAAAAACTTACTGAATAAGTGCTTAATTAAATTATATATCCAAACATCTTCTATATAATATTGAACAAAATTATGAAATATAAACTCATTCTAGGTAATGGAGGATGGAAAAGTTATTCAATCAGGCAGTTATGAGAATCTGCTAACAGCTGGGACAGCCTTTGAACAACTTGTGAACGCCCATAAAGACGCAGTTACTGAGGGGAATCAAGATAACAAAAACAAAAGAGGTTCCGAAAATGTTGTTTTGGCTAATCCACAAGAGACACATAGTTTTCATCTCACTAAAAATCAAAGCAAGAGGAAGAGTTCTGCCAGAGGTCAATTTGGGGTACAACTTACAAAAGAGGAAGAAAAAGAGATTGGTGATGTAGGCTTGAAACCATTCTGGGATTATATTTCTTATTCCAGGGGGTCATTCATGTTGTGTTTTATCGTGTTAGCACAGTTTGCTTTTATGGCTTTGCAGACTGCATCAACCTTTTGGCTTGCTATTGCCATTGAAAATCCAAAAGTAACTAGTGCCACATTGATTGGAGTTTATTCCTTAATTTCTTGTGCTGGTGTGATGTTTGTATATCTAAGGTCTTACTTGAATGCGCATCTCGGATTAAAAGCTTCAATTGCATACTTCTCAAGCTTCACTACAGCGATCTTCAATTCTCCTATGATGTTCTTTGATTCGACCCCTGTAGGAAGAATTTTAACCCGAGTAAGATTTGTTTATTCCCAATGGGGAAAAATCTATATATCTTCCTTATGTTCATTCATTACTATCTAATCATCCCCCGTATTTAGATTAAGATTTTTTATCTTGCAGGCTTCATCAGATTTGAGTATTTTGGACTTTGATATGCCTCATTCCATCCACTTTGCATTATCAGTAGCAATTGAAGTACTGGTAATCATTTGCATAATGGTTTCGGTCACATGGCAGGTTCTCATTGTTGCTGTTCCTGCAATGGTGGCATCAATATTCATTCAGGTTCATCATCCACTTTTATTGATTTCACATTCTCTTCCATGATTATATCACTGAGCTAGGAAATTCTTAATCTTGTTTACTTTTTTTGCCTAAAAGCAATATTATCAAGCAACTGCAAGGGAACTAATGCGGATCAATGGAACAACCAAAGCTCCTGTCATGAATTTTGCAGCTGAGACGTCACTTGGGGTGGTTACTGTAAGAGCATTCAACATGGTAGATAGACTTATCAAATACTACTTAAAACTTGTGGACACAGATGCTACGCTGATCTTTTATTCTAACGTGGCCATGGAATGGATGGTTATACGGATTGAGGCACTTCAAAGTTTGACGGTTGTCACTGCAGCTTTGTTTCTTATTATGCTTCCTCATGGATATGTGTCCCCGGGTAATAATATTTCATAAAAGGTCGATTGCGATGAAAAGATTTTATTAATACTGGCAACTCTTGACAATTCTTCTGTTTTGTGTGTGCAGGACTTGTGGGACTGTCTCTTTTTTATGCTTTTAATTTGACAGGAGCCCAAATATTTTGTACTCGATGGTTTTCCAACTTATCAAACCACGTAATCTCTGTTGAAAGAATCAAGCAGTTCATTCACATTCCAGCCGAGCCTCCTGCCATTGTGGAGGATAACCGGCCACCATCATCATGGCCTTCCAAGGGTAGGATTGAAGTTCAAGGCATAGAGGTAGCATTGCATCCATGTCATTGTTTTCCACACTACTACCACTATTTTGCTATAATTGATGATTTTTGTACATTGGTTTTAGATTAGATATCGTCCTGACGCTCCATTAGTCCTTAAGGGAATCACTTGTACATTTAAAGAAGGGAGTAGGGTGGGAGTTGTTGGAAGGACTGGAAGTGGAAAAAGTACACTTATAAGTGCTTTGTTTCGCTTAGTTGAGCCTTCAAGAGGTGACATTCTCATAGATGGGATTAATATATGCTCAATCGGGTTGAAGGATTTGAGAATGAAGCTAAGCATCATTCCTCAAGAACCAACTCTTTTCAAGGGCAGCATTAGGACAAACCTGGACCCTCTAGGCCTGTACTCGGATGATGAAATATGGAAGGTAAATGAACTACCTCCTCTACATGGTAGAAAAATATGTACTTCCAATTAAATGTAATTGAATAATGAGCACCGGGTTGATTAGAACTGATTTGGATATGCAGGCTTTGGAGAAATGTCACCTGAAGGAAACAATCAGCAGATTACCAAGTCTCTTGGACTCTTCTGGTTAGTTTTTGGCAACAATCCGTTGCATGCAGCTTTTCTCTTTCAACAATCAACATTAACGAAAATATATAATTATTGAAACTACAAGTTGTCCTTTCTATAACTCTAAATTTTCCATCCTATGGTTTTGCAACTAATAATCTATTTGCTGTCTAATTCTGACAATATTTGCAGTGAGTGATGAAGGTGGAAATTGGAGCTTAGGACAGCGCCAACTATTTTGTCTGGGAAGGGTACTACTTAAGAGGAACAGAATTCTAGTTCTGGATGAAGCTACTGCCTCCATTGACTCTGCCACAGATTCCATTCTACAAAAAGTAATTCGACAAGAATTTGCAGAATGCACGGTTATAACCGTTGCTCACCGAATTCCAACTGTAATAGACAGTGACATGGTCATGGTCCTATCTTACGGTATGTTAATTCCTTATTCTTCTCTACTTTAGTTTTCTATGACTATCAATTGCCTCACAATTTTTCGCTGGTTATAATTAAAGGGAAACTAGTGGAATACGACGAGCCTTCAAAGCTAATGGACACCAACTCTTCATTCTCTAAGCTAGTAGCTGAATATTGGTCTAGCTGCACGAAGAGTTCCGTCCCAATCATTAACATACAGCAACAATGAATGCTGACCTATGAAGTCCGGATACTCCAAAAATCGTCAAAGTATCCATATCAGACATGTATCAGACACACCGATACTCTCAGATACGTATCTTAGAAGTATCCAATTTTTCAATTATTCTTTATACAAAATTGTTATCGGATACATGTGGCATACAGTATGACATGTAGTATGTATACTTGTGTCCGTCACAAGTATATGTACTAGATGTTTTTGAGATCACTGGTATTGGTAAAGTAAAACTTAAAAGACAATGTCTCTATTTTGATTCATTTTGTTATTCTATGCAATTCTATGTAAACCTTATATCATAACTAAATTTATAAAAGAAAAATAATAGGACTTAATATTTGATTAATTCATTCATCGAACATAATTAAGCTAAGTGGATAATGATATTCATATAATAATCCAATAACAAATCTAATCAAAATTGAGGATGATAGCATATAATTCAAAATGCATTGGAAGAATGAATAAAATAACAAAGAAATCTTAGAGCTTCATTACCTCTAGAATGAACTAATCGCGGTGTTCCTCCGATTGATTTGCCATTTCCGGTGATATGGTTTCGTTCGAGTGCGGATGTGGTGTTCCGCTAGATTACAGTAGCGTCTTGCTGGTGGCGGAGTTCCGGGCTCAACCCCTTTTTGACACGAGTTGATAACCATGGAAAGCTTTTGAATTCTAATAAATTATTAGCCTAAATTGAAGCAGCGTCTTTATTTGCGTGGAGATTTTTTTCAATTGTGTATATTATCCACTAAAGTTAATTTGCAACTACAAAAAAGTCGAAATTATATGGCTGACGTCATGATCCGGGTTTGAATTCAGTATCTCACGAATACATGTGAGTTTAATTTAAGTGGATTACAACTTTATTTAAGACAAAAATAAAAAAATTAACTTATGCCGATGAGGAATTTTTGGCCTATTTGTTTCGGTTTTAAAAAAATAGATTTTTTTTTTATATTTTTGAAAATAGATTTTCTAAAACCTTTTTTAAAATATTACAAGTTTTTTTATATTCGTTTTTTCTAAATTGAAACTCTAATTTTGACATCATATAACATAAACACAAATTATTGAAGATCAAAACATAGTCAAAATTACAATTTTTTTCATAAAGTTGTAGTTTAAAAATGATTTTTATGAAAATCTATTTGAAATAGCTTCAAAATTAAGTGATTTTTCGAATTTTTTATATAAAAAAATATTTCAATAAAATGATATTATATTTAAAATAACATTTTAAGAATAACTATTCAAACCGAATTTTCATTTGAAGCTTTTTTAAAAAAATTCTTTGTAATTTTTTTTTACTCAAAATTATGTAACACTACAAAAATCTATTTTAAAAAAATCTATAATAAATAGGGACTTTGAATTGTTTTT
The DNA here is from genome assembly GCF_020283565.1 of Trifolium pratense. NCBI lineage: Eukaryota > Viridiplantae > Streptophyta > Magnoliopsida > Fabales > Fabaceae > Trifolium > Trifolium pratense. The sequence goes on along the minus strand of NC_060063.1, from coordinate 45,833,571 downwards.
GCGTCTGTTTGTTACAGATTTTTAAAATAATCAGAAAACAGCTAAAAATGAGAAGCTACTTATCTCATAATGATTGCTTGTTTGTCGGTGGTTATGTTGTTGAAGAGTCCTTACAACGAAATCAATATAATCTAACAAAATATTTTAAATCATCAAAATTTTTTTTGCCAACGATATTCATTTATATATGAAAAAGAAAAAAAGGTCATGGTATTGGTATGAAATTTTCGCCGTCATTAGCGATACTAATTTCTATCGGAGAGTATGTAGGACACACAAGGTAAGTTCTCATTTCCCGACCTAATTTTCGCGGTAAAAATCGAAACATGTAAATAAACTTTTTTTTATTTATGAAAACCTGTAAATAAACTGGTATTGTTTATTACTTAGGTCCATTTGAATTAGCTTAATTTTGAGTTTATACAAATAACTTATACAATTTTTATGTATTATTATAAGTTTGTCAAGTTAGATTATCGTAAAATAGTTTATATAAATACAATTTTCATCAGTGTGAATTTATAAAATATCATAAACTATTTATATTTATAAAATATCATAAACTATTTATATTTATAAAACTTAATATATATTTATAAAATACCCATACTATTATCCGGGTCAAACTCAACCCGATTAACGAGCGGCGCACCCTAAGAACATTCTAGAGAAAAGCCCAAACACAGTTCTTTAAAACCCTAACCCCCAACCCTCACAAATCACAATCGCAGAATAGTTAGCTGCAAAGTTCTTCATTTCTTCCACTTCATTCTTCAATTGCAATCTAGGGTTTTCTATTCCCTCTTCAAAGTTTGCGTTTTTACAATCCTACTGTATTTTTAGCTTCTGTGTTTGTAGTTTAAGCTTCTAATTTCCGTTTTTGATTTTCCAATTGATAGATTTTTGGTATTTTGAAATTGAAACACAGATTGGACATTGATGATTTCTGTGATAGGTCTCGTTCGTCGTAATTGGTCTTTTTTGACCTTGCCGACCATCCTGTTATATCACCACCCATATTCTGAGTCCTTTTTATCAAACATAAATTCATTATTTTTATTTCATCATAACTTATTCTAATGTTTGATTTTTTTTAACTGTTTACTGATGTTTGTGTTTTTGAAGAGTTTGATGATGTTTTTTTTTGTTGAAGATTTTAATGATGTTTGTTTGTTAGTGTTGATTGAATTGTGTTTAGTTTGGCCAATGATTAGAATATTTAAAATAGACAAGCATATGGCTGAAGTTTTTTGTGTAGACTAATCTAATCTTCTCAATGAGGCCAAATTATTCTAATTTTCAGTTATTTTGTTGTCTGAATGATCACTTTTTTAAATTTTTTTTTTAATTGAGTTTGATTTCATTACTGTGTTCTACTACTAGTTTTGATTATGATGAAGTGCATGTTTTTTGTTATATGGTTAATGTCCTATGCATACTGTCTATGATGATATCTTGAAGGCTTGTTTCTCAAAACATTCGCAGTGGCCGCCCAAGAACTTTCGCCTTCGCCAGGCTTGAGAGTTAATGCTGTTTTTATCCTTCCTTGGATGTCTGAGACAATGTTGATTATGCTATAAACATAATTTCATAATGTTAATTCTATATTTATTTACAAATGTTTTATTTTGATTACAAATGATTTATTTTGATTACAAATGACCAGTGATGATAAATCTTAAGGCTTGTTTCTCAAAACATTCGCAGTGGCCGCCTAAGAGCTTTCGCCTTTCGCCGGGCTTGAGAGTTAATGCTGCTATATCCTTCCTTGGATGGCTGAGGTCAACTTAATCTTTTGCAACTTTGTTCAACTACTCATAGTAACATTCTGATGTTTTTATTGTATTTGATGATATTGTCTTTTATCTTTCTATACTCCTTTGGTTTCCATTATGATTCAAAACATCTTTCTTCGGCTAGATACTTTTTAATCTATCGGTAATTTTTTGAACTTTTGATATTGTATGTTTGTGGTTTTTGGTGTAATTAACCAATGATGATAAATCTAAGGCTTGTTTCTCAAAACATTCGCAGTGGCCGCCTAAGAGCTTTCGCCTTTCACCAGGCTTGAGAGCTAATGCTGTTATATCCTTCCTTGGATGTCTGAGGTTAATTAATCTAATTAATCACCATGCTTTTCTTTGTATGAAAGTGTTGTTGTGTCCTCAATAAACCTAATTATTTTCTAACCAAAATTAGTGAATGGTTAATGAAAATAAAAGGTAATTTATTAATGCTTGATTGAAACATAATTTGATGATTTTTTATGATGGCTTAGTTAGACTTGCTAATACTCTGTGAGACCATACCAAGTGAGGTAGTCATGCTAATACCTCTAACTAAATTATTTATGCGTCTCATTGAGACTTGAATACTCACTTTTTTCATGCTACCTTGACTTCCAAGTGCAAAGACTGTAACAAGCAAGAAGGCATTATAATGCTGCTAGCATAAATTTGTTTGATGTGCTAATGGAGACTTGAATACTCTAGCTTTTTCATTTTACTATGTTTTCCAGACGTAATGTCAATTGTACATTACTTCCTTAGAGCATCAAAAATTAATCTCTCCCATTTTGGTGCTTAAGTTGATTATGCATATCAATGCATGTTTGCCATGAAGTTCAAAGGTTTAAATTTGAGGCTTTATCAACATTTATGGTCTATTTGTGGTTAGGATAAAGCTATGACAACAATTGAATTTGAGCATTTCAAGTTGGATATCACTTTAGCTTATGATACAAAATAGATTGGGACAAACTTTGTGTTATGGAAAGAATGAGCTTTTCATTTCAGTGGGTTTGATAACGATTTTGTCAGACAAATTATATCCTGAAAGAGTTTTCCTCAAGATGATCCACTTGCTCTATATTTGTGTTGAATGTTGAATGGCTAAATACCCTCAGCAAAAATAATTAAAGCAAACTGTGTAAATTATTTGTTCCTTTGATAAAGAAGATGAACTAAGTTGGTATCGAGGGATCTGTTTCTTTCATTGCTTATCGTAAAACAAACTGTGTGACTGCTTTACTTAAGTTACCTTATTGTATAGCTCATATGATTGTAATATTCAGAAGATTCTGTAATGAGATGAGAAAGATTGAAAAATGCTAATGAATTTTATTACTTGCATCACTTATTTATACAAAAGATTTTAACTGTCATTGTGACTGTTAGTAACTGACTACTAACTACTGTAATGGAAAATGAATTACACTTCAACAATTATTGCCATCGACCATTGCAGGCAACTCTCCGAGACAGTGAGGTTCATATGTCTGAAGGTTTTTGTGTAGACTATCTATTATTGTCTGGAAAACTATTATTGTCATTGGTTTTGTTTTGTCTTTGTTCTGATTGAAGAAAGCTTTTGTGATTATAAAATCGTGTCTACAAAGTTGATCTTCTTGACTCATGATCATGTAATTAAGTCCTGTTTGTTTATATAAATTGATCAATGACAATGTTTGAGGTGTTTATTTGATTATGAATTACCAAGGATTGATAAATCTTATGGCTTGTTTAGTCTTCTTGTTCATGTAAATTGAACAGCATCAATGTTTAGTTTTGATTATAAATGACCAATGATTATAAATCTTAAGTTAGAAATGACCAATGATGATAAATCTCAAGGCTTGTTTCTCAAAACATTCGCAGTGGCTGCCTAAGAGCTTTCGCCTTTCGCCGGGCTTGAGAGTTAATGCTGCTATATCCTTCCTTGGATGTCTGAGGTCAACTTATTCTTCTTTTGTATTTTATGAAATTGTCTTTTATCTATCTATACTCCTTTGATTTCCATATGATTCGAAACATCTTTCTTTGGCTAGAAATTTGGTAATGTTTTGAACTTCTGATATTGTATGTTTGTGGCTTTTGGTGTAATACCAATGATGATAAATCTAAGGCTTGTTTCTCAAAACATTCACAGTGGCCACCTAAGAGCTTTTGCCTTTCGCCAGGCTTGAGAGCTAATGCTGTTATATCCTTCCTTGGATGTCCGAGGTTAATTTCAATTTATTGTATTGCTGATTTGCCAAATGTAGTGAATTAATCTAATTAATCACCAGTCTTTTCTTTGAAGTAAAGTGGTGATTTGTCTGATTAATATTAGTTATTTTCTAACCAAAATTAGTGAATGGTTAATGAAAATACAAGGTAATTTTTTAATGCTTGATCGATTGAAGCATAATTTGATGATTTTTTATGATGGTTAAATTATACTTGTGTCCATTATTAGAGCAAAACGTATTCTTGGTGTCTAAAATGTCAGACCGGACCAAGTGAGAGCAGTCATGCTAATGCCTCTGACAATTATTTGTGTCTCATTGAGACTTATACTCACTTTTTTCATGCTACCATGACATCCAAATGCAAAGATTGTACCAAGCGAGAGGTCATGATAATGCTCGTAACGTAAATTTGTTTGTTCAATGTGCTCATTGAAACTTGAATACTCTTAGCTTTTTTCTTGCTACTATATGATTTCCAGATGCAGTGTCAATCATATTACTTCCTTAGAGCATCAAATTTTAAGTTTTTCCCATTTGTGTGCTTAAGTAGATTATGCAAATCAATGTATGTTTACCATGTAGTTAGATGATTTCAGTTTGGGGTTTTATCAACATTTATGGTCTATTTGTGGTTATGATCTTTCTTTTTTGGATAAAGCTATGACAACCATTGAATTTGTGCATTTCATGAAAACTAAAACTGTGATGTTGCTCTCAAGTTGGATATCACTGTAGCATATGATACAAAATAGATTGGGACTACCTTTCTGGTGTAATGGAAAAAATGAGCTTTTCATGTCAATCGGTCGATAACGATTTGGTTGGACAAATTATATCTTGAAAGATTTTGCGCCAAGATTTTACTTGCTCTATATTTGTGTTGAAGTTTAAGGGCTAATACCCTCAACAAAAAAGATTAAATTAAACTATTTAATGCATTTGTTCCTTTGATATAGAAGATAAACTAAGATGGTAGAGGAATGCAGTTCTTTCATTACTTATATTTGTGTGACTGCTTTTGTGCTTTAGTTAAGTCACCTTATTTTGAAGCTCGTGTTATTGTACTCATAAGAAGATGATGTAATGAGATGAGAAAGATCGCAACATGCAAATGAATTGCATCACTTATTTATAATTATACAGCAGATTCTAACTGTCATTGTGAGAGTTGGTTACTGATCACTATCTATTGTAACAGTAAATGAATTACATATTCAAGAATTATCGCCATCGGCCATTGCAGGCCACTCTCTGAGACAGTGACGGTTCAACGTGATGAAAGTGATCCCAGCCGGATCATCCAGTGGTGCAAGGAATGCATTTACTGGAAATCATTGCATATAAAAAAAACTGCATCAGCCACTCTTCTATTGCAAACGTATGGACAGTTGACCAAACTCTGTAAACAATCATTGTGTTTTGTGCATTTATATTCATTTTCTTTGGAGTCAAGTTTGCTGTTCTAACATTATTCAACCTCGGAACATTGTTTAGTTGTTTCTATTTATGGATTTTAAACATATGCAGGTGAAATTACATGGATTTGTCTGAAGAGTTTTGATTTCAATTTCTTATGTTCTGGGAGGAGCTTAATAGACACTATCAATAATATACTCTATGCATGTGTCTATTACACATCTTTGATTATCACTTTAATTAGAAAAAGTTCTACAAATGAAAGTCACAAAAAATGCTCGATTTTCCTTATTGCCTTAAATATGGTTAATGTCCTATGAATTACTGTCTATGATGATACCTGAAGGCTTGTTTCTCAAAACATTCGCAGTGGCCGCCCAAGACCTTTCACCATCGTTGGGCTTGAGAGTTAATGCTGTTTTTATCCTTCATTGGATGTCTGAATAAATATAATTTCATAATTTTAATTCTATATTCATTTTACATTGAGTTGAAAACTATTATTGTCATTGGTTTTGATATGTCTTTGTTTTGATTGAAGAAAACTTTTGTGATTATTTGATTATGAATGATGTGTTTGATGTGTTTATTTGATTATGAATGACCAAGGATTGATAAATCTTAAGGATTATTAGTCTTGTTTGTGTAAATTGAACAACGACAATGTTTTAGTTTGATTATAAATGATAAATCTTAAGGCTTGTTTCTCAAAACATTCGCAGTGGCCGCCTAAGAGCTTTCACCTTTCGCCAGGCTTGAGAGTTAATGCTGCTAGATCCTTCCTTGGATGTCTGAGGTCAACTTATTCTTTTGCTTTTTGTCCAATTAAAAATAACATTCTGCTATTTTTAAAGTGCTCATGGAGACTTGAATACTCTAGCTTTTTCATTCTACTATGATTTCCAGACTTAACATTACTTTATCTTGATATATTTTTCCATTCAAACACACTCAGAAATAGTTCAGTATGGCCATTTAGCTTGCCAAAAAGCCGTACAAACATTATTAATATTTTCACTCAATGCATAATAAGTTAAAACTTCCCCCATTTGTTAAGTGAACATGTTCACCATCTCATGTGTCAGTCAACCAAAAGTGAGTATCTTTCTATTTTCTGCATCGAAAGAATCCAACTTGTTGGATGCAGTCTGCATATGGTAGTGTGAGAATCTCCATGTTATGCTCTTGCTCAGTCCATGTGGACTCATCATTGAGTTTAGTTATTAATGATGTATATAACAAGTATATCAATCAAGTATGTTTAGAGCTTTTTAAATAATAATAAATTAAGTCAATGTATGTTTACCATGAAGTTTGAAGGTATCAATTTATTACTTTCATCACTTATCACTTATTTATACAAAAGAAAGATTCTAATTGTCACTGTGACAGTTAATAACTGACTACTACTAACTACCATAACGGAAAATGAATTACACTTTCAACAATTATCGCCATCGGCCATTGCATGCCACACCACTCTTTGAGACAGTGAGGTTCAATGTGTTGAAAGTGATCCCAGCTGGATCCTGCAGTGGTGCAAGGAATGCATTACTGGCATGTGAGATTTGGTTGACTTTCATAGTATATAGATCTATTTTGGTTTGCTTATATTCTATGACTGGATAAAGTTTTATTATGGATTTATTGGTTTTTGTTTTTTTAAATAAAGAATATAATTACACTTTCTTTAAGTTTTCTGCATGTGTTGTTTTAGAGACATTGAATTAAATAAGATTTCACCAGTAGTAATGTAACAAATTGGAGAGTGTTTTCTGTTATTATATACAAAGAGCATATTGTTCACAAGTTAGTATAAATAATCACTTCTCAGAGTCAACTCTGCTGAGGTGAGGAACACAAACCATTCAAATGCAAGGTTCAAAAATGTCTTAACTTTGGCAACTCAATAGGTAACTTTGTTTATATCTTCGTCCAAGCTATATATAGTTTGTATTATTCATGATTTTTTGCACCATTTGATTTATGTTTCTCACAACTATCATGATTTCTTAATTATTTCATATATACAGTAATAGATATTTATTGTTCAATGTCTTCATCTCGTTTCGTTTCATATTGTTAGTTGGCTTTGACTTTTTGTTGAGTATGGCTAATATTTTCCGATATGTGGTCAGGCAGTCAGGATTTTTGATATATGCAGAAGGATGGATCAAGCTACTTTATCTGAGCCAAGAGAAAATCATAGTGTCCAAGAATGTTTATCTGAGCCACCATTAGCTCAAAAAATTGAAACTAAAGAAACAGGATTAGGTCATGCTACTTTTCATAGCAAGTTGATTTTCTCTTGGGTTAATTCTTTACTCATTTTAGGTTACTCAAAGCCACTAGATCTTGAAGATATACCTTCCCTTGCTTCTGACGATGAAGCAAACAAGACCTATCAAAAATTTGTTTATGCTTGGGAATCACTTGTTAGAGAGAGGAACAATACAAAGAGTTTGGTTCTTTGGTCTATAGCTAGAACTTACTTAAAAGAAAACATATTAATAGCATTTTATGCATTACTCAGAACTATTTCTGTTGCAGTTTCACCTCTAATTCTCTATGCTTTTGTTAACTACTCAAATAAAACTGAGGTAGATCGAAAAGAAGGTCTTTCTATAGTTGGTATTTTGATTCTCACCAAGTTGTTTGAGTCTTTTTCTCAAAGACATTGGTTTTTTAACTCAAGGAGGTCAGGAATGAAAATGAGATCAGCTCTGATGGTAGCAATTTATCGAAAGCAGCTCAAGCTTTCTAGCTCGGCGAGGACAAGACACTCTGCCGGTGAATTTGTGAATTACATTGCAGTTGATGCTTATAGAATGGGAGAGTTTCCATGGTGGTTTCATACAGCATGGACTTCTGTATTGCAAATTGTTCTTTCGACTGTTATCCTTTTTGGTGTCGTAGGTATTGGTGCTCTTCCTGGCTTAGTGCCTCTTCTTATATTTGGACTTCTCAATGTACCATTTGCAAGGATCCTAAAAAATTGTCAGTCACACATTATGATTGCACAGGACAAACGTCTTCAGTCAACTTCGGAGATTCTGAATAGTATGAAGATCATTAAGTTACAGTCATGGGAAGAAAAATTCAAGAGCTTAGTCGAGTCTTTACACAATGAAGAGTTTGTATGGTTGTCTAAGGCACAAATCCTAAAAGCTTTTGGATCATTTCTTTATTGGATGTCTCCTACAGTTATATCTGCTGTTGTTTTCGTTGGATGTGTTGTTTCAAAGAGTGCACCTTTAAATGCTGAAACCATTTTCACAATTCTTGTAACAGTGAGGAACATGGGAGAACCTGTTAGGATGATCCCTGAGGCTCTATCCATTATGATTCAAGTTAAGGTTTCGTTTGATCGTCTTAATAAGTTTTTGCTCGATGAAGAACTAAACAATGATGATAATGAAAGAAACTTACAGCAATGTTCAGTTAATGCTGTGGAAATTCAAGATGGAAACTTCATTTGGGATCATGAATCTGTCTCTCCAACTTTAATATACGTGAATTTAGAAATCAAACAGGGACAAAAAATAGCAGTTTGTGGACCTGTTGGAGCCGGAAAATCCTCACTTCTGTATGCAATACTTGGAGAGATTCTTAAAACTACAGGAACTGTAAGTTACTAATAGAACATATTTATTTTGTACCATGCAAAATTGATATGAATAAACACAGTATTCTTCAAAAAAATTTACCGCATGATATTTTACTATAATGGAAAACAGGTTAATATAGGTGGCACACTAGCTTTTGTCTCCCAATCTTCTTGGATACAAAGTGGAACAGTTCAAGATAATATACTCTTTGGCAAGCCAATGGACAAAACAAGATATGAGAAAGCAATTAAAGCTTGTGACTTAGATAAGGATATCAATGATTTTAGTCATGGTGATCTTACAGAAATAGGTCAGAGAGGGATTAACCTGAGTGGAGGACAAAAGCAAAGGATTCAACTAGCTAGAGCAGTCTACAATGATGCCGATATATATCTCCTTGATGATCCTTTCAGTGCAGTTGATGCACATACAGCTTCAATACTATTCAATGTAAGCAAATATCATTTTATCTTGTTAATTACTCCTCCATTTCAAAGTGTTTCCCTAGAAATGGATGAGTAATTAACCACAGGTCAATGTTGCAATTTTTACAAAATTATCTTAGTTTGGAGAATATAATGACTTCAAAGTAGTGCAGTCAATATTAGTTTAATGGTAGATTGAGAAAAATGAGACACATAATTTTGAGGATAAGATTATGTGGGTATAAGACCGGAATGGGTGCTATTCGGTTAAATTCGGATAAAACATGATTTTGAGTTTTTTTTTTTTTTTGAAGAAGCTAAATTAGCCCACCCAAATTGGCAACAGAGAGAATCGAACCTGGGACTTTAAGGAGGGATTTTGAGATAAATGATACACATTGGCAGGTTCTGTGTTGAAGGTGAGTAGAATAGTTTGTGGAGAATCCTATCACCGCCTAAGGTTCGGTTTGGACAGTTTTTTAGTCAAAGAAGTGTCCGAACCGATGAAATTTTTATCGTTTGGTTCAGTTTTTTGTGTTTTTAAAAAATGAAACGGAACCAAACTAACCGATTTGGTTTGGTTGATCGGTTTACAACGTTCCTTTTGTCAAACAATACATCTATCCTGTGTATTTCCTACTATTGTTTGGTTCGGTTTGGCATATTTTTTCCGATTGTGGATGGTCTAGACAGTTCTGGAATATGGCAGGTCTGCAGACGCGTATCATTCAGTTCGGTTCAGCAGCAGAATTGGTTTTTGATATGTGCAGAAGGAAGGATCAGGATGTAGCAGGCCGGCCAGCTGTTGTCCTATTGAATATTTGGCATAATAGGAATGAGATGGTGTGGAATAATATTAGGTGTGATCCCATACAAAGTGGAGTTAATGCACTTAATTTGTGGAAACATTGGTATGATGCACACTTGATGCAGTGGGTCAGTTGCAGATAATTCATGGTAATTAAAAATGGGAAAAGCCTAGAGAAGGGTGGTAAAAGTGCAATGTGAATGCAGGTTTTCATGAGGAATTCAGTATTACATTTTCCGGTTGTTGTGTTAGAGATAGTAGTGGTGAGTTTCTTATGGCTCAAACAAATTGGAAATATACGAAAATGTCTATCATTGAAGGTGAAGCGATTCGGATGGCTAGCAATAGGGGTTGGGAGCATGTGGTTTTTTAAAGTGATTCACAAGTGTTAATTGATTCCTTTCATTCCCGGGCTAGAGGTGTATCTGGATTTAGTGCCATTATCTCTAGTATAATTACTAGTCTGTCTTTTCATTTAAAACTTTGATGTTGAATTTGTTAGGCGACAAGCGAATTAGTCACCATGTTATTTTGAATATCATTTGATTAATGATAAGAGTTAAGTTTGCATTGTTCAAGATAAAAGGGTAGATTGAGAAAGAATAATTAATGTCACATTAAGAAAGAAAAACTTTCTTATTTGAATGTAGGCAGTATAATAAAACTGTTGTCCTCATTTTGGTGTATCAAACTAACTGCTTCTACAACATCACAGGACTGTGTCATGACTTCTTTAAGAGAGAAAACGGTGGTTCTAGTTACTCATCAATTGGAGTTTCTTTCAGAAGTTGATAATATATTGGTAAAGCATTTCATTTGGATTCCTATATTAAATTACATTTGAACAACATCATTAACATGATGAAATCAAATTCTCTAGGTAATGGAAGGTGGAAAAGTTATTCAATCGGGTAGTTATGAGAATATCCTTATAGCTGGAACAGCCTTTGAACTACTTGTGAGCGCTCGTAAAGATACAATTACTGACTTGAATCAAGATCATGAAAATAAAAGAGGTTCTGAAAATGAGGTTTTGTCTAATCCTCAAGACTCTCATGGTTCTGAAAATGAGGGAGAGATTTCTAGTATCGAGGGTCCAATTGGTTCACAGCTTACACAAGAAGAAGAAAAAGTGATTGGTAATGTTGGATGGAAATCATTCTGGAATTATATAGATTATTCCAAAGGGTCATTCATGTTGTTTTTTATCGTGTTTACACAATCTGTTTTTTTGGCATTGCAGACTTCATCATCCTATTGGCTTGCTTTAGCCATTAAAATTCCAAAAGTAACTAATGTCACCTTGATTGGAGTTTATGCATTAATTTCTTTTGCTAGTGCTGCTTTTATATATGCAAGAACTTATTTAACTGCACTTTTGGGATTAAAAGCTTCTACTGCTTTCTTCTCGAGCTTCACTACATCTATCTTCAATGCTCCGATGCTTTTCTTTGATTCAACTCCTGTAGGAAGGATTTTAACTAGAGTAAGGTTTTTTTCATTCCCAATAACAAAAAATATATCAATATTTTCCTTCTGCTCATTCATCACTATTTTAATTAACATCCATAATTTTACCAATATTTTCTCTCTTATGCAGGCTTCATCAGATTTGAGTATTTTGGACTTCAATATACCTTATTCCATCACCTTTGTAGTATCTATAACACTTGAAATTGCGGTGGTTATTTGTATAATGGCTTCAGTCACATGGCAAGTTCTCATTATTGCTGTTCCTGCAATGGTTGCATCAATATTCATTCAGGTTTATTATCCATTTTCCAATTTTTTCTTGATTAACCATTCTCTTTCCATGGTTAGATTAAGAACTTGTTAATCTCCACTCTTTGTTTTTCTTCTAATAGAATTATTATCAAGCCACTGCAAGGGAACTAGTACGGATCAATGGAACAACCAAAGCTCCAGTAATGAATTTTGCAGCTGAGACATCACTTGGAGTGGTTACTGTAAGAGCATTCAACATGGTAGACAGATTTTTCAAAAACTACTTAAAACTAGTGGACACAGATGCTTCGCTGTTTTTTCACTCTAATGTGACAATGGAATGGGTAATTCTAAGGGTTGAAGCACTTCAAAATTTAACTGTCATCTCCGCAGCTTTGTTTCTTATTCTACTTCCTCAGAGATATGTATCCCCAGGTAGTAATATAATATATTTTAGATCTTTGCAAATATAATATATTTTGTTCAAGCTAATAATTTTGGCAACTCTCCTTTTCTATGCAGGCCTTGTGGGACTGTCTTTTTCTTATGCTTTTACCTTAACAGGAGCCCAAGTATTTTGGACTAGATGGTTTTCCAACTTATCAAACTATATTATCTCAGTTGAAAGAATCAATCAATTCATTCACATACCAGCTGAGCCTGCTGCCATTGTGGATAATAATCGACCTCCATCTTCATGGCCTTCCAAGGGCAAGATTGATCTTCAAGGCTTAGAGGTAATTTTGCATCCATATAATTATTTTCCACATCTTTTTTTAAAATTTGTTGCCTACTTTATTCACGACAACTAGATAGAGAAAAAATTGGTATGATAGCTATTTTTATGTTGGTTTCAGATTCGATATCGTCCTAATGCTCCATTAGTCCTTAAGGGAATCACTTGTACATTTCATGAAGGGAGTAGGGTGGGAGTTGTTGGTAGGACCGGAAGTGGAAAAAGTACACTTATAAGTGGTTTGTTTCGCTTAGTTGAGCCTTCAACAGGTGATATTCTCATAGATGGGATAAACATATGCTCAATCGGGTTGAAGGATTTGAGAACAAAGCTAAGCATCATTCCTCAAGAACCAACACTTTTCAAGGGCAGCATTAGGACAAACCCGGACCCTCTAGGCCTGTACTCGGATGATGAAATATGGAAGGTAAAGGGAGTTGAAATTCATATGAGCTATTCAATAAAAAAAACAGTTTAATTATATTTATATTTGATTTGTATGTTTAGGTTGTAGAGAAATGTCAGCTTAAGGAAACAATCGATAAGCTACCAAGTCTCTTGGATTCTTCAGGTAAATATTTGGCAACATCCTTTCAACATTATTTAGTTTTAGTATATGATTTTGCACCCGATAATTAAGCTATGAAAGTCTAACTCTGATAAGTTTTGCAGTGAGTGATGAAGGTGGAAATTGGAGCTTGGGAGAAAGGCAATTAATTTGTCTTGGAAGAGTTCTACTTAAGAGAAACAGAATTCTAGTTTTGGATGAAGCTACTGCATCCATTGATTCTGCCACAGATGTCATTCTACAAAGAGTAATTAGACAAGAATTTGCAGAATGCACGGTTATAACCGTTGCTCACAGAATTCCAACTGTAATAGACAGTGACATGGTCATGGTCCTATCTTATGGTATGTTAATTCCTTATTCTTCTTTACTTTTGTTTTCTTATGGTCCTGTCTCACAATTTTTCGCTGGTTATAATTAAAGGGAAACTGGTGGAATATGATGAGCCTTCAAAGCTAATGAACACCAACTCTTCATTCTCTAAGCTGGTAGCCGAGTATTGGTCTAGCTGCAAGAAGAATTCCTTCACAAACATAAGCAAACAGCCACTATGATGAATACTGACTTTATGGAAAAGAAATATATCTATCTATTTACACTCGCTTTGTATTATGTAGTATACTACTAGTGATGGTCACAAGTAATATGATTTTGATGTTTATGAGATCACATAAATGTGAAATTTTAAAGATCATGTCTATAGATTTAAAATTCACCAATTGTAATTGTCAGCTCATTAAGTTGTTTGTCTTTAATCGTAACTACTTTTAATATCATGATGATATATGAATATATGATTGATCGTGATTTAACTAATTTTTCTTAATAAATGCAAAGTTAACTAATTTTTTTACTTATGATCAAGACTGGAGATAGTATATTTTAGTTGTAATCCAAGTTAAGCTCGGCGTAGTGTTTGGAAATCACGTCAGTTTATGTATGGATGTAGGTGGAAGATAGGCAATGGGGCTAACATTAATATTATGCATGAACCTTCGCTTAAGAAGGAAGATGGCTTGGCTTGTGGATGCCTTCACCTCAAGGACAAGGTGCGTATAATATTTCCGTTAATCACTTGGGATAGGAACAAGGTCATGTCATTGTTTCCGACAGAGGTAGCTAACTGTATCCTTGCTGTCCCGTTATTTGATGTAGTGGAGGAAAACAAATTGGTATGGTTTGAGAATAGCCATGGTAACTATAGCGTCAAATTCGGATATAACATGTTGCTGCACCGAAATCCAAGCACCTTCTTTGGCGCATTTGTCGGGAGTGTTTACCAACAAGAGCTCGCTTACAAGAGAGACATGTGAAATGTCCAGAGGTATGTCCAGTTTGTGAGCTTGAACTGTCTATTTGCTTGTAACGACAGTATGCATGCGTGGACAGCGGCTGGCCTAGATGCTGTTGTTTTGCCTCGGTTACAGCAGTTTTCCACTGTGAAGGGAGTGATTATGGATGTGTGCAGCAAGGAAGATAGAGATGTGGCTGGAAGGATGGCGTTGTTGGTATGGTCTCTTTGGAATAATCGTAATAATTGCGTATGGAATAGCATAAAAGAAGCAGGCCAACAGATAGGAATCAAGTCTGAATGTATGTGGAGAGAATGGCAAGCAGTGCAGACAGCGCGCGATGCAGGTTCAGAGCGCGATATAACAATGTAGCAATAGTGTAAACTGAATTCGGGATGGTTAAAATGCAATGTGGATGCCGGATTACACAACAGTTTGAGCAAGACAGTTTGCAGACAGAGGCATCACAAATGTTGTGTTTGAAACCAATTCCAAAAACGTTGTTGATTCAATTAACCATAGCCGTGTTGGAATGTCTGAATTTAGCTCTTTTGATTTCCAAAATTAAATGTTTGTTGTCTTTACATCCCAGCTTTAAGGTGCAGCTTATTAAGCGGCAAACGAATATGGTTGCCCATACACTTGCTCTGGCGGCCATTTCTTGACCTAGTCGTCATTTGTTTGATGTGTTACCTACTTGTATATAACACCTTTTGATTGATGAAATGAATTGAATTTGCTCGTGTCAAAAAAAGAAATAGAAATTCACACATAAAAGAAGAATGGTTTACAAACATCATCATGTTGACAAAATAATACAAATACCAAATTCACCATATTACAATCTTCAATCAAAAATAAAACAAACATATCAATTAAAGACAACATTATTACTACTGGAAAATAAGAGAAATACTTGGATCAAAATAGATGCATAGTTGCAAGTGACCAAAACTAATCACTGTCCTTCAAAAGATGTAACACTTGGAATACCCTCCAAGAATTTGGTCCTTGCAGCAAGATCAGTTGAAAAGTGTCCTAAAACAGCAATAGTAGCTGTATTGCTTCCAAACTTCTCAATTCCTCTAGAAATCATACAAGTGTGACTTGCCTCAACAACTACTATCACATTTCCACCAACCAATGATGAAATAGTTTCAGCAATTTGCTTTGTAAGCCTTTCTTGCACTTGAAGTTTGAAACCATAAAAATGAACAATAGATTGTAAAAGTGATTTTCCAATTTGATTACATCCTTTTGAATTATAGTATCCAATATGAACAAAACCATAAAATGGTAGCAAATGATGTTCACATTGTGACCAAAATGGCACATTAAATTCTGACCATATTGTACTTTTGACACCTCCATTGAAAATAGAATCATTCATCTTCAAATCAATGTTACTAGCATATTGAAAATTCATCAACCATTTCAAAAATCTATTAGGTGTTTCTATAAGCTCTTTTCTTGTTGAATCTTCACCTAAAGATTTAATAATTGTAGAAACTGCATTAACCATAATAGGATTATACTTAATTTCTTCAATCTTAAATGAAGGACACCAATTGGAACATTGATCCTCTAATGATTCTTTGATGACAATTTTGTCCTTATCAATACCTCTAAACTTAACAAGACTAAATAAATCACTCCAAATATCATCATTTTTGTTCTCGAAAACACCGGAACCTGACGAAACAAGAATCTTCACCCACCCTTTATGGTTT
This sequence comes from Trifolium pratense, assembly GCF_020283565.1. Taxonomy (NCBI): domain Eukaryota; kingdom Viridiplantae; phylum Streptophyta; class Magnoliopsida; order Fabales; family Fabaceae; genus Trifolium; species Trifolium pratense. Next base: position 45,817,254 of record NC_060063.1, on the reverse strand, counting down.
GAATCAAAATCTTTATAAGGAAAAGGGATATGAGTGCATTGAAGTATGATAGCAACACCTTGTGGCTGTATCCCTTCATGCAAAGCTAAACAAATTTCATTTGCTAAACGTTGAGGCTCTTGAAGTCTTTTTGCAAATGCTTCAGCCACACGTGGAAGTTTGCTTAAGCCAACAACCCTTTGGTTTGAAGGGATGTACCCTACATGACACTTGATTTGGAAGGGTAGTAAACAAGATTCACAATAGGAGTAAAGATCAATATCTCTTACAAATACAAGTCCACCTACTCCACCTCCATGACCAATTTTGTTGGTATTATCTAAGCCTTCTTCTGGGAATAATGCACCTTCAATAATGTTCAACACATTTTGCCTATAACCTACATGAAAATGGTCAATATCCTTTATGTTAATTAATTGATTTAATTTTTTAACAACAAAGATGAACTTTATAAGAAAAAGGATCAAAGTCTTATGTTTGGTATTAACCATCTGGTGCCCAAGAGAAGGGGCCACAGTAATCCAGAGTTCGACCGCGAGGTAAGTAAAGTCTGATAAAAAATTGTTCTCAGAAAGAATTGAACTCGAGTTCTCCTTAATGATTCGGCCTAGGGAGTTCATTAACCACTTGAACACAATGTCTTGTTTGATCAAAGTCTTATGTTAATTAAAATAAGGTAATAATCCAGAAATATAAGATGATTGTCATTTTGGTGGAACTGGATTCTTTGCGGGAAGGGATCGGAACGCGCAATCACCCAATAAGTGCGTCACAAACTATGATTGAAAATTTGAAATTAGACGGTGTAAATTTTAAAGCTCGATAAATAAAAGAAAACTTTTATAATAGATCGACTGACTAAGATCACCATGTAGTTATTATTTGACAGCTGAAAATCCATTTCTTTATTTTAGCCTCTAAACTTTTTTAAAAAAGTATTTTATTATTATGATATAGATACAAAGTTTTACCAACAATGAATTGGTCTAAGTAATAAGAGTCTTGATTCTCTTAAGCTTGTGGTCGGGGGTTTGATTTTTGGCTCATGCGTATGAAGAAAATTCGGTTGGGAGGGGAGAATCTACCTTGTGTGCCCCACAAGTTCTCTGACAGAGATTAGTCATTGCTAGCGACGGTGGAAACTTCGTACCAATATCATAGTAACCCAAAAAAATATGTAACTTTTTACCGAAATTAATATTAATAATGACTGAGGATCTCTATTGTGGAATCTGAAATCTATTAGATAGGCAAGATTTATTTTCAACAATACTTTTTGAGTTTAAAACAAAATGATAACTATACAATTTTGCTAGAAGAAAAAAAATGCCAAATCCATTATTGTTTTGCCAGATAAAGTTACAGAATAGTATATTTTGTAAAAACAATATTTAATTTCTTTTTTTTAGATTTCATTAATTTTTTATTTTTTAAGATTTGACCTCCTCATAAAAAAAATATCTAACTTCACCACTGATTTTTCCTTCATGCCAGCCAACCAGGGACAGATCTATGGGCGGTGTACGGGGGGTGGGTGGCAAGCAGGGGCTTCAAGCATGGACAAATGTATGCGAGTCTCCTCTCCAGATGTAATAGGGAAAGATAATGTTCAAAAATCAATAGAAAGACAGTATGTCATTGCTAATTTATTTTTTTATAATGGATAGTAATATTGTGTGGCGGTATGTGAATGTAGTTTTTCAAATATTAGATATTGCTAAACAGAAAAATTTAGCGCAGTTTGTTGTCTGTCTACCATCTATTCTTGTGTAATAATCTTATATATTATATATAGTGAAAATTTTAATTGAAATAAAAAATTTATAATGGAGCTGAAGATCGAATACACGACTTCTAGGATATTATCCGAATTTTTTACTACTAAATTAAACCTATTGGCTTTAAATATCATTGTTAATTTTTGTTTGACTCAATTGATAGTTGAGAGTTTAATTTTTGTTTGACTCAGTTGAGAGTTGAGATTTTAATAGTTTAAATAGTTTAATAGTCCATAATCCAACTCATATAATTTTTTTTTGGTACGAAATTGTTATTGAGTTGAAATCCTCTATTTTTTTTCTCTTCATTTTCCCTATAGTTTTGAATAATTTCAAATATATATTAAATAGTGAGATCCAGAAAATATCACATTATTATATTTATATTTTTAAAATATTAGTAATAGAAAAATAGAGAGATCTTTATAAGCAATTTTATTTTGTTATAAGAAAAAGTTTAGTTTAAATACTGTCTCCGATCCTATATATAAGAGAAAGTTTATTTTTTAGATTCATTGTAAAGTTCATGTATCTAGATTAAGAAGATCATAACAAATGTACCAAAAAAGAAAAGAAAAGAAGATCATAACAAACATTGCACAAATTAAGTAATAATTTTAGACGTTAATAACTTAATTAATATATTAATTTGCTTAAAAAAAGAAAGAGTGGAGATAGTTACTTAATAATTACCTCTAGTTCCTTCAAAGAAGGCCTTGGCAACACGAAATGGTGTCTTTCTAATGCCTTCTCTATTGACATCTTCTCCCAAACCCAACAACAAATCTTTGACTGCATACTCAATGCTACTTCTATTAATACTCACTTCATCACTACTTACTAATTTTTCAACCTCACAATTTGAATGCATTTCACAAAATGAACCCATATTCAAAATTAAGACGACACACTTTGTTTTCTTAGCATATATCTTGTATTGTATGTTACTACACGTATTTATAATATTGAGGGGGTGTCTTGGGGATATAATCATGGTGTTAGTAGGTAGTGTTAATAGATCATATAGATCACATCTGTTGATTATTTTAAAAAAATATGGATCACATGTGTTGATTATTTTAAGATGATAATACACTCTAATTTTGTCACATTAATGGTTGGCATGTATATGCCTTTATATGTTATTAATTTAAATGTGGTGAATATGTGGTGAATTTGTTCGTAAATTTATCATTTTTTATGTTAAATAATGTTGAGTTTATCATTTTTTACGCTTAATGATGTTAAAGAACTGGTGTTTAACAAAGAATTCAACGATCCCCAATCCATATATAAACACCTCCTCACGCCTAGCATCATTGGGCTTGATGCGTGGATATAAGCGGTGGGTGGCCCGATATCGGAAACGTGAACAGGTGGTCCAGTAGATCGTGGAGAGGCTCTGATACCATCTTAGAATTGGGTATTGGGTCTAACTCATCCTTACAAAACCGGCTTGTAAGATGAGAATTGTCTCTTATTTATAAATACTTATTCAGGTCATCTCACAGTCAATGTATGAATATTAACACCCTCCTTACCATTTCCTTGTCCACTCCCCTTATCAGTCAAACCTCCGGAACCTGCACTACCCTTTTTTTTTTTTAGGGCAACGTGCACTACCGTTAGTATTAATGTTTTATGTGCATTCATGCAGCTTCTGTGTTGTTTCGTTTATGAAATTATGATCATGAGGATATTCTGGGGATTTGGCTTTTTTTAAAAAATGAATTTTATAGTATTACATAATTTTGTGTAATTTTTATTTAAAAATAAACCTTTTATAAAAGCTTTAAATGAAAATTTGGTTTGAATAGCTGTTCTTAAAATATTATTTTAGGTATTTTATCATTTTATTAATACTTTTTTTATATCATAATTTAAAAAAATCACTTAATTTTGAAGTTATTTCAAATAGATTTTTATAAAAATCTTTTTTGAAATTCAACTTTTTGAAAAAATTGCAATTTTGATTATGTTTTGATCTTCATTAATGTATGTTTATGTTATATATATATATATATATATATATATGATGTCAAAATTAGTATTTCAATTTATGAAAAACGAATATAAAAAAACTTGTAATATTTTAAAAAATAATTTAAAAAAATCTATTTTAAAAAAAAAACAAAAAAAAAATTATTTTTTAAAGCTGAATCAAAAAGACCATCGTTGTTCGTTGGATGGTATAATATAGGCTAAATTAGTTAAATGGTCCCTTAAAGACATTTTAGGTTTCATAATAGTCCCTTAAAGAAAAAAAAGTCTGAATTGGTCCCTTAAAAACATATCTGTTAATCACAATGGTCCCTTCCGTTAGTTTTTAACACAAAATGTATTAGGTGGACTAACATTACACTTGGTGCACCATAGATCTCAATAAATCTCTTAATTTAAACCGTTTGATCTTATTGAAAAACAATAGCCATTGAATTTTGAATGTTCACCATATCTAACGGTGCACCATTACCGAATAATTTTTCTCTCTATTTCTTCATCTTCTTCATTTACCTTGTTCTTCATCTTCCTCATCATGTTCATAAATTCATCAAACAAATCAAGATTTGCAACTTCAACATTTTCAAATTTGCAACAAATTAAAGGTAATGGTATACAAACCAAAACAAAATACTTTTTATTAAAATTTAACATTAGATGTTCATCATTTCTTCGAATTTCTGGGTTTTTCTTACCAAAATAAAATTATGGGTTTAAACCAAAATGAAAAAATCAACTCAACAAGGCAACAATAATAAGAACAACCTCAATTGAAGAGAATAAGAAAGGAACAAGGATTTTGTGTGCCTTGATTCTCTCCTGATTTCAATTGAAGAGGAAGAAGGAATAAGGATTTGGGAATTAGGGGAGATAACATAGTAATTAGGTGTGGGAAATAACAACAACAACAAATCAACATAAGAAGAAGATGAAGGAAATGGTGAAGATGAGATCTGGAAAAAAAAAAAAAAAAATCTTTCCTTTGTTTTTTTTTTTTTGGAAAATAACTTGTCACGTCATCGCAACTTAACGTTTTCAGTGAAAATTAAACGGAAGGGACCATTATGATCGACGAATATATCTTTAAGGGACCAATTTGAACCTTTTTTTCTTTAAGGGACCATTGTGAAACCTAAAATTTCTTTAAGGGACCTTTTAACTAATTTAGCCTATAATATATGTATGTTGGTTAATGGTTGCTGTGTAACTGTGTTGATGAACCTAGTGTGCCTGATATACCGTATAGATACGTATTCCGTATAAAAATTTATTTGAAATAACTTCAAAATCTCATTAATATAACACAAATCAATCACAAATATATAAATTAAGTTTGACCACAATTTATACTTCCCCGTCCTAAATATAAGACATAGTTTGACCATCGTGTGTATGTCAATGTACAATTTTAATCACTAATATATTTAATTATCTATTAGTAAAAATTATAAAAACTTAATATTTTTAAATAATAGTATCAAATACACATTATCAAATAATCACATGATTAATGGTTGAGAAAACAACAATTTTTTTGTCAGACTTTACTTACCTCGCAGCCAAACTTTAGACTACTATGGTCTATTTCCCCTAGGAACAAGATGGTTATAAAAAAAAAATAATCCCATGATTAATGGTTGAGAAAACATTAAAAGAAGTGGGGTCACATGATTAATGGTTGAGATAACATTAAAAGAAGTGGGGTCAGCTGACCCCAATTGGACAATTTTTTTAGGGACAAGTGTGCCTAAAAAAGGTGTAATCATAATCCAGACTTTCATACATTTTTTTTCAGACTTTCGTACATTTTATACTAAAGGGTCTTGTTAACATGTGCCCTTAAGGCACATGTTAAGATATACTAAAATAGAAATTCAACATTTAATGATACAAGAAATTTAATGCTTCAAAAGTCAAAATGCACAAATTAACATTTAATAATTTCTATTTTTGCTTCCTTAACATGTGCCTTAAGGGCACAAGTTAACATTCTCCTATACTAAAACTAGATCTAACCATGCATTGCGCATGGAATAAAAAAGTATTGCCAACATTTTTATACCATAAAAACCTCTTATACTACATTTTATTCTATATTTAATAGTAAAAAGCAATATCTTAAAAAAGTATTGCGCATGAAAGACAATAACTTCAAGAAGAGCAAATACGAAAACGAATAATCACTTGTATATGGTACACATTCATCTAACAAGAACACACCGGTGCAAAACAAAGATTAATTAAAGCACATCTATTTTAGTGTTAGAGAGGGACGGAACCATGAATCTATAAAACGGGTCGGAGTGATTAAATAATAAATATTAAATAAATTATAATAATTATAATAGTACTTAAATATGCTTAATAAAAAATAAAAGATATTTTACATTGTTTATCTAAATTGTACACGATATTGTTCTATATCATAAAATTTATCAATAATTGAATCGTAATAATTAGTTTGCAATTTATTTTCTATCTTATTTCTCAACCTATTTTTCACAATCTTCATATATAGCAAGAAAATAATTTTTCACTTGTAGCAAATAATCAAAATTAACTTAATTGAATTTGGACTTTAATAGTGTATAATATATATTATCAAAATATTTTAAATTAAATTGCTACAATTACTATGTTATGGGTACATGTTTTGCATCAAACAGTCGTTACTAATCTTTTAACACATCTCTCAAATATCAATTTACGTAGTATCTACCAACAAATATATGAAAAGAAAGAAAAAAAATGACGAGAGGGGGGGCCTCAGCCCCTACTTGCCCCCTTATGTCCGTCCCTGGTGTTAGAGTTCAAGATCAGGAGTTAGTCTAGTGGCATCTTTTTGGGTTGGGCCTGATGGTCTTCTTTGATGGTCTAGAGGTTGTTGAGTATGTCTTTCTAAGAATGAGATTAAATTTGAACCTCTACTAGGTGGTGTCTGCTTTTAGTTTTTCATTGGTGTTATGCATATATATGGCGCCTTTGTTTTGTAGTTTATTTTTCCCGGCCTCTGTTCGTCTTGTGCAAAGATCGGTTATTATTAATAATATATTTGCCTTCAAAAAAGTAAAATAATTAAAGATGAATTTTTTAGTACATATCTAATAAGATATGTATTGGATGATAACTATGATAACTCATAAATAGTGTTTATTAATTTTTAGACTTATAAATATTATCCACCTCAACGGTGTATTGGTGCATACACAAATTAAATGTGTACCGGAGTGTTCGCTCAAAAGAAATATGGTTTCGCTTTTTGCGTAACTTTCTTGATGTTTTTTGGATTTCAGATCGTTTGATGGCCACTTGTTGTTGTCGTTGTTTTCGTCGCAGTAAGTTTTGGTTTGTGGATCTGCTTTCGTGTTGATGGTCAAATTCATTTTCCAGTTTCCAAGGGTTCGGGTTCCTTTGGGCTCGTCTCTGTTTCGAATGTTTGTGATGATTCACGCATCACACTTTTTTTGCAATTTGGCTTCGTCTCCGTACGCGGATTCACTTAATTGTGTTCGTGTTGCGTGTTTGTTGCTTGTTGGATCATATATACAACCACTTTTATTGTAGTAGTTTTACTGTTTGTATTACGACACTTTTGTATGGTTTGACTAGGTCATGTTCATGTCCTCCGATATTTGTATCTTCTTAATTTTATTTAACCTACTCTTTTCTTTTGCTTAAAAAAATGCAGTGACATTTTTACAATTACTCCCTCCGGTTACTATTATAAATCAAAAATTATTTTTTTAGGTTCATTAAAAAATTGATGTATCTGATATATATTAGTATGATTAATCGCAAAATAGCTTACCATAATAAATAGGTTTAGTAATTTAAAATGATGCTTATATTTAAAATGATGTTTATATCTAATTGCACTTTGCATATCTTAAATTATAAACCCTTAAACAAAGTCTTAAATTATATTCATATGTTTGTTTTTATTTTTAAGTTGAGTAATAAAAAAATTATTTTTCTATATATAATCTTTGTTTAAAATTTTTTTTTTTAAGAAGCTCTTTGTTTAAAAAATTGATACTATGGAAACAAAATAGTTTTAGAATTTGACCTCATTTTTTAATAAAAAGTACCAAAATTCAACGTAAGTTCATATCGAGGTGAGCGGAATGAGGATACCCGAACATCGTTGGGTATGAGTTTGAAGTTACACTTTTCATACCCGTTGAGAATTGGGACTAGTTTGAGGAAACCCGAATTTTATGACTTTGAATTTGGAAAAGACAAAATCCGCATCCCGCCCCATTACCATACCTATTCCCCACTCACAACATTAAAAGAGAAGAAAGGTAAGAAAAAACAAAAGGGTCTCATCACACGTTATCCACTCACAAATAAAGGTAAGGAAAATATTTTCCCAAATGATACACTCAACATGAAGATCAGTTATAGTATAAACAAATATCCTCCCTAAACACGAGATATATTAATTATTGAATTTCAAATGAGTGATGATATAAACAAACGACCTCTTTGATGAAAAATGTTGAGGGTCCTTATCATCCAGGGGAAAGGTAAGAGCTTGTGGGGCTCCTGCCCATATAATAATATGTATTTTTTTTTAAGTAGTTTAGTGATTAGAAATTTCACCATTAAGATGGATAAGTGAGATGACCGAAGTTCGAACCCCGACCCCCTGCATATATAATGCATTGTCCCTACCAACGAGTTAAGCTCATGGGACACTACACTTTTTCTATTGAACCTAAAAACAATTTGCATATAATTTATTAAGAGTATATATTAATACAATTACAAAATCGCCCTTGCCTTCTTCATCATATTATTATTTGGACTCGATATTATGTTCAGGCGATTGTGGAGTTGCTTAAACTTCTAACCATTTGTTTTTAGGTGGCAATTTTTTTATTTTCTCTGAAATAAAATTTTTCATTGATTAAGTGTGTATGTTTTCTTAGTAGATATTTTAGGTTCTTGAAATGAGACATAGTCGGCGATGTTTTATTTACTAGCCGTTGCAAGGCATTTCAGCCCTATACTTCAATCATAATGGGCTCCCTCTTATTGTAGAGACGAGATTGGCCCATTCAACTTAGACAAACGCAACCCATAGTGAAGGGCGAATCGAGCCCATCTTGTCGTTGGATTCTATGGAAGGAAAAATTTCCTCATAATGATTCTTTGGGGGAGCTGTTGTTAGACAAGGTGAAAAGATTATCGCGGTGGTTGAAGACTAGAAAGAAAATCTTTAATTATGATTGAATATGTGGTGGTTAAATCAATTGTCTTGTTTAGGATTTTGATTTGATTTTCTAGTTGTTGATGTTCTTGCATTTTTTGTTGGACATGAACATGTTGGATGCAGTCTGCAGATAGGTGTGACAACAAATTCATTATTGGCTAATTGCGTGCATGCATCTCATGGATCTTGATCCTTCCTGTTTTGTAGCTGCTCTGGCTCATGCTATTTGCATATTGCTCATGCTATTTGCATAGGATGAATTAAAAGAAGATACATTATGTTCGCCTAAACATGGAAAACAATTAGCATGACAGCAGTTTGGTGAAGATTTCAGCACATAAAATAGTTTCCATGGTAAAATCAACAACTGATACACTTGTATGTGGCGACTAAAACTTTCATAGCAATTTTGATCATTGATAAATCAACAACCGATACACTTGTATGTGTCTTAAAATTGAGTATTGGGTCTAACTCATTCTTACAAAATCGGCTTGTAAAGTGAGGATTGCCTCTAGTATATAAACACTAAGTCAGGCCATCTCTCAACCGATATGGGACTCATAACACACCCCCTCACGCCCGGCACTATTGGGCTTGGTGCGTGGATATAAACGGTAGGTGGCCCGATAGCGGAAACCTGATAACAGGTGGCCCAAAGGATCGTGGAGAGGCTCTGGTACCATGTTAAATAACCGATTATCCCAAAAGCTTAAGTTGTTAGGATAGGGCCACATCAATTGTTTTATATTATTTCTAACACGTTGTTTACGCAAAAATTCGAGATAACACAAGCCTCATCATGCAAATGCCCACTTGGGCTTGAAGCGTGGATAATGCATAGGGTCGCCTACCATATGCTTAAATTCCGCTTTTTAATTAGAAAGTGAGGAGAGCAGAGATCGAACTCTAGACCACTTAGTCATAGAGACTCTGATACCATCTTAAAATTGAGTATTGGGCCCAACTCATCCTTACAAAACCGGCTTGTAAAGTGAGGATTGCCTCTAGCCATCTCTCAACCGATGTGGGACTCATAACAGCGACTAATACCTACTCCCCAATAAAAATCAAGGAGTATGATCATTGATAAATTATATGACCCGCTTCAGAGAGTCAATATGATAGTGCAAAATAATAAACATGAGAGTCAATTAATGCAGAAAGGACTATTTCAGAGTATTTTTATTGCAGAGTAAATTAAGCAATTATTACATGGGAAGCAGACACTTAACAGATTATAGCCTATCATATTCAAGTGAGCATTTGAATTAGACTAAATACACAGGCTGGATGTGCAAGACTTGGCCATCTTGGTAAATACTCCATTTGATGCTCTTGCTCAGTCCATGTGGACTCATCATTGAGTTATTGTGTATAATAAGTATATCATCAAGATGTTTGGAGCTTTTTTAAATAATAATAAATTAAGTCAATGAATATTGATTCAGTTGCTAAGAAGTTGATTCATACTCCACAAAACATATGTTCAACTCATGCTTCTGAGTTCTTCAAAAAACAAACAAAACCCCCGCTTCTGTCGTGAGAATCTCTTCGGTGGACAATTTGTAAGAACTTCTCTCAACGCTCTCTAATCCTTGAGCTAATCCCTGATGAGCCCCAGAATTCAACTCACTTAAACTTTTATTCATTTTTCAAAAAAGAGACATGTTAACAAGTTGATTAAGAGTACTAGTTAATAACACCAAAAGTATAAGCTTTTTATTGAAAAGAACAATTTTTAAACTTTAAAAAAAATTGATTCCACATTTTTCAAGAAAATATTACTACTAGTATATTTATTGGTTTCCTTAACTTGATGGAGTAAAAAACAAAAGGACTAGGTGGGTAGTAAATTAACATTTCCATTAATGATTCTCACATGGAAAAACACAAAAAGCAAGAAAACAAACTACGAGGACATGCCTCAAGACATCATAGATTGCATTGCATCTGCAAGTTAGTTTACCTGATACAATGATAAAATACAGATATACAAATGGACATGTCAATGGCAAGTTATATAGTGCATATAATTTAAACAAACGTGTGCTCAGTGTTATAGGCTTCTATTCTGTAAAAGGAGCACATAACATTGGAACTCATGCTGCATAAATGGCTTCTCTTCTGTCAATGGGTATGTTACTCATACTTAGATCCTTCTTTTCTTTTTTCTACTGCTGGCCTATGAAAACTTGTTCTGTTACATTATGAAATCACTTATCTATGGAATTAAGGTTATTGCTTTTCTGCACCTGTTTGAATCATGCACGTCTCATTGATTGCTGATTGTTTTGATGGAAATGCAGGTGATTTTTCATTGATTTGTCTCAAGGATTTTGATTTAACTTCTTTATGTTCTCTAAGGAGCATAATAGACACTATCAATGTACTTTTTGTCTGTGTCTACTACACGTCTTTGGTAATCGGTTTTATCAGAAAAACTTCTGTATGTAGGAGCCAAACAAGAAGTTGGATTTTCCAACTTGTCTCAATCTGTTGTGCTCTTATTAGCATTACTTTTTTTGCTATTAGCTTGTGGGATCTCATATACAAAACTGGCAACTCTAACGAGCTGAGTTGGTTAGCTTGCATTATAAGAGGATTCATTTGGAATTCATTAACAGTTTCTTTGCTTATTCAGAGAGTCAAATGGATTAAAATACTAAACTCTGTCTGGTGGATATCTTCCTGTGTGTTGGTTTCAGCTCTCAACATTGAAATTCTGTTCAAAGAACATGCCATTGAAACATTTGATATTGTACAGTGGCTTGTGCATTTCCTTCTTCTATACTGTGCCTTAAAAAATATTGGTTACTTAGGAACTCATAATGTCCAAGAATGTATTTATGAGCCAGTATTAGCTCAAAATAATGAAACTAAACAAACAGGACTAGGCCATGCTACCTTTCCCAGCAAGTTGATTTTCTCCTGGGTTAATTCAATACTCAGTTTAGGTTACTCAAAGTCACTAGCTCTAGAAGACATACCCTCCCTTGTTTCCGAAGATGAAGCAGGCACTGCCTATCAAAGCTTTGTGCATGCATGGGAATCCCTTGTAAGGGAGACGACTAATAACAATACAAAGAACTTGGTTCTTTGGTCTGTAGTTAGAACTTACTTAAAAGAAAACATATTAATAGCATTTTATGCATTAATCAGAACTATTTCTGTTGCAGTTTCACCTCTAATACTTTATGCTTTTGTTAACTACTCAAATAGAACTGAGGTAGATCTCAAACAAGGTCTTTCCATAGTTGGTTTTCTGATTCTCACTAAATTGGCTGAGTCGTTGTCTCAAAGACATTGGTTCTTTAACTCAAGGAGGTCAGGAATGAAAATGAGATCAGCTCTGATGGTGGCAATTTATCAAAAACAGCTAAAGCTTTCAAATTTAGCAAGGGAAAGACATTCAACTGGCGAAATTGTGAATTACATTGCAATTGATGCATATAGAATGGGAGAATTTCCATGGTGGTTTCATATAACATGGACTTGTGTATTGCAACTTGTTTTGTCAATTGCTATTCTTTTTGGTGTTGTAGGTATTGGTGCTCTTCCTGGTTTAGTGCCCCTTCTCATCTGTGGACTTCTCAATGTACCACTTGCAAGGATGCTACAAAATTGTCAGCTACAGTTTATGATTGCACAAGATGAACGTCTCAGATCAACTTCAGAGATTCTTAATAGTATGAAAATAATTAAGTTACAATCTTGGGAAGAAAAGTTCAAGAACGTAGTTGAGTCCCTACGAGATAAAGAATTCAAATGGCTGTCTAAGACACAGTTCCTGAAAGCTTTTGGAACATTTCTTTATTGGCTGTCTCCTACAGTTATTCCTGCTGTTGTCTTCCTTGGATGCGCTTATTTCAACAGTGCACCATTGAATGCTGAAACCATTTTTACAGTTCTTACAGCATTGAGGAACATGGGAGATCCTGTTCTTATGATCCCAGAGGCCCTATCTGTTATGATTCAGGTTAAGGTTTCCTTTGATCGCATCAACACATTTATGCTCGCTGAAGAGCTAAATAATGATGATAATGGAAGAAACATAAAGCAATGTTCAGTCAATGCTATGGCAATTCAAGCTGGCAACTTCATTTGGGATCATGAATCTGTGTCCCCCACTTTAAAAGATATGAATTTAGAGATAAAATGGGGACAAAAAATAGCAGTTTGTGGACCAGTTGGAGCCGGAAAATCATCTCTTCTGTATGCAATACTTGGAGAGATTCCTAAGATTTCAGGAACTGTAAGTTATAAACCCAACAAATTTTGTGGTTTTTGAAAGCCAAATTCATATTCATGAACATTGCATCTTATATATTACCTCCCTTGATATTTCACTATAATGGAAAACAGGTTTATGTAGGCAGCACACTAGCCTATGTATCTCAATCTTCTTGGATACAAAGTGGAACAGTTCAAGATAATATACTCTTCGGCAAGCCAATGGACAAAGAAAGATATGAGAATGCTGTTAAAGTATGTGCGTTAGATAAGGATATTGGTGATTTTAGCTATGGTGATCTTACAGAAATAGGTCAGAGAGGGATTAACATAAGTGGAGGACAAAAGCAAAGGATTCAACTAGCTAGAGCAGTCTACAACGATGCTGATATCTATCTCCTCGATGACCCTTTCAGTGCAGTTGATGCGCACACTGCTGCTATTCTGTTCAATGTAAGAGATATCACTTTTATCTTGTTAATTATTATAATAAAAATATTGTCCATGTTTTGGTGTATCAAACTAATTGCATCTATAAAATTACAGGACTGTGTCATGACTGCTCTAAGAGAGAAAACAGTCATTCTTGTGACGCATCAAGTAGAGTTTCTCTCGGAAGTTGATACAATATTGGTAAATTGAGAAGTTCTTATATGAGAAACACTTAACAAAGTTGTATATCCATTATCCAAACATCTCCTATATAATTAGGATTTGAATGTAATTAACATGAATTCTAATTCTAGGTAATGGAGGATGGAAAAGTTATTCAATCAGGTACTTATGAGAATCTCCTGACAGCTGGGACAGCCTTTGAACAACTTGTGAATGCCCATAAAGATGCAGTTACCGAGCTAAATCAAGATAATGAAAATAAAAGAGGTTCTGGAAATGATGTTTATGCTAATCCACAAGACTCTCATCCTTTATATCTCACTAAAAAGCAGACTGATGGGGAGATTTCTACCAAGGATCAACTTGAGGTACAACTCACAAAAGAGGAAGAAAAAGATATTGGTGATGTTGGCTGGAAGCCATTTTGGGATTATATCTCTTATTCCAGGATGTCATACATGTTGTGTTTTATCTTGTTAGCACAATCTGCTTTTATGGCTTTGCAGACTGCATCATCCTTTTGGCTTGCATTTGCCATTGAAATTCCAAAAGTAACTAGTGCCACCTTGATTGGAGTTTATTCATTAATTTCTTTTTCTAGCATTGTGTTTGTATATCTAAGGTCTTACTTAAATGCGCATCTCGGATTAAAAGCTTCTACGGCCTTCTTCTCAAGCTTCACTACATCTATCTTCAATTCCCCGATGATGTTCTTTGATTCAACCCCTGTAGGAAGGATTTTAACCAGAGTAAGATTTATTCATTTCCCTAATAGGAAAGAATCTATATATCTTTGTTCTATTCATTCATCACTATCTTATCATCCCCCAGATTTATATCAATATTATCTCTCTTGCAGGCTTCATCAGATTTAAGTATTTTGGACTTTGATATTCCTCATTCCATCCTCTTTGCATTATCTGTAGCAATTGAAATTCTGGTAATAATTTGCATAATGGTTTCAGTCACATGGCAAGTTCTCATTGTTGCTGTTCCTGCAATGGTGGCATCAATATTCATTCAGGTTTATTATCCACTTTACAATTTTTCTTGATTTCATGTTCTCTTTCCCTGGTAATATCATTAACTTAAGAACTTATTAATCTCTTTCCTAAAAGCAATATTATCAAGCAACTGCAAGGGAACTAATGCGGATCAATGGAACAACTAAAGCTCCAGTCGTGAATTTTGCAACTGAGACATCACTTGGAGTGGTTACTTTAAGAGCATTCAACATGGTAGACAGATTTTTCAAAAACTACTTAAAACTTGTGGACACAGATGCTTCATTGTTCTTTCATTCTAATGTGGCAATGGAATGGGTAGTTCTAAGGGTTGAAGCAATTCAAAATTTGACTGTCATCACTGCAGCTTTGTTGCTTGTTCTACTTCCTCGTGGATATGTGTCCCCAGGTAATAATATTGCATAAAAGGTCGACTACGATGACATGATTTCGCCAATACAACTCTCAGCAATTCTCTCGTTCTTGAATGCAGGACTTGTGGGATTGTCTCTTTATTATGCTTTTATTTTGACAACAGCCCAAATATTTTGGACTCGATGGTTTTCCAACTTATCAAACCACATTATCTCTGTTGAAAGAATCACTCAATTCATTCACATTCCAGTCGAGCCTCCTGCCATTGTGGAGGATAACCGACCACCGTCTTCATGGCCTTCCAAGGGTAGGATTGATGTTCAAAGCTTAGAGGTAACATTGCATCTATATCTTTGTGTTTCACTCTACTTTCAATATTTTCCTATAATTTCTGTTTTTTGTACATTGGTTTCAGATTAGATATTGTCCTAATGCTCCATTAGTCCTTAAGGGAATCACTTGTACATTTCAAGAAGGAAGTAGGGTGGGAGTTGTGGGAAGGACTGGAAGTGGAAAAAGTACACTTATAAGTGCTTTGTTTCGCTTAGTTGAGCCTTCAAGAGGTGACATTCTCATAGACGGGATTAATATATGCTCAATCGGGTTGAAAGATCTGAGAACAAAGCTAAGCATCATTCCTCAAGAACCAACACTTTTCAAGGGCAACATTAGGACAAACTTGGACCCTCTTGGCCTGTACTCGGATGATGAAATATGGAAGGTGAATAAACTAGAACCACATGGTAGAAAAACGCGTACCTACAAAATGTGGTTGAATTTTATACGAGTCATTCAATAAGAACCGATTTGACTAGGTGTGATTTGTATATTTAGGCTTTGGAGAAATGTCACTTAAAGGAAACCATCAGCAGGCTACCGAGTCTCTTGGACTCTTCTGGTAATTCTCTTGCACCATGTTTTACTCTTCAAAGAAAATATATAATCATTAAATCTACACATTATCCTTTCGAAAGTTCTGTATTTCCATCCTATGGTTTGGCAACCCATAAGCTATTGAAGTCTAATTCTGACAACTTTTGCAGTGAGTGATGAAGGTGGAAATTGGAGCTTAGGACAGCGGCAACTGTTTTGTCTTGGAAGGGTACTACTTAAGAGGAACAGAATTCTAGTTCTGGATGAAGCGACAGCATCCATTGATTCTGCCACAGATGCCATTCTACAAAGAGTAATTAGACAAGAATTTGCAGAATGCACAGTTATAACCGTTGCTCACAGAATTCCAACTGTAATAGACAGTGACATGGTCATGGTCCTATCTCATGGTATGTTGATTCCTTATTCCTTTTTACTTTCCTTTTTCAATATATATGATACTACCTTTGTTTTCTAATACTAGTATTATTTGTTGTCTCGTGATTTTGGCTGGTTACTAAAGGGAAACTGGTGGAATATGACGAGCCTTCAAAGCTAATGAACACCAACTCTTCATTCTCTAAGTTGGTAGCTGAATATTGGTCTAGCTGCACCAAGAATTCCTTCACAAACATAAGCAAACAGCAACTATGATGAATACTGACATGTAGTATGTGATGGTTTAGGAGATCACTGATAATTGTGAAATTTAATTCCTAGACACTATCACTGTGAAGATTTTTTACACCGACAATCCATTGTAATTATGTCAGATCATTAAATCGTTTGACTTTTTATTTTGTCAGTAAACAAAGAGACAAACACCACTGAAACTCATACACAACTACGAGGTTATGAGTTCAAACACGGTGAAGGCGTCCAAGTCCAACCTAGTAATATCGGCATTGCCAATTGAGCTACGACTTATGGACTAAATCGTTTGACATTAATCATAACTACTACTAAAATGACACTATATCAAAATTAAACTTAATAACTAAATAAATAAATAAAAAATGATATGCATATAATAATCCAAAATGCATTGCAATAATGAATGAAATAACAAAAAAATTCAGAGCTTCTTTACCTCTAGAATGTGTGTTTGAACCAGCGGATGTGATGTTCCACTAGATTTCATGTTTGAACCGATCCGAACCGATCAATTTTAAACCGAGCCAGTTTATGAAAAATAGAACCAGACCGTTTTTATGAAAACGGTTCGGTTCACTGATTTTATTTGTTAGACCGTGAACCGAACCAGAGAAACTGAGAATCAAAATCATAAACTGAAACCGCCACTCACCACCATAATCGGAGCTATCACTATAATCGCGTTCTCACAGAATCGCGTTAACGGAAATCGCGTTAACGGAAATCGCGTTTTCGACATTCTTTGACGGAAACTCCATTCTCCTTCCCTGGTAAGCCTTCATCTCAATTTCAATCAAGATAATTATTTTCATTTGTATTCATCAATATTGAAAATTTACTGAATGAGTAGTTTCTGTGAATTCAATAGCGCCATCAATCAATAAACGCATTTAGGTTTAATTTTCGATATGGATTCGGTCGAAAACAGGGACGAAGGGGATTTGGAGTTCAATGATAAGAGGAAACAGAGGTCAAGGAAGCATGTGAACGGTGATGATGAAGGTGAAGGTTCAGATGGAAGCGGAAAAAGGAAGCGTTCTGGAAAAGGGGACGGGGAAAGGGACGATTACGATTCGTGGTTGAAGGCGGCGAAAAAGAGACAAGAAAAGAACACATTGGAGAATTTGAGTAGTTTTTATGAGGATGGTGAGTTGGAAGGTGGGGATAAGATGGGAAGGAATGCTCACAGAAGGAGTGGTGGTAGTAAAGAGGATTTTAGGTATTCGGAAAAGATTGAAAGCGGAAGAGAATCGAGAGATAATAAGAGTCGTGGGTCTTCTGAACAGGTTAAGAGTTCTAGAAGGAAGCGGGATGAAGTTGACATTATTAGTGTGAAGAAAGGGCAGGATAGTGTTTCTGAGAAAGGTGATTTGAAGAGTGGTAAGGTTTCTGAAGCTAAGAGGAGTGAGTCGAGGGAAAGGAGTGAACCTAGGGAGAGTAGAGTTTCGGGTAGTGATAATAAGGTTGTTAAATCGGGTAGTAAAGAAGATAGAAGAAGTGATTCTGAGATAGGTAAGAGTAAAGGGAAGTTGGAAACGCTGGATGATAGGGTTGAGAAGCCCAAGCGTCATAGAACGCCGACTGGTTTTGATGTGACTGAAACTTTGGAGAATCCGGGAAATGCAGATGAGGATGTCAGTGTGCGGGTTAGGGATAAGAGTGTTAGAGAAACCGGGAGCTCGGCAAGATCTTGGACACCTGAGAAGAGTGGAAAGCGTCATCAAGATTCGGAGATGGATCATGAAAGAAGTGATAGTTTTAAAAGAAAGGAAATTGAGAATGATGGTTATAAAGATGATAGGTCCAAAGGAAAAGATGATACTTGGAGTGATAGGAGGAAAGATCGGGAAAGTTCTAAAGAGAATTGGAAAAGGAGGCAGCAGAATAATAATGACAGAGATTCAAAGAATGAGGATGGTGCTTTTGATCACAACAGAGAGTGGGAGTTGCCCAGACACAGTTATGATAGGATGGACAACGAAAGGCCTCACGGTCGGTTAGGTGGTAGAAAAGATGGGCTTAGGGCTGTGAAAACTACAACCAAATTTGGAATTTCAAATGATAATTATGACGTGATAGAGATCCAGCCAAAGTTCGTTGATTATGGAAAGGCAGATTCTGTATCCAACCTTAGCAAGAGAACTGAAGCAAATCAACAGTACAATGCTAAATCAGGTGGTAATCGTGAAGACTGGACACATCATCAAGAAGAAAGAGCAAGAAAGAGTGATTTATCTGGTTCTGGGACACCTAGTGAAGATCAGAAAGAGAGATATGCTGATGATGACTATGATTTTAATGGGGACAGAGGAAGAGGTCAGAAAAATGTCGCAAATACTCGCAGTACCGGTGGTTCACAGTCACAGTATGGAAACCCAGATTCTGGATCCTTTAACAGAGGTGGTCCACAAGGAATAATAGGGAACAGGGTTGGTAGAGGAGGAAGGATTAGGCCTCCTGGGAGAGACAACCAGCAGGTTGGAATGCCATTGCCAATGATGGGATCACCTTATGGTCCTCTTGCCATGCCTCCGCCTGGGCCAATGCAGCATGGTATGTCACCTGGCCCTCCAATTTCCCCAGGAGTCTTCATGTCACCATTCAACCCATCTGTTTGGTCTGGACCTCGAGGCGTTGACATGAGTATAATGGGTGTTCCACCCGCAGGGTCTCCTGTGCCTCCAGGTCCAAGATTTAATGCTGCTAATATGGGGAACCCACCAAATCCTGCAATGTATTTTAACCAATCAGGCCATGGAAGGGGGATTCCCCCAAGCATTTCTAGTCCTGGTTTCAATCATACAGGACCAATGGGTAGAGGAACACCACCTGATAAAATTCCAGGGGGATGGGCTCCACCTAAAAGTAGTGGAAGTATGGGTAAAGCTCCTTCCAGAGGTGAGCAGAATGATTATTCTCAAAACTTTGTTGACACTGGTATGCGGCCTCAGAATTTCATCAGGGAGCTTGAGCTGACGAATGTTGTAGAGGACTATCCTAAGCTTAGGGAGCTTATACAGAAAAAGGATGAAATTGTGGAAAAAGCTGCAACCGCTCCCATGTATTACAAGTGTAATCTAAAGGAGTTTGAACTGGCTCCGGAGTTCTTTGGGACCAAGTTTGATGTCATTCTTGTGGATCCTCCATGGGAGGAGTATGTGCACCGAGCGCCTGGTGTTGCTGAACACACGGAGTGTTGGACATTTGAAGAAATAATGAACCTCAAGATTGAGGTAAGCTATTATTATGTTTTCACAGTACTTCATTTTGTCGGTCTTCTTATTATCTTTTGAATTTGATATCTTACTTGTTTTGTCCTTTTCTTAAGGCTATAGCAGATACTCCTTCTTTCATCTTCCTTTGGGTGGGTGATGGTGTAGGTCTTGAACAAGGCCGACAATGTCTAAAGAAGGTACACTATCTTAGATGTTGCATATGTTAATGGCATTTGACTTTAATCATTGGTTATGGTTCTTATATCCTGTTTATTGTACTACTAAATCTCTATATATTTTGTTTTTCTTAATTGGGACTGGGTTTCTACAGTGGGGATTTCGTAGGTGTGAAGATATATGTTGGGTGAAGACAAATAAAAGTACTGCAACTCCAGGGCTGCGGCATGATTCACATACTTTATTCCAACATTCAAAGGTTAGTTAAAATTTATATTTTGTAGTTGTACGCGCGCAGACCATAGCTTCATTTCAACATTTGAGATAGTTGTTTTGATGTCAAACATAGTCTTACTCTTACCTAAACTGTTTGGTTTTGTTGTGGTGAAGGAACACTGCTTGATGGGCATAAAAGGAACAGTTCGTCGAAGTACTGATGGCCATATTATTCATGCCAACATTGACACGGATGTAATTATTGCTGAAGAACCTCCTTATGGTTAGTTTTTCAATTGTGCCTATAAAATTGACGCCTCATATTATTAAACCACGTTGGGCAATATTCTCTCCCTTTTTCCTCAATAGATGCTATTTCAAAATAAGTAGAAGCTGCAAAGCAACAAAATAAATATTGCAGTTCAAAATGTGTTAGGTTCAATAATTAAAGCAGAGAATACTGGTTGTATTGTCTATTACTGTTTTGATATGGTTTATAGACAGCACAGGTTTCCTCATAACAAGAAGCCTCTTCGTTCCACTAAACTAACTAAACAATTTGTAATCTCTATTCTAATATCTCTTATGCAACACACACCTTATTAATACCAAACAGTAACTTCCATATGTAAAAACATAATTGTCTCGTAGTTCTTTGACTTATGGACATCTTAGGTAATTAGATAGATAGCTCACCTCAAGCAACTGTGTTTTCATGTTCTTCGCTAGGCACTTTTTCATTGATCATGCTTTTTATGGTGCTTTGGACAGAGAGCCACATAGTCTTGGCAAGTAGGAGAGCGCTTTACGTATGAAATTCGATAGATAGGTCACTACAAGCAACTGTGATTTCATGTTCTTTCCTAGGCAATTTTCATAAATCTTGTTTTCCTTGATCCTTAATACAGAACAGAGACACCTTGTCTTGGCAAGGGTGCAAGCACCTCACTTAGCTTAATAAATTAAGAAGTCACATACTTCAACTGGAAAACCAAAATTGTGTAAAAGCTGTTTATGATAAAATGCTTTTTTTTTAATACATGCCTTAATGATTGCAATGTTTTTTCATGGAAGAATAAAATGAGCTCCTCTTTAATTTCTTGCTCAATGCTCATATCCTGCAGGTTCAACACAAAAGCCTGAAGATATGTATCGGATTATTGAACACTTTGCCCTTGGAAAGAGGAGACTTGAACTATTTGGTGAAGACCACAATATCCGACCCGGCTGGCTGACTCTTGGTAAAGAACTGTCGTCTTCAGATTTTAATAAGGAGGTAAGGGATTTGAATGCTTATATGCCAGCATGACATCTGAAGTGGGGTTTTCCTATCTACCTTTTTTTAGTTCTTTAGAAGTTGGGTAAAATCTGCAGCATCTTATCTTTTCCAGTAGGATGTTATGACCCACTATATTCTGAAAACAGTTTTCTCATAGTTATAGAAAATAAACTGAGCAGTTACTTATCCATTATGAATTGATCATTTTGAGCGGTGGCTGTAAATTCTTGAAATATTGGTAGATGGTAGATGTCGTACAGTAGGCTAAAATTCAGACTTAAAACATACATCTAGCCTCTCTTGTGAAAGTTTCTTGGTCTAATATAGAAGTTTTTGAAGCTTATCTCACTCATTTGTTCATACACAAATATGAAATAATGCATTTTTATCTTTCTTTCCTCCAACTTGATTTTTTTCTCTTCTTTTCATCTTGTTTAGATAGGCACCTGCAGAGTTAGTGCTCATTATTATATCTTCGTTGCTTAATGCTGATTATCTTACTATTTCTCTGGGTTGATTAATCACATTGATTGGATTTGGATAAATTCAGGCATATGTCAAGAACTTTAGTGACAAGGATGGGAAAGTTTGGTTAGGTGGTGGTGGAAGAAATCCACCTCCAGAGGCACCTCATCTGGTGGTGACTACTCCTGATATAGAGGCTCTTAGGCCAAAGTCCCCAATGAAGAACCAGCAACAAATGCAGCAGCAACAGCAATCAGTAACCATTTCTTTGACGTCAGGTAGCGGATCAAACAGAAGGCCCATTGGGAATTCACCGCAGAATCCAACTGCAGTCGGTCTCAACCAAGAAGCTTCTAGCTCAAACCCTTCTACACCAGCTCCTTGGGCTTCTTCACCTAGGGAGAGCTTCAAGGGACGCGAAGGCTCCGTATTGCCTTCAGATGATATGTATGGGTTTAATGGACCAGTACCAGCAGGCTATGTAGATTTTGAATCATTTAGACAAATGAATATGTTGTAGCATAACTTTGAGGATAAAATTGTACAGTATTGTATAACTTTTCCCCCTGCCAATATAAATGGGAAGAAAAATATTGGCAATATGTCTGTTCATTCTTTTGGTAGTGGTGATTACATTGTTTTGTTAGGGGAATAATAAGAGAAAGCATTGGATTACTAAAAAAATTAGTTGCTCCTTCCATCTCATAAAAAGTATCTTATTCGGATGAATATTGTCTTCTAGTAAATCAGCATAAATAGGTAGAAAACACAGCAGATAAAGTTCACTCCAACAATTATGCTTCTTTGAACACAGAAAGAAGACAAGTTGATTTCTCCTACACTATTCAAATCGTCGTTTTATTTATTTCTCTCTTAAAAAATTATATTTCTATCTTAGTTCTATTACGAAAAAATGGATGATTTTCATGCAAAATGTTGACTTATTGTGCATTATCTTATTACACTTAGATTTTCATCTGAATATATTAATATATTTTCATGTAAAATAGTCTATTGGCATCTCCAATATATTAATTAAGTGAAAGATAAAAAAAAATTGACAGTAGTCAAAGATAATAAATATAAATAATTTAAATTTTGATAGGAAAATTTAGTGTTTACGGGGTCAACTTAACTTTGCGAAGAGTTACTCTACGTAATATTTTATTATAAACTTAAACTGGTGATCACCTCGTTAACACATATATCACTGTGTCATTTGTCGAAATATATTACATTATCGAAGTTAACAAAAAAAAATCAGTCCGAATATAGTCACTGAACTATTATAGATCCAATTTTCTGTGTAATCGATTTGACCAACCGATCCAGCTTAATTTTTAACATATTGTTTTTTGAATTAGGTAGAAAACGATACTTGAGATATTATATCTCCATTAAAACATTAAACTTCACTATACTATTATATTATAGGCTTTGTCTAACATGACATAGTGAAAAAAGTCTTTCACCATGCACAATACAATTTTGACCATTGGATTAAGGAGATCTAACATACTTAATATGCACTCTCTACACTGAATATTTTTCATGTCCTTTCTAGAATTCCATTACCATTTTTTTCCTTCTCAATCTGTGAAATTTACTACCCCTTTTCGGTCAAAAAAAATAAAATCCAACCCATTTCTCTTTAACTCGCCATGCACTTCCTTGTATCACGGTTCTGACCGGCAATGAATTTCCCAGCTCCGATGAACTGCCGACAAAGAACTTTGGTGGTCCCGAGATCCAAAACGACGGAGAAAAAAAAACCCATTTCAAAGCATATTTAGTGAAAAGGTAGTTGGAGTTATGGAAATTGTTGTCGTAAAGAGGAACAAGGTTTCCTCGTAAGTTGTCGCCGCCAGCTTCGAATAGAGGACACGGTGGGTGGTGGTGTGAAGGAGATAGCGTGGTGGCTCTTTGTGATTCGTTTGAAGTAGAAGGAGTGAGCGTTTGTCCGGAAAAAGATTGTCTTCGACGAAGGGGTTCTGGCGATCGACACCGGCAGCGGCGGAGCTCCGATTACGAGAAAGTGGAGGTGGAGCCGTGGAGTGGAAACTAGTAAATAATTATTATCTTTTATTAAAAAAAATAAAAAAATGTAGTGATGGCAAAAAAATAATCAAGTGTGTGACAGATCAGGAAAAAATCTTAGGAACATTTTAATCCAATTGCAAATTTTGGTCTTGCATCGTGCAAGACATTAGGAACTGTTGCACGTTAGACTTCGCCTATATTATGTATTCGTAAACTCAAAGCCATGGACTAAAGTGCAAGTGGACAATATTAATTTCTTAGGTAAGAAGAAACAGCAAATTTATACAAAAGAAAAAGTTAGATTTGGAATGCCTTTCAAATCAACCAATTGACCCTCCCACCACTACCCACCCAGTTTCTCTAATCCTTCTCACATCAAAAGCAAAGTCTTAACTTGAAATAAAAGCAAATGTGGATGGAAAGAAAAAACATTAAATAGTAGTTGTCCTCACACACACACACACACAAAACATTAATAGTGTGCTTATATTGTAAAAAAATGTAGCTATGTGCTAGAAAAAAATGATAATGGATATTTATTTATTTTATTTTATTGGTAAAGATGATAATGGATATTTATTAAAGCAGAAATCTAACTCAATATTCAATATTAGGTACTACACTCGTACACATTTAACATCAGATCAACCATATGCGTTAGATCAATATATATATTTTTTTCTCTATTCTCTCTATTTGCATTAAACGACAGATTTGGATCAATGAGGTTCTGAGTTCGAACCTGTTAATTCATCTTAAAGAAAGATAAATGTAATTATTTTTGTAAGCATTCTACCTTAAACTGGGATATCATCCTAAACTTATTTATATTAAAAAAAACACACTTAAATGAAATTACATTAATCTCTTCTATTTTAACTAAGATTTTGAGTTCGATTTCAAACTTTAACATGCAACAACATTAAAACTCTTAGAAAAATTTGTTCTCCATTTCAATACCACAAAATTTGAAAAATCATTTTTTACATTTATACACCAACATCCTCCAACTTACAACAAAAAATATCAATTGACTTTATTTATCAATATTAAGTTTGACTCATTTTCTACAATATAGCTAATTAAGATTTAATATAAACCAAAAAAAGAAAAATCAAATTTAATATTCAAACATGTCTCATGATTACCTAAAATGTGGAAGAAGATTTGAGAATCAACATCCAAGAACAGCAATTAGATGATGAGATGATGCGAGTCTCTTCTAGCTTAATTAATGTTTTGAGTTCAATATCTGGTTTGGACACACAACAATATTAAAACTCTTATGGGGAGTTTGTCATCCATTTGAGTCCCACAAGACTCGAGAGAGTAGTCTCTGCAGTTGCGCCTAGAGAGTACCTATTTTTTTTTTTTTTTTACCGATCGTTACTTGGTTTAGTTGTGATTGACGCTGAACTTGGTAGGGAATATCTCGGTTCGATCTCCGCAAATGCGATTGGGAGAGACTGAAATCACTTGATATTAGAATCGACCCCCGAACCAGATTAAACGGTCCAGAGGGCCGGTTACCGGTGGTAAAAATAAATTAAAAATAAATAAAATTTAAAAAATAACGATTAATTTTTTTTTGAAACAAAAAAATAAATAATTAATTAACTAACAAAAGGTTGGTGAATTGTGATACACAAAACGCAGTTTGAGATTAATTGAATTGAATTCCTCAAAACGCCCATCCAAACCAAGCTTCAGATCCAACCCACTCAGCTCAGATCTCTCTCTTTTCCTCTTTTTCTCAATCAATCCACACAGGTTTGTTTTTTCGCGCTTCATCAATTATTCCATCATATAATAATCCAAATTTCACGTCTTTGATTCATACAAAGATTCTATTTTTATTGATTTTCATCACGTTTATTGTATGCTAGTAAATTTTACTTCAAATGGGTCATCATAGATATACTCATTATTGATTCTTATGCAAATTTGATTCTGAAAACAGTTCATACACTAGCTGTGTTACAAGTCAACAATTTTTGTTGCTGAAGTTGGTAAAAATTGAAGATTTTGTTAAAAAAAATCAACTTGGATGGAACATGGATATTTATATGTATATATACAGTAGGAGATGGTACACATTGAATTAGATTCAGAGAGTTGTAACTTTAAAGGGATTATAATTGATGATTTTGATAGTGGAAGCTTAGGATCCGGCATTCGTAGAGAGCTTTCATTTTCGCGTTGGTGCGACGACGATAAGGGTAATGATGGTGGTGTTGATGAGGGAAGAGTTGTTTTGGATCGGGAATTAGGTGACGAGGATGTTAGTTTAGAAGAAGAGACTGTTTTTGAGTTACCCTTTGTTGAAAAGAATGAGGTGCAAGGGAGAGTTTTAGATAGAGAGAGGTTTTCTTTTGATAAGTTTCAGCTGGGAAGGAGTTTGTCGATGAATGGTGCTAGTGCGATGGATGATGAATCTGTTCATAGGAGAGGTAATGGATCTGAGAAGTATGTGCCTTTTGATATTGAGGATAGTCCTGAAAGGGGAACAGTTCATGGTGGTGACTCCTATGTTTCGGGAGGCGGCGCTGGATCGCTGGATAAAAGCTCCGAAAATATTGTTCCTGTAGCAAATATCTTGAAGACAATGTTTTTCATATTTGTGTGGTACACTTTCAGTTTATTTTTAACATTGTAAGTTCCTTGTTTACATTGTTGGTTTTTCTTGCATTATTTTAGAATTCAATTTTAATACACTGTCAGTATAAAAAGTTTTACCCTGTCAATCAATCATCAATCATATGCATGACTTTAATGAATGTTGTTGATGATATGACGATTATGATTGATTGACAATGTAAAAAACTTTCCATCGACAGTGTATATAAATTAATCATTTATATTATTAATTATTATACCCTTTTTAGTGTTATTCGTGATGCAAATCCTGTTATTCTTTTGTTTCTTATTGATATTTGTTTTGAACAGGTATAATAAAAGTTTGTTGGGGGATCATATGGGAAAGTTCCCGGCGCCCTTTTTAATGAATACTGTCCACTTTTCAATGCAAGCTGTTTTATCAAAATTTATCACTTGGTTTTGGGCTGATAAATTTGAGACTAATGTTGTCATGTCTTGGAGGGATTACTTTTTGCGAGGTAAATTGCATTCTTGATGTTCTATTTTTTAACTCTGCTGACTTTAATATGAATATATGATAATAATTAGGTAGGGAACACTGTAATTTCCTATTACATTTTGGCTAATAACTTTTTGTTAGTTGTTACTTATTATTGAGTGTTATTGACGCAGAATATTCCGCATATAATTTGTAATTCTTTGTGGTGATAGGTGTTCTGATTTAGTGTTTTTTTTTCCAAAATATTTCAACCAGTTATTATGATTCGAATGTAACTTGGTCCGAAAATGGAAAATGAGGCAAATAGACTAAACTCAGTCTTATGATTATGAAGTTCTGAATTACCATTTTCACTTGAATTTTTTAGCGACGTGAAATGATCTGGCAATACATAGAATCATTGGTTGTACCATTTTCTGTGATTTTATTTTCTCTTTCCTCTCTCTTGCTCGCTGATCTTTACTCTGAAACACACATTTATGCAAATTTATCATGACTTATTACATTAACTTTTATATCAACTAATGCCACAGATGGACTTTGCCTTTCACAGTTGTCCCGACTGCTCTTGGAACAGCTATGGATGTTAACTTGAGCAATGCATCTCTAGTTTTCATCTCTGTCACATTTGCTACAATGGTTTGTGGAATTTCTTTTATTTTCATTTAGATCGAAAGAAATGTTTATTAATTTTTGTTTTTGTAATGTTACATCAGAATCGTATTCTACATTTACCCCCATTTTTATGGTAGCAGCTAACTCAATATCCTTACCCTCCTTATTTACCCTTTCTTTATTTTGCAGTGTAAATCTGCTGCTCCAATATTTCTTCTCTTGTTTGCTTTTGCTTTCCGGTCAGTTTACTTTCACTTTGTTTTTGTAATCACTCTGATTATGTGATTTCTTGATATTAGTAGTAAACATTCTAAATTTAAGGAACTACATCGCTAGGATAATTTATGGAAATAATTAATACATTAAGGAAAACAAATTTTAGGTTTTGAAGTCTTGCATAACTCAGAAGACAATAGATGCAAGTCTCAAATTATATCTAGCTGTGATAACTCTGCATAATGTCACCCTTTCATTTGATGCCATGGAATTTGAATTGCTGTTAGAATGGCTTATTGTTTGGAGAGGGTGCATTATTTGATTTGATACTCCTGTATTCTCTAATTCTTGGTCATGTCTTTTTCATGTTGCTTTGTGATTTTGCTTCTCGAGTAATCATATGTTTAATTGTATATCCTCTGGATGAGCATTAGTTTTATGTTTGTGTTCATCTTTATTTGTTTCTGCCATTTAATTATAAATATTGGTTGGAATTGGAAGGTTGGAGGCACCAAGTTTTAAACTATCGGGAATCATTTTAGTCATTTCCATCGGCATATTACTAACAGGTATTCATATCTTCGCTCATTACCGATAATATTATTTCATTTCAATGTACATTGATTTTGCACTAGTTAAGCATACTGAGTAAGGAAGTTTAAAAATATAAAAGTTATGTTTTTAGCATTAACTTTATCCTTAATTTCCTTTTTAAGTATGCTTAACAAGTTCCCCGGGGGCACGATTTAGCATGACCCTATAAGTATTTCTCTCTAGGTGGAATTGGCTACATAGATCAAACAACTCCATAACATCCTATTAAGAATTAGGTCCTGTGTCGTACTAACAGTATTTCTGAAATTTTTTATATGAAAGATTGTAGTTGGATTCCAAAAAAGTAGCGTCAAAATAGAAGTTAGCAAATACATTTTATACTAACAAAGTATGTCAATTTTTGTTGGATATTCTTTTCCCATGGCTCTCCAAGTGCATTTTGCAAGCTTGAAGAATTTATACTTCGATGAGAATTCAAAACTAATGTCTTCAATTTTATTTTGGTGTACCGCAGTTTCAAAAGAGACAGAATTTGAATTTTGGGGATTTGTACTTGTCATGCTTGCTGCTGTTATGTCTGGATTTCGGTGGTGTATGACACAGATCCTTTTACAGGTATTCTATATGCCTTTATTATTTTCTTATAATATTGTATATATACATGTCTATCCACACATACACACGCAAAGACATTCGCATTGCTATTTTTTCCTGCTGTCGCTAACTGAACATTCTTGCTTCATTTTCTTGGGTTGGAACGCGATTTTCATTCCTTTCATGTGTGAACTGAAAACCAAATTGAAAAGAAAGAATCCTATGGTATGTGTCTCGCATAATCCCATGCAATAATTTATTTGAAAACATTGGTGTTATTTGATTCCTATATCTATTCAATATTCAATGAACAGTTTTACTTAATTAATTTATCATTTTTTTTTTCTTTTTAAAATTTTTCTGTTGCCTTTGGTAAATCAAAATCCTTAGATTGAACATTAATTTGTACGAGTTTATTTAATTTTTATCAACCATGGATTTTGTCCACACAGCTATAAGACTGACAATGTTCTATGGAACTAAATGTTGAGCGTGCTAGAGAGCCGGAAAGAAATATGGTCAATGTTGCATAAATATGAATGTAACAATATATGTGTGGATACTCAAGATAATGAAGACTTATTAATGATAAAAATATGTGTGGATATTTAAGATAATGAACTTAGACAGACTACTCATTTGCAACTACATTAACAATTTCTTTAACAACCTCCTCATCTTCACTCAGAATTAGCAACTTGTGTCCCTTCCTTGATCTTTAAAATTTCCAGCCCAACATTTTTTCCCAGGATGACAGTTGCACCTATGATTTTTTTTTCCCCAAGATCATCAATCGTTACCCTTGTCCCATTTCACAAACCCGCTTCTTTGTCAATATTTCTCATTAGCATCGCAATTCGCAAGACAACCTTTTTTGAGTATCAACCTGTGATTTGGAATACATGAACACTAAATGTCATTCAAGAACTTTGTAGTAAACCATTCACTGTATATCATTGTTGCTATCCGATTTACAAACTGAACCGGAGCTGTAATAATCCTTTTCAATACTCGGGATAAATGATAACAATGTGTTGCTAACCTTTTCAACCACTTCTAAAGTGGGGAGATAGAATACAACGATCTTGGAAGAAAAATTGTTAGTCATGTTCTGCACTATAGTTGGGAGACAAAATCAATAAGAGCCGTAACGATTAGACATTGTGATCAGAATCTCACCACTTTCATTGGCATTTCTATCACCATCTCCCATGGATATAATCCAATCAACGAAATTCTTGATGTTATGATGTTCATCGGGATTTGATGAACCACACAGTCGCATATTTGTCGTAAGCTTTAGAGCCTTAGAATGCCTCCATAAATTTGATGTATTTATTGTTGCGTCTAGAATGTCTTGTTTCCCACCTTTTCACACAACATGTAATATCTATCTTCTTTTTTTGGTTACACATGTAATATCTATCTTCTTTTTTTGGTTACACATGTAATATCTATCTAAAATCACCTCCCAAAACAAAAGAAATTCCACCAAATGGTTTGTGTAAGTTTCTATGTCATTGTACTTTGTGGCCGATTCACATATATAGATAGAATAGATGACCGAGTCTGACCTAATTTACTCCGCTGCCAATTCATTTCCTTGGTTTTAGCTTCATTAATTAGTCAACCATGAAATTCGGATATAACTAGGTTTAACACAATTTAATATTCAAGGGGAAAAAGGAACGAAATCATCGTCTACCTGGGAGCTTTTTCATGGTAGATCAAGTCAAAGATATTCTTGTTCACAATCTTAAATAGGGATGGCAATGGGTAGGGTATGGGTAGGGTACTATAGTACCCATCCCCATACCCGCAAATTGAAAAAATACTCGTACCCATCCCCATACCCGCGTGGGTAACAACTTTTGCCCCCGTCCCCATACCCTATGGGTACCTAGGTACCCATACCCGTACCCGTTACCCGCATTTTTACTAAAAATAAACTGATCAATTATAAAATATCATATAATTTTAATAGAATTAAAAAAATTTCAAAGATTTTAATATTAACTAATAAAAATTATAAACAAAATTATTACTAACCATATTTATGTTAAATATTCACATTATTTTTATATTATGTTATAAATAAACATTTTTATTAAAAATATGTAATAGTTTAGTAGAGTTGTATTGTTTTAAATTGATTTATATATATTATAATATAATAATATAAATAAAATAAATAAATATATATTATGCGGGTATGGGGCGGGGTGGGTACTAAGATACCCGTACCCGCACCCATACCCGTTCATTTTTGCGGGTAATTACCCATACCCGTGCCCGTACCCAAAATGCGGGTTTTTACCCTACCCGTTGTGGGTAATTTTTGCGGGTACCCTCTGGGTATGGGTCAAATTGCCATCCCTAATCTTAAAATCAAACCCAAAATCATTGACACCTTTACAGATCTGTATATGTGAATAGCAACAAGGATATACACAGTGAATGGTTTACTACAAAGTTCTTGAATGACATTAAGTGTTCTTGTATTCCAAATCACAGGTTGATACTCAAAAAAGGTTGTTTTGTGATGCTAATGAGCGGGTTTGTGAAATGGGATAAGGGTAACGATCGATGATCTTGGAAAAAAAATTCATACGTGCAACTGGTCATCCCGAGAAAAAATGTTGGGTTGGAAATTTTAAAGATCAAGGAAGGGACACAAGTTGCAAATTATTAATGTAGTTGCAAATGAGTAGTCTGTCTAAGTTCATTATCTTAAATATCCACACATATTTTTATCATTAAATATACTAGAGTCTTGCCATTTAAGGCACATGCTAAGAAAACCAGAAGAAGCCCTAAGAATGAGGGTAAATCACATGTGGGAGTCAATGTTAGTTTTTAAGAGGTAGAGATGAGAGAGAGACCTTTTGATGTTTTATTCATTGATTCTGATCCTCTTTTTTGAGGTGGACCCGGTGACTCAGAAAAAAATGGGTTTGCGCTTGACTTTTGTTTGTTTGAATGCTTTGTGTTATTAACTTTTGAAGGTTGTATTATTTATCTCTTCTGTAAATTCTCTCGCTATCTTCCCCTGAGCTTTTTCTTTGTCTGTGTCATTTTCCAGTTAAATTTTTGTACGTTCTGTTATATATTTATATGCTTTCTCTAATGACTTCAGGTCTGAAAAATCCACTTACCCTGATGAGCTATGTAACTCCAGTAATGGCTGTGGCAACTGCACTTCTTTCGCTTGCTTTAGATCCATGGGAAGAATTCCGAGAAAACATGTACTTTGATAGTTCATGGCATATAGCTCGAAGTTTCTTACTGATGTTCTTTGGCGGAACACTTGCCTTTTTTATGGTACGAGTTTATTTTCCCTTTGACATAAATACACAGATACACGCGTGCACACATGGTCTTATTTATTAACTTCCCGTATTTGTCTTTTCAATACTTGTATCTTTATCTTTTCGCAGGTACTAACAGAATATGTTTTGGTCTCTGTAACTAGTGCCGTCACAGTCACAATAGCCGGAGTTGTTAAGGAGGCCGTCACCATATTGGTATCAATTAAATTTTTAGATATTTTTAGATATCAATTGAATTTTTAGATATTTTCCAGTGGCTGCCCTACTTGTATAAGGCTTTATATTGAATACAAAATTCACGTCTCTATTTTTATTAAATCTTATTAAATCTGGCTTGCTGACAATATTGAACTTAATGTTCTGGTTTCATGCTGTTTTTCTGTAGGTTGCCGTATTATACTTTCATGATGCATTTACTTGGTTGAAAGGATTTGGCCTATTCACTATTATGATTGGTGTCAGTTTGTTTAATGTGTATAAGTACGTCGTCTTCAGAACACATTTCAAGCAAGAATCTCTAATTTTTTTCTCAACTTCTATTTAATGTTATTCATCAATTTTTTTTGGTTATTTAAGATACCAGAAGCTTCAGAAGGGTCATGCAGGCGACAATGTGGCAGACGATACAAAAGATTCTGCAACGAAATATGTTATTCTTGAGGAGGTTGATGAACAAGATGACGGCATATGAAAACCTATATGGACCACATAATTCATATCCAAAGTAAGTCTTTTCTTGAATGCCATTTAAATGATGCAAATCAAGAAATTTGAACTTTCGATTATAAGTTTCCTATTTTTACATGCAACATCAAAATAAAATATTGAGTAATCAAAATTTTGCATGTTGTTTGTCCATAATTTAATTATAATTCGCAGTCACTAAACTATAATACTGAACTATGTTTTCTTGAATTACATGTATATTGAAGACTTAAGCAACAGTTTCTAAAAAGACCAAAGGGCACAAAATTATCTTCTGGTGCCTTTGCCGTCTCATCAACGCCAATGGTTTCTTCTATTCTGTCAGAATAAGTGTTTAATCGGTACAGATTTTGGCATTCTTTCGAGTTCAGAAGATATATGTTGTAGATCACAATAGGTTGTTTATAAATAAATTTTCTTCATTTTTGCTTCCTAGTATTGTATTAAAAATTTTGGTAAAAAAGTATTGTATTAAATTTTGTTTTTTCAGCCATGTTAAAAAGCTTCTTAACACCAAATAAAATTGTATCCTACTAAAGCATCTACATATTTTTTCCTTTTTATATAGACCCCAAATTAGAGGTATTTTCATTGATGATTGCTCTTCTCTTTTTGCATTGTCATAAATCTTTTCAAGGTGAATACTTCGGCACACGGCTTAAGTAAATGATTGTAATTAGTTCACAAATTAATAAATATTATTTGTAAACCAATCAGAATTATTATCGAAGAATTCACCTCTTTCCAATTGTAATTTTTATTGGAAGATATCTTTGACCAGTGTAAATTTTATAAAAAAAAAATATATTCTAGTAGTATAATTTTTTTGTATGAGCAATGCGAGAGAGGGGAGCAGAGCAATCACCTTTCTCATGTTAGCTTCTCTTTAGGCCTCCCATGATTCTTTTTTCCTTTTTGGATTTTCTTTTTTGCCCTTCGATAAAAATTTTGGTTTCTGGTTACCGAATTTTTTTTGCCGTGAAATTTTTTTTTAGTTTTTGTTTCCTGAATTTGAACTAGAAAAACTTTGGTTTCTGTGTTTCAAATTTTTTTTCAAGGGCAATAATAAATTTTCGAGGGAAAAAAAAAAGAATATTGAGAGGCCTAAAGAGAAGCCATCATCTCTCATTTATGTTCCATCTAGCCCAATTTACCACTAGGTCATATTACAACGTTAACATGGTGATTACTCATCTAACCCCACCTAAAATTTAGTATTTTACTTGAAACAAATTTTCGTAGTGTATTTTGACAAATTTAAACGTACAAGAAAAGAGATGAGAAATCACCCATTAAAATTCAATGTTCAACCACATGAGCTTTAAGATTACCAATTCAAAACTCAAATCAAAACAAAAATTTAGTTAAATTATTATACAAATAATTGAGATCATGTTGTCTCTTTTGAAGTGCTAGATGCTTGATAGTCTATCATTTTGGTGTTGTGTGCAAATTTTATTTTTTTATAGAATAAATTTATTTATTTTCATCGTGAACAATGGGGTGCTCGAGTAAGACAAGTTACCCATAAAAAAGGGTAATTTGGATTACTTCTTTTGGCAGACAATAGCCTTTTTTTTAATGAAAACCTTTTTTAAAAAATTAAAATCAACGTAACCAGGTAGTAGCTTTAAATAGATTAACCATCGTATCAAATTATTATAGAAAATAATTTCTTTTTTTTTTTTAAGGAAAAAAATAAAAAATAACTTTTTATAATTTGCATTTTTGTTCAAAAAAATAAATAAAAAGAAGTCTCTAATTTTTATAGAAAATAAAATATTCTTGTAATTTATAAACGATGCAATGTATGAGGTTCATAGAATTTCAGTTTAAGTTTTTTTTTTCTTTCCCCGGTTTAAGTTTTAGTGACACTACAAGAAAAATTGCACATACCCACGGCTTTTTTACCCAGGGCTGTTTTCCGTGGATAATACCCACGGCTTGGCCATGGATAAGGTAAAAATAAGAAAACTATTCTTTCCCTCTAACTTTTTTTCACGAAAATGTTGTTCCCACCTAAAAAAGGTTGGCGCAAAAATAGACTTTTTGTTACCCACGGCATATCCGTATGTAAGTATAAAATATAATTTTTGGTATCCACGGCATTTCCGTATGTATGTATAAAATATAATTTTATCTGTCTTTTAACTGTTCCCACGGCATATCCGTCTGTATTGATAAAAAATAATTTTGGTTTCCCACGGAATTTTCGTATATAAAATTATAAAATATAATTATAATTAATTTTTATCTTAAAGTTATTACTTTATACCCTTTCCTTTCCTTTCCTTTTCACTTTCCCATTGCAACACAGCTCAAGCTAGCACCGTCTCCCTCTCAGCTATACGGCGATAACGCAGCTCAAGCACCGTCTCGCTCTCATCTCCGACGACCCACTCAGTCGGCGCGACCGTCTCAGCTACTACGAAGACCCAGCAGCGCCGTTTTCTTCCCTCTCAATTCGAACAGTGAGTTTAATCCTTACTTCTCAATCTTCTTATTCTTCTACTTGAATGATATAATGTTGTTCTGTGAAGCTTAGAATCAACTTTGTTGTTGTTGGTAGACATGAAATTTTATGGGATTTGCTCTTAGTTAATTTGTTGGAATTTTATAATCTGTTGTTTAGGTTTTTTTTAGCATTTTCCTGCATTGTTTTGTGATTTGGTCTTGGTTTCATACAATAAGATTTGATCCATGTTTCAATTGATGGAGAAAGATGATGGTCTAGCTTTTTGCTGCTGTCTAGGTTGTTTTTAGCTCTTTGAATCCTTTTTTTAGTAACTTAATTTCACTATGTCCCAAAAACACTATGTCCCAAAATAACCAACACAGTCACATGAATTAGTAATATTGTTGAGTAATTCAAAACTAAGTTATTAAGGATTTGCTGAGTAAAAATTGAGGGATTAGATTCTTTCTTCAAATGTGTAGTACAATTGCATCATTCATTGTCGACAAGAAAAAGACTGGTCTTTATAAAGCTGCTTTGAGCCTTTAAAAAACAGCCACAAACTTGGAAATAAGACGTTAGCGTTATCAGTATGTTGAGGTGTAAAAAGCAAACAAATCAATAGATTATTAGTATTACAGTACATT
The DNA here is from genome assembly GCF_020283565.1 of Trifolium pratense. Taxonomy (NCBI): domain Eukaryota; kingdom Viridiplantae; phylum Streptophyta; class Magnoliopsida; order Fabales; family Fabaceae; genus Trifolium; species Trifolium pratense. The sequence continues at coordinate 45,780,898 of NC_060063.1, read as the reverse complement.
TTTTTCCCAAAACATTATATTTTCCGATTAAAAAAAAGAACTATCATTTTCTCATCATTTGCATATATTTATCCATCCTTTGACCATTTGCAAATTTTGCTTCTACAATTGCATTAACACTCAACTTAATCATGGAGATCGTTGTTCATACTATTTATTTGTACAATCAAGTTTCAGCTTATTCAGAATCTACTTAGAAGAAAGTTATAATCCATTACTGTGTTTCCCCCTCCAAGTTTCCAACAACTTCATTTCTTCTACAATGAAGCACTTGCTCTCTTGTATCAAGTTTTCTACCTCTATTTCCTCTTCTTCTCAGTCTAGTCTCCCTCTATATTACAACCATTTTGACAAAAGCTGCTAAATTTTCTAGAAGATCAGCACAGAGCCACTAAAGTAGTTTAATTATTAAGCAAACTTAATGTATGTTACTGTAAAAGTATAAAAATAGTTGTGTGTTTGTATGTGACATAATGTAGAACTTTCCCTTAAATCTAAACTGAGATTTTGAAATATCTATGATTTGAGGATGAGGATGAGTCCGAGGATGGGTCCGAGGATGGATCCGAGGATGGATCCGAGGAAGGGTCTGAGGATGAATCCGAGGATAACGAGGAAAATTGATATTTAGTTTGTGTTGTTATTATGACTTCATCTTATGCTTAGATTATTAACGGTGCATTTTGTTATTATTACCGATTAAGCTTAGACTTGTGGCTACATCTTTTGTCGAAATTGCTAGTTTCTAATTTGTTTATTTTGACACTTGTTATAGTGTCAATTTTTGTTAACAATACATTTTAGTTTGATGAAGTGATCTTTTGATAACACAATTTGATTAATTTTAAATTTAGTTATGGTTTAGTTTGTTTGGAATTGGTTCTGATGTTGGATGAAATTGGAGTAAGCAACTCTTGACAATTGTTTCAGTTGTTTAGTTTTTTTGGAACAGGTTAAGAAAGTAAAAAAAAAAAAAAATTGACATTACCCACGGCAATACCGTAGAAATACTGGTCTAAACCTTTTCTAGGTTCTGATGGTAAAGCCGTGTGAAAGAGACATTGATGGTAATGCCGTGGGTATTAGTCACGGCTAAGTCTCGAGTAATAACGTGGACTAGGCCGTGGGTAATGCGTGGGTAACTTTACCCACGGCATTTTCCTGGATAGCGAATTACCAACGAAGCAAAATGCCACGGACCGATGCCGTGGGTATGCCGTGGGTAACTTTCATATACTCAAGGCTAAGCCGTGGGTAATGATAAAAATGGCCGTGGGTATACACTGTTTTTCTTGTAGTGTGAAATTATATTATGATGAGATATAGGTATACGATAAGAGTGTTTAAATATTCCAACTTAGTTGGATGTCTATTCACTCCTTGTCCTTGACACTTAGATGCTCTTAGCTTATAAAAAAAATTATATTATGTAAATTTTCAACTCATTAATTGAGCTAACATTTAATAATTTAATAAAACAATTCAAACAAAACATTGAGATATTAAGACGTTAACTAGTTTAACGGATTCTATATTGAGAAACGAAGATCAATCATCTTTATAGTAATAAAGATCAATAATAACATGTTCATGAGCACGTCTTAAAAAACATGTTCATGAGCATGACTATTGATAATCAATGGATTAATGAATCATCTAAAGTATTAAATTGTAATTAGATCAAACTCTGCTTAATTATTTGAGTTTATCTATCGGTGATAATCCTATTTTTTGAAATCTGGTTTGATAAAATAAAGCCTATTTGTCTTTTTGAAAGAGGTCTAATTTATCTATAAGAGGTCAACTTATTCTCTTAACAGTTGACTTGTTTGCTCTAATAACTTGTTTTTTTTTTTCCTTCAAAGCTCGTTCATGTATCATTTCTAAAATGATGTCTTTATTTTAAAAAAAATATTGTTGGATAGTGGTGGTATGGCTTGAAAAATACATGAGTAGTAGGTTAAGTGGGAAACTATTTGTTTGCCAAAAGAAAATGAGGATTCGAAATCTTAAAGCATTTAACCATACTTAGTTAGATACTCTCTCCGTGAAATTTTATAAGCAACATTTTTATTACTCGACCAAGATCTATTTCAGGCAAGGTTGTCAGAACCGGACCGGTCATCGAACCGGCGAGCTCACCGGTTCAAGGTTCAATTGGTCGGATCGGGTTCAATCGGGGTCGAACCGTTTTAAATTAAATATATATTTTAATTAATATATAAATAAATATATATGAATAATTGCTCAATATTTCATAATTTCACACATTAAAAAGATAAAATATCACAAGTCAAAATAAAATAATTCAAACCAAATGAAGAATAGATGAAAAACAAAAATCTTTCCTATTCCTACGACGTCGTTGTTTTGTTTCAGTTTTTTTTTAAAAAAAAAAAATTAAAACGACGTCGTTTTGCCCTTCTTTTTTTTTTAAAAAAAAAAAACTGCAAAACCGCTTGAACCGCCCGGCCGGTTCGTCGGTTCAACCCGGTTCGACCCCGGTTCACACGTTTTTTTGCCGGTCGGTTTCCTATCCGTTTTTTGCTCAAAACCGAACCGTTTTCATGACCGGTTCACGGTCCGACCGGTCCGACCGGCCGGTCCGGTCCTGTTTTGATAACCTTGATTTCAGGAAAGGGGATAATCTGGAACTAAACATTGTCAATTATATTCTTTTTGAAAATGAAAAATCCATTTAGAGAATTTTCGACTTTTTAGGTTCATTGTAAATTTAATATATTTGGACTATATTATAGTCCAATACATTAAATTTTCAATGAACTAAAAGTCAATTTTGCTTATAAAGTGTTACGGAGGAAATAAGTGGTGTTGGAGGATCAAAGGTGAGAGGGAGAGGAATTGTGGTTCAAAATTTTAGAAAATAAATATGGGGTGGCCAGTAGTTGTTTGCGTGCGGATGAGGTGCGGATGAGGTGGAAGTGGAAGCTTTGGTTGTTGATTGTTGGTTTTCGGAACACCCTCGACTTCCGGCTGTCCCACTCAAAACTAACTTTCACTAGCGGTCGACGGTGCGAACTGAACTCTCAAAGGTCATTGAAGTTGGTAGCGATACATCTTTTCGGTATAACCCTTGGTTGACGGGAGAGGAAGTATTCAAGGATATGTTTAGTAGGTTTTTAAGTTTGGCAACTAATCAACATGAAACAACGAAAGAATTGTTGAATCTGGAGGTGGAGAAGAAACTTGTTTCAACACTAGTACAGAAAACACTTTTTACATCTGGCCAAAACCCCATTTTACATCTGACCCTAGTCAGAGGTAGACGTACAAGAAGTAGTAAGTTTACGCTTTTTACATCTGACATTCGCCAGATGTAAAAGTATCCCCTTTTACCTCTGTTCTCCTGTTTCAGCTGACCAATTTTTTATTTTTTATTTTTTTAATTAAATTGGACCTTTTACATCTGACCAAGTCACCAGATGTGAAATAGTAACTTTATTTAATTTTTTTTCTTCAAAATCCTGCGTTTTTTTTTTTTTTTTTATATATATTTTAAAACCTTTTATATATATTTTAAAACCAAAATAGCATTACAATTCAACATTCAACCAAAATACAATTACATTCAACCAAGTCATTACAATTCAAATAAAATACCAAGTCTTACAATTCAAGCAAAATACCAACAATCCAAAATGTTATAACATTCAAGCAAAATACAAGTCATTACAATTCAAAACATCCTAATTAATGTGAATCCATTGTAACTAGCTAGCTCCTAAGCCTCATCATCGGCAACATCATAATCTACCTCGGGATTGTACAGGTCAAGAAAACAAGTAGCCCAGCTGTTTCGCAATTTATACAGCTCCTCGGTTAATGACGTGGGATCATCGAACACCTACAATACATATACATGATCAAGAATGAAGCATATGAGAAGTGAGAAAGCTAGGATTAAAATGATGTCATCGTGTGCTATTTTGCCATTATAATTCCAAATACAAAACAAATCTCCATTCTTTGCTATTGTTGCTGTGCTTGCACATTTATAGGAAATGTCCACATTTATAAAATTGTTACTTAGATTACAGAGAGATTGTGGAGATAAAAATAAACATTAAGAAGATAAAAATAAACATCAGTGCTAGACATTATGTTACTTCCTTATACTTCACAGCATGATCCCTTTACTATAAAAAATAAACAACCATATTCTCTTCAAACTGTGTGTGAGAATGGAAGATGGGAGACAAAAATGTTAAGGTAGACATTAGTGGCTTAAGGTTTGCTGAACAAGCTAGCTTTAGATTTGAACTTCACTATAACCAACTAGGTAAGTTTGCAGCTATTTATTTATTTTATTTTTCCTGTGGTCAAAACTATATCTTAATCTAATAAAAATTTACTTATAACTGCCAAACAAGCACCAAATTTAGCTAAGCATTCAAAACTAAAATAATTAGTGGCAAAACAACCATACTTCAAGTTCAAGCTAGATAGGCTAATGCACACTCTATAACACACTTTTGATATTGTATTAAACAAAATCACGCGGATACCACTAAATCACATTATGTTTCATTCCCTATTTCGTGGGACACAATTCTATACTAAAGAGATTCCCGTGAATTTTACCTAATAATAAGTGTGCAAGAGAGTATTGCTTTGCTCTTTAAGTTATTTCATGTTGTTGCCAATATCCAGAAAGGAAAAATAAAATGACTGAAGACCCATGCAGTGAACTAAACACATCAAGTTAACTACATTTGGTCCATTTGTAAATGTATTGCAGCTTGTGTTATAATGTTGTTGCTATGATTATTATTACTATATTCTACAATCTACACAGAAAAATTAAAAGAATGTGCATAGCTATAAGTATTGACATCTCACCTTGCTAGACATCACCCAGAAACGAACTTTACAATAATGAAGACGGAGTTAAAAAGTATAAGAGGGACTCGTAGGTACTGAGTTGCGTAAATGAGACCTATAATCTGGCCTTTGAAAGACCTATCACCCAGAAATCATCACATTCTAACAACAAACAACACAACAAAAACAATAACAAAACAACATCAGCAACAAAAATCGCAACTTTTCAAGTAATAAGGATAATTAAAAGAAATCCATTATGATAAAAACATGAAAAACAGTAATGAGTGAAGAATAATACCTCTGTCCATGATATCCAACTACATAACAAAAATATGTGCCTAACACTGTCAGAATGACTTACTCGACAGCATTTAACAAAATCCACAAAGATACGCATAATATAATGTTAAATGAGAATAGTATACTGAACCTTTGTAATTACAACGATCGTTCTAGTACTTGCATCATATATATGACAATTTAAAACCAATTAAAGAAATATAGAAAAAAAATTCAATGCTTTTGGAATATGGAAGCAAAAGCATACCCTCAGGATCAGCCACCCCAGCCATCTGAAGAGCATCTGAATTACCCAAATCTGAATTTGCCGGTGTGACAGCTAGAATAAGACAGGACGGCTCTTTTATATATGACATGATCATTGTTCTGATCCGGGTCTCAATATCAGAAGGCTGGTCACCAACAGGAACCTTTGTAATGCCTGGGAGATCTACAAGTGTCATGTCCAGAACATTTGGTGAAAAAATCTTCAAACGAATCTGGCTGTCCGAGACACCCTTATTGTCTCCAGCTTCCCTATCAGTTTCAGCCTACAGAAAGATAATGATATACAAGTCAACAATGAGATAGGAGATCAGAAGAATACAATGACACTCAGCATATTTGAGATCCCCTAGCCTCTCCTTACTCATCAAGGCTTCAAAACTACCCTCTTCTCTCCAGCCATAAGGTGCAACTTAGATAGTTAATGGAATTTCTTGCAGTAACTTCACACATAAAAGATAAAATCAAGCAAATTTATCATTTTCTATTTGTTGTGCCATAAACTAATGCAACTCAATATGACAAATTCCATAATTGATAAAATAAATCAGCAACTTCATTGGCTGTTGATTGTTCATACAAAAAGGAAAATAACCACTTTTACGTCACCTCATAAATAACCATATAAGACTCTACCTTTATGTCAGGGGAAATAAGAACAAGTCAAAAGTTGAGTAAAGCATGTATGTCTCTCTTCAATGTGTGACAATGTCAAATGGGGCACTAACATAAAATAAACTAGATATTGCTTCATATGAAAATCTTACTGTGCAAGTTGCCTGCATTGGAGGCTTATTTATTTCAGATTGAATATAATCATCAACAAGCTCAAAGAACTGTAAAGATATCTGGAGCTTATGAGGGAAAGTACGAAAGGCACATAAGTGACAATCCTTATATCAGTAATAATAGTTAACGAGATAAACTAACAAAAAAATAAAGAACAGAACACAGTTCCAATTTGAATCAAAACTAAATAACCCCCAAATTAAAAATACTCATTTCATTTTCATACTCTTTATGAAGAATTAAAAGATCAAGCATCATAAAAAACCAAACTTTAACATGAAATTGTTGACTTTCATCCCTATTGTCTATATTTATTCAATCAATCAAAGAAACAAATCAAAATTTTCCAAAAACCTAAAACATAGAAAAATTATAGAAATTTGTCTCAATTCATATAAAAATTTCATCACCTGAAATTGAAAACAACCACATGAAATTGAAAACAAGGGGTCGTGCGATGTGAAATTTTCGTGCCAGAGAATAAGAGAGAGGGGAGTGAAATTTTCATTTCTCATTCCTAATCTAGCCGCCGCTGTACCCAATTAGACTGCCGCCGCTTTACCACTAGAACTGCCGAGATTGACACACACCAACGGCGGTTGAATGAATGCCGCAATAAACGTCGTTGTTGAGCTGAGCGGCGACGGTTGACTTCCTAGTGCCTCAAATGGACTGTCGCTGCCTTCAATTTTTCTTGTAGTGTCTGACCCATCTAAATGGGTTTTTGTCAAGTCCTTCAGTGAACATCTTGACCTAACCAAATCAACCCTTCCATGCAAATGCACTACCAATTAAACCTAAAAAAAGAAGCTTTATGCATAAAAATAGAATGAATAGTGATTGAAGCCAAATTGAACAAAATATCACTGAACTCAAAAACCCAACTAAAAAATTTATTCATAATAATAAAAAAAAATATTCATAATTCATGAGTAAATTAGGGTTTGACCTTTTCTCTGGGTTTCAGCTAGAGATGACAGAGATGTGTTTCAGCCTTCAATTTGTGTTTAACTGGGTTTTGGAATTTCCGTTTCAGCCTTCAATTCATGTTTCAGTGAGACAGAGAGACGACATAGATGAGCGAGTACGTGAGATCAGTGAGAGAGAAGACGAGATCGATCGTGAGAGAGATGAGGCCGCCGAGTTCGAGTGAGATCTGAGAGAGAAGATGAGATCGATCGTGAGAGATGAGGCCGGTCGCTAGGGTTCGAGTGAGCAGTGAGAGATGAAGGAGATCAATTATTAATCACTTGAAGTCTTTTTACATCCGGGGATATTATGGTCATATGTGAAATTATTTTAGACAATTTTTACCATAATTACAGGATTGCCACCGCGTTTAGCTTTGCATCTGGGGATATTGTGGCTAGATGTAAAACGTTTTGTCTATATATTTTTTACATCTGTGGATATTGAAACCAGATGAAAAGACTACCCCATATAGCATTTTACATCTGACATATGCTCGTCAGATGTAAACTACTTGTATAATATGTCATATTTGTACTAGTGCAATGGACAGAGTAATTCCAAGAAGAATGAGTTATTATTGTCAAATGTTTGTTTTGCAGGAAATTAAATGTGAAAGATATATATATTTGGTATTGGAACCAGAATTTAACATAAGGCTATTCAATTAAACAAAATACAGTCCACCTCCGGTTTCTGCTGAAAACCAAACAAAATACAATCCAGCATAATGCTGATCTATGGCGCGTGATACAGCTCTCAGCTCTGAGCCTTCTGATCTATCCGATGGCCATGATTTAACAAATTCGAAACAAATCTGAATCTTTAGATCCTGCGTGTTAGATCCAACGGTCAGGTTATAAACCTGAAGGTTGATGATGAATCTTCATCTTCTTCCTTTGTCCGACAACAATTCTGCAACTCTGGCACGGTGGTTTCACCACCGGAGTTCTCGCCGGATTTTCAAAACGTGCAAACGAGTATATTATTTCCCTCGACTTTTCGCACTAAACACGAATCTAACCTTATTTTTTCTCAATAGATGCTTAAATTTTAAGTTCCGAACAAAAACTCTCAAATAACATCAAAAATATTTTGGGCGAGCCCGGGCACGTGCCCAGGCTCTCCGGGCGGTGGATTTGCCCGTGAATATAAATATTAGCATATAAGATCTTGTTTGATTTATTTTGATGAATATTTTTAAAATATCAAATTTTTATAATTTTTACTAATAGAGAATTAAATATATTAGTGATCAAAATTATGCGTTGGCATACGTGCATTAATCAAACTAGCTCTTATATTTAGGCACGGAGGGAGTATATATATGTGCAGCCGAATGTGATTTTAATGAAACTACAGAACTTTTATTTTTAATTTCCCAATATTTGGTAAAGTTTAGGTTGATGTAATGGGGTAGTTGGGATTTAGTTGTGCAATGCACAATAATAGCTCATGCATGCTATTATGTTATTCAATTTTATTGAGTTGATTCTTCATGGTAAACAAGTGAAAGGATATATCATTCATATTATGTGTGTTGTGAATTCGGATCGAAAACCACACTAATAATACTTTTGATGTGTGGGACAAATGAATTGAAGCAACCAAAACAACAATGAATGAGCAATTAAACAACAAAAGCTAAAACTATGAAAAGCGATAAAGAACACGATTAAATTGTTTACCCAGTTCGGTCCAATAATGACCTAGTCTGGGGGAGAGAGAGCTCTCCGTTCCACTATGAATGATTCAACTTGATTACAAAGAAATTCTCACCACAAGAGTTACAAGAATTAGAAATTCCCTAATTCTACCCAAGTCCCGAATTTCTTCCTGTGACCAAGAAATTCAATTACAAGTGTTTCCCAAGATGATAGAATGTTTCTCCAACCCTAGAGTCTTCCCAAGATGTTACTCTATTAACCCTAGCCTTTTGTTGGCCTTAGAAACCCTAAAAAAACACACCTTGTACCTCAGAAAACGCAAACAGCTCATATATACTCGCGCACCCGCGCCCGGCTCAGCATGGTTTGCGCTCGGCGCATATGGCAGCAGCCAACTGCTTTTCCTGAAAGCTTCCTGCGCCCGGCTCAGTTGACAGCAACACCAGTTTTCTGCTTTTTCCTGTTTTTGGGTTTTCAGCATCAATTCTAAGGCAAATTCCCAACAATCTCCACCTTGCCTTTTAATTGATGATGGTGCCAACTTCCCATCAACCACCTTGCTGCTCCACTTGTTTACACCACACCTATTCGGCCCCCGGAGTCTACCTCTCCGTACTCCCGAAAAATGCTTGCCTCCAATTGCCCTTGGATTTTTAGGACAACCCACAAGCTACACCGTACCCTCTTCAAACCCCGGATTGTAGCTTTCCGTGCTCTTGAAGATATGCTTGCCTCCAACCAACCTTGGAATTTTTAGGTGGTTTCACAAGCTGCAACCTCAAACTCTCCTTGTGTCCAACTACCTCCCGCAGTCTAACAAGTTACCAAGCTTGATCACCGTTGCTTCCACACAAGGTCTCCATAGCCATACCACTTTGGTGTACCTCCACCTCAAACCGAGATTCCTCCACCAAAGCCTTAAACCGGTATATCCACTATGTCCTCCACCTTGTAACCGAGTATTATTCCACCGCCTCTCTAGGCCGTTACCGAGTATTGTTCCACCGCCTCTCCATGCCTTTACCGAGTATTATTCCACCGCCTCTCCAGACCGACCTTGTTCTTCACCATCGCGATCTCCATTAGATTTTTACCTCCGAGGCACCAGATAACAACACGTCGTGTTTTATCCATCATCCCGAACCTTAAAATTGCGCTTGCTCTCATCTTCACTTTCCACAATTCCAAATTGTTTCCGAAAAGTCCCTCGATAACCCATTTTGAATCCATGGTACTTAATCCAATTTACCCTTTGTCCCACAGTGGGCGCCAATTGTTGTGAATTCGGATCGAAAACCACACCAATAATACTTTTGATGTGTGGGACAAATGAATTGAAGCAACCAAAACAACAATGAATGAGCAATTAAACAACAAAAGCTAAAACTATGAAAAGCGATAAAGAACACGATTAAATTGTTTACCCAGTTCGGTCCAATAATGACCTAGTCTGGGGGAGAGAGAGCTCTCCGTTCCACTATGAATGATTCAACTTGATTACAAAGAAATTCTCACCACAAGAGTTACAAGAATTAGAAATTCCCTAATTCTACCCAAGTCCCGAATTTCTTCCCGTGACCAAGAAATTCAATTACAAGTGTTTCCCAAGATGATAGAATGTTTCTCCAACCCTAGAGTCTTCCCAAAATGTTACTCTATTAACCCTAGCCTTTTGTTGGCCTTAGAAACCCTAAAAAAACACACCTTGTACCTCAGAAAACGCAAACAGCTCATATATACTTGCGCACCCGCGCCCGGCTCAGCATGGTCTGCGCTCGGCGCATATGGCAGCAGCCAACTGCTTTTCCTGAAAGCTTCCTGCGCCCGGCTAAGCAATCCTGCGCCCGGCTCAGTTGACAGCAACACCAGTTTTCTGCTTTTTCCTGTTTTTGGGTTTTCAGCATCAATTCTAAGGCAAATTCCCAACAATATGGTTAACAACTTAACATGTATATTGATTCTTCATGTTACGTTGAAGTTGTGATTCAATTTTTCTTCAACGTTTGAGTTGTAAATTTGATTTCATCAACTTTATTATTTCTTGTATCTTGTGTTTATTCATGACACTTATTGTAGGGTGAGTAATTTGTTATGGCGTATCAGTAAAGGCTGCCTTCCAACCCGTAGGACACTATCATGTCCAATGTGTAACCATGATATGGAAGATGATTGGCATGTACTATTTGGTTGTGATATTAATTAGTATTCAAGATTGTCATGTTGCAGGATTGAACCACATCATATACAGCCATACATTATGCAGGTTGGGCTAGTTAAGGATATTATTCACACGCTATGTTCCACAGTAGACAAAGACATAGCCGGAATATTTGCTATGCTTGTTTGGGTATTGTGAAATAATAGAAACAATAAAGTGTGGAATGATTCTCACGAGACGGGACATAATTTAGGCCTCAAAGCGCGATACCTATGAGAGGAGTGGGCTGCGATTCAGCAGGTGCAGCGTGGTGGTTTAGCAGAACAGCAGCAGCAGCATGGTGGTTTAGACGAACAACAACAGCAGCAACTGATGAGACGGAAGAAACCGAGCATTGGTTGATATAATTAAGTGTAATGTTGTCGCGGGATTCCACAAAGAACTTAATAAGACAAGCGCGGGTTGGTGTTTGCGTGATCACATGGGTCGATTCGTGCTAGCACAACCTACTTGGAATGATGGAAATTGTTTCATTATAGAAGGAGAGTCCATAGCCTTACTCGAAGCAATGAAGACATTGGAATAAAGAGGCATATCTCATGTTATTTTTGAGACGCATTCTAAAAGCGTAGTGGATGCAATTCATCATTTACATGTCGGTAGTTCCGAGTTTAGCACTTTTATACGTAGTATTAATAATGTGTTGTTATGTAATCCAAACTTCATGGTTAAGTTTATTAAACGACAAGCGAACAATGTTGCTCATATACTTGCTAGGGCGGCATTATCTTGGTCTCGTCGTTGTACTTTTTGTTGTAAAAAACGGACCTATTCACAATAATAAATCACATATAAATTTAAATAACTCAACAAAAATTATAGAGAATAAATTGAAATAAAATTCATATAAACTTATCTTGTTATTGCGGTGATTGATGTCGGCAACTGTAAAGTAATTTCATCGTGATTGCACAAACCATGAACGACCTGCAAAATACTCAACCGTGATACAATACCTAAGGCGTGCTGATCGCACTGTCCTTAAGGATTTATCCGCCTCATAAGCGCAAATCCCCTAGGATTCAATAGGTTCTTCCCGGATATGAATCATATCCGAGGTGACAGAACTAGCAAGACATTTATTAGACACCGGTGATATAATCCAGGAAGATAACTCAATTGTATGTGAAAAGGAAGAAGTTTTCTTAAGAGTATTGCTCTAATCACTTATATTTTACTCACATCTCATTCTCATTATTTTTTCTCTCACGTACCACCATCTTATATTCTTGGGTAAATAGGGTTTTACCCCCTGCAAAATGGGCGAATTTTGCATTACCCCCTGCAAAAAAAAATTTTCTGATTACCCCCCTGTAATATAAAGATTCATTCAATTACCCCCTAATTCGCCAACTAGACATGGAATCTTTTTTTTTATGATGTGGCATGCATATGTGGATTTTCTTAGAATTTTTATTTATTTTTATTATTATAATTATTCCAAATCATTGTTATTTAAAATAAATAAAAAATAAAAAAATCTTCATCTCAAATCTCACAATTTTTTTTTCCAAAAAACAACCTTCATATCAAATCTCAGGAAGCAACTTTCATCTCAAATCCTTAAATCGAAAAAAAAATAAAATCATCATCTCCACAATTCCTCCAATTCAAACTCTTCCTTCACCTCCTCCATAACCACCACCAACAACAACAACAACCCTAACATAATCAACTCCTTCATCCCTCTCCTTCCTGATCTCTACCTCTCATGTGTTCATTCCTTTGATCTTGGTGAAGGATATGGGTTGGGTTAGCAATTACAAGTTCAAGAAAAATAACAACAACACATGTTCTCCAAACATCATTAATTCTAATTTAATTTTAATTTTTTGGACAATCAACAAACAACAAAATTCAGATCTGAAAATCGGCGGAAATTAGTGAGAGTGATGCTGCAAGGAAGAGAGATGCAATTGGTGGGAAAGAGAGATGGACGACAACGATGGTGGTGGCCGGTGGTGGAGAATGAACTGTGAGATTTTATGTTTTGATAAACTTATGAGTTTTTTATGGTTTTGAATTTATGGGTTTGAGATTGAATTAATGAGATGAAATTTAAGATTGAAGATGAAGTTTGTTGTTGTTGTTTTGATTTTTTTTTTTAATTGAATGAAAGAATGGGTTGTTGTTGTTTGTTCTTCCCATGAGAGTGGTGAAGATTGTTGATGTTTCTTACTGTTTGTTATTCCCCTTTTTGTTTTTTATTTTTTATTTTAAATGACATAGCTCAATATGTGGCAAAAAAAAATTAAATAAATAAAAACAGTAAAAAAAAAAGCCATGTGTAAAAAAAAAGCCACGTATGGTTGCCATGTCAGCAAAATTAAGATTCCAAATCCATGTTGTCAATTCAGGGGGGTAAAACAAAGAATCTTGATATTACGAGGGGGGAATCACAACTTTTGATTTTACAGGGGGTAATGCAAAATTCTCCTATTTTGCATGGTGTAAAACCCTATTTACCCTATATTCTTTTACATAATATACTCATGTTCCAATTAATAGTACCAAGCAAAACCTCCAAATTAAAAAACCAAGTAAATAGGCATTAAAACAAAAACGTGTCCTATGTTATGACTTGATAAAAAATTAATTAATTTAATCACTATACAATAATTAACTTTAAAATAAATTAATTTAATTACTATACAAAAACGTGTCCTATGTTAGCTACCACGTGGAGTTTATGGCGTGCTCGAAACAACACAATGTTTAGAGGAGTTGTTGCTAATGTGTCTGTCATAGTGGATCAGATTATTTTTATTACGTGGTTTTGGTTTATAGGTCGTATAGGGAACAATTCTTGTTATAAGTTCTCTGATTGGTGTATTGATCCATTAGCCTGCCTCCATAGTATATAATGGAGGTTCACCGAATTGTAAGGGTTGAGTACACCTTATACTCCTTATAATTCAATTATTTGCTTATCAAAAAAAAAAACTTTAAAATAAATTATTCTATAAAATATCTAACACTTTTGAGACATTACCACTTTGTATTACTACCACTTTGAATAATGAAATGATATAAGTTATTGATTCTAAAAATAAAAATAAAAAAAAACATAAAGCATATTGCTATTATGGAGAATTACAAATTTTCGCAACTCTTAACAATTTTTTCTGGTTCCGTCCCTGCCTGCACCCCCTCGGGGCCGCCCCTGATGTGTGGTTAGAGGTTCGATTCCAAATTCATGAAAATAACTCAGTTGATAAAGACATTGTATACTATATGCAGAGACTAAAATTTAATCATTAAACTACTTGAAAATAATATTGAACTTTGTATTACTCCCTCCGGTCATTTTTATAAGGAACACTTTGGGGGAAAAAATTGGTCATTTTTATAAGAAATTTTGACCAATTTTCAAATGTTTTAAATGTTCAATTTCACTTATGCCCTTATTTATTATGAGAGAGAATTTAAAAATAAGTACTCGCTCCGTCCCAAATTATAAGGGAAAAAACCTTTTTTTATCTTTCCCAAATTATAAGCGGAAAACCATTTTCAAGGATATTTTTTTCCTTAATATCATAAAATTTAATGCAAATTGTATTTAATTTTCACTCTCTCCCCTTTTCTCAATAAACAACAACCCATAAAAATTACTTTTACATCTTTCCATGAAACTTATTACAAGGAAAACCCACAAAAACATATTTCAAATTATCATGTTTTACTTTTTTTAATAAGTGTGATTTTTGTTTTTTTCCTTATAATTTGAAACGGGGGGAGTAAGTTAGTTGAATAAAGAGTAATTAAATAAGTGTATACATTGAATAAATTTAAATTTATAAGAGTATTAAATGAAAATAACAATGTTAAATGTGTTTCCTTAGTCTATGTGATATTTTCAAAGTGTTTCTTATAAAAGAATGAGAACTAGTATTTTGTAATTATTTAGCAGGAAAATGTTGACTGACATGCTAGTGCTACTATCATGCATGCTTTCAAAAGTACTGCTTTTTGTCTTATATGGAGCTTAAGCCAAAATATTTAAATTACTTAACACATACCACTCCAAAATTATTTAATAAGCATGCTTCGATTTATTTAATTATTATAACGTAGTTATAAAAATCTACGTCCTCCCACTTTTGTGCCAAAAACAAAATCTACCTCCCGTTTAAGGCCAAAGAGAGTTTTTTTTTTTTTTTTTGGAATAATATAGACATTTTTATAATCAGTTTTCAAATATTACAAAAAACGTTTGGTAGGTTCGAAAATTACATAACACGATCCGTGATCCGTGGAGCAAAAATCAATTATTTGAAGAGACTTAGCTGAGTCTTTGTCTATGTATATTTTTTTTAGCTTTAATTGTAATTTTCATCCTTATTTTATCTATTTTTTATTTTAGTTCGTCAATTTATAATTTTGCAATTTTAGTTCATGCATTTTTTTCAATTATTAGATAGTGATCAGAAATTTGGATAATATATAATAAGTCTTAAGATTGATCTTCGGCTTTATTGTAACAAAAAAAATTTGTTGCAACTTTTAATTTAAGGATGATGTGACAACTTTTAATTTGATATAGGTTGTTGATATGGACGCCACATCAACATTTTAATTAAATATATTATTAATTTATTTTTTATTTCTTAAAAATATGAATTAAATAAAAAATAATGCCTATTTATATATTTTATTAATAATTGAAAAAAAAAATGTATCAATAATATATATTTTTGTGTGAAGAGTTTATAAGCGAAATTAGATAAAGAATGAAGAAATTAAGAGAAAGTATGAGTAGAAGAAATTGGAGAAAGAATGTAGAGAGAGTATGATAGAACAAGTGTTTTGTGGATATAAGATACCTTTGATAGTTATATTATATTCGTAGCAAATATTGATAATTGTTGCATTTGATGCGTGTCAGAATGGTATTTTATGGTGACTTACTATTTTTTTTTATGCTAGGGCTAAACCTCTATGAAATATCAGTAGGGGTGTTTCTGAATTTTAGGAGACTATGTGGAAAATTTAAAAGTAGCTCCTTAATATAAAAAAATTATCGATTTAAATTGCATATAATATAAAAAAAACATTCTTGTATACATATAAATTATCAATATTAAATCTTACATTAAATTAAATGGAACAAGAAATACAAAATAATTATCTTTGTATATAAAGTAAAAATAAAAATATCATAATCTAAGATTAAATTTTATGCAAAGAATAAAATGGACTAGAACTATATTTACGAGTATAGAAAACTAATATATTAATATTCATATGATATTTATGAACATTAACAATATATAACTATTATTTTAGAGCCTAAAAATGAATCTATTAATATACATATGATATTTTATAGGTATAAATAATATATAAGTAATATTATAGACCCTCAAAATTTTGAGTTGAGACCCTCAAAATTTTGAAGCCCTATGCCGTTGCACACCTCGCACATGCCTATAACCTGCCTCTGAATACCATATGTTTCAAAATAAAATCATCGTGTTTTCTTAGGTTTCTTCTAGGGCTTTGTCCATCACAAAAACATAATAATTCGTAGGGGATCACACCCCTTATAGAAATGTCCTTGAGAAAACAACGGTTTCTCATGTAGTGACCTCGCTATATTTATTTTTGACAATAGCAAAAAGATGTGAAGAAGTGAACCACACTCCAACACATCATATGTTTTAGAAGAAAGTGAGAAAATTAATGGTTCTAATAGTTAATTACAATCCATAATTTGTTATGATTTACCTTTTTTTTTTTGACCGTGTTATGATTTACCTATAAATCTATAATATCTACATTGAATCTATTAATTACGTTTACCTCCTTACAAGAGCACTAAGGAACTTAGACCTCATGATTTAAGAGTATCTGACGCAGTACGGAAGGCGTGAAGAAAAAACAAGCGTTAATCCTATAATAAAACATAGGTTCGCAAGCGACAAACCTGTTAGATAAGACTCTGGAATCCACCAGATTTCCGGAATCCACCGGAAAGAGTAACTAATCTAGAATTCACTAGACTTCCGGAATCCACCAGAAGGAGTAATTTGGAATCCACCAAATTTGAGAAAAATCTCTGTATATTTATTCAATCAAAAGGTTGCCTTCAAGGCTACGATAGTTTAGCTTAAATAGAAGTGAAAAATAAAAATAACAAATCTCCAAAAAGATTGTAAAAGAAAATAATAAACCTAACTAAATAAAAATAACAAATCTACCTAAAATATAAAAATAATTAATCTAAATGAAATATAAAAATAAGAAATTTATCTAAAATATAATAAAACTAAATCTAACTAAAATAATAACATACAGAAGAAATTCTCCTACATCAGTATCATATATATAGTAATATTATACCATGATGGAGTTAGGATAACATATAGATATGACGACCGTGAAAGAGGCCTAACCCAAAGTGTGGTTGATGATTGATTTGGAAAATTGGAAGCAAGATACAGTATATAGATAAAAATGGTTGAGTTGAGTTGAGTGGTAGTACTACGGTGACGTGACGGTGAGTTATAAATGTTAAACCACCACCATGACATTTATGGCAAAATCCAAAAACATTGAATGTGGTGAGAGACAGAGAAACAAGACAACACAACAACAACATTGTGGAGCAATTTACGATCATTTCATGGGATTGTTGCTTATTGCACAAATTCACACACACTCACTCTTGCCATGCCCACTTAATTAATTACAACACACACATCACAATTCACATTTAATGAGTTTTATTTTCTTACTTATGGAAATCCGTGAACATTTTTGTTTTCACTATTTTTGAACATTATGAATCTATGATATATACTTCTTATTTTTTAAAATAAATTTATTAGTATTATATTTTTGTAATAGATTTTTTTTTAAAAAATAAATCAAACTTAGTGCATTTCATTCATAATATGAGTTTCAATATAAGATGGACAATATGAAGCACGAACACAGACACGGACACCGGACATGACACGAACACGCTGACACCGATAAAAATTTGGAAAAATGACATAATTTAGTGTAATCGTAAGTGTTGGTGTCGACACCGACACCGACACTTGTCTGACACGGACACGCCTAATCTAAGAAGTGTTGGTGCTTCCTAATAATTAAAAACTTGGAAACTAGCATTAAAACGAGTTGTCAGAGCTAGATCATGGCTACCCGATTGACTTGTCTCCTAACATAACTAACCTTGCGGTTCTGAATCAACCGTAACAATCTCCTACATTCATCAATTAGCACACCAAACTCAGTTTGATTTCTAGTTTCTAGATCAATTACTTGCACCAAGAATTGAACCAAATTATCATATTACTTTTTAAAATTAAGTACAATCAATAATTGAACCAAATGGTTAACGAGTTTCATCAAATGATGCATTAGTAGGGAGAACTTAAATTAAATTCTTGAATATAATAATTTTTTTTATTAAATTTTACCTTTTCTTTTCAAGGGATAGAGTTGGAATTTTTAATAAACTTTTTTTTAGGGTGCCTGGGAACCACTCCTAAGTCAATTAAGGATAGATGTTGGAACCTCATGGGTAAGGATAATGTAATGGAATTGATAGATAAATTCATAGACCTAGGTAGGAGAGGAGAGTGGATAAAGGGAATAGAGATGATGATGATGATGATGCTTATTCTCAGAAGTAACGCAGATTAGGGATTAGCCACGACTCTTTATTACCTAACGTCTTGCGCCATATGTACTGATCTTTGGTTGGCTCATAAAGGTAGATCATCAAGGGTCGACAGAGTTGAACCAACGTCCTTGAGTAGATTGTAGGAGACTTCCTGCGAGACGAACAAGACCTTACTAGATATTGCACCTATCACTCGACTTAAGTTGCGAAGGGTTAAAAAGAAAGAAATTATGTTGGACTTATAGTTTTGAAGAGATAAAATCGTATGATTCACCAATGTAGTACTCTACTTTCTTTTTTTTTAATAAACCAATGTAGTACTCTACTAAAGTGGCATAATGGTTAAATTCTATGGTGTACTTATAAAATTCAAATTATGTGGCACTCATTGCTTTGAATTAGTATAGTGTACTACATTCACACAATGATAAGTTGAATCATGAAGAGAAAAATTGATAAAGGAGGCCATAATAATGTTGGATGCATAGTGGATTCATATCTTTTACTTTAGACAAACAATACAATAATTTGATTTCTTTCACACATTTTTCTAATACTTATTTTTGCACTTTCTTTCACTTCTTGTAGTACTAATATTTTTGTGTCTTGATGTCACCTAGATTTCCCTCCCACCTGTTTTGGTCTTAATTGGCACACTACTTTAGGAAGAAGCAAACTTTAGCACCTTCGAATCACTCCAAAACAAAATCTTTTATTTATTTATTTATCATGAAAACAAAACCCTCTTTATTTTGAAATTTGAAAAATATTAATACTTGTAGTAAACTAGTGTGACCCAAAAGATAAAACAAATTATAGAAGATTATGTAGGGTCCCCACCCCCCACATTGTTATTTTCACATTGCTCTAAATAACAATTGCTTGATTTGTCAGTGACCTAAAGTCAGTGAGTTTGTCACAACAACCATAACCAATATACGACACTGCCTTCTATTAATGACATATAACAACATCACTGCAGCACAGAGCACAGAGTAACCTCTATGCATTTATTTATTAAGATCCCGCCCATGCAACAACATTTTTAAATTTCTCAATATACACATACTATATAGAAGCATTGCCCTTGCACAAGGATGATACACAGAAATCGGGAAAATTACACATATTACACCTGGTGGTTCGCAACTCTAATGGTTGTTGCGACTCGTAGAATTAAAGAAATCAGTGATGCCACCATTGTACGAGGAAAAAGCTCTTCTAGTTGTTATAAGAGATTGGTCGATCAATAGGGATTGGTCAATCAATCCCTTACAACCAATTCCTTTTATTTATTGAATTAATAAATGTTGCTTTTGTTTGGTGGTTTATCGAATCAAACTATGCTGTTATGGTTAGGGTGTTGCAATCAAAAACATTTCCACATAGTTTTATTTTTTGACAAAAGTACAAGAGAATATATTGAATACAAGGGGTACTATAAATACACTCTATATACCATCACTTAATAGACTATAACATAGGTAAATTAATGGACACACAAACATAAAAAACTAAACACCTCCAGCCTCCGACCACAAAAAGATCCAAAAACCCTTTAAAAAAAGAGACAAAGATCAGCCAATAAGAAAACAGATACAAGAAGTCTAAAATCAACCAGACCTCATGAAGTGACATATAAGTTTCTTGAAAATTACTATCTAATCATAAAATTCTTTATACTATAGAGAAAGGCTTTTTCTAAAATGAAAGAGTGAGACAAGTGGTGCACCATGCACCACTTGTCAATATCTCGATAACGAAAGCAAATTTTATAAAATTCACCGTTGGATTGAAAGTTTATATCATATAGATCATTCATATAAATTTTTAGAAAAATTGAACATCATTTGATGTGTTATTGAGACTCATCAAGATTAACGGTTTATGAATTTTTACTGAATACCGTTAATTTTGGTGGGTCTCAATAACACATCAAATGATGTTCAATTTTTCTAAAAATTTATATGAATGATCTATATGATATAAAGTTTCAATCCAACGGTAGATTTTATAAAATTTATTTCCGTTATCGAGATATTGACAAGTGGTGCACCGTGCACCACTTGTCTCACTCTTTCATGTTAGAAGTGGCCATAGAGAAAAGGTAAAATCATTATAGATATTTTGGTGAAGAAACAAGACAACTAAAATTTTGAATGTGACACTATAAAATTAAACTCGACAATTTTTTTCTTCAAGTATTTTATATTTAGTGATGCATGATGCAGTGCAATAAATTGGGGTGAGTAATGAACACGAGTTATATATATGTACTCAACATGAATCTAAATTTTGATTGGATTAATTCTTTAAATTCTAACCATGTTCCAAGACACAAACAAACCTACTCTATGTTGTGCAAGCCAAATTAAACCGTTTATTTTAAGACTAGATCATGTTAGTCACAAGTAGAATAAAATTGTACAATAGTATTTAATTATAGGGGTTTTCTAACATAGACCCTAGTTAGGTCTAAGTTTAGCAAGGTGCACCTTTTCAATTGGACCAAAATACTCATTCTTTTAATTTTTGAAAGAATAGAGCAACAGGGGCATTTCTGTAATTTTCTGCAATTTTGCCAACCATATACACGCGCCCCACCTTCTTAAACCATTAATAGACGCGGATCCAGTGTCGCGCGCGTACCGAAGGACCATGGTTACAGACCGTTGATTTCCATCAGACAGCCAAGATCTGATCTCATCAAGACTGTCTGATCAATCAGACAGCCCAGATCATCCAGATCCATCAGATTCAAGCGCCTGCGTCACACTGGATTAAAACCTGGAGAGAGAAAAATTTGCTTTTTAAAAGTAGGACACGTGTCACACAATGGTTGGCTGGGCGTGATTTTTGTTCATTTAATACTTTGAACTCAATTATTTCGTTGTAAATTAATTTTTTATTTTTTTATTTTTATACCAAAATTCATAATTTTTTTTTGTCTACAAATAGAGACTTGGTTCGTTTGATTTGGACACCGAAAAAAAAACGCAATTTTTCACTACCTTAAACTCATTTTTTGTCTACTAAATACGTTACTTGTGTGTTGTAATTTAACACGCACCACTCAACCAACTCACTGAAACCATTATACCAGGAAAATAGTAGATAATATTCTGGAACTTTTGGTATATTTTATGAAATTTTTGGAGACCTGAAACTATTTTTAGTTAATTAAATGAGATAAAACGGTAATTAAAAACTAATGTTTGCTTCTGAAACCATTTTACTGGTAGAATGGTTGCACATAGTTGTATTCTGAAACCATTTTACTGGTAGAATGGTTTCAATGAGTAATTTATTAATTGTGTTTGCTTCTGAAACCATTTATTCGGTACAATGGTTTCAGAGAGTTGTAATCTGAAACCATTTTGCTGGTAGAATGGTTTCAGTAAGTTGATTATTAGTTATTTGCTTCTGAAACCATTTAGCTTGTAGAATGGTTTCACATAGTTGTATTCTGAAACCATTTTACTGGTAGAATGGTTTCAGTGAGTAATTTATTAATTGTGTTTGCTTCTGAAACCATTTATCTGGTACAATGGTTTCAGAGAGTTGTAATCTGAAACCATTTTGCTGGTAGAATGGTTTCAGTAAGTTGATTATTAGTTATTTGCTTCTGAAACCATTTAGCTTGTAGAATGGTTTCAGAGATTTGTACTCTGAAACCATTTTTCTGGTAGAATGGTTTCAGTGAGTTGATGTAAGGTAGTGAAAAATGAGATTAAGGTAGTGAAAAATTGGATTTTTTTTTTCTGTGTCCAAATCAAACGAACCAAGTCTCTATTTGTAGAGAAAAAAAAATTATGAATTTTGGTATAAAAATTAAAAAATAAAAAATTAATTTACGACGAAATAATCGAGTTTAAAGTATTAAATTGAAAAAAAATTAACGCAGCCAATCATATGCTGACACGTGGCCTGCCTTTTCAAAAGGCTTTCTCTCTCCGCGTTTGGGCTTCAGCCACGCGCGCCTGTCGGCGCGTGTGATGCACGCGCGTGATTTTTGTCCACTAACACGCTGCCACGTGTCCTGGGGGGGGAAAAAGAAGTGGGGGACGCGTGTAAAATTGCAGAAAATTACAGAAATGCCCTTGTTGCTCTATTCTTTCAAAAATTAAAAAAATGGGTATTTTTGTCCAACTCAAAAGGTGCACCTTGCTAACTTAGACCCAACTGGGTCTAAGTTAGCAGCCCCCTTAATTATAATCATGATAATGCAGAAGATTGAATATTTTTAAGAGTCATTATATATTTAAGAGTAATGTTAACAAGTGCTTTAAAGATATAAATTAAAAAATACGAAAAATAGAAATTTTACGTTGCAAATAACAATTATTAAACTTTGAAATAGTTGAATATTACTTTTCACCTCAAAATTTCCATATTTGTTTTCTCTAACAAGTCATTATATTAGATTAGACTTTTGCTATGAGACAAAACTAATATTCAAAATTTGGTCAAGAGATGGGTAATTTTTTTATCTCAGTGATAATTTACTGAAATTAAATAAATATAATTATGAGATTTCAGGTTCGAACCTGGGTCACGACGTCCAACCTAACAATTTCAATATCTTTATCAGTTGAGTTAGGACTTATGGAACGAGATGTGTAATTTCTAAATGCTTCAAATAAGATGATATAAACTGTTTTTGCCAACATAATTTAATTGATAAAGATATCATAAAATATAAGACTCAAAATTCAATTTTTAAATTCACCTCTTATTCGTGAAATTCTTCTTTTTTTGTTTACAATGAATGAGAATCGAACCTAGTGGCTTATAACATACTACCCAGATCCCTTACCACTAGACCAAACCTAATGACTTATTCGTGAAATTCTTCTAACAAGTGACAAATGGAGAATTCATTTTTTTTAAAAAAAACTATGGGATTGGTTGGTGTGTACACACACACACATGACACAGCAAACTTAACTTCTAGTTTCCTACAGCTCAAATTGAATGGCATATCCGAAATTAAGTAGAAAAAGAGTGGCATACTCATATCCTAAACCAGAACACTCTTCGAAGGTGATTTTACTGCACAAAACAAAACTGATACTATATGATGAACAGGATCCCCTTTTCCCTTCAATTTTATATTTTTCTTAATAAAACAAAATTAATATTAAATACTCTTATTAACAGTAGATAATGAAATGGTTATGGTAAGTAAAAATACAATAAATATATAAAGAGACTTTGTGCACAAATGTTGTGCATGGTGCATAAGTAGTCATTTATATTATAACGAATACAAATTTTATAAAATTCATCGTTGGATAAAAAGTTTATATTATTATAAATCATCCATAAAAATTTTGAAAAACTTTGAAAAGCATTTGATATGTTATTGAGACCCATCAAAATTAACGGTATTTAATAAAAACTCGTAAACAGTTAATTTTGATAAGTCTCAATAACATATCAAATGATTTTCAAATTTTTTCAATTTTTTTATGGATAATCCATATGATATAAACTTTCTATCCAACAATGGATTTTGTAAAATTCATATTCGTTATAATATAAATGACTACTTGTGCACCATGCATAACACATAAGGAGCTTGTGCATGGTAGATTTGGCCGGGGTTAAATAATGTTAGTGAATTTCAATTTATTTCTTTGTAATATTTTTGTTGATTACTCTTTTAATATCAAGATTCCGTGTCCTTTTAGTCCATCATTGAATATGATGACTTAAAATTCTGTTTTTCTGTTAATACAGTGTTACCAAATTTCAATTTACTCCATCGATAAACATGTCACATTATCATTGATGTGGAATTTTAAGGCAGCATATTTAATAAGAGGTTAAAAGAACGAAATTTTAATGGCTAGAAATTCCATCCTTAAGATGAATAAGTGAAGTGTTCGAGAGTCAAATCCTAATACTGCATATAAAATATGATGTCTTTGTCAACTGAGTTAAGCTCATGAAACCTAATAAACACTATTTTATCCATTAATAAAAATTACATTGGTATTCCAAAATTACAAATAATTTGAGAAATAAAAAAAATGTAACTTGAGTTTTCTCTCTGCCTTCATCTATCTATCTCAAAGCTCAATTGGTCACTCATCAAAACAAAGCTCAAATCTTTGTTCTTTCCAACAAACCATTTTGCATTCATAAGTCTTAACTCATTTCTCATTCAACCAACAACAAACACTGTTTCCTCTTTCATTGTTGTCTTATCTTTTCATAAAGTCTTCAACTTTCTTCCATTTCCTATAACCTCTCATTTTCATTTCATTCAAACCTTTCTCAAACGGATTTTACCTTCAAAATAAAGAATCTCAACACAATAATTGTGAGCAAAAATTAAAATAATATCTTTGTTTCTTTCTTATTCTTTCTTATTGTTTTATCTTTCAACTTTCATTTGTCTCATAAGGGTTTTCAAATATAATACTAAAAAATTGAATATAATAAAGAAAACTAAAGTTTTGATTTTTTGGATCTTATACTTATTCTATCCAATCCCTTTTTTTATTTTCTTGTTTTTTAGTCTCCAATGATGTATTTGACCTTCTAAACCAACAAAATAGTAGTTTCAAGAAATTATTGAATCATTTCATTATCATTATTTTCATTAATATGATATTCATATATGTTTGCACATGAACTGTATGTATTATTGTGCAATGTGCATTTACCTAACTTTGCAATATTAATACATTTTTTATTTTAATTTTTTGCATTTTTTGTAATATAGTTTGATTTGGAACTGTGCAGGATAGAAAATTTGATGATGAAGTTTCAAAGAGCTAGAGAGATAAATGGCCTAACCTATACATTACCATGTGAGGTGTTGATTGAATTTTCTCCTGTTGAAATAGAAACCATAGGGTCACAAAATGAAAATACTATTTATGTATAGGAATCTTTGGTGGATTTTTCTTTCTTAAGTCTTTATTTTTTGGTACTAGAGCCAAACTAGTTGGATCCAAATCATATACAAAACTTTACCTTTTTTGAAGATGTTTCTTTTCAACTGTTATATGTTTTGACTTGGCTTTGTGATTTGAAACTTGAAGGCACAAAAAGCAAAGCTATAGTGAAGTGAAAAGAGTGAGGTGCATTTTGAACTTGAGAGGGGTCTGCTACAAGTGTTATAACATCTTGCTTTCTGAGCCACATAAAGGGTATCTGATTCTTCAATGATTTATTTGATACTACTTTAGGAATGTACTTGTTTGAATCATAGTCTTATGTTTGTGATAAAAAAAAAGGACCGAGATTCTGTGAACGTTAGAGATAGTTTTTTAAACTTGAGAGAGGTTCTGATAAATAATGTTTGAATTTGGTTATAAGACTTTATTATGCAATTATAAGTATGTTACTGATAAATGATATTTGTACTTGTAGGGTAGGCTAAGGGTATTGAAAGTCTTCTTGTGGAGCATATATCTATCTTATATGGTTTTTGAGACTTAATTGAGAGTTAGAGTTTGTGAGCAAGATAGTTTTTGTGGCATTATTATTCGTGGCGATGAGTCGAGAGCTGCAGAAGAGGGGGAAACAAGAGAAAGGTTGTGATGGTGCTATGAAGGTTATTGTTGCTGTTAAGGCATCATCAAAGGAAATTCCAAAGACTGCTCTTGTTTGGTCATTAACTCATGTTGTTCAACCTGGTGATTGCATTACACTTCTAGTGGTTGTTCCTTCGCAAACTTCAGGTGATTCCTTCTTTTAGTTTTGTGCTTCTTTTCTAGGTACATATTGTCTGTGCAAAACTATTTTACATTGTCGGTGTATACGAATGAAACTCTAATTCACAATTTTTCTACTATGCAGGTAGAAAATGGGGTTTTCCTAGATTTGCTGGTGACTGTGCCAGTGGTATGAAGAAGTGTCCACCAGGAACAATTTTAGAGCAGAAGAGTGATATCACTGATTCTTGTTCTCAGATGATTCTTCAGCTTCATGATGTCTATGATCCAAATAAGGTTAGTACTAGTAAATTGGGTTTTGGTGTGTAAAAGATTCATGCAAATTGATTGTTGAAGTTATTAATCGTTATGGCAAAACATTTCCCAACAGATAAATGTCAGAATTAAAATTGTTTCCGGATCACCATGTGGATCAGTTGCTGCAGAAGCCAAGAAAGGACAAGCCAGTTGGGTTGTATTAGACAAGTAATAGTCTCTCTTATCTTTTTATACTATTGCAACCTATGTAGATTGAAGGCGTGTCTGGTGCACGGAACATGCCGGTGGTGTCTGAAACCGACATGCCACCGATATATGTTATATTCAATTACTTCCAATTCTTAATAGATTTCAACTATGAAACTTGATCATAGATTATAATTCAGTTTGTGATTTGTTGGAATTTGGTGTTGCTTTCTTTGCAGACATCTCAAACCCGAGGAAAAGAAATGCATGGAAGAGCTGCAGTGTAACATTGTTGTTATGAAGCGTGCTCAACCGAAAGTGCTTCGCTTGAACTTGATTGGACCACAAAAGAAGGAAGTTGAAGAAGCAGGTACCTCACCTTCTGTGCAAGACGATATACTTGAAAATCATACCAAAAACAAGATTGATTCTCTAGTAGATTCTATCAAAGGACCGAATGTTACTCCAACTAGCAGCCCTGAGCTAGGGACACCATTCACTGTTACTACTGAAGCTGGTACTTCATCAGCTTCAAGCTCTGATCCCGGAACTTCACCGTTCTTTATATCAGAGATGAATAGTGAGTCAAAGAAAGAGGAAACCATTAAGGAAAGTCAAGAACTTTGTGATACTAATTCAGACACAGAAAGTGAAAGTCTTTCCACATCTTCGGCTAGCTTTAGATACCAACCGTGGATCACAGAATTGCTTTTACATCAACAATCATCTCAACGCAATGAAGAAAAATCAGAAACGTATCATGGTATGCCTCAAGCAACTACAACCAAAGCTTTGCTGGAAAAATATTCTAGGCTTGATAGAGGAGCTGGAATTGAAATGTCGGCAGCATATAGAAATGACGCAGATTTTAGTGGTAATTTAAGAGAAGCAATAGCATTATCTGGAAATGCTCCACTTGGTCCACCTCCATTGTGTTCAATATGTCAACACAAGGCACCTGTATTTGGAAAACCTCCAAGGTGGTTCAGCTATGCTGAGTTGGAACTCGCTACTGGTGGATTTTCACAAGCTAACTTCTTGGCAGAAGGAGGGTTTGGATCAGTTCATCGAGGGGTTCTACCAGAAGGACAAGTCATTGCTGTCAAGCAACATAAATTGGCTAGTTCTCAAGGTGATGTTGAGTTTTGCTCCGAGGTAGAAGTCTTGAGTTGTGCTCAGCACCGAAATGTTGTTATGCTTATTGGATTCTGTATAGAGGATAAGAGAAGGCTACTGGTTTACGAGTACATATGTAACGGATCATTGGATTCACATTTATATGGTGATTTCTCTTGCTCCCAATACTAAATTATCTAGTGATACAATTATATATTTTTAAATTTTACTCGATTGTATGTTGATCGAATACTTTGATACATTTCAGGGCGACAGAGGGATCCATTAGAATGGTCCGCACGACAGAAAATTGCTGTTGGAGCTGCTCGTGGATTAAGGTATCTTCATGAAGAGTGCAGAGTTGGTTGTATCATCCACCGTGACATGAGGCCAAACAACATTCTCATAACTCATGATTTTGAACCTCTGGTAGGGTAGTTCCTTTGCCTTCTTTTATAATCTAAAGTGTGTGTTGAGGTGCATCAAATGTGTGCTTCATTTTCTAACTGTATGGAATTGTGCTAAAATATGCAAGGTTGGTGATTTTGGACTGGCAAGGTGGCAGCCTGATGGAGACATGGGTGTGGATACTAGAGTAATTGGAACATTTGGGTACATTTTATATCGATCTTTATTCTGTTTCATTGTCAAACTTGTGTGTGCGATATGAAATTACAAACAAGAATGCACGGACACTTCAATATTAGCAGATTTTATTATGTCTATATTCACTCATTTTAAGTTGTCGTATAGTTTTTTCTTTTGATATGTGATTTGTGTTTTTTATTTTTTTATTTTATTAATGTTATACTAGTATTATGTACTAGTATTATAACTATGACATGTTCTATATAATGTACTATTATAAGTTTATAACATGTATGTGTCATGTTGTATTCAAGCTTCTTAGATTGAAACTAAGCTATTGTATGTATGTGTAGGTATTTGGCTCCTGAATATGCTCAAAGTGGCCAAATCACTGAAAAAGCTGATGTTTATTCCTTTGGGGTGGTACTGGTGGAGCTTGTTACTGGTAGAAAAGCTGTTGATCTCACTAGGCCCAAGGGACAACAGTGCCTTGCTGAATGGGTAAGTTAAGACTTAAGAGTATGATATAATGATATTATATAGTAACTTATTATGAATATTTAATTAATTGTCTTGTGTTGTTACTATTTCAAGAATCAAAGTAACATGACACTACAATTGAAAATAAAGTGGTTGAATTTTGTTTGTTTTGTTTTGTTCAATCAATGTTCATTCATGCCGAGCCTTGACTAAGGCCCTGTTTGGATAAAAAAAACTTAATTAAAAGCTTATAGCAGAAGCAGTTATCATATAAGTGTTTATGTATAAGCAACATCTATAACAAAAGATAAACTAAAGTCAAATTGTTTTCATATAAGTTATAAGCTGTTTTCGTAAGCTATCCTGGAGAGCTTATGGACATGTCATAAGTTGTTTACATAAACTCTTCCAAACAGTCTCACAAGTGCTTATGACAGTAGAGAAGTTCAAATATGTCTATTCAAACAGATCCTAATTGTGTAAATATTTGGATATTTAACAGGCACGGCCACTGTTAGAAGAATACGCCATTGACGAACTGATTGACCCGAGGTTGGGAGGTCACTATTTAGAACATGAAGTCTATTGCATGCTGCATGCTGCTTCATTATGCATAAGGAGAGATCCTCATTCTAGACCACGCATGTCACAGGTAAACAAAGTCATCAAGACATCACTTTCTATTGCAACTTTGTTTACTTTAAAGATTCAACAGTTGAAATCGGAAAAGGTTAAATGCATGTCATATTTTGTTCAGAAGAATTAGAAATTGGACCATTTTCAATTTTGTAACTTTCTTAGAACTGATAATTCAAATAGTATAAGAATTTAACTATTACGTGCTGACAGTGTAATTATTTTTTCAGACATGCAATCATAACACAAAATGTAGAATATATGTGCATGTATTTTAGAAAATAACATTATGACACAAGTCACACGACACAACAATGAAATATGATTAGATGTCTATATAATTTTTTTTGACACTGTCAGTGTATAGTAATTAAATTTATGATATATTAATGTGTTAATTGTGAATGCTAAAGGCTTAGTTGTTAGGAGACTTGGCATAATTTTTGTGTATCCTTGTCTAACTGGTTTGGTATGCTTATGGTTGTTCATTGAAGGTTCTCCGAATTCTAGAGGGTGACATGGTGGTGGACACAAATTACAATTCGACTCCAGGGTATGATGTTGGAAACAGGAGCGGTCGCATTTGGTCTGAGCCACTGCAGAGGCAGCACCAATACAGTGGTCCCCTCTTAGAAGATTCATTGGAGTCATCATTCAGTGGAAAGCTATCTATTGACAAGTACAAGCCTGCTTCTTATTGGGACAGGAGTAGGGACAAGCCAAGAAGAGCATCATGTGAAGATGATATTTGAAGCAAGTGTTTTATCATGAAAATTGAATTATTGTTATGCTAAATATGGTTTTGTTGTTTCTATCCTATTTTTGTTGTCTTTATTTCTATCTTTCTGCATATTAGAATCTGATTTTGTATCTGTATAGATGAGTGAAAGTTTTATAAGTATATATAGAAGCTTTTGAAATTTTTTTAGGGAAATCATGTAAACTAGTGTGTTCAATCAACTTGATTACACTTGAGAGACTTCTATGCTCTACAACCGAGTAAATCATCGTTTTAGTCCCTAAATGTGCAAAACAGTTTCATTATAGTTCTTGTATTTATATGTATTGTAATTACAAAAACATTGCTGAGTGTGTCTTGTTAGTAATTTCATTAACTAAACCAACTAACGAAAAACACATTTGATGATCAAACTGACTAACGAAAGACACAGTGACATCAAACTCACTAAAGAAAGATACATTCAATGATATTTTGGTAGTTTTTGATGCATTCGAAGACTAATGACAACACTAAACACATTCAGGGATCAAGATAACTGTTTACTCGTCTACAAATGGATGAAATTGCAACAGCTTCTGGTAAGGTGGTCCAATTCTCTCTCAAATTGCTGTATGTGCATGGACTTGCATGTGATAAGAAGCAAACAAACTTGTGATGATGTTTTTCTTCTGAACTAGCAAACAATGACAATGATAACACATAACCACAGGTACCTTTAAACATTAATGTAGTGTAAAATCAGAGATGTCATTTTTTTTCTTTCTCATTTTGAATTTTCAACTTCTGAAGCTTTTAACATCAAACTTCAAACACCAAAGTTGGATGATGTTGACAATGTCATATTTTTCATTATTGATTTTTGTAGCATGTAAATTAGACTTTATTGGTCTTGCACAAAAAAACATTTTGTTGGTTGGATGATGATGACAGGGCTTGAATGTTCAGACATAATAGTAATCCAATTAAGAAACATGTCCATGTGTCTTGTTTTTCTGTTGTTTTAGCAAGTTATAATATAAACCAAAGTAACACCACACTTTATCCTAAGGACAACTTGGTCTATTTCTTGTCCATACATGTATATCTTTTACTCATTACAGATGAATCAATATCAACAAAAATCTTTGCAGAACCTATGGTTGTGATTCCTCCAGTATGTTATGTTAGTTTCATTTTTGTTTACATTAGCATCTAATTTATAGCAGTTTGACATCCGTGGATCATGAAAAATAACGATTTGTTCAAATTCTGCTATGCAACAATGCTATAGTTCCGTCATTGGAACCAGTTATTTTCTTTGTTGCCCCATTTGCACAAATGTTTGTTTGCATAAGAACATCGATATAACTCAAAATCTCGAATAAAATACAATCATCAATGAGCAAATAACAAAGGCATAACAGTGAAGAAGATCTTGAATCGATTAATTAACAATATATATTTCAAAATCTTTATAGGATAGAGGACAAAATGAAACAAAGTTAGTGTATTTCTAACCATCAAATCTACCACTAGTGCATATGTAGAATCAAATATAAAAGGTATTGCCATCATTGAACAAATAGTAGTTTACATTTCGAAGAGTCCCTTGCGGGCGAAAATGATTTCATAAAAATTTGGCGCATGTCATTCATATCTACGGAGCTAGTGCACTTAACTGTCATGGTGTGTAGTACTTTTGAATTCTGCATAATATATTTTGCAAATTGAAGCTCAAATTCTTTGCCGTTGTAACCTCCAATGCAACATGTTCTAAGCTCCGATGAGACACATTTCGGAACTTTTGGTGGATCCTTCCAACTTTGGTTGCCCAACTCGTTTACATTATCCTATCAACAATTCACATAGGTTTTGGTTTATCAGAAAATAAAAAAAAAAAATTTCTTTTCTTTTCACAATTCAAAAGCATCTGGACATCGAGGTAGGGATAGATATCGATCCCAACTTTGTTGGTATCCCTATCATTCTCTGTCCTCTACCTATATTTATTATTAAAAAGAAGGAAAAAAAAACATGGAGTATACTTAAAAAAAAGGAAAAGAATCAAACAAACAAAACCTCAATGGTAAAATGTTGAAGTTTCGGGCAACATTCAAGCATTTCTAGCAACCAATTCCACCAACTATTAGTCCAAGATGCATAGGAAAATTTTAGCTCCATGTCAGTCAGATTATGAAACATGGGGAGCTTGGTACAACATTTCCATTTGCACTGCATGAATTACACAAGACACATTATTAGGCATGCATGCATGTATAGAATAGAATGAAAAGTTAAATATGTTTTATAAGGAAGAAAAACATATTTAACTTTATAATATATAAAACCACAATTTATTTAACAATATGATATATTCATACAAATTCTATATGTAGACTCTTCACATTACAAACCAATGTAAATGAAATACTATCATGATAATAAGAAACCCTTGCTTTGATCAAATTAGGCAAGGTCTTAAACTTTTCCTTTGCAACATCATAATCCGGTACAGTTAAATATTTTAGTTGCAAATCTTCAAGAATAGGGCAACATGATAGAAATTTCACAAGATATTCATGATGTTTGAAATAGACTTTGCTCAAATGGAGAGTTTTGAGAAGAGGAAGATCCAATTGATGAGAAAAATCTTCCACTATTTTTAGCCTTTTCAACTTAAGAACCTTGAGTGTCTTACAAGTAAGAATACAAGGGGAAAATTCAGTGGCAACATTGATTTTTAGGTTCTCAATATTTCGTTGCATTGCAATGTAAACAAATTTACTGATAAGGTTTGGACAGTTAGGAGAGTTTTTGTTGCTACATTTGATGCGAAACGAAAGGATTGGCAATGTGGTTTTTCGCCAGGCAAATGATCTGTAGACAGCATTTCGGAAGGAGATGAAGTCATTGAAGGTTTTGTCCTCAAAGTCGAGAGTTAGGGCCGAAAGCCATATTGACTTCCAACTTGTTGAGAGGATGCTAGTGGCAGCGGCCTGTTTGGTTGGAATAAAAGAGAGAATGTGACAGAGAATTGAATCCGGCAAGTTGCTAATTCGATCAGGCGCCATTGGAGTTGATATTTAGGGTTCAAATGCAATTAGTATAGGGTTCAAATACACATTGAATGAGAAGATACGGCAATAGTGCTATGCTCTAATCTATGCAAATAGGTTGTTATATTTTTTAGGGAAGGAGGATTC
Organism: Trifolium pratense; assembly: GCF_020283565.1. Lineage (NCBI taxonomy): Eukaryota > Viridiplantae > Streptophyta > Magnoliopsida > Fabales > Fabaceae > Trifolium > Trifolium pratense. The sequence goes on along the minus strand of NC_060063.1, from coordinate 45,747,331 downwards.
TTATAAAACTATAATAACCTATATTTAATTAAGGGGAAGATTTCCGTCAAAAAAAAAAAAAGAAAAAGAATAAGTTGATTAGATTCCGTAAAAAATAAAAAATAAAAAAATAAGTTGATTAGATCTGAAAAAATAAAATAAGTTTTTTTTTTAAGACTGAAAAAATAAAATAAGTTTTTTATCATAAAAAACAGGAACTCTTCCAAAACATTGTACCACGGTGATTTTTTTATTCACAAATTATATAGATATGTACCGATAAATTTGTTGATGTGGATGATTTTGATTGGTTTATAAATATTATTTATTAATTTTTCTATATTAAATAATATTAGTGTTCTGGACTGGGCCAGGAGCTGGCCCAATCACTTCTGCCCGACATCTGGGGCACAGCCCAATAAGGGGAGACTTCCCCGACACGTCAGCCAATGACGTGCCCTGCTCGGCATAATGGGTAAGCAGCACGTTAAACACGTGCTCGTCTATCCATGCATGTTGATCCGTTCCACCTTAGCTTAACAGCTAAGCAGCACGTTTAGCACGTGCTCCTTTGTCCAACCACATCTGTCATTGAGCCTATCCCTTACCCGCGAATAGCGGAACGGCTCCACCAAGATAGAGGCGAAATAACGGCCTTCCCCTACGATACAGGGACTATCTTGGCAGTTGAGTCTATTGGGCCAGTTATCCCGGCCCAATAGACCAACCTTTGGCCCAGCGCTGGGGGCACTATATAAGCTCTCCTAGACAGGAGAGCCAGGTATTCTAAACCATTCTACACTTTCTTTCTCTCTCTTCTTTGTATCTCTTGTCCTCTTTGCTGACTTAGGCATCAGAGCACCTGCAGGTACAAACCCCCCCTTTGGTGTGGAAGCTTGCTCAACGGACCGGCCTCAACCTTTCTGATCATCAGGTTAGATCAGTGGCGCCGTCTGTGGGGACTGAGTTCCTCCCCTTCTTTAATCTTTCCTAAAGAAACAAAGATCAAAACCGATTCTCTCAACAACTTTCATGGCTAGTTCATCACAGCAACTCAACACCGATACCGGCGATGACAACGTGCTCAACGTTCCACCCTCTCCGCCGCCGCAGCATAACACCGTCCTATCACCGGTGCGTGACGATACCACCGTACCACGCGGTCCAGAAACCGACTCTCGCGACGGACGGGAAACCTCACTCTCTTCCGATGAAGAAGACGTCGAGATCCTAACCGATCGTCAGATGGGCAAACGCCCGCAATTGAAACAAGAAACTCCGGCAAACAACGCTGGACAACCCGCAATCTTGGCCAATTCCGAGATCACGGCCTTGATCGCCGCTCTGAAACAAACAACGGAGGCCATGCAGGCTCAAGGTCGTCGGTTAGACGAACAAAGTGAAAGAATCACCGCGCTGGAAAGGAGCCGGCGCCGTAGAAAGACCAACTCTCCCCCGCGGAGACACCAGGCTACTCCTTCCCCTCCCCGTCCGGCGGCCGTCAAACATCGACGCCCCGACCTAGAGAGGGTCGAAGTTACTCCTCGGAAGAAAGATCGTACTCCTCCTCATCGCGAGGGAAGGTCCCCTCCGGGCAAGAAAGGGAAGCACGAAGCCCCGCGCCGCCACTCACCTCAAGGGTTGGCGCTGATGGCCAAGCATGGCGCGTCGGGCAGCTACCGTCCTCGCAAATCTCGCAGTCCAACGCCCATGCCCGGCGATTATTCTCCCAGGTCGTCCGAGGACCATTCTCCCAATGGGAGTGACGAGGGTGATCCCCGATGCCCCCTGTCCGTAGACATTCTGAGGAAGCGTGTTCCAAAGGGCTTCGAGAGACCTCCTACGCTCCCCGCGTACGATGGTTTGACCGACCCCGACGATCACATAGCTAATGTCAACGCTAACCTGGATTTCAGGAATATTAGCGGTGCCATCAGGTGCAGACTTTTTCCGACCACGCTGAGGAAAGGAGCGATGGCATGGTACCAAAGCCTGCCCCCTCAATCTATCCACTCGTGGAAGGACCTTACAGACCAGTTCTGTAGACACTTCACTGCTTCCCGCAAGCACCCAAAAACTGTGCACGCCGTGGAGGCCATATACCAAGCTGAGGAAGAAACTCTCCGCAATTTCGTCGAGAGGTTCAATAAGGAGGTTGTGCAGGTCGAAACAACCGACGATATGAAGAAGTATTTGCTGCAGAGGGGCCTTCGCCCGGGCAGCGATTTCGCCAAGGCTGTGGGCATAGAAAAACCACCCACCTGGGACGACCTCCTCCTAAAAGCTCAAAAATACATTGAGTACGAGGAAGTCCAGGCAGCTGATGTCGCCCGCCTTGCCCGACCTGGAAGCAGCCACCCTGCCCGCGAGTCCTCCCATAGGAACGATGATAGGGGCGGCGACAGAGGAAACGACAGAGGCCACAGCGACAGGGGTGGCGAAAGGGGGAGAGACAGAAGAAGGGGCGAAAGACGAGAGTCCCGTGGCCCCCCAAGCGCATTCAGCACCTACACCCCCCTTATCAAATCTCGGGGAGAAATATTTGCTGCAGTTCACATCTCCGAGTTCGACAGAGCAGGTGTGAAGCAACCAAAGCCAACCCCTCTGAAGCCTGGCCAAGACAAGAATAGGTATTGCAGATACCACAAGAGCTATGGTCACAGGACCGACGACTGCATCCAGCTGAAGGATGCTATTGAAATCATGATAAGGAGCGGACACTTGAGGGAGTTCGTCAAAAGAAACAGTGACCCTCGACCAGAGGCCGCGGAGACACGCGCGATCGAGGAGATACCTCCACAACCAGCCGGGCAGAACAACGCCAAACAGATAGCCATGAGCGTATCCCGGCCAGAAGACTTTGCTATCCCCAGCGGTTTTGGGGACACCTATACTGGTCCTACGCTTAGCACGTGGGACTATTTCACAGACTCATTCGTCATATCCGGCGGTCATATGGACAAGCACACCGTCGGATCAATAAAAAGAAAATTCGAGGATCTCATCAACACGTCCTCGAACATGAACGCAACGCTGGACAAAGCAAAGGGGCGATCAATGCCTTTAGCCTTCTATCGAGAAGAGCTGCCCGGTGGAACAGCCAATTTCCAAATTCCCCTCCTCGTCCGGGCAGACATGGCCAACATGGACGTTCGTCGGGTCCTCATCGATCCGGGGAGCTCCTGCGATATCATGTACGCCAGTTTGTTCAGGACCCTACAGCTGGACGAGACACACCTCACCCCGTACTTGGGCTCAGATCTCACAGGATTCAACGGGGCAACCACTAGGCCTTGGGGCTATGTCGACCTCATAGTCACATTCGGCTCCGAGGAAACTGCCAAGTCGATCAGGGTCAAATTTCTGGTCGTAGACTGCCCCTGCCTCTACCAGTGCATCATCGGCAGGACGGCCATAGCAGACCTGATCGCTGTCCCCTCCACCGCCCACCTGAAGATGAAGTATTACACTCATAAGGGGCAGGTTGCTACGTTACACGGGGACATTGAAGCCGCGAGGAGGTGCTTTGACGCAGCATCCAAAGGCAACAACTTCATTGGCAAAGCGCCTGAACCAAAGAAACCAAAGCCTTCCTCGGAAACACCACCAGAGACGTCCCCGGAAGCACCATCAAACCTGCCCGGACCAAATGTGAGCTCTGTTGATCTTGACAGCCGCACCTCCAAGAAAGAACACAAGGAGGAGAAAAAGCTGAAGAAGGAGGAGAAGGAAGACGACGAGGCGAGCAAAGAGCATTATCGCCCCATTCCAGATGGAGACTTTGAGATAGTCCAGTTTGGCGAGGATCCAGAAAAAGGAGTAAAGATTGGGACAGGGCTCCCCGAGCTGGCGAGGAAGCAGCTGAAAGCCTGCCTTAGAGAGAATGCTGATCTGTTCGCATGGCACGCTGCCGACATGCCCGGGCTGGATCCAAACATCGCTTGTCATCAACTTACTGTCGACCCACTTGCTAGTGCCGTAGTGCAACGTAGGCGTAGGCAGTCTCCCGAAAAAGCGGAGGCTGCTGAAAAAGCTGTAAAAGACCTCCTAGAGGCAAATTTTATTTCGGAAGCCAGATACACTACCTGGTTGTCCAACGTTGTACTTGTGAAAAAATCTAATGGAAAATGGTGAATGTGTGTGGACTATACCGATCTCAATAGGGCTTGCCCTAAAGATTCTTATCCTTTACCTTGCATTGATAAGCTAGTCGATAATTCTTCTGGCTTTAAATTATTGTCTTTTATGGATGCATATTCAGGATACAACCAAATCCCAATGGCTGTGGCCGACAGGGGAAAAACAGCTTTCATGACCGAATCGGGCAACTATTACTACAACGTAATGCCCTTCGTTCTAAAAAACACTGGTGCTACATACCAGCGGATGATGAACAAAGTATTCCGGGGAGAAATAGGCGACATGCTCGAAGTCTACATGGACGACATGATCGTAAAATCCCATGAGGAAATCGACCATACCGCCCACTTACGTAAGGTCTTCGAGCAGGCCAGAAAACACAACATGCGATTCAACCCAGAAAAATGCACCTTCGGGGTACGGGCAGGAAAGTTCCTCGGATTCTACCTAACAGAACGAGGAATCGAAGCCAACCCCGACAAATGTCGCGCCTTTACAGAGCTCCCAACTCCGAGCAACAAGATATCTATACAAACCCTGAATGGAATGCTAACCTCATTGTCCCGCTTTGTAGCAAAATCTGCTCAACACGCACTACCGCTTTTCAAATTACTAAGGAAAGAAGCTGTGTTCGAATGGACGGACGAGTGCGAGCAGGCCCTCCAACATCTAAAGAAGGCCCTGTCCGAGCCCCCAGTCCTCTCGCGCCCAGATGTCGAGGAAGTGCTATACATCTACCTCTCCGTCGCATCTGAAGCCGTCAGCGCAGCCCTTGTCCGTGAAACAACGGAAGGACAAAAACCAGTGTACTTTACAAGCAAGGCTCTCCAAGGGCCCGAACTCAGATATACACAAATCGAGAAGGTGGCCCTTGCCTTGATAAACGCAGCAAGAAGACTACGTCACTACTTCCTAGCACACACAATCGTAGTCCGAACCGACCAACCAATTAAGTCATTGCTTGGTCGGCCAGATATGGCGGGCAGGATGCTCAAATGGTCCCTCGAGCTTTCCGAATTCGACATTCGTTACGAAAGCAGGAAAGCGCTAAAATCACAAGTCCTAGCAGACTTTGTGGCCGAAATGACGAATCCATCCTCCGCGACAAGCGAGGCAGACAAATGGACAATATTCGTCGACGGAGCATCGAGCGCCACGGGAGCAGGAGCAGGAATTATCCTGGAAAACAAGAACGGGATCATCATCGAGGTATCCCTAGCGCTATCCTTCCCGACATCGAACAACCAGGCGGAGTACGAAGCCTTCCTAGCAGGACTACGGTTGGCCGAGGACATGGAGGCAAAAGAAATCAAAATCTTCACAGATTCACAACTTGTTGCCTCACAAGTATTAGGAGAATATCAAGCCAAAAATGATAACCTCTCCGAGTATTTAGCATTAGTGAAGGAAAAAATCACTAAGTTCGAGTCCGTGGAAGTGCAGCACGTTCCACGCGAGCACAACAAACGGGCAGACATCCTGTCCAAATTGGCGAGCACAAAAAAGAAAGGCGGAAACAAGTCCGTCATTCAAGAAATACTCCCTCGACCAAGCATCGAGAAGACGACCAACGTCCTCGACATAAATGTCATTGGCGACAAAAATTGCTGGATGACCCCCGTCTACAACTTCCTCGCAAACGGAACCCTCCCCGACAATCAGAAAGAAGCTGCAATAATAAGACGTCGAGCATGCGCATACGTCATCCTCGACGGAAAGTTATACAGACGAGGGTTCTCAATCCCGCTCTTAAAATGTGTCGACGAGGAAACAGTCGACTACATCCTGCGCGAGGTACACGAGGGGATCAACGCCCAACACCTGGGAGGAAGATCGCTGGCCAGGAAAGCTCTTCGAGCAGGATACTACTGGCCCACCATGCAGCAAGACGCAAAGGACCATGTGAAAAAATGCGACAAATGTCAACGACACGGGGACATGCACCTAGCTCCTCCCCACGAACTCAAGTCTTTGTCGTCACCATGGCCCTTCGCTTGGTGGGGCATGGACATACTTGGCCCCTTCACAAAGGGACTCCATCAAAATAAATTTTTAATAGTCACTGTGGACTACTTCACCAAGTGGGTAGAGGCAGAACCCCTCTCCGACATAACGTCGTTCAGGATACTCCGTTTCTTCAAACGCGACGTACTCTGCCGATTTGGAATACCACAAGCCGTCGTCACAGACAACGGGACACAATTCACGGACAAAGGATTCCAAGACTTCCTCGCTGCTCTGGGGACCAAGCAACATTTCACTTCAGTGGAACATCCCCAAACTAACGGGCAGGCCGAAGCCGCCAACAGAATAATCCTGCGCGGCTTACGACGAAGATTGGACCAAAATAAAAAGAAATGGGTCGAGGAGCTTGAAAGCGTCCTTTGGGCCTATCGTACAACACCACACTCCACGACCGGGGAGACTCCATTTCGAATGGTATATGGAACAGAAGCAGTCATCCCCGTGGAGGTGGGCGAGCCATCTCGCCGAACCGAGCAACCGCTCGAAGAGGAAATGAACGACGAAGCTCTCCGTGAAGAGCTCGATCTCGTCGAAGAGATCCGCACGGGGGCATCCCTCCGGGAAGCCACCCTTAAACAAAAAATAGCTGCCCGACATGACGTCAAAGTCATCAAAAGAGAATTTGAAGTGGGCAGCCTCGTCCTAAGACGAAATGCTAAGGACTCCCAGGATGGTAAACTGGCGGCCAACTGGGAAGGACCATATCGCGTCATTGACAAAACAGAAAATGGCGCATACTATCTCGAGGATCTTCGAGGAAAGAAACTTCCTCGACCTTGGAACGCCCAAAAATTAAAACAATATTATAGCTAAGTTATTGCCAAAGTAAAAAAACACTTCTAAAAGGCTGCTCGGATCCTCTAGCAACGAGCCCGACACCTCGACAACGGAAAGCACGCGGGCACACGTGCTCGATCCAATAATTAAAAAGGAGATACTCTGGCTCAGGAAGGGCAGAGCGTCTCCCCGACGAGGATGACCTTTGAGACAAGCTCCTCGTCTTCGTGCCAAGGCTTAACGCCCAGCTCGCGATGGGAAGTTCAAGCCGTGGGGGCGGGCACAACAACGTGTCGGCGTCCGTATTAGCCTCAGAAAACAACTCTAGGCGCTTAGACAGTTCCCTAAACTGTCTAAGTTAAATCCGAGGACGACCTCCTCGACGACACGCGCTCGAAAGAAAAAACTTGCAAATAAAGAAAAAGGTTTTGTTGCGCAGGCATATAACAATGTCGAGCAAATACACAAACACCAAAACCAAAAATTTGTTAAGTTAAAAACGAGCAAGCATAAAGACATGCGTATTACGAACAGGCATAACTTAGCAAAAACAAAGAGCAATAACTTAAACATACACACGAGGAGAATGAAATAAACGAGCAGGATTAACAAAACGGGCATCACTGTTATAAAATACCGGGCATGAAAACCCACTTGTTCGGATATTACAAAAACCGGGCACGCAGGCCCCCAAAATTTGTTATAAAATGACAAATAAAAATTACAAGTAAATGGCGCGCAGGCCTAAATAGCTTGTCGAGGAGGGTCAACTGCTCTCATCATGACCTTCTTTATCCTCATCGGGACCCTTCTCCTCCTCGACTTCCTCCTCCTCGCCATCCTCATCATCCCCCTCATCATCATCATCCTGCTTCTCCTCCTCAAGGGCCATCTCCCTGTACTTCGCCGGAATAACAATCTGCCCATTTTCAACCTTCTTGAGCTTGTGAATACCATCAGTAATTAAGCCGCGATCGGCATTCACAATCTTGAGCTGGGCGATCGCGTTTTTCCATCCATGCACCATGCTCGCCAACATCAGGCCCCCAAGCCTACGGACCTCCTTCACAAGGTCTCCTCGAGTTGCAAACTTGAGAGTCTCCTCGTTTTCATCCTCAAGAGGGGCACACTTGGCCTGCAACATAGCCAATTCCTCCAGCATCTTACTCCTCTGCTCGGCACTACTGACTTTAAGGTTCTCGAGCACCTTATTCGTTTTCTCCAGCTGCTCAGCAGTAAGTCGAGCCTCCTCCATATTCTTAAAATAGTTTTCCTGTTTGGACCTAAGGTCGAGCAGGTCATTTTCCAGCAAAGTAATCTCAGCCTCCAGCTTCCTGTTCTTGACGGCCAACTTCTCTGCCTCATGAGTCGGGCCACCCTCATTCAAAACCAAGGCTGTCTCCGCCAACCGGACCACAGCAGCAATATCTTGGGTCAACTGCTGTCGCCGAGCCGCTTCAGAGGTACCCAGCACAAAGTTCCTCTCCGACACAGGCACCTGAGGGGGGTTGTTGTCAAAGAAACTCCTGTTACTCAAGCAAGGAGGGAGGACGAAACCACCATCCCCCTCCGACAGGTCCACAATGGTAGCCAGGGCCTCGTCCCTCTGCCTCTTAATTCGACTACCCGGGGGCGCCCTAGAGCTCACTACCGGGGAAGACTGGCTCGGACTCCCGGAGGCAGTTTCCTCCAGATTCATTGTGCTGCTCGACCCAACCTTGGCCCTCTTGGTTTTCTTCTTCTGCTTGTCACCTTTGTGCTCGGCAGCCAATTTCCAAAGCTCCGATGCAAGGTCGGCCATATTATCTGCAACAAAACATTAAATGGTCAGTACCACGAGGAGGAGCAAGAAACGAAACATTATAGAAAATAAACACAAGTCCAAATACGGGCAAAGGGAAAATTGAAAATAAATACCGAGCAACATATTTTCCTCCTCGACACTCTTGCATGCCAGTAAAGCCTTGGTGTTCACAAACCGAGGCTCAACCCTGGGCCTGCCTTTCTTGTCGAGGGCAACAGCGCCCGAAGCGACAGTGTAAGTACAAGGCTTGAAGCCCTTGACATAAGTCTTGAGCTTCAAGAACCCTGCCTGTTCCTCCGGGGATAGATCCACGGCAGCGGTCAAGTATTCTTCGGTCCTCATTTCGAAATGTTCGGAAGACCAAGCCAAAGGGAACCGGGGTACCCGTTCAGTCATAGGGACCCCTTGGTCATCAAGTCGGGGAGATCCATCCTCGTCAAACAATCCCCTCTCCATGTAAAGAGAATCCCGGGCAGCTTGCGTCACGGGCTTCACAACATAATATCTCTCCTTGAAACCCCGGGCAGACTCCACGAACATTTTAAAAATTTTCGCCGAGCAATGCTTTAGAGACACCCAACCTTGCTTCTCCTCGACTATTTGCTTCTGAATCTTAAAGATGTGGAAGAAGAGGGGAACGGTGGCCTCGACATTTAGATATCGGCAAAGGATTGAATACGCCCGGATGAACGCCATCGAGTTGGGGTGGAGCTGTGACGGAGCCACCTTCAACCGGCCAAAAACTTCGCACTCAAAATTGCTAAAGGGCAACTTAAAGCCCAATTCCTTAAAGGCCAGCTCGTACATAGCGAATTCATCCTCGGAGAATGTCGAGCAGATACGTTCCCCTTCCTCGGGCAAGTAGGTTTCCCAATTCACTGGCTCATTCCTAACGTCCTCGACGATGGTGTAAAGTCGAGGATCCTCCGCAGTAAGCGCCGAAGCAATGCCCCTCGGCTCGAGCGCAACCCAGTCCAACTCTGGATCCGTTATGGTATCGACCAACTTATGCTTGGAAGCCGCTTGGCTCCCCGTAATCTCCTCTGTGTCTGACATTTCGAACACCTGAAAAGCAGCGAAAATAAAGTGAATTCGACAATTATCAAATCCACCCTTTCACCGCAGATCAAGTGAAAGGGCGTAGGATAGGGCAAGGACGCTGTCCCCGACCAAAAGCCCTTATCAAAATGGCAAACAAAGAAAACAGAGGAAACGAGGAGAACCATTAAACGAAGCCTAAAAACGGGGAGAAGGTCCCCGACACAGAGTTTCAGCAAACTCATTTTCTCATAGAAAAAGCGGGGAGAAGGTCCCCGACATTCATACAATTCGCAAAGACACTTAAATACTCGCGAAGGCGAAAAAGGGGAGAATCTCCCCGACACGAGATTCAACTAACCTAGCTTTTTGCTACATTAAACGGGGAGATGAAACAACATCTCCTCCCCGACACAAAACGCACAGAATCCCAGAGATTCAAACGTTGTTCTTCGTGTTCATCAGGTTTTTCCAGAAACATATGAACGTTTATCAACATTCAAGGGGATTTACCAGAAATCCATCACTATCCGCCCCTATTTTCCAGAAAATTTCAAACGAAATTCAAGGGACATTCATAATGTTCTTTTCAGAACCCAGAAAACCAAGCCAAAACGCTAACATAAAGCGAAAGGCACTGGTAAGGGGCAAATCAAAGCCCAAATCATACCATTTCAAACAAAAAGCAGAAAACCACCAAACACAGTGAGAGTTGGGTCACTAAAAACCCAAAACACTACTACACACAATGATCTAAACTACTAACAAACCCAAAACAAACAATACAAAATGGGTATGAAAGAAGAAGGCATGCAAATCAAACACAGTTCATGAAAAATTGAAATAAACAAAGCACTTTACCTTTGTGAAGAAGAGATTTGAACTGTGAAACTTGAGGAAAAACTTGAACTTTGCAGAGAAATGAAGCAGCAAACGCAAATAAACGAGGTTGCAAAAAGAGGAAAGTTTGCTATGGACCTTTCCTCCCTTATTTATAGGCTGTTCCAAATCCGCGTCCCTGTATCACGAAAAGACACACCTTCTCCAGTATCAGCCGTTGATCAAATCCAATGGCCCTGATCAAGAACCATCAAATGGCCCTGATTCAATCTTATGAGAATTGAAGAGACGCGCCAATCCAACGACCCGCAAATCTCCTCGTAAAACGAAGAGATAGACGCGTACTCCCAAGGTCATAATTGCACCTTTCAATAGCCCACACACGTGGCATTAAATGATGAAGAATCTGTCTTTTCGCATCCCATCGAGCAGAACCACGCGCCCCTCGAGGGATTCGACGCTATCCCCAACGTAAATATCTCCCCGACGTTGCAAACAAGCGCAAATTACGGGCAAGCCAAACAAACATAAGTGAATGTGCCCGCAAAAACAAGCAGCATCAACAAGATGCACTTAACACAACACCTCCTCGACAACCCGTCGAGGAACGTAAAAGCAAATGACATAGAAAGGCAAAATCCCTTCCCCGTAATTTCCTCCACGGACATCCTGGCACGCGTCACGAGCAAAGGGAAGCTTCCTCCTTCGATAATTCTCCTCGTCGTGCCAAGAAGGAATTTACAAGCAACATACCAATGCGCTCCTCGCGCAAACGAGCAACAATCATGATCAATGAACTATGAACTCCTCCTAGGATCGACGGGGAAAACAACTCCCCGACAAGCGGGCCTTAATCTTAAGTCATTACTCCTATGCCTAGGAGCAACGACTTGGGGGGCTCCTGTTCTGGACTGGGCCAGGAGCTGGCCCAATCACTTCTGCCCGACATCTGGGGCACAACCCAATAAGGGGAGACTTCCCCGACACGTCAGCCAATGACGTGCCCTGCTCGGCATAATGGGTAAGCAGCACGTTAAACACGTGCTCGTCTATCCATGCATGTTGATCCGTTCCACCTTAGCTTAACAGCTAAGCAGCACGTTTAGCACGTGCTCCTTTGTCCAACCACATCTGTCATTGAGCCTATCCCTTACCCGCGAATAGCGGAACGGCTCCACCAAGATAGAGGCGAAATAACGGCCTTCCCCTACGATACAGGGACTATCTTGGCAGTTGAGTCTATTGGGCCAGTTATCCCGGCCCAATAGACCAACCTTTGGCCCAGCGCTGGGGGCACTATATAAGCTCTCCTAGACAGGAGAGCCAGGTATTCTAAACCATTCTACACTTTCTTTCTCTCTCTTCTTTGTATCTCTTGTCCTCTTTGCTGACTTAGGCATCGGAGCACCTGCAGGTACAAACCCTCCCTTTGGTGTGGAAGCTTGCTCAACGGACCGGCCTCAACCTTTCTGATCATCAGGTTAGATCAATTAGTAAACCAATTACAATCATCCACCTAAATTGTGTATCGATACATATCCATATAATGTGTACCGGAGTGTTCACCCCAATATAATTGATGAGGTGAGGGGGACGATGGTGACATGTCCAAATAAAAAGAAGGATAATTTGAGATGATTTTTTTTACATTTTTTAATTTTAAATTTGAGCTAATTTTGGTTTTCATCCATGTAATTTATGCGAATTTTGTTTTCGTCCCCGTAATTTGTCAAGTTAGTGTCTCAGAACACGTGGCAGTGGTCCAGTCAACAGATTTTGGCCATGTCAGCGTTTTTGTGTGACATGGACATATTAGGACTAATGAAAGTAATTTGAAATTAGATGGGCAAATTGAAAGAATTTTTTTTAGGGACTAAAACTCAAATTCGCTAACATTACGGGAAACAAAACAAATTTTTGCCCTTTATTATATTTCAATTTTTATTTTTAATTATATTTATTAGGGAAAAT